>NC_140585.1:367234979-368600240 GCF_964204655.1 Triturus cristatus
TTGCAGGCCATTGTTTGGTCAATACTTCTTCAGACACCTTTTTATTAAGACTCCTTCATTCGCTGATGTTGCTGTTCCTACATCCTTTATTTTATTTTACTCTTGTGGAGAAGTTTACTCACATGACAGATGTAGGATACAGTTACCGGTTTTTGGTCACATTATCTCCTAGGCTGTAATGTCTCCTATCCTAACACTGGCCATCTGTCAAAACTATCACACTGAGATGCAAATTTTCTGTAGAGGGAACACATGCGAGGCCGTATCTATGACATGATTCATGCACAAGATGTATCGCACAAATCTTCGTATTGAACAGCTTTAAGAACATTTCTGGCCCAGAAACTAGGTTAAAGTAATCACAAGATGGAGACCTACAGAATAATAGCCTCATTCTGAGTGCACGAGTATCTCTTCCAGTAACTCCAGGGAGCGGAGCGAGCAGGGATTACGAGTTGTAGCCTGGGAGCACCCTCAGAAAGAATAACTAGAGGAATCAATGACACCGGGTATTATTCCACTGGAAATTCCCCCAGAGTTTCACCCAGAGATTCTGGCTGCATTTAAATCTTAATGGATCCGCAGTGATTCTGCGTATCTCGTAATTCCGATGGTGCAAGTAACTAAAGGTATCTGCTCCTTTGGAATTAAGAAGGACCGCGTAAACGGGGCCTCAGAGTTAATAGTCACAATACAGGTATCTTTATTTAGTTGACTGAAAACAACACATTTTACACGATCACATGTTCCCTTTCAATAAAAACACTTATTCCCATAAGTTAGGTCATTTTTTACTGGATTGGTGAAGGCCAGAAAATCATCCAAGTAAAGTGTGCTGCTAGAGTGGATATGTTTTGTATCCTGTAATGCTACTTGATCTGTACTTATGGCTAATGTGTAATCTGGTGTTTCATATTGTTCCCCTATCCTTAGGTTCCTGTTGGTGACCAACCCAAGGACATTGAACTTCAAATCAGAGAGCTCATATTTCAGTTCATTAGTAATCCAAACTCTATCATTCTCTCAGTCACCGCTGCCAACACGGACATGGCCACATCTGAAGCACTTAAAATTGCTAGAGAGGTAGACCCAGATGGTGAGTAGCAATGATGAATGATTGACTGAAGGGTTCAGATCTTTGTGTCTTTATCTCGGTAAACAGAAAATTCCTTGATAAACAATGTGTATCACAAACTGCAAATGGGTAGCTGGGTATTATACTAGTTACTTTCATTCGCTTTCCATCATTGTTAAAAGCTTTTGTTTTTATCTTCTGAAGTCCAAGCTCCAGATTTGGTTTTACAATTGAAGGTGTTTTGTTTTTTTAACGATTTTTCATACTTGGATAGTTTCTTATCATGTTTTGTAGACACACGTTTTTGACAAATTGATAGCTGGGTGGGCGGTGCACTGTTTGCCTAAAAAAAGGAAGCTTTGAAGATTTAGAGAACCAGTTGCATCGCTCCAACATCTGAATCAAAGGTTTCCTACGTAACTCTGAGAAGAGTGATATTGAAGGCTATTTAATGCTTCTCTTTAGACAAATACTCCTGGACCTGGTGGAAAATAACATTGATCTGGTCCGAACACACTGTGTTGGACCTCCAGATCCGGCTCCCCTATCGCCTCATAAGACATTCCTACATTTGCTCACCATTATCAACAGAAAGAGGACTTCATGAGTATAGTGAGAAACTCCATCTTTATCACTATTGAGGGTGCAAACTTATAGCCATATCGGAACTTATCCCCCATTACACTCCAGAATAGGTGGTTGCTGAGGCCAGCCACCACGTTTCTACAGTATAAAGTGATAAAATATAATTGGAACCATCCCTTTCATCTCATTTGCATAGAATAATGAAACACACTCAATCAGCACCATGGATTAAGCCTACACCATTCACAGTATCAGATCTTAGCCTTCAGGATCTCTGTCACATCCCTATCTTCCAGGTACCTGCTTTAGTAATATTTGTGACATTTGGAGGTGTTGAGCTTCAAGGGAACAAAGTCGTACCCTGGAAGGATGCTCTACCAATTACCAAAGAAACCTGCGGAGCCCCGCCTAAACGATCTGGGAAATGGACCAGACGCTCCAACAGGAAAACATTCCATAAGCCGTCAACAGATGAGGGCTGGAGCGAAAGGACAACCACGAACCAGAGACTCCAAGGCCAGGATTCCAAAACTGAGCCCAGTATGAACATATGACCACCCTAAATAGACAACATTATTATTTGGACCTTCCCCTGAAAGGAGACACTGCTTTCACATCTAAAAACACACCCCTTAACCATGCCGTGATTGACATATTTCCAAACAATTTATATACCCTAGTCTGGTTGGTCCTGAGGAATCGCCCTTTACATAGGACAGGCATGCCAGCAATGCACATTCTAACAAACTCTTTCACATTTACATGTTTTGCTCCCTTTAGGGTGGGAGAGGAGGGGCAGTTCAAACAGTTGTTTCTACCCCCCCCCCCACCACCCCTGTTTATTACAGTCTGCAAACTCCCAAGTAGTAATGGGTTTAATCAAGGGCTCATTTACGATACTGCCACATCTTTTCCAGTGTGCAACCCTGTTACAGTGCACACCACATGTCACTACTCCATGATTAAAGTGCTGAGTCTGAATGTAAGGGGATTCAATGTGCCTGCGAAATGCTTGGCTATACTGTTAATTCTGTGTGACTGAATGAGAGACATTTTCTCCAAGAGACTCCACTCTTTAACGAGAAATGGAGGTGATCCTATTCATTTATCAGACAATATTTTTCTTGGGGACTCTTCAAAAAAAAAGCAGGAGTGGCCATCAAGCTAGCTAATTAATTTAAGGAGAAGGTGCTCCACAACATGGCTGAGATAGGGTAATATCATCCCTACAACTATCTTTAAATGGCAGTACGCACACCATAGCTACCCTATATGAGCCTAATGAACACCAAGAACAATTTTATACGTAAAGCCCTATCTCTGGTTGCATCCTGTCCAGACGGGGACATCCTGATCATGTGGTGGGGGGGAGGGAGGGGGGGAGGGGATTCAATCGTTTCCCTGACCCAGTATGTGACAGATCAGCTTAAAGAAGGGATGGACCGGGGCACTCATCTGAGTGACTGAGATGACTGTCCAATATGGGCTTGACAGCTCTCTGGCAATATGTGAAAACCTCAGCCAGAGATTACTAATTTTATTCTGCCTCCCACCAGGCATACACAAGGCTGGACTTCTATTTATCTTCTCTCTAAATTCTGGCCACCACTACCCAAGCTGAGATTGAAGGCTCAGCCCTGTCAGTCCTCTCCCCCATCCTGATTATTTTCAAACTCTCTAGGCTCCCAACTGGGAATCAGTATTGTAGGCTCAGCGATAATCTTCTGAGACACAACTTCACCTAGATAGTGCTAAGAGAGACTATTCAACAGTACATGTTAGCTTTTGACGTTAATATCACCCTAATACCCCTCTTATGGGTAAACACTTTAAGGCAGTGGTCAGAAGTTCTGTAAGGTCCATATCTGGCTGACTTAATAAGACCTGGATTGAAATATTCGGAGTTAGAGGGCTAGATGCGTGATCTAGCTGTGACCACAAGTGTAGCGGAGCGCATAAAGTTTTGCAACAGCTAACACTGGCCAGAAAACAGCTCAGTGTCCTGGATTTTGACCGAGTGGAATATGGCCATCTGTGCACTAAACAAAGATATTATGCAGAGGGAGCAGTAAAACTGGGCAATTATAGGCATGCAAGTTACGTGACAATACATAATTGCAGTTTTGCACAGATTACCCTCTGGGTGGAGGAGAGAACCAAACGTAAAGAGATGTAGGACAGTCATTTGAATACTTTTGCGCAGATCTATACATGGCAGAGGGGACAATTCAGAAGAGACAGGCTTATAACTTTCCATGACCAGTACCAAAAAACGTTGAATTTTCCCCCATATCCTCCTTGGAGTGCAGCCACGCTTGCATCAGATACATATGTGGAGGAAGTAATTGCATGTATCTCTAAGCTTCAATTAGGCATAGCTCTAGGGCTAGATGAGTTTACTTCAGCCCTTTATAGAACCCTATAACTCCTCTTTTCCCCATGCTCACATGGCTCTAAAACTTCTTTTGGGTAGTTATAAACGTACCAATACCATATGCGAGGCTGTGATAACGGTGATTCCCAAAGCCGGGAAAGATCCCAAATTTGGATCCACATATAGTCCCATTTCTCTATTGAATATAGATGACAAACGTTTTACGGGGATAATTGCTAGGCGCCTCAACACATATATGCAGGCCCATTTAGATTCGTATAAGACGGGAATTATCCCAGAAAGAAGCTGTAGGGAAAACACAAAACGAATAGTACATATAATAGACCAGGCATCCTCAGCTCAAAATCCAGCACCCCTCTTATTGATCTTGTTAAATGACGCAGGTTTTATTAGTATTTGATTATGATTTTAAATGGTTTATTATACATCTATGCCTTTTAGTAAGATTAAATATTTGTAGCTTTTTCAGTAAGATTTTAGTCGATATTGCGGATTACAGGATTTAATCGGTTGGTTTCTTTATTTCGCTTAGTTCTGTCACTTTAAACTTTGTGCTGAAAATATCTTATGTATAAAAAAAAATATATATATATATATGTATATGTCCCCAGAGATTCACTTCGCAGTGAAACAAGTAGCACGCACTCACAGTCTGTTGAGTTTCCCAATTACTTTATTTTCATTTTTAGTAATTCTCCATTCTCCAAATTAACCAACGCGTTTCGCCATCCACCGATGGCTTGGTCACGGTTAGCACAGTACATTACATTTGCCCAATAAAAACATTTGTTGTTAATCATGTGGGTGTTGATGTCACACCTTCCTCGGAAGCATGGAATTCTGGTATATGCAGTTTTTTAGTTTTTTTGTTTTTTTGTTTTTTAACCAACCATCATTTACACAGTGTTAATAACTTCAACCAATTATCACTAAATGGCTCCCTTACCATTAATAAATTTGGTTTGTGACAGAGAACCGGTTCTCAATAGGGTTCGCCAGGAACCCATTTTTTTGATGATTAGCGTTTCACTAATTTATATATACGGTCACCATTTGATGTTGGTTGATTCTCCCAATGTAACTGTGAGGTACATCTGTTTATCTCCCCTCTAGTGGGGATCGACTCTCACTGGTCTCATGTATGATCATTCTTACCAACTGTGAAAATGTATCTGTATAGTTATTGACGTTTCATTAGTTATGTGCATGGTCACCAGTTGAGTTAATCTGATGTCTTCCAGTGAGTTAATCCTCCCGATGTCAATCTAAAGATACATTTATTTGTCTCCCCTTTAGTGGGGCGCGGCTCTCGTCGGTTTCATACATGGTGGTTCTTTACTCACTGGAATGATATCTATGTCGTGTCGACCAAGGGTGATTCTAATGTATATTATTTACATGTGTATTTTTTATATCTATCAGGTGTGTGGGTTATGTGTGACTATATGAGTGTGACTAACAAAAGATTTTTTTTAAAAACTTTACAGAAAAAACATTTGTGCTTGAAAGCGGCTTTCTCTCCTGTTCACAGGTGTCTCATTCATTGAGATGGCATAGTGAGTCAATGTTTCTACAAATGGACGTACAGTTCCTCACTTTGATTAAGGCCCCATGGCGTAAAGGTCCTGAAATTGAGAATCTGGTATGATTCTCTCCGTCTTAGAGTCTTTTCCCGGTCACCCCCTCTTTCATGTAGGGGTATAGTCTCCAGGGCATAAAAACAAAGGGATTTCCAATCTCCTCCATGGTTGATCTCCATATGTTTCGCCACAGCATTGCTCCTGTCTTTATTGACTGTTGTTAACCATTGCGTGCCTTTCTTTTTAGTGTGATCTTGATGGTGACTATGTATCAGTTTGTCTCTCAAGTTTTGTTAACAACAAAAGGCTTTAAGAAATGCCACATGTGTAAAGTTTGTCAGATTGCTAAAAATACAACAGAAGTAAAACTACCAAACGGAAAAATGTGGCAGATAAGGGAATTAATCACGTGCAAAAGCCAGTTTGTGGTATATGTAATCGAGTGTCCATGCTCGCTGAAGTATATAGGAAGTACGAAATGCGAACTCAAAAAGAGAATCTTGGAACACGTCAGAGCCACAGTCAATAAAGACAGGAGCAATGCTGTGGCGAAACATATGGAGATCAACCATGGAGGAGATTGGAAATCCCTTTGTTTTTATGCCCTGGAGACTATACCCCTACATGAAAGAGGGGGTGACCGGGAAAAGACTCTAAGACGGAGAGAATCATACCAGATTCTCAATTTCAGGACCTTTACGCCATGGGGCCTTAATCAAAGTGAGGAACTGTACGTCCATTTGTAGAAACATTGACTCACTATGCCATCTCAATGAATGAGACACCTGTGAACAGGAGAGAAAGCCGCTTTCAAGCACAAATGTTTTTTCTGTAAAGTTTTTAAAAAAAATCTTTTGTTAGTCACACTCATATAGTCACACATAACCCACACACCTGATAGATATAAAAAATACACATGTAAATAATATACATTAGAATCACCCTTGGTCGACACGACATAGATATCATTCCAGTAAGTAAAGAACCACCATGTATGAAACCGACGAGAGCCGCGCCCCACTAAAGGGGAGACAAATAAATGTATCTTTAGATTGACATCGGGAGGATTAACTCACTGGAAGACATCAGATTAACTCAACTGGTGACCATGCACATAACTAATGAAACGTCAATAACTATACAGATACATTTTCACAGTTGGTAAGAATGATCATACATGAGACCAGTGAGAGTCGATCCCCACTAGAGGGGAGATAAACAGATGTACCTCACAGTTACATTGGGAGAATCAACCAACATCAAATGGTGACCGTATATATAAATTAGTGAAACGCTAATCATCAAAAAAATGGGTTCCTGGCGAACCCTATTGAGAACCGGTTCTCTGTCACAAACCAAATTTATTAATGGTAAGGGAGCCATTTAGTGATAATTGGTTGAAGTTATTAACACTGTGTAAATGATGGTTGGTTAAAAAACAAAAAAACAAAAAAACTAAAAAACTGCATATACCAGAATTCCATGCTTCCGAGGAAGGTGTGACATCAACACCCACATGATTAACAACAAATGTTTTTATTGGGCAAATGTAATGTACTGTGCTAACCGTGACCAAGCCATCGGTGGATGGCGAAACGCGTTGGTTAATTTGGAGACTGGAGAATTACTAAAAATGAAAATAAAGTAATTGGGAAACTCAACAGACTGTGAGTGCGTGCTACTTGTTTCACTGCGAAGTGAATCTCTGGGGACAATACCAAACGGCATGGCTCTGCCTTAGCACAGCACCGGATCAAGACGCGCCAGGGGTCCTACGAACGGAGCCGAATTGGGTCGATATATATGTATATGTATATGTGTGTGTGTATATATATATATATATATATATATATTATATATATATATATATATATATATATATATATATAGTGAAAAAGGTACATTTTCTTTTGATATGGTCTGCTTGGTTATATTTTGGCCTGAGAGAGAATTTTTTCCTGTTTCAATGCCAGGTCGCAGAACCCTAGCTGTCATCACTAAGCTCGACCTAATGGATGCCGGTACAGATGCTATGGATGTGCTTATGGGCAGAGTCATTCCAGTCAAGCTTGGTATCATAGGAGTGGTGAACAGGTGAGCACAAAAAGAGCTGCTACTTTTTAAAGATATTTGGTATGTTCCAGAGAGATACAAATAAACATAAAACAGTCAAAATAATTTAACAAAAACACAAACTAAGCAAAATTATGTTCATAGCACTTGCTTTGCATACTCCTGCCATCTACTTTGGAGCTCAGATGCTGCACTTTGTTTTTGTTTGAAGAAGTCATGAATTAAGAGGTAGCCTGGGACTCTCACACACGAGCAACTGATTAGTCAAAATAATTTTTCAAGGAAAAAATCTTTTTTATCTTTAGGGAGGGAAAGGGATTACCTCCTTTGTAAGGAAGTTGGTATTCACCTCTGCAGTATCCACAGATGTGGGGATATCAAAAGATATTGGAGTAGACGCCTCACTCACTTATCTTGACATGCTTCATCATCGGCAACTATCCACACCCTGGTAAGATGATACCACCAGGGCGGAGTCAACCATAGATTAAATGGGAGTTCTTAGATAAAGTCAAGCTGGACATGCAGGGATCCAGAAGAGTGATTATTAAAAATACCTCTAGGTATACCCAAAGATGCTTCTTTATTTTAGGGTACCTGGGGTATGAATAAAAACGTGGGTTCTATTGAACATAATCTTTCAATTATACCTTTTTTGCCAACATGTTTCAGCCCCCCCAAAGAGCGCGATTCGGTCTGGGGCCTTCAGGGCTGAATTTTGTGTATCCCTGCTCTCTCTCTCGTGCATGCACCTCTTGAGGCCTAATGCTCTCACTTGTCTAGATCTTTTTCCAGAGGATATTCCTCTTTTTATTTTTTTAATCCAAGGGTCATGCGGTTTATGCGGGTGGTGTCGTCTTGTAGTCACACTTTCTTCACAGATCGAACACTGCAGGATTACCTCAGTACTTCGAACGTAGACACAGCCTGTGACTCTTTTCTTAGTTGGCAATACACATGGGCACCATCTCAATTGTTAATTTTTTTTCCCTGCCATCAGGTTTGGGCATTTGCCAACAAGGCTCCTGGACTCCACGTGCTTTGATCCGTCTCCTGTGGCAAACCTTTCCTTCCCATGGTTGAGAAGGCCTACCTCTCCACCTCTATCCAGCCACCTTATTCCTCGTCAATACCTTTGAGACTGTAGGAGAAGACTCAGTCCCTAACACACGGGACACCAACGCCACTTTCCTTCTTTCTGTCAACTCTGGAGAATGAAGTGCTGTGGAGGCTGATGGAACGTACACCCATCAAAAAATGCCTTCAATGTGACGCAAAATATCCATTGAGTGTCCTGCGCCTGGTTTGTAATGCATGTCTCCAGATGACAAGGATACCAAGTGTAGCTTCTGGTTAGTCTTCCCCTGAAAGACATCTCTGTCAGTGTAGAGGCCAATGGTGGATATACAGACATCACATTTGATATTTTCAGCAAAGCGGATCTGCTCGGGCATTGATTAAGAAGAAATGCCTGTACACCAGCCTAGCCCAAAGGTGATTGCTTCTAGCACCTCAGAGAAGGGAGAGCAGGAGGAGAAAAATCCTCTCCACCACCACCGGCCCTCAAACCAAGCTAACGGTTAGCGCTGAGGACCAGGTGTATGGCTAAATCCTGACCGCATAAGCCTCATAAAAGGACAAACACAAAAATTTAACACTTCCCCCTCAAGGGGCACAGACATTCAGTCCAGGATTCACAACTCTGCCTCTCTCAGTGCCTTCTCAGCCTTCAGATTGCCATCGGCACCAGGGTAAGGCATTGAAGCAGAAACAGGACACAGCCAAGAGCCTCAGCTCTTGTGGGCCCTCCGGTGCAGAAGAGCCAAATCACCTTTTGAAGCTGAAGGACTTATTGGCATCAACACGACATTCAGTCCGAAACCATTACGCAGTTGGTACTAGAAACACTGGCTGGCTCTGAAGACTCCCAGAAACCAATCATGGAGACACTGCAAGAAGAAGTAGATGAAAGGCAAAAGTGCATTATCATCCACCTCCAGACTGGGAAGATCACTTCCATTAATAAGAAGGCTTCAGAGTCTGCAAACAAGAAGAAGCTCACTTTTGAGAAGGAGCCTTTGCCAGATGTCCCTTCAGAGACTCAACCACAATTCAAGAGGTGCAGGGACACAACAACTATACCTCTCCTTACATAACTCTTCATCCTTCACACCTCCACTCAATTTGCCTTCACCCCCACCATCATCCCTCCTTCACATTCTCAACCAATGTTATCACAATCTTTCTTGAATACAAGCAGCACCAACTCGTATACCCCTCCCTCCCCCAACCTGATGACTACAAAGCACCACCTGTCCTCCACCTGCAGAAGACCTGTGGGAGAATTATGACATAGAACCTGGAGAAGATGCAGACCTAAAGCCAGTTCCACTGAGGGCCTCTCCGCAGATGACCGTCACATATCATTAGGGCACACAGAGAACTACATCTTACTACAAGATGGACAAGCACACCATCCTTGTTTATGACTTTCTTGTAGAAACGCTTATTCTGAATCCCTTATGCAGTTTCTTCCGATACTAAAGAGGATGATTAAGTCTGCCACAGAAACCTTCAGAGGGCCTGTCAGTACCCAGAAGGTTACTCCAAGAGTGGAGAAAATGTACAAACCGTCTCCCTTGGTTTCTACTCAAATCATGGGACATGTTCCTCCATAGTCTCTTGTGGTGCACACTGCCTGTAAATGGGCTGCTGCACAGGCCAGAGGATGCTTCCTCACTGTATAAAGAGAGCAAAATATTTGATGCTGCAGCGGTGGGGGCTCCAACACATTAGTTGATCTCTAACTCCATGGGTTTCCCCTCGCACTACAATAGAGAGAAGTGGCAGGAGATGTAGGGTTTGCTACTACACGTTCCAGAACTATTTAGAAAGAAGGGAGAGGAAATTGTATTGGATGCAAAAATCATTTGAATGCCACATGGTGCGTATCGAATGCTGCTAATACGACGAAGGCACTCATGGCTCTGTATCCCCAGTTTAAACCAGAAGTGGAAAAATCTCCTCAATCTCCCCTTTAAAGGTGAGCACCTCTTTGGCCCACAAGTAGACCAAATGTTGGAAGAAATTAAAATATGCATGCAGATAGCTATGAGTTTTGGGGCTCTTAGGATCCCATCCATCACAGGTTCCTTCAATAAGCTGCAGCATAAAGGCACAGCAAAGACCACTTCTCCAGAACAGCCTCAGTCCTACCAAGGCCGGCAGAAATGTTAACATCAAAAAGCAGGCAGGGAATGCACACGTGGAATATTTGGGACAATAAGTCTAACAAGGAGGGTAGAAGCCCTTGCACTTAGGGAGCCTCCACCTCAAAACATCAACTTACCACGTATCACCACCAAATCACATCACACCTGCCGAGGGTATATTGCAGCAATTTTTTCCTCACTGAGAAGAAATGACCACAAGACCTACTTCCTTACTTCCTATGCTGGGAGTTCCCCCAATAGACCTATTCGCCACTCATGAAAACGCAAAATGAAAAAAGCTTTGTCTCCAGGTTTCCACACGCACAGTCCATGGGCAATGCTCGATGCTCGAATTGGTCAGGGATATTTGCCCAAATTTTCTTCCTCTCCCACTTATTCTGTACATGGTAAGGAAGCTGCACTCTCATGCCTGTGGCTCCTAAATGAGGCAGACCTCTATGGTTCTCAACTCTCCTTGAGATGTCTATTCCTCCCCAAGAGAAGCACCCATACAGACTGGCACTTCTCATACAGCAACACGGCAAGATCATATGCAACGACCCCAGGCAACTCCATTTAGCCGTTTGGAGCCTGAAGCCATAGATTTTAACTCTAAGCCTCCCACAAGTGTGCATGTGTATCCAAAAGGAAGCCTACATACTTGCCATTAGAGCATGCTGTTCTGAAAAGTGGAAAAGGTTTGTTCACTACTGTAACTCCAAACATCTAGGCCCTCTTAAACCAGAGGTCCATGACATTGTCTGATAATTGCTTCACCTACAAAAGTCAGGGTTAGTGTATACCCCCATATGCCTACACCTCACCCATATGGCTGCATACATGCAAAAGAGGTAACAGTCTCCCTTTTTTAGAATCCCTGACATTAAAGCTGTTATGGAAGGCCATAAACAGGTTGTCCCACCCAGAGTTCCACCTTACCCTCTTTAGAATCACAATATTGTAATCTCAAATATCGTGGGTCCCTCTTTTGAGCCATTGCACTAATGTGCTTTGCAGTTATTATCCTGGAAAGTAGCTTTCCTCGTAGCTATTAACTCTCTTTTGTTGTATAAGTAAGTTACATGCCCACACTATTCAAGAACTCTTCCGACAGGTTCATGCAGATAGGGTTGTACTTAGAACTGACCCTAAGTTCCTGCATAAGGTTCTCTCTCCTTTCCACCTCAACTAAATAATTTAGTAACCTGTCTTCTTTCTTCACCCAACTCAGTTGTGGAAAGTGCCCATAACACGTTATACGTTAAAAGAGCCCTAATGTACAACAGTGGCTGAAGTAAGTCATTCATAAAACTCAACACATTTGTCGCTTTTGCCTGATGGAGGACACCCAATATCAAAAGCTGGTATAGCTAGATGGATACTTCTATGTATCCAAACATGCTACCTCCCAAAAGAGTACTCCCCACTTCCCCCAGTCACTCTCTATTAGGAAGGAAGCTTCAAGGGCTTTCTTCCACCACCATACACTTCCTGCATCTTTCTCATGCATGCAGGTTTGTTTTTTTATGCCTGCTTTCTCCCTGTGTCACTGTTTTCAAATCTTTTGCTAACTTCCTTCTTCCATTTCTGTTTTTCTCTCTTGCGCTGGGTGGCTGGAGAAAAGATAGCCTCACCTGCAACCAACGGCTCAAATTAAGCACTGCCGTCAGCATGCTAAGATTGGCCAAGTTTAAGAACTTTATTTTAGACATCTGAATCGTCCACTGACTAGGCACCGCTTTTAGAGCTGTATGTTCAAATGCGCCCACCCTCCTCTTGAGTTTGTTTTTTTTTGCACGTCTGCAATATTAACATTTCCTACTCTGAAACTCCATTCACATGGTCACCATTTTCTACCTTTTTACCAAGTCATTTCTACATTCACTCAGTGTGTGAAAAACCATTCATCTGAAAGAAACACGTTAGTTAGATTCCTCACCTTAGAATATCTCCAGGCATAAGGCTGGATCCTGAAAGATTTTGTCAGCAATACCCTTGCGCGTCGCTAGGCGTCGTCTGCGGCTCCGCGTACGTCGTTGGCGTCGTGATCGCCGGGATGACGTCGTCGGCGTACTTAGATGCCGCCCTCGCGCGCTGACGTCCGTTCTTCTTTTTTCCGCGCCAGAAAGCGCCGACCCGGGAAGAGCATACCGTTTAGTCACTTTCTGACTAAACTTTTTGAACTCTTCTGGTTCCCTTTTCAGTCAACCTCGACTCTGGTGCCGATAAGGATGCCTGGCTTCAAAGCTTGTGACTCCTGTCACCGACTGATGTCGGTTACTGATCACCACCGCCGGTGCCTCTATTGCCTTGGGGCCGACCACAACGCCGAGTCGTGCCCCAACTGCCGGGCCTTGACTTCGAAGGCTAGGCTGGAGCCGTCCCGCAAGCTGCTCGAGCTCCGGCAGTCC
The DNA here is from genome assembly GCF_964204655.1 of Triturus cristatus. Taxonomy (NCBI): domain Eukaryota; kingdom Metazoa; phylum Chordata; class Amphibia; order Caudata; family Salamandridae; genus Triturus; species Triturus cristatus. The sequence continues at coordinate 367,248,311 of NC_140585.1, forward strand.
GTTCCGCACCGCTCAAGGTCCCGGTCGAGGAGGAGGTCGAGGGACCGGTCGCGGAGCCGCAGTCATCACCGCTCGTCGGGGTCAAAGTCTTTGTGATCCGGTAAGTCGAAGCACAGCAAGAAATTGAAGAGGCGACATCGCTCTTCTGGCTCCCGTCGCGCGACTCGGCTGAGGGCTCGGGTGGCACCACCCACGCGACTCCGTCCGTCCGACCCCGCAGGAGTCCCGTCCAACCCCATACCCTCCAGTCCCTGGGACTGACGCGACTCTGGCGGAAATCAGGGACTTCCTCGTGGCCATGAGGAGCCTGACTCCGCCGTTGACACCTGCAGGCGCGCCTTTGGGCCCCGCAGGCTCGACTGGGAGACCTAGTGTGCCGGCGGCTCCGGCGCCGCAGTCCCCCGTGGGATCCAGGCCTGGATCCTGGTCGACGCCGGTCGACCTTACGACCCCTCTGCCGGCGCCGACCCCTACGGTGCCACCTTCGGGCGACGCCGTTCCCCGGTTTAGTCCCGTCCGGGACTGGCGTCGGAGCGGCGCCGCCCAGTGCCGCATCCGACGCTGATGGGTGAAAGGTTCATCTTCCGCCCAGCTCCGATCCTTCCACCTGTGTACCAGGAATCGGATGACGGAGACGACTGGGAGGGGTCTGAGGACCCTCTGGCTTTGCAGGGCCAGTTATCACTGGACTGGGCAGACGAACTGGGGGATGCCAGTGGTCTTGATACCTCCCCTGACACTGGCTTCATCTCTCCTCCGTCCGTGGCTTCGGAGGAAGGTGCTACATTCTCTGTGGTGCTGCGCAAGGCGGCCGAAGCCCTTGGGCTAGAGCTGCCTGCTGTGGTTGTGAGGACTAATCTCCTCACCAAAGTGCTTCAACCATCAGCAAGCTCCATAGAGAATCTGCTGCAGTTCAATGAGGCACTGATTGACGTTCTGAAGGGCACCTGGTCCAAGCCCTCCACAGTTCCTCCTGTGGACCGGAACGTGGCCCGGCGCCACCGCCCTGCACCGGGCGACCCCAGTTTTCTGTCGATGCACCCCACCCCGAGAGCCTGGTTATCCAGGCCTCTGCTTCCCAGACCTCCTTCCCGTCCGCTCCCCCGAATTGGGAATCCAGAACGTTAGAACAGTTTGGGAAGAAACTGTTCTCCTCTCTTAGTTTGGGGTTGCGGTCTATCAACACCACGTGCCTTTTGGCCCCTTACTCCCACTCCCTGTGGGATACGGTGGAGTACGTGCTGCCCCAGTGTCCGGAGGAGGCCCGGACACGGCTCGCCCAGGCTCTTGCCGAGGGGTGAGATGCGGCACGGCACGCAATTCGATGTGGACTGGACACAACGGACTCGCTAGGCATGGCAATGTCGACCACGGTGGCGATTCGTCGCCATGCCTGGCTGAGATCCACGAGCTTCTCCGGGGATGTCCAGAGCGCCCTCATGGACATGCCCTTCGATGGCAGTCGCCTTTTTGGCGACAAAGCGGACAGTGCGCTGGAGCGCTTTAAGGACTCCAGGGCTACGGCTAAGTCCTTGGGCCTCTCGGCCCACGCCCGCAGACTTCTGCTTTTCGCCCCTTTCGTGGCCAAGGAAGGGGCGCCCCCTCACGTCCGTCTAGCCACAGGCCGCAGAACCAGCTTCAGCGCGGACGTGGAATCCGCCGCGGCGGAACATGGGGACAACGAGCCGGTCCATCCACATCTACCCCGGCAGCATCCGCTTCAAAGCCCTCCTAGTCCGTGCTTTCAGGCCCATTCATCGCCAGTGGGGGGCAGAGTTCGCCAGCACCTTCTCCACTGGCGTACCATCACATCGGACAGGTTGGTGCTGCAAATCGTGCAAAGGGGCTACTCCCTCCCCTTCGAGGCGACCCCTCCAGCCATGCCACCGCAGTATCACCGCATGTCGGGGATCACTTGAAACTTCTACATGAGGAAGTTACGGCCCTCTTGGCCAAGGGGGCCATCAAGCGCGTTCCTGCCCCAGAAGTAGGTTGGGGTTGTTATTCCCACTACTTTCTGGTTCCCAAGAAGGGCAAAGGGGGCCTATGCCCTATCTTGGACCTCAGGAGCGTCAACGCCTTCCTCCGGAAGGAGAGGTTCAAGATGCTCACCTTAGCTCAGGTTCTAGCTGCCCTAGACCCTGGAGACTGGATGGTAGCGTTGGACTTGCTGGACGCTTATTTCCACATCCCCGTCCTGCCGGCCCACCTACGTTACCTGCGGTTCACGGTATGCCACGAGTATTTTCAGTTTACCATGCTCCCCTTCGGTCTCACCAGTGCCCCTTGGGTGTTCACGAAAGTGATGGCGGTGGTCGCAGCTCACCTGCGCAGATTAGGGGATCCAGTCTTCCCCTATCTCGACGACTGGTTGTTGAAGGCGGGCTCGCCCCAAGCAGTCGTCTCCCACCTCCAGACTACAGCCGACCTCTTGCATTTGCTGGGGTTCTCCATCAATGTGCCGAAGTCGCATCTGAGTCCCTCCCAGAAGCTCCTCTTCATCGGAGCGGTTCTGGACTCGGCGCAGTTCCGGGTCTATCCTCCGGAAAAGTGGGTCTGGGATATTCAGGCTCTGATTCCCATCTTTCGGCCTCTATCCCGGGTTTCGGTCAGATTGGTGCTGCGGCTTCTGGGTCTGATGACCTCTTGCATCCTGTTGGTGCATCACGCCAGAAGGCGGATGCAAGCTCTGCAGTGGGACCTGAAGTTTCAGTGGGCCCAGCATCGGGGCAACCTGTCCGACCATGTCTTGATCTCGGAGGGCATTGCCAGACAATTGCAGTGGTGGCTCACGGACCGCGATTGGGTCAGTGGCAGATCCCTCTTCCTACCCCAACCGGAGCACGTAGTAGTGACGGATGCGTCCCTTCTGGGATGGGGGGGCTACATGGGAGAGGCGGAGATCAGAGGCCTCTGGTCTCCAGCGGAGTCCCGGCTCCATATCAACCTTCTGGAGCGGAGGGTGATCCAACTTGCACTGAAAGCATTCCTTCCCTCTGTCCGGGGAAGTGTAGTGCAGGTGTTCACGGGACAACACCACCGCCATGTGGTATTGCAACAAACAGGGCGGGGTGGGGTCGTGGACCCTTTGTCAGGAGGCTTTACGCCTCTGGACATGGCTGGAACATCAGGGCATCACCCTGGTGGTTCAACATCTAGCGGGCTCTCTGAACGCCAGAGCAGACGAACTCAGCCGCAGGTGCATGATGGATCACGAATGGCGTCTAAACTCTGACGTGGTGCAAGGCCTCTTTCGGCAGTGGGGAGAGCCTTGGTTAGATCTATTCGAATGCGCAATGTCAGCAGTTCTGCACGTTGGAGTTTCCAAGGCGGCACTCGCTCGGAGCCGCTTTTCGTCGTGAGTGGAGTTGCGGTCTGTTGTACGCCTTTCCGCCTATACCACTTCTGCCCAGAGTGCTGAAGAAGATCAGGCGCGACCGGGCCCAAGTCATCTTGGTGGCTCCGGATTGGGCACAAAGGTACTGGTATCCCGAGCTACTCAGTCTATTGCTCGATCCTCCGTTCCGACTGCCTCTTCAGGAGGACCTTCTGTCGCAGCAGCAGGGGACGGTCCTCCCCCCGAACCTGTCCAGCCTCCACCTCCATGCGTGGAGATTGAGCGGCGGCAGTTGATGCCATTTTACTTGCCTCCTGAAGTCTGTAATGTTATTCTGGCAGCCAGACGTCCCTCCACAAAATCGGTATACGCCTGCAGGTGGAACTAATTTGTGGCATGGTGCACAGCAAAGGCTGTGGATCCCCTTTCCGCCCCTCTTTCTGAGGTTCTCCTCTTTCTTCTTTCCCTGGCCCAGCAGGGCTCTGCTCTGGGCACCCTCAAGGGATATCTTTCAGCTATTTCTGCTTTCTTACGGCTTCCTGATCAGCCTTCTCTTTTCAAATCCCCTGTTGTTTCTCGATTCTTTAACGGCATTACTCACATGTTTCCTCCTGTCCCTTTCATAATGCCTCAGTGGGATTTGAATCTAGTATTGACCTATCTGATGTGCGCTCCCTTTGAGCCACTTCATAATTGTCCCCTTCGTCTTCTAACTCTTAAGACTGCTTTCCTGGTTGCCATCACCTCTGCTAGATGGGTGAGTGAGCTCCAGGCTCTCTCTTCTAAGCCTCCTTTCCTTTCTGTCCATCTGGACAAAGTTGTTCTAAGGACTCGTCCTTCCTTTGTTCCTACGGTGGTAACTGCCTTTCACATCGGACAGTCGGTTACACTGCCCACCTTTCCGCCTCCGCATCCCTCGAAAGAGGAAGAGAGGCCCCACCGTCTGGACCCAAAACGGGCTCTGTCCTTCTATCTGGACCGCACCAAACCGTTCTGGGTGCACGACCAACTCTTTGTTGGCTACGTGGACGCTAAGAAGGGGCGGGAGGTGCACAAGCGAGCCATTTCTTGGTGGGTCGTTTTGTGTATCAAGGCTTGTTATTCCTTAGCTAAAAAGGAACCTCTTGTCGGGCTGAGGTCCCATTCCACTCGGGCTACAGTGGCGACCACTGCCCTGGGCCGGGGAGTCTCCTTGCAGGACATTTGTCAGGCAGCAACGTGGGCCTTGCTGCACACATTTGCCAAACATTATTGCCTGGACAGCCAAGTCCGGAGAGGCGGCTTCTTTGGGCGTTCTGTTCTCCAGGACTTTCAGGTGTGATCTTGGTTTGCAGACCCACCACCGGGGTTGGTATTGCTGGGGTATCTATTCTAAGGTGAGGAATCTAACTAACGTGTTTCTTTCAGATGAACAATTTACTGTTATATCTGTAAGAAACATTAGTTAGTTAGATTCCTCACCGCCCCACCCATCCTTCCCGTTCTGCGAACCGATATCTAGGGTTGAGGTCATCCCTTTTCAGGGCCCTAGAATTTTTGGCACCAGTGTCGGTCTCTTGCATGGCTCTGCATTCCTGGCGCGGAAAGCTATGTACAAGAACTGACGCCAGCGTGCAAGGGCGGCGTCTAAGTACTCCGACAACGACATCCCGGCGATCACGACGCTGACTGACGCGGAGCCGCAGACGACCCCTAGCGACGCGCAAGGGTATTGCTGACAAATTCTTTCCGGATCCAGCCTGACGCCTGGGGATATTCTTAGGTGAAGAATCTAACTAATGTTTCTTACAGATACAAAGTTACCGAAGGTAAGAACCTTGTTCAACAGTGGCTATGCACTTTGCCAACTAGAGGGGGGGGTCACTGTATCTTGTGACCCGAAAAGACTTGTTTACACAAAAACGACTTGCAGCGTCAAAGCCCAACACTAGATTGCAGGAGTATGCCGAGCATGTAAATTTACAGTACTACAGGCTACAAACAAATGCCTCCACTGTAACGTTTTCCTTATCGATAGTAACCTATGTGATTTTTCTCACCATTTTGTCTTCGCATTTTCTTAGGGATTATTATTTTGAATAAATATTAATGTTGGTATTTATTGAATTTCCAGTGACTAACTGACTGCTGACAGTTTTTTTTAAAAACAATTTTTTAACAAGTCTGGTTACATACTTGAGGACCCATATGTCCACATTAACATGAAGACAGCAGTACAATAATGTGAAGCAAAGCATGTGTTACTTGCTTAGAAATTCTATAGACACGTCTGAAAGACAAAACAGGATGACTGATCTTTTTTTACCAAAAAGCACATGGATTTTGAAATATTGTAGCAGTGGAACTAAGTGTTATTACATCTGTTCTCCATCATGAGTACTTCATAAATCTCTAAACGGTCCCGTACATCTGCAGGATCATTGAGCACTTTTACGATATATATAATCTATTTTGTAAGAAGATCGTTTAGAAATAAACTATTTTTACCTGCATATGAACTGACTAATGTGGCTATTTGTATGTATTAAAATTGGATGGGCAATTAAACTTAAATGTGACACTAGTCGAAATTTCCCAACTTGTAGATGGACTTTCGCTGTAATAGGAAGTGATTGTTAGCTTTCTGATACTATGATGAAGCCAAAGCATATAAACATGCCTATATCTGGCTAAGCTTCTTCTCTGTATCAAGTAAGAATCTCTTCGCTGTAGTGATTGTGAAACAAATTATTTAATTATTTTTTTGAGTGATGGGAGTTTAAGACTACTTTTAGCAAAATTGTACAGATTTTCTCCTGCATTTTTCCAGTGATTTAAGGAAATGACCCATAACACTGTGCATAGCATTACCTTTCAAAATGAAGAAGTAATACATTTGTAATAGTAGTGCTTAGGTATCCTGGGTTCCAGCTGCACAGTTAATTTTCCTTTCTTCACCACAGATTTTCTTAATTTGAAGATTTTGTTTTCATTACAAGTATACGTTGAATTTCTGCACTAGGACGATCTATTTGTTGCGTTTGTGCATTTGGGACAAATTAAACTTCACCTCTGTCATGCTGAAATCTGTCAATTTGTATTTCAGGATAGTAGTGGTTACATTGCATGTGCAATTGGATTAGACATGGTAACACAAGCATTAAACCAAAGATAAAAGCAAAATGTGTGCCTATGTTATATTTTCCGTATGAGATTAAAAACCACAAATGTTAGTGGCCCACATATGACATATTGTGTATGTGTTTTATGGCATTTATTTTTCAGGAGCCAGCTTGACATCAATAATAAGAAAATTGTAGCTGACTCCATCCGGGATGAATATGCTTTTCTTCAAAAGAAATATCCCTCACTAGCAACTCGCAATGGAACCAAGTATCTTGCTAGGACTCTCAACAGGTAACTGTTGTCAATACGTTTTATTGTATCACGTCATTATGAATTAAGAATGACTTGGATTGTAATGTGGGGATTAGAGATAATATCTTTAGAAACAAGTGGCTTTATTACCTTACTGAAGGTCTTAATTACGTGTTGAGGAAGAGGGTTCTGAATCTGTGAGATAGGTTATCTGGGACTAGTAGTCTGTTTAACTGACCTGTTCATTGATCTATTTTTGAATCAAGATAAGAGTTTCATTGTCATGGGTCATTATTTAAAAATGCTTTCAGTGATCCATCGAAGTTTATGTGAATTTCACACCCTGACATTACTACTCAAGTGAATGCACTCTTGAGTGTACCTCCTACCTTCCATTATTCTGATCTAAAAGTCAGTGTATCATTAGGAGTCCATGTGTGATGCCAGTTGGGAAACGTCTTCCACCAAGCTCATCAAATGTTTACAAGGTGTATACACCTTGATTCCCATATGATGCTAGTATCTAAGCTTAATGATTGCTAGACGATGAGAGTTGGTTATGTGACATTCTCTGCATTTAACAGCACTTTTTTCCACAGAGGAGACTTCACTCTAGTGGCTCTTATGTGTTCCCAATTGCAATTGAACTATAAATGTATACTTGTCAGTGCTTGCTCAACTTATGGGGACTTGCTGGACCATCCTTAATTGTTCAGTTTATTTTGGGGGCGGAATTTACAGTTTAATAATTATTTTTTAAACTGCACCACATAATTTGTAAACACTTTAATAACAAATATACAGAGGAGAAGTACAATAAAACAGAACACAACCTGACCATAACTTATCTTCAATTTCTATGCTGTACACTCCCAAAGTGTCCTCATTTCATTTCTACAATTAATTTACACATACCTTTCAATTAAATATAGCTACAAAAAATGCAGAAAGTTAAAATGGAAAGTAGAGCAGTTTTGTGTGCAATAACTCCAAGTTGAAATGTGAAGCCAGTAACACCTAAACAACATTAAATTAATATAGTAGGTAGTTACATTGAGGGATACATATAGCATTGTACTGTAATGCAGTAAAATTGTGATACATGTTCATATGTATGGCACCTTTTGGTCTAGGATTATTTTGAGGGGTCGGGGATAGGAAGTTTTGGAAAGAAGTTATTTCTACCTTCAGCTTTAGCCTGTATTAGCCTGTATTTAATCGTGGAGAGCCCCATGTTACCTGGCGTTCCAAGACTATTTTCTGTAACATAACTTCTTTCTTCAGCTTTCAAATTACACTTTGACTTTTTAAGAAAACAACAATTCAATATGTCTCTAATCAATATAGATTCAAGTTAAGTGTTGACAATTCAATGGCAGAACTCACGTTGACATTCTCCGGGGGTAGCGAGGAGCAGTGTTGGGTGTGATTAGTGGCGGGTGGACTAATTGGCCTCTCCCGTTACTCATGTGGAGTCGGGACTCCATCTTCGGGGGAATCTAGGTCAGCAGACTAGTTTCCAGGACCTATACATTGAAATGCTGGCACGACCGTGCCGGTGGCGCGCCAAAAGCAAGCCCGTCTGCGCCCGCGCTTGTCGCCAGCACCCTTGCCTGTTGTAAACTAGGAGGTTCGGACATCCTGGGATACACAAGGTCCCAACTTATGAAATTAAAGCCAGTTGATAAGATCTCAGGATGTTTGTGTCTCGCGTTTGAATTAAGTCCCTGGTCCTCCTTGGTTACCTGCCCTCACTGCCTAGGCTCACTACCAGCCTATTAAACCTATTAAGCTTGAAGATTTGAAAGCGAAGGCAGAGGACAATAATACTGTGTTTAAATGTCTCCTATTGAACGCCAGGTCATTGGTGAAGCACAGTGTTGAATGTGCCTCGCTTATAGAAGGAGAGAATATTCAAATTGCCTTAATTTCTGAAACATGGACAGATGATCGCTCAGGTCCCGACATTGTGAAAGCTACCCCATCAGGTTACCTCTGTCACCACCTCAGTAGACCACTAAAGGGGGGGGGGGGGAGGGCTTAGCCATAATATATCACAATTCGATTAAAGCTACCTTTCATATAGCCTACAACCTGGCCTGTGAGGCACTCGCCTTCAGCTGTGGATTATCAAATCACCACACATTTAGGGGCATTCTAGTATATAGACCCCCAGGACCTAGGCGCACTGTCACATCCTCTATTGGGAATCTGCTGGAAGAGGGGCTGTGTTCAGACTCCTTTACAATCTTGGGGGATTTCAACTACCATCTGGAATTATTGGAGGACGCTGACACAGTGGCCCTTACAGACTTGATGAGGAGTGCTGACCTGACAACAGGTGAGGAGTCTCTTGCACTTGGCAGGACACACTCTAGATGGAATCTTCTCAAATCACCCCAACTTGCGGTTTACGGGCACACTGCCTTTGATCTGGACTGACCATATGGGAGTTCAATTTGGGATTCTCCTTGATTCCCATTACAGGGCAGAGAAAGGCCCTAAGATCCAGATTCAAAGCAGATCCTGGAACACTATTAAGAGTACAGACCTACAGGCTGTACTCATGGCCTCTGTCGGTCAGCTACCTTCTGATCCCGAAGAGGCGGCCACTCATTATACAGCTTGGGTAGAGTCAGCCTGTAATACACTAGCTCCAGCTAAAATGATACGCCCTAGAAGAACGAATCCCACAGCCTCCTGGTATTCAGAAGATTTGAGGAGACAAAAACGTTCCTGCAACCTCCTTGAGCGAATCTGGAGGAAAAATTATTTGGAAGCGGAGAAACAGAAGTATAGACTAAGTCTGGCTATTTACAAACAACTCCTATTTGAAGCAAAGAAAAACTTGTATACAAAACGAATTAATTCTGCAGACACTTCTACAAAAGAACTATTTAAAACTGTCTCAAGTCTGGCCTCCTCCACCATGACAAAAGTTGAGGCAAGTCAGGAACTTTGCGACGACATGGCCAAGTTCTTTTTGAACAAAGTAGAAGCTATCTTTTTGAACTTCAGTCACCCTAATCCAGAGGAAGGAAGGGCGCTGTCAGGGGGAATGCAGTCAATTACTGATCTCCCTATGGTCTTCAATAAATTTGAGCAATTGTCCACAACAGATACTGAGAAGCTACTTCTCTCCACCCGATCAGGCTCTCCTTATGACCCCTGCCCAGTCTCAAGAATTAAACAGACACAGGTGCCTGCAGCCTTAGTACTCAGTCCATTGTTTAATACAATGTTTGAAGTCGGACACTTCCCTAGCCCCTGGAAATTGGCCTCGATATTGCCTTTATTGAAAAAGCCTAACCTGGACCTAAAGGAGCCAAACGACTTCCGACCCATATCACGCCTCCCATTACCTGCAAAACTGGTTGAGAAAACCATGAACTCCCAGCTCAGTACCTTCCTAATTGGGACAAACGCTCTGGACCCAACTCAGTTTGGGTTCAGAGACAGGCATAGTACAGAATCCGCAAAATAAAGTCCACGAAGGAGATCAGGGAGGCTGTGGACAGGGGAGGCAAAGCAGCCCTGATTATGCTGGACATGTCCGCAGCCTTTGACACGGTCCATCATAATGTTCTGATGGACCGTTGGTCTGTGTATGGTATTCAGGGCAAAGTTTATAACCTCCTTAGGTCTTTTTTGTCGGACAGATCTCAGACGGTGGCACTGGGTAATTTTAATTCCAAACCTTTCTTACTGCCGTGTGGAGTACCCCAGGGGTCCTCCCTTAGCTCTACTCTTTTTAATGTTTGTCATCTCGTGGGCCACCCTGATCAGATCATTTGGCTTCACCCTGACTTCATACGCTGACGACACGCAAATTGTGTTGGCTTTACGGCCTGGTCGGACAACCGGTATTGAGGACATGTTCCATGATTGCATGAAAGCAATCGGTAACTGGATGTCACAGAATTGCCTAAAATTGAATTCTGGGAAGACCGAGGTCATCCTGTTCTGCAATGACCCTAACTTCTGGACCCCAAGGTGGTGGCCAAAAGACATGGGGTCACTTCCTACTCCTGTTAGGAAGGTGAAGAACCTAGGAGTCATTATCGATGGAAAAACTCAACTTCGGGGACCAAATCAATGATTAAGAAAATACTGCCCTTTTTGCCTACATCTTGTCAGCGAACCATAGTCACTGCTCTCATTTTGTCCAGACTAGACTACTGCAATAGCCTGTTTTTAAATATACAGGAACGCTTTGCAAACAAGTTGCAGATGCTACAAAATGCAGCTGCAAGGCTGATTACAGGTACTCCCAAATACGCCTTCATTTCTAAGAAATTGAGGAAACTACACTGGCTGCCAGTCAAGAATCGAGTGCTTTTTAAAACTTAGTACCGTGTTCAAGGCACGCCACGGGATAGGCCCAGATTTCCTAAAACGGATAATGCAATGGTACACACCACGTAGAACCCTGCGCTTCGGAGGAGCCAATCTGGTGACTGTACCACTCGTCAAAAAAATCCACATGGGGAGGGAGAAGCTTTATGGTATGCGCAGCTTAAGTTTGGAATGAGCTGGAATTTTGAGAAATGCCACGGACCTACTCCCCTTTCGGAGAGGTCTGAAAACCTGTCTTTTTACTCACTAACCCTAATCGCATGATTTGTTCTCAGAAAATTAATGGTTCAGCGCCAGGACACCTTCAGGTAATTGCCGCGCTTTATAAATAATTATAACATAACATTCCAATTAGTTACGGTGTGAGATTCCCTGGTATGCTAAGGACCCCCATACACTGGCATTTGGACCTTTGAGGCTTACAGATTTGGATTTCTAAATATTACAGACTTTAATGGATTGTCATGTTCTTTTAAATCAGCAGTTGTGTGTGGAGAGTATCATGCCACATTCCTTTTAATTGTAAATGTATGTTCGAGGCATATGAGCTGCAGATGGTATACTTGTGCATAGATAGCCATATGGTATTGGGCTCGGATGTTTGCACTTTGTTTTTGTCTTGGAAGAAGTCTTTTGTAGTCACGGGGTAGGTGACTCCTCCTTAGGACGATAGTGTGCATGGGCATCGACTCCATCTCCAGACTGTTTTTTTCCACCATCGGGTTCGGATGTGATTTACTGCTCTCCGGTTCGGTGTAGGTTTCGAACCCCCCTTCGACTAGCAATTCCTCTACACTTGATGGTGTTGTCTCGATCGCGTTTCCCTTTCGTCGCGCATCTTTAAAACCAAACTCCTTGACCTCGATCTTTGACACGGGCCGTTGGGCCTATCCGCGCTGACCACGCCTGCAGTCAGCGGAAAGGACTCCTTTCAAAAAATGCCCAGGGTTTGGTGCTAATCTTTCAGGTCGAAGAAAACCATCCGTGATCGTCTGGCTCGACATCACGAAATGTCTCCCAAAAGCAGCTAGATTCCAGACTTCTTCGGAGCAACAAGGTGATGAAGAAGACATCTCTGTCTCCAAGGCCGACGACTCCGATATCGAAGAGGAGACACTCACCCCAGCTCAGCGGTCCGTGAGTACCGAAACCCCTCTCCCAAAAAATAAACCTAAGGCTGTGGTAACACCCTCAGGCAGACACCGACAACATGTCTCAGACGCCCTCGGGCCCGTCTATGAAACCTAAAGATAAGCCTTCCGGCTCGGGCTTGAGCCAATCCCATTTCGGTGCCGAAAAGTCACCTTCGGCACCGAAGCACAAGACCAAAGATGTGCCATGCCCTTCTTCATCGGCACTGAAGACAGGTTCAACGCTGAAGCCCTCTGCGTCGAAACATATCGAGGACAAACATTTGGAACCGCAAAAATCTTCGGAGACGAAAAAATCGTCTCATCCGAAAAAAGTCTCGGATTCACAAACTCCCATAACAAAACCTAAGGAGTCATAAACCCCACAGAAAGCTTCAGAAACTCGGTCCAAAGAACATTCTGACCCAAAATCTTCGGCACTGAAAAAAGACATTTTACCCACACAGCATGGACCTGATTTTTCGGATCCAAAACTAAAACCTCATTTTATTGACCCAGAGACTGGCAAAGTCGTACCCAAGCCTCCAAAAAAAGAGGAAACTGGACAATTCAGAGGAATCTGAAATACCCTTGAAATGAAAGGAGATGAGTACTAACACCTCACCACCTCCTTCTCCAGTTGATCCAAATCTTCTAATTTCTCCACCACACACCCAACAACATAATTTTTCACCTCAAACACCAGATACTGACGCTGATCATACTGACAGGGGAGGGAATATAGATTCACGTGGGGATGATGCACATACCATCCCACATGACGTAAACCCTTGGGATGACTACAACACAGATCCCGACCCACACAATGACCCCGACCTCTATCCATCTAGGCCATCACCACCAGATGACAATATTGGGTTCGCCCAACTAATCAATAGGGCTGCCTAATACCACGGGGTAAAATTACATTTTGATCCCTTAGAGGAAGACTTTTTACTTGAAACCTTTGCACCCTCGCAAAAGTCCACGCACACCCTGCCAGTGTTAAAAGGCATGCTGAAACATGCCCCAGAAGTTTTTAAGGACCTTGTGAGAGCCAGGATTCTCAACAACAGGATAGATAAAGTATAAGGCAGCTGCCAATGACCCAATTTACATTAAAGGTCAAATCCCGTTGGATTCTCTTTTAGTGTCTAATGCACGCAAGAGGACAAGCTCCGAGTACAGGTGACACCCCCCCCCCCCCCCCCCCACTGATAAGGAGTCAAACTAATAGTCTCATCTGGTAAAGGTATTGCGTCACTGGCTGCAAATAATTGGCGGATTGCCAATGCCCAAGCTTTATTGGCCAGATACAACAGGCTCACTGTGACGAGCTTCAAAAGCTCATGCAACACCTTCCTGACCAGTACAAACAAAAGGCCAACAACTTTATCCAAGAGGGGAAATTGATCGCAAACACCTCAATTAAAAGTGCACTTGACGCGGCTGATACCGCACTATTAACACTAACGTTTTGTTATGCAGGCAAGCTTGACTCCAGGTATCCGGATTCAAACAGGAGGTGCAATCTGCTGTTCTAAATCAGCCCTTTGATCAAGATCATCTTTTCGGACCCTCATGTGACATATCAGAAAAAATAAAAAATAAATCGGAAACTGCTAAGTCCATAGGGGCCTTCCCCTAGAGGCTCTTTTCGCCTCTCCTTCTACAGAGCTGGCTCCAAAACCATTGGCTCAGAACATCCCTCTTCGTCCTATAAGAGCCCCACTCAAAACATCCTCCAAAGGATTCTTTCGCGGAGGCTACAGAGGCAACAATGGTAAGGGAAGAGGTCGTGGCAACAATAAACGCACCTCCCCTACCACCAAACAGTGACTTCCCTGAACTTCCCCCCCCCCCCCTGATCATCCCACTCCTGTCGGGGGACGTCTCTCACAGTTCCTACCTGTCTTGAATGCAATCACAACATGCAGGTGGGTAAGACAAATTATCCAGTATGGTTACTGCCTGGAACTCGCCTCTAACCCTCCAAACATTCCTCCCAGGCAACGTTCAATGTCCATGGAACATCTAACACGTCTCAAACTAAAGGTTCTCTCTCTATTACAAAAAAATGCAATAGAACAAGTCCCCTTGCCTCACCAAGGCATAGGGGTTTACTCCCTCTATTTCCTAATTCCTAAAAAAGGACGGCTCCCTCAGACCCATATTGGACCTTGGACCGCTAAACCTCTACATTCAATCGGATCACTTCCACATGGTCAAACTCCAACAGGTGCTCCCACTACTTCAACAGGGCGACTTTCTCTCCACTCTGGATTTAAAGGACGCCTACTTTCATATTCCCATTCACCCCGCTCACAGGAAATATCTCCGGTTCGTGGTAGATGGTCAACACTATCATTTCAAGGTCTTTCCATTCGGGGTGACTACAGCACCCAGAGTCTTCACCAAGTGCCTTGCAGTAGTTGCAGCCCACTTAAGAAGACAGCACATTCATGTTTTCCCTTATATGGACGACTGGCTCATAAAAGCCAAGTCAAACAGCAGCTGTGTGCAACACACACACAAAACAATCCAACTGCTTCACGACTTGGTATTCACAGTAAACCTCACCAAATCCCACCTCCAACTGTCCAGCATACAACAATATCTAGGGGCTACAATAGACACTTCAAAAGCTCTAACATACCACAACCCAGTCAGGATAAGTGCCATACAAGCTTTAATAAAACAAATTCAGCCTCAACACTCACTATCAGCGTAAGTGTTCATGCAGTTAACTGGGATGATGGCCTCTTGCATTCTCATTGTCCCTTATGCAAGACTCCAAATGCGTCCCTTACAGGAGTGTTTGGCACATCAGTGGAACCATGCTCAAGGTAAGCTAACAGATCTGGTGTTGGTAGACGACCCACCCATCGCTCTCTGCAGTGGTGGAACACACAAAACCTTTCCAAATGGTGGCCGTTGCTCAATCCAGTTACACAGATACTGCTAACTGACGCATCGCTCACCGGCTGGGGAGCTCATCTTCAAACTCGTACCATTCAGGGCATATGGACCCCGCAACAAAAATAATTCCACATAAATTACCTGGAATTGTTGGCAATTTTCCTAGCGTTAATATCTTTTCAACTCCACCTCGTAGGCAAAGATGTCCTAGTCCGTACAGACAACATGACAGCAATGTATTGTATACAAAAACAGGGGGACACACACTCTCTCCAGCTTTCACACCTGTCTCAAAGCATATGGAGATGGGCCATTCCTCAAAACATTTATCTCCTTGCAGTACACCTCCCAGGAGTACACAATCAAATTGCGCATCTACTCAGTCGCCTAAAACAGCAGATCCACGAATGGGAACTTCATCCTCAAGTTCTGCTTCCATTCTTTCAAACGTGGGGCCACCCAGAAATAGACCTGTTCGCTACACACCAAAACTCAAAATGCCCAAGCTTCGCATCCAGGTATCCACACCCATTGTCCAAAGGCAACTGGTCAGGGTAATTTGCTTACGCTTTTCCGCCTCTCCCACTCAATTCAATTTCAATTTATAGCTTTATTCGAGATAAAAAAACTCATAAAAGCATGAAGCATACAAGCATATAAACAATCACTTACAAGAACTTTTTGTTTAAAAAGAATAAAAAACGGTAAAATACATCCATGATACTGAAAGTCATAAAATTATTTAGCCAATATAAAAGCAGAGAGGCAAAAATTTTATAACTGGGAGAGCAAGCAATGGTCAAAATTATTTTCTCCTATACTACCATTAGACCAGAGATTTTTTTCTGATTGCCCAAGCCCATCCCAGATATTTGGCAACTGCCACAGCAATGAATGTTGAAGGGCTGGTACAGATAATCCTTAGAGCAATATCGCTCGCTCTTGTGCCCAGCTGTTTACACATAGCCTTCAGCCATACACGTCGGGGGACTGAATAAGCCCCGCACACAAAGAGAAAGTGGGCAATGGTCTCAGACCCTGCTTTACAGACTGGGCAGACTTGAGAACTAACCTCAGCCCATCTTCCAGTTAGTGATCTGATTGGGAGAGACCCCACTCTAAGCTGGAAGTATAACTTCCTGTCCAGGGGTTTGGTAATAATATCCCAATAGGGCTCTAAATAAGGGGAAGCTTTTACTTCAATGAATAGACCCTCCATGGAAGACGGGTTGGCTTCATTCCAGTCCCGATATTCGACCATTTCCCAGTACTTGGTTTTTATAGTTACTTTGGACGGGAACAGGGCCTCCTCTGGGTTCTCCCAAAGCTCATTCATTCCTAAAGACCCCAACATTTTGCACAATTCCCTCAGCCATCCTATCTTGTGGAACTTGTCGCTGTTTATTAAGTCCAGGAAGCCCCTTGCATAATGAGCGAGTTCGGGGGTAACCCATATGCGCCGCCAATAAAAAATAGGTCTTAATCTAGCAATATCTAAGATGGCTTTTCTGCCTAATTCGCAACGCAAAGGCCTCATGGGTGTGCTTTTAGGGAGGCCAATTAAATTTCGGAGAAACTTATTCTCGGCAAGCGTTAATGGTGCAAGATTCCCATAGCCCCAAAGCTCTGAGCCATAGAGCACCGAGCTAATGGCTTTGGCTTCGTAAACTTGTAGTACTGGCGCTATGGGTTTGGTCCTTTTGTGTTCAACACCTATAGTACCAGTGGTTTGGCGGAATTTGAGAGCCGGCATTTCTATATGTTTCCCCCATTTTGCACCTTTAGCTATGTGGATACCCAAGTAAACAAAATCAGAAACCATTTCTACCTTTTGGCCGTCCATAAAAAAGTTCCCTCTAAAGCTGGGGTGGGGATTGAATGTCATGAGCTTTGTTTTTCGCCACATTTACTTCTAGGCCACGCTCGACATAAAAGCCCTCAAAGATGTTCAGTGCACGCTGCAGGCCACTCGGGGTTTTGGATAGAATGAGCGTGTCGTCTGCGAATAGTAGAATTGGCACTTTCGCTCCATCCAATGTTGGTGTGTCTACAGTAGCAGACAACATACGCTCCACTACTCCATTGATGAAAAGGGAGAAAAGCATCGGGGCCATAGCGCAGCCTTGGCGCACCCCCCGTTCTACCGGGAACTCATCAGTTAGTTGCCCGTGTCTCCCCCACTGGATCTTTGCAGAGTTGCATTCGTGCAATCTCATTACTAGCGATAAAATTTCAGGTGGCATCCCCATCTCAGCTAGGACTTTCCAGAACAAGAAGCGGGGCACTAAGTCAAATGCTGCGCGAAGATCTATAAAGGCAGCATAAAGACTGCCCTTCGCCAGCTCTACTGTTTTCCAGTACAATAACGTGAACTGGAAGATCTGGTCAATCGTGCTTGTCAATTTACGAAATCCTGCTTGATAGAGAGATAGAATGTTGTTCTCTTCCTCCCATACTGAAATTTTAGCCAGGGTCATTTTGCCTACAACCTTCTGCACTGTGTCTATAAGGCTGATGGGGCGGTAATTCCCTGGTAGTGTTTTATCCCCTTTTTTATAAATAGGGATTATTACCGCCCCCAGCCAGGACTTTGGCACCGGAGCCCCTAGTGCTACTGTGTTAGCCAGATTCAAGATGTACTTGCCCCAGCGTAGTTTCTCGTGAAGAAATACATCTGCAGGCACCCCGTCGGGGCCCGGTGCCTTGCCCTGCGTGACTGAATCCAAGGCTAATGCTACATCTACATTGTTGAAGGGAGGAGCTTGAAATATGACATGGGCACTGGTTCCCTATTTCTGTCCTCGATGACACCTGTATTGGGGGCCGAAGTAATCCAACCAATTGCTCTGCGAGACATGGTTGGAAGGTGGTTCTGGAAGGCCCCCTTTCCCCCACTTGACGATGTTCCAAAATAGTCTGGAGTCTTTCGCGGAGCAGGCAGCTTTAAGTTCTTGCCAGTGTTGCTCATCCCGTTGTTTTTTGGCTATAATTACACTGGACTTGTATTTCCACCTTGCTTCCCTGACTGAGGCTAGATCTTTGGACTTAATGGCAAACCCCAGAGAAATTCTAGCTGCCCTACATGTAGCGTTGTACCACCCTGCCACATTCGGACATTTTTTCTTGCCCGGGTTCGAACGTACTGCCCTGTAAAAATGACCCTTTATTAAATGGAAAAATTCACAGTGCAGATTGGTGATCTCGGCTATGTCTGTTCTGTTCCTTGATCCCGTGTTCAGAATTGCTTCCATGGCAGTGGAGGTAAGATCTAAATCAGTATTAATGCTTAATAGCGCCTCATGGTTGGCCACAATTTGGGGCCACTTGACTCGCCTCATGTCATTCGTTGGGACGGTCTCCGCCAATGCTTCTGATGTTAAGTTTTCCCCCCTCCATATGCCCCCCCCCCCCCGAACAAATGAATGATGCAAAGGGGGTTGTGATCGCTCTCTTGTCTTCCATCAAATGCCAGATCGTTAAGCTACAGATGACATAATCAATCCGGCTTTGCCAGCGGCCATTGTCAAATGTATTTGCCCCTTGACCATCACTCAATGTCCTCCCATTCAGAGCTCTAAGCCCCCTTTCACAGCATAAGGCGTTCATCTGTAATACTTCCGCCGACCATCTGCTCACAGGTTTTAAGTCCAACTTAGGGATTCCCCATTCAATGTCTACATCTTCTCCTACATGCCAGTCTTCTACTGAAAGGGGCTCATAGGTCATATTCATATCACCGGCGATTAGTATGTTATTCTCGCTTGGCTGTACACTGATCAAATGGTCAAGTGCAGCCAAGACTTGGGATTTCCCTCTGTTGTGACTTCTTCTATACAGATTATAAATATATAGAGGTTCCCCCAGAGACATACATAACCTAATCAGCTGCAGATCATTGTTACCTGTGGGAAGCTCTACTATCTTGTTAAAAAGTGTCTGCCGAGCCCAAATAGTTAAACCCCCTTTTGGTCTTCCCTTTGGACCTTTAACAGCCGGGACAGAAAAATTAAGAAAACCCAGGAAAAACAGAGTCTCGCAGGCCCATGTCTCCTGGAAAATGCAGACGTCGAAATCATTTATGAACGACGCCCATTCTGGTGAATACATTCTGGGTCCCAAACCCGCGATATTCCATGAAACTATTCTGCCCCTTGCCCTCCTGGGATCACCCCCCTGTACAACAGTGTCTAGCGGCTGAGCCCCTAGACCACTACTATTTAGCAAATCGCAAGCCCCGATTAGCTCTTTATTGACTACTCCAATATCATTTGTCCCTTGTGGGCTAGTCACAGCATCTGCTGCCAAGAATGCGCCTACCAGTCCTATGGGTTCAGTCCCCTCCACCCCTCTGGGGTTCCTACCATTTGGCCCCAGATGGACTATTGACGACTCTCCTAACCCGATTCGGCAAGAGTCTCTCACAGCGTGCCGGGGGATAGTTTTAATTGGGGACGTGGCAAATAGTCTACCGTTAGCTAGAAGTTCTTTAGTTACTGGTGGGGCCTTTAGTGATCTTTCCTCGGCAATGATTGTTGAACCCTGGGGTGCAGTCAGTCCATACCCTCCAGACTTGATAGAACCCCATATCGATTGTATGCTTGAGAATAATAATCAGCCTGCTGGGCGGGAACAGTGCCTTTAGCGGCCTGCTTGGTGTTGGGATGATGCTCCAAGTTGGGCTGCCTGGTTAAAAGGTAGAAGCCTGATATGGCTGTGCTGGAATTCTAGCAAGGGCTTGGCATTAGTTGCAGAAGCCACTAGACCTCTTGGGTAAAAGTAAGTCAGGTCCTGGGTGGAAATTGCACTACTGCCATTTTGGGGGAACCAGTTAGTGATGTATCTAACTGCTCTGATATCGCGAACATTTATAATTACAATATCCCCGCTTATATCCTTAATTCTTTGGCCTAACCATGGGAGACGCCTAACATGCAGAATTTCAACGCTTATATTTGGCGGTAAAGGGCGGTTTTGGCTAAGCCAGAATATGATCTTATTTTTTAGTTGGTAGAAGGCTTCGTTTCTACCCTCCTCTAAGGGTGGAACACCAGTAAGAACCACCACATACGGTACTGCTTCCGGAGGCAAATCAATTGGATACCTATTGGGTCTGATAGACCTCACCGGTCTAACAGAGCCGTTAGATCTCCGGGGATTTGGTGTTAAAGCAATTCTAGGAGAATTTGTAATTCCACCTTCTTGGGACCCCATGTTTGTCCTGATTGTATTTGAGCCTGTGTTTATAGGGGGGATTGCTTGTGATGATTTTGTTTTGACTAGATTGGTAGTTAATGGTTCCTTTTGGGCCATTTTATTGTGGTCCATGACGGGACCAGGGAGAGCTTGAGGTGCCTTTTTTAAATCCTTGATAGCCCCATTAGTTTCCCGAATAGCAAGTTCCAGTTTATCCAGTTGAACTGCGATTCTTTTTATCCTCTCTACCACCAGGGATATAAGAGATCTGATTAGCTGTTCCATGCTACCTATTAAGTCAGTGTAGATGCATCTTTCGATGGTGTGTATGAAGGCATTGCTACTACAGATGTTGATGATGCATTGGGAGAGGGGCTTTGAAGGTTCCCAGAATTGGTATAAGTGGGCTACTTTTTCTGCGAGCCATTCCCCCTCTTTCTCTTTTTTTTCGGTGGTGGACCTTGGGGGTAAGGGATTTTTGGGGTCTCTTGGGCAGTTTTTATGGGTGGCAACGGAGTGTTCGTCATGGTCTCAGCCAATAGGGTCGGATTGCTCGGGGAGGCAGAGCCCATTGTACCCGGGGCATTGGCTTCTGCTGGGCAAGGGGGGCAACCCCGCAGAAGTAAAGGGATACTATCACTTGGGGATAACCCATAATCCTCACTTGCACAATATGTGCTCGCGACGGGTGAGATAGCCAACTGAATCGGGCCCAGAGATGAACGCTTGTTCTTAATAATTTCTACTGAGCGTCGTCTCTCTGCTCGTTTCTCTTCAAGGGTAATTTCCCTGTCAATATCCAAGATGGGCCTAATGACAAAATTGTCAAGTGTACCTCGGCTGGCACTTGAAGACTTGTCTCTAGAGAGGGACGACATCACAACGATGAAATCTCGTCGTGAAAGAAACAGGGGTGTCCTAGATCCTAAGCCTTTAAATTTCAGCAATAAAAACTACAGAATCAATGGATGGACAAAATGATGCACAATGCGGTAAAAAATAATAATCACAGGTAGCTAACTGCACTGGTATGAATTAAAGCCTTCCAGGTGATGAGCAGACCTTGGTAAGAGAAGGGGCCCAGCCCGGCCTCGGATGGCCACAGATGGCCCGCCCTTTGCCCGGGCTTAGCCCGACGCGTCCCGCGACGCGGGGTGTGGAGCCAAATTTAGAGCGCCTCCGGGAACGGGAGGGGTGACGCTGCTTCCGGGGTTGAGGATCCGGGGAGCCTGGGTAAGGTAGTCCACTCTCGCCCTCCCTCCTCGCTGCGGCCACGAAGTTCTCAAGCGCGGCGGCGGGAGGGAGGAGGCAGCAGGAGCAGCAATAATGGTGCCACGCGGGGAAGACCTCACAGTGAGTACAAGTTCCAGCGGGGGCAATCAGGGAGCCAAACAGAGTCACTCCGCCTCTCCCCCTCATTCCGCTAGTGGTTCGGAAACTCAAACAACATTCCCTTACAATGATCCTGATTGCTCCAACATGGGCCTGACAGCCATGGTTCATAACCCTCTTGGAACTATCAGTAGTTCCTCATCAAAAGCTACGCCTCTCACCCAAGCTTCTCACTCAGAACCATGGAGAGATAAGGCATCCAGATCCCAGTCAACTCAACCTTGTGATCTGGCACCTGAAGTCTTGGAGTTTGGCGACTTTAATCTCCCGCCAGACTGCATGAACATCATTAAAGATGCTAGACGTCCTACCACTAGAACTTGTTATGCCGTTAAGTGGAAAAAGATTTGTAATTTACTGTACAGATAACAAAATCAACCCACTAGATGCTTCGATTCAAGCCACCATCTGTTACTTTTTGCATCTACAACAATGTAACCTAGCGTATACATCCATTAGATTAGACTACATCTTGCGGAAATGCAGCCTATCTCCAAAACAGATATTTGTCTTTGTTTTGGGTACCAGCTATCAAGGCATTTATTGAAGGACTTAAAAGAATAATTCCACCTAGAGTTCCACCCTCTCCAGTATGGAACCTAAATGTGGTACTTACCGGGCTCATGGGTCCCCCATTTGAACCTATGTATAAATGCGAATTACAATTTCTCACCTGGAAAGTAGCTTTCCTGGTTGCGATCACCTCTCTGAGAAGAGTCAGTAAACTCCAGGCATTAACCACTTCTCCAAATCCATCATAACAAAGTGGTTCTTAGGACTAACCCAACGTTTCTAACTAAAGTCATCTCTGCTTTCCACCTTAACCAGTCTGTAGAACTCCCTGTGTTTTTCCCTCTACCAGACTCGGTAGCAGAACGGGCTCTTCACACGCTAGATGTAAAAAGAGCGATGCTTTACTACATTGAAAGAACAAAATCCTTTAGAAAGACTAAACAACTTTTTGTAGCTTTCTCCCCACCTCATAAAGGCAATCCTATCTCAAAAACAGGGATTGCAAGGTGGATTGTTAAATGCATCCAAATATGCTATGCTAAAGCCAAACGCACCTTAACCATTCCCCCAAAGCTCACTCCACACATAAACTAGGGGCATCTATGGCATTCTTAGGGAACATTCCCCTAGATGACATCTGCAAAGCAGCAACTTGGTCTACACCACACACGTTCACAAAACGCTATTGTGTAGACGTGCAAGCAAAACAAGCTAGTGTGGGCCAGGCTGTATTAAGAAAACTTTTTCAAACCACTGTAACAGATACAGGTAGCCACCGATAAGGAGGTAACTGCTGTATAGTCTATGCACAAGTATACGATCTACAGCTCGTATGCCTCGGACGGAAAATGCTACTTATCTGTATGCATCTGTTCTTGGCAAGTAGAGCTGTAGATTCGTATACGCCAGCCTCCCCGGATACCTCTATCTGTTCCAGTATTATCCTACTTGGCTATATTACACATGGACATTCTTTTCTATGTCTTACTAACTCCATCATAACCCTCCATGGCAGAACAATCTGGAGATGGAGTCGATGCCCATGCGCACTATCGTCCTAAGGAAGAGTCACCTACCTTGTGACTACAAAAGACTTCTTCCAAGACAAAAACAAAGTGCAAACATCCGAGCCCAACACCAGATGGCGATCTATGCACAAGTATACAAATTTTCAGCTCTACATGCAAAGAACAAATGCATACTGGTAAGTAGCATTTTCCATATAATGCATCTTCCATAGTGGGGCATTAACAGAGACCTCATGTCTGAATAATAAAGTCCTGACAACATGGAATGGAAATCAAGCCAAGCACAATTAACAGAGATTGGACGAAAGCAATCCATGAATCAAGACTAAACATGTATGTAGGTATTGGTGTTGTGAGCGCAGTGCTGCTATACAGCTCTTTTCAGATGCAAGAGTTGCAGATTAACTCTGCTCTTTGCACACCTGGAGTTGTGAATATTCATGCCATATACAGAGAATTATGTAACAGAGTCTGGATTTCAAAGAGTGCCTAGAAATGATGATCTGTGGTTCAGTAAGCATATGAATATGCAAAGAAACATGAGATCCAGTTCAAACTTTCCATTGATGCTTCATGGCTTCATGACAGAAACCCTTCTGTAATACTGATCTGTGCTTTTTTCCATCTTCCTGGAGCCAGATGAGTTGGGATCTAACTCAATTCTGCTTTGAGACCATCTAATGGCTGATATAATTCTGGAAAGTTCCTTGCTGAGGAACTCAAACATATCCTTCCAACACTACACAGATGACACTCAAAAGCTACCTCCTCAGAGGACATTGACAGCCTATCGAACATCCTAAAAACCCTCCAAACTGGATGTCCTTTTACCACCTGAAAATTAATCCCCTCAAAAGGGAGTTCCTCTTACTCTGACCCCCAAAATGTTCCACTGCAGTCAAAGATCGGCTCAACACCACACTCCCACAAAATTTCATACCAGCACTAAATCCTTGGGCTTCATATTTATCAAAAACCTGAAGGTTCAGGCCCACTTTTGGACCCATGCAAAAAAAAAAAAAAAGAAATTGAGAAAAAATGCACACTACCAAATTGACCTCCTCAGGAGAATGAAGTCATTCATTCTACCTGAACACTACTGCAAGATGGTGGTTTAAACCCTGCTGGTCTCCAGACTGGACTACACTACCTACCTTTCTCGTTTAAAAGCAGAAATCAACTCTGCAGCCCACCTACTTGCTGATGCAAAAAGATGTGCCAATATCACCCAAACTAAACCAGTTTCCTACTTAATCAAGCTAGCATGCATGGTACACAAATCTATTCATACAGATATTTCCCCCTGTCTTCCAATGAAACATACCATCTCTGGGTACTTACGCTTGCTACTAAGTGCTGACACACACTTCTTGCAGACACCAGCTATCGAGTAGACAATTGTTCTCTGGAAGCGGCTCCAGAGTCTGGAACATCATATCCCCCCTCTATCAAAACTAAACCCATTTATAATGGCTTAAAGAAAGATCTCACAGCCATATTGTTTCAGCGCCACCTCACTTTCTGAACTTTGTATTACATTGTGCCATATGAGCAATATTACATATATTGTTGCTGTCTGTCTGGTGCCATATGAGCAATATTACATATATTGTTGCTGTCTGTCTGTCAAGCAATCTCCCCGTACTTCCTTTCGGCGAACAGAGAGAGACGGACCCAAACAGGTAAGGCAGGACATGTTGTTTGTGTCCCTCTGTGGCGCGTTTGGAGCACGCTGTGCCCTTGATCACACTAGAAAACAAACGTCCGCCATTGTTTTAAATGCTAGGTGTCCACCCATTAGTGAGTCACATGTTCATGAACATAGAAGAAATATTTATGGAAACCGGCATATTTGTTATGCAGATGTTACGAGTTTTCAGCAAACAGCAGAGCCGTTATCCTTTGAAGAGGAGCATTTGTCAGCTGGTTGCAGACAATAAAGGTTTTTGAACCGTCAGCTGCTGTGTTCATTCCCGCAACGTGCCAAAGTTTAGGAGTGTGTGTCTGTGTGTATATATATATATACCATAATCTCTCTTTTCTTTCTTTTTTGAGTATGTTTACACTAAGGGTACACATCTTTTCCTTGTCTGATTAAACTACGACCTGATCGTTTGATTATATGTATTAAGAAAAGTAAAAAAATTAATTGTGAAATGATTTTGATCTATGCGTTTTTAAAACAAGCTTATATATATATTTTTTTGTTAAATTATGACATGGAGTAATTCTTTCGTTTGAAAGTCTTTTGTTTATGTCTTCGGAGGCTCGATATAATGACTGAACTCTGAACCTAAGGTCATGTGACCAAGAGCTTGTTTGCTCGAAACGCGTCTTTGCCCTGTGAAATAAACAAGGATTTCAGGAAACTGGATTCGTGTGGCTCTTTTCTCGCACCAGAAGGAGATTTTGCGAGTTGACTGGGAATATATATATATATATATATATATATATAGATATAGATATAGATTAGATATAGATATAGATTAGATATAGATATAGATTAGATATAGATATAGATTAGATATAGATTATATATAGATATAGATTATATATAGATATAGATTATATATAGATATATATATATATATATATAGATATAGATATATATATATAGATATATAATTTATTAAAAAACAATTTTTTACGCGGTTTTACATGCAACAAGCCATCATCCCAGAAGCTTAGTGCGAAACATTCCTTTTGGGGAGCTTCTTCGCCTGAAACGTAATTGTTCGGACGTGGGAGACTACCAAAGGACAAAAGATGAGGCTGTGACTAGGTTAAAAAATAGAGGCTATTCAGATAACATTCTGAGAGAGGCTGCGGTAAAGGGAGCATAGGTGGATAGAAAAAAATCTACTGACAGTAAAACTTAAAATGAAAAAAGATGAACCTGCCGGAATGATCACAGATTTTAATACCAAATCGGGAGAACTGGTGCACATTTTTAATAAAAATTGGCACATTTTGAAAACCGATAATATCTTAAGAAAACATCTCCCTGATCCTCCATCTATCGCCTACAGACGCTGCCAATCGCTTGGGGATCATCTTGTCCATAGCCATTTCTCCAATTCATCACAATCTCAGAAGACCATTAATGTCAAGGGTTTCTATCCTTGCCTTCATTGTAAGGCCTGCAAAAATAGCAAGAAGGTAATAATTCACCATACGATATACTAGCAAAAAGATTTTTTGGATGGCAACTATTGGCATGAAGTTAGCTATTTCCCGCAGTTTTTTTTCGGAAAAGTTTACACTAAAGTTTATTGTTACATACTTTAATTTTAATGTCCAAAAACTCAATTTCTTCTGGATATATTTGGCTAGTAAACTTTAATTGTATACTATTGTCATTCAGAATATCCACAAATATATCATCCTCTTTCCTTGTTCTATTACAGATGCAAAATATATCATCTATATACCTCACCCAGAGGACTGCGTGGTCTTCAAACAGTCCTATGTTACTGGCTACTTGTTCCTCCCACCAGCCTAGGTACAAACCTGCAAAACTGGGGGCGAAACAAGTACCCATCGCAGTTCCCTAGGTTTGTCTGTATATTGTTGTGTCAAAGGAGAGAGAATTGTTAGTTAAGCATGTGTAAATCCTGTCCAAAATCATTTGTGTGTAACAAATAGGATACTGACCCTGCTCTCAAAAAGTGTCTGCAGATAATGAACCCCTCTTCTTGTGGTATACATGTGTATAAACTATTAAATTCTAAAAATATTAACAAAGTCTTTTTCCCACACAATATCATTAATTCGGCATAAAGAATCACCTGTATCCTGTACATAAGATGGTAAAGCCTGTTCATACGGTCTTAAGAAATGGTCAATGTACTTTGAAGTATTTTCATACATACTGCCTTTTGAAGAAACTTGGTCTACCTGGAGGATTTGTTTTGTTTTTATGCAGTTTTGGTAACATATAGAATGCTGGTAATTTAGGGAAATTACAATTTAAAAAATGATACAACTAACAAAAGGTGGTAGTGGAACGAGATGTCGCACATCGAGAGAGTGAACTATTTAGTGGGCATACTAAATGAGAGAAAACACTAAGTACATAGAACTTAAGACAGTCATGGTGCCACTGATGGTAATGTCACACCCTACCACCTAAGATGTGGTTGCACAAAGTAAGGGACCTTTTGTGACAAATTATTTAAAGTAAATGTACCCCGGCACTCAACAATTACATACAGTGTCTATTTACGACATTGTTTAGTCGTTCAGAAATTTCTTTTAATACCTTAAACAGGTTAGGACAACAGAAAGCAAAAAAAATTATTCAGTTAAAAGCATAGTATATACAATTCCTAATTGTCTGGCAATTTAATAATGACTCGTTACATTTATTACAAGGTTCTTGAAAGAAAGGAATAAAAGCTTCCAATTTAAAGTTTCCTCTTTAAAATATTGGTTAAAGAAGTCGCATTCTTAGTCCAATTGTAACATCGGTGTTCGGTGAAGAAAAGACAACAGCCGACACTTGTTTCGTCACGGATGTGACTTTTTCAGTGTTTTAGACCGTTTGAATGCAATAGGACGTGGACGACCGTAACTCAGGGATTTAACATGGTCCCAAATGTAAAGAAATACTGAGACTTGGACCAACATGCGGCTCATATGACTTTAAAAGTGGGTCCTATTGTTTCTATGGCGGTACAAACTACATTGTGCCAACAACTTTGACATAGCTCAGTTCGGAGAAAAGAAGACCGTATAGAACGGATCTGAAAGAAACACGTTAGTTAGATTCCTCACCTTAGAATATCCCCAGGCGTCAGACTGGATCCGGAAGATTTTTCGTCAGCAATACCCCTTGCGCGTCGCTAGGCGTCGTCAGCGGCTCCGCGTCCGTCGTCGGCGTCGTGTGCCGGGATGACGTCGTCGGAGCACTTAGACGCCGCACTCGCGCGCTGACGTCAGTTCTTCTTTTTTCCGCGCCAGTAAGCGCAGATCCGGGAGAGCTACCCCTTTAGTCAATTTTTGACTAACTTTTTTGACTCTTTTTGGTCAATTCTCGACTCTGGTGCCGGTAGGATGCCTGGTTTCAAGGCCTGCGACGACTGTCACCGACTGATGTCGGTGACCGATTATCACCGCCAGTGCCTGTACTGCTTGGGCCTCGACCACGACGCGGTGTCGTGCTCCGATTGTATGGCCCTGACCTCGAAAGCTAGGCGGGAGCGGTCCCGCAAGCTTCTCGAGCTTCGCCACTCGGCTCCGCGTCGCTCTCGATCCCGGTCCAGGAGGAGGTCCAAGGATCGGTCGCGGAGCCGCACTCGACATCGTCACTCGTCTGGCTCGAAGTCTTCGGGTAAGTCGAGGCACTCCAAGAAGTCCAAGAAGCGACACCGCTCTTCGGACTCCCCTCGTGCGACTCGGCCGAGGGTCCGGGTGGTTCCACCCCCGCGGCTCTGCAGGAGCCGCAGTCGCCGCGCAAGTCCCCATACCCGACGGTCCCTGGGACTGACGCGACGTCTGCGGAGGTCAGTGCCTTCCTCTCGGCCATGAGGAGCCTGGCCCCGCCGTCGACGCCCGCTGGCGCGCCTTCGGGCCCCGCGGACTCGACTGGGCGACCTCGCATGCCTGCGGCTCCGTCCCCGGCGCCGTTGGAGGCTCCGGCCCCGGCGCCGTTGGAGGCTCCGGCCCCGCCGCCGCAGGTCCCCGAGGGGCCCGAGCCTGGGCCCCCGTCGACGCCGGTCGACCTAGTTACGCCTCCTCCGCTGGCGCCGACACCGATACCACCCCCGACGCCGGCTCCGGTTGACGTCGATCCCCGGTTCAGCCCCTGTCTGGTCCCGACGCCGATGTGGCGGCGCCCGACGCCGCATCCGATGCCGCTAGAGACACATATTGTCTATCGACCGGCTCCGATCATTCCTCCTGTTTACCAGGAATCGGATGACGGGGGAGACTGGGAGGGGTCTGATGACCTTATGGCCCTTCAGAGCCAACTTGCACAGGACTGGGCAGATGAACTGGGGGAGGCCAGTGGGTTGGATACCTCTCCGGACACTGGATTCATCTCTCCTCCGACTGTGGCTTCGAAGGAGGGTGCAGCTTTTTCTGTGGTGCTGCGCAAGGCGGCCGAAGCCCTCATTCAATCAGGCCCTCACTGGCGTTCTGCAGGGCACCTGGTCCAAGCCCTCCACAGTCCCTCCTGTGGATAGGAACGTTGCCAGGCGCCACCGACCTGCTCCGGGCGACCCCAGTTTTCTGTCCCAACACCCCACCCCCGAGAGTCTGGTTATCCAGGCCTCTACCTCCCAATCCTCCTTCCCGTCCGCTCCTCCGGACCGGGATTCCAAGAGACTGGAACAGTTTGGTAAGAAGCTGTTCTCTTCGCTCAGTTTGGGCCTGCGGTCTTTGAACACCGCCTGTCTCTTGGACCGTTATTCCCACTCTCTGTGGGATGCGGTGGAGGACGTGCTGCCACTGTGCCCGGAGGAGGTCCGGGCGCGGCTTTCCTCGGCCTTGGCCGATGGGAGAGATGCAGCGCGCCATGCAATCCGATGTGGACTCGACACTACGGACTCGCTGGGTAGGGCGATTTCTACCACGGTAGCGCTTCGACGTCACGCCTGGCTGCGGTCCACGTCTTTTTCAGGGGATGTCCAGAGCACCCTCATGGACATGCCTTTTGATGGCGCTCGCCTTTTTGGTGACAAAGCGGACAGTTCGCTGGCTCGCTTCAAGGACTCCCGGGCTACGGCCACGTCCTTGGGCCTCTCGGCCCCGCGGCCACAAACTTCCTTGGCCACGAAAGGAGCGAAAAGCGGAAGGGGCACCTCCTCACGTCCGCCTAGCCACCGGCCGCAGAACCAGCCTGCACGCGGTCGCGGACGTGGTTTCCACCGAGGCGGTACCGGAGGACGACGCGGTCAGTCCACATCCACCCCGGCAGCATCCGCCTCAAAGCCTTCCTAGTCCGAGCTTTCAGGCCCATTCCACGCCAGTGGGCGGCAGAGTTCGCCATCACCTGCTCCACTGGCGTTCCATCACGTCTGACAGGTGGGTGCTGCAAATCGTCCGAAGGGGCTACTCCCTGCCCTTCGAGACGACCCCTCCAGCCATGCCACCGCAGCACCACCGTATCTCGGGGGATCATTTGAATCTTCTCCACGAGGAAGTTTCGGCCCTCTTGGCCAAGGGGGCCGTCGAGCACGTTCCGAGCCCAGAAGTAGGTCGTGGTTGTTATTCCCACTACTTTCTGGTTCCCAAGAAGGGCAAAGGGGGCCTACTCCCTATCTTGGACCTCCGGAACGTCAATGCCTTCCTCCAGAAGGAATGGTTCAAAATGTTGACTTTGGCTCAGGTTCTAGCTGCCCTAGACCCTGGGGACTGGATGGTAGCGTTGGACTTGCAGGACGCATATTTCCACATCCCCGTCCTGCCGGCCCACCGGCGTTACCTGCGGTTCACGGTGGGTCAGGAGCACTTTCAGTTCACCGTGCTCCCCTTCGGCCTTACCAGTGCCCCTCGGGTGTTCACGAAAGTGATGGCGGTGGTCGCAGCTCATCTGCGCAGATCAGGGGTTCCAGTCTTCCCCTATCTCGACGACTGGTTGTTGAAGGCGGGCTCGCCCCAGGCAGTCGTCTCCCACCTCCAGACTATGGCGGATCTCCTGCATTTGCTGGGGTTTTCCATCAACGTGCCGAAGTCGCACCTGAGCCCCTCTCAGAAGCTCCTCTTCATCGGAGCGGTTCTCGATTCGGCGCAGTTCCGGGTCCATCCACCGGAGCAGCGGGTCCGGGATATACAGGCTCAGATTCCCATCTTTCGGCCTCTATCCTGGGTTTCGGTCAGGCTAGTGTTGCGGCTTCTGGTGCTGATGGCCTCCTGCATCCTACTAGTGCATCACGCCAGGCGGCGCATGCGGGCTCTGCAGTGGGACCTGAAGTTTCAGTGGGCCCAGCATCACGTCAACCTGTCCGGCCATGTCTTGATCTCGGAGTGCACTGCACAGCAGTTGCAGCGGTGGCTCACGGACCGCGATTGGGTCACGGGCAAGAGCCTCTCCCTATGCCATAGGGCATGTCGTAGTGACGGATGCATCCATCCTGGGATGGGGTGGCCATATGGGAGAGGCGGAGATCAGAGGCCTCTGGTCTCCAGCGGAGTCTCGCCTCCACATCAACTTGTTGGAGCTGCGAGCGATCCGACTTGCACTGAAAGCCTTCCTTCCCTCTGTGCGGGGAAGTGTCGTGCAGGTGTTCATGGACAACACCACCGCCATGTGGTATTGCAACAAACAGGGCTGGGTGGGGTCGTGGACCCTTTGTCAGGAGGCTCTGCGCCTCTGGACATGGCTGGAACACCAGGGCGTCACCCTGGTGGTTCAACATCTGGCGGGCTCTCTGAACGCCAGAGCAGACAAACTCAGCTGCCGGTGCATGGTGGATCACGAATGGCGTCTGAACTCCGAGGTGGCGCAATGTCTCTTACAACAGTGGGGAGAGCCTTGGTTAGATCTATTCGCCACCGACGAGAACGCGCAATGTCAGCAGTTCTGCGCGTTGGAATTTCCAAGGCGGCACTCGCTCGGCGACGCTTTTCGTCGCGAGTGGAGTTGCGGTCTGTTGTACGCCTTTCCGCCTATACCACTTCTGCCCAGAGTGCTGAAGAAGATCAAGCGCGACCGGGCCCGAGTCATCTTGGTGGCTCCGGATTGGGCACGAAGGTACTGGTATTCCGAGCTACTCAGTATGTTGACCGATCCTCCGATACGTCTGCCTCTTCTGGAGGATCTTCTGTCGCAGCAGCAGGGGACGGTCCTCCCCCCGAACCTGTCCAGCCTCCACCTCCATGCGTGGAGATTGAGCGGCGGCAGTTGATGCCATTTGACTTGCCTCCTGAAGTCTGTGATATCATTCTGGCAGCCAGGCGTCCCTCCACAAAGACGGTATACGCCTGCCGGTGGAACAAATTTGTGGCATGGTGCACAGCAAAGGCTGTGGATCCCCTCTCCGCCCCTTTTTCTGAGGTTCTCCTCTTTCTTCTTTCTTTGGCCCGGCAGGGCTCTGCCCTGGGCACCTTGGAAGGTTATCTTGCTGCACTCTCTGCCTTCTTACGGCTTCCAGATCAGCCCTCTCTTTTCAAGTCCCCTGTAGTGTCACGCTTTCTTAAAGGCATTACTCACACGTTCCCTCCTGTCCCTTTCGTAATGCCTCAGTGGGACTTGAATCTTGTCTTGACATTCCTGATGTGCGCTCCCTTTGAGCCTCTTCAATTGTCCTCTTCGTCTTCTAACTCTTAAGACTGCTTTCCTGGTAGCCATCACCTCGGCTAGACGGGTGAGTGAGCTCCAGGCTCTATCGTCCAAGCCTCCTTTTCTATCTGTTCATCCAGACAAGGTTGTCCTTCGGCCTCGTCCTTCCTTTCTACCGAAAGTGGTGACCCCCTTTCATCTTGGGCAATCTGTCACCTTGCACACCTTCTTTCCACCTCCGCTTCCTTCCAAAGAGGAAGAGCGGCTCCACCGTCTGGACCCAAAACGTGCGCTCTCCTTTTATTTGGACCGCACTAAACAGTTCCGAGTGGACGACCAGCTTTTCGTTGGCTACGTGGTTGCAAAGAAGGGAAAAGCTGTACACAAACGGACCATCTCCCGGTGGGTCGTTTTGTGTATAAAAATCTGTTATTCCTTGGCAAAAAAGGAACCGCCTGTTGGGCTGCGCGCCCATTCTACTCGGGCCACAGCGGCTACTACTGCTTTGGGACGGGGAGTCCCTTTGCAGGACATCTGTCAGGCGGCAACGTGGGCTTCGCTGCACACGTTTGCCAGGCATTATTGCCTAGACAGCCAAGTCCGGAGGGATGGCTTCTTTGGCCGTTCTGTCCTCCAGGACTTTCTGGTGTGATCTTGGTTCGCAGACCCACTACCGGGGTTGGTATTGCTTGGGTATCTTTTCTAAGGTGAGAAATCTAACTAACGTGTTTCTTTCAGATGAACAAGTTACTTACCTTCGGTAACGATGTATCTGTAAGAAACATTAGTTAGTTAGATTCCTCACCGACCCACCCATCCTCCCCGTTCTGCGAACTGACATCTAGGGTTAAGGCTATCCCTTTCAGGGCCCTAGAATTTTTTGCCACCAGTGTCGGTCTCTTGCATGGCTCTGCGTTCCTGGCGCGGAAGGCTATGTACAAGAACTGATGTCAGCGCGCGAGGGCGGCGTCTAAGTACTCAGACGACGTCATCCTGACGACGGACGCGGAGCCGCAGACGACGCCTAGCGACGCGCAAGGGGTATTGCTGACGAAAAATCTTCCGGATCCAGTCTGACGCCTGGGGATATTCTAAGGTGAGGAATCTAACTAACTAATGTTTCTTACAGATACATCGTTACCGAAGGCAAGTAACTTGTTCATTATGAAGACAAGCATCTCTAATTACTTGAATGTCATTATATTTCCTCTTGGACATAAATATGTTTTGGATGTGATTCGCCATTGGAAGGAATAACAAAACATATCTAAAGCCTTGAAAAAGCCACTTCCGTGACGAAACAGGTGTCAGCTGTGTTATTGAGGACTCATCATAGTCCTACTTCGATGATGGTTGTCAGATTTGCAGAAATCCTCAGGATCCAGGCGTTGATATAGAGGTCCACCTCCAGATCTCCCCGGACTCCAACCAAAAGGTTACAGAGCCCAGAGGTGATCAGGCGAGGGAAAGGATAGCGGGGAGGGTCAGCAGGGACAAGGTTCTGAAACGAGAAACAAACATAACCACAATTACAGTCTACTCTCTTCCAGTCTCACTAATACAGGAGGTTTATCCTAGGTATAAAGTGCATGTACCTCACATCCTGTGATTACACCAACATCGTATCCCACCTGGGACTCAACACCTCCATCAGTTCGAGCCCACCTGTGAATCACACCCCCTGCCCTCTTGCGTGTGTCCCTGCTATATTGTCCTAAAAGGATCTTACTACAGACCCTCGCTATTTGGTAAGTATTCCCTCTCTTCAGGGCATATGTCACGTTTTGAACTAGAATCGGCTTCCACGGTGAAGACACCGCCGCCTGGAGCCCCTAAGATGTAGCGCTTCTTCACAGGGTGAGTATCAACACGCTAGGGTCTGGTGACGTCTTCCTCTAGCTGTTGGCCACTCCTGACTTTCCAATGTCTCGCTCTCCCACTGACAGCCGACAGGCGCTCTTCTAGCGCTGGGTGACTGTAGAAGAAACGACCCTTCGCTCCTCCGAGCGTGAACTTAACAAAACATATAGTTCCTCCGAGCCGGCAACCCCAATTCGCTCCTCCGAGCGTGATACGAACAACAGTTTAGCTCCTCCGAGCCGGAATTCTCAGACGCGCTCTAGAGCGCTCAAATGCCACGGCTCCTCTGAGCCTTGTGTGTCTTTGGACGGGAAGGCGGGTCTCTAGGTCCGCAAGGCGCGGAACGTTGGGTGGCTCAGCCGAGCTCCTACCCTCTCACCTGCTTCCCTTTTGGATGGTTACAACTCCGTCCACGCCTCTCGCCGCCTGGTCGCCAAGCTCCGAGGGACGGGGAAAGTGAAGTCCTCGGGTCGTCTTCCTGTGGTGCAGCAAACTCCCTGCCCCGCCGGGACGCCTCGCTCCGAACTGCGGAAAAGGGATTGTTCGGATTCAGAATAACGCACGTCTTCAGACGTGCGTGATGTCCTTAAGTAGCCACCCACTTCCTGGTTCCGGGGTAGTTGGGACTTGTAGTGCTGAGACGCTAGGTAGGCGCCGTAGGTCCCTATATCTCACAGTAGGTCCCCTCCCCAAGCGCCTCCTAGAGCCAGGTTTATTCGGATGCCGTTCGTAAAACCTCTTCACCGCCGCCGGGGCTCGCATCGCATCAGATGATTCCCATGAATCTTCTTCCGCCGAGTAACCCTTCCAGGAAACCAGGAACCATAACTTGCCCCTCCGATAACGGGCGTCACGGATGCTCGCACCTCGTATTCCAAACCCCCATCCACCCACACCGGTGGTGGGGGCCTCCTGGAGGCGGACAACGCCGGCTTCAGCAAACTGCAATGAAAAACGGGGTAAATGCGCAGCGAGCCCGGCAGTCTGAGCTTGTATGCCACCGGATTAATCCTCCGCACCTCTTGGTAAGGTCCGATGAAACGCGGGTGGAATACACTATGTAGCTTAAACCGGATGTAGTGCGTGGAGAGCCATACGCGATCGCCCACCTCGTACTCCGGGCCAACTCTCCTCTTCCGATCTTCCCACATCTTGTACTTCTGCTTAGCCGCCTTTAAGATCCCTTGAGTGTGTTTGTGGAGCACGTGCAAAGCTCGCATCCTGGAGTTGACTGCCGGCTGGTCCCCCACGTCCTCTGGCAGGGACACCGGCAGTGTTTTCGCCTCATACCCATAATTGGCTTTAAACGGGGACACCCCAATTGAGCTATGCCATGCCCCATTGTAAGCCAGTTCGGCCATCCACAGCATTGACACCCATGACTCCTGTGAGTGCGACACATAACACCTTAGATACTGTTTTAAAGTTTGATTAAGGCGCTCGGTCTGTCCATCAGTTTGGGGGTGAAAGCTGGTGGACGTAGCGGATTGGATCATTAGCGCCTTGCACCAGGTTTTCCAAAAATTGGCCACGAATTGGGGGCCCCTGTCGGACACAATCACTACAGGTAAACCATGTAGTCGTACCACATTAGTCAACAACAGCTGCGCTGTTTGTCCAGCCGTGGGTAGGTTGTGGCAGGGGATAAAATGACCCATCTTGGTCAGGCTATCAACCACGACTAAAAGAGCTGAATGCCCGCTGTCTCCCGGATGTCCTGTAATGAAGTCCACACTAATGTTCTGCCAGGGTTGCTGGGGTGTGGGTAACGGGAGTAATTTTCCTTTTCTCTTCCCTCTTTCGCTCTTGTTCCGGGCCGCACACTTCACAGGCCGCAACCCAGAGGCGGCTATCCCTGTGCATTGTTTCCCACCAAAAATGTCGGGACACGGTCTCCTTCGTCTTTCGGACCCCTGGATGACCGGCCAGCGGAGAGTCATGGCACCATTGAAAAGCCTGGAGTCTAAGTGCCTTCGTTGGGAGGAACAGCCGTTGTCTGTGAAAAGGAAGCCCTTCTTTGAGACTGCGGTCCGGGGTCGTTCGGCTCCAGTCTTTCCACCTTCCGACTGAGCGGCTAGCCCTTATTTCCTTCAAAAACTCCTCTGCTCTCAAGACACAGATCACCTTCGCCGGGTTGATTAGAGCGAGAGGCGCAGGGGTTACGCTCCCTTCGGTTATGTTCTGTCTAGACAATGCGTCTGCCTTCCTTTTATCTGTTACGGGCCGGTAGGTAATGATTAAGTCGAATTCGGCAAAAAAGAGAGTCCATCTCATTTGTCTTGGCGTTAAGTGGCGCGCCGTCTTCATGTACAACAGATTCCTATGATCGGAATATACCAGTACTGGATGTTGCGCCCCCCACAGATAATGACGCCATTCCTGGAACGCCTTTTTTATTGACAAGAGCTCTTTTTCGGCAATAGTGTAGTTGCGTTCGGCGTTGTCCAACTTCTTTGATAGATAAGCTACTGGGTGCAGCCGACCTGTGTCTCGATCTCTTTGGGACAGCACCGCCCCTATGGCTTCTTCTGATGCATCCGCCTCCACGATGAACTGAACATCAGTTTGTGGATGTCGCAAAATCGGAGCCGTAGTAAATTTGGTTTTCAGCGCTTCAAAGGCATCCGTGGCTTCCTTCGTCCACCGGAAGGGTACTCCTTTCCGTAGCAGTTGTGTTATGGGTACAGCCAGTAAGGAAAAGTCTTGTATAAATCTGCGGTAATAGTTTGAAAATCCTAGGAAACACTGCACCTCTCGCACAGAACGGGGAATAGGCCAGTCACGAATAGCCTGTACCTTCCTCTCAGACATACTCAAACCTTCTGGCTTCAGTATTACTCCCAGATATTCCACCGTGGTTACCCCAAACTCGCATTTGCTGAGTTTGCAATACAAGCGGTTGGCCCTCAATTTATCCAACACCAACATAACATGCTTGGTGTGCTCTTGCTCCTCTGCTGAGTAAATTAAAATATCATCTATGTAGACCACTACAAAGATGTCCATATACTCTTAGTACTTCGTTAAAAAAAAACTGAAAAGCCGCCGGGGCGTTACAAAGCCCAAACGGCATCACCAAGTACTCATATAAACCAAACCTGGTCTTGAATGCCGTTTTCCACTCATCTCCCTGTCTGACCCTTACTAAATGGTAAACTCCCCTGAGGTCTAATCGCGTGTAAACAACTGCCTCTCGTACCTGATCCAGCAGGACACTGATTAGTGGCAACGGATACCTGTTTCTCACAGTGTTTTTGTTCAAGTTTCTATAATCGCAACACGCTCTCAATTCCCCGTCGGCCTTAGCTATAAAAAAGAGTGGAGATGCCGCAGGGGAATGGGAAGGCCTAATGAAACCCAGTGCAAGGTACTTGTCCAGATACTCCCTCAGGTGGCGTGTTTCAGGGTCAGATAAGGCATACACCCTACAAGAAGGGACGACCGCCCCGTCAACCATGTCTATACGGCAATCATAAGGCCGATGTGGGGGCAGTTGCTCCGCCTGAGTTTTATTAAAAACATCAGCATACCCCTCATATACCTCTGGTAACTCCACGTCTTTTTCGGCGGCCGTAGCCAGGCGGAAGGGACCCGCGAGAGCCAGGGCCTGCGAGTGATGTGCTCGTAAGCATTGTTCGGCACACCCCTTAGACAAAAATCGTACCGTTCTGTCCCTCCAATTCACCGTGGGATTGTGGCGGACAAACCAGGGCATTCCCAGTAGACTTCATATTGGGGAGCGGCTATGATGTTAAACTCTATTACTTTCTGGTGTTGTTGGTCTCCGTCTTTTAGGGTCATTTTGAGGTCCCCCGTGTGAAGAGTGATCCGTCCTGATTTGAGTGGTTCGCCATCCACTGCCAGAACCTCCTCTGGAGATTCCCTCGGTACTGCTTCAATTGAGAGCAAACTAACCAGTCCGCTATCAATGAAGTTCCCGGTAGCTCCTGAGTCCAACATCACTAGCACCTGGTGCTCCTGCTCCCCCACTTCCAATCCTGCTGGTAGCACTATATGTGCTTCCGTGGCTGTGGATCTAGTATTGGCTAAAGAAGGTATCCTCCACATCCTATTCTCCGGTGGCAAAGGAGAGGCCAGCTCAGAAGTGCTTGCTTCCTTTACCAGGGTGGATACAGCGGCTTTCTTTCCTCTATACGGTACCACGGGGTTTCGTGGTTTGGAAGGGCATTCACGCACAAAATGCCCCCTTTTTCCACAGTACATAGAGTCCCAAAGCGCGCCGGCTTTCTCTTTCGGCCCGGGTTAACGAAGGTCTCAGGGCCCCTACCTCCATCGGTTCGTTAGCCGTCGAACCCGGTGTGGGTTCCCTCCGAGTATACTTAGTCATCGCCCCGCTCCCCTTGTACCTGTCTCCCCCTCTTTCGGCCAAGCGGCCGTCTAGCCGCAACACCAAATTCATCAGCGCCGCGCAGGTTGTGGGTTGGGGGTCTATCTGTGCCACTACGTCTTTTAGCTCTTCGCAGAGCCTCCGATAAAACAAGGACATACGTTTTTCTTCCTGCCACGCAGCCTCAGCGCCTAACCGATTAAATGCTGTGAGGTACGTCACCAAGTCGTTCTTCCCTTGTCTCAAGGATAGCAACTCTTTGTCGGTACTAAAGGTAGTCGTTCGTCTATCGAACACTCCTTCAAACGCCGCTCGAAACGCGTCCCAGTCCGACAGAATCGCGTTGTTGTTCCTAACCAAGGGGACCGCCCAAGAGGCCGCATCACCTACTAGGTAAGAGATGGCGAAAGCTACCCGAGAATGATTAGTGGGAAAAGACGAAGGTTTACAAGAAAAATGTAACACTTGCGTAAGGAAGATCTGAATCTTTTGACGGTCTCCCGCATACCTCTCTGGGCTAGCCAAAGGGATAGGCGGTGGCACCGTCACCTGTATCTGTTGCCCCATAGGTGACGCCACATCAAACGGATTACGTGTCAACCTATCTACCCTAACTCTCAAGGCTGCCGTCTCTAAACGCGAAGCCACCAGTTCCTGCTGGACCAAGGCCAAAGCCTGTACTACGTCCTCTAAAGAGGCCATACTCTATACCCCCCCCCTCCCCCCCCCCCGGACCGGGAGGAGCACCAAACGTGGGTGCGGCGTTCTGTCAGATTTGCAGAACTCCTCAGGATCCGGGCGTTGATATAGAGGTCCACCTCCAGATCTCCCCGGACTCCAACCAAAAGGTTACAGAGCCCAGAGGTGATCAGGCGAGGGAAAGGATAGGGGGGAGGGTCAGCAGGGACAAGGTTCTGAAACGAGAAAACATAACAAACATAACCACAATTACAGTCTACTCTCTTTCGGTCACTAATACAGGCGGTTTATCCTAGGTATAAAGTGCATGTACCTCACATCCTGTGATTACACCAACATCGTATCCCACCTGGGACTCAACACCTCCATCAGTTCGAGCCCACCTGTGAATCACACCCCCTGCCCTCTTGCGTGTGTCCCTGCTATATTGTCCTAAAAGGATCTTACTACAGACCCTCGCTATTTGGTAAGTATTCCCTCTCTTCATGGCATATGTCACGTTTTGAACTAGAATCGGCTTCCACGGTGAAGACACCGCCGCCTGGAGCCCCTAAGATGTAGCGCTTCTTCACAGGGTGAGTATCAACACGCTAGGGTCTGGTGACGTCTTCCTCTAGCTGTTGGCCACTCCTAACTTTCCAATGTCTCGCTCTCCCACTGACAGCCGACAGGCGCTCTTCTAGCGCTGGGTGACTGTAGAAGAAACGACCCTTCGCTCCTCCGAGCGTGAACTTAACAAAACCTATAGCTCCTCCGAGCCGGCAACCCCAATTCGCTCCTCCGAGCGTGATACGAACAACAGTTTAGCTCCTCCGAGCCGGAATTCTCAGACGCGCTCTAGAGCGCTCAAATGCCACGGCTCCTCTGAGCCTTGTGTGTCCATGGACGGGAAGGCGGGTCTCGAGGTCCGCAAGGCGTGGAACGTTGGGTGGCTCAGCCGAGCTCCTACCCTCTCACCTGCTTCCCTTTTGGATGGTTACGACTCCGTCCACGCCTCTCCCCGCCTGGTCGCCAAGCTCCGAGGGACGGGGAAAGTGAAGTCCTCGGGTCGTCTTCCTGTGGTGCAGCAAACTCCCTGCCCCGCCGGGACGCCTCGCTCCGAACGGCGGAAGAGGGATTGTTCGGATTCAGAATAACGCACGTCTTCAGACGTGCGTGACGTCCTTAAGTAGCCGCCCACTTCCTGGTTCCGGGGTAGTTGGGACTTGTAGTGCTGAGACGCTAGGTAGGCGCCGTAGGTCCCGATTCCTCACAATGGTGGTGGGAAATCACATGATTTAAAGGAAAGTTGTAGTAAACATCAGTGACCCGTGACCAAGGAGCGGAGGCTCCGAAATGTGTTGAGCGTTTTTATGCTGCCGTAATTGAAATTA
Organism: Triturus cristatus; assembly: GCF_964204655.1. Taxonomy (NCBI): domain Eukaryota; kingdom Metazoa; phylum Chordata; class Amphibia; order Caudata; family Salamandridae; genus Triturus; species Triturus cristatus. The sequence continues at coordinate 367,289,042 of NC_140585.1, forward strand.
AACACGTTGATGAATTAAGAGTCCTGGCTGTCTCAAGTGTTAATACGTGGATTACGTATCAACTTTGGAAGGGGTTGGATGTATATCTATCTATCTACCCCCTGAGGGTCTGGTTTGCACTATTCAAAACTACTAAAAAACTACTTTTTCATGGGCAGCTAATTTAGTAATATTCTTTATAGGTCTATAACTCAAAATGTACATAGATGCATGTAGTTGGTATATTTCAATATATCAGTTGTGATGATTTCAGTAAAATATCAAATGAAGTGATTGAGCTGTGTGCATACTAGAGTTTTAGCTAGTAACGTTTCACTGCTTAATTGATCCTAATGAAATGTGGTTTAACAGAATTAGCAGATGTCCTAGGACAGCTGTAGGAGTTCTGACACTCGACCAGTAGAAGCTCTTCACATGATTTAAGTTTTCAGAAGTTGCCAGTAAAAGTTACTGTTGTACCTTTGGCAGGTTTTGGGACAGGGTGATCAATTTCCAGTACTTTACATTTCTGAGGAGCATTGCATATCCCCAACAGATGAAAGGCAAAGAATAGTTTTGAGTTATTTTTCAATATGTTGCACCCCGGTAAACCTGTATCCGATTCAGTGTCCGTATGTTTCACTTGGTTGTACAAATTTCAAAGAGAAAATGCACCTCCAATTCATGTAACTATACAGAGGAGCGATAGATGCTGAACTCCAAAAGACAGTGAATACATTTCCATTCATAGAGACACCTAACAACTTCATGCTCTGTGCCCAGTGTACAATGTAGTAGTGACTTGATTGAAGCCATAACCATTGTTCCATAGGATTAGGGCAAAGTGTGAGGCAATACAAGTGTATTTTCAACTGTTGATTAGTTTATAGGGATTACTACAGAACATCTCAGTTTTAATTTTAACTTTAGAAGTAAACTCTACTAGGTGGCGTGGCTGTATCTGAGGAAAATGGCAACGGTCAGCTTCCCTGCCGCTTATTCTTAATGTAGATCTTGTCCGGTCATGCTCTAAAAAGGTTTCTTCTACAGGAACGTCCACCTGGATTCATGCACCACTGCCACCAGCCCCCAAGGTGTATAGAAAATCCAGGGTTTACAGAATTCTCTAAGGTATGTAACGTCCTGCCAGGTTCTGGAGTTTCAAGGTGGCAACAATAGCTAACACCCCAGAGAAGATTTACCTGAGAGGAGCTGCCTAAACTAAAACTGCATCATTGTAGGTGGCTGAAACTGCGGTAGCAGACAATCGAATCCAGGCAGGGAGAGTGCCATAAGTGTGTAGAACTGAGAGATGGAGACGCTGGAGCAACCTTTCCGACCCAAAGTTGTATCATGTGCAAAGTTGGCGACTCTGGAGCTATGATGGGAGACCCCACATGAAAGAAGAGACCAGTTGGGAGACTTTCAGCATGGTGAGACCTGCAGAAGCAAAACTATCAAATCTGGAGTGCTTGAAATTTAGTTGGAGCTTTAAGTGCAATCATAAAGAGTGATGAGAGGCTGTAGAGCCCTTAGACGTCCTTGTAAGCACATGACTCTGCCAACTGGTTTTATCAAATTGAATTCCCAGTTTGCTTTAGCGGCACTTAAGAAATATGTGCGTTTGAAATGAAAGCTGGTTTCACCTTATGGTATTGCCAACATTAAAGCGATTTAATTAGACATAATAAAAAACCTGAAGGGATCTACGGAGTCGTGTACTTGATTCCGATGCGATCTGAAGAGTACTGAGATATTTAATGGCACAATGAAATGGTGCTAGCACAAACAATTAGTGCTGGTGATCTCTGTATTCAGAGGTGCGCCGTTGGTTCTCTGTATTTCCATGCACTATTCATAGTCAAGCAAGTAAAGCAAATATTGAGAGACTGTCAGGGGGTCTTAAGGAAGAGCCTGCATAGCACTGTAACATTCTCTGGCTAAATAAAGAACATATTGTTTATTGATTGTGCACTCAATATGCGCAATGTGTGCACAGATTTGGCCACCCATATGCCACAAAGCACTATATAACCCCTTACTGCACTCCAAGTTCTCAGCCTTTTACAGGTCACATGCTTAACAACTACAGTTCTTAACCCTCAGAACTTAAAGGCACAGCATACTCATGGTGACTGACTTTTATTCATGGGGTTATTTTCGTGCTCCATTGAACACTTGAATGTGATCCTAACATCACCATGATCCTGTGTTTAACAAACCAAAAATGGCATAATTCAAGGACAAAGAATGTAAAGAATTGAAGATGGGTCACAAGAGGACCAAACTAAAACTAAATCTGCCTGTTCCTTACTCCCATATTAAGGCCCAGGCAGATTCAGGGGCCAACTTGTACACGATTATGGAAAAAGCTGGTTGCTCCTCGTAATCGTACCCAGAGCATGAAAACAAACACTATAAACATGATGCAAATCAAAGTGGCTGCAATTTGAAAACTTCAAGGAACTATCTTTTGTAACTGATTATGTGATCAGATTGAAATACTGTGACATGAAATCAAGGAAAAGTTATAATGCACGAACACTAAAAACAATACTGCAAAGGGTGATAGCAGATTAAGATGTCTGCCACTGTTGGGGTAATTTTGTTATGTTATGTTATTTATTCTTTTGTATAGCGCACGGCTACTCAAAACGAGTGTCCCGGCACTTTAGGAGAAGGAGTGCTGCAACATAATAACATAACAACGTTAGAAGAAGAAAAAAAGACCAAATGCCAGACAAATACATGCAAGAAAAAACAGGCTACTGGGTGAACAGCCAGGTTTTAAGGCCTTTCCTAAACGCTAGTAGGCTGGTAGCTCCCCGCAGAGTGAGTGGCAGAGAGTTCCACAACTGTGGCGCCAGTAGTCCAAAAGAGCGGCCACCCAGACGAGCTCTCTTCACACGAGGAACAACCGCAAAAACAGGGATTCCGACCTCAAAGACCGGGTCGGATGATAGAAGACCAGTCTCTTTTGAAGGTACTTTGCTCCCACCGCGTGGAGAGCTTTATAGGCCAGAGTCAAAGCCTTAAAAACAATCCGTTTCCGGATCGGGAGCCAATGCAAAATTTTCAGCAGGCCCGATACACTGGCCCGTCTATTTAATCCGAAGATAGCTCTCGCAGCAGCGTTCTGCACCACTTGGAGCCGCTGCAGCAAATACTCCGGCAGCCCCAGGTAAAGAATGTTCGAATAATCCAACCTGGACCCGATCAAAGCCTGCACTGTCAGCTTCCTATGCTCCTCCGACAGCAGGGGAAGGAATCTCCGCAGCATCCTAAGGATGCCGAAGCAGATGCCCGACACCCCCAGGATCTGGGATTTCAATGTTAACCCCTTATCCATCTTGACCCCCAAGTTCTTGGCTACTTGGGAGGAGCAAGACGGGGGAAACATATTAATCGGCCACCAGGCCTGCCAGTCTGGCTCTGTGTCGCACCCAAAGAAGAGAACCTCCGATTTATCGGAATTGCACTTGAGGCTGTTCCGTTGGAACCATTGAAAAACAGCCCCAAGGCAATCCCGAATGCTCTCCCCATTAAAGTCTCCACCTCTCATACATGAGAAGAGGAGCTGGGTGTCGTCGGCATAGGATACGATCCGGGCCCCATACGACTCCACCAATGCCGCCAACGGGGTCATGAAGATGTTAAATAGGGTCGGGCTCAAAATAGAGCCCTGTGGGACCCCGACTCCCAGAGGCGGCATCACGGCGGAATCTGGCGAGGCCCAGACCGTTTGCCGGCGTCCGGCTAGAAAGGAGGAAAACCAGCCGAACACCGTCCCCCGCAGACCTATCTCAAAGAGTCTTGCGAGAAGGCCATCATGGGGGACGGTGTCAAACGCCGCCGACAGGTCCAACAACACCAGCATGGCTTTGCCCCCAGAGTCCAGAACCCCTTTAATGGTTTCTGAGACCTCAAGGAGCGCAGTCTCTGTACTGAGATGGGAACGAAAACCTGACTGGGTGGCGTGCAAAATCTCATTGGTCTCAAGAAAATTGGAAAGCACAACCTGAACGTGCTTTTCCAAAATCTTCGTGAGAGCCGGCAGCAAAGAGATAGGCCTATAATTGACCGGGGCCTTCGGATCCAGGCCTGGCTTTTTGAGCAATGGAATCACCATTGCCTGCTTCCAGGCGTACGGGACCACTCCCTGACTCAGCGAAAGATTTAACAGCGGATTTGCCAGTGGATTAATCACCTCCGCAACTTTCGCTAAAAATTTAGCAGGGCAAGGGTCGAGGGGTGAACCCGATTTAAGATTGCCCATTAGCGCTAAAGAGTCAGGGGCAGAGAGCGGAGGAAACACACTCAGCGTCACACCAGGCCCTGCCCGCGGGGATAAGGTGGCCTCCGGATTAGTCTGGGCCAAAAGCCCAGGCGATGGAAAAGAATCCTGTATGCGTTGGATCTTGCTCGTAAAAAAGGCAGCAAGGTCCGAAGCCCAGGTACCAGACGGTTTTTCGTCTAGGATGTTAGACCGTGGGGAAATAAATTCTCTCACAATGGAGACCATCTCCTTGCAGGAGTTAGGAGCCGCATCTATTCTCCTGGCTAGATATGCTTTTTTTTCCAGGCGGATGTCCCGGTGATAGGCCTTGACCACCGTTTTATAGGTCAGCTTGGCTGACTTGATAGTCTTTAACCTCCTGGGTTATATTCCTTGAGGGCTAGATACCACGCACCCTAGCCACATCATTCTCAAGGAAGTTTCAAATTGAACCTGCTCACAGATCCTATCACAAAACCGAAAAGCATGGAAAAACACACCCTATGATTTTCAGACTGTTTCTGGCACACTGAGCAGATTTTACAACTTGTAGGAAGTCTAGCAGATCTTTTGTGAAGGAGTCAAAATCGGCATATCATAAGAGTATGCCTAAGAGACCGGGCATCAGAAAATGCTTTGTTGGTCTAATTACTTTAAATACATAAATGGTGCCTTTTTCCTTCGTTGGTTTGTCCAAATACAAAATAATTTACCAGGGTAAACCCATCATCTTCTAAGAACCTGCAGAGCTGGAAATCTTCCTTGCAAACAGTCATGATGTAGATATGGTGTCAAAAGAAACATTAGCTAATACATCTAGTAATACATCAGTGCTCCAGAGTATCATAACATAATGAGTCTCATGACTCCATTTAACTCCAGCTTAAAAATGTTTTTTTGTTCTACAGGTCCTGGTCGTTGTAGTAATGTAACACCCTGATCATCATAGAAATATGAGCCCATTTTGCTGTCTTTGTTCAATGCTCTGATATAAGGCCTTTGTTTTCTTATATAGAGTGGAATGAGGTTGATATGCAGTGGTAAGAAAGGCTAAGCTCAAGAATACAATTGTGGCAATTATACAATCGTGGCAATTATATGCTAGGTCGGAATGGCCGTGAGGAGACTGGTACTAGAGTACTAGCACCGGACCCAGGCGAAGCGGTGGCCCGTCCTGTTCACATACCTACTCAGTAGTATTTCTAATCGTCACTGACTTTGCGGTGGTTCCTACGATCTCTGAGTACCTCCCAGACTAAGCAGCCACACAGAACTTGTGCACTACAGCTACCTGACTAAGACTGAGCGGCTGCTCGTCTAGTCTCCTCACGGCCATTCCGACCATGCATATAATTGCCACGACGGCGCTGGCCTCGTTCTTCCCTACCCGTAATTCATTGGGCCCATTCCTCTGCCACCCTTTGTTACGTGGCTTCTCGCTTTTTCTGCCTCGACCTTTTACATTGCCCCACCCGCATTGATTCACTCAGCCTCTGGCTGACACACCGTAAATACCAATTGCTCACATCTTATGTCCTGATAAAGATCTCAATCTCTTGAGATCGGAACGCCGTCGACCTCCTTACAACAAAAACTCCTTTTATTCCTAATGTTTTGTACCAAGGAGTTTTTACCTATGTTGTCAATGCGATGTATGTTTTTATATTTCTTCTCTCACCACATCATGCTTTTTTTCACTTCTATGTGAGCACTGGATCTATAAACCCAAACAACCTATATTGTTAAATAAATGAAACTGTTTTCTATAAAGATTTCTCTTTTTGAAAAAATCCTCTTTTGTCCCTTTCAACAGTTATCCAGTAGAGGTGTTTTCTGCCAGACTGTATATGATTAAACAATCACATTTAATAATAAGCCTTTTTAAGGACCTATTGGCCTTGTATGAACCATTGTCTCTCTCAAAACTATTGTAAACCACAGGTTCAAAGATTGGGGTACCCTTGTTATGCTATACATGTTGTAATTAAAAAAGCACAGACCTGTTCATACCATTAAAAACCAAAAACGAACCTGTTCAGGCTCTTCTCTGCCACTAAATTTCATGGGACTCCATCAAAACGACCTTAAGAGGTGAAAATATAAGATGGCAAGATTTAAGCCCAATATGCATCATTATCTCAATTGTTCTAAAAAATTAATTTTGGTCTCCATCTGTTTAAGCACAATAAAGTAATTCATTACAAAGATTGAATGGTATATAGCATGACTAAAACAAGATCCTTAGTAGAAGAGCAAACGCATGCTTAACTGAAAAGAAATTCAGACACATATACGAGTTTAATAGGGCAGAGGGAATGCTAGCACTTTCCCTAAAGGCCAAAAGCGATCTAAAGAAATTAGGATTTCCCACCCAATTTAACTTAGATTGCAGCAATTTTTCAAACCTATACAGGCCCTGAGAAATCTACTCGCCCACACACTATGGCGAGTCAGATTTATCAGGGCGAGCTATTTTTAGGGCCTACTGGCCTGTACTGGCGTGCTGACAAAGAACAGGTATTCAGTTCACTCAAAGTCAATTAGCAAGAAAGATGAATTTACATCTTGTTTTTATCTGGTCACATTTGCTGTGTATTCAAAGGCACAGGTCCGATTTCAACTTAGGTCTTCTTAAAATATGCAGCTTATTTTATACTGGAGGTTGCAGTTTACTTTTCTTTTTCGGACTACACCGCTAGAGGATTTTCTAAAGTGAACTGTCTTACAATCATGCTGTACAATGAGTGTGCATTGGAAGCCTGTAGGATGTCGGTTTTATTTTTTTAACTTGCAACATTTAAAAAACTTGTAAACGGACTTTACAAATATTTCAAAATATATTTCAGTAGTTAAGAAAGCACATTTTTTGTAATTTTTTGTGATAGAACCAGATTTTATTTGGTTTGGTACAAATCTGAATACTTTATTTGGTGTTGTGCTAATGATTTACATTTTTGCTGACTCAATTGCCACAATTTTATCAGCAAAACTGTATTTTAGTTGGACAGTTTGGGCCATTTTAGTGGAAAATGTGCTGTATGTAAATGATAATGCGCCAGGAAAGATCTGCATCCTGGTCAGTCATGCTAAACCTTGGCACAATTACCAGCTGAAATAAAATTTGTTCGGAATGGTGCACCAGTAACAATTTGCTTGTCCATTGTTATAAAGATAATGAAGCCGGCAAAATATTCATTTTTGTCATCGGCTTTATTCAATCAATTCAAAATAGCATCATCCAGCCAACACATTTCGTTCAAAATGTTGCATGAACTTTATCAGGTCTATTGAGAATAGATGAAGAGTAGGACATCCAATGGAGTCATGAGCCTCCTTAAATGAAAGGGCCTGGCACCTCTCTGGTGGTCTAGTACCTCAATCAATAAAACACATGGATATTGAGAGTAGGTGGCCACATTGTAGGGCTGCGGGTATGATAGCCCGTGAAGAATACCCAAAAGCATGGCTGCTCGGTATCCGACTCGGACCAAAATGGTTTCCTGGCGCTAGCTACACCATTATGTAGGAAATCTACTGATGAGGATCTGAAGCTAAAATAGGCTATTAATGATGGAAGATCTAGGTTTTCAAACATCTTCTGAATTTTAACAGGTCAGAGTGAGATCTTATTGGAGCTGGTAGTTTGTTCGAGATCTGAGCTGCTTTCACGGTGCAAGCACACCCTCCTTGTCGGCATTTTTTGAATCTGAGTTCTTGGACATAATTGCCTGTGGCTGATCGAAGATTTCTGCCAAGAGTGTATTTTATTAGTTTGGCTCGTAATGGTTTTGGTCCATTGTTGTGTAGTGCCTTATGCACAATACAGAGTGATTTAAATATAATCCTCTATATTGAAGTGGAAAAACTTCTGCTAAAGGTAGCAAGGTCTTTCCCAATAGTATGTTCGCAGCACAAAGTCTTAAAACTGATCCTTTTAAGCAGTGGCAGCCAATGTAGCGATTCTGATGCAGCTGAGGCGGAATTTTGAATTAGCTTTAACCTGTTTAGAAGTCCCGCTGGAGAACCCCATAACAGGCAACAGTCCAGAGGATAGTCGACGGAACAACAAGTGAACTCCTAAAAATGAGAAGAAGGTGGCAGATAGCTGATTAACCTGTCTACTGAGGAAATGCTCATCATTCAGGTGGAAACCCAAGTTTCTACCTTCCTCATCCGGGCAAGGAGAGGAGCACAAATAGATAGGCTGAAGGTTTGAAGGGAGGAAATGGGGAAAGACTATTAGTGCAAAACAGGGCGTCTGTCTTGTCTGAATTACATTTAAGAGAATTGCGAGACAGCCAAGATGTTTCCACCACCATACATTCATAATAGACAACAAGGGGGTTGGGCACTGTAGTAGTAGAAATGAGCAGTTGAGCGCCATCTGCATAAATGATTAATTTCACCCTATATCAATCTGATGAGCTTTGCAGGCAGATGAAAATGTTAAAAAAAAAAAAAAAAGTGAGGTTTAAAATTAGCCCCTCCGGAACACCTTGATACACTGCGTATGAGGTCGATAAAGAGCTTGACATCTGTCCTCCTGAATGGATCTGCACCAAGAGAAAGGGGAAATATGTACCTCAAATGCCCACCTCAGCCAGACTTGACAACAGGATGTCAAGATACCGTGTTGAAGGTAGCAGACAGACCAAGCAGCACCAAGGCCACCAGGAAGCCCTCTTCTGCAAGTCGTCAAGGAAGGAAACTATTGTGGTATCAGTTTTGTTGCCAGTGTTAAAACCTGATTCAACTTGGTCTGAAATCTTGTACTGTTCCACAAACCCTGGTATCTTTACTGGAAAAAGCATCATAGATATTGGATAAAAGTTGTTTAAAGGGGATGGGTTGACCACACTGAAAACTACAATGGTTGCACCTGCTTCCCACACTTTGCAAATTACAATGGATGAAAATAAAAATAGTTTGCAAGTAGTTCACAAATCTCAAACTGATTGGAAGGTTAGAAAGGTATTTCACGAAAAACAGTTTTGTAAGAGCAGAAGGGGAGAAAAGCAATGGTCTTGCTGAATTTCTTCTTTACAGTACTACAATCCCATCACAACAAGATAATGGTTGCTGTCTAGAAACAATGCCTAGAACACCAATATGGTTGGCCTTTGAAAAAGATCATGTCTCTCCCAATATATTAATAGTCATGCTAACCCTCGCGAACTTTAAAGTTCCACACCCTAAAGTATACTGTAAGACTCAGCCCCACCTTTAATAATGATAGATGGGAGACTAGAACAGCAGATGAACAAATCTACCATAAATGTAAATGTAGTGCATTTATATAGCGCTCCGCACACCCCCGAAAGGGTCTCTCAGGCGCTGTGCACATACCGCTGTGGAACCCTTCCTGGCCTTTTCCCTGTGAAGTGCCCACTCCTGGGCACCCCCAAGGTGAAGCCAGGCATCCTAGCGCTGTTGGGGCCGTTGTGGAGATTAAGCAAGCTATTGCCCAGAGTTGCAGAGTGTGACCCATGATTAGAATAGGCACCGAGGCGAGAATTATCGGGTCTGGGGAAATTGAGCCCAAGACCCGCCGAGGCGGGAATTGAACCCTGGCCCGGGCCAGACCTCTGCATCAGGGTCTGCCGCTCTAACCATTGAGCCACACTGCTCCACCATAATGCCTCTTTGGCACTAAAAGAAAATTAAACGAGATAGGAATATTGTCAATGCTGGGGGAATAAAGGCATTTCGTTAATGGTCTGGGACTCCAAAGGCTCTCTGGAAGGATGCAAGAATAGGCAACAGATGCTTAAGGGTAACATTTTCCATAATAGAAATATCATCTAGCAACCTAATGCGCTAAAACCTACTTCCATGCACTACAATACGAGAGCATGGAGAAGAGTAAAGCGGTTGTATGACCACACATGGCTGAACCAAGCATGCCTCTTCAACACGGTCTCAACAACAAATGCGTCTTAACCACGCATTCCTGTACCACACATTCCTTTACCACAGTGCCTTTACAACGAATTTCGTTGTAACGGCTTGTTTGCTAAAGGGATATGTGTAGTAAATTACCCCTACCCCAACCAACCCCCTCCTTAAGCAATAAAATCCTATCCCCCTACCTCTGCAACCCTCCCTGAGACTTAAAACTGTCCCATCCTTAAAACTACCCATTCCCCCCCATCCTGAGACCCTACCTCCTACTAAAAACGACTCCAGCTCCTCTGCCCTGAGCCCTAAAACTTACCCCACCCTGCCCTTAAAACTGCACCTACTTGTTCCTCTGCACTGAGGCCCGGTCCCCCTTAAAAAAAACTACCCCCGCTGCCGGGCATTGGGTTCCCCCAGTCCTCGCTCTGCTCTCTTCCCCCTCTTTAGACTTCTGTGGATAGTTGGGATCCCCCCTCTAGGGGAGCACGTGCTGCTATTTCCGATTGTGAGTTGCCTTGTGGGTGTGGTTTTCTTGTTGTTCTTAATTTAAAATGAAACCGTATAGTGGGGTCTGGATGATGTGGCTTTTGACGTAGTTACCTCCTGAGCATGCTCCTCTGCAACACCACGTGTTCCATACATGTATGTCGTATGTTCCTGTCATTGCTAGCGGCCGGCCGGAAGGTTGTAGGCCCATACTTGTATACTCTTGAGACTTGTAATAAACGGTTTCAAAAAAAAAAAAAAAAAACTACCCCGATCCCCTCTGCCGCCCTGAGCTCTTAAACTGACCCCATCCATAAAAACTGCACCCCTCCCCCCCCCCCCAAAAAAAAACCCGGCCCACCCTGGTCCCCTAAAACCTTGCCCTCCTTTAAAAATACACAAACCTAAAACCGACCCCTAATAACTACCCCTCCACCCTGAACACTAAAGCCTTGCCTTCTTTAAAAAGTTTATCCCCAGGCCCCCTCCCTAAGCCCTAAAACCAATCCCTGCTTCTAAAAAACCCAAACCAGGGCCCAGCACCACTTACCTGTCCGCGTCCTGAGCTTCCTCTTCAGACACATCCTGTTCCTCTCCCGCCCATCTGGACACTAGACCGATATCTGCCATAACCATGCGTATGCGTAGTTCAGGCAAGCATTGTTACGCTTGCGGAGAAACTGCGCACGTGGCTCATTTCATGTTGTAAATGCTGTTTCCCGTAACTTGCATCTAGAGTTTCTTCGGAAGAATCAGCACACTGCATACCTGTTTACAGCAAAACGATGTTATCAGCAGCTGGGAGATAGTACCCTCAAAAGATAAACACGCATCCGCATCAGCTTCCTCTCCACCCGGACTTGGATCGGTTTCAGCTTTCAGAGCAGAATCTGATGCGGAGGCATCACAGCAGTCTGATAATATCTATCAAGATCTTTTGGCTTGATAGATCTTAGTATCTTGAATGATGATCTGTTGCGAAGGACCTCTCCTCCCAAGTGATCTATTGACTCTACATCGTTTGGCCAAAGTCAGGCCAAGGATTACAAATTTCCTACTAAGCTTCCTATTTTTCTTAACAGGTACCAACCCCAGCAAGCATTATTTTGGGTCCCTGGGTATCACCCATCTCGTGGCACTATAAGTGCCTCAGTAAATCATCCCAGTAACAAACAATCTGTTAGAAGCTCCACACAATGTGAAAGAAGTCTGCCGCTGTATACCAGCAGCATGTGCTTTCTGCAGTTCTAGAGGGGTATATTGTATGTGGGTGTTTAGGTGAGAGGTATGTAATATGTACTGCGTTCTATTGAGTGAGCTTAAACAATGTGTTAGCAGAAACCTCCTGCACTCCTCCATGAATCCTAACCCACTCCTCAGCAGTGATTGAGAACTCACAAACCTGTTGCCTCCACCTTAAGGGGGGGAGGGGGGCCTGGGCCTGTCCGCTCGCAGGGCGGGATATAGAGGAGTAATGAGCCTCGGACCTCCCGCTAGATTTAGCAGTACCATAAGTGTCTGAGTAGGCTTGGGGGCATCCAGGAATCCCGGTCAAATTTCTCGCACCGTGGTTGTCATCTTAGCATACTGGAGGAATTTGCCTATGTCCAGCCCAAACGTGTCAGTCGTCTCCTGATAAATCAGCCCGTTGGCTATAAGTCCCCCTAGGTGAGACAGCCCCCCTTCCGCTGGTAGGCCATGGCCATGCATCGTTCAATCTGCAAAAAAAGGCAGGATTTTCCATAGCTCCAGTGCATATGGCGCTCTGCGGTTCACTATCCACTCTTGCCAGCTCCCAGAGCCTGCACACCAGTCTCAGTACGTGTGGCATTGTTCCAGGTGTGCGGTTACCCTGCAGCAGTAGGGCCCCTAAGACTTCCCCCCACCTCTTCCCCTCCTCTTTGGGGTTTTCTCCCATTTGGACTCTTTGGCAGACATGCTTAAGTGAGATGCATGATAATGCATTTCAAGGTCTGGTACTTCCATGCCACTTCTGTCCCGATTTCACCTCGGTGTGAAAAGCTCCACGCTTCATCTTTTCCCATCCCACAATAAGTCCACCATGTGTTTGTTGTACATTGTTCCCTCCAATGCATAAAGGAACCAAGGCAGTAGCATCATCTTATTTAGGGCGATCTTTCCCATTAGGAGAACCGGAGGCTATTCCAGAATGTAATTGATGGTTTAAGATTAGAAATCACCTTCCACATATTCAAAGTATGCCCGTCAGGTGTCTATTGATGTATTTGTTTGCATGACTTGACACTTTCACAGTTTCTTGGAACAATAGGAACAGACGACAATTGCGTCTAAGGCAGCCATGTCAATGATTATGCAAAAATAGAGAAAATTGAGTCTCGACAGGCTTTAAGGACTTTACATCAGGTGTAGGGAACAGAGTTCTTGGACAATCAGTAGGATTGCATTACTTCTCTCTTTATAGTAGTGGTTTCAGATCAGCAATACTATCTAATGTAATGTGATTACTATGTCTAGATTTGTTATTGATCTCCCTTGTTTATTAAAAAAAGATTATCCTTATCCTAAAAATCCTATCGTGTGCTGTCCTCTGCTCTATAGACGAGCCAAAATTCTCATCTTCCTCTCAAGCTCATTCAAAGCAGCCATTGTGAAAGGCCCTATTTGTATAGGTTGCCCCTGATTACCATCTGATTGCTTTTAGTGCTAAATTGCACATACAACAAGCACATTCTGCGACAAGTCACAATTTGTGAATGCTTCATACATAGAAGTACCAAATTGCCATTAGGAAACCCTCAATAGTGAATCAGTATTTGGAGTCACAAAATTAGTGATTCTGTATTGTGTTGCTTCACAAAAAAAAGCAAAATTGCACTTTCATACACTAGAAAAAAACTTTTTTTAGCAGTCAAAACCAGTTGGCGACTGATCACTGAACTGCTAACTGTTCGTACATCTGGTCCTTACATCTTCTTGATGTAATGATTGGGCTGGGGTCCAAAATACTATGTAATTAAAAAAAGGAAAATCTTGGCCCACGCATGATGGGCTTAGCTATGTTAGACGAGGTGCAAACACTACTCCTTAGAGCGTTCAAGCATGATCAAAAATAGCAAACCGTCTTGAAATTTTCCAAGTGGGTAGATACAAAAGTCTAAACCTAAATAATGGGTTAGCGATGCGCTCGACTCAATTGCTCCCTACAGGCCGGTAAACTCCGCGAGAACGTCATCACGCGCCCTGGTTTTCTGAGGAGATTAGGGCTAAAAAATCTGAATGTAAAAGTATGGAACGTAATTGGAGATCAACCTACTCTCAGGAAAGTAAAACGTGCTACCGTGTAGTGCTAAAAGAATATCAAACTCCTCATTGCAAAAAAAAAGAGACTTCTTTGCCGAACGCATTATTAGCGCAAAGAACTCATCTAGGGAAATCTTCAAAATAGTCAAGTCTTTTACGAACCCCCTAGCGCTCACTCACGCTAGTCCCTCTTCACAGAAGCTATGCAACAAGATCTCGGATTTCTTTGGAGAGAAAATCGCCCTGATTTATGCGTCCTTTCCAGCATTATCCTGTCTCTCTCAAAGGTGACTAATACTTATAAACAAGTTTACAAGCAAGATTACCCCTACGACCATAAATTCAATATATTCAATTACTACCCAGGTACTTATCGTTACCCAAGTGTCTGTTCACTAAAATGAACTGTATTACATTCAAACGATTCTAATCCTGTGACTCTGTGGGCAAACAAATAATCAACAATAAATTGATACTTTTCAAAACAAGTGAATTTACTTCAATTCACAAATATTATTAATATGTATATATTCATTGTTAACACTCTTTTTATGTTTTGTGTTTTTCAACAACATTTCATCCTAATAAGTCTTATAACAATTTATGTACATTGTTTGTAAACTCTTCATCAATATACAATCACAGTAGCTTTAAATCTGTACATAGAAAACAATTTCAAACATCTTCTTGGTCCTAAATATTATTTACAAAATACAATGGCGTATGACGGGAAAATATTGCTACATTATTCCTCAATCATCACTAAATCATGGTCCAAAGAAAAAAGGGGGGATCAGAGTCCACATTGATATAACGTGTGTCACAGTAAACCTCAATCAGTAAGTTCGCCTACACATTTAATGTTATCTTCAAACAATTCTAACATGTTGAAACTCTTGACCTCGTGCTGGGAAAAATAAATAAGTGAGGGAAGAGGGGGTTTTTGCCAAAACGTTTCGACTTTCAGGTGAGGACCAGATAAATTCATAGAATGTCTTCCTCAAGGCTGAAGTATTTAATGTAGGACACTGTACAATGGAGCAGAAGGGGTAGAGTGTGTCAATTTCAAAGGCTACCAGTTAATTGCTTCAACGTGGGGCAGCAACCGTTGCATGTGGGTACTCGCTCTCTTACGCCGACGGAAATCTTGAGTCGCGTTTTTCTTTTTATTTAGATGCCGGCAGCACTCTACTTCATATTCACAGGCAGGTTTACGACCATTATCACGGGCCGGTTCTCAATCCCGTAACCAGGGCAGACTCTTATGCCAGTATTCTCGGAATTTGCTGCTATCCCTATGGAAACATCGCTGACTGAGCTTCAGAAATGCAAATCTGGGTCCCCTCGCGACCCATGGCCAACCAAACAATACAATGCCCTCGCTGAGTGCCTCAACCCCCATTTAAATGCCATCTGGAATTCGTCAATCAGACAGGGTGTCTTCCCATCAGCCTGGAAGCACGCCTTTCTTCTCCCAATATTGAAGAAAGCTTATGCTGACCCAGAAGTCACCAGCAATTATAGGCCGATTTCTCTGCTTCCCGCCCCGGTAAAAGTTTTAGAAAAATTAGTACACCAGGAATTGGCAGCACTTATTGAGTCCAATGGCCTACTACATGAGTCCCAGTCCGGCTTTCACCCAGGTTTTAGTACAGAATCTGTCCTGATTTAAATGGCTGACTCTATACGCTGGGCGGTGGATGGAGGCTCTACGGCCATGTTGGTGCTGTTAGACTTGTCAGCAGCATTTGACACGGTGTCCGATCCCATCCTGTTAGATCGCCTGAAGGACATAGGCTTCCAGGGGACAGCATTGAACTGGATTACATCTTTCTTGCATGGCCGTAATCAACAGGTCTCGACCCACCCTTTCACCTCGCCCGCTGAACCTCTGAAATGGGGGGTACCTCAGGGTTTGGCCCTAAGCCCGCTTCTTTTTAATATCTACTTAACACCTTTGGCGGAGCTCATCACCAAAATGGGGATCTAGGTGACATCCTACGCTGATGACACTCAGCTGCTGTTTACTTTCAGCGTAGTGTCAGACACCACCTTTGACCCGCTAAAGAGTGCCTCAGAAACATCGCTGATTGGATGAACTGCAATTTCTTAAAACATAATGCTGACAAGACGGAGATCTTGTTCTTCAACCGAGCCATTCCACCTCCCCCCCCCCCTCCCCCCCCCCCCCCCCCCCCCCCCCCCCCCCCCCCCCCCCCCCTCCCATCAAACGTATGGTGGTCAGCGGAATTGGGTAACACTCCCACTCCGAAGAACTCTTGTCAAAAATCTCGGAGTGAGATGGGACAAAGATCTGTCCCTTCTGTCCCTCACGTCCCATGTATAACTGGTTTCAGCTGCCTGTTTTGGCAAAATTATAACCATCCGAAAATGTATTAATTTTCTGCCAGACTCCACCCGCAAAACCGTGTTCCATGCTCTACTCACCTCCCACCTCGATTACTCTAACGGCCTGTATATGGGTCTGCCGCTTGGTCTGATCCATAGACTTCACATTATTCAGAACGCGGCAGCCCGACTGGTCTGTGGGGTCTCGCTTCGACAACGCATCTCTCCTCACCTCAGGCAACTCCACTGGCTTCCGATAGCCAAACGGATTGAATTTAAGGCCCTGATGTTTGCCTTTCGAGCGTATCAAGGGAGGGGGCCTATCTACCTGAGGAGGAGACTTCGCCTATATCAATAAGACAGACCTTTAAGGTCCAACCACAAACGCTCTCTCTCCATCCTGCGCTTTGCGAAAGCAAGAATGGGAGGTAGAACATTCGAGGTGGGGACCACTAAATGTTATTACCTCCCTCCCCATCTACGCATGATGCAGTCCGAACAGGAATTCAGAAAGGCCTTGAAAGCCTGGCTCTTCAGTCAGAATGACTAGAATTGCGCTTTCCTCCACCTTTTTTTTTTTTTTTTTTTTTTTTTTTAAAAAAAAACCTTTATTGTCATTTCAAACTGTACACCGCTATTTAGCCAACAACCCGGAGGCAGGCAGCAAAGTGACGTGGCGGCACACCGCCAAAGCTTATCCACCTTGTACATCTGAGCGATATATCCAAAATATGAATATACACAATTTACAGTAACATACAACCAAAAAGCGACAGTCAAAGAACAGTAGCACATTCCAGTCATCAGTACTCCTGCAGTTACTAACTCGCACCTATGCAATGCCGCAGCCTCGGGAACCCTAGTCGTCCCATCTAGTCATATCACAGCCCAGCCACCAGAGCAGCAGCGGCCTGGGCAGCGCAGCCCCAACGCCAATCAGCCTCCACATGCAGACCCAAAGTGCGCCCATATCAAACCACCAGTCCACTCTCCCACGGCCTCAATCCTCGCCAGCCGCATCTCTACTCGCCAGCCATTCTACTAGCGGCTGCCATATATCCACTGGTCGTGAACGCTGCGGCATCTGATCCCAATAGGCAGTGAGTTGGTCCTTGCAGTATATCGCAGACCTAACCCATCCTGCAACAGCCGGCGGAGCCTGCTTCTTCCAGTGTACTGCCAGTTGGCGCTTAGCGAGTAGTAGGAGAAGGGCCACAAGGCGACGCAACGCCGGGGGTATATTCTTGACGAAGCCCAGGAGGGCCACCAAAGGGTCCGGAACAATGCGCATGCCCACAATTTCACTGACAGCTTTAAATATGGCATCCCAGAAGCCGTCAATGGGACCGCATGTCCACACCAGATGGAAGAACGTAGCGTCCCTCACACCACATCTCCAGCACTTCGTATCGGCCTGCAGGCCCATCTTGAAGAGCTGCATAGGTGTACGGTACGTCCTGTGTAGGTAGTTGAAGTGTACCAGCCGCAGCCGGTAATTGGGCGACAATTGCTCAAGCTGGGCACAGCAGAATTCCCATTGTTGTTCCGTGATGCGCACGCCCGCCTCCTCCTCCCACAGTGTCCTGGAGTCCATATGCGCAACCGGCGTCGCACGCTGTGTAGACCTGTATATGCGTGTTATTAATTTCCGCGAGGAGGAGTTGGACAGCACGTCCTCCAAGGCCGCCAGTGATGGCGGGGCCTCCGGGAACGTAGGATATCTCTTCCTGCATGCCGACCGTAATTGATAGTATAGCAGCAGCTCCGATGCCGTCGGTTCAGGGGTCGCGGCCATGTCAGGCAGTGTGATGAAAGTATCGTCCGGATACAGGTCACCTGCCACCGTCAACCCACACGCACCGGCCCGGCGCGCCACCGCCGCGTCCGTCAACGGACCCAACAGGGGATTTCCCTCCAGGGGCATGCTCGGGGCGTAGAGATCAGAGACGCCCGCGCGTCTGGCAATGCCCGCCCAGGCCCAACGCACCATTTCCACGGTGTTGATATCTTCCCTGGGTCGTTTATATTTCTGGTACACCGCCGTCCGTATCGGGCAGGGCGCCGCCACGTCCAGTTATATCGCAACGTGTGGCTGGTAAGGAATCGGGTGGTGCCAGTAGTGTAAGTATTGTGCCTGCGCGCTGTACGCATACAGCTCAAAGTCCGGGGCTGCCAGGCCCCCCTGACTGAAGGGAAGTGTGAGGAGGTTCCAAGCCACTCGAGGCTGCCTGCCCGCCCAGACCAGTTCGATCACGGCTGAGCGGAGGCGACGGAAGAACGCCTTTGTTAGCGGTAAAGGGATGTTTACAAATAGGTAGAGAAACTTGGGCACCACGACCATTTTCGCGATGGCGATGCGGCCCAGCATGGACAGCGGCAGCGCCTTCCATCTCTTCACCTTGGTCTCCAGCCATTCCATGGCCACCCCAAAGTTAGACAGCCACACTTCCTGAATTGAGCGGCTGATCTGAATGCCCAGATACTTGACCTCGTCGGTGGCCCACTCAATCGGGAATTCCGTGTGACACACAGCCGTGCCGTCCGTCAGCGGCAGCATCACTGACTTCGACCAGTTAATATCTATGCCGGTTAGGCCGCTATAGCGTATCACCTCTCATCAGCGGATCAAAATTCTCTGCCGGGTTCATCATATATATGGTAAGATCATCAGCGTACAGCGAGATTAAGAGGCCACGGGACGTGAAGCCTATGCTGCGCTGGGTGTGGTGCTGCCTCAACCGAGCCGCCAGGGGCTCCGTGGCGATGGCAAAAAGCAACGGCGAAAGCGGGCAGCCCTGCCGAGTCCCTCTGGTTATGCGTATGGGCGCAGACGTTTGACCATTCACCCGCACCCTTGCCGTCGGGCCATTATATAGAACACCGATACGCCTAGCAAAGGGCAGGCTAAAGCCCATTCGAGTAAACAATGTCCGCAAGAATTTCCACTCCAGGGAGTCAAACGCTTTGGTCGCGTCCAGCAACGCCGCCGTCGCCTGCACCCTGGGGTCCAGGTAGTGTAGGAGCCCAAAGAGCACCCTCAAGTTCTGAGAGGTGGATCTCCCCATGACAAAGCCCGACTGATCCGACAGCGCTATCTGTGGCAGCATGAATTTGAGGCGGTCAGAGAGCAGTTTCGCATATATTTTAGCGTCAAGGTTTATCAGGGAAAGTGGGCGGTAGGAATCCGGGCTAGCGGGGTCCTTTCCTGGCTTCAGCAGCGTGATGATCAGCGCCTCACGCATTGACTGGGGAAGGATCCCCGTTTCTACCGCCTCCTCAAACACTCTGTGTAAGCGCGGGACCAGGATGTCAGCATATTCCTTATAGAAGGCCGCCGTAAGCCCGTCAGGGCCCGGTGCCTTACAGAGGGGTAAGCCAGCGATCACTGCCCTTATGTCATCCGGCGTAAATGGGAGATCCATGTATTGTCTGGCTCTATCATTGAACCACGCAAGCGCTATAGTGTCCAAGTACTCGCGGAGAGCAGTGTCGTCCGGATCCACCTTGGAGGTATATAATTCTGTGTAAAAGTCTGTCATAGTAGCAAGTATATCCGGCGGCTCCCGCACCACCTCGCCATCCTCCCTCCGTAATTCCAGGATATGATCCGCCCCACGCGGTGCCCGCAGCAGGTTCGCCAGCGTGCGGCCCGCGCGGTCACCCTCTCCATACCGTCTGGCTTGACAGTCTTTAGATAGGTACGCGACCTCACGGTCAGCTTCCTCCTGATATTTAGTCAGTGTCGATCGGAACGTAGCC
Organism: Triturus cristatus; assembly: GCF_964204655.1. Classification (NCBI taxonomy): domain Eukaryota; kingdom Metazoa; phylum Chordata; class Amphibia; order Caudata; family Salamandridae; genus Triturus; species Triturus cristatus. The sequence continues at coordinate 367,309,071 of NC_140585.1, forward strand.
CTCGCGCCATCAGAGGGCGCCGCGAGTAATGTGGACTCAAGCCGCGCAAGTTCCGCCTCCAAGGACTCAAGCGTGCGCCGTATGGTTCTCAAAACTCCCGATTTTAGTGACATGCAGTACCCCCTGGTGACTACCTTGCAGGCCTCCCACAGTATTCCCGGGGACTCTACGGACCCCTCATTAAGCTCAAAGTACTCCTCGAGCTTCTCGCGGAGACCTTGCTGGAATACCTGGTCGCGCAGCGCTCGGGAGGGGAACCGCCAGCTAAAGGGCGTAGCATATTGGGAGGGGGTGGCCAGTGACAACAACACCGGGGCGTGATCAGAGAGTGACCTCGGTAGGTGCTCCACCTCCAATACCGAGGTGTGCAGGTCCCTGGACAACAGCCAGTAGTCCAGCCGGGACCAAGCAGCCCTATGCGCAGTGATGCACGTACCCGCCCGATCTCCGGGGTGCAGCACCCTCCAGGAATCCACAAGCCCCGCATCTTGTATAATATCACCGAGCGTTTCCGCCGCTCTAGGATGATGGTCCCTGGCCGCGCCCTGCCTATCCATCGTGTCAGAGAGCACAACGTTGTAGTCCCCCCCCCCACAACACTGCCGCCGGCCCCCGGGTCTGCACCTTATGCCATAGTTCTTCATAAAAGTCAGGGTTGTCATCATTGGGGCCGTATACATTCACCAGCACCACCCTCATACCATGCAGCGCCCCCACCAATATGATATATCTGCCATCTGCATCCCTAATCGTCTCATGGGTGGTCCATGGGAGCCCTCTCTTTATTAAGATCGCCACCCCTCTGGAGTAATTGGAGTATGCCGCATGCACTGGCTCTGCCCAACGATGCCGCCTGAGGAGCTGTGTCGCGGTAGCAGTTAGATGGGTTTCCTGCAGGAGGCAGATGTCTGTCTTTCCTAAGTAGGTAGGCCTGCACTAGCCGGGCCTTGCGGCCGTCATTCATACCGCGCACATTCCAAGTCAGGCACCTCACTCCCTGCACTGCGCCAGGTACCTCAGAAGATCAGAAGCCAACCGCAGGCCATGATCGCTCAGCTCGCCACTCTCGCCCCACCTACAGACACTAGGGTCAAACACCTGTCGCACGGCTAGTAGTCTGGCACAAAAAGGAGCGCGGGACAGCGTGCACCATGATGGAAAACATTGCAGTGTGTACTGTACAGTAAAAGATAAATCACAGCGATGTGCTTCTTCTCGGTCGTCGCCACAAACCCCCCAACTACCCTGAACATCCTCCCAACTCCCAAAACCAGAAACCCCACCCGCTCCAACCCCCCAATCAGGTTGTGCAACTGCCCCCCCAATTACCCACCCCACCCCACAAACAGTCGCTAAGGCCATCGATAGCATCCCCTGAGGCGCGCAGGTTGGCCACCTACTAACCCTGTACTTTTGACAGGGCGATCGAGCGCCAGTGGGTTGTGCCAGCTCGAGGACCCCCACCCCCAGAATCAAGAGGTCAGATTAATAGCAGCCCAGCCATCTGGAGGAATTCCCCAATGCCCACAGCAGACACCAGTGTCCGGTCGAGCCCATACAGGCAGGTCATAGGGAAACACCAGAAAAAAAACCCCTGCGGACACACTCATTCCACATCACTTAGCCTGTCCGGAAGTTCTGGTCCCTCCGCAGGCGGGCGGTTCTTTTGGTCTCTGGCTAACTGCTTCGCGTACTGCATGGCTGCCTTCGCATCCACGAAGAATGAAGGTTTCCCGGGGCCATGCACCCGGAGCTTGGCAGGGTAGATCAAAGAGTATTTCGTGCCCGTTTGTTGAAAAATTTTCTTCGCCGGCATGAATTCCCTGCGGGCCATCTGTACCTGTAGCGTGAAGTCCGGGTACAGCGCGATGTTGTTTCCCTTGTATTGTACGTCCTTCATGTCGCGTGCCATTCGCAGTATCGTGTCCCGATCCCTGTAATTTAGGATGCGTGCAATAATGGGTCTGGATGGTGCTCCCGGCTTAGGTCTAGGTCCCAGTGTCCTATGCGCCCTTTCAACAAGGAACATCTGCGAAAGGCCGGACCCAAACAAGTCCTTCATCATCTGCTCGACATACTGCTCCATGCTGGTGATGTCGGTCGACTCCGCCACCCCTGTGATGCGGATGTTGTTACGCCTTGAGCGAGCCTCCAAATCCTCGTTCTTTTGCTGTATGAGTGCCAAGACTTTTTCCATGCCCTTCATTTGCGTGGCCAGCGCCGTCTGGCTCTCCTCCGTCTCCGCAACACGAGCCTCCAGCCCTTCCACTCTGCCCTCCTGCTTGTCCATTCGCGTCGTAATGCCATCCATGCGCGCCGCTAGCGCGTCCATCTTGCCATCTATTCCCTGCAGGCTTGTTTTTAGGTCCAGAAACATTGATTTAATGTCCACGTCTTGAGAGCCGCCCTGAGCATCCTGCCCCGCATCGGGGTCTCGAGTGTTCGGATCCGGCGCTTTTTGCTTGGATTTGTCAAATGTCAGGCGCGGTTGGCGGGTATCAGGCTTGCCCATTGTTACCTCGCAGCGCCAACTGTGGAACGGGGCCTACGCTGTCCGCAAATCGCAATCCAACTGCAGGCCCGCGCCGCGGAGTATGTCCTTCCACGGGGTAGCACGCTTCGTCTGATCAGTTGCGGCACAGATCACCATCCGCCAGCTGCCCCCAGTGCGACCTCCTCACTGCGGGGCTCCCAGGTCAGGGCTTCGCAGCAGCACCTCACAGCGTCAGCATCGCTCCAGCCCGGCAAAATGGCGTCGCAGTCAGTGTCGGCAAGGCCCAAGCGCCACCACAGGTACAGGCCCCGGACTCCGGGGGGTGCCGGCCCGCTATCTCTTGTTCTTAGGGCCCCAGCAGTAGGGACTCCTCACCGTCTCACAGCCGCAGGGAGACCTACGCCACCGGGTGCCCCCTCGCAGGCCCCCGCGTCGTCGCCGATCCAGGCGCGGCGATCGATCTTCGTCCCTGATCCCAGGGCACAGTGCGGACCCAATAGTCAAAGGGGAGCAGAAGCGACCCACGATCACAGCACGGGTTACCCTGCCGGGCGGATTAGCAGTTCGCGCCCAGCTCGCTGTCTCCCACAGGGCCTCTCTCTGGTCAACAGGCCAGGCGCTCGCGCCACGACCTCCGTAATGGCTTCCGAGCGCGGGGACCCAGAGTGCCCCGATCTCCAGCTCCAGCTCCGCCAGCGGCGGATCCAGTCTAGGGCGACCCGCCTTCGAGTCCCAGCGTCCCCTGAGGGGGCAAAGTCAGTGATCAGGCCTGGGAAGAGCAGCCTCACGCCCGCGAGCAGCACCGCGCCGCTCCGGGCACCAGTCCCACGCCAGTCCCCGGCTTCTAGGAAGGTCGTAGGCCCCGCCTCCGGTGCTCCGCTCGGCAGGCCGATAGTCGCCACCGCCGCTCACGCCGCGGCAGGGATCCTCTCCGGCCGGGCCCCCACACCAGGGGGTTCAAGCGGGGGCGAGAGGACCGAGACTAGGCACAATTTCGACGGATATTCACCGGATTAATTCGCTCGATCGGCGGAGCTGCGGTTTCAGGCAGCCATTCCGCCTCGCAGCCAAGCCACGCCCCGCGCTTTCCTCCACCTTGATCACTGTCTGCTATAGCGCCGGGACACCCCATTTGGGGTAGCTGCACGCTCTACAAATGCCTTTTATGATTATTATTATAACCACCATAGATGCCAATCCCATTAGATAGGAAGCAATCTTTGAACCAGAAACCGATCAATTCACAATCTGTTCCCTATTCTCTCCAGTTAACAGTGCCTTATCCCTCCTCTTCTCTGCTTTATAAACGGAAATGTGACTTTATATCTACCAAGTTCTTTCCTTGTCTTTAGCTACCTTTTTTTGTAGTCTTTGCCTGTCTCTTAGTCATTGGCTCACTCTCTTCCTCTCATGTGTCACGATGTTCTAAGCGAGACCTTGGAGTACACATACGTCAAGGAACTTAGGAACTCTACAAATAAAATCTGCCACAAACCAACAAGCAAACTTCAAGTTACACCAGATAAAAAATCTTGGATAATAGCTTACTTCTACGCAACCCTGAACTCTGGTACTCGTTATAGATATGGGATGGGCATTATTTACTGTTTGCTAACAAGCAATCATAAGGTGTTTTATTTCCTATTCCTATGCTTCAGAATATCTGACATAAAATGCCCACTTTCAGTTTTAGGTAGATTGCTGTGTTGTACTTATCTTCTGTATCGGTGATATTCTTTCTGAAAATAAAAAAATCCAGAAATTAAAAAAGGAAAAGATTCGAGCAGCTGCTCTTAACCAAACGTGGAAGCACTCCATAAGCTATATATTGGTAGTACTATACTTTGTAGATCAGTGTGCTTTTATTGGAAGAAAAAACTAAAGTTAGTCATGCTTTTCTACATAATTCTTCAATCCATACAAGAATTTATTTTTTATTTTTATTTTGTTCCTTGACATAAGCTTTCTGCCCTTGTAAAAGGTATTGCATCTATTTTCAGTTTCATGTTTGTTTTTAGGTGCACAAAATTAAACTGTATGAGTGTTTCTTCCATTTCACAGACAATTCAACTGGTCGAGTATTTTTCTTCATTTTTTTGTATAACTTGTGCGCTTTTTTTCTCTCTAGGTTATTAATGCATCATATCCGGGATTGCTTGCCTGAGTTAAAGACTAGAATAAATGTTTTAGCTGCTCAATACCAGACTCTGCTGAACAGCTATGGGGAGCCTGTGGAAGACCAGAGTTCAACCTTACTGCAGCTTATCACCAAATTTGCATCTGAATATTGCAACACAATTGAAGGGACTGCAAAATATATTGAAACTTCAGAGCTGTAAGCATTGCTCTAATTGCTTTTATAGTTCTGCTTTGATCCTGCCATCTTCCCCCATGTTTTATGGATGGCTTTGGTTTATTTGTGATTATGTGCCTTCCCTCCAATCACATGTGACAGTTTGAGAGCATTTGGCCAGGAGGTAGACTGCACTCAGATTGAAATGGGTGTCTATTAAATGATAAGCATTAGCACTCCGAGTGCACACCAAGAAGAAATCTTTGCATGTGAACTGTTAAGGTTATGTTGAAAGATTTCAGCTGCTATCTCTTTTTGTTACCTCTCATGAACTGTTGGTTATCTCGAGGAATGCAGTGTTTAATTTGAGCCGGTGGTTGCCAGTTGAGGCCACAGGCTTTCATTATTGGACAGGCATGTCCTTATGAGACATTTCCAGAGAGCAAGAGAGGGAATAACACACAAAGGGGAAAAAGGAAGAAGAGAAAGAAGAATAAAACCATCACTAAGGGAAAAAGGAACCTGCAAGAGTGAGATAAAAGGGTAAGAAGTGTCTGGTAGTGGATTAAGGAGGGCTCACGTTGGTTTAGGACTACACAGCCTTGGTATTCAGTGCATTGAAGTTTAATAGCGCCAGCCAGGCACTTCTAGGCACTGCTTTGGGCACCAGCACTCATTTTTCAAATTAAGCACTGGAGGAAGGTAGGGGCACAGTGAATCTAGATCTTGATGTATTTTAAATAGGATATTTTGCATGTAGGTCACCTGGTGCTGCATATTAATGATATTTTTAAATCAATGTGAAAGATTTTGACATAGAAACAATGCTCCGCGCTGAACGTACTTCTTCTACAAGACCTTTGTAGCAGTAGTACAAAATCATTTATTGAAATTGAGTGGTGCCCATGCTTAATTGAAATACATAAAGACAAGAGCAGTGGTTCCCTCAGGTATATTTAGCTACTACGTTGACACTTGGGGTTGAATGAACCTGTGTCACATGATTGGAACTAACATAGTTGGTAACTGAAGTGGTATCTGAATGAACCATTGTTATTGTCATTATGTTAATACACAGGTTCTCCGATATTTTGTTTGTCCCTTCACTGCTAAGTAACTGAATTGTGTTTGTCCCTTCACTGCTAAGTAACTGAAATTCATGTGAACCAAAATGTTATTTTAAAAGTGAAAACAGTTAATCTAAACCTAATTCTTAGTAGTCTCCAGCACAAACCCAATAGTCTAGGAACAATTGTCCAATCTCAGACATTTAGACCAGCTCGTATATCCAGCCTTGCACATTGATTACAATATATATATATATATATATAGTTTTAAATAGTGCATGCCTGGCCAAAGTGAGTTGGAGCAGTTTACATATACAACAATACAGTATCATCGTAGGACATGTTTGTTAAGATAGGCAGTAAGGCGAAGTTATGAAGGTAATCTGACAAAAATGTATACAAACATCCATAGTGCAATATCTCCCAAAGCAAGAACATGTAACAGTACGTCGTAATAGTACTGCAAGACGAGAAAGAAAGAAAAATGTAGTGCTATGGAAATAAATTGGGGACAGGGATGCGTCTGTGGCTGAATGTCTATCTATGCAAACTTATAGCAGGCAGATAGAGGAGATTCTAAGGAGGGAATACAAGGTAGAGAGGAGAAGACATGTAGGTATAGGCAAAGCAGAGTATCTGGTCCAGAAGGAGGAAGGGACAAAAGGTCTGTGCATATGATGTAAATATTCACAGCAGAAAATTGGAGACTATGATAGCTTAAGCCACTCCTGAGAAATACCTTAGAAACAGAAGGACTTTCAGTCCATTTTAAAACTTTGCAGGACAGGAAGTTTTGCACAGAGTCAGCGGAAGTGAGTTCCAAAGTTTTAATGCACTCCCAGATAACGAATGAGGCATCGTTCTCTGTTTCTTGAAGGCTGCTGTCCTGTGGAAAAGGAAGTCTTGAGTTGCACAAGAGCACTAGCCACCAGAGAATTTCTTTTGGCTTCTCTACTAGATATGTGGGTGTAACTGAGTGCATTGCTTTGCGAGTGATTATCTGCAATTTTGTGTTGTACTGTAGCATCAGTGGGAAGCTACTGAAGCAGTAAAAGCACAGAAGGTATTTGGTCAAATTATTTGTGTTTGGTACAAACCAAGCTGCCACATATAATGCACTCTTTCAGTAGGGGGGGGGGTGGAGGGATGAGGCGGCTGGGTTGCTTCCTGGTATTACTTTCATTAGTGATTTATAATCAGTTCCAGAGAGAACAAGGGCTTGAATTAGGGGCTTCTGATTATTCTCAGGAATAAAGTGCCTGAGACGCCATAACAATCTGCGTTGAAAGCTTACGGTCTTTGCTGTGCCATTGATTTGGCATTGGAGATTGTCTGTTATCATGAATAACTTACATTGATCTTGTATGTTCATCTTTAGTGGAGTCTGTCCAACATGCTTGATGAATCAATTCATGATTGTAGAAGTAGATGAAACTTCTTGGGCAAAATTAGCAGGAATTTGAAACATGGATTACGGACTCTTCTACCTGATATTTGAACAGTAGTAACTAGCTCTTCATTATTTTTCAAGTCTTCCCCTGCTGCTTGACCTGTAGTCCGCCCTGCCCGGTATACCCCTGCCAATCTGCCTTTGCTTGTAGCCCCCTCTTGTACGCTTTCCCCTACCATCATATGATGCATTGTATCCTCACTGTATTATTACTCAGTTCAATATTGCAAAGCTGATAGTACTGAAAGGTTAAAAAGAAATTAATTGTTTTACACTTTTCAGATGTGGCGGAGCTCGAATCTGCTATATTTTCCATGAGACCTTTGGCCGAACATTGGAGTCCGTCGACCCTTTGGGTGGACTTACCACTATTGATGTTCTCACTGCTATCAGAAATGCCACAGTGAGTATGAAATAGTGATTGCTTTCTGTTCAGCTGTTGATTGTGTTGCTGTGCGGCATTTGAAGTACTTATGACAGATTCTAAAACAAATGAACTTTATAATTTAGAGTCGATGTGCTTGCAGGTACATAATGAAAGCTTTAATTCTCATGGCATAGTTAAGAAACTGACTATTTTAATTTCTTCTGGAATTTTCAACAATGAAATCTTCACTTGATGCTTGTTAAGGTTGTATTCAAGCAAAACGTATTTGCCCAAATGAGATGTTTTGGCTGTAGTTGTCTTGTATCACTGTTTCACTTCAACTGCAAGTCAAGTTTTACTAACCATCCTTGCTAATTTGCACTTTTTCAGTTTCAGTACTTTTGCACCTACTATCCTATTTAAGGGTGTATTGAGATTTTAAATTGTATTTTTTTCATAGGTTACTTGAAGCTCCTGGATGTTTTCAGTTTGCTAAATGCTTAGCACTTTCACTGCAATCAATTCAAGAAGAAAAAAGCCATCAACTTAGCTGTAACACTCCTTCCTTCCTGAACATTACTCTGATACTTGTGTTTTGAAATTTCTGTGGCAGCATTTATGATGAGAACACCATTAATAATAAAAAAAATATTTTAACTACAAGTGGCATATAATTCAAAGAATATACAGTCTTGATCCAAAAAACAGTACATAACGCTAAATTCTTATATTGCACAATAGTCATCTGATTGACCACAAGCAGTTTTATCAAATGTGACCTAACTCATTGCTTGCAGTTAAGAACAGGAGGCAAAGATGGGTTCTGCACAGCTTCTGCTGGCTGAGGTGCAGCTTACCTATGGCAGATGAATGTCGCCCACTCTACACAGCATTTGAAAGCTCCTCCACCAGTGGTGAATGTAAGGTATAACTATTGAGCAATGCATAGTGCACCAAAATAAGAGCAAAGCTTACGTTAGTAAGTTAATTTTCACTGAACTGGTCTACCGACTGATGGAATTGGAATTAGAACATTTACCACAAAGATTTTAATTTTCAAAATCGGAAAAAAAGTTCTTCTACAATTAAACAAATCTTTAGCGACAAGTGAAATTGGAGGCCACCCATTCATAGCGAAAACCAACTCTGCCTGGTTCTAGCCCTATAACTGCCATAGATGAAAAGACTTTTAAGCGTCTGGAAACTAACCTTCACTTAGATAGTAAAGTCTGTAAATGTTGTCCCACACAGGCAAGACTCTAGGAAAGAAACATGATGTCAGAGTTCCTAATTAGCACTGTCTGTCCCAGCAGACTGTCAAATGGAGACATTGGTTTGGACAAGTAAGGACATCAAGGTCATAGAAATGTTGAGAAACATACATTTTATCAAAGTAATTCTGATGTTGAGTGATGCTAAAGTTTCACCAATATGGCTGACCGCTTCGAAACTTGATGCGCCACATGGTTAGGGGGCAAATTATACTTAAAATAGTAGAAACTCATGTCTTAAGATTGTAAAGTAAATGAAGGTTTGAAATTAGCAGTCTCTCTCTGCTATAGCGGTTGGCCTTTTCTACGTTGATGGTCCCACAAAGATGTTCAACTACAAATGCTTTGGATTTGCATTCAATTTTAAAACTAGCTCTTTAAGCAACTTGGTGTCTGTAGGTTAATAGATCAATAGTTACCTCTGCCTTAGCTGTTAAGGTAATTTGCTCCTTCCCTGAGGATCAATTCTAACACACACTAACACACACACTAACACACACACTAACACACACACTAACACACACACTAACACACACACTAGCACACACACTAGCACACACACTAGCACACACACTAGCACACACACTAGCACACACACACACACACACACACACACACACTCTTAATGCAACAGGTAGCAGATAGTGAAGTGTATATTTCCGTTTTAAGATTGATTGTTCACATTAGTTAGTATTGGCCACCATGAAAACTGTCAAACCTATTAATATTAGTAGATGTGTTTGTCCTTTAACTGTCATTCTTAAATGGTAGTCAAATATTTACAAGTTCACATGCTGTACACTAGTTAATATCCCCATACTGGCAGCATCAATGTGATGTGGTCCTTTACAGATTTGAGCTCAGTGCGGTTATAGACAATATGCAGTTTCTATAAGGTTGGAGCAATTGCAATAGCATATGCAAGATTATGGTATATTACAGTCTATTTGGTGCAAGTCATCAGAATAATGGGTCATTTGACTTAAAAAGGTCTGATCAGGATCACGTAAGTTATCTAGATAGCTGCTTGATAGCACATTTGGCAGGCAAGACATCTTGTGCTTTAAATTCTGTAGAAGACTAAGAATGTGACTTCTTAGTGTTCAGAAAATATTTCCCTACTTCTCTAAAACACTAGACCCAAGAACGATTATGCCTTCTGCAACAGGCACCAAAATAACATTGTTGGATTGTTAACTCACTGAAAAATGAACAATGAAAAATATAGACAAATGACTTTTAGTAGAAATATTTTGAGTTAAATAATCTGTCTTTTGATGGAAATAGTTGAATAGAGGGATTCCAGCTCTTTGCGTGCTTCAAGCAATCTGTTAAAGTGGGGATGTCTTTCCCATATTTGTGTACTTCTGCTGATACAAGGGAAATACATGCTATTCGTTAGGTGGAGCACACAAGGAGGTCTTCTATTTTTTTTTTTTTTTTTGCAGCCCTACTAAAATAAGAAATATCTTGTTGGAGTTCTCCTTCCAAACTTGCTATTTCTTCATGGAATCAGGGTGTACATCTTGTAGAAGATCATGATCACCTGGCATCAAGATACCCTCCACTGCATAGTTAAGCTGGTCTTCCCAGATGATGACTTCAGAAGACTTGACGAGACGCTGGGCCTAACTCACTTTTAATGGCGACTGTATTTGCCGACATCCCCAAGAACCACCTGAAGTGTCTGCCATGCTGTTTCCTATCACCCCCCAACCCTGCCCTCCCCCTCCCCAAGTGGAAATTCAGGTATCTACATCCATTAACATTTAAGCACTCATGAACACCACCTCCTTGTCACTCATTGTTCTAGACTGCTTTCATTTAAGCCTTCAATTGGTCAAATTTAAAGCCCCCCGGAACCTTGCATATAACAGAAAATCCCTCTGATGTGTATAGACCTGTACCATGGCAAAGGAAGTAAAGCACTCTACTACATATATTTATTTTTTTGCATTAGTTTCACAACCAAGTAGTTTGTTGCTAGCAGTAAGGCTTTCTTTTTTAAATGTTTTCTATTTTAAGCATGACAGGAAAGTTTCAAGTATCTACTGCAGCCATCAGACTAGATTAGGCTGGCTTTCTGGCAGAGTAAAAGCTATTCCAGCTACTTTTTCCAACTGTTGGGCCGAATGTATGAAGATTAGAAATGGCGATTTCCAAATTCTGATATCCTGTATCCGCAGTTAGAAAATCGTTATTCCTAATGTATGAAATTTATGCGAGTTTCATTAGCGATCCCTAGTGGGTCGCAAATAGACCTTCCTCGTGTTTATTAATGTGGTAGTTCACAATTTGCGACCCACTAGAATTCTCTGCCATCACCAGATGGTGGTCTGCTGGGATCAACAGAACACCATCTCTGTGATTGCTTTTAAATAAAGCAATACTTTTTTTTATTTTTATTGTGGCCCATTTTCCTTAAAGGAAAATAGGATGCGTTTAAAAAGGAAAAAAATGTAAAAAAACATTTCATTTTTAAGAGTCAGCAGTGGTCCGTTAGACCGCCGCTTGCACTTACATTTTTTTTTTAAACATTCTAATTTGTGAATGGGTGACTACCACTTTTATAATGCTGGAAAAGTATTACTGTTTTGCAACTGGAATTTGGTTGCAAAACAGTAATACACACCACACCATACAGATTCAGTATTTGGAAAGGACACCCAAGAGACGCCCCTTCCAAATACTGAATTGCAAATGCAAATTGTGATTCGGTAATAAGTTGTTGAATCACATTTTGTTTGGTAACATCTGAAAAAGCATTTTTCTGGTCTCAAACGTCCTAAATCTGTTGATTTGCGACATGAAAAATGCTTTGTAATCATGGCCCTTTGTGATTTGCGGCCTATCTGTCTGCAGTGCTCTGCTCTCCTTTCTTTGTTTCCAAAGCAAGACCCATTATCAGTTCACGGTTCTACCATATGAGCAGAAATCATCCCTCAATCACTTTTTTAAAATGCAGTAATCGCTGCTCACCTTAGAAAGAAAATAATCTACATTTACTTGTATTTGGACGACTGGTTGATAAAGGCACAAACTGTGTACGAGACACTATTGTATTTCAATGCAACACCAAATTGGTTACAATGCCAGGGGTTATACATCAATTGAGAAAAATCAAAGTCTGCAGTACAGATAATCGATTTTTGTAGCTGCAGCTCTAAACGCACAAAAACAAGATTTGTATCCTTCTGAGGAGAGCGGGTCTATCATTTACAGAAATGCCATCATTTGCTACTCAAACCTTTCCAGCAGCTCATCAGATCTCGTCTGCTGGGGTCTATGGCCTCATGCACTTATCTAATCCCCAATGCACATCTCCACATGAGACCTTTACAACAGTGCCTAGATGATCAATGGTCACAATGGAAGGACATCTGAAACACTCCCTGAAATTGTGATGTTGCAAAAAGAATCTTTTGAAATGAATCCCTTTCCATCTGGGCTCGCCAAATGGTTGCTGCAGGTGCTTGTCTGACAAGTTAGGAGCTCCCTTTCAGGATCTGACCAATCGGGGTCTGTGGTCGGAAAAATTCCTATACCACATAAACATCTTTGAAATGAACGCAGTCCATCTAGCCATCACAGCCATCTCACCATCGTTGAAGAGCAGAATCTTAGTACAGACATTACCACAACAATGTGCTACCTCTACCAACCAGTTCCAGAATTCTATCAAGGAAATCCAAATCGATTTGGCCTTGGTTACAAGTGGTAGAGTTGTCAATTCAAGCAGTTCACCTACACAGAATGCAAAATTGTTAACCCAACCTTCTAAGCTTGTGTTTTCAAGAACTCACAAGTGGGAATTAGAAGATGTCATATTAGATACCTTCCATGACTAGGGCTTCCTAGAATGCTATGGAAGCAAAAGTCAAGTGCCCAAATTACATTTCGAGTGCACAGGAAGTAAGATCTCTGGGCAACGCCCTTTTTTTTTTTTTTTGGGATAAACACATTTTTATTGATTTGATAAAAAGATACCAGCCATACATTACCAGGAGTACAGTCCATGATCTGCGCGACCAATTTTACGAATACAAATGAATATAAAATAACAGATGTTAGGGCATTCCCCTTGAGACTAAACCAATCACCCCTACCACTTCCCCAGATCTTACGATATTTCTTAGGACACCCATGTACTTCATACATAGTTTTTTCTTGCGTGGCACACCAGTCAACCCTGGTCCGCCAGCGTCTGACACATGGGGGTCAGGGCATTTCCATGAGGCCGCTATGACCCTTTTAGCCACCACCATTGCTGTAGTAAAAAACAACTTGTCATTCCTAGACCCATCCAGCCCGTCAGTGATGCCCAGGATCGTGTGTTTCGGGACTTCACACCCCAGTATCTCAGTGAGTTCTACCTCAATGTCCCCCCAGAACCGCGCCAAGCGAGGACAGGCCCATACCATATGGAGAAAATCAGCTGGGTCTTGGGCACATCTAGTGCAAGCGGAGTTCGGGCTAAATCCAGCTCGATGAAGGCGTACAGGGGTGAGGTAAGCTGCGTGCAAATAGTAAGGCTGTACCATACGCAGCCTAGCAGAGGCGGTGACCGCCCTGGGGGCCATAAGGGTGTCACACCAGTCTTCTTCCAGCGTGCCTACCCAGTCCTCCCACTGAGCACGTAATCGATCTAGGGAAGGAGGGGTAGATGCGGGAGATGCCACCCATCCCCAGGTCCCCTAGCAAAATCTGCACCTCAGGCGGGATGTGGTCAGGAAGCTGTGTGCCCGTTGTGAGGTGTGCGTGAAGAGCATGTCGCAGCTGTAGGTATTTATAGAACTGCGACTGATGTAGGGAGTGTCGGGTTTGAAGATCTTTGAAGGAGTGCATGTTAACCCCCACCCACACGTCACCCAGTTGCGAGATTCCTATAAGGTCCCAGGATCGGAAACCTTGCAGCCCAGAAACCTCCTTAAGCTGTATCTGTCCATTTGGTGTGTCGTAGTGCGGCCCGCCAGGCCAGTAGCACTGAGCGCGTCATCTCCAGCATTTGAGATGGGATAGGATCCCGTACAACATGGATTGGACCAGAGTCTGACCCAAATCGCCCAGCTCAAGCCTGTATGCCGGGTCAGACCATCCCCCATTGAAACCAGTCATGTATGGTGAGCAGGCGCGTGGCGAGATAGTCAAATGAGGGAATCCTGCAGACATTCAGAGCTATTCTGGCCCTTTTCCCCCAGAGGAATTTGACTAAGGTATCCAGTTTGCGAAACCAGATTTTGGGGAAGCAGAGGGGGGTGTTTTGGAGTACGTAGAGGAACCTGGGAAGAATCATCATTTTAAAAAGGGCGACCCTCCCATGGGATTCGGGGGCAGTGTTTGCCACTTCTGAAGGTCTGCCTTAGCCCTCTTCATAAGGGGATTAACATTGAGGGCCCAGCTGAGTTCGGGGAGTAGAGTCACCCATATCCCCAAGTACTTGAACGATTGGCGATGGAGTGGTATGGTGGACTGCCAATCAAAGCATTCTCTGGAGAAGTGGAGGGGGACCAGGACCGATTTATCGTGGTTCAGCCGGAGGCCCGAAGCCTGTTCGAAGGACTGTAAGATGTGGAGACAATGGGGGCCTGACCGGGCGGGGTCCGCTAAATAGGTGAGTACATCGTCTGCGTAAATAGCGATCTTATCGGCTTCGGTGTTGGGCCATTTCTAAACCTGCACCATCAAGCACGATCGTATCAAGGTCGCCAGGGGCCACATCACCAGGGGCAAAGATCCCTCGTTGGTCAGAAAGTATTGCTTAAGTTCCTGTCCCACCACCTTCCGAAACTCCTTATCCTGAAGGAACCAAGCATTGAGCCTCCACTTTTGACGCATTGAGGTGGGAGGGTGGCCCGTATTGAGCATCACTGGGGAGTGGTCAGAGATACCCCGAGGGAGGATGGAAACCTCCTGGATCATGAGACAATCGGTCGAAGGAACAAAGATCATATCGATACGCGTCTGTGTATGATGAGCCGCCGAGGTATGTGTAAACTGCCTGGAGTGTGGGTGCCAGACACGCCACGCATCGCAGAGACTAATGATTCAGACCAAGATGTCAGTTGTCGCGCCTGCGCGAGTTTACCAGAAGAGGGAGGGACGGTCGTGTCTGTCAGAGAAGGAGACAGCATTAAAGTCAACCCCAAGGAAAGTGGGACCTAAGGGCAGGGACGCTAGCAGGTCGACTGATTTGGCTAGGGTCACTGTCTGCATCGAAGGGGGAGAATAAAGTGATACAAGATTGATGGGGCCACCGTTCAGCATGCCGCTCAAGGCCACGAAGGTGTCCTGAGAATCGTGAATAACGCGCACGGTGACGAGGGGGAGGGAACGCTTCACCAGGATCGCCACCCCACGGGAGCCCCGAGTGAAACCTGAATGCCAAACCCTATCATAGCCGTAATGTGTTAAAAAGGGACAGTGGTTACCCAACAAATGTGTTTTCTGTAGCAATAGGACATCTATCCCGAGGCGCTGCGCATACTGTAATACCGCCATGCGCTTAAAACGGTCTAGGAGGCCGTTGACATTCCAGGACACGACGCGAAGGGAAGCCCCTAGCAAATGTGTAACAGGTATAGTGGTAGACGGTGTCAGTGATGGGTAACAGTCTCAAAGGGAAGCCCGGCCATGAGCTGGTTTGTCCATAGACCTGGTTGGGTGTCCAAAGGGGAGCCATTGTGTCCCATTGGGAATGTAACAGGGCGCCATGTGAGTGCTGGCGTGACAAAATGAAGAAAGAACAAAAAAAGAACATGGGACAACAGTCCCCCCCCCCACCCTAACCCATCCCTCACCCCCCACCCTACACTTCAGGAACGGGAGCATCTGTCGCCCTAACAATGAACAAATTTAATACAAGACCAAACTAAAACGCTTGGGAACGGGGAAGCGTGCAGACCCCTCCTCATGACAGGATATGCATAATCGAGTCCTTTAGGAATGAAAATAAAGGTGAGCCGAAGCTCCGTCTCCGGCTGTGGAGCCAAGCCCGGCAGGCAGAAACGAGTTCAGGCAGGGTCCCTCAGAAGCGTTGGACTACGTGAGAGATCTGTGTCCGGGAGATCCAGCAGAGAAGGCTGGGGCAAAGCACCTCCTTGGTCCAGGCGGCCAGAGGAGCCAGATCGCCTCCCATCCAGTGATTCTCCAGAGAGCAATACAGGTTGCCGTGACGGGCCCAATGGGGAGTCTGAGCGGGCCCGCGGTAAGCTGCGACGCCTGCGTTGAGACCGGGGGGTGGAAGGCTTGTTATGGGCAGACCGACTGCCCATATCACCAGGCGATGGGTTCCTTACGCCAATCCACAGAGGACGCTCCTCCGTTGCCCAAGCTTCCGCAGGTGTATCAAAGACCAATGTTTTGTTGGAAACACCACTCGCAGACGTGCCGGGAAGAGGGGTCTATACTGGATGTTAAGGGCCCTTAGCTTTTGTTTGACTTAGCCGAACGAGCGGCTTTGGCCCTGGACTGGCAATGCGCTTTTAATCAGTTAGTCAGGAAATTTTGTTTACAATTTTCCTCTGATCCCCACTAAAACCAACTGTGTTGATATTGCTATAACACACCAACGTGACAATATTCTTAAGAGTCCTAGAATGACCAAGACAGTAGTGATATCCAGAGCTGCTTCGCCTGCCTGTCAAGACCCCCAAAAAGAACATTCTTCTGGTGAAGTTCATCTGGCTTTTATTACAGCATACAGAAAAAGACCAAACCAACAATCTTCCTCTACCATTCCAGTACGTTTTCTTCAAGCTTTCCTTGAAGGATTGAAGAAAACCTATGCTCCACCCCCTCCCTGTTGGAAAACGAATTTGTTTTTATGAAAATTGATGGCTCCTCCATTTGAGCCAATTAATAAGGCTCCTTTGCAGCACATTTCATGGAAGGTAGTTTTTTAATAGCCATTACTTCTGTGAGAAGAGTTAGTTAAATCCAAGCTCTTTCAGCAGTTGAGCCCTACACTGTTTTCCGTGGGTACAGTGCTTAATTTGTAAAAGGACAAGTGCTGGGGCTCTCGTCGGGAGGGCACTGCAGCTTGCACCTCACATAACCCATGTCAGCTGCCAATGACAGTACATACACAGCACTTAACCTTCACACTCCTACAAGTGTGGCAAGTCTGACTTTTCCAGGTCCCCAAAGCCAGAAGAATGGCTTGGGAGTAAGGTATTAGTCATTGTTAATGTAAATTGCACAAATAAACCGCTGTTGTGTTCATACATGAATTAGCATGACAGCGCCACCATGTGGCAGACTGTCATAGCCCCGGTGCTTGCAACAAGGTGGATGTGCGGAACACCAGAAAGCACCAGCTCAAATTAAGCACTGCATGGGTATAGAGTAGTTCTAAGAAAATATCCTACTTGTTTACCCAAGTTCATATCATTTTTCCATATAAATCTGTCTTTGCCAGTGGTTTTCTAACAATCAAACTTCTCCAGCAGAAAGATCCTTGCATTCATTAGATGTTAGAGTACTAAAGTTTTACTTGGGTTCAAAAAAGATATTGTACAATGAACCAATTGATTGTTAAATATGGTCTGCTCCGAACCGGTATGGCTTCTTCCCAGCAGTCCATTGCTAGATTGAAAGTTTCTTGTATTTCGTGTTGCTGCAATGTGTCCTTTTAAAAATGTGATTTTTTTTCCCTCTTAGAAAAATGCTGTTGGCCTCTCGATATCTCTGCCATAAACTGAAATGCCTTTCAAATAAAGTAAAGTTAGCAATTGATTAATTTTATTTCTTTTTGAGGGGGGCGGAGCTTGCTCGCGACCAAGATGGCCGCTTGAGCCCTTAGCTCCGTGTCATCGCCAAATTATCCGTAATTTATCCGATGCTTTCACAGCGCCACAATCTGAAAACACTGCGGCCAGTCTGTCGGAACATGCCGGGAGCCCAGTGATCGAACTCCGGTCCCGTTCTGACCAAGCACTGAGGAGCGGCGCATCCTGGATGCAACTTGCCCCATTGGGCCTGGATGCAACCTGCCCCGCTGGGCCTGGATCCCCGATCTGTGTTGGGACGGGGCGGCGGTAGCTGGAGCTCGGCGGGCAGCTGGGCGATCGGGAGTCGTATCGGCGCCTTGCGCCCTGGTGCAGTCTGCTTGGTCTGCGGACCCCTGCGAGTGTGAAGTCAGTGCAGCGCCCCTGGAGTAACGTGTGCAGTGTGGTGAGGGGGGCGAGCGGGTCCCCGGTACTGATCAGCCAAATCCCGGCGGCCGCTGAAAGACTCTGAATCCCTGCAGCTCCTGAGTGACTAGGTTCCCCTATCCCAGTGCTGGCCGTGTGTGCTGAGCCCGCGGGGAGAGAGGGGTGAGTGGCCAGGAATTGGTGTCTAGAGCGGGGCGGTGGACTGACTGGAGCGGCTGCGGGCCTTCCCGTTCCCCTGGGTCCGCCATTTTATAGCGCATCTGAGGAGCGCGCTCGGCGCAGCCCATAGAAGCTGGGTTGACGAGCCCTGTAATTGCAGACCTGGCGAGACTGGGGGGACCCCAGCAAAGGGGATTCCTGCTGAGTACTGTCTGGGGAGCTGATTATTGCAAGCTGCGGTGTGCTGGCAGGACTGGTCTGGAGACGTCTCTATCATCGAGCGCAAATATAATTGCGAGATTGCAGCAGAGAAGAGCACCTCAGGAGGTATAGATCTTTGTCATCTGTTGCCCCAGCCCTTTGGAGTGGCACTTTTGCGATAAGCATTGCCTTGTGCTATGCCAGTGTGGGAGTTCTGAGTGGCTTGTACGATTGGCCTGAGGCGCTGCGGTGTAGGCCTGGCTAGGTGCGGAGTTGCTGTAGTCAGCTAGTGGGGCCTGGCCTTGTTGCGCGTTTCTGGACACCCCGGCTCAGGGTGATACCCTGTGCGCTACAGTGAGCAACTGCCGGCTGGCACAAGCAAAGAGGCCTGGGTCGATGGTATCACTCTGCGGGGGACATCGCTCTGTGGGAAGGCTGCTCGGTGGCGCAGATTGGTGGCGTTCGCAGTGCCATTGAACATCAGCAGATACCGGGAGCGAGGTGCTACAGGTTCGGAGGGCTGTTTGATTCAGTCTGTCAGGCCTAGCTGGAATCGACTTGGGCAGAGTGGACAGAACTCAGCCCAAGCTCTCGTTCGACCAGCAGCGGTCGAAGTCCCATGATCCCTCCGCTTATGGGACTGAGAGGGTGCTGACCGCCCCCATGTCCGAGGTCCCTAGCTCGGATATACGGGAGATGTTGATGGCCATGGAAAAGAGCCTGCAATCCGGAATCGCCTCTTTGGGCACGAAGATGGACACCCTCTCCTACCGGATGGACAGAATGGTGGAGCACTTAGACAAGCATGCAGAACGATTGGACATGTCGGAACAGATGCTCACGGAAGTGGAGGAGGCGCACAGTACGCTGGACACAGACCATAAGCAATTGGGGAAAGCCCTGCGTGTCCTCCAAGACAAGACAGAGGATTTGGAGGCCCGTTCTTGTCGCTGTAACCTGAGAATTACCGGTTTACCGGAGTCTACTCCAACTGGAAACATGGAACATTTCATTGAGAAGTTGCTGGTTACGCTGCTGGGGGAGGGGGCCTTTTCGACCATGTTTGTGGTGAAAGATGTCACCGCTCACTGGGGCCACAACCATCCCCGGGGGCCTCTCCACGACCGATTATTGCAAAATTACTCAATTACCAAGACCGGGACGCTGCTCTGAAGCTGGCGAGGGAAAAATGGTCACTAACTTATGAAGGCTCTGAGATCTACTTGTTCCCGGATTTTACTTTACGAGTGCAGGAGGCGCACCGACAGTCTGCCCCCCATGAAAAAACAACTTTGAGACATGGGCATAGCTTATGCTATGCTGTATCCAGCAAAGCTCCGTGTCAACAGACGTGGTGGGCGGGGTGGGGGGCATGTGGATTTGATCGCAACTATGTCTGATTTTCAACTAGTGGTTGGCAAGCTCCACGGACTGATGTTCACTGGGCATGGAGGGGCTACCACTGGCCTTGGGACACTGGACGGTTCGGGACTGAGTATATAGAGGCTGTCTAACCCTTTTTCATTGTTATCCATAGTTGGATGAGCAACATCCGCTCACGAGTGTAACACACAAGGGAGTGGTTATCTGTTTTTGGGGAGGGTTGCGGGGAGGGAGTTTGGCAGCACTAGGGGATGAGTCACGACCGAGTTGGGGGAGGTCTGTTGTGGATGGTTTATCAGGGAAGTGTCTACGTTGCAGATGTTGGAAGCTTTACGTCGGTATGTTCAGGATGATTTGAATTTCACTTTGTTGCTCAGGCCAGAATATGTAATTTGCTTCACTACAAATGACCGGGGGGTGACGGTGAGACAAACACGCCAGAGACACTAGGTTCCCTTCGCGCACTTACGTGGAATGTACGGGGGCTAAATGACCACCGCAAGCTGCGCAAAGTGCTGAACTACTTAAATAGACAGAATATAGACTTGGCCCTGATTCAAGAGACACATCCACCTCTGAATAGCACGCTGAGGACTGAGGGAATAACATTGCCATATCAGGTTTCACCACACACGCTAGGGGGTACTGTCATGGATTAATCCTAGGTCGGCATTTACAATAGTCCAATTTGACTCTGACAGAGATGGCGGTTTTGTGATCTCCTGGTGTCAAGGAAAGGGAGTTGATCTCATTGTAGTTAATGTCTATGGCCCCAACTACGATTGCCCGGAGTTTTTCCATACACTTCCTAGCATTGTCTATAAGTACCCGGGGGCGAGGTATCTTTGGGGTGGAAATTTTAATCTAGTCGGGAACCCTAACCTGGACAGATCGGGGGGACCGATAAGGCGACCTTCCGCGGCAGCCAGAGCGCTAGAGAGTGTGATGTTTGGCATGGACTTTTGTGATGTATGGCGCTCGAGATTACCGAATAGGGGGGGATACACACATTATTCTGCTTACCATAATTTGCACACACGTATTGATTACTGGTTGATTTCCTCGTCTCTTCTGGGTCACACTTGGGAGTGTCTGGTTCTCCCTCGTACACTATCGGACCACTCTCCTCTTTTGTTGATTCTTGATACGCCAAATAAGACTGTTCTGCCATTCACTTGGCGGTTTCTGCCTTATTCACTGCTGGATCCTGTCTTTAAAGAGGACTTGGCAGAAGCCATTGACACTTTTTTGCTACAAACGTTGGGTCTGTGGATAGCTTTCAGGTTGTCTGGGAGACCTTCAAGGTCTACATTCGCGGTGTGGCTATGGCTAAGCGCTCGGGTGTTCTGCGCTCTATCCGACAAAGACTGATCTCGAGCGGAAACTGGGCGACTTGGAAGCACGCCAACAGCTGAGTAACGATGAGGCAATATCGCGTGATATCAAAGTTTTACTGGTTGAATATCAGGATGCAGCTGACAGTGAACTCAAGCACCTGGGCAAATATGACACAGCACAAGTATACGTGGAAGGGGACATGCCGGGTTCGGTATTAGCGCAGATATTGAAAGCTAAGCGAGGCAAAACACTCGTCACAGAACTTAAGTCGACAGAGGGTGAGATATTAACAGATGAGGTGGATATAGCCGATAGGAACAGGCAATTCTACGCGGAATTGTACACGGCGCAGTCGTCCGGCACGGAGGATGAAATTCTTTCCCATCTTGAGCATATTAAATTGACATTTCTCACCAACACCCACCGGGAGTTTCTTATGCGGCCCATAGAAAAGGAGGAAATTTTACTGGCACTGGCTGGTATAAAAACCGCAAGCACTCCGGGATCAGATGGCCTCACAGTTAGCTTCTATAGAACCTTTCTTGATATATTACTCCTGCATCTCTCAGTGCTCTTTGATGACATGGGCGTGTCCTGCACAATGCCACCAACGATGAGAGAGGCGATAATTGTTACTATTCCTAAACCTGGTAAACCCTTAGACGAGTGTGGGTCCTACCGGCCGCTCTCCCTGTTAAATGTTGACACCAAGCTTTTCGCTAAGATAATTGCTAATAGGCTCGCGCCTCTGGTGCCGGTGCTCGTGGCCCCAGAACAGGCAGGGTTTATCCCGGACAGGAACCTTACATATAACCTCCGCACGGTGTTCGGTATCATGCAGCACACTAATCCAGACTCAAAAGCGGTCGCGGTCTTTCTCGAAATGGCGAAGTCCTTCGATTCGGTCGAATGGCCCTTCATGCAACAGGTTCTAGCTAGGCTGGGACTGGGCTCAGTCTTTCTTCAACTAATTGGGATACTTTTTTGTTCCCCCACGGCTCGTATCAAAATAGGCGATTTAGTTACTGATGCTATCTCGGTATCCAGAGGCACGAGGCAGGGTTGCCCGTTGTCACCTGTCTTATACGCTTTAGTGGCTGAATCACTGGCGTGTGCGTTACAAAAGTACCACAGCCATAAAGTTATCTGCTTCCCAAACTAGAAGATCATTGTGTCTACCTACGCGGATGACGCATTACATCCGCGAGCCAGAAAGCAATCTCTCTTCCGTCCTTCGGGAAGTGGTACACTTCGGGGCGTTGTCAGGTCTGCGTGTCAACTGGTCTAAATCCATCATTTTCCCGATCACTCGGACCACAGTACCTTTTGACCCGGACTACCCGCTGCAATGGTCTTCTGAGGCGATCCGATATCTCGGTGTTTGTTTTCATACGGACTCAGAGGTCGTGTTTAGAGAACTACGGCACAGCGGTCAGCAGACTGGAAGATGACGTGGAGGCATGGATTAAGTTACCATTGTCTCTACTTGGCAGAGTTTCCATCCTGAAGATGGTGGTACTGCCGCGATTTTTGTTTCTCTTCACAAACGAACCCTTTGTTTTGCCCAGTTCCTTTTTTCAGAGAGTTAACACATTATTGATAAAATTGGCCTGGGCGGGTTAACAAGTCACTTGGCAGATACCTACTTTACCATTTGGGGGGGGACTGGGCGCGCCAGATTTAAATTTGTATTACAAAGCGGCACAAGGTGCTCTAGCTTATTATTGGATACATGGGTCACCTACTATCCCGTTTCTTCGCATGGAAAAACATTTTGCAGATTCCCTCCCCCTGCCGGCTGCGATCTTTGAGTCTACGGACCGACGAACGGGGATATTGGGCTCCAATCAATTCGATCTGGCATGCATGGCATAAAATATTGCAAATGCAGGCGGGAGCATTGTTATACTCCCCGGACATGCCCATAAACTGGACTCTCTGGCTGGGCCCGTGCAGGGATAAAGGGGTCATACGCGCGCTACACTAATTGAATATACTGAAGGCGGGGGATTTATTTCAAGAAGGCGTAGTTAAATCCTGGGATGAAGTGGAGGACCCGGCGACACCAGGTAATATGTTGCAGCGGTTTCAGTATCATACAGTGCGTCGGGCATTGTGTGGAATATTAGGGGGTGAGTTACAGGAGCCCCCTGAAGTACCGGAACTCACCTACATAATTAGAGCAAAGTACCCCCGCAAAATGGTCACTAATCTATATAAATTAGGAATGTCTCACAGAGCGAATTATTACACTAAAGCCAGGCTGGCAACTAGATTTACAACAGACCATTGATGACGCCATGTGGACTTATTGTTGCACTAGCACCCGGCGGATCTCCTTGCACGGCAGACACAGACTGATCCACTTTAAGTATATTAATAGAGTGTACTACACGCCAGAGCGGCTGTACAGATACGGATTACGAGAATCCCCGGCGTGCGAAAGATGTAGGGTGCAACCTGCGGATTTTATACATCTAGCATGGCAGTGCCCGGGGGTGTATACATTTTGGGAATCAATCTTCCAGGAATTAGGGAAAATAGTAGATACAGAGCTACACCCAGACCCAGCCCAGGCTCTTTTAGGTTATTCCAAACAACTGCCCAAAGCGGTGCGTAGGCTGGTGGATATGGGTCTTCTTATTGCTAAGCGGCGGGTTGCAATGTGCTGTATACACAACATATTTGCTTGCTAGAGACTCGGACGCTGATAACGTGACACCAGCTAGCACAGACGACATTACGCACGTTACAGCCATTTAGACTGGAGTATATGATGCAAGCTGCGGGTGGTAACCAGTGAGACGTGTGGATATGGAGTTTTGACATCCCTCCTCATCCCACCCCCCCCCCCCCCCCTCCCCATTTCCTGCCGCCCTCCCCGCCTGGGGGATATTGCATTGACAGGGGACATGACACGTGGGGCCAATGTCTACATACAGGTTTGGCAACGCACCACACTGTACATCAATATCTGAGCGACTTTACATCCTTTACATATCACTGTTCATCGTTTTACCGACAAGGGCTGAGTTTTTTTTGTTTTGTAAACTATGTAAATTTTGCGCATAATGTACTTTTTTACTGTTGGCATACGATCGCTGCCTGCCCGCTGGGTTGTTTGCTTATTAGCCGTGTATAACTGATCACAAGGACATGCTGCCGCCCCCAGGGTTGTAGACAAGTAGCTGCGTTCGATTGAGATGTGTGCAAAAAAAAAAAAAAGATTTATTTCTTTTTGAAGGGGCCAACACAATGTAAATTTATTTTGCAGCATAACAGCAAGAAAGACTGGAATTTTGTTGTTTAGGGATGCCACTAAATGTTTCTTTCTTCTTACTTTTTTGTGTGCTTGGATTAGAAGTGCAGGTTTTAGATACACATTTTAGGTTGGTCAAATTATTTGCTACACTGTATGGAATCGGGAAATATTAAAATCATATTTGATCATTTGTCAGTGCTTAATTTTTTTCACTGATTGTTGAAATTGCTGGCCAATGTGTACTATCACATGTACCCCCAGACACAGAAGGGGTAAAACCCTTTGTTACATCTGCCCCTTTTTAACAAGTGCTTGATAGCAGGAAACATGCCCAACACCCCAGGCTTTACACATTCAGTGGAAGGTGTAGTGACAGGTTCCTGTAAAAAGAGTGTTACCGTACACATGGGATAGTGGTGAAAACATCACACAAGGCTTTCCAAATACCAACTGTAGGGTAGTGCCCCTTTTTGCATGGTTACCCCCTAACTTTTTACCAGATACCTGATGCCAACTTAACTGTGTATGTGCTGGGATCCTGCTAACCAGACCCCAGCTCCTGTGTTCCTTCCCAGAACTGTACCTTTGTACCCTCAATTGATGCATACCTGGCCACTGGTAAGCCCCTTGTAAAACGTACTAAGGGCACTGTGACCAAAGAAGGCCTCTAAGGGCTGCAGCACCTATTGTGCCTCCCATAGGGACCCTGCACCTTAACACCCACACACTGCCATTGCAGGCTACGTATTTTGGTGCAGAACAAAGTGAAGTCGACATGGCACACATCCCTGTGTGCCAGTCCTCCGACCCACTGCCTGTGGCCTAGGTAAGTCTCCCCTCTAGCAGGGTGCACTAGACCACATGTGAGGGTACAGTTGCATGAACCCTGTACCCCTACCGTGTCTGTCCATTCTTAGGCATTGTAAGTGTAGTAAAGCCATAAAGCGCGTATATGGTCTGGGAGTTGGTCATTACGAACTCTACAGCTCCATAATGGCTTTACTGAAACCTGGTAAGTTTGGTAGCAAACTTCTCAGCACATTAAAACCACACTGATGCCAGTGTGGGATTACATATCAAATGTACTCAGAGGGCAACTTAGAGATGCCCTGGTGTAGTTCCTGAATAGCTTCCTGCCATTTCCTACCACCAAACAGGTTTCTGGACCCCTGGGTTGAGGTTCCCTGCTCCCTGGGTCCAGAAACAAAGCCCATCCTGGACAGAGGTGTCATGCCTCCTCCCCCAGGATGGGCTGGGTCCACAAAGAGGAAGCTTCAAAGCCCTGCCGCCTTTGTTAGCTGACCCTGCCTTTTGCTGCCCCCAGCTGGTTCTGACCCCCACTTTGGGCGGGAGAATTGGTGGGAAAACCAAGTTAGGAAGAGAGGTGTGCCCACCTTTGCCAACCCCACTTCTCAGGTGGGGAATGCGAGGCTTAAGCACACATCTCAGTCCCCTCCATCTTAAAGATGAGGGGACACAGACAACCAAAGAGAGGTTCATACCCCCCTCCCACTGAAGGGGGAATAATAGGGGGTGTACTCACCTCAAGGAAGGGACCCATTTGTCCCAACCTGCACACCCCTGTAACACCCCTAAATTTAGTATTTAGGGGCAACCCTGAACCTTGCCTCCTCAGACAGAAGAAGGACCAAAGAGCCATGCTGAAAGAGAAAGAAGAGAATGATAACTGCTTTAGCCCCAGCCCCTCCGGCCTGTCCCGACATCAACTTGCTCCCAGCAAAACCCTGCCGTGTCCATCAGCCTTCCAGAACCCAGAGGACCTGCCTCGCCTTCACCAAACAGATTTTGTGTCCCGTGAGCAGCAGATTTGCTCCGACTAAAGACTCTAGCTCTCTTGCCGGTGGTCGTCCTCAGGAAAACCTCCTTGACCGAGCCTGCAGCATTTCCAAACTGAAGATGTCCATTGGAAACAACTGCCCCAGATGTTGTCTTGCCACTCTGCATCAGTCCGCCTCCGTACCGCTGGGTGTGTAGCTCCTGTGCTGATTGTTGGCCCCTGCAGTGCTAATCTTAACCCTAGAAACTTTGCTCCCACAACCAAGTGGCCTTCTCATAGGCAGCCCCTAACCGACGGCTCCATACCCCCATTGGCTAACATTGGGCCCCTGCACTCTGCACCCTGCCGCCCTAGTGCCACAGGTAGTGCACTGGTAGTGCAACGTGAGTGCCTCCTGAACTTTGGGGAACCTTGGTTCTAACCCCAGACACCCAGCCTTGTAATTCGGTTACTTACCTACAAACCAATAACATTATTTTTCTCCATAGGAACCCATGTTGTGGGTTTTCCTCTGAAAACTTCTGTCGACCTGTTTTTCTTGTGTGAAACAAAAGTAACTGTACTTTGAATGGTAAACTGTATTACTTATCTTTGTGTTGTAGGACCCATAGTGTGATATCTAGGCATATCACGCCAAGTAGCTGAAGTAACTAAAAGATAATACAAAAGTAATCCAAAGTATTTTTAAAGTATTCTGAACTGTTCTTATTTAAAGCAATACAAACCTGTAACGATTCCAGATCCATCCACAATTGTATTTCTGTGTACAGCCTTGCATTTGAAAGTATATTTTACCTACTTGCGCAAAGTTCTGCTAGGTTCTAGAAATAGAACATAAGTATACCTTTTTTATACTTAATCTAATTGGTCTGGATTCAGTCTGAGTGTGTGCCATCAGTTCTTGCCTGAGTGAATGCAATAAATGCTTAACACACCCTCTGATACATCTTACTGCTCGACCACACTACCACAAAGAGTGCTGTTAGGGGTTATCTAATTTATCCACTGTAATACCTCTGGTGATCCACTGGACTCTGTGCACGCTATACCTTACTTTGGTTTCGTATATACAGAGCCAGCTTCCTACTCCAACAAAATTCATAGCTTCATGGTGTCTCATTGTTACCGTAAAACTTCCCGCAAAGCCCTTGCTTGTTACCCAACTGTACTTGACTGCTTCAATTTCAAGTCTCCGTATAAAATGTGGTGTCTGTTAAAAGGTCAAGAATTACTTAAAGTGAGACATCTGTCGTGTACATTTGACAACTATGAATGTCCCAACAACACCTCCCTAATGTAGTCAGACAGAGAGTGCAGAAAAGCAGTGGCTAGCATGCCTAATTCGTCACGGTTCAAGTGCCTAAGAATGAAGAGCTACAATTAATTTGGAGTAATTTAAAATTGTAAAGGTTTCACCAGCTCCTATGCATTTGGCAGGGTTGACGCCTGTTGAATCTCATAATATTCAGTAAGACGTAGGTGAATGACACCCAACTGTGCCCTAGAATATGTTTATTAAAACATTTGAATATAGTGTTCTTACTTTTTTAATCCATTATTAGTCCTGTAAACCAGAAAATGCCCAGACGGAGTGAGCTACAGAGGTAATGAGATGCAAGAGAGGATAATGCAAGTGTGGGTGAGAGTGAAAAACAAGACTTTCTATGCTTAAAACAGTCTAAAATAAATTCATTGATCACGCTTCCAATGGGAAGACACTGCATGCCTACATTACTTCTCCTTTAAATTTAATATGTGCTTAATAACAATCACTGCCAAAAAAAAAAATCTTTAAACTCTGAAAAAAACCTTTGCAGGTTAGGCAGCTCAATAAATACTGATAAGCACTGAATTCAGAATGTTTGGAAAAGCACTGTCTAAATACCACTGAAATTTACAATAAATAAACACTGACAACAGAGCAGCATAGAGTTCTGGAATGAATTAACAAATCCCATTAGCTGGCATTAGTGGCTCAGACAGCCCAACACTACCAATAATAGGATAAACTTGACCCAAGTTTTCAAACTGCAGTGTCGAAGTGTGGTGCTTTGCTTGGATTTTGGTTTGTCTATAGCTGATCATAATTGCTATTATGCTCTACATTAATTTTGGTTCTCTCCTGTCTGGTTAGGGTCCTCGACCAGCCTTATTTGTGCCTGAAATTTCCTTTGAGCTTCTGGTGAAGAGGCAAGTCAAACGTTTGGAGGAGCCCAGTTTACGCTGTGTGGAGTTAGTACATGAAGAGATGCAGAGAATAATACAGCACTGCAGCAATTACAGCACACAGGTATCTGGCAGAACTAGATAATCTACTGATACTTTCTTTCATTTTTTACTGGTTATTATTTGATGTCCACTTTAGGATCTCTTGTTGGGTGTAAAGGTTAACCATTCTGTCTTGGTTTGAGTTTCAAAGACCTGTTCTATAGTCCTCAGAATGTTCGGAAAACAACTGTTACAACCACACACAGAATAAATGTCACCATCTATTTCCAGTCCTTTTTCACACACAGTTTTCCTGAGTCGAGGGCTTCGGTGTGTTTTAAAGGAGCCTCTTATGCAAGTTATGTTTTATATTTTTGGAGGATGCCTCAAGAGTTTGGGGTAGGCACAATCAAAACGTTTTGGTTTTTAATTTATTTTCAAATACCTGCTTTTTACATTGTATCTTATTCAAACATCTAGCATGTGAAGGGTAAACCTTGCATGCAAAATTACATTTTAAACCATTGGTGCACTCTGATTATGTGCCAATTGAAATACCTTCTCATAACATTACGTTGTCAGAAGTTCGCATTTTCTCCACAGCCAAGCTGCTCAATCAAATACTGATGAGAAACAACTACCATTTTTCATGTGACTATTCTTGTGGGTACTGAAGCCTTATTTTGTTTATTTGGGTCTCTTTATGGTGAATGCTAGTGGACCTGCATCTTTTCTTTTCATCCTTGGCCTGCCTGAGAATACAGCAAGCACCATGACTTGTATTGTGAAGATAGTTTTGCTGCTGTGGAGGACTTCAGTTGCTGGTGTGTTCCGTATCTGGCATAATTTCATGTTAATTAGTCAATCTTAATTTTATATCTTCCCAGTCATATAGCTGTTATTAAAGTATAAAAATATATTCAGGTTTCATAATTGGCTTCAGACAACACAGCGAAGTGAAGGAGTTGATCCATTCATTCCTTTTGAGTACTGTTGAGTGTTGGTCAAACCTTTTGTCGAAGCACCACATTACTTATTTGTTTGTGTCACGTGTTACATCTGTTGTCTAATTTAATATGGTAGAACAAATTTGAAAAAATCCTGAAGGATGATACTAAAGGAAGGTCACAGTTAAGAATACATTAAATATAAAGCCTCATACTGCATATTTATTTTGAATGTAAAATCATGGTTTTATGCACAGTCTTGATAGACATTTGAATTGTTAGATGGCCATCCTTTAGATGACTACTTGCCTTAACATGTTCTGAAAACTCTTGCAAGTAAAGTATGTGTTCAGTCATGAATCTTCCAACTTACCTTGCAAACTAACAATAATAGGATAGGCTGCTGCTTTCTAGTGCTCCTGTGACTTGCCTCTCTGTGGCTCTAGTACCACTCTTCATGGTGGTATGAGGCCACCCAGCATTGTTTGGCTTGACCATTGCCTCACTAGCTGTCCTGATGACCAGGTACTGGCATGAATGTGAGACTCAACCCTTCATGTGTTCTGCTTTTCTACGCATTTCCAGGACAATTAACGTGTTACATTTACTCCCCTTCACGGTGGCATTGCCAGACTGCTATTTGGTTGTATGTAATGGTATGTGACCCCCTGGCTGCCTCATGCCTCTTGCCTTCCTTCACTGACTCCTCTGATCCTGCTGTGATCTGGATAGCCTGAGATTCTCCTGTGTTACCTCCCTGCCCCCAATAAATGAGCAGAAGAGCTTGATGCTGTTGGTGGGGCTGATCCAGAAAATAAATATTCCTGCTTCTCCTCTCCACCTCACCACTTCTGCACTGTTGAGAGGTGCCATCACCAGACCCACCTTGGATTGTTGAAACCCATCTTTCATTTAAGCAACGTACTGTGAAGAAGACTAGGAACGGACATCTGTGTGCCAAAGTGCTACCTCATATGAGTTGTTGATGTCGTATCCTGGAGCAGAATCAGAGCTGTGGCACTGGCTGTCGGCAGAGGAGGGCTGTTTCAAGTTTCCATTTCAAATCTGGTGACCTGAGGAAATTCAAGAGATGAGGAATGTGCAGCTAGGTGGAGTATACACTAGAAAGAAAGATACTGAAAATAATCAACTTGTTCATCTAGCATGTAGTTGAACATATAGTTGCAGAGTTCCTAGCCTTTCAAATCAAAGGCTCACGTCTATAACTGCCTTAAATTTTTCACAAAATGAACACTTTTTTACACTTGCACAACCTTCTCCGATATTACTATTAATTGATTCAGACTACTGTTTGATTTCTGTTGAGCAAGCTACCCCTCCCTTGTGCTGTAGAGATCTTTTGCACAATGGTCACATGGGAGAAATAAATCTGTTCTCCCAAGCTGCATCAGGTGTCTCAGTCCCGTAGGATTCAATAGTTTAGAAATTTATTTCTTCAGTTAGTTTTAAATAAGTTTTCATTTTTTGAAATCTTGTTTCAATTCGTAAGCAAACAGATGTCATGTTCTTTTTGAACTTTGTTTACCTCTTGATCGTGAAAAACGAATTAAAATCTGTAACTGCTCCTGTGAGTCAATACTACTACCGCTGAATATACACCTTTGGTTGTGGAATATAGTTCAGTACCATTATACAGGTCATTGAAGCATCCTCTGCTACATCAACAATGTGCTCAAAGGTGACAGTTACTGAGCATTAGACATTGTTCATTTCACTTGCTTTGCATATAAATTCAAGTTTAGCTTTCTAATCTATGAGGCATTATCTACCTTAGCATTTTCTGTTTGGTATTATAAACTCAATAAAGGAGTGCTTCAGATCTCGCTCATGAAGTGAAACGTCCACATAGTCTACATTGTGTCACCTCTTTAGGGAAAACCACTGCACATCCTTGTGATGCAACAGTTGAAATGGCCCTAAATTCTTCATTCCCATTGTGAGGAGCACTGAACTACATGCCTTCCTCATATGGACTTGGCATCTTTCTGAAGTGAAAAGAGCTTATTGTTCAAGTAGTTTTGCAGGTCTTTCTGCAAGGTAGTTTGGCATTTACCAAGAGGAAGCCCTGCCGGCTGGAGCAAGAGGGAGCAGTGAAGCTTTACCAACTGTTGATACAGCACACTGCTCACAGAAGAGCTAGGAGCAGGGGCGGAGCTGCAGGATCAGTAGCCATGGTGGAGTACAGAGGAGACGTGGAGGGTGAGGTCGACACGGAGGGGTGGTTGACTCCCAACGTCAGAGCAGGCCGAATTCTCGTGGCTTGAGCAGCCTGAACAGCACCAGGAACTACAGTGGTGGACTAGCCAACAATTTGCAGTTAAGAGCCTGCAAGTTCCCTCAGCAGCCATAATGGGCACCACAGCTTCTGCGGTGCATGGAAGCGGCCTGCTGATGTGGCTTGTGCCCGCAGTAAAGCGGTTTCAATTGTTTCGCCTGTTTTACTTCTCCTCCTGTTCTTCGGCCACCATCTGCCTGCCGTTTGTGGTCCCCAGCCTGTTGTCTGTACCTGCTTACAATGGTCAAGGAGGTTAAAGGTCAAGGAGTTGGGGGGAGTCAGACCTGTTTATTTTTAACCTTTAATTTTTAACGTATTTCATCGGGAATAAAACTTGAATAAACTCGTGATCCTCCTCTCTACACTTCTATATTACTATGCTGTTATGCATCACAGTCCTAGTGGTCAGAAAATGCAGTCTGCTGCCGTGCTTGTGACTGCCAAACCCCTCTGTAATGCTGTAACCTAAAACTCTAAAAACCAAAGCCTGAGTTTAAACCAAAGTATAAGCCCGAACTTGTGGAGAAGGTGGAGTTGGAGCAGGGTGAATAGGAACATTTTCATTGCATGTAGCGAAGATTACATTTTTTTTAAGCAACTTTTTATTAACATTTGCATCACACAGGTCACCCGGGTAGGAAATGCATTTTGAATACAGTATATAGCAAGGAGGTATTCTTAAGAAAATTCTGTGTATAACATTTCTCGATGCGTTATGATAGATCAGTTGCCTCTCGCACTAAGGATTCAAATAGCACAGATTTGTGCTTCGTTGGGAACCCAGTCCAAACCCTGTGTCTTAGCTAGTTTCACAATCCCCTGAACTCCCTCCAGCCCCCCAAATCCTTTCCCATTTTTCTGGTGATAACTTGTTCCATGTATACACTCACACTGCTACACCTAATGTATATCGGCCTTATAGAACTCTTGAAGTTCCGATTTCAGCATGGCAACACCGTATTTGGTTTAATGGCACCCTACCCAGTCCAGTTACTCTGGTCCGTTTAGGCCCTTAATCAATTCCAGGGGCCACTTGGCCAGTTTTCTAGCAGTCCCAGTAGACTAACTGCGTGTCTTGCACACCTCCTTAATCGTGGTGCATAGGGCTGTAGTACAATATGTCTCATGCAATCTCCAGGTGGGAGTTCCTGGGATTGCTGCACAACCAGCTGGACCTTGCGGACTGACTATTAGTCCCGTCATGGTTAATTCGGTTATGGGCAAGCGTCCACAGAATAAGGATGATTTACCTTACTGGCTTGCTGAGAAATTTGACCAGCTGGAAGCAGTATTTCCAAATACCATTCCTGTGGAAAAACACAGGATTTTTACTATTAGTTTGCAGAAAGATTTAATACCCGAAGTAACCGATTGTGAAAATTGGGGTAAAGTGTTCGCAGCGGTGTATGCGAAGTGTTTTGGCACACCTTCTATGACTGTGCTCCCCTCCGTGATTAAGCGTGTTCAAGATGAGCACGGACCGGAGGCGGCTGTGGAGTTGGGGATGAAGTTGGTTGGAGTTTTCAACGTAGTTGCTGATCTAATCCTTGGTAATGTCAAGGGAGATGCAGTTAACTTTCAAGTGTCTAGTGCTTTTCGCCGTTTCCCGGACGATAAGCCACGCGAATTAACAAAAATTATTGCAGATACTTATAAGACCATTGGACACAATAGTTTGGGTGTTAAGCCTTTTTCTAGAATACCAGCACAATAGCAAACACAGACGGCGCAGTCCAATAAAGACGACCGTCCTATATTTCCAAAAAAGAATTGGAAAAATAACAAGCATTGGCATAGCCAATAGGTCTCACTTTTGGGATTTTAGAAGTGTTTATTTATGCAACCGATATTGTGCTGCATAACGAATACTTGTAATATCCCAAATGCGAGACATATTGGCTATGCGAATGGATAGGTAATAGGTATTGTTTATTTGACCTTTTAATTATGTAGTTATGCAGTTTAATACTATTGGTGCAACAATATTACTCTTTGCATGTGGAAACCGGTATAATGTGTGTAAGGCTAGACCTATTGGATATGTAATTTTTTTGTATGTGAGTTTTTTTAATGTAGTTTTTGTGATAATGTGATACTAAGTTATTGAGAGAGTGAGAAAGTTAATTTGTGAGAGAATGTTGGTGAGAATGAGTTATTTTTATAGTGAGTTTGTTAGTTATTGTCTGAGAGATACACGGTGTTTTTGTAACAGATATTTTGCTACTCTGAGTGTGTATGTGATAGTTAGAGAGTTAGTTATTTAGTGTGAGTGAGTGTGTCAGTTTTTGAAAGATAGTGTGAGAGTTTGTTATTGCGAGAGAGTGTGATAGGAAATAAGTGAGCGAGAGTGGGTGATGTAGTTATTGTGAGTGATGAGAAGAGTTAGTTCTTTAGTTATTGATAGCTAGCGATTAAATGTGTAAGTACAAATTAGACTTTTGTTTGCGATATTAGTTAAGTGAGAGTTTTTATCTTAACAGTGAGAGTGAGTTAGTGACAGTGAGTTTGTATGAATGATTTGGTGAGATAGAGTGAGCAATAGTGAGTTTGTAACTTACTTAGTGAGAGTGCTTAAGTATTTGGCAGTGATTGGGAGAGTAATTTTTTGCGATTTCTTTTGAGTTAATTGTTAGTTTGTTAGTGATAGTTTGTAAGAGAGAGTATGTTAGTGAGTGAGTTAATGAAACTGAGTAATGGTGAATGATTTATGGTGAGTGCTTTGGCTATGCAATGGGTCTCGCATTTACGCTAGTTTGAGCTATTGACATTGAAAATGAAAATGCCTTTTATTTTTGGTTTTGGTTTTAAAACATAACTAAAAGGCATTGTCATTTACAATGCCAATAGCTTAAACTTGCGTAAATGCGAGACCTATTGCATTGCAAATGTTTGTTTTAAGTTTGCCTGGCTATTAGCTCTCCGCACAGAACGGCATAATATGCGGTCATAGTCTGCCATTGCTCTCGGATAACACCCTGGGCGGAAAGAAATGTAGCGTGCTGGGCAGAAAGAAAATTGCCACCCTGGCTGCAGCTGGTGAATAAAATTATTCACAGTTCAATCACACATCAAAGCACTGACTGACTTCTGTGCACAAACTTCTCGGCACTTACCCAAAATATCCCCCCGCGCCTTGACACCCTCGCGGGTGTGATTGAGTCACTGGCATTAGTAGCTTGATCACACTATTGCGGAGTTGTTACTGGTGCGAATGGCGCTGTTGATGTGTGTGGGCGGGGGGTGGGGAGGAGGGAGATAGGAGGGGTGGGAAGGGGGTGGGTGGGTTGTACAACAGCACCTGAGGCAAGAAAAAGGGTGTAATACCAGTCTAGTCTGCATCATTGGTGTCGAGAGGGATGCTGCTGTTAATACAGGCCGCTCGGTGCGTACCTCTGAAAACGGCGCCCTGGGCCCAGCTCGCCATGCCACAAAGCGTCCCTGCATGCCACAAAATAACCATGTGGAGGTAGGCAGGAGAGAAGTCTGTGTGTTTTCACCTCTGTGGGGTCTTCATCAACATGCTTTGCTGCTGGTTTTCCTGAGGTGAGTTCGGTTTGCCCTGCGTTTGCTGCGGTTGGCGGGGCGGACAGTGGGACAGCCGCCCCCCCCTCGATCATGTATCGGCGAAGTGGGAGCCTAGTAGACCAACGGTACAAGCCAGCTCTTTCCCCAAACCTACACAGCAGATCTCGGGGCTGCCCGACGAGCTGCGCAGATGAAATTCAAACACCTGCTGGGGTGTTTCTGGTCACATTTATTTATTTTTTTAAAGTTCAGATCCGACCTGGTCTAATAACGGTCATAGAGATTTACCAAGGGATGGCACACCTCTCTCGGTTTCAACAATCACAGACACACTGTGCTCCATCAGTGTTGTCAGTATGGTAACACTGACGATCCTCGAGCGAGAAACACCTCTGCATCACACGCCGCCCTGTGCTGGGGGATTTCACCCGCTGATCGAGACCAAGCAGATTTACGTGTGCACGTTTAACAAAATACACCAAACATCAGGTTCAATGCGGGAAATGTTATTTTTTGTGATTCAAGAGCATAGTTGGTGAGAAAGCTATTTTTAAAGAGGAGTGTAGGCGCTCAACAAAGAATGAAAAGACACAGGCCTATGGTAAAGACGAGACCTATTGCCGCCTGCAAAGTAAACACAAAGTTGTGTGCGCTGCAAAAATAAAAAACACGTGAGTGGTGCGCGTGCGCACAGGGAGAGCAAGAGGAAAGCCAGATGGCGCCTCTGCGCTGTAAAAGCGATCGCGATGCACTTAATGACTCATGAAAGACAGATGGCGGCTGCGCGTGTGCACGCTCGCATGGATGCAAGCGTTGGGACAGCCAAAGCGTGGGGTAGCACTTTGAAAACCCACCTACTAAATGTCTCGTAGAGCAGCGCATGCGCTGGCACAGGCGAGACCTAAAAAGCAGGAGAGGCAACAACAAACAAGGGTCGGGTGCAGCGTCACCGGTACCCGAGACTCCTGAGCGCACTTATGATTTGCGCAACCGGGCGAGTATTGGGTCTCCTGATTTCAGGTTCCTGATCACCGTTCTTCACAGGAAACATCGGGCTCACAGGCTGGTGGCTGGAAACGCCTGGAGCGTGGCAGAGGTCGAGGTGCCCCGCAAGGTCGTGAGCAACTGATAGAAAAAGGAAGAAAGACGATTTTC
Source organism: Triturus cristatus (assembly GCF_964204655.1). NCBI lineage: Eukaryota > Metazoa > Chordata > Amphibia > Caudata > Salamandridae > Triturus > Triturus cristatus. The sequence continues at coordinate 367,345,437 of NC_140585.1, forward strand.
CTTGTCAGCGCCCACAGTTTCAGAAAAAGAAAGTTGCAGCTTTAACAGCGAGATATGCTACAGACGGTGAGGACCCGGCTCCGGAACCTAACATGGGCAGTAACGCTGCTAGACAGCGCAGCAGAAGTTACCATAGTGCGGCAAGCACTGCGTCTATTTCTGGGGGCGACAGCAACTGAAACGTTCATCACAGTTGAAACGGCTGACACCCGAGTGGCTACCCCTGACAGATTATATGATATTGTTCTTCTGATTGAAGGCGACATACAGCGTGTGATTTAAGGGATTTTTTGGGAAAATCTGACTTCTTATGGCATTTTGTTGGCAGAGGCAGTTTGGCCTCTGCCTTTTGTTCTGGCCGCTCCGAGGAGTGAGGAGTTTATACTCCCCAGTTTTTCGCACGACTTCTCCAAGGAGCAAGCAATGGCCTTTACAGAAAAGTGGGCTTTGGTGCTTGCACCGACTCTATACTGTACTCAGGTGGGCTGGTATAAAGATTCTCCTCCGCATGAGATACCATTTCAGTCTATACCACAGCCACAACCCCAGTATCCTCTCCGGCTGGAAGCGTAAGCTCCCGTTTCTGAGATACTCGATCAATTAAAGTATCAAGGAGTGATTGAGACGTGTGTCACCGATGAATAACCCTCTTTTTACCGTAACCAAACCCTACGGGTCGTACCGCTTAGTTTTGGATTACCGGCATTTGAACTCTCATTGTCGCACCTTTGGGGTTCAGAATACCCATAGTTCTGCACTAGTACACACTCTTGTTCGTAAAAAATATAAAACTATGCTTGATATTTCCAACAGCTTTTTCAGTCATAATCTGTCCCCTGAATGGACCGCTTTTACCGTCGGGGGGGGGGGGGGGGGGGGAAACAAAAACAATTCCGGCGTTTGGCCATGGGCTATAAAAATAGCTCGGTGTATTCGCCACCCGTGTCGTCTTTGTTAGACGGCATAGACCCTGATGCGTACTCGTACGTTGATGATATTTATCTCACTGACGACAAATTATGGCCGCATCATTGTCACGTGGACCGCATCATAGTTTTGTTTGAGGACTACGGCTATAAATTTAACTTTGCAAAATCACACATTGCAGAGTACACACTGTTGTTTTTGGGCTAGGAGCTCAATAATGAAGGTAGAGGCTTGGCGCCTCACTTCTTGAAGAAATGCGCTCGTTTGCGTCCTCCTACCACCCTGAAAAAACTACAGTCTTTGCTGGGATTTTTAAATTTTGGTCCAATTTACATTCCCGAATATGCCCAGCTTATCAAGCCATTGTATGCTTTGATACAACATAAATTTTCTAAAGCCTGCTGGCTTCCAAAACATTCGCTATCCTGCAATCTTTGCAGTCTGATCTTTTTTAATCTAAATACTTGTTGACACGTGATAACCACACAAATCTGGTGATACGTATCGTACCAGGCGCGGGGTTTTACTTACTTGACGTTTAATGAAGGTGACACAGTGCCCATTGCTTACAAATCACATTTGTACACTTCGGCTGAATTGCGGTTTTCCACTGTTGAAAAAGTCTTCACAGCTGTCCAGATGGCGATCCTAAAGGAACACGCTCTGTTGGTTGTGACACCATATCCTGCTCTTGAAGCTGTGACGAAAGCGAGTGTACCAAACTCAAAGGCTTTGCATCTGTGTTGGATACAATGGGCTACTTTGTTGACATCTGCGGATATCACCTTTATCTTCGACTCCTCACTGCAAACACAGGAGTTTTTACAGTATGAATTTGTTCATCCTCCTCCTCTGTAAATGTGTCCGTTGGAGGAGTACCATTTTACCATTTACACCGACAGTTCGGCGTGACCGGATCAAAGCATTCTTATTCAGCAGCATACGTTATTGTGGCAGGTGCCATAGTGAACGGAGAGTTCATCTCCAGTGTTGTACACACACAGGTACTAGGTGACTGTACCGCCCAATTAGCGGCGCTGCGCGCTCTGGTGCTTGCACCAGAGTTTGCAGATCTGAATGTGACTACTTTAATTGTAAGTGATTCTTACTACTGTGTTCAGTCTATCAATGACAACTTATTCTTTTAGTCTCAAAATGACTATTGTGATTCTAAAGGCAGCGCAATTAATCATAAAATGCTTTGGGTTCGAGTAGCCGATCTTAAAGAACGTCTGCCTCTCACACATGTAATTCATACTCTTGGCCACCAGTGCATAGGAGTACACGCAGTGGGCAATAGTTTGGCTGATGAAGCAGCTAAATCGGCAGCAGCCACGTGTTTGGTTGCAGCAGTTACAAGATACATGAATAAGATTGATGATGACATCTTGGCAGCAATAGCTGCTACAGAGAAGGGTGGCAATTACCCGCAGGGTTTCTCTTCAAAATACTCTTATCATTTAAGTCCAGATAAAGTTCCTTATGTGAGAATTCATGACGTTGGTGACAGGTTGATTCCCAACGCAGACCACAGACCTTCTCTGATAACAGCCGCACACGAAGGCATGGCTTCGGCGCACGCTGGCGTGTCAGCGACTGTTTGTATCTTGCAGCAGCGTTACTGGTGGTGTGGTTTATATAAACAAACCCATAATTATGTGCTTTCTTGTGACATTTGTCAGCAGATTACACCATCTATGGTAACCCGCCCACCACAAACTCAGCTGTCCATTTCTAATAAAGCTTTTGGATGTGATTATCTGGATCACTGCGGTCCGTTTTCTTCAGATACTGCTTATAAATTCATCTTAGTTGCAGTTGATTCGTGCACACGTTTTCTTTGGGTAGGGCCACAACACAGTGCTGACGCACGAACTGTCATCCGGGATTTGCGAATCTTTGTGGGAATTTTTACATGTGGCACCTATCATTCAGAACAGGTTCCCGCGTTTGCCTCTAAGATGTACAAGGATGCCATGAGGTCTTTGGGGGTGCAGGTCAAATTTTTGTCTCCATACAGGCCTGAGGGCAACTCAGTTGTGGAGGGAATGAACCATGAATTAAAGCAATCCTTGACAGCTAGAGTCTTCGGTACTGGCAGGAACTGGTTCGCCCATTTGTGTAACGTACAATGTGCACTTAATAATCGCCCTAGAAGATCTCTGGGTGGGCGGACCCCAACAAAATGCTCTTTGGCATGAAAATGTTTCTGCCAGACCTTGATGGTCTAGACGTGGCAGCGACTGTCACATCCTTTGACGTAGATAATCATTCTGCTATATTACAGACCCTACAAGAGACCCAAGACAGTCTTGCAAAGGAACATTTACCCTCTGCCACTAATGCAGCACTGCAGATTCCGGTAGTCGGCTGGCTACCCAAAGTCGGAGACCTGGTCCGAGAGAAGGTGGAGAACAAAAAAGAGTTTGGCCCCTACTATTGTGCACCTGTGCCAGTGCTTGGCGTGAAGGGAACTCATACAGTCTTTTTACCACCACTTCATGATCGCAAAGAAAAGAGATACATCTCAGTGGACAATGTCAAGCTACAACGTCTGGCCGATCCTGAATAGTATAACACCAGCAGCTTATTGGCCAGCAATATCCAGAAATCCGATGTTGGGCGCTTCTGACAACACGCAGCGTGACACTGCCAGAGAGATGGACTCTGTTACTAAACCCTTGCTAAACCCCCCTGCTTTCAGTCATAATGAAGAAACTCAATTATGCTTATCCAAATACCGAGTCATTGCCTGGTTTGCAACCAAATACCCTTAACCAGTCACGTTTTTCTTGTGACTCCACCTCCACATCATCATTAGCCCCTACCAAATTCTCTATTTTTGTCACCTGGTTTAAACAGACTTATTTGGTTCCGCCTTGGACATCTAATTTTTCTGTTCATGTCAATTGGATTTGTGACATTTTTTTCCCTTCTAATCAATGGTCACTACCTAACTGAACGCACTGCTGTAAAACTGGTTGATGGAACTTTGGCTCCGCACTCTTCTTCTCACATCATGAAAAGAGACCAGACTTTTGTCAACATCTCTGCCTGGCCAGTTGGGGATGGAATAGTTTGGGATGCGGTGGAGTTCCAAATTCATGGCCCTACAGAGATAATTAATGTACCAAATGTACTTTGTGTGTGAATGGGTGATGTAGTGAAACACAACATTGGGATGTACAAGCCATACAATCTTTGTTTTAATAGTATTAACACACTTTCTTCCCGCATTTACACATAGGATAATATTGTTTCATCTGTTGTTGATATTGTACAGGATGATGTGTCTGTTTTGTATCATGGTCAAAATCAATTGCGTTCAGTTATGCAGTTTGCATGGACTTTACAAACCTTGAAGATGGGGAAAGTTCCATGGGATTATTTGAACGCATCATCTTTATTTTTGCCTTTTAACTTGACAGACAAACAGCAGTTTGTCCATGAAGGATGCTACATACAGTCTTTTACATATTGAAAAGTTAGATCCTTTACCATTCTCTGTGGCCGAAACAGACTCTGCTGCCTGGCTCATCCATGGGGTAATAGCCCATCCTCCAGTGGAGTTATATCGAGTATCGTGCAAGTTGTCCTGTGATGGTGCTGGAGGCACCCATAATTGAAGAACACATATGTTCGTTCTGTTTAGTTAATTGGATTGCATCTATTTTTTGTGGCGATAACAATGACTTCCTCTTGGAAGCTGTTGCAACGTACTGCTCATACACTGTGATAGATTAACTTGACTGGCGCCCATCATCAGCCGGATATATTTTTTTATTATTTTGGGTGTGTTACCTTTTTACAAGATAATTTTTCTTCCACAGGCTTTTCTGCCAGATTTCAAATTAACTCTCTTTTGCCTAAATTTGAGGACACATCGATATAGATGTTCTTGATTTTTGCTCCCACTTCTTGAACTTTGTGTTCTCCATAAATCTCTGTCCGATGGCCTGACCAGGGTAGGGTGTAGTGAGGACATGGGATTAACTTTATGGAATTGTACCAATGCTGATTATATTGTTGTTATGCATTTTGCTGCTAGTATTGGTTTGTGTACTGCATTATAGAGCACGTTAGTTAAAATAAACATTTTAATACAGTGTCTCTGTTTACTCACGTTGTGGACAAGTAGGAGTGTTCCCGCCATTCCGGAGAGGGTCGGAGTGACATGTTCTAGGATGTCTAATCATTGGTAGCTTTGCTGTAGTACGGAGAACGAATGAGATACTATAGCTAGTCGGATTGGGGTTCTGGGCACCGAGGTGGGTTTTTTGGTACACCACTACACACCAAAGCCCGGGTTTCCTGTGCATAGTTCTGTGTATGTGCAGAATCCCTGCAACAGTACCATGGTTCATTACCTCAGTCATCTGTGGCCAAAATGTCTTATTCTGGGGGCATGCCCATAGAATATGGAAAACTTTAGCTTCCTGGCTACAACCGCGTAGGCAGTGCGGCGACTCTGCCCTCCTGGCCCTAAACAGGGGTGTCCTGGAATAGTAGGATCTATGCAGGATCCTCAATTGGACCAGACATAATCTGGCCCTGATAGCAATTTCCCTTGGGCTTCCTCATCATCAATGTCACCCAGGTCCTCTGACAATCTCTCATGTAAGTGTAACAGTATGTCTGGAGAGTTATTAAGTAACTTATTGTGGATCTGTGAAATTCCCTTGCTTGTCCTGGGGTCTGCCAAAAGCTGGTCTTCCAGAGGAGATGATTCCGGCAGGCTGCCCCCCTCTTGTAGATAATGCTGTATCGTATGGAAGTAGCAAAGATTGTTTATGTGGGATTCCTTAATCAAAGCCTGATGATGGAGTGTGTCTCTTTCCTCTTCAACAAGATTGTGCCCTCTTCATAGTTCAGATTTCTTTTTGTTTTCTTATCTGCAAGTTGAAATTCTTAATCATATAAGCTAAATCCTCGTCTAGATGTAGTGCATTCCATTCTCAGCTAATATTCAGATTACCCTGTTGAGCCTCACAAAGGTATCTCAAAACACAGGATGTCTAATCACAGCATATCATGGTAATAGGTCTTTGTTTAGCATCCTAGTTTCTAAAACTCCGGGATTGAGGCAATGCACACTAGACTGTAAATGGAGTACATATTATTAGTCCTGTGTACCTCCTAATTTAGGGAAAGAATTATTAGTCTCTGTGGGGTATTTTACTTGATGATAATTGCCTCCGATTTCAGTGGGTGTTTGGAGTAGATCAGGCTCTCAATGTGATAGAAATTCATAATGTGATTCTCAAAGTGAGTTCAAGTACTATTGTATAAGTCATTGCATATATTTCATTGTTCTGTGCCAAGATCTTAAGAGAGCAGAGCACTCAGAATAGAGCATGTGCGTGAAAGCAGAAGCAGTTCTGCCCATGGAGTCGTGACAAGAGTGTTCTCTGCCTTGGTGCCTTTTTCTAGCAACTTTGGTCCATGTTGGAGTTTCTAACCAGGTGTTGGTGGATTCATGTATGATACACTTCTCCTAAAATCATCTGATAGCTATTTCCAGGTGTAGGGTGCAGTATAATTCGTTATTTTTGTTGTGGTAAGAATCAAGAAGTAAGTTTCCTTCTGTTCATAAATAATCATTGCTATAGAAATCAACAATAATTGTATCTAGGTTAATGGGCCAGACATCAGGAATGACTGAGTGTATGGTGCTCAATGCATGTTGCCACTATTAAGTGTCTATGTTGCAAGTGTGTGAAAAATGTTTACTCTTTCACCAGGCACTGCTACCTGAATAACAATTCTAAGAGAAATGTAAGAGCTGTTCTTTCAAGTATTATTACAATAGGGACGCCTTCGCTCCAGTCTGCCGGGTTGCTCATACTTTTGGTAAATATAATGTAAATATATAAAAGATCCAACACAGCAGCGGAAACAATAGCTTGGCTCTAATTAGTGTTTTCCAGCATTGGTGTTCCCTATGAGCATACATGTTTTATTTGTTTGTTGTTTGGCATAGCGTGCACAAGGCTCGAGGGACGTTGTACACTTTACAAAGAGACAGCCAACAAAGATATTACATCTGGAACAATAATATTCAAACTGAACACAAGTGACAGAATGAACAAAAATAACTTTGCTCACAATAGCAGTAATGAGGTGTGAGTGAAAAAAGAAAGATGAGAAGATTACATTGTACAGGAAGCTCAGAGTCGGATTATGGTGTGTTGAAGTGGAGAAGTGTTTTAAGTTCAGATTTGAAGCAACAATAGAAGTATTAATGTGGAGAAGGAAAGTGGTATGGAGTTCTAGGATTTGTGGCACAATGAGCAGGATTGAATGAGGGAATCTTTGTGAATGAGAGGGGAGGGGTTCCAGGATGAGAGTTTTGTGGCTTTGAGCGATGCCCCACAAGAGATTTTTAGTTTGCAAGGGTGATTGTGAGGAGAAGCAAAATGAAAGATTTAAACTAGACACCTAAATGCACCCAGATTTGATCAGGCGCTAGGGAAGGAAAATAGGGAAATGAAATTAGTAGTAAATTGATTGAAGTGATTTCTGCCAAATGAGCCTACAGATGAGCTGTAGCATAGAAGGCAGCTTTCATTGGAGCAGGTGGATTTTAGTTAAACAAGTGAGTATGAAATGTTATTAGTCCAATCTGTAGAGAACCAAAGATCGAACCACAGTTAAAAATCATATTCTGGAATAAAAGGAATGAGACTTCTCCATAATTGTGACTGCTCATGAGCATTATGGGCCATATTGTAAATGTGGCCTGTTAATTGAGTCTCAACTGAATGCATCAAATCACTGATGATTCTGCCTTGATTTATCACAGGTGCACATTCATGGAGAAGAAAGCTGTTAAGCCAACTTTGTATAGGATTAGATAAGTGAGAAGGAGAAATGAGAATAATTTCAGTTTTAGAAGGTCAAGTTTCATGTGCATGTAAGTCCTTCAAAGCTGAATGTTAGCAAAGGTGGGGTATAAAAGACTTGTGCTACTTGGAGAAGAGGCGTTTAAATAAAGTAGTTATATACCTTTATGTTGAAAGTGAGTTATGTCAATGGAGTTCAGGAGTGCAGAATGTCATGGAGGATTTCATGGTCATGGTCGACAGTAGTTCTTAATTTGCATGGTCATTGCAGGTGGTGCCCATTGGCATTGATTTTTAGGAATCTGCACTTCTCCAGCATTGGATGTTTTGTATATACACATGCTAAATCACTCCCAGTCATCAGGCTGGGAGTCCCTGGTAATCTTAAATAGCAGTAAATGGTGTTAAAATTGCCATAGGCCTCAGGAGTGTTTATTTAGAAGCACATCCACCTCAATGGAAACAAACTTCAGCCAATAAGTTGGGCGTCCTTGCTCTCCTACTCTCCCTAGAGACAACCATCACTTTCCACCTCTCATTGTAAGTGAGGCAGTCTACATGAGATCTCTCTGTAACCATCTCAACGACCTTATCCTGTTACTTTTTCGGTCAACTCTGACTGAACCAGCCCTTCCTTCAGCTTTCAAAGTACTGCAAGTTGTTTTTAAGTTGAAACCTTTTTCTGAGCCAGGGAGACCTCTCCTCTGTCATCAACTGCCAACATGACTGACAGACTAAATCTTTTTTCAAATCCTGTTCTACCTGTGAACAGAAACATATATATACTTATAAGCCATTTGAATTATTCATTTATTGCCTTTGTCCTGATTCTGAAGGACAGAAAAAGGAGTTTGGCACTGTACTTCTTGGAGTGGAAGAAATACCCCTGTTCTAAAGGGGATGCCCCCTTGTCTGGGGTGATTCCTTATAAGTGCTCCTGCAGCAGTTCCACAAAGGCAGTGCAAAAAAGGAGACCTGGACTTTCCAGAACTGGACTTATCATCTAAAGTACCCTGCACTCACCTCCTCGGAGGAAAAACCTGGTGGTTCCTCTGTGAAACATTCCAGAAAGAAAGAACACCAACCTAAACAGAAAACTGTGTAGAAATCTATTTGTTATGATGGTCTGTCATCCTCACCATTGACTCTCTTAGATTATGCTCATTGGTGATGAAGAAAAAGCCTTTGTTGCTGCCTGATCAAGCCTTGGTGAGGACCTGAGGCGGTCATTGATGGCGGCTGTGCTGTTGACTGTGGTACCCTTGATTACTGCGCCAAAGTTGTCCCTCCTTTCGCCACTGATGATACCATCAACAACCCCATCGACGATGGCCTTTCCTCCTGCTACCTTTTAACCCATAAAGGTGACCGCAAATTGCCCATGCAGATACTGGATTCAAAACTATAGGCAGATTACAGCGTCCAATACCCCTTGTATACTACCTACAGAAACTGGATGTGCATTGGATTCCTGATTTGAGGAGGCCCTAGAGAAAGAGGAAACTTACCAGGAGTATGAGTATCAGCAACAGACCTTTATACCTGACAATCCATGCTCATATGGTCCACCTTGTTATGGTAGAGAGTCAGAGATGTCAAAGGTGCCTGTTGCTTTTTATCAACTTTGCAGCAGATCATATTTGAAGATTACTTCCTCAGCAACATGCAGGACAGTCTACATTGGTACTGCCCTCAGTGCCTTCTTTACCTAACCTGCCTCTGCCACCCACACCTCTTCCACCACCTCCACCTCCGAAGGATACACCTCCCAGAGATGTGAACCGACCTCTTGTCCTTCAGACTCTTGAGGTCAAGGCGTGAAGAAAACTCCTATGATTATGTGTATTCTGATTTGGATGAAGACCACCACATACTCTAGTAAGGTGACAACTCGCCAACCCAACCACATTGGCCCCCAGGCGACATAGCCCAGTTTCATTCTCCAATGGAGAGAGTGCTAATAAGTTCAGTTTACCAATGGGTTCGGTTGAAAAGCAATGCTTTCTTTATGATTTGAAAGAGCAACCACAAAAGACCATAGAGCTATACACATACTATACTTTGTCTGATCAGAAGTCCTAAAATTGATTAAAATGCTGGGTATGGTTCCAGCCATGGAACCCTGACTGGAGAAAAAGAAAAGGGCCCCAGATTAGGCCTCTGTCTTTCTTACCGGTCATCTGAAATAAGACTCCGTCATAATGTCAGGGGCACAACGCAGATCAAAGAACTCGATCACACCTATATCAGATCCTCCAGATAGAGACTAATATATAAATAATCTGGGCGTCCGGATTAGTTTGATGGCAGCTTCATCTATTAAAGCTGCTAATGCACTAGCAATATCAGGCTGTTATGATCGCCAGATGTGACATAACATCTTACTACTATTACTACTTGAGTACTCTCCCAAGAAGTCCTTCTGATAATCCATGTTGATTATCTAATCTCTCTGGATCTTCCTGATGCATATTTCTACACCCTTATAAACCCGAGCACAGGAAATACCTCTGCTTTTCATTGGTGGTGCAGCACTCCCAATACAAGGTACTCCTATTCAGCCTCAAATCGGCACCTTGTATTTTTACTTAGGGCACCAGTTTCTGCCTTCCTCAGGGGGGGGCAGGGTCACCAATTGTACCCATACAACGACCGGCATGTTCACGAAGCACTAATGCCTGGATGTAATGTAGAAACCTATTCTGCAGTGGGACAGGCGGTCCTTGGTAGCCTGTTTCAGTGAAGGTGAGCCTGCTTCTTGCTTTGTTATAATTATAATTGTTATGTAATGCTTACTATTCTGATTTGAGCATGTGAATATATGAAATGGCCAATGCTGGAGAAGAAATTGGTTGCTTACGTGGAACTGGTGTTCTCCATCGTTTTTCGTATTTTTTTTATATATTCACCTTCGATCCTCCCTGGTCAGAGATTAATTTATTATATACTCTACTCACACTTTGTGCCATGAAATCGGAGTTGTGACCTCTAGGGGAAGTAGGAGAGCTACCACTTCCACCTTATTGGCTGACGTTCAGATTGTTTCAAGTGAAGTGAGTATGCTACTAAAGAAATCCTGTTGTTGAGGCCTATGGCCATTTTAACACTGTTTACAACCAATTTGAGATTACCGGGGTTTCCCAGCCTGACTAGAGGGAATGATTGAAGCATGCGAATATATGAAAAATATCAACGCTTGAGAACTGGAGTTACAGGTAAGTCACTCGTTTTATATTTTCCTTCACCAGACTTTCAGGGCAAGAGAAGAAAAACTCTAAGGGGGAAAAAGAAAGATGAAAAGTAAGACAGAAAAACAATAAAGAGAGAAAGAAGGGATGAAAAATCCGGCAACAGTGATATGGTGGGGTAGGGAGTGTTTCGTAGTTAATGAAAGAGGCATGAAGTGGAATCAAGACACAATGGCCTTAGTATTCGGCACCCCTGAAATTCACAGTGCCTGCCGCTGGCTTCGGAGTAAATCTTTGGGCACTGACACTTATTGTTTTACAAGTTAACCACTGGTTGTTAGTATCAAATGGTGCAGTCAGAACCCCTTTCAGAGGGCCACATGGGGCACACAGGAGTTACTGGGTCCAACTGCAGTGGTTGAGACCTTTTACTCCTGATGTCCTAGGGCCTGACCTACTATGGACCCTACTCAACAGGGCCAAGTATCCCTTTTGTACTTTACTCTCAGTGGTAGATGTGGTTGAACAGTCAAGCCTACCTTTTGCAGGGGAGGGGGGTGATGTAGGTACAGGTCAGAGAACACAACTCATAACTCAAAGTGCAAATAGTTCAAACTATAAATCAGTGTCCAGCCAAAGACTTGCTGTCATAAGAAAAAGTAGTATTTATTTATTATTCTAGGGCCACAGTTGTGCCAAGGCTGGAAACCAAAAGGATCAGGGATAAGACCACATATCAGTCATGACCATTAATATGACAGGAATAGGTACATATAGGCCAGTCATGCTCAGAGTAGGTCTATCATCATAGCCAGCATACCACAACTAGACCAAAAATACTAAAATAGTCAAGAATGACCATAATTATGCAATTGGCACTATTATGTCAAGAAAGGACACAGATATGCCAAATATAACACTCTTATGATGGGGCTGGCATATATATTTGGCGGATCTTGGCACCAGGCATAGTTTCAGGAAGTAATAGTGTTTATTATGGGCACACACATAAATGTTGACGACTCATAATTTTTTCCGGTTTGAATCATACCCTGTTCTCCTCAGATCTTGAGCTGATCATGCATCTAACTGACACATTTTCACTCTGACTCCTGCAGTCCCGCACTTTGGTGGGTCAGCACTGATTACAGCTCAGGCTACTGCTGCCATACTGTTTTGATGGTGCAATGTTCACACACGTGACTGATAAAGCAGGGACGGTAACATGGTCAATCTCCTTGTGGCTTAATTATATTGAGATTGGATACAGACTGTCATGTAGCAGGTCCTATAAGCTGGCACAGTGTGTGTTTGAGTGTTAGTATGACTTACTGTGAGATGTTTGTCTGGCTGTCACTCTTAGCATCTTGAGATGATCAGTGCTGCCTTCTTATTAGGCACCTACTCTGAAATTGATACTGGGCTTGACTTCACCTCAGAGAGCTACTTTGAAGGTACTAGCGAGCTACCAGTAGCTCCCGAGCTACTCGTTGGAGACCCCTGCTCTAGACAGGCAAAATGGTTGTATGACGTTACAACGCATTCCGCTGCAACGCATGGCTTTTCCACACATGCGTTACAACGCAAATGCCATTACCGTGCATATCCTTTACCACGCATATCTTTACAACGATTTTCATTTTAAAACTATGCATGATAATGGCATTTTCAAGGTAAAGGTTTTCTCCAATCCCTGCTCCAATTCCTTACATGTTCCCTTGCGCCCTCCTTTTTAAAAAAATGTTTTATACCCCTTCCCTGTACCCCTGTGCGACCCTCCGCCCCATTCCTTCTATGAATTACCCCTGCCCGTAACTAAGATCCTCCTTACCTCTACATGCTGTCTCCACTCCAAGCACTTTCGATTTGCGTTGCACGTCGTAAAGAGGAAGTGGAAGTGTCTTTCCGTTTCCTCTAATGACGCCGATTGCCTCCATCTTTTTTCTTCCGTATCCGAAAACGATGGAAACAGGAGCGTTATTTTTTTTGGGGGGGGGGGCCTAGACCCCACAAACCCCCTTTTTTAATTTTACCTTTAACACACATGCCTTTACTACGTATCTCGTAGTAAAGGAATGCGTGGTAAAAGCTATTCGTGGTAACCACGCATGCGTGGTTAAGTGTATGCGTGGAAACGGCCGCGTTGTAGTGGATGTTTCCCAGGCAAAATAGTTAGACATTCAAAGGCAATAATATAATCCCCTTGAGGTTGAGGCTGTAGTAGTTTTCAGGAACATCCCTGTCCCACTCTTCTTCGTGTAATGTGTGGGGTTATTCCCCATTCACAGATGGCCACTTCCAAGCTGTACTCCAGAGTGACGCTTTGGGTGCCCCTCTGGGTCCGACCAGACTGTAAGCCGCGAGACAGACTTATATCATGGCTCACCTGCATGATCCGTGTCTGCCTATAAAAATAAACTCCGCATTAGTGACCCCGACTCCAGTACAGTTGAGTACAGTTGGGCACTCAGAGCAGTGCTACACATATTTACCATGCAGAGGACTTTTTCGCCCCTACAGGCACTAACACATTAAGAACTAGCATGCAGAAGTCGCCCTTGTCTAGAATGTTATGGGTGTCATTGATAATTTAAAGCATGACCATCTGTGCTGCAGCCAGACTTGAGCGTTACAACAAACAAATGATGGACGGAATGCTGACAATGCAGACATTCTCCCCCAGTCAAGAGATCTGGGTTAAATCCATCGTTCTTTTGCCCACTACACCACCCCAGTTTAGACATGGCCATATGCAAATCAGTCTTGACCCTGTGCCTCATGGGAACAGTCCAGCCCGAACTGCCAAGCCATGTCTTCCCTGGACTGGAATCAAGCATCCTAGGACCGGTTTCTGGCTATCAGCCGTCATCAGCCAGGATAGCTTGACTCCAGTGGCGTAGTGAGCACGGGTCCCACGTCTGGGAATACCCATCCCACTTAGGGCTTAAAGCGTTACAACTAACAAATGATGGACGGAATGCTGACAATGCAGACATTCTCCCCCAGTCAAGAGATCTGGGTTAAATCCATCGTTGTTTTGCCCACTACACCACCCCAGTTTAGACATGGCCATATGCAAATCAGTCTTGACCCTGTGCCTCATGGGAACAGTCCAGCCCGAACTGCCAAGCCATGTCTTCCCTGGACCGGAATCAAGCATCCTAGGACCGGTTTCTGGCTATCAGCCGTCATCAGCCAGGATAGCTTGACTCCAGTGGCGTAGTGAGCACGGGTCCCACGTCTGGGAATACCCATCCCACTTAGGGCTTAAAGCGTTACAACAGACAAATGATGGACGGAATGCTGACAATGCAGACATTCTCCCCCAGTCAAGAGATCTGGGTTAAATCCATCGTTCTTTTGCCCACTACACCACCCCAGTTTAGACATGGCCATATGCAAATCAGTCTTGACCCTGTGCCTCATGGGAACAGTCCAGCCCGAACTGCCAAGCCATGTCTTCCCTGGACCGGAATCAAGCATCCTAGGACCGGTTTCTGGCTATCAGCCGTCATCAGCCAGGATAGCTTGACTCCAGTGGCGTAGTGAGCACGGGTCCCACGTCTGGGAATACCCATCCCACTTAGGGCTTAAAGCGTTACAACAGACAAATGATGGACGGAATGCTGACAATGCAGACATTCTCCGCAGCCAGATTTGAATCCAGTCCATAGAGAGTTAAATAGTGCATTATCTCAAGTGAACTGTGTAAATTGGGCTTCACCACATCTTTAATAAAGTTTAGCTAAAAGGATAGACTAGGAAGAAGTTGACAATTAAGTGTCGGCTCTAGTCGGGGGTTAGAAGTTTCTTGAGGGCCTCGACTACTAAGGTTGAGTGTGATGGAGGGTTTTTGTTTTAGAAAGGGTTTTAATCAACTTTATCAGCGAGAGAGAGATCTCCTTCAAAATGCTACAGGTATCAGCAGATTTTCTTATGGGGAAGACAGCTGGTTAGATGGAAAGTTGAGAGGGTGTTCAGTGTTTGTAATTTTAGCATCAGAGATTTTTATTTTCTTTATTTTTTTACTTCTGAACAATTTATTGAGGTCGAGTACAAAGGAGGATTCGTTTTTAGTTTGGCATTGTTTATTTGTGGCAATCACGTTGACGTTTGAGTGAGAAAACCGTAGCATCAAACTGTTTTGTTTTTTTAATACTTTTTCTTGGCAGGGCATACATTTGCCAAATTTACAGCTGTTTTTTTAATTTTTTTGCTAAACTGATTAAGCAGCCTTTAAGAATTTGGGTTGTTCCTGCATCCTGCTGAGCAGGTCTGCAAATGTTCACTGAAACAACCCATTTGCACCGCACCAACTTGCAGTTGCAAAGGCTTGTTGGCTTCCTTCTAAAAAGATCTTCGGGCTCTAAATCACCCCAATTTCGAGCATCCCCAGTGACCAGACTCTTCGGCCACACTGCATTGTTTGCATCGTGGCCTGTATCTTTTGGTAAGCTACTTGAGGTCCTCTCGCGACTTCAGTGCCTCCGGCCGGTGGGCCCATTTGCTCGGGCCTACCCTGACTCTCCTGCTTGTTGTGAGTCCCCTGGACCTTGCTGGTCCTGACACTGCATCTTCTTTGACTTCTGCGTGGGTTGCATTTGCCAAGGCTTGTTGGTGCTCCCGCCAGACACTGACCCCTCGACATCCAACGTGGGACAGCTCATGCACGGCTCCTGGTGTTCCTCAGCATCACCTGATCCTCACAGCTATAGAGTCAAGGTCCTCATCAACTCTCCTGCAACTCCTGACATTCATGGGCATTCGTCTTCCAGATCTCCTGGTCACTCCTGAGTGACATAGTCTCTGTCCCATCTGCTTGCATATACCTCACAACTAGAATGCACCTTTGGATTCCACAGGACACTTTCTGCTTCATCAGCAGAACCAATTTCCTGAAATCCTCTTTTGGGTTCAACTGCAGTTTCCAACACCACTTGACAACTATGCACCCGGCTTTCCTGGTGAAGGCAATGTGGGTACTAGGGTATCCACAAGTGGGGGGGCTCTCCAACCTTCTGTCATCCACGGGGTTTCTTCACGGTCCACTGGGAAGGGTCCTTAACCTTAAAAAATCCAACCACTACTTACATGTTGACTTGTATGGGGAACACAGTCGTGTTCCCACTCCACACGATCTCCATGGCGTTCCTAGTTACTCACCTTGGGTGGTTCCTTTGGTGCCCAGCACTTCTACGTCCTCTAGACCTTGTCTTGACCCGAGTCGTGGTTCTTATACCACTTTCTTAGTATATGGTTTGGTCCCTCCCCCTAGGGTCCACTGTGTATTTCGTGCTATTTACAGTGATGTCTATGCAAAGTATAGTGTGAATTGTGCAGATCTCTGGGTAAGAGATATCTGTGTGTGTTAGAGAGTATTATATAATAAATACATATTTTTATAAATACCTTGTGTGATTCTTTTTCACTTAATCTATACATATAAGATTGTGTTTTGGTAAAACAAGCTGCTTTACACTCCTTCTGGACTAAGCCTGAAGCTTGCTCTCCACAGCTACCACTTAGAGAGCTTTCTATGGTGGTCTAAAACCTTCTAAATCACCATAAGGGTTGTCTGGAGTGGCGTAGGGTGTCCACTTACATAACTGTACATCATATACCAGGCCAGCTTCTCCCACTGGCCTTGGTTCTACTTCTATTGGACTTCATTTGGCCACAGTGACTGCTTACCTCCAGAATAGGGAAAGCACCTCATCCTTCAGGGTCCCTGGCAAGGCCTGTATGGAAGGGCCTAAAAGAGTAATTACATAGTTCTCACCAGAATTATGAACCCTGCTTTTAAACCACTTCACTTTTGCTCCCTGAAGTTACTTTCACAGAATGTAGCCTTCCTAGTGCCCATTGCCTCCCTCCGCATGTGAGTGAGCTTCAGGCTCTTTTTCTGGCAGAACCTTTCTTTCAAGTTCACAAATAGAGTAGTCCTTAGGACAAACCCAGAGTTTCCATCTAAGGTGGTCTCTTCTTTCCACATCAGACTGTTGAACTCTGTGTTCGTCCAATGACCAGAGTCAGTGGCAGAGGGAGCTCTGCACACACTACTAGTCAAAAGATCATATATTATGTTGACAGGACTAACCCCTTCTATAAGACATTCTATTTTGCCAAACCACACAAGCCATGCTCTCTCTAAAGCAGAAATAGCAGGGTGGTTGGTCAAATCTATCCTGACGTGTTATGCCAAAGTCAAACTATGTTTGCTTATCCTTCCCAGACCCCACTCTACCCGCAAGAAGAGGGCCACATAGGCCTTCTTAGGTAACACCCCTATAGAAGACCTCTGCAAATCAGCTGCCTGGGCTGCTCCACACTATTTTGCCAAGCATTACTGTGTGGACATCTTAGCACGCTAGCAGGCTAATGCTGGGCAGGCTGTCCTCTGCAATGTCCTCTGGCTAGCTCCTGCGTATTGGAGAACTGCTTTACAGTCTATGCACGGCATGTATATCTACAGCTACACTTGCCACAAAATGAAATATTTCTTATCCTGTAAGCAGCTGTTCGTGGTAAGTAGTGCTGTAGATTCACATGCACCCAGCCTTATCCCTGGAAGCCTTTGGTTGTTGCAGATGCACTCCTTTCCTTATTCTTTGCATAGTCATCTTCTGTATCTACACTCCATTTCTATCCTCTTCCCCATGTGAAGAACAATCTAACAATGGAGCTGATGCTCATGCGCATTACCAGTAAGAGGTGGAGTCGCCCTACCTTGCGACTCTAAGTCTTCTTAGAAAAAAAACAAGTTTCACATGTTCAAGTCCAACACTAGATGACAGGAGTGTGCACAGCTTGTGAATCTACAGCATACATGCCACAAACAGATGTTTTCAGAGTAAGTAATATTTTCCTTTTAGTGACAGTGTAAGCAATTTAGAGATGATCTAACGGCTTTACAGTGTTGGGATCATGAGTAGAAAGAACACATTCTGTCAAAATAATCTGTTATAGTGCATAAGCAATATACAAGGTCTCCCAGAAGTAAGGCAAAAAACGAGAACCTGCATATTTGTAGAGTTCCTGCAGATTTCCTTGCTTCCGGCACTTTCAAAGGTTTTAGAGAAGTTTGTAAACAAAGGTTTGCAAAAACATATTGAAGGGAAGCTTCTCCATGAATTTCTGTCCGGATTCAGGGTCAACTTCAGCACTGAGTGTGCGTTGTTGGAAGTAACTGAGTTAATCAGTTCCTTCCAACTGGATGCGGAAGGCAAGGTCGTTCGGGTACTGCTTGATCTATCGGCGGCCTTTGATACGGTCCCACACAAGAGGCTTTTAAATAGACTTGAGAACATTGGCGGGACCGTCCTCAAGTGGATGTCTTCCTATTTGGAAAATAGATCTCAGGACACCTGGCTTCCGCCCTTCTCCTCTCCAGTCCCTGCTATCAGTGTTGGTGTCCCTCAAGGCTCCATTCTTTGCCCAACCCTTTTCAATATCTATCTTTCGCCCTTGGCATGCTTGGTGGAGGAAGCGGGTGCCAAAATTGTCTTACACTGACGACACGCAGCGTATTTTCTTGTGTGATAAGGGCTCTGACTTTGATGGGGCAATGATTAATTCCTGCCTCTCGAAGGTTTTTAATTGGCTCAAGGTAAACCAGCTGAAATGCAATCAGGACAAGACGGATGTTGTTTTCTTTGGAAATCTTGAAACACCTGACTGGAGCTCTTTGTGGCCCAAGGATTTGCCTTCTCGACCCGTTGAAAAAGAGAAAGTAAAAAACCTAGGAATAATCATTGACAAATCACTGTCAATGGGCCCCTAGATTCAACACCTCTCGGGTGTTTGCTTTGGTTTACTCAGAATGTTAAAAAAATGTTTGCCACTCCTGCCGCTGGAGAGTAGAAGGATAGTCGTGCAGGCTCTTGTGACATCTAAGCTCGACTATGTCAACTGTCTGTACCTTGGTATTCGAAAATCTCTGACCCAGTGGTCCAAAATGCGGCTGCCAGAGCCATCACGAGATCTATTCCTAGAACCTGTATGACCTTGGTTCTTAAATCCTTGCACTGGCTTCGCATCAAAGAGCGGATTGACTTTAAGGCCTTGACCATCTTTTTTAAAGCCTTCCACATGGTTGGTGCTGAGTACCTAAATAAACGTGTCAACCGATATTTAACATCCAGACCCTTGCGATCCTCAAACACTAACTTGTCCATTGTGCCCAAAACATGCCTTATTCATACTGGCAGCAGATCTTTGGTTTTTTGGGTGCAAAATTATGGAACAGCTTGCCGTAATCCTTGTGGCTTGACCCTAACTTACTTTCTTTTAGAAAGAGCTTAAAGACCTGGTTGTTTCAATAAACTACTGGCTCTTTCACTCCTCTGTTATCGCCTCGCAAGCACCAGGACACTCTTGTTTGAGTAGCTGTGCGCTTTACTAAATATCAGTTTTCATTTCATTTCAGAAACAAATTTTGTCTGAACATAGTGAAAATTTGGCAGAGATATGTTCCATACATTGTTCAACAAATGTATAATGTCATTATTTAGCAATTTTATAAAGCACAAAGTCCCAATGGATGGCATTCTTTTTTTCTTGGAAAATATTTTTATTGAAAATTTCAACACAAATCAACGTACATTGGCATTGAATAAATCAGCATTTCGACCATTAGAAAGTGTACAGTCAGTCAGAGAGCATCTTCACCATACAATAACATAGCAGTGGTGCGAGGCACCGCATTGGCCTCTAGTTGCATCCTGTAGTATTACAGCAATTCTTAATCTACGTATCTATCTACGGTACTTTCTCAGTCACTCAACTCCGACTCTGAGGTCTCACGTGGGGGGTCGCATATGTTCCCTCTGTACTTATTCCATCTTCCCACCTGGGTCCACTTTTTGAGGCAGCCTCTATGTATGTATACTGTTTTTTCAACGACCATTGTGGTATCCATAGCCTTACACCATTGGGATAGGGTAGGGGGCTGTCTGGATACCCATCTTTGGGCTATGTTGCGCTTTGGCAATAATAGTCCCAGTGTCACCCAGAGTTGCGCCACACGGCTAAGGTCCGTAGGCTCCCATACATTGAGGAGGCACCTCCTTGGTTCCGGAAGAGTCGCAACTTTTGTCACCTGGGAGAGTGTACGCATGATCGCCCTCCAGTACTGGGCTATGACGGGGCAGTCCCAGAGGGTATGGAAGAGACTGCCATCCGCACCACACTGCCTCAGACAAAGCGGTGAGTCCGTCCGTTTAAGTTTATATAGAAGTGTGCGTGTATAGTATGTGGGGTGCAGAATTTTTAATTGGACCAGTTTCAGTTTGGATGATATCCCCACCTCCTTCGGGGAGGAAAGTGCCGCCTGCCAGTCTGTCTCGTCCAATGCTCCCAGTTCTGTCTCCCATTTAGCCTTAAGGGCTAGAAATGGATCTGGTTGGTTATTTATCACCTTCCGATATGTCAAAGACGTAGCCCTCTTAGTCAAATGCTCCATGAGGAGTCTATCCTCCAGGGGCGAGGACTCCGCCAACCGAGTCCCAGGCGGGACCACCGCCCGGAGTGCGTGCCTGATTTGCAAATAGCGAAATTTCTCAGTATCTGCCAGGTCATATTCTGCTTGCAAGTGGGCAAACGTGACTATGTCACCTTTTTGCCAGAGATCACCGACCCTCGAGATTCCAATCAGATCCCATTGTTGAAACCCCTTGGAAGTACGCAGCACTCCCAACTGTTTCGCATCCCATAGCGGGGTGGCCTGAGTTATCTTCCCTTCCCAGCCAAGAGCACGTTGCGCCTCGAACCATACCCGCAGAGTGTGTGCCGTTGGGCCCATAAAGCAGCGTTTCCTAGTGTAGTTATAAAGCGCCCCCAGAACCCCTCCCGTCCCCAGCAGTTGACGATCCATCCGGTAAGCCGGATCGTCCCGCGGCACGTGAAGCCACTGGTTTATTACCATAAGCTGTGATGCCCAGTAGTATATCTTAAGATTAGGGAGGGCGATACCTCCGTCGTACCAGCCTCCGGTCAGTTTATGAAGCGCTATCCGTGGCGTCTTATCTTCCCACAACAAACTGGTCACTTCTGCGTTTATGGCAATAAAGTATGCAGGAGCAACCGGGAAGGGTGTGTTCTGAAGCAGGTAGAGAAATCTGGGAAGCGCCATCATTTTAAAGAGGGCAGCTCGTCCCAGCAGTGTCAGAGGGAGGGAGCGCCAGTGTTTAACGTCGCGCCGGAACCGCACCAGGGGTTGTCAGATTTTCTGCGACAAATTTTGCTTTATCCGCTGTCACATAGATTCCTAAGTATTTGAAACCGTCTTCTACCACCCGAATGTCACACCCCCTAGGGAGCTGCGGTGGGGAGCCCTGGAGCACATAGAGATAGGATTTTTCCCAGTTTATCGTGTAGCTGGATACCCTCCCGTATGACGCACAAATATCTAGGAGGCAGCGCGCCGGCGAGGCCAAGTACAGGAGGACATCGTCCGCATACAGAGAGATGCGGTCCTCCCCTCCCATCGTCCACTTTAGGCCACGGAAGACCGGGTCCTGTCGCACCCATGCGGCCAGCGGCTCCAATACTAGTGCAAAGAGAAGTGGGGAGAGGGGGCATCCCTGTCGCGTCCCCCGTCCCAAGGGGAAAGCGTTCGAAATATGCCCATTTACGACCACCTGCGCCATAGACTTGGTATACAAGAGCTGGATCCAAGCGCAGATTTTGGGGCCAAATCCCAGGTGGCGAAGAACAGCAAAGAGAAAAGGCCATTCCACCAAATCGAATGCCATCCGTGCGTCTAGTGAGAGAATGACTGCTGCGTCCTCTATCGAGGAGCGATGCGCTAGGACTCCATGCAACCGTCGTAGGTTCAGGGCGGTATTTCGGTTTGGCATAAACCCATATTGATGCCGGTGGATGACCGTGGCGAGGTGTGGCTGCAATCATGTTGCCAAGACTTTTGTAAGAATCTTTGCCTCGGCGTTCAGCAGTGAAATTGGGCGATAGGAGGTGCACTCATGCGGTGGTTTCAGAGGCTTGGGGATGGCTATTATGGTGGCCAGTCTCTGATCCCGGGGTAGAATCCCATTCTTCAAACTGTCCGTGTACATGCCCAACAGATGCGGAACAATGTGAGTTGTGGCTTTCTTATAGAATTCCATTGGAATTCCATTTGGCCCCAGCGCCTTTCCAGCACGAAGGGAGGCTATTGCAAGTGTAATTTCCTCCGTGGTCAGATCCTTTTCTAAGGCCGCCACCTCGGACGGGGCCAACGTGGGCATGGCAATGTCTCTAAGAAACGCCAAGTTGTCCATAACAGTGGATGTGGCCTCCGGAGTGTAGATCTTTTTGTAGTGCACCGACAGGGCCTCCGCAATGTGCTGGGGCTCTGACGTGAAACCACCAGTTTCTAGCTGGATCCGCGCCACCCATCTAGCCGCACGTTCCTTTTTCTCCAGCCAGGCTAACAATCTACCCGCCTTATCCCCTAGTTCTTAGATCGTATGCTGCGTTGTAGCGTGTCTAGCTTTTGCCGCCTCCCAGACAAATGACTTATACTCTTGTCGCGCCATCAGTACTCTGTGTGGTGTCTTCATCTAGGTGTGTTGCATGGTCAGCCTCGGCCCGGGCCACCCCCTGTTCAAGGCTGTGTATCTCGTTTTGCTGGTTTTTCTTAGGATCAGCCACCATCGAGATGGCCTGCCCTCGAAGGACCGTTTTGTACGCCTCCCACAATGTCGTTGGGCTCGTCACTGAGTCTTCATTTTCTGCGAAATACTGTCTGGTTTTCACAAGGAGAGCTTTATTAATTTTGGGTATTTTGAGGTAGCCAGGGTGAATTGGGAATACCCTACGTTTCTGTGGGGTGAAGGTTGCATATGTGATGAGGACTGGTGAGTGGTCTGAAATGCCCCTAGGCAAATGTGTTACCTCCATCATCCCCCTCAACCCCGTCGCCGGTGCAAAAATGTAGTCTATTCGAGAGAGACTGTTATGGACCCCTGAGTGAAAAGTGTATTGCCGTTCCTCCGGGCAGTGGGCCCTCCAGGTGTCTGAGGCCCAGTGCCTCCGTGAATTCAAGCAGTTTGGGAGTAGCGCTGCCAAGATCCCTGGTGGGCGACCTGTCCATTATCGGATCCATCGTCGCATTAAAGTCTCCGCCTATTATTAGTTCCCCTTGTGGCAGCGTCAGCAGAAACTCTCCCAATGCCAGGAAAGTAGCCTGATGGAGTGTCGGGGGGACATACACTGTCACTAAGTTATATACTTTTCCCTCCCACTGGCAGGTCACCGCCGCAAAACGACCATGTTCCCCCCCTGCGGGAGTCAACAATGATTAGTGGGAATCGCTTATTGACTAATATGCCCACCCGACGTATATTTAGAATGTACCACCATTTTATAGCCCCACCTATCCAGTGCCTTTGTAGTCGTGCCCACTAAATGCGTTTCCTGCAGGAGTGCCACTGCTGGCCCTTTACGCTTGAGATATTGTAGGACCAGTCCCTGTTTGATTTTATCTCCCAAGCCATTCACATTCCAGGACAGTACTTTAAACAAAGGGCTGGAGGATTGCGGGCTCCCTATATCTGAGCTAGTATTAGCCTCTACAGTGGGCATTTGCGCTCTGTCCGTCATGCAGGGTAGTATGAAATAGCATGAAATGTACACTTAGCCACTGTTCCATACCATTGGTATCCGTGGAACGGTGTTGAGCTGGTTGAGATGTTACCTAGCGGGTCGTCGACAAGTGGTCTGGGCCCCGCCGTACTCCGCAGAGGTGCCGCCTATGGATGTTGGAGTCCCACAAGGGTCGGTGCTGAGCCCGACCCTTTTTAACATCTTCATGACTCCACTGGCGGTACTTGCGGAGTCCATGGGTGCCCAGATCATATCATACGCTGACGACACCCAGCTTCTCTTCACCTGCAAGAAGGGCATGGAGTTTGACGGGGAGAGCATCCGTGGTTGCCTGGGGGCTGTTTTCGACTGGTTTCAGCGAAGAAGCCTCAAATGCAACCCTGATAAATCTGAGGTGCTTTTCTTCGGCTGTCAAGCAGATCCACCGTGGCAGGAATGGTGGCCGGTGTGTATGTCACCCCCTTCCTCTTCCTCTGTGGTTGCAAAAAACTTGGGGATCAAAATCGACAACACCCTTTCGCTGAAAACACAGATCACAGGTCTCTCCAGCACCTGTTTTGGTCTGTTAAAAATGCTGCGAAAATTTCTTCCTCTGCTCCCTTTAGTCCACAGGAAGCTGACGGTACAGGCTTTGATTTGCTCCAGGATTGATTACTCAAATGTCCTCTACCTGGGTTTACCGGACTACCTCCTGCACCAACTTCAGGTAGTTCAAAACTCCGCAGCAAGGGCGATCTTTGGCCTACCTCGACAAGCTCGGGCTTCAGAGCTGCTTTCTTCCCTTCATTGTCTCCCAGTTAAGAAGCGGATTACTTTCAAGGCTCTCACTTTAGCCCACAAGGCACTCCATTTGGTTGGGGCCTCGTACATTCAGAAACGGCTTCTTTTCTATAAACCCACCAGATCTCTCCGATCTGAATGTCTTGGCCTGGCAACGGTTCCTCCCATTAGAAGGGTCAGGATAGGTGGTCGTTCCTTTACACATCTTGCCCCAAAACTATGGAACTCCTTGCCTGTGGATCTGCGCCGTACTTCTAATCTGCTTGCCTTTAGAAAGGCCCTGAAAACTTGGCTTTACAAGCAGTAACTTGTTATGTTTGTGTTTTCTTCCATCTTCTTTCTCAGTTTGGAGTCAGAAAGCGCCGGGACACTCCCTGGAGTAGCCGTGCGCTATATAAGCAACCCCAATAACATAACATAACATAGCTTGCTTCAATCGCCAATGTGTAGACTCAAAACAGAAAACAAAACATAAAACAACTTGCACGTGTTGCCCCCGTCCCTCCACCCCCCTCCCTGCCCAGCGGATTTCGAACTACCCGCCACCCCAACTTAGCAGAGTGCTTAGTTCCCATAACTTGGTACTTGCGTATAGGGGAGGAGCTGCTCCCTGCCAGTCGCCCTCTCCCTTCACCAATTGCAGGTCAATGCGAGAAAACAGTTAAGGACAGCAAATTGCAGTCTTCCAACGTCCCTACAGTTGCCCCGCCACTCGTGACCGCGGGGATCCCCCCAACTCTCCACTCCAAATACCATTCAGCAGTTCAGTCTTTCCTCTCAGACTTATTCCGGTGGCGTGCGCTCCATGTCTTCAGAGCCAGCGGTCTCCGGCGCCCTGGTAGATCTAGCATTCTGTTTATGGTCTTGCCCTGCGCGGCTAACGTCTTTCACCGGGCACCATCCCTCCAACCACTCCGCGGCCTCCGTCGGTGTGGCGAAGAACCATGCCCGTCCCTCCGCCTCCACCCGCAGTTTTGCTGGATAGACCATCGCGTACTTGAGTTCACGGGTGCGCAACTCCTTTTTTATGGTCATGAAATCGCGACGCTGCTTCATCACTGCTGTAGTATAGTCCGGATATAGGGTTACCGTACAATTGTCCACCTTCAGCGGGGGGTCGGTATGCGCTGTCTCGGAAGTTAAATATACGCGCCAGGATCGGTCGCGGGGGGGGGGCCCTGGTCTAGGCCTACCTCAGGGCACCCGATGCGCTCTTTCCACTGAGAAAAATTTTGATAGCCCACGTGGCTGCAGCTGGTCCGTGATAGGTTTTTCTATGAAAAGGTCCAGAGCCGGCCCCCTCTCGCTCTCCGGCACACCTACTACGCGTACATTGTTCCTTCTAGACCTTCCTTCCTGATCATCAAGCTTTTCCAGCAGCTGTTTTTGGACAAGTTCCAGTGTCTGTATTTTCTTTTTACACTCCGCCGTTTCGCCGGTAAGGGTCGCCGCAGCCGTTTCCACCTCCGATAGTCTTGTGCTCATTTTAGATACGTCGGCCCTCAGCAACGTTATGTCCGTCGAAATTGTCCCTATCGAGACCTGCATCTGGGTCAGTGTGGCCATTATATCCTGGAGGGTGATTTCCTTAGGCTGGTCGGGCGGGGGCGCGAGCCCACTCGGTCCCTCTGGTACGCAAATTTCTCAAGTTTGGTGTGTGGCCCCCCACGTTGCCCCTTGCCTCCCATAGTGGCCAATGCGAGCGATATTGCCCCCTGCCGATCCGGGTCTCCGAGAGGGGGTGAGGCGCAGCAGGGATCTAACAATCGCCGCCGCCTGCCACGAGGTCTTCCACGTGCGGCCGTCAGTTTCCCCGGTGTCCTGCCGCTGCCCCTAGGAGTCCAAAGCTCACCTCAAGTCGCAGGCTTCTGGAACACTGCGTCCCGATCTGGCACCGGGACCCTCACTGCTCAGTCATCACCTTAAAGGCCAATGTCAGGCTCCCTCGAGTGTCCCGCACGCCAGCCCGCTGCAATCCACTCTCGGGGCACCGCTTCAGGGACCTGCCACTGCTCCGGAAAAGCCCCAGCGCCCCTTCGGGGTCTAAGAATCGGCGAAGGGGTCGCGACGCCAAGTGCGCCCGCCCTCCACCCCCGTGCCACAAAATGCCACTCCGGCGCCGCCCCAAGCAGGCCTCTCTTTCTGGGGGGGGGACAAGGGCTCCCCAAGGCGCCGATGCACATTAGTCAGGCGACCGCAGCAGCCGTCCCCTCTCTCTCGGGACACCGCCACCGGGCCCCTAGTTTCCGATCAGAGCCCCGCTTCCGGGCTGGATGCGGCACCGGACAGCGTGGGACCGATCCCAAATCGCCGTACGGGGTCCCTCAGAGCGTCGCCGAGTACCCACAGTCGGTCCTCCTCACTGAGCCGCAGCAGCGGCCACAGCGCTCTCGTCTCAGGCTTCTGAAATCCCAGGCCACAGGGATGAGGCCACGCCTGCATAGGTTCTCTCATGCCGGCAGGCCACCACCCGAGGCCCCGGCTCTGCCGCCTCCTGTAGGCCGCTTACACGTTGTCTCGTGGCATCTCGCAGTCACGCCCGCCACCAGGCTAATGTCGCTCGCAGCCAATGCCCCCGTCACCCAGGTGCCGCCTCCGAGGGTATATTGCCGGTTTCCGCCAGGATTTATTCCAGGATAGTTGCGGGAGTGGGCTTCAGACACAGGAGCCGCACTAGGCTGTGGCCATCACCGTCGGCTGCAAGCCACGCCCCCATGGATGGCATTCTTAAACAGCAATTAGCTTTTAGTTTGGTGTCACCTAACACTGAATGCTTTAGAGGTACAATATAAGCAGTTCTCGTTGATTTTAAATCATGGGTACCTTGAGGACTGGTTGATACATAACCTAATTCCTAGCAAGGTGGTACTGAAGGTGTGAGGACGTATGGTGGCACCGAAGGTGTGAGGACGTATAGACATGGTCTGCTCCTGGCTGTTTGGGAAATGTGGCGCAGAGCACGGTCACCCTGCAGGATCCAGTGATCCAGCGATCAGACGTGGACACCAGGGCTTTCTTTGAGGGCATTTGCTGCGCTGTATAAATCATATCACATAGAAAATGTTGAGGGCCACCATGGTTCATCAGTTATCCTTGCTGTTGGTACACTATTCCTGCTCGTATCTAGAACATATTCTGTTGTTCCTTATAGCCCTAGGCAGGCCCTCTCTGCTCACCAGGAGCCACTGATATACTGGTATTAACGCATACCCTGCGGTGTTCCAATTAAGATGCTTACTTAAGAACAGTCTTGATATATAACAACATGGTTTTTTTTGTTTCTAAAAGAAATGGAAAAACTCATGCCCTGCAAGTATGACTTGGAATGCACATGTGCATGCTATTTGATTCCACATACAAATATACTCAAATTATAATATCAAAATTACCATAGTAGACATTAAACATAAATTGTGGCATTGTGGATTTAGTAGACACTTATTAATATCTTAGCACAGTGTGTGTTGTAACTGCCTATGGTAAAAGAGTACTCTGATTTAAGTTTTTATTTGTATTTAGAGGTGATAATCCCTTAACATATGATTTGTAATTATTGATGATGTAAAAATGTTCTTAATCGTGGACAGTTTTAAAGCAATTTTTCATTTTATCTGTTGCCGTTTTGGTAAAGGCTTCTGTTCGGAAACACACCTGCAAAAATATTTTTCACCTTAAATGTACGTGAATGTTAAATTCCGTTTGATTTTGATGTATACAATATCAGTCTTTACTTATGTAACCTGAAATATTCTTGGGATTATCTTGTGAAGGACATATCATTTATGGTTAGAGCGTTAGATAAGGGCTAAATTGTAATTGTGTCTGTTAGACCTGGCACCATTGGCGTGTCTCCCTTCCACTTTTTGCTGTTGCCCCATCTGTTTTTGCTGGTCTAGATGCTTTGGGCACTTAGCCACTGCTGTTCAGTGCCGAAGTGCAAGTGCTCCCTATTGTAAATTGTTGTATGGATTAGTAATTCCATGATTGCTTATTTGATTTATTTGTCAGACCCTAGTACAGTACGCCATGTGTGCCCAGGGCCTGTAAATCAAATGCTACAGGTGGGCCTGCAGCACTGATTGTGCCACCCACAGAAGCAGCTTGTAAAATGTGGCTCAGGCCTGCCATTGCAGAGCCTGTGTGCAGTCTAGGACTGCCATGTCGACTTGGCAAGTGCACACACTTGCCAGTCCCTAAACCTTCCCTTTTTGGGATGTTAGTCAACCCCTAAGGAAGGCCCAAGGTACCCCTGTGGGCATGGTGCATTTTATGTTTAGGTAGGACATGCCCGGATGTGAGTGGCATGTCCTGATGGTGAAATACTGCCAATTTTGTTTTTCACTGTTGCACGGCTATCTGTTCCCATAGGCCAGAATGGGCAGTTTGATTATAACATCTTATAACCATAACTGACAGAGGGAACCGGATAGGAAAATAAAGTTTAGTATGCCTGAACTCACAATGTTAAAGTGCATCTTTTAGTGTGGGTGATTTTAACATTCTGTGTATGAAAATACCACTTTTAGAAAGTAGGTATTTTCTAGCCTAACCATTCAGTATACCTCTGCTAGGTTTGTGTATTGCATGTCTGGCTTGTGAGTGAAAGGAGCTGGGAGAGGGCTGCGGCTCCGGCAGTCAGGTCTGGGCTGAATTGGACCTGGGTTGAATTTAGAGTAGGGCGAGGAGATTTCCTTTCACCTGCCTGGGACAGATTTGCTTTCAACAATGCTGTTTCCACCTCCTGCCAGGAAGCTGCACTAGTGAGGACAGAACTAGTTTTGGATGGGTACAGACACACTCGGCCTTCAGAGAACAAAGAAATTGTGTGTATAAAAAGGGGGACCCAGACCCCAGAATGTTAGATGTGGGAAATCAAGAGGAACCTTTGCCAAGGAGAAGAAACCGGAGAAGCTGAAGGAAGATTACTGCACCTGTGCTGTTTGCTGATTTGGGGTTGGCCTGCAGTGGTTTCTTGTTGCCAAGGAAAGGAGAAAAGGACTTTGCTGTTTGCTTTGTCATCTTGAGGAAGATCTCCAAGGGCTTGAAATTGAGCTTGCCTCCTGTCTGAAGTCTCAGGGACACAAAGACTTCACCACCAGCTCCCCTGAATTTCCTTGCTGGGAATTCTAACCTACAGAGAGGTGCCTGCTGCTGTTCAGGACCTCTAGAGACTGTTTGTCACTGGGAGCTGGAAGCGCGACGCAACGACGAAGAAACGTGACACATACGCCTCGAGACCCGACGCATTGCCGAGCCACGGGGAAGAAACGTGCCGCATCTACACCGAGTCCTAACGCATCACCGATAACGTTGTCGCAGTGCCTGCCGTGCGGCTGCAAAAGTTCACGCATCAGACCGGATCGTCGCATCGCATCAATCCGCCGTTTTGTTGCATCGCACCGGGTCACCACATAGCATTGAGGCGCCATCTTATCTCATTGTAACTGGAACGCAGTAAGAAACTGACGCATCCCCTACTTTCCGGTAAGGAACTGACGTATCGCCTCCACTGCGCTGCAGTAAGGAACAGGTGCGCCACCTCCCCCGAAGCAAGGAACTAACGCTTCGCCTTCCTTGTGACCCTTTTGGTTTTTTTGCGTGTCGCGTCTAAGGTACTTTGTTGGAAAAGTGTCACATTTAAAAACTTGCATTAAACTGAACTATTTCTACCATTGAAGAGCTTATGTTTGATACTGTACTGTGGATTTTTGCCATTTGGTCTTGCTTAGATAAAGATACTTATTTATCTAAACTGGTGTGGTGTCCATTTGTAGTGTTTTCACTGTGTTACTGTATGTGTTCAGAAAAGCATTACACAGTGCCTCCGAGATGAGCACGTCTGCTCGTGCCAAGCTACCAAGGGGGTGAGCAGGGGTTATTTTAGGAGGGTATCCCCCTTTCCCTAACTAGAAGCATGGGTCCCTATTTGGGCAAAGGTGCAAACCATTGCCAACTAGAGACCCCCATTTCTAACAGTGTCTCTAACCAAAAATAGTTATCTTATAAGTATGTAGCTTTAGAGTTGTTGAATTTAAGCATGGCACTATTATTTCTTGCGGAATGGATTGTTTGGCAGTAAATCATTTAAATGAAAAGGAAATGGGATGCATAAGTAACATCCCAGCATTCGTTTAGAAGTACTGTTAAATCTTCAGGCAATTAACTGCAGCTTATTATGGTTGCAAGTTGAGATCAAAATATTTAAATGAATTTCCGGTCCCACGATTAAAAATTGAAATATTGAAATGGCAGCTGGCATTCTTCTGTGTCTGTTCCTCAAAGATTTTTTTTTTTGCCTTTTGTAAAAGAGAAAGTAGGTAAATGTTTGTGTACATTTGATCTCTATTTTTCAGTGCACATGCTACTTGATTGTCCTTTTTTTGTAGACTTATGTCATAAATATTTACACCTTGTATTTTTTTAAAGTATGGTAATAGGGAACAATAGAAAGCACTATTGCAAATTAATTTTTTTTGTTCCTATTATGACTATACTGTGACAATTTCTTGATAGCTTTTAACTATTGTGTTCACATGGGTTTGACTCACTTTTAATTGCATGCGTTTCATGGGCTATTGCACGAGTAAACGTTGCTAAAAATGAATGAATATATATATATAATTTTCTTTTTCTGAGGACGTCAAGGCTGGCAATGGGGAATGATTCAAAAGCATCTGCATTTATAAAAGATACTAACTTTGGGAGAACTGTAGTTATGCATTATTTATTAACCTGCCTTGTTCCATGTATCCTTCGTAATAGAGGAAGACTTCGGTGGCTAAATGGAGAGTACCATACTGCTCTTCCATTCCACCTTGATATATTAGAACATCTCTTGATACGTCCAAATGCTTCAGGATTATTCTGGTTATTTTTGGGTTGTACATGCACAAATAATAAATGCTTAATAAAAAACTCCTTCTGGCTGTAAAATAACACTTCACTGTAATGCACTTCTTTCATATAGTTCCAAACACTGTGATGGATATAAACGGTTTAGGAGCTGCTGTTTACCTGCAGACAATGCATTTGCCATTTAGGTATGCCTGTTATTGTTCTTGTTGTATTTCTTTTAACTAGGAGCTTCTGAGGTTTCCCAAATTGCATGATGCCATTGTTGAAGTAGTAACCTGTCTTCTACGGAAAAGATTACCAGTAACAAATGAAATGGTAAGAGATTTGGGATTTTCTTAAGAATTTGGAATTTTTTATTAAAAAAAAAGACATTTTATTTAGTAACTCAAAGATATACCGTCTCAGTGAACGTTTTTCATTTAGTTAGCTCAAGCTACAAGGTTTGAAGTCTTTTGTGACAGTATGTAGTCTCAAGGCTTTTTTGAGGATTAGCTGACAGTTGCTACCCCCGCTGTAAGAGCAGCTGAATGAGGCATGAAACCATGAGAACTGATTGCACCACATATGTAATCTAAGTCATAAATAAAATTTGCAATGGATGTACGCAATACCATCCCAAACATATCCCCATTTGTGGAGCTAAAAATATGAAACCGAGTCTCAGTTCTGAACTGCAGATCTGTCACCTATTTGGTATAGAGTATTTTTCATTAAGAAATGCTTAACTTTTTTTTTCTTAGTTTGCCTTGCAAAAAATTATGGTTCTCGGTCTTCTTACTGCCTCTTAAATATGTGCATGAGAACCTCCAAGTCACCTTGCTAGAGGGTACTTTTTTCGATTTAAGATGCACATTGGACCAACGGATCCCATGACCTGTTCCTTTAACTGTCCTACACGGAAATGATGTAATTGAAAGTAGTGCAAAATGTTGCTCTCCATGTGCACCGTTTCAGACATGGTCTGATTTTGGTATGTCTGGCCTCGCAGTTTATAAATATCAATCTTTTTATGCAGCGGTACTGTCTGAAGAGCTGGAGGTGAAAATCTATCCCTAAAATGCATGCTTTAATTTTGTGACTGTATTTAGCTTCTTTTTTAGTGTTGCAGTTGGCTCATAACCGAAACATCAGGTTTGTGTTATTCTGGCTTTCCTTTTGCCTCACCATTTTGGTTTGTACACTGATGTTAAATTTTTGTTGGGCTTATTTATGATGGTTTTCTCTGCATCTCTGGAAAAGAAGCAGAGAATGTGGACAGTATATCCAGGCTTTATGAATAAACGAAGCCATAATGGCCATTGCAAGGTTAATTAGCTCCTTCAATGAGCTAGGTCCAGCATTTAAATCCAGAGGAAAAATCCCACAAATACCCTAGCGTGATAGTGAGCTAAAAAATATTGATGATTAAATCTAGTTAACAAAAATCCATGTGTCATATTCCATGACATCTCACTAAAAACTACATAAAATTGTATCAAATAGCCATCAGAAAAAAAGGAAACTGAAAATGTCTTAGACACACAACTGAAGAGCTGGTATAATCAGTGAGAGACGCAGCAACAGCACAGCCTCTCAAAGGATGCAGTGGGTTTCCCTTTTCTGTTATCCTTTGACAACAGATCAAATATTTCATAGATAAATCAAATACATCATGATGATTGTACAAATTAATGTAAAACTTGTTGGTGGCACAACCTTTCTTTGAGTGAGCAGATGGAGACGCTTAAATAACAAACTTTAAGTAAAATCCACAGATGTTTCTCTTGTTCTAAAAATGCTCTAAAGTATAATAAAACACACATTTAGGTGATTGTTTCAGTTTATTGCTTTTGACTTATTTTGTGTTCAGAGTTGACGCAAGTTCCAGTAAGTCCATATCTTAGCCATTGTTCCTCAATCTAGGTCACTTAAAGATTCCCCTAAGTGCTAGTGGGTTATCGCTACCGGGCGATCCTGTAATTTATCAAGGCTGCTTCATAGGGCCTTCCTGTTTATCATCTGAACCTACACTGTTGTATTGATTTCAGTCACCCTTATTATTCCTTCTTTAGGTCCATAATTTGGTGGCAATTGAGCTAGCCTACATAAATACCAAGCACCCAGATTTTGCTGATGCCTGTTGCCTGATGAACAACAATATTGAGGTAAGACAAGTTTATTAGTTTGGTAGCTATGCTTTGTGGTATGTTTAAGGAATAATTTGCTATTGAGCTTTGATGTGATTCAAAGTGAATGCAAATGCAGCCACAAAAGTCTTTGTTTGGAAATGCTTAAATAAATTCAGATAAGAATTGACCTATTAAAGTGCTTTTAAATATATTGACTTTCGCACTGGAATTTAGGATAATTAAAATAAGTGGAGGGAAAGGGAAAAGGGAACAGTAAAACTAAGGGGATCATTTTGAAGTTTTTGTGTTCCTAAAAAAACTAAAAAAAATAGAAATAAAATATAGAAGAAAGAGAAAAGCAATGGTGGGTCTAAAATTTTCTTTATAGGATTTCTTCGCAATCCTGCATCTTCAGTTGTATACTGACTTATGGATAATTTCAGCCTTTGTTCTAGTTGGGAATTATTGGCCTGTTATCCCAGATTTTGTATTGCCCTTGAGTCTTGTTGTTGCCTTAGACAGCTTGCAGAGTTGGTAGAAGAGGTTCTCTTCAGCATTCTCTAGATTTGATGTACACAATCCTGTTGTTCGATTTGCAATGTGGACAGTTCAATAAGCAGTAAAATAAAATGTATATTTGACTGCAGTAACATTCATCAGAGGCTGCACAATTCCCTTTTTTTAGCATAGATATTAGCAGGAGGCCACCACTTCTTGCAATGGTGAATATTCTCTTCCCTGATTTTTGTCAGACTTCTGGTGTGGTAGGAGGTGTTGGGAAAGGATGAACAAATCAGAGAGACAGGCTGGTTTGGAGTTCACCAATGCTTTATTTTTGTCTTCCTGGTGGAGTTCTAGGAAGATTGTCAATGCATATGTGTTAATTCCCTTTTTCTTCAAGATATCCAGACTTGAGGTGTCTGGTGCCAGAATGAGGTAGAGTTGTTTTGCTTCCTTCTCCCAGGCCACAGCCTATTTGGATCTCTTCTGCATGGCTAAATATTCTCTCCATGCTTTGTCTTCAAAGTTGTTCCTGTTTGTTTTCAGTCCTGTTAGTCCCTATTTGATAGGCGACATTTTGCATTTGTGTAGAATGAAGTTGAAGCTGATGTCACGTTCCACAGCAATTGTTGGGAATCATGCATGCAGCACAGGGGAGGGTTTTCAGAATGTACACCCTTCCATGTGTGTTTAGCCCATGCTTTTATCCATGCCCATTAGTTCTGCTCCATGCACAATTTGGCTTCCTTCCTTAGCTCAAACAACACAGGTGATGTGTTGCGAGAGGTAATGACCATGGAAATTAGCAAATCTTTGAATGGTACTTGATGACCCCTATTATTGTTCTATTTAACCCTGGGCGTAGTTCGCGAAGTAGCACTACGTGAAGCTACGCAAAGTGCACTACGCGAGCTACGCGTAGTACTTCGCGAACTGCGTAGTACCCTGTACGCACTGTGCAAGATGCCGTTTTCAATGATTGCACAGTGCGTACAAGCATCTGGCACTGTGCAATCATTGAAAACGGCATCTTGCACAGTGCGAGCTGTAGTTTTCTGCCGCTCGAGTAGATTTTTACTCGAGCGGCAGCTTTCTCAACGCGGACTGGTAGTTTCTCATCGCAAGTGGTCGCGAGCATACGCGACCACTCGCAATGAGAAACCTGACCTCACGTTGAGAATCTCGCCGGGATGTTTATTTTCCACGCTCGTGATCGGCAACTTGATGTTGCTGATCGCGAACAAGGAAAAAGTCTCGCCGGGATGTCATTTTGCTTGCTTGCGGTCGCCTACTTGATGTTGAGGACCGCGAGCAAGCAAAAAATGACCCCTGCACTACGCAACTCTACGCTACGCATGTTTGCACTGTGCTACATGCAATCCGCGAAGTAGCGCAAACTACGCAAGCGTAGCGTAGTGCTTTGCCCAGGCTTAGTTCCATTGCCCTTTGTACTTGGGATGACCATTTTAGTGTATTAGTTTTGATCAATCCAAGGTATGAACTTTCTTTCTTTAAACCTCGTTTCTCCTTTTGTGAATTATGTCTTCATTCTTAGATTTTTCCTGAAGACCATTGTCTCTGTTGAGGTTTATCTTCTGTTTTTCTTGCAGTATATGTAAGTAGTTGGTTTTAAAGTGTTCTCTTGTGTGATTAATCACGATGGAGTTATCTGCATACAAAAAGGCTGGTTACTCTGTCAATGGGACCTTTTGGGACTTGCTCATAAAGGTCGTTTTTGTAGAGGGAGAACTGCAACGAGGCCAAAAGGTAGCCCGGTTTGACCCAGCACTCGATGGTAACTTTTCTGCGTAAACAGCTGTCTTATTTCAACCTTACATATGAAGTTGTGTTAGAGAACAGCATTTTTACAAGTAAAAGTAGGACTGGATCAAGGCCTAACAATCGCTGTTACAGACAGAATGCAGAACATGTTACTGGGACCAGATCTTTTGAAAGATTACAGCGAAAATGTTGGTCCACCATACTGCAGAAATTTGTAAAACTTCAATGGGGCAGGGGGCATGGAAGAGACAATTTTGGGGCAATAAGCTTTCCCCTTTGAAAGCCCTTCAATTTCCAACTTTATTTTGCCTTCAAGATTACTTTATAATGTCCCTGACGCTAAGGGTATTCAATTTGGTTTAGTTTGAGAGCGAGATGGCTCAAGTTTTCAGTTTTACAGTTTGTCGCGTATAGAGTTTTCATGATGGAAAACAATTTTGAAGTTGCCAGTCCAGGTTTCTTCAGAGATGTTATCCTCAAAATTGATCCTTCTAGTAACAGCAGCATTTCTGTTAGGTGTAGGACCATTCAAAATATAAAGTTTAATAATCTACTTTTTTATTGCTAAACTATTGACTTCTGCTTTGTTTACATTTCAAGTATTTTCCTCTTTCTTTAACTTTTCCTTGATATTTTTCTCATTGATGGTGTCTGGGTCAGGTGCTACCAATTGGAGCCATTCTTTAGGTATGCTGCATTTTTTAAGCATTCAGTACCTGTTTAGCCTAAAAACAGCATGTTGGACGTCAGTGGTGTGCTAGCTGCAATTGTTTCAACCAAGATTCCTAAAAGAAAGTTGTCTTGATTTTTGAAGTGATCTAGGTGTAGTAATTGCCCAGGGAAGTCCTGGAGTGTGTGTCTCCATTACAACGGCATGAGGTCTCTAAGTCATTTACTTGCAGAAAGAGAATTGTGAAATTTTTTGTTTAATTGAGGCTCTGTGGAGGGCTAACACTTTCAGGTGTTTTCCCCAGATATATATTATATTATATAGTGGTGTTTTAAATGGGTCTCTCAAAGAAAGCTATGTATATCTGTTCATAATATTATTTACTACTATTGTGTCCTATTTGCTACTATTTTGTGGCCAAACAAAAGCAAATCCCCTTGATCTTCTCTTTCCATTTACACTAATCTACATGTCGGGTTCTTTACCCCTTTGAGCATTTTGATTGGTCAATCACTTGACTTACCGCCAATGAATAAATAATAGAGTTGAAGACACCTAGCAAACAGCCTTTCATGGTGGCTGATTTGTTTCCTAGAGACACATGCATTTTTTAATACTTTCACTTTTTTGTTTTGGTTTTTCCAGGCACTCTGAGCTGACCTAAATAATTTTTTTCCTAGAACTACAACAGTCAAACTTTTACATTGTTACCACTCTCAGTTGTACGTTAAAACTAAGCTTAACTTTTATTATGTTGTGTAATATTTTACAAGATTTGGTCCTTCCAAGTAAGTAGTATCTTTGTGTTTTTAAGGTGCACTCGAACTACCATGAAGCACACAATGTCACATGTCAGAAAGAGGGAGAACCTACAGTTACCAGCTGCAAAATCCACACATTTTGTCCTTCTCAAGCCTGTTTACACAAGCAATGGTTCGGAAAAGACCCATGGTCAATGTATAATGTGCGCTCAGCTCAGAATCCGGAATCTAGTGTAAACACCATTTACTGCAAAGTTTTTATTTACCACTTCACTTATCATGCCATGAGCGAAAAAGGACTCTGAAGGAGAGAATTTGCCTTCAACGTACAGTAGGAACTGTGGAAAGATACCCTGTTTCTCAGCCCTAGTCTTAGTTTTCACAACAGCAGGATGGGCCCATGCTGAAGTGAGTGCAGTAGTGCAGCAAGGAGTATTTGTTTCTGTTGTAGCTATATGAGCCAAAGTGACAATTGTGAAGGGGAGAAGGTATAGTAGTTCTCACATTGTGAGAACAGGACCCAAAGGGAAAAAAGGTTGCATTGGCAGCAAGGATGGAAAGAGAAACCAGAGGTGGAGGACACCATCTTGGGTAATCGGGGAGTACCAATTTGTTGGAGGGATAAGTAATGGAAGGTATAGCTGCTGCCTATCCCAAAGTATCTTATCCCACACCACCTTTTCCTTCAAATACATGCATGGAAGCTGCAAATAAAACAAGTTAAGACACAGATTTAATGCTCACGTATGACATCAACTCTGTCCACGTAGTAGCCCACGTGACACTTTGTGATCCTTTGCACTTGTACTGTGTAGAGTGCAACCCATATGCCAAGCTCTTCAGCGCCTCAGCAGGGGTATAAAGTGTTATATAGAAGCAGTTACAATACAGTACAACAAAGTGTAACCTTTTTTTAATTTCATTTAAGAGGCTTGTTCACGACATTTCTTCTGACCTAACTATAGGCTCTCATATGATGCTGGGTATGAAACAATAGGGTCAAGATTTAGGGCTGTCTTTTAAACTAAGTATTGTTTTTCAGACGTGAATGTTTTTTTATGTATTATATTGTGCATTTTTATAAACTTCCTCAGAATTTAGATGCTCCGTTGCATACTTATTTACTGTGCCAATAGTTTTTCTGGACATAGTTTTCTTGGCTCTTGTAATCATTACACATGTATTTATTTATAGCGGTATTTATGTATGACTGATAAATGCAATTAGAGGAATTAACATTTGGTCTTATTTAATAGATGTGAATGGTTTTCCCAGTTCACAGCATTGTTTGGCTAGCCGCAAGAAAAAATTTGTTTGTGCTGCAGGTGCTGTTGTAAACGTTTCCTTCAAAACTATTTTGTGTTCAGTCTACTCTTGATATTTTCCTTTCCTTGACAAAGACTTCCAAATATATGTTGGCTTGATTGCATGCCGTTCAAATCCCAAAAATGTTGTGTTTTCTTCACAGGAGCAGAGGCGTAACAGGCAATCTAGAGACTTCCCTCAGTCCGTTTCACGGGATAAGGTGAGATTTGATATTTGTGTCTGAAAATATGATGGGTGCTGGGAGTGATACTTCAAACATTTTCCACAAGTTAGATGGGAGATCCAGTGTGAATGGCAATGTTCCATGTCAGTGACACCCATAGAAAAAGTGAGGTTCGAAAAGAATACAAAGCAATGATGTACTTTTTTTTTATAGATAATCTGACTTTTTTGTACTTCCTTCTCTTGTTTCTTCTATATTATAGTATGTGAATCAGCGGATCTCCATTTTCTTAGCGGGTTCTTTTTCTTAACACTACTTTTATGTCGTTTCATTCTACTTTTCTACTCTTGCTTTCAAAGTTTTGAAGGAACAGCCACTTTGAGATGGCAGCACACACGGGTGGGGAACTCCTATCTCCTGACGCCCGAGCCATCTAAATTCCTTACAAGGGCAAGAGGTTTTAATTTCTAACTTGTCCAGAGGACAAGTAGACAGTCTTATGGTAATCCGATACACAACTGCAGCCTGTTCAACCCTTTTGGTCTCAGCTAGTTAATAAGGACCTCTGAGCAGTTTATTGGCAGTGAAAGGGTCAATGCAAAAGCTGGGGCCTGCACTTTAATTTCCGTAAGAGTCCTTTTGCTTTCTCCCCGAGGCTCTTGTGTGGCTTCCAAGCCCTCCTCTGGTCCTTTCAGTTTCTTTTAGCGCAAGACGAACATGGAGCTTCTGCAGCTCCAGAACACTCAAATCACTGGAATGTAAGTGGCTGCCTTAAGGGCCTCTTGGCTCCTGCTCTGACGTTAACCTTGTGACCCCCTGCCTTTTATTCTGTGCTTCATCCTTGAGCCTCAAAACGGCCCCAAGATCCCTATTCACCCTCTCCTCCAGGGGCCTACAGTAAAGCCCATGCTTTCCCATTTCATGCTGCCCCTGCACAACCCTCTTTTGCTTTTTCTGTACACCTTATGATTCACCCGGTGCCTGTACTTGTTAACCCCACCCCACTCCCCTCTGCTGCCCCCTCTGACTGCCCTGACCCGCCCCCCCCTTGGCCTCTTATATCTTATCTCATCCAGGGCTTACATTAAAGCTCATTAGTTTCCCCATGGGGAACTCATGCAATCCTCAGGTACACCCTCATTTCTCTCCTTGCACTGGGCCTCTCATCTTACTTTGTGCATGCACCAGGGGCATGTGAACACACTGCTGTAGCAGCTACAGCAGCTGTGGAGTTCTTAATGGGCCTCTTCTTTCTGCATGCCCAGACAGTTCATAATTGACATGAAAGGGTGGATGGATATATATATGGATGAATGAGTGAAAGGGTGGATGTAAGGATGGATGAGTGAAAGAATGGATGGATGGATGGATGAGTGAAAGGGTGGATGGATGGATGGGGTGAAAGTGGATGGATGAGTGAAAGGTTGGATGGTTGAATGAAAAGGGTGGATTGATGAATGAAAAAGACTGGATGAATGGCTGATTGAGTGGGTGGATGGATTGATGGGTGGAAGGATGGATTGATGGGTGGAAGGATGGATAGATTGATGGGTGAAAGGATGGATAGATTGATGGGTGGATAGTTGAGTGAAACGGTGGATGGTGGGATGAGTGAAAGGGTGGATGGATATGAATGAAAAGGAGGATGGATAGTGTGAAAGACGGAAGAGCAAAATGATGGCTGGATGGATGAGTGAAAGGGTGGATGGATTAGTGGAAAGGAGGATGGAGGGGTGAAAGATGGAAGAGCAAAAGGATGGCTGGATGGAGGGATGAGTGAAAGAGTGGATGGATATGAGAGAAAGGGTGGAAGGAGGGGATGAAAGTGGATGGATGAGCAAAATGACGGATGGATGGATGGGTGAAAGGGAGGAAGGAAGGATGGATGAGTTTGAAAGATAGATTTGGAGCTGGAAGGATAGGTTTGGCAGGGGTGTCGTGAACCACTCGCTTTAGCAGCTACAGCGGGGGTTGAGCTCAAGATGAGCCTCTTCTCTCTGCAGCTCGCAGACAAAGGCCCATAATTAATGTGTAAGGGTGAGTGAGTGGATGGAATTGTGGGTGAAAGGGTGGATAGATGAGTGAGTGTATGAATGTAAGTGTGGCTTGCTAGATGGATGAATGAGTGAAAGGCTGGATGAGTGACAGGGATGGTGGATGGACTATGGATGTGAAAAGATAGATGGGTTGCACGGTGGATCAGTAAGCGGAAGAATGGATGAGTGAAAGGGTAAATTGATGGATGAGCGGAAGAATAGGTGAGCGAAAGGATGGACAGAAGGCTGAGATGGATGGATGGACATGTTTGGGGATGGATCTGTAGATATGGATGGGCGGATGGATGGATTGACAAACAGAATGGTGAAAGGCTGATGAAAGAATTAATGAAAGCCAATGTAAAGGGGAAATGCTAGATATCAGTGGGTGAATGAAGGGGAAAGGATGAATGAGTAGATCTGCAGAAAAGAGGCAAAATAAGGAAATCACTAGTATTCAAATCCTTCTATACTATGAGCCTGAGATAACCAGAGATGCTATTATCCAAGCTCTTCTGTAATGAGTGCTGCCATTATTTGACGGTGCACTACATGGCACCAAAGGGACAAGTGGATTTTGTACAGGACAAGTAGATTTATGAAGCTACCTGTTCCACGGACAAGTAGATATTTTATTAAATTCCACACCCCTGAGCACAACAAACAAGTGTGCCTTCAGAATGTAGAAATAGCCTTTTATTGTGCAGTTGCTGATGGAGCGCTGATTATGTAATCTTTAAGGCATTCATTAATCTGCGCTTTCTTGGGTTTTGAAATAACATTGTAGCAAAATCACTGCTTTTAATCTTGATAGTTGGAAGGATTTTATTTCATGTGGCAGGTGAACTCATTTTAAAATCCTTCTGCATGAGTGTGGTCCATTTTGCTCTTCTTTTTATTACTGACAGCGAGAAATGTTTCAGGTAGTAACAGCAATTGAAGGAGACCGTCCGCTATTTGTAGTGTGGGAATTCAGTTAACTTCTACACCTAAATTATTCTGCAAAACTTCAAGATGACTATTAAACTTTAAGTTCTGTACTTTTACTGTCTGGTTTAATTTTTCTAAATTGATCACAAGGTTGGGATTCTGATGATTGCAGCACAGATATTTTATTCACATATGCTCATTAGAATGTCATTTTACTCAACGGAGCAGTGCTATTTGTGTACATATTATAGTTCTG
Organism: Triturus cristatus; assembly: GCF_964204655.1. Taxonomy (NCBI): domain Eukaryota; kingdom Metazoa; phylum Chordata; class Amphibia; order Caudata; family Salamandridae; genus Triturus; species Triturus cristatus. The sequence goes on from NC_140585.1 coordinate 367,387,165, forward strand.
TCCCTCCTTTTCTTTTAGTAAATCTAAATGCTGCTAATATACTTATTGCAGTTGCTGTATTTACATTTTTAATGATCTAGACCAGGATGAATATAGATGTTTGAATGAGATCTTTCACAAGAGTTTCATTTTTTGTTTCAACCTTCAAACTTTGTACAACCTTTAAAAAACAATTAAAGCAGATGTTAGTAATAAACAAATTACACCATTCAGAAGTGTGGAAGCTCACCTGTGCCACCTAGGAGACTACCCGGCTCTGCTTGGATGCTTTATCTCGGCCCCCTAAATTCCAAGGCAATCGCTTTGACTGACTGTAAGTGAACACAAGGATTCTAAGTGATTTCCTCTGTTGGCCGTCATTGAAACTATAGCCTTTGCACATTAATTCTCATAGAACAGCCTTCTCCGTATTAGCAATAACTAAGCAGGACAACTGCACACCGACAATATTTCGTTCTAAATCTGCATACCCACAACCCTTTCTATTCTAGCTGCAACCATTAGGTCCATTTTTAGTTATTAGTCTAACTCTCCCTCCAGCTGTAACCTGTTTCTTTTTTATTCATATTAAAAATAATTTTCTTGAACTTTCCAAGGTATATTCTCCGGGCTCAGCAACTATTTCTTGCAAATAGTTGGGAACCTCTCATTTATCCCACAAGAGCACCCAGATGCTGAGATGACTGGCAGTAGTTTTGACACACTACCGGTTGTGGAACACACTCTTTTTATGTTTAAGTACAAAGAGCATCCTGTTTACTGCAATGCCTTCCTGTGTTTCTGGCAGTTCCATGACTGGTGGCGTCCATGCAATGCTCATGGAAGAGTGAACTATAGGAGAGCTTTATAGAAGATGTGTGGGAATGGAACAGAAATGGACTCCTTAGCAATGGACCTGGACCAGCTCCATATAAGGTGGGGCTGTGAGGGTACATAATGCTTTGAACTCCTTTGATCACTGTTTGTGCGAAGATACGAATAACACGAAAAAGGCTAATGTGTGGGTGTAGTAACCATCTTGGAATGAAGTTTGACTTGACTTAAGCTGCAGTTTAATAGACACAAAGCTAGAAAGGTTCCTTCTTCAGAGCAGCGTACAGGGATCTGAAGCACCTAGTATGCCTGCCCTTTATAGGATGTTCCCTCTGAAATCCTACACATTAACCGCATCTTCCTCTGTGAATATCTGCTGCAATCCAAGACACCGACTAGCCATAAAAGCCATTGTCTGCCAAAGCTTGTGCTTTCATGCAATATGTGGAAGGGAGTAGATAAAAACAATCCTTAAAGTCTGCTCTTCAGCCATACCTATGCAAGGACCGGCCACCACATCTGGACCTTTTTATTCTGGGTTGAAGGGCAAGGAAGGATCCAGATGACCGAAGATCTTTCTTCGGATGATAGGGGGTAATAAGTGACTGAAGAATGGGGGGGCCCTTCCTCCAGAAGGCCTTATGGGACAGACACATTGCCTTAAACTGGATCCTTTGTCTGATCGGCAGCCAGTGAAGGCTTTTTAATGCTTGTTTTGCAGAACTCCAACGAGGAGCCTGAAGAAGTCTGCGGGCCGCACAGTTCTGTATTACTTGGAGCTTATTGATGGTGTAGTGAGGTGCTCCCAGATATAAAGCATTGCCATAATCCAGGCGGGAAAGGATCAGTGCCTGAACCATGATCCTTCTGGCATGGAAGGGCAAAAGGTAAAGGACCTTATGAAGCATCCTTAGAAGTCCGAAGCAAGTAGCCGAGAGTTTAGTTGCCTGGTAACTAAATGAGAGCGAATGATCAATCCAGATGCCTAGGCTCTTAATTTGGGGTTGGAGCCGGCCCTAGGCAGACTGGCCATAAGGAGGCCGAGTTGAGAACAGGAGAATTGCCCAACGGCATGAGCTCCGTCTTATCCCCATTAAGCTTAAGGCATGATTGTTCCATCCACTTGGCAACCTCCTCTAGACAACTGGCTAGAGTGCTAGATGACCCTTCCGGGTGGTTAAGAGCTACCACGAGCTGGGTATCATCTGCATAGGAAACAATTTTTATGCCAAATGGATGGACAATTTCTGCCAGAGGTTTCAGATATATATTAAATAGGGTGGGACTCAGTGCGGAGCCCTGAGGGACCCCGCAGTTGAGGGGGTACTGATTGGAGGCAACATCTCCCTCAAAGACCCTAAAAGAGCGGCCAGTAAGAAAAGATCGCAGCCACTATACTGCCATACCAGACACTCCCAAGTTCATGAGCCTGGCGCACAATATGGAATGATTGACAGTATCAAATGCAGCGCTGAGGTCAAGAAGGATAATGGCTGCAGAACCCCTTAGGTCACTGCAAGAAGGACCGTCTCAGTACCCATTTGGGGGCGGAACCCAGTCTGAGAGGGGTGAAGTAGATTATTGGTTTCTAGAAAGGCTACCAGAGTGTTATTTACATGCCTTTCCAGAATCTTACTTACCCACGGCAAAAAGGAAATAGGGCGATAGTTAGCCAGATTGTCCTGATCCAGGGTAGGTTTTTTCAGCAGGGCTTTGACCATCGCACATTTCCATGCTGATGGGACTAAACCAGTGGAGATGGAAGAATTAACCAGGTCCAAGATTATAAGGCAAATAGTATCGGATACCAAAGTGAGTGCCTGGGGAGGAGCAGGATCAGTAGGAGAGCCCGATTTTATGTGGGCCATAATGGGACCCAGCAGGGTCAAGTCAAGAGGGGGGAATTGTTCTAAGAGAATATGGGGTTTTACCAACGGTTCCGCAGGAGCAATTCTAGTGCTAGTGGAGTGAGAGGGTGAGAAAGCCTGATAAATCGTTTGGATCTTTTTGTGAAAAAAGTCTGCCAGAGTGTTGCAGTGTGCCGTGGCGTCACGTAGTCTGGGGGGGTTTCAGGGTAAGTTTGGTTAGGGTTCTGGCAATTTTAAAGATTTCTTTGGGGGAGTTGGCAGCTTGCACAATTTTTTGCTCATAGAAAGCGGCTTGAGTAGTTTTAATTGCGGCTTTATAATATTTAAGGGATTCCCTATATTCTATTTTACTAAGGTCAGAATAGTCCAACCTCCATTTCCTTTCAAGCCGTCTGCTACGTTGTTTGAGTTCCCTTAAATTATCAGTAAACCAGGGAGCAGTTTTCGGCCTGTTTGATATGGGGCAGATTTTTTAGAAAGTATCATATCCAATGCACCCTGAATCCAGGAGTTAAACTCCTCATTAACTTTCCCCAAATTGAGGTTGCCCTCCCAGAGTGGTCTATTGTTTTCCAGGACTGACCTCCACTGGTCAGTTGAAAGTCTAGACCAGTTGCGTCTGCATACTAAGGTTCTATTAGCAGATTTCTCAGGTCTACTAATTTCCTATAATATGGGGATCAAGAAGTGGTCAGACCACGGAAGGGGACCGGAGGTCCTGTCTTAAGCTCACCACAGTTACTAAAAACTGGGTCCAAAAGATGGCCCTTAGAGTGTGTCGGCTTCCTCACTTTCTCCCTGAGCTGGAGAGCTGACAGATTCTCCGTCAGTTCCAGCGCCATTTTGTCCGAGGGATTATCTATGAGAAGATAAAGATCACCTAAAAGAGTATAATTCGCGGGTCCCATAGCTAATTCTGCCACTATTGTAGGTAATGCATTGATACATTTTTTTGCATTACCTGGGGGGCGATACACCAAGATGCCCGAAAAAGTGCTTGTGGGGAAAATCTCCAAGGAGAAGACCATACTCTCGCAGTCAGATAGAGGATCTTCGGTAGTATGACAGTCAAAAGTAATTTTAAAAATAATGGCTATACCCCCTCCTCTACCGGATTTCCGGTCGGTCCTCCGTCGTCGAAGTACTTAGACGCCGCCCTGGCGCGCTGACGTCAGTTCTTCTTTTTTCCGCGCCAGTAAGCGCCGATCCGGGAAGAGCATACCCTTTAGTCACTTTTTGACTAAATCCTTTTGAACTCGTTTGGTTCCATTCTTCGTCGACCTCGACTCTGGTGCTGATAGGAATGCCTGGGTTTAAAGCTTGTGACTCCTGTCACCGACTGATGTCGGTCACGGACCACCACTGCCGGTGCCTCTATTGCCTTGGGGCCGACCACGATGCCGAGTCGTGCCTCGACTGCTGGGCCTTGACTTCGAAGGCTAGGCGGGAGCGGTCCCGCAAGCTGCTCGAGTTCCGGCAGTCGGCTCCGTGCCGTTCAAGGTCCCGGTCGAGGAGGAGGTCGAAGGACCGGTCGCGAAGCCGCAGCCACCACCGCTCGTTGGGGTCCAAGTCTTCGCGATCCGGTAAGTCGAAGCACAGCAAGAAGTCGAAGAGGCGACATCGCTCTTCTGGCTCCCCTCGCCGGTCGCGCGACTCGGCTGAGGGTTTGGGTGGCACCACCCACGAGGCTCCTTCGGAGCTGCAGGAGTCTCGTCCGTCCCCATACCCTCCTGTCCCTGAGACTGACGCAACTCCGGCGGAGGTCAGTGCCTTCCTCATGGCCATGAGGAATCTGGCTCCGCCGTCGACACCTGCCGGCGCGCCTTCGGGCTCGACAGGGAGGCGTAGCGAGCCGGCGGCTCCGGCCCCGTCGTCGATTTCGGTCCCGACGCCGCAGGTCCCTGAGGGATCCAGGCCTGGATCCCAGTCGCCGCCGGTCGCCCTCATGACCCCTCCGCCGGCGCCGACTCCTCCGGTGCCGCCTTCGGATGACGCCGTTCCCCAGTTTAGTCCCGGTCTGGGCCCTGCGTCAGAGCGGCGCCGTCTGGCGCTGCACCCGACGCCGATAAGTGGCAATTTCATCTTCCGCCCGGCTCCAATCATTCCACCTGTATACCAGGAATCGTATGACGGTGACGACTGGGAGGGGTCTGAGGATCCTCTGGCTCGGCAGGGCCAGGTATCACTGGACTGGTCAGACAAACTGGGGGATGCCAGTGGTCTTGATACCTCCCCTGACACTGGCTTCATCTCTCACGTCCGCCTAGCCACAGGCCACAGAACCAACCTCCACGCAGTCACGGACGTGGATTCCGCCGTGGCGGTACAGGGGGACAACGTGCCGGTCCATCCACATCTACCCCAGCAGCATCCGCCTCTAAGCCCTCGTAGTCCGAGCTTTCAGGCCCATTCCACGCCAGTGGGAGGCAGAGTTCGCCATCACCTGCTCCACTGGCGGTCCATCACATTGGACAGGTGGGTGCTGCAAATCGTCCGAAGGGGCTACTCCCTCCCCTTCGAGGTGACCCCTCCACCCATGCCACTGCAGTGCCACCGAATTTCGGGGGATCACTTGCAACTTCTGCAGGAGGAAGTTACGGCCCTCTTGGCCAAGGGCGCCCTTGAGCGCGTTCCTGGTCCAGAAGTAGGTCGTGGTTGTTGTTCCCACTACTTTCTGGTTCCCAAGAAGGGGAAAGGGGGCCTACGCTCTATCTTTGACCTCAGGAGCGTCAACACCTTCCACCGGAAGGAGAAGTTCAAGATGCTCACCTTGGCTCAGGTTCTGGCTGCCCTAGACCCTGGATGGTAGTGTTGGACTTGCAGGACGCTTATTTCCACATCCCCGTCCTGCCGGCCCACCGACGTTACCTGCAGTTCACAGTGGGCCAAGAGCATTTTCAGTTTACCGTGCTCCCCTTTGACCTCACCAGTGCCCCTCGGGTGATCACGAAAGTGATGGCGGTAGTCGCAGCTCACCTGCGCAGATTAGGGGTTCCAGTCTTCCCCTATCTCAACGACTGGTTGTTGAAGGCGGGCTCGCCCCAGGCAGTCGTCTCCTACCTCCAGACTACGGCTGACCTCTTGCATTTGCTGTGATTCTCCAATGTGCCGAAGTTGCATCTGAGTCCCTCCCAGAAGCTCCTCTTCATCGGAGCGGTTCTGGACTCTGCGCAGTTCCAGCCCTATCCTCCGGAACAGCGGGTCCGGAATATTCAGGCTCCGATTCCCATGTTTCGGCCTCTATCCCGGCTTTCGGCCAGGTTGGTGCTGCTGCTTCTGGGTCTGATGGCCTCCTGCATCCTGTTGGTGCATCACGCCAGATGGCGAATGCGGGCTCTGCAGTGGGACCTGAAGTTTCAGTGGGCCCAGCATCGGGGCAACCTGTCCGACCATGTCTTGATCTCGGAGGGCAGGTGGCTCACAGACCATGATTGGGTCAGTGGCAGATCCCTCTCCCTTCCCCAACGGGAGCATGTAGTAGTGACTGATGCGTCCCTCCTGGGATGGGGGGGGTGGCACATGGGAGAGGCGGAGATCAGAGGCCTCTGGTCTCCGGCGGAGTCCCAGCTCCATAGCTACCTTCTGGAGCTGAGAGCGATCCGACTTGCACTGAAAGCATTCCTTCCCTCCGTCCGGGGAAGTGTAGTGCAGGTGTTCAAGGACAACACCACCGCTATGTGGTATTGCAACAAACAGGGCGGGGCGGGGTCGTGGACCCTTTGTCAGGAGGCTCTGCGTCTCTAGACATGGCTGGAACATCAGGGCATCACCCTGGTGGTTCAACATCTGGTGGGCTCTCTGAACGCCAGAGCAGATGAACTCAGCCGCCAGTGCATGATGGATCACGAATGGCGTCTAAACTCGGACGTGGCGCAAGGCCTCTTTCGGCAGTGGGGAGAGCCTTGGTTAGATCTATTCGTCACCGAAGAGAACGCGCAATGTCAGCAGTTCTGCACGTTGGAGATTCCAAGGCGGCACTCGCTCGGGGACGCCTTTCGTCGTGAGTGGAGTTGCGGTCTGTTGTACGCCTTTCCGCCTATACCACTTCTGCCCAGAGTGCTGAAGAAGATCAGGCGCGACCGGGCCCAAGTCATCTTGGTGGCTCCGGACTGGGCACGAAGATACTGGTATCCCGAGCTACTCAGTCTATCGGTCGATTCCCCGATACGTCTGCCTCTTCAGGGGGACCTTCTGTCGCAGCAGCAGGGGACGGTCCTCCACCCGAACCTGTCCAGCCTCCACCTCCATGCGTGGAGATTGAGCGACGGCAGTTGATGCCATTTTGAATTGCCTCCTGAAGTCTGTAATGTTATTCTGGCAGCCAGGTGTCCCTCCACAAAATCGGTATACGCCTGCAGGTGGAACAAATTTGTGGCATGGTGCACAGCAAAGGCTGTGGATCCCCTTTCCGCCCCTCTTTCTGAGGTTCTCCTCTTTCTTCTTTCCATGGCCCCGCAGAGCTCTGCTCTGGGCACTCTTAAAGGTTATCTTTCTGCTATTTCTGCTTTCCTACGGCTTCCTGATCAGCCTTCTCTTTTCAAATCCCCTGTTGTTTCTCGCTTCTTTAAGGGCATTACTCACATGTTTCCTCCTATCCCTTTCATAATGCCTCAGTGGGATTTGAATCTGGTCTTGACGTTTCTGATGTGCGCTCCCTTTGAGCCACTTCATAATTGTCCCCTTCGTCTGTTGACGCTTAAGACTGCTTTCCTGGTGGCCATCACCTCTGCTAGAAGGGTGAGTGAGCTCCAGGCTCTCTCTTCTAAGCCTCCTTTCCTTTCTGTCCATCCGGACAAAGTTGTTCTCAGGACTCGTCCTTCCTTTCTTCCTAAGGTGGTGACTGCCTTTCACATCGGGCAGTCTGTTATGCTACCCACCTTCTCTTTCCGCCTCCGCATCCCTCGAAAGAGGAAGAGAGGCTCCACCGTCTGGACCCAAAACAGGCTCTGTCCTTCTATCTGGACCGCACCAAACAGTTCCGGGTGGACGACCAACTCTTTGTCGGCTACGTGGGCGCTAAGAAGGGAAGGGCGGTGCACAAACTAACCATCTCGGTGGGTCGTTTCGTGTATCAAGGCCTGTTACTCCTTAGCTAAAAAGGAACCTCCTGTAGGGCTGAGGGCCCATTCCACTCGGGCCACAGCGGCGACTACTGCCCTGGGCCGGGGAGTCCTCTTGCAGGACATTTGTCAGGCAGCAACGTGGGCCTCGCTGCACACGTTTGCCAAACATTATTGCCTGGTCAGCCAAGTCCGGAGAGACTGCTTCTTTGACCGTTCTGTTCTCCAGGACTTTCTGGTGTGATCTTGGTTCGCAGACCCACCACTGGGGTTGGTATTGCTGGGGTATCTATTCTAAGGTGAGGAATCTAACTAACGTGTTTCTTTCAGATGAACAAGTTACTTACCTTCGGTAACGATATATCTGTAAGAAACATTAGTTAGTTAGATTCCTCACCGCCCCACCCATCCTCCCCGTTCTGCGAACCGATATCTAGGGTTGAGATCATCCCTTTCAGGGCCCTAGCATTTTTTGGCACCAGTGTCGGTCTCTTGCATGGCTCTGCGTTTCTGGCGCGGAAAGCTATGTACAAGAACTTACATCAGCGCGCGAGGGCGGCGTCTAAGTACTCCAACGTCATCCTGGCGATCACAACGCCGTCGACTAACGTGGAGCCGCCGACGACTCCTAGCGACGCGCAAGGGTATTGCTGACGAAAAATCTTATCGGTTCCAGCTTGACGCCTGGGGATATTCTAAGGTGAGGAATCTAGCTAACTAATGTTTCTTACAGATATATCGTTACCGAAGGTAAGTAATTTGTTCTTTACCTCTATTTCATTAAGTTCACTAGTAGAGTCAAATGGCCAGCTCTTGGGAATTCGACCACGCAAAGGATGTTTTATAATAATATGCACACATTATCATGAATAATGCGAGATAAAAGCCACAACAGATAGCATTAAAGCAAGAATTTACAACACAGAAGTTGCCAAGATTAATACGTTCTTGAAATGTGCCTTTACCAGAAACAAATGACAAAACTAGTGAATGTTTGTCCCTATATTAATAGTGAAAAACCATCACCGTGGTCGTTGATCCCACAGAAGATTTGCCTGTGAGCATTGGAGGTAACAGACCTTATATATAAGGTAGATATGTCCCATAAAGTAAATGTCATGCATTTGTTCGGATTGGATGTTTTGGCCAAATAACACTCTGCATCCTCTCAATAAGCAACACCCTTGTCCTCCATTTCACTTTTTTCACAAGAATGAGGGAATCACAAGTGAGGATCCCCCTGTTTTCAGTTTACTGGCAGCTGTATTGCTGTGGTCACTGAAGCTTCTGTTTACAGTACATTACCCTGCTGCACCAGACTGTGTGTGATTTCCTTTAATGCTTTTCTTCCTCACACAGGAGAAAAGAAGAACTTCACAAGAGAGTCTTGACTATAATTGGTTTTCTTAATCTTAAATGTGTGAAATATTTAAAGGGTATCTTTTTTTTTCCATGTTGCTTGGGCTTTTAAGTTTAAGGTTTAGTAAAACTAGATTAAAAACAAAACCCACAGTGCAAGGACTACAATTACAAGGACAGAAACAAAAAGCAAATTGTCAGCTTTGTCCTGCCACCGGCGATGAAATCCTTAACTTTTTACATGTTTTAACATCAACACACCACTGTAAAAGGAAACCGTTGTCGGGATTTTGAGTATGATTAAGGTTTATGTGATCTCCTTGATGTGTAAGTGATTTCAATGATGATTCTGAAAGATGCACATATAATTCTTGAATAATGTAACATCAGTCACACTTGAATCCCTGCTGTTATCACAAATCCTTTTTGTCAAAGCCGATTCCTCATAAGTCACAAATAGCCTCACAGGATATTATCAAACTACAGTAAATCTAAATTTCCTGATGGATCACCCTCTCTACTAGTAAAATAGTTTTTATATATTTCTGTGGCAGAAGTGTTATTCTAATATGTTTAGGGTACCCTGGATCTTTTGATCTTACATGGTGTGGTAATGCTCAATTTCCTTCTCATGTGTTTTGTTTGTTGCTTTCGTAAAAATAAAACACTTGTCAGACTACCTACACACTAGAGGTCATTGGACTGTCCCTGCTGAAACAATGTGGTAGGTAGAAGAAAAATAACGAGCTCTGGTGTATTATGCATCTATAAAAACTAAATCAATTCCTACCACCTGAAGGTTTAATTTTGGTCTCAGGCTCAGAGCCATACAAGAAAAGGTCCTTCTTTTGGACACTTACTTCCTCTTAGCAGCTTTTAAAGGTAACAAGAAGAGCCATCAGTTCATAGTTGGATCCTAGCAAAAAAAGTAGGAGGCCTTTCAAGTTGTCTTGCAGATCCTATGGTTTTCTGTAATGACATTGTTACAGTCATAATACAGCTATGTAAGGAAGAGTTTAATCTCAAGAGGGGAAGATTAATTGGGCTGGAAACGAAGCAAGGCTAAGTTACTTCTAAACAAATGGAGGCCAAACTCTGAAATGAGGTGCAGTAACTATATCATGGTTTATTGTCATGAATCATAATTCATTGTATTCCAAATTTGATTTGTTTTCAAAACTGCACAATTCCTGCTATTGTTACTTCTGAAGTAAGATGTGAAATGTGTCCTTTGTGCCTCTGTTTAGCTTGACCACATTACAAATGAAACTGCATTTTTGCTTTGTTTCTCTGCACTTCTGTCCCTTAAGCAATCTGCACCAAGGTTTAGAAAGATAACGTACAGGAGACGTGCCTCATAATGACAGATTGGATGGAGATTAGACATGGGGAGGTGGGTGTTTAAGTTATTGCCACACAAAAATTTAGCTTTAGCGTTCTCAACCAAGTACAGGAAAAAACATCTAATTGAAAGTACACTGAATGTACAGATTTTGTTGTGCTAAATTTAATTTGCCTCTTTAGTTTGTAATTCCTGAGGAATTTTAAAGTTGCAACCTAAAAACTAAGCAGCCATTGATCATGAGTGTGTTAATTTATATACGATTAGATTTTACACTGGGAAAATTTGAGAAAACTGAAAAAAGGATTCTTATTGGCTATCCTGCCCCAAAGTTTGCAAACATAATAGAATCTAATAGGCTGGAATAAATGAAATATTGTTAGGTGTTTTACAAATGAGGCAACATTCAGCTTACCCGGGTCTTGCTAGCATCTCTGCCATGAACACCTCTTGAAGAGCCAAGTCAGACATGCTCTCACTGAGGGACGTGACAGACTTGAACTAGGACTGTCACATCACCTACAGAGATATGCTGGCACATCAGTGTTGTTGGGATTGTGAAACAGATCCTCCTTCTTGGGGAAGGGCTTACTTGGAGAAGTCAGGAGGGACTCTTTGACTACCTAGCAGGTCCACTGCACTCCAGAGGTCACAATACAGCTGTAGTGCCAGTGCCTAGCATTTGAGTCTCTTGTCTGGCACAGGTTGACTGAAAAGGCAGTCACTTATTTCTCAGCTGAATTCTGGAAACCTTCAACTTGAGGGAGCACCAGATTGCTCAGTAACCTTCAGGAACACAACATTAGGCTCATCACAAAATCTTCTGGAAGGCTGAGGACTTTTGAAAGGTTGTGTTGGATCTTATGCAAAAGCTTAGAGCATTTACTTCTACTGCCCAATACACCAGTGGTATGATTTTTGATATAGTAGAAAATCCTCTCACGTACAGAATTTCTTGGCCAATTACTTGAATGCTGAATTTAAGTTGGTTAAAGGAACCGACAACTGGTTTATTTAGTTTTATCTCAAAAGAATTTATTGATTTTCGTAAAGCATAAACAATTGAATATTCACAAACGTATGATGTATGGTAGGTCTAAGTGATATACTTATTTGGGAAATGTGTTTGTGGGGTTTAGCTGTACACACATGGTCTGCATATTCCTGCCGTCTAGTGTTGGGCTTGGATGTGTACAACTTGTTTCTCTTCCAAGAAGTCTTTTGAGTCACAAGGTGTAGTCACTCCTCCTATGACTGGTAATGCGCATGACATTGACTTCATAGTTTTCGTCCGCCTTTTGGGTCGGATGTGCTTCACTGAGTTGACACCGCATGGCATCCTTCATCTGGGCCTCTCGATTCCTCCTTTCCCTATAGCCTCGGACAATCGTTCTCTGTGTCAAGTTTTCATCACGTCCATCGTGGTCCCTCCATCAGATCTGCGTCTTTGGGTTCATCAATGCCACATTCGGGGCTATGCTCTTCTCGTGTCTTTTCCATCTGGTTCAGTTTTTGAGAATGCAAGCACAATGATGGAAAAAACACACCATTGTGCTACTATCCATTGTGCCATTCCAAGTACTCATGGGCAGATCCACACGCAGTTTGCAACCTCTGTCTGTCGCCGGAGCATAACAAGGCCTCTTGCTCCTCTTGCCTCGCCTTGTGTTACAAAAAGGCTATCTGGAACCATTGCGATTGTCAGCTTGCTTGATGCGCCATGGCACAGCACTGAGACGATATTACCCCTGAAATTTTCAGGGAAGACGTGGATTAAGAGAAAGCGGGAGAGGCCAAGGCCGTACAAGTTGTTTCTTTCAAAACCAAACCCGATTCCCCCTCGGACTCTGAGGTCCCTGACCCTCAAGCCACACCCAGCGTCCGAAGACAACAGTGAGTGCTAATTCTCACCACCAACTCACTCATCACCCCCCCCGGGGGGTGGGGGGGGGGGAGTGGGGCAGGCGTCGACCTCACAATTGGGGACGCAGCCTTCCAACCATGGCCAGAACCAACCTAAGGCTTCGGAGCTGTCTCTGACAACAACCCCAGCTCCGAGCAAGCAGCCTAAGACCCGGCACAGCTCTTTTGACAGCCTCTGGGGTCTTGGCACGTGCACCGACGGACACCTCAGAGCTGAAACCGCTGTTAATGGTGAAGACTTCCTCGAAGCCGAAACAGCCTTGCCACCCTGTTGGACAGCCACAGCAGACTGAGGATCTGGAGCTGCTGATTCTTCAACACTTTCAGGAGGAGCTGGTCTCTTGACAGTGAAGACTGTTCATTCATCCGCAGATGGGACAAAACACTGCAAAGCCTCCACCAAAGGTGTACTAGACACTCGCTTGCAAGAGGAAGCTGTCTTTTAAAGAGCAACTAGCATTTGAACCCCCACCACCACCTCCAAAGCTCAAGAAGCATCAAGACAGGGGCACCAGTACGCTGCCCTCTAGACCTGCGCTTCCACCTCCTCCTCCATCACCACAGTGGCCCCCTGCTTCCTTCCCTGGAGGGCTGTACACATTCTTCGTATGGAGAGAGGAGCCCTCAGATCCTTATGATGCTCCCCATGACCCAGTACACAGGGATGATCCATGGGATTGTTCCTACAAGTGACAGCGACCTCCAACCTTTACCATGCCAATCGCCCCCCCCCCTCCTGAAGATACCACCTTTTACCATGAGGTAATCCACGGAGAGGCCACCTTCCACAAGGTGAACCTTTGAGTGTGCAACACAGTTTTTACCCATGCTTAAGGGGACGCTTGCGGCTACACAGGAGGTCTTCAAAGACCCAGTCAACTCTAGGGTCTTCACCCCGGGGATTGACAAAAAAATGCAAGCCTTCATCCTCTGATCCGCTCTACATTAGAAGCCAGCTCCAGCCAGACTCATTGATGGTGCACACCATCTGTAAACTGGCAAATGCTCAGGGTGCTGGGGATGCCCCTATGCCCAACAAAGAGAGTAAGAAGATCCCTGCATCAGGGAAAAGTTACCTCACAATCTGCAACTCCTAAGCGAATCGGCAACTCTGTGTGGTTGTTGTCTAGATATGACCGTGCCTATGATCAGAAGTGGGAGTGAGAAGGCTATGTAAGGCGCAAACCTCAACTTCCCAGACTTTTACAAGTAACTACACAAAATATTGTTAAGCTAGGTTATTGGGATCTCTTTGGACCGAGACCCATATCTCTGCCAAAGGACCTTTATATTGTAAGGAGCTAGGATCCACTTATAATCCCTCATTCTTCCCTTGCAAACGGTGTTGAGCCCACCTACTCTCACTAGGTGTAGTGGGTGAGGATCCAATGATCAACCAGGCCGCATTTGATACCTGTGGGTGAGGATAGTACAACAATATCCATGAGATGCCAGGATCGCACTAATTCACCTGGGTGCGGATCCTTCACTTTCTTGAGATATACTAGGACACCGCAGGTGTGAAGAGATCACAATAACATAGGTTAACCCTGTTTTGTGTAGTTACTAGATTTGACTGTGCCCAGTGGGATGGAATGGGAAACCTAATCCAGCATTTCCCTGACCAATACAAACAACAGGCACATAAGATTGTAGAGGAAGGGCAAACGATCTCCAACACCACCATGTTCTTGATGCGGCGGACACTGCTGCAGAGGCATAAATCCCCGTCTTGATCCACAGGCTTGCTTTGCTCTGTCTCTCAGGCTTCAAGCCAGAAGTCCAGCACCATCTGCCCACCATGCCGTTTGATACGGGACACTTCTTTGGGCCTCAAGTTAATCAGATGCCGGAAAAAATCAAGAAAGATTCGGACACGGCCAAAGCAATGGAGACCTCCACTCTCCATCGCCTTGTGTGACTTTTCATCCCTCACCATTCTGTGGCGACGCTAAGACCACCTCCACAGAGACCTCCATCTCCTACCAGAAGCAGCAGCACAAACCACAAGCCTCTTGGGGTTACACCAAGGGTGCCTATAGTGGAAACGATAACAATGGCAGGTGTAGAGGTGGAGCAGCTAAAGGAGCCACACCGCCAAGCAGTGACGTCCTCTCCCTTCTCCTCGATCAGACAACACCTGTCAGGGGACGACTGCAGGGATTCCTTCCGCAGTGGCGAAACATTACCTCAGACCAAGGAGTTCTGTCCATTGTAAAGCAGGCTTACTGCCTGGAATTCACTTCTCGACCACCAAACATCCCTCCACCCCTGCAAACACTCCCTTACACCAGAGCATCCGCGGCGGAGCCATGCCTACCACAGTGCCATTGGAAAAGAGAATTCTGGTGTTGGACTTGCTACATGAGCATCCGTACACACCTTCAACAGGCACTACTGTCTTGATAATCAAGTCCTCAGGCAGTGCCATTTTGGCCACACGGTCCTGCAGAACTTCATGGTGTCTGTCCCTCCACCTTTTGAGAGGTACAGCTGTGGTATCTATTCAGCAGGTGATCAATCTGCATTTGGAAGTATCCACCAAAAGAACAAGTTGCGTACCTTCAGTAGTGTGGTGGATGCTCTATCTAACTGCATACTCCTCGGCACTAATCTCCTCCCTGTTCTTTGGAATTCTGGAATGAACATTTAAGATTCTAAAAAAGATCTTGCACAGTCACACTTGCAATCTGTCATAGGGACTAGGAAATCTGTCATAGTACATAGAAGAGTCTCACAGGAGGGGATATATATATTTATTTATTTATATACCAAATCTGATGCACAGGATCAAATGTTAAAACGCCAAGTTTAATCCATTTAAAACAGCCATTGTGATACGTTTCCGCCGAGGCACCGGCCTTTCTCACACAAGTCAAGCGCCATATGGATTGCCTTAGTTAAACTCTACACAAAACACGTGATGCATGGATATAGAAAACAGAAAAATATATACAACTGCTTTCATTTTTTCTAACTACAATATTTGAACACTTTTTTTTATCTAAGCATCATGAGTTGAACAATGGACGCAATACCATCACACAAGTGCATTAAGTCCTGTGACTGCAGGTTTTGATGCTTAATACCAATGAGGACCTCCGGTAGAATACCTAAGACAAGTGTCAGGTCTTAATATTTAAAACACCAGAGTGTGCAATACAACTCGGACTGTGCATGTATATAAGTGAAATTGCAATATATATATATCCATCAATCCCTTGTGTTTGCTGTATTCAGTATATGCGCATGAAGGTCTGCCCATCTTTTTAATTGGCTCCTGTCACTGTCCTCTGTAAATGGCGGCTTATATATAATCTGTACCGTCACGGAGGTGGTGAGGTCCGGTGGTGCCACCTGTCACTGCTCTGGTACAATTGCTGTAAAAAGTTCTGGATCCAGTTAGCTGGAACCAGTAAGCTCATTGTTTCTGTGAATAAGTTGTGTTAGGTGTGATATATTGGATTAAGTGTAGCTAAGCCACCAACATTTTGTTTTATTAGAAGTGGATTGAGAGCAGTCTGCAGAGTCGTGCATGAGATATAGTTAAATGTGCGTGGTGCAATTAGCCTGGTGGTTCTTGTTATTATGTGATGAGGAGTCAGATATTATCTGTGGCACATTCTGTGTCTCCTCCTGACCTTGGGCCATGTAGAGCAATTTAGTCTGATGGTAGAATGTAACCTGAAGGTAGAATAGAACTTAAACAACACAGGTCAGTTCTGATATATGGAGTAATAGACATCAGATCAAGAAGGTGGTACCATTGGTTATTTAGCTAATGGTGTAGCTGTCTTCTCCATCATGTCAAATAGCTTGTATCTTTATTCTGCTGTTTACTAGTGTAACGCCCTGAACGTCTCAGGATCGTTTAACAGACACGATAATGAGAACGCAACCACTTGTGAAGGTTTAGTTATTTTAATGAAGGCAAAAATAATACAAGGAATAAACAAAGGTTATAGTCACTGGAATCCTCCAGGCTAAGTACGTTACCAGCCCACAGCACGGATGGTCCTAACCGTCCTCTGCATATACGCCGATCCCGGCGTATGCCAACAGAGGGCAGAAATGAAATGGCCGACAATGCCAATCGGTAGGCTGTGAGGGGCACGAAGAGTGTTGGGGAGAATCGAGGAGTCAGGGAAACACCCAGCCGGGGTCTCTACCTGAAGGGAGCAGCCGCTCAACCTCTTCCTCAGACTGCACCGGGACGCGGAGTCACCTCCTGGTGATGCGTCACCGATACCCCAATCACAAGCAAAGAAGACTGAACCGAGAGCAGCCGCTCGATCGATCCTGTGGACTTCCGAGTCTGTAACGCGGCAAACACCTCCTGGTGTGCGTTACAGCTGGCAGTCCCTGTATCTCTGGTCGGGCTGGGAGTTACGACTCCAACCAGCAAAAGCGCCACTGCGCTTTGACTCAGCCGAGTCAAAAAGCGAAGCTCAATGGTTATCCGGTAGAGCTTCCGGGTCCTTCACAGGTGACGATGGGGCAAGACACGGCCCAGGGAGTAACGACTCGACCTACCTCCGTTCTTGCCTTACTGGAGCACCACTCCGGAACACTGCTCTTCACTAAGCAGGTACGTCGGTTGTAAACACAATATCCGACAGCGTTGTACCTCCCGGTTCCTCCCTTTATAGGGCGTTGTTTTCCTTGAGTTATGTAACAGCTCTCCTGTTTACATAAGGGCGTGTTTTCCTTGAGTTATGTAACAGCTCTCCTGTTTACATAAGGGCGTGTTTTCCTTGAGTTATGTAACAGCTCTCCTGTTTTCATAAGGGCGTGTTTTCCTTGAGTTATGTAACAGCTCTCCTGTTTTACATAAGGGCGTGTTTTCCTTGAGTTATGTAACAGCTCTCCTGTTTACATAACCTCTCAACCGCTAAGCATCCTGGGAGATGTAGTCCGTTTTCGCTGGTTACCGTTTTCCTCCCCTCGCATGACAGGAATTCTTGACAACTAGTGAAAGGAGAGCTGAACCGTTAGGCAAAGGTGAGTTTCTCGGTGCTGGTATCTAGTCTACTTGGTCTACATGGTTGAAATGGAAACGTAATTTACCAATAAATGTATTTTGTGATCCTTCTTCCTATTCTTTACAGAATTCCTCAGAGACGCATCTCTTTACTTTTTTTTATTATTCAACAAATGAAAGTCTGAGTAAGCAGGACACATACATAAAAGATACCATTCATTCAGTTAATTAAATGGCTGGCTCAGCTGGCCTTAATAAAGTAACAGATTCAGGTGCCCCAAAACTCAAACTTATGCAAATGGTGTTATGTGCTATACATTACTGTTCTTGTTTCATGGTTGTATATAGTGTGTAACCCCATTCATTTAAATACATTTTTACTGTATTCCATCATGCTGTTATTTGAATGTTCAAAGTTTGTGTTCCCTGCACTTTTGGTGTAA
The DNA here is from genome assembly GCF_964204655.1 of Triturus cristatus. Classification (NCBI taxonomy): domain Eukaryota; kingdom Metazoa; phylum Chordata; class Amphibia; order Caudata; family Salamandridae; genus Triturus; species Triturus cristatus. Next base: position 367,404,954 of record NC_140585.1, read on the forward strand.
AAGCCGCGATGCATTTGTAATAATAGTTCGGCATAACATTTTTCAAAGTTTGGTGGCAATCCCAGCTCAACAAGTTTTTAAATTTAATAACTCTAAGCTGGCACCCAAATAGGATATTGTCTGATGACGTTGACAAGCAGAGCAGTACTACATCTCAGGGTTCAGGACATTTCCCTCTTACCGTCTTACCAGGGATTTTGCAGAAGCAAGCCCCGCAAAAAACTGATAACCATTTTGGAGAACTATTGTTGTGTGCATATACCTCTTTGAGCTCCTTTGTCCCAATACTTGTTTGCCTTTGTCAGACCTCTGTTTCTCCATAGTAAATAATTTTTAAGTCTTTATTTCCAAAACTGGTGAACTTTACACACTCTTGCTCACCCGTAGCATCCTATGTTTTCCTACAATAGTTTCCTTACCTCTGGTGTGCCTGGTCTGATTTTCATTTTTTTTCTGCCGTTTTAAGGTTAACTTTCTTCTCCTTGAGATCAATTTATCATCATCCCTCCTCCCCCTGGCCCCGCGTTAACTTGACAAAATCCTATCTCCATTTCTTCCTTGAGATAACTTTTTCTTTTAATGTGTAGGCCCATCTTTTTTCAAACCATGCCACCCTCTACTCCTTTAGTTATGCCAGTATGTATGTATGTATGTGTGTGAGGTCCGTTACCTTGACATAAGACCTATATTATGTCCGAACTCTATTATGCAAAGCTGCTTGTTTCTCTTTGCATTCCCCCAGCATATTTTACACTGTTATCTCCAACAAAGCCACTTGTTGTATCAGGTCACTCAGTAAATCAACCATGTCTTTTCCTAAGCTTAATTCCATTAATATATTTGTCTATCTCCTCCCTGTTCACTCAGTAAACTAGGCTGTAGGCATGTGAGCACTATTTCCTCAGAACATCATTCGGTAGTTCTCCAGCATGTCATCATTCTTGTTTACCTTTGTCTGTCCATTGTTCCATCTCAATATATTCCCAATTTCTGTCTCGTACGTACACCAGCCCCCTGACGTATTTCCGAAAAACAAAATTCCCAGATGTATTCCCAAAGCACATGGGACTTTCTTTAGCCTCCACACCTGGTAATCACCCACTTTTAGGTGCTCATTACGAGTTTGCAGATAGGTTTTCATATGCATGTTAGGTATCTCATGTTACTTTAAGTATCTGAATTATGAGCTTGGTGAGGAATATCAGCAGTTCAAACCTGCTGATACGTATCATATTTATCCAGTAATGAAACAATGCCAGGGACAGCACCAGAATGTGTGTTACTTCCCTATTCAACGGGAATTCATTCATCTGCGACCTTTGTTTGAGATTTGTAATAATTCTCATTAAATGTTGGATAATTCGATCGTTCTATCATTCCTCCGATGTCCAGTACCTGAGTCCACCATCTATCTAATATGACCGCTCCAGTCCGTTAATATGTTCGCACCCCTGTACTGGTGTTCCAGTCTTTCCTTAAGTCAAAGTTGTAAACAGTTAATATATTCTAATGTTATTGGTACATCAAACATTCAGGCAATCTACACTTCTGCAGGGTATCTTTGTTATATTAGAATGAATCTTAAGCAATACAGGTCAGAGCTGGTGTGTGGAAAATATTAGACATCAGATCAAGAGTTGGTCATTTTAGTTACCTTGCTAATGGCTGGAAGATCTCTTTTCCATCACACATTATACATGTGTCTGTCTTTGTTGGCGCTAAACTCATACATTCGTTTCCATTATTCACTCTATTGCCAGGCCAACCTGAAGCCACCTGTCAGTATTTGTCTCTGTATTTCAAGGATTCTACATTTTGAGAGCACGCTCTATCTAGCACTTTGGCCTCTTACATTTGTGAGCTATTTAAACATGTCACTGTTTCTCCTCTTGAAAACCAGTGGTAGTAAGGCATTTATTCACCTTTTTACCCTTTTTCTAAAACCTTTTTTGGGGTGGTAATGCTTCACACTTTTTCTGCTTACATACCTCACGCGAACTGAAGCGGCCAACAAAGGGTAAATTGTATTTTTGTATTATTAGCTACTTTGTGCTCCTAATATCAGCCAGTGCAGGGAGATTCTTAGATGTACTGTGTGTAGTATGCAGAATCCTCTCTTGACATTGTATGCATCTTTTGCCTTTTTAGTCTTCTAAAGCACCAGGGGCTTTGGCACCTACCTCCCAGGAGCCGCCTTCTTCTACTGCTACTACTGCTGCTTCTGCCGAGTCTGATGGCAAGGTCTGTCCTGCCGCTTGATACAAGCACTGCATGTCCTTTTCCTATGTGTCGTGCAGGTCTGCAGGGAACGTAGTCCAATATGAATGTGTTTACCCTTCGTTTTTTTTTTCAGTGTTTAGTCAGTGCATGTGTTGTCTTCTTTTTCGCAGCTTTTATTTTGTTGCATGAGCACCCATTACCTAAACGAAAACCGCAGTTAAGATTTCCTGAAGCTGACTGGGCATTCTAAGGACACGCATGTCAGTTAGCATTGTTATTACATACTGTTTTCTGCATGTGCAATCTACACAGTGAAGTCACCATAAGCAATTGGAAATGTCACTGAACTTTACTAAGATGTTTCTAATAGATATTTCTTCCTACAGTTCTAGTGTAAAGCATATCTCCCTCTGCCCGACAGGATGCAGTAAAATGTTCAGCATTACTAATTGGATGCCATGTGGCAGCATGGTGACTCCAGATGCAACTGATGTGTGACCTATATAAGTGCTGTTAACACCCATGAGATTCTTATGAGCGAGTTAAAGTCCCTCCACTTTTGATCTGCTGCTGGCCTAGATAAAGTGTGCCTAAAATTACAGATTTGAAACCCAGTTTAGTTATTTGACCACATGTGTTCCAGGTCCTGTTAGTCATTTCTCCAGGTGCAGCCATCCCTAAGCCCTTTATGGGCAGTTGCGCTAGGTGATGATTCATGTGAGCCTGCTTGCTGAGCTCCCTTCCCCAAAATGGCTCTCCTTGGAGAGACACACACAGAACTGGACTCTGATACTGAGACCATAATAGACAAAGAGAATATACATACAACCTGTCTGTAATGCTGTCTAGGCCAAGTCTGGGGGCGATGTCCAGTGCGACAAAAATGCCCACCAGAAACTGGAGGCATTTATGCCTTGGGGGGGGGGGGGCGGGGGGCTCACTGCTGTCCAGCACCACACCTGCCACAAGACTAGCCATGGCCATAGATCTCCTGGTAGTCAGGCAAGCTCAGATGTTTTGGAACAATCCTTTCTCTGAGCCTGTGAAATTAAAGTCTTTGGGAACAAAAGTACCAGGACTGCAAGGGCAGTTAAGTCTTTGTGTCATTGAATCACTGAGCTCAGTGTATGGAGGTTGTGGTAGCTACCCTGAAGTGAAAAGCTTTGTTTTATCTTATGGACAAGGAGATTTGTACTGCAGACATGAAGAGAAGATGATGTTCTAGTATGGGTTCTGCTTTCCTTCATCAGGTCAGCAGCAGAACCATCATGGCTGATGCTAAAGTTGCAATATTTAGCTTTATCTCTGTGCCTCCTTGCTCTTGGAATATCATCAAGAAGGGTACAGTTCATGGTCAATCTATGCAGCTAATGTGTTGAGCAGAAACTGCTGATGTCCAAGGACCTCTGGCTTCTGGCTGTACAGCTACAAATGTAGCTTATGTCCTCGCACTTGTAGCCAGAGTCCCAGGAAAAATTAATCTACCTCCCTCTGGATCCCTTAAAACATGAGGGCATAAAGCACTACACAGCCTGCACAGTCAATTTGCCAAGTTCTAACCAAGTGGTACCGACCACTCCTACTACTCTTTTTTTTCAGCTAGTGAAGGTCTTTCAAGGTTAGGGAGTTATTTTGACCCAATACCCAATTTATAGCATTTTAGCATTTTTTTTTCTCAATAGAAATGTAAAGAAGAGACACTGAAGGAAGAATAACTCCACCGCAACTACCCTTTTCCAAAACGTCTGAGTGACTCCTGCATGGCCTGCCTACCCTTCTGTGCGCCATCTCAAGAGGCCCACGCCATTCTGATGGTTGAAAAAATGTCCCTCCATTCCTGCTGCTAGGCCCACATTACCAAAGAATAATGAGTTATATCAGTGCGGAAGAGTGGTTGTATTCTCATATGTCAAAGCAGTTTCTTTCTCAGATCCAAAATGGGTCTTTTTTTTTTTTTTTTTTAAGGGTGTACCTGGGCCTGTGTCTCCGAAGATGTTGCAACACTTAGTCACTAATAGTGAGCACTTTAAAAAACGAAAAGTGGGAATTAATACTGGTGTACATGTGTCATTTCGTTAACATTGGTACATATGCATAAAAGAATAATTAAAAAACCAACAAACAGTCTTGTTGTACAAGGCAGTCAGTACCTCAATAAAGTATAATGGAATACCCAGAATTTCACATAGTGCATGCAAGTGTTGTCAAAAAGCAAGTAAAACAATGAAGGAAGTATGCAATACTTAGAGCGACCATGATCAACATGTTCCTGCGGCCTGCGTTCACCGAGTTATGGAAATGAAATCCATAAATTTGCCTAAGCAGGCCAAGTTCATCGGAATATCAGTTATCAGACAAAAGTTCCAAGCGTCATTGCAGGTGGAATTCCCACATTTTAAAAACGAGCACTTCAATGAAGTGTCATGCCTGAAGAAATTCCAGGCAGCAGCAAAGTAGATGAAGCATAGTCTAGGTCTTGTAGTTGCATAATCTACAAGGGCAGATCCTATAATCCGATCCCCAACTGGTGCAGAATTCGTTGATTGGTAAGACCATCAGTCTTGCACTGATAATTTTGAGTCTCATTCCCCTGCTGAGTGCAGCTTTCAAATAGGATTGCATTCCCATTCCTTCATAAGATTTTGCGATATGACTGTAAGCCTGGACCCAGTTAAGGTGTGCTTGCCTCGATAGAGATCGGTCCTGTTTCGTCAGGATGAATTTTACACCTGAAAACGGAATTAAAACGTCGGCTAAAGTGTCTGCCTCCACTTTTAAGTCAATGGTCACCTGATTTAGATACTGTGACCAAGGATTGTCTGACTTGGAGAAACCTCTTTCAAGGCAGTCTTTAGAATGCCCGTTTTGGCTTGCTGTAATGAATACTAATATTTAAGAAAGGACACCTTGCATTTGAGATCTTGCATAGTTAACCAAAACTCCAGGTGGAGTAATGACCTTTGGGAGGTATAAGAATATAGCAAATCTCCGATAGAAGTTAAGTCTAACCATCGCGCAGACCACAGGCTAACTTTCTAGGTGTATGGTTTTCAGATCCTGGCAAGTCCAATCTTCAAATAAAACACACAGTAAGAAAATCTGCTGGGATCACATTCATCCTATCTGAACTAAACTCATCTTTTTGCACCTTCAGCTGAGGCTGATACTCTAATTACATGTGCCAAGCTAATACTGACACACATATGGCCGGTTGTTGCCCTTAGAAAATCTCCTTGCCCGAACCTGCATATTTTCTTCCAAAGCCAAGATCTCCATTGGAATCCACAGGGCTCCTGCTGTCTTCTTGGCACTCTGCATCCGACCGACTCCGTGCCGCTGGAGATACAGCTCCTGTGCTGATTGTTGGCCCCTCCTGTGATGATCCTACACCCAGGAGCTTCGGTCACACAACCAAGTGGCCTACTCGTAAGCAGCCCCTGCCCAAAGGCCCCCCTAGCCCCATTGGCTAATATTGGACCTCTGCAATCGGCTGCCTTAGTGCTGCTGGTGGTGCACTTGGAGTGCCAACTTGAACCTTGGGAAGCCTTGGGTCTACCCCCAAAAAGCTATTCCTGCAGGTCGTTTACTTACCTGCAAACCAATAACATTCTTTCCTCCCATAGGAACCCGTTATGAATTTTATGCTAAAATGTTCTGTGTTGAACTGACTTTTGTATGGAAACCAAAGTAGCTTTGCTTTAATCCCAAAAGTGTCTTACTTACCTTTGTATTGTTGGATCCACGGTGTGATACCTAGGCATATCACCGGAGTAGTCAATGTAATCTAAAAGTAACGCTAAAGTAATTTCAATGTATTTTAATTTGTGAATCTGCCGTGGTGGTACATGGGGGACTGTGCTGAGCGTCGCAGCAGTTTTGCGAGTCCTCGCCCATGGAAAAAATGTTTCTGGGCATTTTCTTGCCCATCAGGGTCCCTCACAGACTCCTATATTGTACCCATGGGGTCAGGTACTTCTACTCTCACCCCTTCTATTACTTTTTGATTCATTTTCACTTCCTGTGACCATTCCATTCGCGCCCCCAGATATCCAAAGTTGTTTTTCCTTTAATATTTCTAACTACTGAACAGATTTATACCAAATCACAAACAGCACTCTTTCTGAACCAAGATCTAGTTTTCTGCCAAATTTGGTGTTTATCTCAGGCGCCTCTTGACGAATCACCCTGAAACTTTCCAGACAGCGGCTGAACTCGGGTGCATAGCAGTTCTGAGGATTTTGTGAAGATTCGGCAAATGGCCCTAAAGTTATTCTCAAAACAAAAAATGCTTTTCCTATGGAGACTAGGTCCTAACTATAAATACCCACTGGTGACCGTCGGGGTGGGAGGTCGGGGGGGGGGGGGGTAAGAGAGAATGAATGTGTGTGTGTATATATATATGTATATATGTATATGTATATATATATATATATGTATATATATATATATATATATATATATATATATATATATATATATATATATATATATATATATATATATATAGATTACCTACTGGCGGTCGCCAGTAGGTAGTTATAGTTAGGACCACGTTTCCATAGGAAATCCGCAACATTCTATTTTGAATAACTTTGGCGCCGGTCGACGAATCCTCGCGAATTTCTCAAAATAGGTGGGGCGCTACGCTCCGCTCCTACCCTGAAAGTCTCGGGGGGATTCGTCAAGCGGGGGCTGAGATAAAAGGGGGGTCCCAAAACGCGTTTTTCCCATGCATTTTTCCATAGGACCTTTAGAACGAGCTACAGCCCGAACGGCTGAACAGAATTACTAGAAATTTGGCAGAGAGGTAGTCCCTAGGTCAAGGAAGTGCCTTTTGTAGGTTTGGTGTAAATCTGTTCAGTAGATTCTGAGAAAATAGCCTTTAAATCAATATATATATCTGAGCCCGCTTACGGTACGCTTACCGTACGCTTACGGTAAGCGTACGGTGGCGTGCGCGAGCGCGATTCTGATTGGCTCTTAGATCTTAGTAAACATTCGAATCGGCAGAAACCAGGAAGCGGCGTCCGCCATTTTGTCTACCGCACTGAGTGTTATGTATCAAACATGATGGCCAAAAACATGTTACGGGGATGTTTTGACAACTCCCTCTCACATAGTCATGTTGAGGGAGTCCCCAAACATCCCCCAAGAGCAAAAACGGCATTATTTTTTTTTCGGCAATTTCGCGGGGTACGCTTACCGTACGCTTACCGTAAGCGTACGGTAAAAAAATAAAAATAAAAAAAACACTATCCACACTTTCTCCACCCCTTGTGCAAATGGTGGCCGAAGGCCACCATTTGTGCATGGCTTATCAGAGCACAGAAAATTTTCCCAAAAAATTTCAACAGATTACCTATCACAAGGAAGCGCATAATATGTCCTCCATGTGCGCACGGTGCGCGAAGCGCATCGTGCGTACATGGCCCATCTAGCGTAACGTGGGCACAGCACTAACTGCGTAAAGTGGGTGCGCGGTGCGCGAAGCGCACCGCGTGCTCACTGTGCGCGCACGGTGCGCGAAGCGCACCGTGCGCGCACGGAACGAACTGCGTTAAGTGGGCGCGCACGCCACGAATGGCGTAAAGTCACTTAGCATTTAAAAAACCGTACAAATTCACTGAAAAAACCATAGGTTTCACACACGTTATAGTTAGGAATTAGCATTTAAAAAACCTTGCAAATTCACTGAAAAAACCATAGGTTTCACACATGTTATAGTTAGCGGAAATTTTACTGATAAAAAACCAATGAAATTGCCCCGTTATAGTTAGTGCTGGCAACTATAACTCACGCGACCGCAATCTTCTGCTGATGACATATGTGTCTTTATGAAAAAAAAATATTTGTAATATATGTATAGCTAAAAATGTATGGAAGAAGACATGGGCAAATAAGTGTCTAAATACAGTATTAGCATCAGCAGAGGATTGTGGTCGCGTGAGTTATAGTTGCCAGCACTAACTATAACGGGGCAATTTCATTGGTTTTTTATCAGTAAAATTTCCGCTAACTATAACATGTGTGAAACCTATGGTTTTTTCAGTTATATATATATATATATTTTATGCAGGGGCGTTTTTAGGGTTCAGGGGTGGGTACGGGTATTTGGGTGGCAGGGGCGTGTTTAGGGTGGGTAGGGATATCTGGGTGGTAGGGGTGGGTTTCTGGTTTAGCATGGGTAGGGGTATTTGGCAAGGGTAAGTTTAGGATAGGTGAGGGTATATGAGTGGCAATGGTATTTTGGGGGTTTAGGGTGGGTAAGAGTATTTGGGTGGGAAGGGAACTTTTAGGGTTTAGAGTGGATAAGGGTATTTGGGTGGAAAGTGGATTTTTGGGGTTAAAGGTGGCTAGTGGTATGTGAGTGGCAAGGGTGTTTTTAGGTGGGTAGGGGAATTTGGATGGCAAGGGAATATTTAGGGTGGGTAGGGGTATTTGGATGACAAAGGTGTTTTTAGGGTGGCGGGATGTAATCCATATAATCCTACTATTTGCACAGGCGTTATCGCCCAAGTTTCTTGTGGGCAAATTAAATCAGCCCCTTCCAAGAATTTCCATATGTCTTGGTTGGTAAGTATCCTCCTTAGACCCGCAACGTTCCACGAATTATTGTAAGGAAGTGGCGGTGAAATGGTATTGCATCTGGCTTTCTGCTGTTGGAGTGTAGCTCATGCTAGGTACAGTTGTCATACCTGGCTGATAGCGTAGATGCGATTCAGCCCCTCTCTGGTATTGGCTGAGGATACAGTACTCAACGGCTGTCCTCATCGCATTTAGTTTTGTCTACCTAGTAATTGCCAATCAGGCTCTACCCAATTGGAATCGATCCTCCCTTGCGACTGGTCTGACCATCATATAATTACTTTCCATATCAAGGAAGAAGTCAAACTACTCTCTGTACAACCTACGAGAACGAAAATGTGGAAGAGGAACCTAGAAAACGTTAACCCTGCTTCTCTCGCAACCGCTAGTCGCATCCTCACACCCCCACTGGATGGATTAAAGGATGTAAATGATCTGACCAATCACTACTTTCACTCTATGAACCAGGTACTAGACAACTTAGCTCCCCTACAACTGAAAAGAGTCACCGCAAAAGAATCAAACCCCTGGTATGATGGTAGGCTAAATGAAGACAGAAGATCACTAAGACCAATTGAAAGACAATGGAGAGCCGCTCTATCCGCTGCCCACCTCGAATTGCTAAGAAGCACGAGAAATTCCTATTATGGAAAGATTAGACGATCAAAAGCTGACTTCATACGTAAACAATTAGACCAGGCCAAGAATCGTCCCAAAAGACTATTCAAAATAATCAAAGCTCAATCAAAGGGTGTCTCCCACTCCCCCCTAGCTAATCCTGAAACACTCCCCAATTGCAGGGAGCTTGCATCCTTTTTCCCAACAAAGACTGAAAACTTAGACAGACCTACTTAACGATCTATTATCCCATACCGACCCACGTATGAGAGCCTCACTGACCACACCAGGTACCCCAATTATCTGCTCTACAAAGCTCGACCTCCAGAACAATGCCTCCTGGACCGCCTTCAGCTTTTACAGCGAAGAAACTATCTTAAAAATGCTCACGACCCTGAATCCCTCCAATCACTTCACAGACCCTCTCCCAGCAACCCACTTAAAAACCTTCACTCCACTGCTAGTGACCCTATGGACTAGGATTATAAACACCTCTCTTCTTCAAGAAATCATCCCAGACATCCTCACAACTGGTCAGGTAACCCCCCAACCTAACAAAACCATCGGCGGACCCATTTGACCTGAATAACTATTGCCCAATTTCCAACATCTCGACCCTGGCCAAATTACTAGAAAAATGTGTCCACATGCAGCTTAGTAATCACATAGACCACTTCAACCTGCTCAATCAATTCCAATCAGGCTTTCGATCAGGGCACAGTACAGAATCAGCCATGACCCACATAATTGATGACGCATTACAAATATTGGATCAAAACAAGGCCTGCCTGCTAATCCTGCTTGACTTCTCCTCAGCCTTCGACACAGTCAAACCTGACAACCTACTAGACCTCTTGAAACACAGGATGGGACTATCTGGTACAGTGTTAAACTGGTTCACTTCCTTCCTCTAAAACAGAACGCAAAGATTCAAGATCAACCAAACATTATCTAACCCCTCCCCAGTCACTTTGGGAGTACCCCAGGGTTCCTCCCTCTCCCCGACACTCTTCAATCAGTTTATGGAACCACTCACTGAGCTTCTCAACTCCTCAAATATCCAATATCACATGTATGCCGATGACACACGACTAACCCTGGACAATAAGCTAAATATGCAGAAGCACATCAGCGCTGCAACGAAAGGAGCTAATTTCCAGATGAATGCCCTGAGTAAATAGAAACCCTTCATACCGGCAAGTGACTTTAAACAGGCAGTTCAATCTCCAGTAATTCCCAGAGTGAATTATGGGAGTGTTGCTCTTTGCGTCCTGCCCAGATCAACGACAGCTCCTCTAAGAGCCTCAATCAATACAGCCGCCAGACTCATCATAGGCTCCAAAAGAAACTGCCACATTTCCCCTGACCTTCGTGCCCTCAGCTAGCTACCTTTTGAGGCCAAAATTCATTTGAAAATCGCCTGTATGACACATAAGGCTTTACATCACAAAACACCGATACCTAGCGGAGAAACTGGTACTATCGGGTGGTAACAGATCTACTAGGAGCTCTAACAATCTTCTACTTAAACCACAACGTTTGTCCAAGAAGAAAACATCCTACCGTTCCTTCTCAGGAATGGCTCCCAGGGTTAGGAATACCTTGTCCCCAGAAACGAGACTTAATCCATCTGCAGCTTTTAAAAAACAGAAGTTAAATCAATTCTCCTAGCCAAATTCACCTGAACCTTTTATACTCTCTTGTAAATATGTGCAGTTCTCTAATATTTACCACTACTGTATTCACCTAATTCATTGTACTTTTACGTTTTTATGTCAATATATCTGCACTGTAAAACGCTCTGATACCCGCAAGGGTCTTGTTCGTGCTTTACAAAACTGTCAAACTAAATAAAAGAAAATAAATTCCAAAATGTCCAGATTGTTTCTCTGAGTTTGATCTAGTGCACCATTGGCTCCCTTGAGAATGCTGGAGATACCCCATATCTCCACATACCCTTGGACACCTGTCCAGACACATCAATAATTAAACTACTATCCTGGAATGTGAACGACCTGGGGGACATTCACCCTGCAATATATTAAGCATCAGGCATCTGATATTCTCCTCCTCCTAGATCGTTGGAGTTACAAAGAGTTACAAATTGGTTGCCAATGCCGGATATACCACGGGATTCAGGGGAGTGGGCATTTTGGTAAAGAAGTCACTCCCACTAATAGTTCAACAGATCTGGCCTGATGCCCATGGTAGATACGTGGCTTTCACCCGGAACTGGGAGGGGACTACCCTCAACATAAGTTCGTTTTATGTCCCACCCCGCCTGCATGAACTCACACTCCCAGACCGGAGTACCATGCGCCTCCAAATGCCGGAGGGTAAATTATTTATAGGGGACGATTTTAAAGCAACTATATGTGACCGATGGCCCCAAAGAGTGGTGGACTCTTCCCGCAACCCACCAGCAGAGTTCCTTGCCGCCATGGGCCTGACTGACATATGGTGAGTACTTAAACCGATGGCCCGACAGTATACGTTTCACCCTGGAGCACATGGCAGCCTCTCGCTTATTGATTAGTTTGTCATCCTCGCGTATCAAATACAATATTTCTCAGGAGCTCACTTACTACCATGAGGGATATCGGACCACTCCCCGGTGTGGGTGGAATTTGCACTACACAGAGACTTGACTCCTCGTAACATAACACTGAATTCCTGGTATCGTAAAGCTCCCCATATCAGGGAGAGTCTTCTAATGATGACAGAACAATATTTCTCTGACAACGAAAACTCTGTTGACACTATCCAGACATTATGGGAGGCTTACAAAAATATTAAGGGGGAATGCCTCTCTTTACTAGTTGGACACAAATAAGCTAAACTCTAACAATTTGAAAACCGAATTAGAGAGATGGAGAGTATTTTATTTGACTGTAAGTGGATGTTAGCTATGCCCTCCAAATTAAGCAACAGGAATATTGAGGTGCAACCATAGATGCAGCTAAAGCAAGTAACAGTGCCACACAACATAGACTGTATGAGAAGGGCAACAAAATAGGAAAGCTCCTGGTCAGGCAGGCCGGTGGTTATTAGAAATTAAAGCTGCAGATGGGAATGCTATCAAGGGAAGGCAGGACATCGAGAACGCCTTTGCTAATGATTATGCTCACCCCTATTCGCCAGGGAATTCTGCCACAGCGCATGAATCCAAAGAACTCATGCCCAGCATTCATTTCCATTGCCTCTCACCTACTGCATGGCTTGATGAGGATATAACGGAGGACAAAATTGTGAAGGTGATCTATAACCTAAACTACGATAAAGCCCTTGTTCCCAATGACTTGCCAATTGAATTATGTAAATTGACATCTTCATAAAGTGCTCCCTACCTTCTTCATATGTATAAGGATAGTCGTCAGCTCTGCGCTCTTCCCAGATACCAAACGCTGGCTTCCGTTGTAGTTCTCCACAGAACAGCCAAACCCTCTGTCAATGCTTCTGATGCCAACCAATACGCTCCTCAATGCGGAGGTTAAAATCCTTGCCAAAGTCTTGGCTTCACGCTTCATAAAAACAATTAAGACACTGGTCCAACCACCCCAATCTGGTTTAATGCCTCACAGAAGTACCTCCCTAAACCTGCAACGTCTACATGGCATGCTGAGCCAGGTGGATACCCTCCCTGATATTCAGAAATATTATTGGGCGGCACAGCTGATTACTGTCAGTCAACTGCTGGATTTTTCAGCCTCCAGATGAGCCCACCTGCCGAATGGACAGACTGAGGATGTAGCCACGGGGACATCTTCATGAGCTCTACAGTACTAGCTGAAAGCACAAAACCCACAACCCAGTAGCTGTGGTGGTCCTCATTTGGCATGCAGCAGCGAAGGCACTGGGCTGGAACAGCAAAATTACGCAAGTGATGCTCCTCTGGGATACGAAAATATTGGGCTTTGTAGAAGCAGATTTTGGCAAATGGAACCCTATTGGTCTCTCCTGGGTTGGCAACCTATTGATTCCAGGGGATGTTATCCCTTTTGCAGACTTGCGGCATAACTACGAACTGGCCCCCTCTGAGCCCTACCAATATCTGCAAAATACAACATGTACTTAGAGCAGTGCTCCCAAATGGGATGGAACTCCCTGAATCTTCACAATTGGAAGACCGACTACTAGACTAATTTATTTCATGCAATGCCATATCATTGATATACAGTAAATTGAATAACAGCACCCTGACACTTTGACATACCTATGACATAGGTGGACTCATGACCTAGCAAGCCTAGAGGATGACGAGTGGATGGAAACCTGAGCATCCCCCATAGAGGTAGCTATGTGAGTAGGGTTTCATCGCCTCCAAATAAAATGTTTTGCTTTGTTCCTACACACAACACACCATGTTCAAAAGGGTAGGGCCGTTGATGAAAGCTGTAGAAAAGAATGTGGACAGCCTGTTACCTTCTATCATACACTCTGGGACTGCCTAATACAATGTTTTTGGAACTCAGTAATACGCTGTGTTGGTTACCTATGTACCCAGTGTATTGATCTCTCTGCTAAATGTTGTCTGCTCAATGTTTGGGGAGAGACAGACCGGAATTGTATGGAAAGAATATGGGGGGCCAAATGGAACATTGCACTCTTATGGGTGGCAGAACAAGTGCCACAGTTGTTGGACTGGAAAAAGATATGGACTGGTGTATGCTAGCAGAGAAGGTGGTGTACGAAGGTCAGAGATGTTCTTAGAAATGGACTAAAGTTTGGGGATTCTCGAATGCATATCAGGGTTATCTGTGACTAGATCAGTTGAAATGTGAGGGAGGGGCCAGGATTCAATACCATGCGAATTGACTTGCGTATTGTTCATGCAGCGGGTGTGGAAGGTGGTACTGCTTTAATGGCAAATGCTGAGACATCAATGTTGTACTTAAATACCTCAATGTGTTACTGGACTTACTGCATGATTTTTTTCTTTTATAGTGATGTAACCTGTTTGGACTACTCTGGATGTAACTTGACTTTACCCATGCAACGGGTGATGCATAGGAAAATGCTTCTTGATAATGTAAACTATGATACTAATGTTTTTTATATGTGTCGATGCACGACCTAAGTTATTAGGTGTTTTACACTGATTTGAATAAAAAGATTTATAAAAAATAAAAGAAATGCTGGAGGTGCAACTCTTGCTGCCCGTCAACTAATTCAAGATGTGAGGGTACTTGTCAAGCTCTTTGTTTATTTCAATGCCACATTCAACAAAAAGGCCTCTCACTCAGTTCTCGGCTCGCTGTTAATGGTTATTTCCAAGAAAAGATTATGGATTCAGTATTTGAGTCAAAGATTAGATATCAAATTGAACTCTCATTATATCCTCACTCTGAAGCTGACTCAAGTTCGGAATATGTTGCAGTAGTAATAAGATATTCCCCCTATTTAAGATGCCATTTCTTCCTCTTGAGGTGTTTTGAGGAGTAAAGATCAGCTTTTGCACAATGGAACAAACACTTGGGTTCCCAGCAGGCTCGTCAAGGCGCAGAGTTTTTAGTGATCCCATGACTATTTGCGAACTGGATAGGGGAATGATTTTCTAAAGGAAGCGAAGGCGGAATCAAGGTGACTACCAGTTGTTGCCTATCTCTAATGGGATTCGAAAACCCAGATTCGAAACCATAGGTCCAGGGAGCTTTGGAATCCTCTGGTCTTGAGCTGCTGCATCCAGTTTGCCAAAACTGGTTGGCAATGGCTGCTCTTTTCCTCGATTGTCCTACCTTTTCTGCATTAGTTGCCCAACCTCTGTCTCCTGCAAGGATTCTTGAGACGTTGGAGATTCAGTCTCCAAGAATTCTAACTGGTTTGTTGTCATCGTGATATTAAATATTGTATGCTTTGACTTGTGGAATATAGGAAAAGCTTAGTTTCCCTGGAGTGTGCCCCCTGCCAGATACCAGAGGGATGTTCCCTATTTTTCTTCAATCTTTTCTTATCCCTTTTTTTCTTCAGTCTTTTCCCTATTTGTGAGGGGGTTGTGAGACACCGAACTTGCCTGATGAGGTGAGGAGCTGGTCAATTGGCCTACAGTTAGCCCTGGAAACTTAATATTTGAGTTTGAGATGTCTAAGGGATCATGTGTCGCCACTACTGAGGCTCTTTTATCTTTTGGTTTGCTCTTGGTGTGCTTGATCCATATTAAATTCACCGTTAGTACCCTCCGTTGTTTCCGGTGGGCTTTATCCAGGCATATAACCTCCTCTTGGCAGTTTGGTATTCCTGAAGTCATCCACCAAGCATGACAAAATGTTGGGCAGGGTATAGAATGTATCCACTATAGGGGAGCAAGCACATGCTTCTAACAACTTGCCATCAGTGTTTCCATCTCTGTCAGTGAATGGAGAGCTAAGTGACCTCCTTTGATGGAACTGAGAGCCTGGCAGGGATAGATGGGATTGAGTTGAATAAACAGAGGGTCCATCAAGCCCTGTCTTCTTGTCTCCTGTGCTCTTGAAAATGATGATGAACTTGTGCTACGGGTTCTATGGTGTAACCTTGCTGTCCCATCGATGTGGAATTGATAGTCATCGTTGAGAACTGAGGTATAGCCACTTTTTTGAAAGGCCTAGCAGGCCTACAAATCTATGGTTAAAGATAATTTGATAAAGTCTGTGTCGCAGCTTTCCCGTGTGGGCTGGCTGTCTACTGCCAGGCGTCCCACTAAGCCTGGAGAACTCCCTGTGTCGACCATTGGGAGATTGACCATACCAGCCATAGAAGGGGAAGCTATGTATGGTGAGGATCTTGTTGTGGGAGGTATGGGATTTTGCCGGCCATGATTGGTGATTTCTAGCAGGTCGCTCAATATCAAATGCTCTGTACATTGACTATTTCGTATAATAAAGTACTGTTTTATGAAGTGTGAAGGTCCTTCCCTATTGCGTGGGTTTGATTTGGCCCTTCTAGTTTTGCCTTGCCAGTTGGTGATGCACCTTTCATAGGGTCGTCATTTTTTTGTTACTTGATAGTGCTTCTTTTTTAAATGCTATAGTTCTCTTGCACCCGCAAGGAAGATTGTGTAGAGAGGTATACAGGAATCTTCAGAAGGTTGTACAGCTTCTCCTTTATTTAGAAAGGATACATCCATAACAGGAAACGTCCTGTTCGCAGGGCCTCCAAGAACAAGTGACCCTTAGGATTCTATATCAACACTCGAGAATATGTTTAGGTAATCAGTCTCTGCACGGACAGGTTATACAGTAACTACTACAGATTGTATGTGATAGTTTCCAACTGTCTGTATACACAGAGTCGTGAGAATAAGAAAAATATCACTATCTGCCTAAGCCCGTGTGATTCTTGTTTGTAGCTTCAGGCATGGTTGCGTTCCTGTGACACTCATCTAGGTGACTGAGATAACATTGGATTACAGAGGATCTGCTCTTCCCTCTCTGTTTCTGGTCTCGGTTCTTTTGTTGCCACCTTCTCCCCACGCCTTACACGAACGCCCTAGTTTTGTAGTTTTGACTGAGCGTCAGTGAAAATAGGAGAAAAGAGAGCTGGCGGTGAGGGGAGTGGACAAGCACAGCATGTATTTCTGAGGGTGTGGCGTTTTAATAGGATGTGTGCCACTTCATCAGCCTATGTTCAAACACTGATGTGTTCTGCCCAGCCTTCACAGCTTCTGTTCCTTCTGCTCCTACTTACTGTTAAATATGTTGAAGTTAAGAATAATATTTGAAAAGCATTTGAAGAACTGATGGCAGCCCCTAATGAATCCATTGGGGGCAAAGCGAGCGATTTGAGCCAATAAGAACAAGATTTCTGGAGCACCAGTGGACCAGTTGTTGTAACTGGATGCAGGCAGTGAGCAGGCAACTGGCTCAATGCAAGCTTGGTGCAAGCTATAAGTTGCGAATGTGCCCTAAAGCAGGGCAGATGGGGTGACAGGCCATGGCAGCAAGAATCCAGCGAACAAAGCCTGCATGCCATCTGCTGCCCAGCCAAGCTTTGAGGCTGGAGGCACCCTGTGTGGTGCTGGTAGTCACTAAGAGGAGGCAGGCCCCTTGACCGCAAGCCGCACCCCTATCCGGCCTGTTTGCGCACTTCAGGGACACTGCCTGACTGTGCATAAAAAAATACTGATCACCTCCTCGTAGACCACTGGCTCCACAGGCTCCGACCTTGCCTTCCGCTAATTCGCCCGTCTCCACTCCAGCCTGGCCGCTAGTACCGCAACTTCGCATCCCTCACACTTGCTCGCTGCACTTTTGCTTCCGGGCCATCTGCGTGTGAAGTTTAGCTTTCTATTTCAAGCTGCAGGTTCTCTAAACACACTCCACAATAAAGTATTCTTGCTATTTAGTCAAGGGTGACACCAGTGTAGAGAGCCCTGATCAGCTCCGTTTTATCCTTGACAAAATGAAATGTTGTACTGCAGGGTGCATTGTTTGGTCCACACCAAGTTGTGGCTCTGATGTTATGGACTGCATTCATTGCATTGTCTTCAGCAGCTCAACCAAGGTAGCCAAAAGATAACTTTACGAGTTGCTAGGGCAGAGTGAAGTATTCTTTGGCCTCTGATTCTAATAGGATATTGTTTATCTGTTTTAAAAGAGCAGGAAACAGAAGTGTCTTATGAGCTAAGTGAGACCTTACAGGACTTGCAGAATGCGAGTGAGCTAGATACTTAAACCAAGTGTATTAAATGTGGTGGTTACAAAAAAAAACATCGTATGATTACTGTTCCTACTTTGCTTGTCTTTGGAGGTCCAATCTTTCTCTGCAGCCACATATTGCACAAAGATCCTTGTGATAGGACTTATTGTGTATGTTTTGCAGAGGCCTTAAAAAATTATTGCTGGTTTGTGGGAAAAGCTGCCTTTAGTGCTTGCTATTTCTTTGTCTGTGCTAATGATGTATAAGCTTCTCCAGTGTGACCCATGTTAATTGGCAAATCGTCCACTTGCCATATGCCTAAATTGGCCTGTTTGTGTAATTCCAGCGCAGGACCTAATTTGTTCCCTACTTTGTCACCTGGTTGTGATTTGCATAGAATGGATGCGAACTAGGTACTTCTGATGGATACATTACCAGTGGATTCCTCACCTTGTGAATATCCCCTGTGCCAGCAACATTCGGAAACTTTTGTAGCACTCCACGCCGATGAGGTCGAAGACAACGTCACAAAGACACGGCTCGGCTCGCGACTCCGCTGATGTCACTGGATCCATAAGAAGACCGCGTCGGCGTGATGACGTCAGTTCCCTTTTTTCCGCACCATTGACGCTAACGGTTTTCGGGGACTCTCTCTGTAGCTTAAGCTAAATACTTTGTTTTCCTGCTGGTATCTCTCTTTCTTCTTGTTGCAGTTGAAAAATGTCGACTAAGAAGTCCGGATTTAAGCCTTGCAGGCAGTGCGGTAAGCACATGTCGATTACGGATCCGCATGAGGACTGTGTCTGGTGCCTGTCATCGGATCATGATGTCAAAGGCTGTTCCTGCTGCCGCAAGATGAGCACAAAGGCTCTGAAGGAAAGGGAGACCAAGTTATTCATTGCCAGGATGAAAAAGGATAAAAGAGGTCGAAGAAGATCAAGATCAAGATTTAGGTCGAGGTCGAAGTCGACGTCGGGGCATGCTTCCAAATCCAAGAAACACAAGAAAAAGAAGAGGCATGGTTCTCAACATCGTTCGGACAGCGATGCGGCTCCGAGATCGACCTCACCTTCTCGACGTCGTAAGGACTTTGTGTCTCCTTCTCCTGTCTTTGTTCCTGATTCTCCTGTTGGCCTGACATCGCCTGCAGCTTCACCGGAGCATGCTCCGGCCACGGCTCCATCGCCGGCTCCATCTCCAGTTCCAGTTGAGGAAGTTCCGGCTCCGGACGAGACTGAGACTCCGCTGGTTCCACCATCGGCGCCGATTGGCCCGAGTCCGCTGATGCCTCAGTCTGAGCCATAGCCTTCATTTCCAGGCCCAAGTCAAGATCCGACGCATTATTTAAATGCTATGTATGGGGTCTTTACCAGTGCTTTGTACCCCTCTGGCGCACCTTCAGGTCCAATGGCTTTCAACTTTGGAGTTCCTCAAGCTTACCCTCAAGCTCCCTTTATGCCATTTTTCCCGGTGACGCCGTCTTGGCATTTACTGGCGTCTAGGACATCGACGCCGCTTCCATCTTCACCGGCGCCAGCTCAACCTCATTCGACTCCGGCTGCTCCTTTGCATCCGGGTTTGACTCCGGCGCCGTCGGATTCGGTTACGGCGCCGCCGACTCCTGTTGTGAGAATCAGATCCAGGAGGGAAGCTCAAAGGGTACTGGAAGAACAAAGATATAGGGCGGCTCCAGGTGACCCAGACTTTCTGACTTCCCATCCTTCTCCGGAGAGTCTAGTGGTTCAGGCTGCCTGTTCTAAAAGATCTTCAGGTGCCTTTCCCCAAGTCCCTAGCGACAGGGATGCAAAGAAATTAGACCAGTCAGCCAAGAAAGTCTTCTCTTCTGCCAGTATGGCTTTAAAATCGACAAATGCCACCTGTCTTTTGGGCCGATACATCCATGCTCTAATGAATTCAGCGAAACAACTGGCCCCTAAATTGTCAGAGGAGGATAGACAGAACTTTAATGAGGTGCTATCGGACACTCAGGCGGCTGCACGTCAAGTAATTCAGAGCGGCCTGGATACTGCTGACTCTGTCGCTAAGATTATGGGCTCTTTTGTTGCCACAAGGAGGGGTGCGTGGCTCAAGTCATCTGAGTTCTCCCCTGATGTGCAGGCAACGCTTCTGGACTTGCCTTTTGATGGCTCTGGGCTTTTTGGTAAGAAAGCTGATGCTGCACTGGAGAGATTTAAAGAGAGGAAAGCCACGGCCAAATCTCTGGGTCTGCAGACTCAGCCTAGGGGTTCGTTCAGGAGGTACAGGGGCTTTGGAAGATCATCCTTTCGTACTTACAGGCAGCCCCAGCAGCAGCAGCAACAACAGCAACAGAACACCCTGTATAAGAGCTACAGGGGCAAAACCAGAGGTCGGCAGCTCTCCTCTTCTTCCTCCGTCCCTCCCACCACTGCAAAGCAGCCATAGATCCACCATTCTGGATCATGCTGGTCCTGTGGGGGGCCGGCTTACCCATTTTCTACAAGATTGGGAATCGGTTACTACAGACCTTTGGGTTATAGATCTTGTAGAAAATGGGTACGCCCTTCCCTTTTGAGAATTTCCTCCGAATTACCCTCCTTGCCAAGGTGCTTGCTCGGAGGACCATCTTCTCCTGCAGGAGGAGGTCCTAACGTTAATAACAAAAGGTGCAATTGAGGTGGTTCCAGACCAGGAAAGGGGTCAGGGATGCTACTCCCGGTATTTCCCGATTCCGAAGAAGGATGGCAGGCTGCGTCCAATCCTGGACCTCCGGATCTTGAATCTTTTTCTGAAGTAAGAGAAGTTCAAGATGCTCACCCTTGCACAGGTTCTTCAAGCGCTGCAACAGATGGACTGGATGGTGTCCATCGAGTTGCAGGATGCGTATTTCCACATCCCCATCCTGAAGTCGCACAGGAAGTATCTCCGTTTTACGGTAGGGTCTCAATATTATCAGTTTGCGGTCCTTCCATTTGGTCTTACTACTGCACCTCGAGTCTTCACCAAGGTGATGGCAGTGGTGGCAGCCCATCTCAGAAGATCGGGTATTCCAGTTTTCCCCTATCTGGACGACTGGCTGATCAAAGCGGAGTTGCCAGAGAAGGTGCTTCATCCTCTGCAAGTTACAACCCAGCTGTTGTACAAATTGGGTATCTCGATAAACGTACCCAAGTCTCACCTGGTGCCATCTCGGCGCAACCTGTTCATGGGGGCAGTACTGGACACTACTGTGTGTCGAGCATTCCCACCTCCACAAAGGATTCCCGACATACAGGAAACTATTCCCTTGTTTTTCAATGGAGCGATCGTTCCAGTCCTGAAGGTCCTTCGTCTGCTCGGTCTGTTTGCTTCCTGCATTCTGTTGGTCAACCATGCACGCTGGCACATGAGGGCCCTCCAGTGGTGCCTCCGCAGGCAGTGGTATCAGCACAAGGGAGATCTCAGGGAGTCTGTGAGGATCTCCAGAGAAGCTGCGGCGGATCTGTCTTGGTGGAGCGTGGAGGGCAATGTGAATCAAGGAAAGCCCTTCCATCTACCTCCATCAGTGGCCACAGTGATAACGGATGCATCCTCTTTAGGGTGGGGAGCGCATCTGGGGGATCTGGAGATCAAGGGTCTTTGGTCTCCAGAGGAAAGGTTGCTTCATATCAACCTTCTTGAATTGCGGGCGATAGGTTTGGCGCTCAAGGCCTTCCTCCCTTCCCTTCACGGTCAGTCGGTTCAAGTCCTGACGAACAACACTACTGCGATGTGGTATGTCAACAAGCAAGGTGTTGTGGGGTCGCATTGTCTCTGTAGAGAGGCTCTGCGTCTCTGGTCCTGGGCTCCGGATCATCAGATTTGTCTGATGGCAAATCATCTGGCTGGAGTTCTGAACGTGCGTGCAGACAGTCTGTCGGCCACGAGTGGAGGCTCCATCCGCAGGTGGTTCGTCACGTTTTCCGGACGTAGGGAACTCCTCGGGTGGACCTGTTTGCCACTCACGAGAACGCTCACTGCCCGTCATTCTGCAGTCTCCAGTATCCGATGCAGGGAGCTTTGGGGGACGCGTTTCAGTTGAGATGGGATTCACATCTCCTTTACGCGTTTCCTCCCATACCCTTGATTCCTCGGGTTCTGAGGAAGATTCGCCAAGACTGGGCCCAAGTCATATTGATCGCCGCGGATTGGCCATGAAGGGTGTGGTATACAGATCTTCTCCACCTCTCCTCTTGCCCTCTGCTTCCTCTCCCTCTCAGCGCAGACCTCCTCTCGCAGTCAGAGGGGCTGGTTCTACACCCCCCACCTCCAGAGCTTACACCTTCCGTCCATCACAACCCTCTTTTGTACCGCTATGTTCGCCATAAGTTGGCAGGGTATGCTCAGACGTTGAGTCCCTTGCTCACTTTGCCACTGGATTCAAGCAAGCCTGGCTGAAGACGACTGAAATGCCAGAAACCGGTCCTAGGAAGCTTGTTTCCGGTCCAGGGAAGGCATGGCTTGGCAGTTCGGGCTGGACTGTTCCCATGAGGCACAGGGTCAGACTGATGTGCATATGGCCATGTCTGAACTGGGGTGGCAGAGTGGGCTAAAGAACGGTGATGGATCAAACCCAGATCTGTTGACTGGGTGTGAGTGTTTGATTGGCTCTGATGCTCCGTCCATCACCACCCCCTTTTGTACAGCTGGAGATTTAACGGGGCAACCTGAATTATTTTTCTCTTCCGCCTGATGTGGTAGATGTAATATTGTCTGCCAGACGTCATTCCAACAAATCTATCTATTCCTATAAATGGTCTAAATTTGTTCTTTGGTGCGGAGAGAAATCTATTGACCCTTTGAGGGCTTGTTTATCTAACATTCTTCAGTTTGCTCTTTCTCTTGCTCAGCAAGGATTTGCTGTAGCCACTGTGAAGGGATATCTATTGGCTTTGTCGGCTTTACTTTTCCTGCCGGATCAGCCGTCATTGTTTAAATCGCCTATTGTTTGACGATTTCTTTAGGGCCTTACAAACAAGTTTCCGCCTACTCTTTTTATTGTGCCTCAATGGGACTTAAATCTTGTCTTAACTTACTTGATGGGTTCTCCATTCGAGCCCTTGCACAAGTGTCCCTTGAGGCTGTTGTCTTTCAAAACGGTCTTTCTCATTGCTATTACCTCGGCAAGGAAGGTAAGTGAGTTCAAGCTCTTAGTTCAAAACCCCCGTTCTTGACCACTCATGCTGAAAGAATTGTACTTAGGACCAGGGCTGCTTTTCTGCCTAAGGTGGTAACTCCTTTCCATCTGGGGCAGTCCATTACCCTTCCTACCTTCTATCCTCCCCCTCACCCTTCCAAGGAGGAGGAGCGGCTTCACCGCTTGGACCCTAAGAGGGCGGTGAGCTTCTACCTTGATAGGACTAAGGACTTTCGAGTGGACGACCAGCTCTTCGTGGGATTTGTTGGCTGCAGGAAAGGCAGAGCGGTGCACAAGCGCACCCTTTCCAGATGGATTATCTTGTGCATCAAGATATGTTACTCTTTGGCCGGTAAGGAGCCTCCAGAGGGTATAAGGGCTCATTCTACTAGGGCTAAGTCTTCTACGTCTGCCTTGTCTAGAGGTGTTCCTGTGGAGGACATTTGTAGGGCGACAAATTGGGCCTCCCTTCACACTTTCGCAAAGCATTACTGCTTGGATTCCGAGGTGAGGAGGGAGGGACACTTTGCTCTTTCCGTCCTTCAGGACTTTCTGGTATAGAAGGTTGGACACCCTCCTCCGGGTGTGGGACTGCTGTGGGAATCTTTTCACAAGGTGAGGAATCCACTGGCAGATGTATCCATCAGAAGAACAAGTTACTTACCTTCGGTAGCGCTTTTTCTGGTGGATACAGTATCTGTCTGTGGATTCCTCACTGACCCACCCGCCTCCCCGCTGTCCACCCTTGTATACCTATAACTCTAATGGTGATGTTTCAAAATTTTATTTGTTACTGTCAAAGGCAGTGTGTTATTTCTTTTGCCTTCCTATGTTATCTCCACACTGTGTGTTGCTTTGTATATTATGTAATGTGTATATATTGCTGTCAGTCCGTCCTTGTGCCTCGAAGGCACGGAAAAAAGGGGCGGAACTGACGTGATCACGCCGACGAGGTCTTCTTATGGATCCGGTGAAGTCAGCGGAGTCGCGAGCGGAGCCGTGTCTCTGTGAAGTAGTCTTCGACCTCATCGGCGTGGAGTGTTACAAAAGTTTCCGAATGTTGCTGGCGCAGGGGATATTCACAAGGTGAGGAATCCACAGGCAGATAATGTATCCACCAGAAAAAGCGTTACCGAAGGTAAGTAACTTGTTCATCTGGATCATTGGTATTGCAGTCTGTGGATGCTGCCAGCAGTTTGGCTAGGTAGCCATCTTACTGATGGCAGGTAGATAAGTCAGAACATTTGCCAAGCTAGAGGTATTCAAACAAATAGTGGATCATAGGATGGATCATCAAAATACACTATCCTTTCTGGTTTCTTTGAAATTTGTTGCTAGAGAATGTTGATTCTCTAGTGAGACTGCTTTACATTTAAATCCGTAATTTATTTTGCTGAATGTCTAAAAATTCTGGAATTGCCATTATATATATATATATGGGAACTTGCTGCAATAAATATTACCATTTACTTTGCTAATGAATGTTGAACTTTGTTCACTTTGTATTTTGGTATTCAAAAGTGTGCAGACTCCTATTTTGAATAGTGTTCACGCTGGGTCTTGGTATTTTGAAGTCTTGTCCAGGTGCTCTGAAGAAGAGCGAGACACCTGTACGCTTTAACTCCATTGTGCCCCTTTGTTTGTTCACTTCCACCCCCATCCAGGTTGCTCCATTTCAGACCACTTCCATACCAAGATAGCCACCATATGCAGAAACTTCGATCCCCAACCCACCAACCTCCTCAGCCTCCCCACTCCTACGAAGACAGCCTCCAACCACCCACTCAACACATGGGAACAACTCAGCACACTGAACGCTACTGCCTTAATGAACTCCATCTACTTGGGAGCACTGACTGACCCATGCTCTCATCAACTCTTCAACCACAGAAGCGACTAGATAAGCACCCAGCTAACCACCATCCTTCGTGCCTCCATCACCACAGCCACCTTTTCCAATGCCTGGAAACACTCAGAGGTCAGAACCCTTTCCCCCCCTCAAGAAACCCTCCGCAGACCCCAGAGACCTCCAAAACTACCACCCTTTCTCGCTACTCTCATTTCCCACTAAAGTCCTGGAGAAAGCCATCAACCTCCAACTCACTGAACACCTGGAAAGAAACAACCTGCTAGACCCCTCCAAATCAGGATTCAGAGCCAACCACAGCATCGAGATGACATCCGCACCCTACTCGACAGAGGTGAATTGGCCACCCTGATTCTTCTCGACCACACCACAGTCTTCGACACCGTCTCCCACTACACACTCCTCAATCGACTGCACCAGATCGGAAACAATGACAACGCTCTTAGATGGATGACATCTTTTCTCACGGGATGCACCTAGAGAATTTGTCTCTTTCCCTTCACCTCACCGCTGAAGCCCACCATCTGCGGAATCCCACAAAGTTCATCCCTCAGTCCAACCCTCATCACGATCTACATGACCTCGCTAGCAGACATCGTCAGAATCCACACTATCAACATCATTTCCTACACCGGCGACACCCAGCTCGTCTTCTCGCTCTCACCAGACCCCAAGCACGACGAAGACCAACTTCCGCAACTGCATGAAGAATACTCTGCCTGGATGAAGGACAACTGCCTGAAGCTCAACATGGATAAAACTGAAGTGCTGATTTTTAGCAGCCACTCCTCCCTTTGGAACAACTCCTGGTGGCCATCAGAACTTGGACCCACTCCAAAAGACCATGCTCGCAACCTCGGCATTGTCTTGGACAGTAAACTCTCCATGAAACTACAGGTCAGTGTGGTTTCCTCAGCCTACTTCCACACTCTCCGCATGCTCTGCAGAATCTTCAGATGGCTTCCCATCAGCACCAGGAAAACAGTGACGGAGGCCCTGATCAACAGCTGCCTGGACTACGACAAAACACTATGCAGGCACCACCAGCGAACTAATGAGAAGACTCCAGACAATCCAGAACATAGCAGCCAGACTAATCCTCAACCTTCCCAAAAAGGACCTACATCACCAAACACCTGAGAGTCCTCCGCTGGCTCCCCATCCAGAAAAGATGCCATTCCAAGCTTCTGACCCACGCCTACAAAGCCCTCCACCACCAAGGACCTACATACATGAACCACCGCCTCAATTTTCACCAGTCACCCAAAAACCTTTGCTCACCTCGCCCTCGACACGACGCATCTACCGTTGCCGCACCGGGAGGACGCTCCTTCTCCCACTTCACCACCAAGTCCTGGAACACCCTTTCTCTCCACCTCCGTTGACAGACTTTAGAAATGTACTGAAGTCCTGGCTCTTCGACTGAACCCCCCAGCCCAGCACCTGGATACCCACAAGGGTGACAAGCCACGCTATACAAGTACTGTATGATTGAGTTTTCCTGTACCTTGATCCCTGTTTTGCCTTCCCCTACCTGTACCCTCTGTGTTGCTCCTTACAATGCACCCCTGTGTTTTTTGCCTGCCCTCTGTGTTGCTTCCCCTCCCTCTGAGATTCCAACCGCTCTGTGTTAGTTTCCCACCTGCATTATTTCCACCCACATACTCGATTTATTTATTACTGATCCAGTTTGGATCGGTAAACAAAAAAAAAAATCCTTGTGTTAATTTGGAGGCATGCACATGCTTGGTGCATATGCCTACAAAATGATTCAGCTGACAGCGTAGTGTTTTTCCTGCTTGGAAGCCATGCTCTACAGCATCATGGATGCTGGGCGGCATGAAGTAGAGTCAGTCCTATGTATGACGGTGCTTTGTGTATGTTTTACTGTTTGGCAAGTCGGTAGCCCTTTCGGATGTAAAACTGTCATATGAATGAT
Organism: Triturus cristatus; assembly: GCF_964204655.1. NCBI lineage: Eukaryota > Metazoa > Chordata > Amphibia > Caudata > Salamandridae > Triturus > Triturus cristatus. Next base: position 367,431,930 of record NC_140585.1, read on the forward strand.
TCTACCCTAGCTCATCCAGTTTTCCGAGGGGATCTTAGCATGTGACTAATTGTACCCAGCATCTTTCAGTCACTGGTCTGAATGTCTGGCAACAGCCCTACTCTAAATTAGAGACAAATCTGCCATTTAGCTGACCCTTTTGCATCCGCATTGGCCTTTTACTGGTGATCTTGGTATGTCACAGACTATTCTTCACTTCTTGCAGGTTTTTAGTGGTCATGTTGATGGTTAATTGACTTTTATTTCCAATTCTACACTTCTCTCAGAGATGGTAGTCGTGCTACCAAGTTTTCCCAAGCAATACGTGACGAATACAATTTGTGTGGGCCTTGCTGTATTTTCTTTTATCCCATTATAAATGTAGGCCCCACGTTTTCAGGATGTTCAGTATCAGCTGTAGGTAGGCACTTGACATGAAGCCTTTCTGGGTATATGTGAATGACTGTTCTCCAGCCCTACCATCAATTTAGGTGCTGGTTAGGGAGAGACTGTCATACATGCAAAAGTAGAAGCTATATAGTTAGCAAGATGACTATACAGAAATTACAACTTTGAGCATGGAATTTCTACACTGATATTTATTACTTTTTGGGTATGCAAAACACTCATACTCAAGAGATTTGCGCCAGGTTACAGACAACTGACTTTCAAAGGTTCCAAGTCAGCAGAAATTTCAGTAGTTCAAAGAACAAGTGTCACTTCCAATGTAGTTTGCTACAAGCAAGATATTTATTCGACCATTTCTCTCAGCATAACATGACGCGTTTCGTGCTCGAGAGCCCTTGTTCACATGCGGAGACAAATTGCACTGAGTGTTTTTTATGCGCTGCAAGGTGTCCACCTATATATATATGTTTTATTCAGGAATGGAATATTTGCAAGGAAAACTTCCGCTGTTCTGGTTGTCTAGAAACTGTTTTGTTAATGTTGTGGACACCGTTTCTGTTTTATTACTGAAGGGACAGTGGGTCTGTGTTGCTTTTCTACATTCGACTCTCGTCTTTTTTCCTCAGGGTCTTTCTTAAACACCTTTCCCTTGCATTTATATGGACGCCTCACTCATTGAAAAGAGGGCAACGGATGATGGCATTTGCCTCTGTTCCCTTCACCTGTGTTGGCAGCAAGTGCTGCCACGGCTCGAGTAGGGGACAAAGGTCTCAGGCAAAGCACATACATACTGTGTACGCATGATGGGACAAAAAGTCTCAGGCAATGCATCTGGGGGTACACAACCCTACAACACAGCACTAGGGTACGCAACCCTACAACACAGCACTAGGGTACACAACCCTACAACACCGCACTAGGGCACATGACCATATAACGCAGCTCTAGGATACACGACCCAATAACACGGTACCTTATGTGAGAGTGTACAAATCTGTTCTTTCTGCGTAGGCTGCTTCTGGATGTCGTACAGTTCCTGTTTTATCACTCCATCGAACTATACAAGACTACTGTGAGGTCTCCTCAAATGGACATGGCAATGTGTTAAGAATGATTAATTACCTTATTTGAGAGTGTATGATTTTGTTCTTTCTGTGTAGGCTGCTTCTGGAGGTGGTACAGGTGATATGACTCAAGATTCAGGAACGGGTAACTGGCGAGGAATGTTGAAAGCATCAAAAGGAGAAGACACTGAGGAAAGGTCAAAGATCCCTCTTGTTCCTGCTAGCCCTCAGAGAGGTCATGCTGTAAATCTATTGGATGTGGTATGTTTTTTGTTGCATTTTCAATATATCAAGTATTTGCATTTGCAGACCATTTGCATAGGTTAATGCACTCAACCATCTTAAAAGCATAAAGACCCATTATCAAAGGGAATATGCTTTTCGTATTCTGTTAAGGGGTTGATGTATGGATTTACCTATTCCCATCATAATTTTAAATATTGAGCACCATATAGGTCGTTATAAAGCTATTGTGATTTTGTTCATTCCAGCCCAAAGGAATGATCTTGCACGGAGGAGTGTGTTGTAATAAAAAAAAATAATAGTTGGATAAACTTACTATATTCAAAGAACAAGTTATTCTCAAAAATCATTTTAGAAAGCAATAGTATCTCCTTAACACTTTGTACAAGAATAAGAATTTGAAGCTGCAGTGGTTTCAATATTTGTAACCTATGTTCTGCTAAAATGCTATTACCCGAAGTCCACAGCTGCTTCAGCACATGCATGTATATCCATATTTGGCCTTAACCCCTTGTCTTGGCGGGGTGTTGACCATCTCTAGTTCTCAATCCAGTATGGACTGGAGTGTGTTCCTCATGCTCCATAATTCCAAACTGCTGGTGCCCCCACTTCTGGGTATTGATTGTTCTTCTCCATCGGGAAAGGCAGCCTCTATCACATTGTTAGGGTTTCAAACAGTGTGCTTTTAAATAGAGCTTCCTGTCCCTGCTGGGGTAACAAAGCCTTCCCTTCTGCATACCTTTTGTAATAAACATCAGCCTGGTGCACAACTACTCTTGTGTGACTTAATATTGGAACATATGAAGATTGTATAGATATGCAGAGAAAGGAAGACAATATGCTGCAGTAAACATTTGATTTAATTTTCAAGAAGAGGAGTAAAAAGGAGGAATCTGAAGACAAGTGAGCACCTCTGCTGTTGATAAAGAAGCAAGGTACCATATCCAGGGACAGTCCCAAACCAAGGTCTCCCTCACAATGTATAGGTTGAACAACGTGGGACTTAGAATTGAGCCCTGGGGAACGCCCTGTAAAAGGGTAAAACTCTTCGATGTATGTGCGTCTTGTGTGACCTGGAAACCCCATGATGACAAGGATACCATCCAGCATAGGGCCAAGCCTCTAACACCACACGTCTCTAATCTTTGGAGAAGGAGGCCGTGGGAGACTGTGTCAAAAGCTGCACTGAGATCCAACAGGCTCAGTGCAGCTGTGTGTCCTTCGTCCGTGTGCTGTCTTAGGGTTTCCATAGCCAGAAGAAGAGCTGTCTCCGTAGAATGTGCCGCTCGGAAACCTGATTGTGAGGGTTGCATCAGACTGTTTCTTTCAATATTATTGGTCAACTGTATATTTACTACTTTTTCTGCAATTTTTGCAAAAAAGGTTATAAGCGAGATGGGATGTAGGTTCTCTAGCACCAAATGGTCTATTTGCAGTTTTCTCCTTAATGAGAGGACCATAGCTTACTTCCATTCATAGGGGACTTCTCCCGATTGGAAGGAGCGAGTGATTAGCTCAGAGATGAATGGTACAATGCAATTATCTCCCTGCATCAGCATTTCTGGGCGTGCTGGGTCCCTCGGGGTTCCCAATTTGATTCCATTAACTAGCTTCCTTACCTCATCTCGCTCTAGCACCATTAACTCATCGTGGGTTTTTCTTTAACTGTGCCCAAACATGACCCTACAACACACACACATTTTTCCACACCTGACAGGAGCCTACGTCACTGGCAAAGAATACTAGGGTACACAACCCTACAGAGCATCACACATGCCACATACTTCATACTACAAAGGTAAAAACCTGGACCACAAAACAATCATGGCATAGTACACATGGGTAATACAATAATGAAAGCAAAAATAAATCAGCATAGTATAAATAACACACTCGGAAAAATAGCATTCACACATTCTAACAGGTCCACAACACTACGTCAGAGCACACTTCTGTACAATCAGAACACCATTCTGCGAATAACATCCATACACCACCAGAAAAGTAAGAATAGCAAGAAAAAAAAAGTCAGACCAATTATGAGTATTTGTACACATGTAAGCAAACGGCAAAACCAGACTTGCTCAGACAAACTAAAAAAAAAAGTACTTTCAGAATAGAATTGAATGTGGCTCAACTAAAAGCAACTCATGCAGCAACTTCAGCATAACCTGCAATATGCACATAGGCAGCACTGACAAAACCTGACCTTAGTAGGCACAAACCTAATCCCATTATCAAGATAATACCTCACAAAATATCAATTCACCAGCTTTACCCAAAGTCTCACATGCCTCCCATGGCTAGGTAATGCTTTCGATCAAGATACGAAATGTTCACTGTGTCCACTGACCAGAGCATGTTGTTGCCTACTAGGAACACTCGTTTTCCAAAAGTTGTCTCAGGAAATGGAGAAGAACATGCAGACTGGGAGCAGAGCTACAGAATGTTCCTTTTCCCATCGTTATTATAACTCTTCAGGGCACCACTTCCTAAACAAGCATTTACAATGCAATGGTCTCGGCATTGTTAAAGTTGGAGCTATTGGCATTGCTCATGACATTATTTTTGTTTATGTTTTTGTTTTTAAAACATTTAACCCCTTCCCCGCTCATGACGGAACCGTTTCGTCATGAGCCACGGTTGCCGTGTGCTCATGACAGAACGGTTCCGTCATGACACGCCCGTTGGCGGCCGCTCCGCCTACGCGGCGCTGTTTCCCCGCCTGTGGGGACAACGCAAATGGGCGGAGTCATGACGGAACCGTTCCGTCATGAGCACAGGTCAACCGTGGCTCATGACGGAGCGGCTCCGTCATGAGCACAGGCCCGCCGCGCTGCCCCCCTGCCCCCCCCCAGCGCTGCAGCGGAATGTCCGCAGCAGCGAAGGGGTTAAAGAAACGGCATTGTTATTTACAATGTCAATAGCTTAATCACTCTCAAATGCAAGACCTATTACATTTGCACCCACACACAGAGCCACACACACAAAGCCACACACACAAAGCCACCCACACACACAGAGCCACCCACATAGAGCCACTCACATAGAGCAACCCACACACAAATAGAGCCACCCACAGAGTCAACTACACACACACACACACACACACACACACACACACACAGTTACCCACACCGAGACAGAGCCACCACGCATAGAGCCACCTACAAAAAAAGCCACACACACACAAAGCCACACACACAGAGCCACCCAGCCACACAGAGCCACCCACACACACACAGAGCCACCCGCACACACACAGAGCCACCCGCACACACACAGCCACCCGCACACACACAGCCACCCGCACACACACAGCCACCCGCACACACACAGCCACCCGCACACACACACACACACACACACACACAGAGCCACCCACACACACACAGAGCCACCCACCCACACACAGAGCCACACAGTAACCTCAAAATTTGACACATATTTACTTTTTGCTGGATCAACTGACAAACCCCTCAACAGGCTCTATCAAGATTAAGAGAAACCTGCCACCATCAAGGAGCCATGTTTCCAGTGAGCAGCAGTCAGGTTACATTTGTGACAAGGCTTGTACTTCGGGTGGCATTTGTACAATGCCTGTAATTTGAGAGGTGAACGTAGAAGAGCATTTTACACCCCCTAGAAAATTATGGATTATCAACACCTTCTCCGTTGATAAAAAAAGTAACTTGCTCAAGATCACACATGGTGCCAGCGGCAAATACGTTCATGACTCATAGGTGAGAAACCCCCCCTACGTGCGTGTCAGACGGTACACGTCAAATAAAGCTATATGCCCGAAGTTCACTGATTGTGGTGTTGTGCAGATATCTTGGGAAAATAAAATGAAAGTGACTGAGCTGCTCCCAAGCGGCTGACACCTTCTGCGATTGTGCAAGTCTAGGTGTAAGGGGGGGAGGGGTGAGCGGGGGTCACCTTCCAGGTGACAGCTGTGCGAGGGGGCCACTGTGGAGGGAGCTGGGGGCTTTCAACTCATCTGAAAGAGTGTTGGGAGAGCACGAACCAAGGCAGCGTCTGTTGGTCGCGCAAGGGGCAAGAGCCAGCGTGCAGCCAAACTGAATTGCCAAGAAGGCAGGTGCTGCGAAGCGGGCTTTTCCGAATAATCACATCTGCGCCGTGGCTGACCCGGATAGAAGACGCTGATATCAGGATTAAATAAAAAAAAATAAAAAAAAGCCAGTCCAGTTCTTTATAAAGGGCGTAATACTGGCGGCATTCAGTTTACGCCCAAACGCTCCTCAGTAGGGAAAGAGATGGCCCATGAACTTTAGAACGCTCGCCGCTGATATCTGCAGGTCACGAGTTTGAATGCTGGAAAAGTCAGCTCGGCCGTCTATCCTCCCAGGGTCACTAAATAGAGGAACATCACATTGCATGAGAATAACACTTACATTTCTAGTGCTTAGAAAAGGCAGAAGTGTGTGATATGGAGCACTAAAATGCCAAAGATATTATTTAAACGCAAATGAGGCACAGCGACATTTACTGACAAATCACCCAAGCAGCAGGCCGCAGATTCTCCCGGAGCAGGCCCATCTGTCAGAGCTGAGCGTCACGTCACTGGGTAGCTTCGGCCCACCATGAACACCACCATCTTTAGCCCGAGGAGAGGGAGCGAGCGCCAGGGGGAGGAGAGCGAACAGCGCCAGCCGGAGAGGACAGGGGAAGGAGACAAGAGCAGCAGCTGGACACAGGAGCACCGAAAGGCCGGTCGCAGGGGGGAGGGGACGAGCACCAGCCGGGCCGTGTGGACGGGGAGGACTCCATGAACACCACCATCTTTCTCCGAGGTCAAGCAGAAATGTCTCGGAGAAACGCAGTGTCATTTTCGGATTCTGGGGCGTGTTTTTCTTTCTCTCCTCTTCCCATTGGCTGGAATGTTTACATTCCGGAGGAGAGAAAGAAACTAAAAAACACGCCCCCGAATCCGAAAAAGACGGGGCTTAAATGGACAGACGCCCCTCTCCTCCAATGGCTGGACTCCGTTTAGGAAGCCAGCCACTGGAGAAGAGGGGCGGGTTCAAGCCCCACTACAGAAAACATTAAATCTCGTAAGCGAGACTGCGCAAGCGCAGCCTTCGCTAGCCGAGACCTAAAAATGCAAGTTCCTTATTCTGGTCAGCTCAGGTGTTGCTCTAAGTGAAGTCTGCGCACACATTTTCAGTGTGTCGCTGAGCCTCACAAAGATATGGGCAGAAAGTAGAGACTGTCGAGGAACGGAATTAGCTCTCTAGCTTCCTTTGATCTTGCTCTATCTTCTCTCTTGACCTGTAAACATGGTATGAAGACATCACATAGTCGTCCGAAACGGTGAGGGGCTGCGCTTCATCTGCACATGCTCCAGCACGCAGGTCTATTGCTGGGAGACTCTTAATGCTCTTTCCTGCTTTATGTCGCGGGTCCCAGTGTGCGTCACAAGGATTGTCTTGAGGGAGAGCAGTGTCGACAAGGGAAAGCATCACTCCCATGCATGCTCCAGCACCTGCATTACATCTGATAAAGGTGATGACAGCTCTCACCACCTATGGCTTCACAGGACATACAGCAGCCCTCCCAGGATCTCCAGGTGGAACTAATGCCTCGCAGCCCATTCCAATTCCGCACCCACATTAAGGATCCAGCATGCACATAAATGTAACTTACAGCACCGATAAGATTACACGTGCAGTGCCAGTTAACAGGGCCTGTTAGCTTATCGGTGCAAGCTTTTGTGATACAGCTTACTTTTCACTAACTTTAAGCCTCTGTAGGTCTCTATAGATGCCAGTACCGATGTCCCACGCTGGCTGAGTTTCTTGTAAAAATCCACAAAATATTACGTGTGTGTGTGTGTGTATATGAATATATATATATATATATATATCAGTTCACTCAAAACTTCGATCCAAATCAATGTTACCAGTTGACATAAATGCTACCAGTTCACTTCAATTGAACGCTGCTGCTGGTTCTCATGGAACGCTGCAAATTCATAATGCCTCCATTACCCTGAAGGATACCAGTCTATGTACATAACAGATCCACACCCTGGCAGTGGGCTGTCTGATGGGAATGACACTAGTGGAGCTGCAAGGTGTTCTGTTTTTTTCTGTAGTGCACAAAGTTTCTTGAGTAGTTCCCTTTAAGTTTCCTTTGGATTTCTTCGGCAATTTCTTCAGTTCACACACATTTCTTTTTTCTAAATCATCTCCACTGTTCAAATGGAAGAAAACCCAAGTAGACGTAGAGTAAGTTACACTGAATAAGGTGTATTAAGTCTCAGTTACAGGATATTAAGATTGTAAATAGTAGATAGGAAGTTTAGCCCCACCAGGAGCAGGATCCTTGCTGCTCAGCCAACACACTCCAACTGTCTGTCTCTCTCAACCACACCAGGCACTCAAGCATTCCTCTACATCACATTCATACTGGATGAGCAGCAGGGAACAGGTAACTAAGGTAAAGGATTTATACTAACAATTCAAATCACAACACACACCTTCTCATTCACTATATATTGGAATATTCACTTTGCAGATTGCTAGACATTGATGGTTCAGAAGATGAAAGGCTGTCTGACCCCTCATTTAACCCTCGTCTTTTGCAATGATGTCATGAATATGGTGACAATCAGGAGTGTTCATTCGCAAAGCTTTTTGATGGGATACACGCTGAACCCTATCAACAAAGGGGTTATGAAGCTTTCGTTGAAGTGACAGCCATCTCATTGACAGTCGCTCAAGGAGTATGAAACCTGCAACGGAGACCATCACTATCCTAATGGAAAAACAATTTGAATCCCAATAGCCTTGGTATAAGACTAAAGATGGCATACTATTACAAAAGCTTCCCAGATAAATACCAACCACAAGGTACACCAAGTCAAAACTCCTCAAAGGATGCCTTCTGGTCCTCAACCAGTTACTCAGTAGTATCTCCTTTTAAAAAGTCATGTTGTGTTTAGGCTCTTAAACCAACCTATACACTGTTCATATCTGATAATGACCAGGATGATACAAGGCACTCATCGCCAAGAAACCCTCAGTGGGAATGGTTATGTGACTAAATCACTGGATTTTCCAGCACCACCACCTGTTGAATTTGCGCCTGATTATATAGCAGGATTCCCCCGTTATCAAAAAGGCTTCTAACAGTTTCAAATATTGCTACCAGTTAGACAAAGGCTGTTTTCTGTAAGACTTCAAAGACACTCCAAAGAAGTTCATCATATCAATTCCTTTTTAAACAAAAATCTTTTATTACACATTTTCAATCGATACAAACACCCTGAGCCCATCCCCATCCTCTGCCCCATACACTTAGAATTAATCACTGTACATGAAGAGCATAGAAACCCCATCCGTATATCATATTTTCTATTTTACTACAACAAAGAGTCGTAACAGCACAGTTGGGTGGCCAATTTACCCTTCTGTCCTACTTTAAAGTGCATTGTGCAAGAATAAACATTGACGATAAATAACATCTCACCAATAATACCACAAAAATAACACCCCTCGCCCCCTCAACCTGAGGGTCTCCTACCCCTTTTACATTCAATTTGTCCTCAAGTTATACAAACAATCCTTATAGGAATATACAAATTCTTAATCGTCTTGCTATCCGTACCAAATAACCTTTAAAGCTAGTTTAGGTATTTTGAAAAAAACAGAGAAGGCTATAGCCTGACCTCCTGGGTCCCCCACTCCCAACTGGTCAAAACAAATCCCCCAGAGAACCTTTTGAATATCTAGTTGTTTACCCAACCACTTAGGGGTGCCCAAATTTGACTTCCCTCTATTCTTTGCTTGTCTGCCTTTTCTAGCATAAATAGCTCTCTCCAGGTTGTGGCCAGCCAATAGCCGGCTCAGCCACTGATGGAAAGACGAAGGATTCAGATCTAGCCAGCCCGATGCTATAGTCAGTCTTTTTAAAGCCATTGCAACTGCCAAATAATTTTCTGCCTGCGCTATCCGTTCCTCATTTTGAACTCCCAACAAAATAAGGCTTGGAGTCAGACTGACTTTTATCTCTAGTTTATATTCAAGAAAATGGGTGATTTCATCTTTTAAATGGCTCGGGGCACTACAAGTAGCAAATATATGCACTATATCCGCACAGAATATCATACCCCAGCCCCCGCCCCACTTTGCTATCCTAGCGGGTATGTAGGATAACATAAAGCAGGTCTTGAAGGTATTGAGCCTGCAAGTAAGCGGACATAACGGATTGCGAGAAATTGAGAGCTTTATAAAACTCTGATTCCGAGATCAACACTGTCTCTTGCCATTTTAACGAGAACTTTTCTAGGTCATCTTTCATCTCTGAATTCAGAATATGATATAATTGCCGATTCTGTTTTTGCCCCATGTTGTTAATTTCTCGACCAGCCCAATTCTACCAAATCCCGCCGAGCCACCCCCTTACGCTGTAGATAGTCTCTGATTGCAGATATTTAGTCTGTATGGTTGATACTAAACTTGTAGAACTCCTCAAATGAGACAATCCCAGTGGCGGAATAAAAAGCCCCTACACTGTTAATACCTAATTGCGACCATCTTTGTATGCACTGATCCCCAAAAATTAACCCCTTCGCTGCCAGGCCTTTTCCCCTCCTGTGCCACGCCCTTTTTTGGCTATTTGGGCTAGTGCGCGCTGAGGCCCCTGTAACTTTTTGACCACATAAGGTATCCACGCGAAATTTGCATCCTTTTCTTACAACATCATGGGGATTCTAAAGGTATTCGGGGTTTGTGGATTCTCCTAGAGGGGTCACAGAAATGAGCCAAAATACAGCAAAATTTTGGGGTTTTTCGGAAAAATTGGAAAAACGGGCTGCAAATGAAAGCATCTGGGTTTTTCCCTGCAAATGTTATCAAAAACGGGTTTGTGGGGTTGAAATCACCATTTTCCCAGCTTTTCGGGGATACCAGACTTTTGTCAGAAACCCAACATTGTTTACACAGTTTTGGCATTTTTCTGGGACATAGCCTAATTTTGCTATTTTTTGTGCTTTTGACCTCCTTCCAGTTAATGGCAGAAATGGGTACAAAAGCAATAATGGATCCTGGAAAGCTATACATTTTCGAGAAGAAGACAAAATTCTGAATTCAGCAAGGGGTCATTTGTGTAGATCCATCAAGGTTTTTTTATAGAAACTAACAGTTAAATATAGGATAAATTGAAAATTAGTGGGAAAAAAAAGCCTTTCGTGTCAACATTTTCACCTGTAACTTCTTCTAATTATGACAGCTCTTTGAAAGCAATATACCATTACATCCGCTGGACATTACTGGTTGTGGGGATATATAGGACTTGTAGGTTCACCAAGAACCCGACGAACCCAGAGCCAAAAAATGAGCAGCAACTTGCAATGGTTTTTTATTATGTACCGGGTATATAGTAATTATTCTGTAAAAATGTGTACATGGAAAAATCGGTATGAAAGACACCTATGTATTTCTGAAATGGGAACAAAATATAGAGTTTAGAAACAGATATTTGCACATTTCTGAAATTGGGAATACTCATACTAGCATGAGAATTATCAGTCATTTTTTAGAATGACTTCTTTTTTACAAAATATCTTTCATTTGGAAAGCAGAAATGCATCGAAAGTCAATAGATAATAACAGTTCCTTTACAAAACTGAATTACCCCAAGTCTTCCGATAAAAATGGTACCTCACTTGTGTGGGTAGGCATAGTGCCCGCGACAGAAAACGGCGCAAAACGCAACGTGGTCACAACTCAATATCGCAGTGAAAATTTACCCTTTTTTGGCAAAGTGCCTAGCTCTAGTTTTTGAACCCTAGCTCTGCGGGCACCTTGGGAAACCTAGCAAACCTATACATGTTTGAAAACTAGACACCCAGGGGAATCCAGGATGGGGTGACTTGACTGCCTCCCACCAGGGTCTGTTACCCAGAATCCCTTGCAAACCTAAAAAATTGTCAAAAAACCCACATTTTTCCCACATTTCTGTAATGTAATGTAAAAGGAATTTATAAAGCGCGGCTAACACCAGACGGTTTCTTGGCGCTGGAAGCGGAGAGAGAAAAAAAAAAACAGTCCAAGGGGCTAAGGAGATTTAGTTATAGGCTATACGAAACAGATGGGTTTTTAGGAGAGACCTGAAGTGGGTTAGGGGGAAGCCAGTCTTAAACTTAGTGGAAGAGCATTCCAAAAAGAAGGGGCAAGGAATGAGAACCTTAGTCCTCCATGTTTTTTACGTTTGAAGGTTGGGATCTGGAGTAAAGCCAGATGGGAGGAACGGAGGTGGCGAGAAGGAACATATGGGTGCAGGAGTGAAGAAATAAATAAGGGTCCTGTACTAACAAGGGACTTAAAGATAACGCAGCCCAGTTTAAATTTACACCGCTCAGTGACAGGGAGCCAGTGAAGAGATTTTAAGAGGGGACGTACATGTTGGTGTTTGGGTTGGTGATAAATGAGCCGTGCTGCCTGGTTCTGGACCAGTTGGAGCTTCTTTGATTGGTATACAGGTATGTCAACATAAAGGGAGTTGGCATAGTCTATCCTGGAGATGACCAGCGCCAGTAATACCAAAGTAAGGGCTTCAGTGGTCAGGAAGCGGGCAATCTTACGGATTTTTCTCAGTTGGAAAAAGCTGGAGGACACCACCGCACCGATCTGGGATTTCATCGAGAGATCATTACTAATGATGATCCCAAGGCTCTTCACTGAGCTGACGGGATTAGGGGGGGTGCCCAACCTTGTGGGCCAAAAGGTGGGGTTCTAGGGGTTGATTGTGCCCCCGACAAGCAGAAGTTCTGTCTTGTCGGGGTTAAGTTTCAGGTGATTCGCCCCCATCCAGTCACTGATGTGACAAAGAATGGTTTGGAAATTGTCGATGGACTGGGCCGTAGAGTTGATGTCGAAGACCAGCTGAATGTCATCCGCATAATTAAACGCGGTGACACCACTGCCTTGTAAAGAGCGGATAAGGGGGGTAAGGTATAGATTAAAAAGAAGGGGGGATAAGGAGGAACCCTGCGGGACACCACAGGTTAGCTCAACCTCATCCGCGGAAAACTGAGAGAGCCGAACCGCCTGGTGGCGGTTGCTCAAGAAGGAGCGGACCCAGGCCAACGCAGAGCCCCGGACGCCGGCCTCCCTGACACGGCCGACCAGAATATCCTGGTCGACCGTGTCAAAGGCGGCCGACAAATCCAGGAGCACCAAGATCTGGCTGATGTTGGAGTCCGCCCCTCTCCGCAGTTCCTCCATAACTGAAAGTATAACAGATTCCGTGGAGTGATTGGGTCTGAATCTGGCCTGTTGATGATCGAGGAACTGGGAGTCCTCGATAAAGGTACTCAAAGTGTTAGTCACATGGGCCTCAAGGACTTTGCTAAGGTAAGGAAGGAGGGAAATGGGGCGGAAGTTACCCATAATTGTGGGGTCTGCTGTGGGTTTTTTAAGAATGGGCGTGACCTCGGCACGTTTGAATGATCCAGGAACAGTGCCAGAGGAAAGAGTTATTCAACAGTACCAGAGGGGGAGAAGGGCAGGCTGTAAAAGCCTCGCGGAGGACTAAGGGGGGGCAACAGTCAGAAGGGGATCCCGAGGCAACCTTCTTAAGGAGGGCTGGAAACTCTGTCTCAGAGATCAAAGGGATCTGGGTCAACTGCCTAGGATTAAGAAAAGGCAGAGTGGATTTGGGCCCATGATGGTGGGAAAGGGCTGAAGATAAAATACTGTTCTTAAAGTTGGCTATCTTCTCCACAAAAAAAAGGTTTAGAGAATCGCAGAGTGCCCGGGAGGGAAGGTGTTTAGGGGTGATCCTGTCTGGGTTTGACAGCTCCTCGACAATAGAGAAGATGTCCTTGGTTTTAGTGGCAGAGCTGGCAATCTTATTTGAAAAATAGGTGGATTTAGTTCGCAGGACTGCCAGTTTATAATCTTTAAGCAGGGTAGCGAAACGTAGTTTCATGTCAGGGGCATAGCCACGTCGCCACTGGCGCTCAGCCTGCCTAAGGCCCAACTTCAAGGCTTTAAGGTCGTCCGTAAACCATTTTTGGGCGTCATGCGGACGTCTAAGTTTTATTTGTCTAAGTGGAGCCACTCCAGCCAGTGTGTGAGAGCAGAGGCTTGGGTATCGATAGACCCCAGACTGGGAGGGATGGAGGTTTTAAGTAAGGTGGCGAAGTCATTGAGGTCAGCCCTGTTCCAATTCCGAGCCGAGAGGTTACCTTCCTTGGGTCTGCTAAGGCTGGGGGAAACCGTAATGGAGAAGGAAATTATAAAATGATCTGACCAGAGGCAGGGTGAAATGAGAGGGGTAGAAATGTCCAGGTTGGATGTCCAAACCTGGTCCAGAATGTGGCCCTTAATGTGGGTAGCTGCCTTTATATGTGATGTACAATTCATGCTGGACAAGAGATCAGTAAATAATATGGAACAGGTATTCTCCTTAGCGTGAGAGGGCCAATAATTAAAATCGCCTAGAACCAGGATTCTGGAATTGTTAATAAGTTGGGATAGCATATCGCCAAACAGCAGAGGAAAATTCTGCATAGGTTGGGGGGGGCGGTAAACTAGCACACAAATAAGTGGGGTGGTAGAGGATTCCAGTCTCACCGCAAGAAATTCGACTGAGGGGATGCCGACTAGGGTCAAGGCGGAGAACCGAATAGGATTTTTAATAATTGCTGCTACCCCACCTCCCGGCCTTCCAGAGGCTCTGTTTGCATGGAGGATGTAATAACCAGTAGGGATTGCAGCGAGTATATCAGGAGCAGAGTCCTCATTCAGCCAAGTCTCTGTTAACAGCAGTATATCCGGCTGCTCAGAGTCTAACAAGGTAAAGATTTCCAGCTGGTGTTTTACCAGTGATCGTGTGTTGAGATAGATCACTGTCAGCTTGAGGGGTGGAGTGTGATTATTGGATAGGAGAGTAGTGTTTGAGGGGAAAGCTGGGAGTGGGCGTGTTGCTATCTCGGGGAATGTGTCTCTAGTGCAAAGAAATCCCAGTGACTAAGAGTCCGACAGAGTCAAGGGGGGGGGGTAGACCTGTATGGATGTAGTCGAACCAGATCCAAGGAGGTATAGTGCATTGAACCGGCAGGGGGACGTGCCCTGTGCCCCAGCCGGCCGCGGACGGGCGCAGACGGGCTTGCCTTAGGCGCGCCCGCTGCGCTCGTCCGCTGCGCGTCCGACCGAGGCACATCCTTTAATGGCGATGAGGGGGGCGTGGCCTCGGAGTGGTGGGCGTGGCCTCGCTTCAGGCTATGGCGGCGAAGGAAAGGTTTTTCCCGCGACAGCGTTAATCGGCTGCGCGATGAGATCCAGATTCTGTGGTGGAAAGTTCCGGAATCTGCGTGGATCCACTAATTTCCACCCACCCCGCGTTCCCCAAAGTCTTACGAGAAAAACGGTACCTCACTTGTGTGGGTCAGCCTAGTGCACGCGACAGGAAACGGCGCAAAACGCAACGTGGTCACACCTCAATTTCGCAGTGAAAAATGACCCTTTTTTGGCAAAATGTCTAGCTGTAGTTTTTGAACCCTAGCTCTGCGGGCACCTTGGGAAACCTAGCAAACCTTATACATTTCTGAAAACTAGACACCCGGGGGATTCCAGGGAGGTATGGCTTGCGTGGATCCCCCAACGTTTCCTTTCCCAGAATGCCCTGCAAACCTCAAATTTAGCTGATAAAATCACCTTTTTCACAAATTTTTGTGTGGGAAAGTTGTGGCATCACCGGGCTCACACAAATTTACCACCACCCAGCGTTTCAGAAATATGTGGGTTTGGTAGGTTTCCCTAGGTGGCCGCCAAGCCCGGGGCCAAATACTCATAGGACCCCCTTTGCAAAACCAGGTTGTTTTGTGATAGGTAATTTTGATGTCTCCTCAATTGATTTTGGGCCCTTGCCTGACGCGGGCACTATGCCTACCCACGCAAGTGAGGTACCATTTTTCTCTGAAGACTTTGGGGAACGCAGGGTGGGTGGAATTTTGTGGACCCACGCAGATTCCGTAACTTTCCGACAAAGAAATGTGAGGAAAATGTGTTATTTTGAACACAATTTTAGGCATGCAATGGATTCTGGGTAACAGAACCTGGTGAGAGCCAGTGAAGTCACCCCATCCAGGATTTCCCTCGGTGTCTAGTTTTAAAGAATGTACAGTTTTGCTAGGTTTGCCTACGTGCCAACTGCGCTAGGGCCCAAAATCCACAGGTATGCACATTGCTAAAAATAAATCGGGGCTTTCTGCCGCCCTGGGGGGGAATTGGGGAAGGGGGTTTCATCCTGATATGCCCCCCGGGGGGGGCAGAAAGACTGTAATAAATGGGGGGTGAGGTATTTTTTTTTTTACAAAACTTCCCTGGTGTCTAGTGGGCTTTTTACCCCCCGGGGGGGGGCAGATTGGGGGCTAATGCCCCCATCCGCCCCCCAGGGGGGGCAAAAAGACTAAAATTCCCAAAAATAAACAGGGGGGAGCAAAGGCCCTTGCCCAAGGGGCCGCTCCCCCCTCCCTGGTGTCTAGTGGGTGGATCCCTGCTTGGGGATCGGCCTCCTGTGGCGATCCCCAAGCAGGAGGGGTACCATTGGAAAGGGGAGATTCTCCCCTTTCCAACGATACCTGTCCCGTCTTTCTACGTGCTCAGAAGGCTGAGATAGCCCCCTGAGCACGTACAAAGTGAAACCTGAAATGAGCCTCTTGGCTCATTTCAGTTTCACTGTTAGGACGTCTGCGCGACGTGCGCGCCGATAACAGAGGGATTCCCTAGGGTATGCCTCATGACGAGCTGGACTCGTCATGGGCACAACGCGACTGTGCTCCATGACGAGTCCAGCTCGTCATGGGCATACAAGGGGTTAAGGGCAGATTTTCATTAGTCAGCAATGGTGTATAAAAGTTCATTCTATCTATTTTCAACAATTTCCGTACCCCGGCCCAGACTTCATAGGCACCCAAAATACACTTGAATCTAACTTTCTTATAATGACTAAACTCTAGTTGTCTCCAAAAGTAGCCCCAGGCTTAATTGCCAATCAATAGCTCATATGTTGAAGGTATATCCTCTAAAGGCTCATTAATGTGCGGTTGTCCAAGTAATATAGAGATATATTGCAACAAAGTATCTCAATAATACATTTTAAGGTTTGGTAGTGCCCACCCTCTTTTTCTTTTGGGAGCAAGAGTTATTTCAATGCCCTTCTAGGTTTGGTGTAGACCCATAAGAACCTTGAGAACCCTTCTTCAAGTGTCTTCAACCATTGGTTCGAGAATTCTAACGGGATTGACCTAAACAAATAAAGTATTTTAGGGAAGAAAATAATTTTGATTAAATCTTTTTTAATCTTTCCTATAAGAGAATCCAGATTGTCTTTAACAATTTTCTCTACCTTCGCATTGATGCTAATACCGAAATAGACAGCTTTTTTTACCACTGTTTTATCCACCATTACTAACTTATCATTTATCACCACTTGGGTCTTATCTTTATTCAACGAGTATCCGGACACCTCCCCAAACAGTACAGCCTCCCTTTCGATAGTTTTAGGGGCCATTTCAGGTTTAGAAGTTACCACGGCTATATCATCTGCATACGCTAAGATTTTATTCTTGTACCCTTGTACTACCACTGGTGTAATTGCTAAATTTATCTCTTATTTCCTTATAAGAGAGTCTATATACAGTGCAAACAGGGGGAGCATGGACACCCTTGCCGTGTCCAACGTGTGATCTCTGTATTGTCCAACAAATCACCAGTGACAAAAATATAAGCTCCTAGTTTGTAGTATAAGGCCTTAACTTCTTGTACAAACTCTGGCCCAATGTCCATGATCTGCATAGTCTGCTAGAAAGTGCCAGGAGACCCTATCAAAAGCTTTTTCTGCATCCAATAAGACCAGAGCCTGACACTTGTACTGCATCGAACAGTGTGATCACTCTTCTAATAGATCTGTCGTATCCCGCCCATGTTGTCGGTTGGATATTATCTGCGGTATAACCTGTGCCAACCATGCAGTTTAATCTTGCAAAAAACCTTTGTATCCCCATTCATTAGAGTTATTGGTCTGTATGAGCTAAGATCGGCCGCTGGTTTGTTCTTTTTTTAAGAAAACAACAATTTTTGCCGTAGACCATGAACCTGGAGGGGAATTTCCTCTATAAATTTGGTTAAAAAAATCCATCAGATGTTCTTTCAATTGGGGCGCAAACGTTTTATAAAAGTCCACCTGGATCGAATCGGGCCCTGCGGCCTTACCTGTAGCAATACAAGCTAATGCCGCATAGATCTCCTACCAACATATTTTCCCTTCCAGGGATTCTCAATCTACCAGAGGCTGGCTGTTGTACTCTCCGTATATAGCTGTTGCTAATATGCCCTAAAAGCCTCTCTGATCTTCCTGGGCTTGGAGACTACCCCAAAAGTGGGATCACATAATTCTCTTACTTAATTCTGTCTCGCTCTTACAGCCAGATAATGCCTGGCTTGCTCATTATATTCATACACTTATTCCCACCGGGCTGCCATTTTTTTAGCGGCTCTATCTGCAAAAATCTGATTAAATGCTATTCTAGCTAAAGTGACCCCTAGTTGAGCCTCCCCTACCTCCCCTCCCTGTTGAACTATTCAGACCAGGTCCTCCTCTGCGGCGGCTAACTTTTCTTGTTTTTCTTCCTTCCCTCTATTCAGCGAGAACCTCAGCGTCTCCCAACATATACATGTCTTCAGTGTGTCCCAAACTACCCCTATTGGTACACTACCACAATTTACATTAAAAAATATTGGGATCCACTTGCTCATAAAGCTGCAATAGTCCACGTTTGATAATAAGGCCCGCTTAAAGCTCCACTTTGTTTTAGCTTTAATGCCCCCTCCCCCCCCCGAATTTCCAGCACTAATGGATTGTGATCTGACAAAAAACGTGGATATCGATCAATTCCACAGTTCGTCAGAAGTGTATTTGAGATATAAAAAAAAAAAATCTAAGCGGGCATGCGAACCATGCGTGGCCGAATAATAAGTAAACCCCTGTTTTAGAGGTCTCTTCCTACTTCAGACATCCATAAGCCCATGTACCTCACAGATGCTTTCTAAGACACGAAAAACTTTTGGTTTCCGACCCTTATACTGCTTAGATTTGCCCCTAGCCCAACCGCTGGGCAGATTAATATTCAGATCTCCATATTCCATTATCGGCAGAGGCCGGTGAGTTAATTCATTAGATAGGTTGTTAACAACATGTGGGTCATCCAAGTTACTCCCATACACAGAACATAACGTCAGTACCCTCCGTTTTTAATATGGCATCCTGCAATCACCCATTTACCTTGACTGTCTGCTTGACCTTGCGTGCTTCCAAAATCGACTTTTGTTCTAGGAGCACTGTGGAGTGAGGATCTAAATTATTATTTTTAATATTCAGAAACCTTAAAGTCTCCCCTACATGTCTTGGATGGGGGGCAATGCAGCTATAAGCAGGGTCCTTATAAAATATGTTTTATGTGCCCTGGTGTTGAAGAAATTGGACATTTATTTATCCCCATTGTAGATCCCCAGCCACATAGGTTAACATTGCAATAGTTTATAAACTCTTAACTACCGCTAGGAATCACAAAAAATACCATTCAAGGACTTAAGAGAAAGGTATTGATAAATCCAATAATATGCTATTGTTGAATGGATCTTGAAGAATATAGAAAAGAAGGTATAAGACTTTCTTGTCTTTAAGCCAAAATTCAGCATTCCAGTTGTCTGCCCAGATTGGTCAGAGTTAACAAGATTAGCCAGGCTACTTTGATGAAGTGATAAGTGGCTCACCCCAGAGAGGCTGATCTGTTGGAAAGAGCCCTGCTGAGCAGGGGGGTTGGGGGGGGGGGGGGGGGGGGGGGGGTTGTAAACCAAAGGGTTGTTAAAGAAAAGATAGGGCCCGCAGAAAATGCCAGGTCCATCTTCCCCTTAAAGAAGGAATTTGCAGATGTTAGTGGGGGGGAGGTGGGATGACTGGGGGGGAGCTATAGAAATGAGCCATACTGGAGCTCCTCTGCTGGGACTTCAGCCATATTAAATTTTGGAAGAATAGTGTTTTCTTGGCGACCATTATGCCACACTTTGGAGGAAGTGGTCATGCTCTGGTGTGTTGCCCTGCACCTCACTGGACAGGAGTGCCTTTCTGCTTGGCCCCCGAGAACACAGAATAATTATCTAAACGGGCAGAGCCTCTCAGCTCGGCTGCTTGAAACTAAGAGAAGAAGAAGGATTGCCAAGCGGTAAACTTTATTTGCACCATCAGGCCTTGCATTCTGACTGATGGCGCCTGCTGCGTTATCTGGAACTATAATCCTTTGGATGTACCTTGCTTCAAGAGAAATAGAGTGGACGCCAAGCTGGAAATGTGACGTGCACCATCAGGCCCTGCATTTTCACTGGCTGCGCCGGCTGAATTAATTGTAAGTACAGCCCTTTGGATTTACCTTACTTCAAATGGATTAAAGAGTGGGCTGCTTGCAAGATACAGGTTAACCAAGTTCACCTGCATGAACTCCACCAAGAGTACCCTGCCTGGAGTGTATCCAGTGGGCTTTTAAAGATGTGGCCGGGTGCGTTCTGGGAATTGTGGTCCCAAACTGTCAAAAACCATCTTGGAGCCTCCAGACTCTTGGATTGTGTTCTGGACCCTTTGAACCCTCAAGAGAAACTTCAGGAAGAAGTTCCAGAAGTTGGAAGCAACTTTGGATAAACACTCCATAAGGAGACTAAGTGCTAGAAAGTGTTTATTCTTTAAAACAAGTCATATCTCCGGTTCCCTATATTGATTGGATCTTTGTTGTTTTGGTGTAATTTTAAAGATAACAATATTTCCTATTTGTATAAATTGGTGTTGGATTTTTTTTATCATGTGTCCTAATCATTTGCTGAATTGGTGTTTTAAATGTTTTACATACCTGTCTCCTGAGTTAAGCCTGCCTGCTCGCAGCCAAGCTACCCAGGGTTGAGCATTGGAATATATTTGAGACCTATACTGAGCACTAGTCCGTGTTAGTGTCCTTATTGCCAGTGGTAGATGCATATTTACCACCACTAATAATAATCCACTTTCCAACAACCAAGTTCCTAGAACTTATGTCTGCGATTAAAATGAAGCTTTGAGAAAAACTGCTGTCATGATTGCTGCAGTATTGACAAGGCTATCGGTAACTAGGCGTTTTGACTGTGGTTCACTTAAAAGGCGTTATTCAGATTCCAGTCATTTTCCCCTGCTTTATAAGAGCTGAGCTCACAATTGGGCCCAAATTAACTGCAGATAATTTAGGAAATTCCTGAGCACTTTACAAAACTTAGAGTTTTAACTTTTGCCAGTTGGAGATGTTATTACATTGATTGGATCAAGTTTCGGTTCCAAGGTTTGTCCAGGAAAATAACGGTATTCAACTAAAAACAGTGGCATCTGTTCAAATTGAGTTATTCAACTGTTCTCTAAGTGTAGGCATGGTCCCATCGAATTTCAAACAAATTATTCTCCAACCTTTGCTAAATATTTATGATCTAATTAACTTACTCCGTATTACTGGTACCTTACAGTTAAGTTACAGTAGAAAATGGTCATACAGCAACTGTCTTTTAGTTGCAGTGCAGGCCGGATTTAGGACCCGTAGGAATATCTATAGCGGTAGTAACCTCAGATATTATGTTGAAGGCATTTGATATAGCGCTAAACGACTCACACCCAGAGGTGTATCTCGTCGCTAGCAACCAGAAAATGACAAGTGCAGGTAGACCCATTAGAATAACCATGTGTTTAGAAGTTTGTAAATTGTAGAGAGATCCTGGCACATTCCAATTTGCAAAGGAGGTTTGTTCCAATGAAGTGGGGGCAAGGTGAGAGAAGGATCTGCCACCAAATCGAATGCAATTAATTTTTAGAAGAGCTCGGTTGGAGGATCTAAGCAAATGCATGGGCTGGTATAAACTGAGTCTTACGCCAGTATGAGGGAAGCCATGTGGTTAATCCATTGTGCTTTATGCAACAGTTTAAAAATAGGCTGTTTTCTCATGAAGAGCAAGTGAAGGGCTTTCATAATGGGAGAAGAGGATGACCGGGGGGGAGGTTCAAGATTGGGCGGGCTGCGGTATTCTGCACAACCTGAAGCTTGGCCAACCATGACTCATTTGCTTCATTCCCATAGTTTAGACTGCTTGTGATCAGTGCCTGAACCAGGGATTTTCTAAATAAAGCAGGGAACAATGGAAAAATATTCTAAGTAGGCGCATAGTGGGAAAACAGGTGACGCATGTTGTGCTGATTTGGTCCTTCATAGAAAATGCCTGATCTAACTTGACACTTTTTTACTGTCTGTTTAGGGCAAGAGGCGGGGCCTAATTCGACCGTCCACCAGTCCGACTCCTGAGCCGTGGCAAACAGCATTATATCTGTTTTTTTGCCATTTCATTGGAGACAGTTAGCCATTCAGTCGGCGATTTTTATTCATGCAATCTGCAAACCTTGTTTTATACATATCAGGAGCTTGCCCAAAAGAGGTGACTAGTTGGGTGTCATGAGCTTAGGACACAATCTCAAACCCACAGGATCTGACAATCTGCGCGAGAGGGGCCATAGAGATATTGAATAATGCCGGGCTCAGGGAGGAACCCTGTGTGACTCCTCTGTTTACCCGCATAGAGCGAGAACTGAAAGAGTCTAACGTTAAGGTTTGGGTAGGATTGCTAGGAAAATCCCTGAGCCATTGTAGTGCTCTGCCTTGTATACCCGCATCGTGCTGTCTGCAGTTTAGAATGGAATGTGTGACCATGTCGAACGCTGCCAACAGATCCAACAGATCGATCATTAACAGAATACCTGCAGCCAATGCGAGTCTAATGGTATCTGTGACCGCCACTAGTTAAGTTTCCGTGTTGTGCATTGCTCTAAAACCCAATTGTGAGCGTTCTACGTTCTTGTACTCTTCCAGATATGTGGCCAGTGTGTTTGTGGAATTCAAGGCACTTTCCTAACAGAGGAAGTAGAGATTGGATAGTAATTGGAAGGAATATCATGGTTGGCATTAGATTTTTTTAGTATAGGAGTTATTTGAACAGACTTCCACTCATCTGAAAGAGAGGCCGAATCTAGAGAAAGATTGAAAAGGTCAATAACGGCAAGTGCATTGCAGAGGGCTGAGGAGGTGACCTGGGGTGGGGGCGCATATGTCATGAAGGGAGTCAGATCCAGCATTGTTTGAACCTACTTCAGTGAGCAAGGCTCAAATTTAGGTCATTTCAGAATTCCTCACACTTGGGAGGGTCCCTATTACTTTTTAATTTATACGTACATTAGCATTTCTGCTGTGTGGGTACAACATCAAATTGTGTATGTACGCGAGGCACAAATTATTTTCAGATCATGGTAAGAACCATTCTCTGAACATCTCTTAAGTCGGAGGTGCAGGCTTGGAAGTCAGGGAACCTCCTGAAGTTTAATCAGTTGAAAAATCGTGATTGGTCTTTCAAACAGTCACAGCAAATGGGATCCCACTTATTGACCCTTTTCCTAGGATACTGCACTTGTCCCATTGACCAGGTGTGATATCTTGACATTGTATTAGATCAGGAGCTTATCTTACATTGATAAGTTGCCTCTCACTTAAACTTTTTTCTGTTATCTAAGGATTCTATGAGTGTTTTTAATGTTACCCAAACGATTCTAACTATCAAGGAGTTTGAGTTCAGAACTTGACTTTAATAAGTTAGTCTACCGAGGTATGTTAACACACAACTTCTTTCTCCACTGCATTCTGGTTGCTGCCGTCAAGCTTTTGCAAAGGCTAAAGAAATTTGACAACACTTCTTCAGCGGTTACATTGGTTTCCTACTCACAAAAATTGTAATACTTGCCAAGTTGCTCACTTCAATATGCTTTTGCTTTTCATCCACAAATGTAAGTTTATGAAAACTAAATAGTTGCTGTGCCCTCGGGGCACCAAATGTCCAGCTCTGAAATTCAATCCTACGTTTCATTTGTGGGGGGACCAGATTGGTGAAGTTTTGGAAAAAGATAAAAAGCTTGCTTTTTTTGTGCTAATAGGTGATTGCCTAGATTTCTAATTGCCGATCCAGCCTTCTACAGTCCTGCTCTCTATCATGGCAAGAGACTCAAGGAGAGTCACTATGAGGGAAGCCGTTATAGTTCCCATCTGAAAACCAAATAAAACCCCACAGAATAAGATGGCTTACTGACCGTTATCGATGCTTAACATCGACTACAAGACCATGAGTCGGATCCTTGCCACCAGCTTCTTGCCTCCCATGACTACATTAGTGCACAAGGACCAAGCTGGGTTCATCCCGACACACAGCACAGCCATGAACAAGCCGCGATCTTTGCCATAGACATAAAGAAATCTTTTGACAGCTTGGAATGGCCCTACCTGTATGAGGTAATGAGAAGTATGGGGCTAGGGGAGGGATTTATCAATTGAACCAGACTTTAATAAACTAGACCTATTGCCAGAGTACGCACAGACAGAACAGTTTTGCGGAGCTGGCTGATAGGGCGTGGCACCAGACAGAGGTGCTCACTTTCGCCCTTATTGTTTGCCCTAGCCATGAAACCACTCGCCATAGCAGCCAGAACGGGGCGCTCATACAAGGGACTGAAAATCAAACAGAACTACCGTCATATAGCATTATATGCTGATTATCTGTTGCTATTCCCGGGTGCCTCTGGGGGGGGGGCAGAACTTGACGGGAGCCAGTGTCCTGATGGAGAGGTTTGGCTCCATGTCTGGACTGAGGGTGAACTGGCCAAAATCCAGACTTTTCCCGGTGGCGCAAATGGGCCAGCCTGCGGTGGACCTGGCGCGGCTACAATGGGAACCTAGATGCGTACCATACCTGGGGGTCCACATTTACCAATATTGGTCAGACCTTTATGAGGGAAATATAGGAAGGGCTTATCTGAGCTTGCGTACGGCTATGGACTTTTGGTGAACCCTACCGCTTTCAATTGCTGCTAGGATTGCACTCCTCAAAATGATAGTACTTCCCCGCCTATTGTAATACTTTAATGCACTCCCACTTTGGATCCCAACTGCATTCTTTAGAAACCTCGATTCCCAGATCCAGACCTTTATTTGGCTCCCTGGTTTCCGTAGAGTGGCCCTCGCACTACTGCAGAGACCCATGTCTGATGGCGGTGTAGAAGCCCGACCTTTGAAACTTAGTACATAGCAGCTCAATTACAGTGGCTAGTGCGCAGTATAGCCTTAGAACGACGACAGAGGGATGCTCCCAGGCAAACTAGAGTATCACTGACTGAGGGTGTTTCTCAGGGTGAACAGATCCACAGGGGGAAGACCCTCAAGAACTTAAAGTACAAACCAAATGTTGGAGACGAGGACTACAGAGAATGGGAGTGCGGATCCCATACTCACCAGACATCCCCCTAGACATGCCGAGGGCTCTCCCACATGGAAGAAACTGGTGGGACCTGGAGGTATGAGCGGAAGCTGGGGCGACAAAGGTAGGTGACCTCTGCAGGGACGCCGAGATGCTGCTGTTCGAGACGTTCCGGGTGGAGTTTGGGCTACCGCACGGACACTTTTTGTTGCACAGGGCACTAACGACAGCCATTTGCAAGTACTGGCGGACGGGGGCCATGGAACCCCCACCACAGCAGACTTGCTATTATATGGCTCCGTCAGCAGGTACCACCAAAGCAGTGTCCTGCCTATACAAAGCGCTACGCGCAGATGGACTACAACCATTGGAGAAGCTGCGTCTCCAGTGGCTGGGAGATTTGGGCACACCCATCCCGACCAAAGACTGGGGCAATTTACTAGCTGGGACGTTGAAAGTATCCAGAAACGCGCGCTTCAAGCTGATAAACTACTATGTCCTACATAGAGCATAGTTGACCCCCGAACACACAAGCAGATATTTCCAGGTGGAGGATGCGTCTTGCCCAGGCTGCAGCACGCTCCAGGCCCACATACTACATTTGTTCTGGGATAGCCCTCAGCTGCAGGAATTCTGGAAGCGAGTAGTACAGACAGTGAACGAGGTTATAGATAAGGAGTTGACATGCACACCGGCTCGCTGCCTCTTGGGCTGGGTTCCCCATTTGGCAAAAACTAGAGTTACTAGCAAATTTCAAGACCTAGTGTATATCTTGGCAAACCGAGAAATAACCAGGAACTGGAAGATGACGGGAGAACCCAGGTTATCAACCTGGCCGCAACGAACTTCTGAAATTGGCGGAATGTGAAGGACGCATATTGATGCGAGAAGCTAAGAGAGGGCTACGGCACATAGAGCTAGCTAGAGCCTGGGAGACCCTAGTACAGAACCTAGAATACCCAGAACTAGGGCTCTGAGGATGAAGGAGAAGTTGCATAAAGGGAACACTCCTGACAACAACACGTCAATAACAGACAACATACAATTGCCAACCATCATGACACCTGCGACTATTTCACTAAGATCGCATCACCCTGCCTTGCGCACACGACTGGAAGGCTGATAACACACATGGACTCAGCCCCTCACACGAGATCTACTAACAGGATGACTCAGGGGAAGGGTCGGAGGGAGTTAACTAATGGTATAGCTCTATTGTCACTTGAGAACTCTGATTGATTACATATCGAACAAATGAAAAGAATGTGAGAAGCTTATATCAAGTGAACTAAACAGGATTACTGTACTGTAATAAGTTGTTGCAACAGAAAAGATCAATAAAATCTGTCAACAAAAAAAAAGACTCAAGAAATAATTGAGCACTCTAGAGAGTAAGCTATTACGTTTGGCTGTACTTACTTATTTAGCTGTTTGTGTGTCTGCATATTGTCTTCTTGTCACTTTACATCAGAGCCCGTTTCTGCTCGAAAGGTGTTGAAAAGCAGTCTCCTCAGACATCTCCTAAAATGTAACTCAGTTGGCAGCTCTCCCAGGAGAGAGTACACAGAAACATAGTCATTGGCCAAGGTCATTCATTTGTTTGCCCATTGATTTTAGGTTACATCAATAATTTTCTGGGCCGCCAACTATGCAGATAGTCTGGTTCTTTTCCTTTGTTGGCTCTTTCAGTAGTGCAAAGTCTTTTAAAATGGACTCTTTGGAGGCATGGCCAAGATGGTGTCTCATTAGGATGCACTCTTGGAGCTCTCCGCTCCTACCTGGCCCTCTACAGCGATTCCGGCGGTGCTGGGGCGCCAACTCTAGCGGAGACCCCCACCAGAGGTGCACCACCACGGAGTGAGGAGATGGTGGTGACACCGACACGCCAGTGCGGCCCAGCCTGGCAGCCGCATGATCGCTTGGTGCGGCGGCCGGGTGTCGAAGGGACCCGCAACGCTTCCGGAGAGGAGGAAAGGCGCCTGCATCTACACGGCAGTCCCCCGTGTGCCTTGGGGGGCCGCCACAGCACATCTGTTAGCGGTGCTCATGCGACCTTGTCTGGCGATGTCGGGGGTGGACTCGGGCCGCATCGGCCATGCGAGAGGCCCTGCAGGAGGAGGATCCGTCGCGCGGGTGTAACGCGGGGTGCCCTGAGACCCCTGCACACCAAGTGGTATACACCTCAGACAACTGCTTACGCAGCCCCAGGGGTATGGGGCTGGAGGGGGTGCATTTGAAGACTCGGCGGATCCAGGAGGCCTAGAGCTCCGGCCTGATCACCCACACGACCCCGGAGGTAAGAGCGGGCGGCAGAGCCATTTGACTGGGCACATAGACATTCTTGGTTTGGCGTGGAAAACTGCCTGGGCCCCCTTCCATCGAGGCTGGCTCGCTTTCTTCGACGGGGGCTCCTGGCTTGCCCTTGGGTGCTCCCTGGTGACCCGACCGGGCAGTGCTTGCCTCTACCCAGTGGAGGGCTGATTGGGGGGCCCTGGTGGATGTGGGTCTCACCTGACGGTCTTGGGACGCCGCCTCCTGGGAATGCCACCTCCAGGCTTGAGAATACTCTTCTACGCCACACTTTGGGAGGAGCTGATAGATGGTCCTGGACATCTTTCATTCTGGCCAGCTGGCCCACCTTATCGGTCCTATTCTACTTGCCCTACAACCGCCTTTGTCTCTGCTTAACCATGATGACCTCCCCTCTGGTCCTGCTACTACGGCGGCCATATACCTGCCCGGAGAGCTGCCTTCGCCCGGAGTTTCAATCCAGGTCAGGATCAATGTCTCTACCTAGCACTGATCCTCTAGGGGACTTCCACTCCCCATGCTGACCTCCATACTTGGAGGTCCTATTCCCTGGGTGGTAGGTTTTGGCCCCGTTACGATCCCACTCCCTCTCCGCCACTGGACACTACCTAGCCTTCTATCCCACCGGTATGATGGTTTAGAGGGGAGTTAGACCAGAGTCCCTGACCGTGCATTTCTAGTCACCTCCTGTCCACAATCTCATTGGATAATCCTCACTTGACTTCCGGAATATGCACCCTCCTCTTCTTATTCTTCTTTGCGCTATCGCTAACCTGGTGGCCCTTCCTCTCCCTATCATGGCTTCCATTCGAATTAAGTCGGGAGTTAACTGCTTCAAATTCATTTACCCACCCAATCTGACTAAAGCAGCAGCAAAACGGTTCAAGCACAACCCCATTGAACAATTCCCTGATTCCCTCTTTGTTGATCAATTCCATAATGGGTGCCTAGGGAAACTCAAAAATGACTTAATTTTTTTCACTCACGATATCCCTTCCTGGTCCACCAGCTTCTTCAATTCCTTCAACGTCTCTTCTTCCTCATCTATCCCGCATGGACAGCAGCTAAAATGTTCCCCCTCCACTAGCTTTAATGGCTCTCTCACCATTATACTTTACAATAATGGTACTGTCTTGATACAAGCTACAGACTCCTGTCTTTCCCTCTTTGATCATCTCTTCCACTCCCTTCGTCCAACCCTTACAACTATGATTTCCCCGGATTCTCATTTGAGCTCATCTCCTTTCTCCCTTTCTCCCCCCCCCTGACTCCCCGATACTCGATCAGGCCGCGTTCCCGGGAGTCACAGTCCTACCCTTTGTTCCCCCTTACCTTTGCTCCCTCCCCTCCCCCTTCCCAATTGGTTCCTCCCCCTAGCTCTTCTACCTTGCCTCCGGCATCCACTCCCCCTCCCCACCCTGCACCTGCCCGATTCTCCTACGCTTTCTCCTCCCCCCTAATCCAACCAACCTCCCCCCTTATTATTCAGCCTGTCTTACCACCTGGTCTACCGATCAACTTTCCTTACCTTCCCCCTTCCCTCCCCCTGTCACCTCATCCCTTTCCGTTCTTCCCCATCCCTCGTCCCCTTAATTCTTCTCTTCCACCTCCCTTCTCTCTTCAACCTCCCCTCCCTCTTCCCGTGCTTCCTAACCATGTCTCCTTCCTCGACAATTCCTTCCTTGTCTCTCCCTCACTCCACCTGTTGCCTGTCCCCCTTCAATCACCGTTCATAACTTACAGTACTTGTCCAGCTCCTTCCTCTCTTTTCTCGCCATACTTCTGGCCTTCCTTGGAACCCCCTCCCTCCCCCCCCCCCTTGTACAGCACCCTCTCCTCTCTTCTCCACGTACCTTTGGCATTCATCTAACCCCCTGTCCTCCCCTCCCTGTTCAGCCTCTTCTCCCCTTACCTTTGACCTTCATTTGACCCCCTTCCGACTCCTCAACCTTCTCCTCCTATTCATGATCTCTACTCTTCCCCTCTGTTCAACACCAGTAAAAATATTTCTCTTCCCACCTCTGTTTTATCATCCTCTCGTATCGCCCACCATTCTTCCCCACCCTCTACTCTTGCTCCCCAACTCCCCACCCATTCCACCACCCCTCCCTCCTTCTCCCACTGTACTTCCTCCCTTTTCCCCCTCCCCCACCTTGCCTCGTCCTTCCTCACTCCCTCCCATTTCCCGCTCATCCATATCTCCCCGTCCTCAATCACCCTCTGCTCCACCTCCCTTATCCCGTTCCCCCACCCGTCCCCCCTCACCCTCCGCACTCCCACCCTTTTCCATCAAGCCACCCAACACTCCATGCTCAGCTCTCCTCTCCCTAGAAAATAAACTTGATTCTTTCATCTCTTCCATTTCCCAGATTGTAGCGGCCATCTCACTTTTAAGCGCTAAGATGTCCCCCTTCCCTAATACCCGCCCGAGGAGTTCCGTGCCCCCGCGCCCCAATAAAGCAAACCACAGTCTGTCCTCTACAGACATCTCCAACTTACTAGCCAGCTACAAGACCACCAGCGTCACTCCCCCTCTACCTTCATCTCCCATTAACTCTAAGCAGGGCACTATTCAGACCATCTCCTCTGTCAGAATCTACCAGCCTCCCTATTACCGGGCACCCTTATTCAAGAATCTTATCCCTATCTCCCTTAACAGTCCTAACACCCCCATCACTAAAACAGTTGTGTCAGAGCTGCACTGCTTGCTACACAACTGCAGATGTGCAATCAAACACAAATTAGAAATTTCTGACATTATTACCCTCCAGAATCTTGACATGTTCTTCCTCATTGAGACCTGGTTTAATGACTCCTCTCATACTTTGTTTGATATTCTGGTACCCACTGACTACTCTATCCTCAGAAATGACAGATCAGACAAAATTGGGGGCGGTGTCGCTATCATCTTCAGGAATTTTCTTCAAATAAAAGCCTTCCCTACCACCCTTTTCCGTACATTCGAATGCCTATCCCTAGAACTTCAAATACATCATGGCTCACCTTTTAGATTCCATGCCATCTTCCAGCTGCCCGGTAACTGCTCTTCCTTGGTGGAGGAACTCACTGACTTCATCGGTGACCAATTTTCTCAAAGTGACAGACAGATCTTCGTGGGTGACTTTAATCTCCATTGGGGCTCTTTGGAAGACTCGGCTGCCAATAAGCTTGCTACCTTTCTCTCAGCCAACGATCTCTTCCAACATTGCTCTGAAACCACTCATTCCAAGGGCTCAGTTCTGGATCTTGTTATATCCAAAGCAGACCTGCTGACTACTCTTCCCCCTGTCCATGTAGACTGGTCTGACCACTTCCTCGTTCCCTTCCGTTTTCATCTTTCGCATGTTATAACTCTCGGCCAACCTAAAAGAGCTACTACCTGGTTCCGCAACACTAAAAACATTGATTTTGACACTTTTTGTGACTCTGCTATGCGGTCACTTCCTAGACTTGACCCTAACGTGGATGTCAACGCTCTCACCACTCAGTGCCTCTCAGTCCTAGCAGTTGAAATCGACAATGTCGCTCCACTCCAAAGCAAAAGGAAAAGACACACCCCTCAGCACCTTGGTTCAATACAGCTCTCTACAATGAAAGGAAAAACCTTAGAATCCTGGAGAAACATTGGAGAAAATCTCCTTCTACCTTCAATCTCTCTCTGCTACGTTCAGAAAGATCCAAATACCACAACCACATCTTCCATGAAAAAGCATCCCATTTCAGATCCCAAAAAACTGTTTGACCTAATTAAAAACCCAAAATGTTCTCCCCTAACTACTAAGCCCGAGGACTCCACAAAGAAAGCAGCCGACTTCGCCATTTTCTTTGATGAAAAGGTCAAAGCACTGGTGGATCAAGTCGCCCACCCCACCCCCTTTGAGGAGCGGAAATCCTTAGTCACCTGGCAATACTTTGACGTCATCTCGGCAGATGACCTCCTCAAATGCATCCTTGAAACCAAACCCTCCAACCACTCCTCTGACCCAATCCCTAGCATCATAGCCATCGATTCCTACACCCATACTCTCTCTTACTGGACCGGGCTAGTTAATCTCTTCCTCAGTCAAGGCTCCCTCCCTGCTGCCCTTTAATAAGGACAGGTTACCCCTCTTCAAAAAAAAAAAAAAAAACCCTCCGCTGATGCAACCGACCTCAACAACTTCCGCCCTATCACCAACCTCCATTTTCTTTCAAAAATCACTGAAAAATGTGTTGCGAAACAACTTTCCCTACATATTATGGACAATAATCTCCTCGATGTTTCCCAATCTGGTTTCATCCAAAATTGCAGCACTGAAACAGCCCTGCTGCAAGTGATTGATGATGCGTTGCATATACTCGACTCCGGGGAATCCTGTCTTCTGATTCTTCTTGACCTCTCTGCAGCCTTTGACACTGTTAATCACAGCACCCTCCTCAACACTCTACAACAGAGAATGGGATTGGATGGCACAGTGCTTAAATGGTTTGCCTCTTTCCTCTCAGACAGATCCCAAATGATTAAGATAGCTAACAGTCTCATCTCCATTGGCTGTAGGTCAAGGTGTCCCTTAAGGCTCTATCCTGGCACACACTCTGTTTAATGTCTACCTGGAACCATTAGGGAACCTTCTAAGCAAATCTGGGATCCATTACCATCTTTATGCGGATGACACTCAAATCTTCCTCAAGGTGTCTTCCGCACACGATCTCTTTACTCGACTCTACTCTCCACTCCATCCACAACTGGATGTTAGCTCACCAACTCATTCTAAATCCCGCCAAAACTGAATTCCTCCTCCTTTCGACCTCTCTCTCACCTCTTCCTGTTCAATCTTGGATGGATCAGCTGAACCTGCTCAACAACAAACCCATCATTGTCGACAGTGCTAAATCTCTAGGTGTCATTCTTGACAAAAGACTTAACTTAATCTCCCACATCAACTCTATTTCCAAGAACGCACGGTACCAGTTGCGCCTTCTATGGGGGATCCGTCGGTTCTTCCCGGAGAATGACTTAAAAACCTTGGTACAATCGCTGGTTCTCTCAAGACTGGATTATTGCAATTCTCTTCTGATGGGCCTACCCAAATCCCACCTCTCCCCTCTCAAATCCATCCTCCATTCAGCAGCTCGCTTCATTTCAGGGTCTAAACGAAGCGACCACATCACTCCTATCCTGTCCTCTCTTCGATGGCTTCCGATTGAGGCAAGATCTATTTACAAAACTGCCTGCATCACACACAAAGCCTTGCACATGTCCTCTCCTCGTTACCTGGCAAATAAATTGAAATTGTCCGGAGGCTCTCGACCCTCTCGTAATGCGGAAAAGCTTCTGCTTGAGTCCCCCGTCTACCTAAGGGAAAGATCGATGGCGCAATCCTTCTCAGGCAATGCGGTGAGAATATGGAACTCACTTCCCCCATTGCTCCGTGCCACCTCCTCTACCCGGATCTTCAAAGCTGAACTCAAAACTCTTCTCTTCCAAAGACACTTTCAGAACTAATACTTTCATACTCCGGCCCCTCTTGGAAATTCGCTCTTCATTGTAAATTTGTATTTTTTCCTGTACATTCCTCACCCTTGCGTGCTGTGTTGGATTTTGTGTTTATATACCCTTCATTTTTAGTCTGTGTAATGTTATATTCTGTACCACTTTTCTCTTGTAACGTAACTAGCTCTATTGTATAGCGCTCTGACACCTTTGGGTAATGCCCGCGCTTTATAAAAATGAACTAAATAAATAAATCAAACGATCGGGGGGGGGGGGGGGGGGGGGGGAAGGCGCTGTGGGGCTGCCCTTGTTTGCTGCCCGGACAGCGTGAACATTTGAGGCTGCTGCCGGTGCCCCCCGCCTACGTTGGTGTCTCCGATGCAGAGGACCGCAACCTCAGCCGCACCACCGTCAAGTGGGAAAGGCCCTAACGGGGAGCTACCACTCTGCACAGAGTCCTTGCTCTGTTGCCCGCCCCGGGGCGTCTAAGGGGATCCTGAGAGGCATGCTGAGCAACTGAGGCCCTCCCTCTTGCGGGTCACCTCTGCTTCTGTTCCGCCCCCTTCCTTCCCCCTGCGACGGTTCCCTACACACCCTGCTTTTATCCCAGTAGTGGGCCCAACGGGCGCCAACATCATGGCAGCCCCCCACAGGCAGGAAAGACAGATCCGTAAAAGAGCTCCTGCTCAAGTCCGCTCACTAGCCGGAGTGCCAGGCCATCCCAGGGCACACAGACGACACTGAGGGGGGCGAGGGCCTGGAGTCCCTCTTTTCATCTCTTCGGGACGACTTGGCCACCATGAAACAGGACCTTCAGGCGGACCTGCGAGAGGTGCGTCGCGATGTGGACTCCCTGGGAGAGAGTGTTAACATGCTGGAGGAGCATGAAGCTGGACGGGATGAAGAAATCGAGACCCTCCAACAGGAAATCATCCAGCTCAGGAGCAAAATCTAGACTGCAGACCCATACAGAAGACGTGGAGAACAGGTCTCGACGGAATAACATCCGCATCCGAGGTATGGCGCACAAAGACTGCGACCTTGAGGCCCTCGTGGCAGACCTGTTTCGCTCTATCTTGGAAGTCTTTCCACCCGATCACGCTTCACCTCCGGGACTCTGTCATAAAATACTCCTGGGGGCACCCCTTCCGGCTGATTTTATCATACAAGGGGGAGTTGCGGCAGATCCATTAGCTCTCAGCGGCCTATACACTTTTGTGCATTGAAGCACCCGCACCAGATCAGTCCAGCTGAGATTCGCGTCCCCGCAGACGCAGGAGCGGTCACGGTTGGACCACCATCGAGCTCCCGAGTTCTGCAGTGCTCCCTGACCCGGACACTATGGCTAAGGAGCGACAGGCAGTGCTGTCAACCCTCACCCGGTCATCTATGGAGTGAGGCAGAACCATCACTGCCTATACCTTGATACTTGGAAAGGTGCCCTCGCTTTTAGCGATGGAGCTGGCACACTACCTTGCGGGCCTACCTGGTGGGAGCGGGGAGCTGCGGGCCACGAGTACCCATTTCTCTTCTTACTAAGAGCAGGACGCTCGGGACATTGACTCTGAGCTTTCACGTCGTCTTACGTTTCTATTTTATATGGGGTTTAGTTTTTTCCATGTTGGGTCCCCCCCTCCCCCCCCCACCCCCCACCCCCCACCCCCCACTGAGCTTCTTCTGTGGGTACGCAGTATAGCACTCCATACAGGCCGCCAGCGATTCCTCTGGACTACACCGGTTACGGGCTACTGTTGGCCTGCCCGGCTGATAGGCTCTTGCAGGGCATGGCGTTCCTACTTCTGATTTATGTTCTCCATTTGCAGGAATGTTATGTTTGTTCATTTAGGGAATTTCTTGTTTCGGGTGGGGGCCCCTTGTCCACTGTTTTTAGCTACACAGTTGCTGAGCTGCACCACATATACAGCACTCCGGGACTGGGGTTGGGAATTTCTCGGTAGCCTAGGCTCAAGCACACAGCGGCGCTTTCGGTCTCTTAGACCCTAGATGCCTCCCACTACTCTTAAAATCCTTACCCTTAATGTGCGGGTATTGAACAACCTAGTTAAGCAGAGAGCGATCCTCTTGTACCTAGAGAACTCCACCGCTGACATTTGCCTCCTACAGGAGACTCATTTACTATCGCGTGACTGTCACCGACTGAAGTCCCGAATTTTCCCAACGCAGTTATTTTCCTCTGGCCCCTCCAAAACTGCAGAGGTCGCATTTTGGTGGCTTGGTCTTTTCAGGGCAGGGTAATCCGGAAGGAGGCCAAAATCAGTGGGAGGTTGCTCACCTACCAGTTCATGGTTGGGGTCAGCCCTTTGTAATCGGGTCAGTCTACACACCGAACGAGGGCCAAGTGAGGTTCCTCCACGAAGCACTGACTGAGCAACAGCGGATCGCCGGATTCTCTTAGGGGGCAACCTGAATCTTTTGCTTGATAACTCTTTGAAAAGGTCAGCTCAGCGCTCTGGTCAGGCAGGGGCGCTCTCACGGCCGTGGCTGGACAGATTGAGGGAGCTGGGCTTGGTAGACCTTTGGCGAAGTCACCACCCCCACCTACGGGAATACTCCTTTTTCTCTAGCGTGCACAAAACTACTTGACTATTGCACCCAGGTAGACGGACTGTGCGGATCTACCTCGCTTTCGCGTAGCCAAGGCACGCTTTAAAGATCTCCTGATTCATTTAAAAAGATTGTAACTTGACCCGACGGGACGATAGAGTACCCGCGTCAACACCCATACTGCATAGGCTGGAGCAGCCGCCCCACCTGTGCTTTTGGCATTTGCCCTGAGATCTCTTCGTACCTACAATAGGCCGAGCCTACAGGAAGTCCAACGGTTTACACATTGGCAATCGCCATGCTGTGCATATCCGTGGTTGCTAGCCTCTCACCCCGTCTCTCACACTGGGCACACGGCTGGGTCACGTGTGAGTATTCTTTTTATTTCTCTTTTCACCGGACCGTTGTTTCACACTTTTCACGTGGCTGCGCAATCTTTTTTCAGATGTCCCTACATCTATAGGTCCTGAAGAGACTCCATATTGTATGAAGGGTCGAAACGTCGTCGACAACTATTTAAAGCGAACCATTTGATCAGCTCTGACTATTGTACACAGTGGCTGTGATCATTGTAAAATTATTGATGGTCGTCTTTGGAAATTGTGGAAACCAAGTTATATATGTCACCAATTCACTAGTCTTTGTTTTTATGGTTCCATTTACACTGGGGACACTAAACACTATTGTAAAACAATATATATTTTTGTACATATTTATATACTCTGAAATATAAATATAAATATAAAAGAGCTATTGAAAATACGAACAGAGGTGTTCATGGTCTCCTTTCGTTCTGACATCTACATAACCCGTAATTATTGCGATTGTGCATAGTATTATTAATATAGAGAAGTACTTTTCCGCAGGAACCACTGTTTCTGTCACACACTGACTATTTGATAGGCTCTGAGGCTCTCCTAGATATCACCTCCGATGTGGAGATACTGGTGGCCTCCTTGTCGTATCATTCCCCATTCATGGTTACTCTAAAACTCTCACCACTCAAGCGACCATCTAGGCACTGGGGTCTACGGGATACTCTATGGCCCAGATCGGACGTAGTCAACCAGGTACAGCGTGCCATAGATGGTTCTTTATTGCACAATGATAATCCAGATACCTCATTGTCAACACGGTGGGTAGCACTTAAAGCGGTTATTAGAGGGGTCCTCGTAGCAATTTCAGCAGCTGATAATGCTGAACGCAGTAAGAAAAGGGAAGAACTCACACAGAGGACTAAAGAGCTGGAGCAAAGGCACCAACGGACCGGGGCACCCAGCATTTGGCATCAGCTGAGCGCAGTGAGAGCACAGCTGGCAGCCATTGATCAGGATAGAGCAGAGTATGCAGCCTTGCGATTACATCACTCATTGGACGTTGGGGGTGACAGATGTGGGCGTCTGCTTGCCCATAAGTAGTGCGAGGTTAGACAGATGCAGGGTGGTCACGAGATACGCGATTCAACGGGTGGGTTGGTGACTGATGACGCTGGCATTGCGGAAACCTTCTGGGTCTTTTATGCCATGCTATACACTGGGCAGGCCCTAGATAATGCGGTTGGGGATGCCTATATAGCTGAGGCGCAACTCCCTACCTTAACCCGGGACCAACCTGATCATCTAGAGAGAGAGATTCGGGTGGAAGAGGTCATAACAGCCATCTCACGACACAAACTTGCCAAGTCACCCGGGCCGGACGGCTTTACAGCAGCCTTCTACAAGACGTTTTGTCCGGTGCTAGCGCCTCTATTAACCAGACTTTTTAACTTCTTCTCGGTTGCCGGGGCGATCCCGGAGGACATGCTCGAAGTGGCCATAGTGGTTATTCCCAAGCAAGGGAAAGACCGAACTAACTGCGGGGCGTATTGCCCTATCTCCCATCTCAATATTGACCTTAAATTGTACACAGGGATTTTGGCCTCTAGACTGGCGGCTTACTTGCCATGCTTAATCGATCCCAACCAGGCAGGTTTTATTCCCCCGCGGCAGACGAGTGACAACACCAACAGGGTCCTCCATCTCATTGAGAAGGCTTCACGGACGCAGGGAGAATAGATGCTCCTTACCATTGATGCCGAGAAGGCCTTTGACAAGGTCCATTGGCCATATCTTGAGCAGGTTCTGACTTGGATTGGGCTCGGAGAGAAGCTGCTGACCCAAATCTTAAACTGCTACCATCTACTGATGGCGAGAGTCCAGGTTAATGGGCACACGTCGTCCCGTTTCCCCATTGGTAGGGGCACAAGACAGGGATGCCCGCTTTCACCCCTGCTCTTTGCTCTGTACATGGAGCCCATGACTCAAAGAGTCAGAATGCATCCCCAGATCACCGGGATTAGATTCGGTGGCGATATCCACACTATCAGTTTAAACGCAGATGACGTCCTGGTAACGCTTTCGGAGCTGACTTCAACCTTGAGGGCCTTCCTGTTGGAATTACGCTCTTTTGCGGATGTCTCCGGGTTTAGAGTAAATGTCGAAAAGTCGGTTGCCCTCAATCTGTCTCTGTCTCCTCCACCTCTGCAAAACCTGCAGTCTTAGCAACCCATTCAATGGTCAGACGACACTGTCCCGTATTTTGGTGTTCTGCTGGCACCCACGTTGCAGGCAATAGCCTCCATTAACTATGCCAAGCTACACGCACAGGTTCGGACGGATTTGAGACGATGGAAACATTACCCGATATCCTGGCTCGGCAGACCCCCCTCCCAGGTGGATCCAACGGGTCCAGACAGAACTTTCATCCTTCATTTGGTGTGGCCACAAACCCCGACTGAATAGGTCCATTAGTTCATTACCGCCCGAGGAGGGCTACAGCTACGCTACAGCTACGCTACTTGGTTGAGTAGAGCAGCACCAAGTCGAAAAACACTGTTTGTTTCAAGACCGGGCGGTGGCGGGCACATCCTTGCAGAAGATCCCTTCCTTTGGAAGTCCCATAGGCCCCCTAATCTTTATTCCTCTGATATAACACGTGCAACTCTGGAAGCTTGGGACCAAACCAACACCGAACACAAACGGACTACCTTTCCCTCTCCCCTTACTCCACTTTTTGATAACCCTGACTTTACTCCGGGGAGACTACTTTCACACATTGGCATTCCACGGCATTCCCTAGGTCACCTTTTTGACATGGAGGGGGTCCTTTCTTTTGTGCATGTTCGAGAGGAGTATGGAATCCCCGAGTCGGAGAGACTCCGGTACCAACAGCTCCGTCACTGGGCCCTTCACCCGAACTTCAGACCGCAAGCTCAACGCTAACTCACCTCCTATGAAAAGTGGCTAATAACACGCACCTCTGACAAGAAGCTAACCTCCGACCTTTACAAGTCACTACTCTCCCGACACACGCACGCATATAATGTGGGTCGCACACATTGGGAACGAGAGCTGGGTCGAACACTTAGTCGCAAAGAGTGGGAGGGAGTGTATTACAGGGCGCGACACTCTGCAAGCAATATGGGACTGACCGAAACACCGACTAAGGTAGCCACCTACTGGTACTACAGGCCAGAACACATTCACAAGATGGATACCCGGCAGAGTGCCGATTGTTGGCGGGGCTGCGGGGAGAAGGGAACTTTGACACATTCTATGGGATTGCACACACATACAACCATATTGGTCCCAGATCCTGGATGAGGTGCACAAGCACTTAGACACCCAAATACCGAGATTCGTGGCCTATGTTCCTTTGAGCCTCCCGAACCCCTTAACGTATGCTCTCAAATCCAAACGGGGCTGTCAGATAGCGATAGCTCTAGGGTCGGCGACCCAGAACATACTGACCCATTGGAGAACCCCTCGAATCCCCACTTTCTCGGGGTGGCTGCAGCGCTTGTGGCATGTTTTGGGAATGGAAAAGCTAACCCTTACTGTAGCAGGGAAAGGCCCAGCTTTCGGGGACCTTTGACAACCCTTTTTGACTCTTCTTGCCTCGCCAGCTTTCGGGGACCTTTGACAACCCTTTTTGACTCTTCTTGCCTCAGAGTTCCGTGAAATAACTTGCCCAAGATACTTACGCCTCTTTGCAACTCACACAACAGCTGTTCAGGGCTAACAATCACGAGACACGGTGAAGGCATGCTTAAGGATGATAGATATTTCAGTGGACAGGGGTCGGGGAGGGGTGTGGCTTGGGAGAGTAGTATCAGTTTCCTTTATTTACTCCTTTGTAATTCATTCCATCAGTGTAACTGCCACCCTGGGCTTGCAGCGCCCGTGATGCAGCATATATTCTGCAGCGATGGCTTTTGCATGTTGAACTTTCAATAAAAAAGATTTAAACCTAAAATGGACTCTTTGGCCCAGTCTCAGCCATTGGAGCTCTTCACGTTCAAGAATAGGCTGGCAGCTTGGGTCTGGATCCTCTAAAATTTGTGGATCTTTTCCTTGACTTTGTGTACAGACAATGTTGCAATAGTCTAGTCAGGATAGTATCTTGGTCCTAAAGTTATTTAGGGAGTTCCGATATCTTCGGCGCACCTTTGGGCTGTGTGGGGTCAGAAGGGGCCCCATCTGGTTCCATGCCAGCAGCTCTGGCCTTGGTTCCCGATGGGCCCCCATGGATCCAGACTAGCACCAGTCGTGCCATTGCTATCTTCCAGACGTTCACAATGCCAGCCCCATTCTGATCCCTGATGACAGGGAGCCATGTCGACTCCGGCGCTGACAGGACCCACACGTCCTAGGTCTGAGCCGGAAATCTACTCTGAAATGCAAGGCCGTGAGGAGGAATGGGAGAGGTCACTGGAGCCTTTAGAATACCAGTATGAACAGGATATGGACTAGTGTGAGTAACTGGGTGGTGCCAGTGGACTGGACACGTCTCCAGATACTGGCATGCTCCCCCTCCATCCCCTGCTATTGAGTGTGGTACTGTACATTTCGGAACCACGTATCTGGCATGATTCTAACATGACGATTTCTTTATCAACAGACCAAGAATGTTTAGGATACTATGCACAAGCATTTGCGTCACATTCGAGTGACGAGATCGCCTGAAATCAGAGTTTCTGTCCTAATACCTCGAGCTCCATTTTAGGACGACAGCCATTTTGTGATTGCCCTCTCATAGGCAACAGGACTACGGCCGAGCATGGGTCTGAAGGACTCGCACACCTTCGCTGACTCCTCGGTGACCTGGGTGAACTGACTCCGCTGCCTAAGGCCAAACCTGATCGGTCAGTTCCCTTCCCGCGGCCGAATGAGATTAGTATCAGGGCCTAGCATATCACAAAACCTTTCATCACACACGAACCATGCCTAATCTTCTACACACCTGCCCCTGTTTCCCTCTTTATGACCCGTTTTACGAGGAGGAGGTGCCCGTTTTTATTGGGTGTCCGTCGATATCTGATGAAGGCGCTAAGCTTTGCCGGGTAATTGATTAAGGGCTGAACGAACTGAAATATGTACTTGCCATTATGACTCTGTCTTTTCCTTTGTAATGAATGGATGTGAATGATCATACCGTAAAACGAGGAATGTTTGCCTAAAGCATAACATTTGGTATATAAGGAGAAGGCTGGTTTTCGTAAGTGAGCAGTCTCCTGAGAATATACACGTGTTGTACTTCTAGGATACCTGTTACTGGCTGCAGCCAATAAATACGATCTTTGACTTCACCAAGAAGACTCTGTGTTTCTGTAGTCTGAAACAGGAAGAACTCAAAGTCTTTGGGTGTGTTCCCTGGCACCGCTGGGTTCCGAAAAAACCCAGTACTTCATGAGAGAGCTACATATGGAATGGTAGTGCGTAGGGCAGCTAAGGTTCTCGACCTTCAGTTGCCCTCTGTGGCAGTCAAGACTAACGTCTTGACAGAGGTGTTGCATCCAGGAGTCTCCTCGTCTGAACCTTTACTCCCGTTCAAGTGAAGCCCTCAATGACCTCCTTCTGGGGACCTGGTCCAAATACAGAACAGGGACTCCTTAGAAAAGGACGATTACACGCCGCCACCGCCCAACCCCAGAGGACCCATATGTCCACACCCTACCCCAGAGAGATTTGTGCTCTAAGCCTCTACTTCCCATGGCACGTTCTCTGCCACTCCCCTGGACATGGAATCCAAGAGGCTAACCAGCTTTGGAAAGATTTTTTTTTTCCTTTCACCAGCCTTTCATTGCGGTCAGTGAACACTGCATGCTTATTGAGCCGTATCTCCCACATGCTTGTGAAAATGGTTGCGCAACTGCTGCCACAGGTCCCGGAGGAGGCCCGGGCTGTTCTCTCAAGCAGTTATAGACAGGAGAGATGCTGCGAAGTTCACTGTACACTGTGAATTAGACACATCCGACTCGCTAGGCAGAGGGTATCCTTGATTGTGGCCCTCAGATGGCACACCTGGCTGAGAACATCTGGATTTTCAGGGTCTGTCAAAGCTTCCCTCATGGACATGCCCTTAATGGCACCGCCTCTTCAGAGACGAGGCAGACTCTGCGCTCGGGCACTTTAAGGCCTTGTGGGCTGCGGCCAAGTCCTTGTTCCTCTCCGCTGCCGCATGTCCCCATTCTGCCTTTCGCCCCTTTTGTGGCCACTGAATTGACTTTCAACAGCTCCAACCGTATCCCAGCCACCGAACCATGCAAGCTTCCCAGCCTCTGTGTGAACGAGGGTGTGGTTCCTACTGGCCTTGTGGGTCCGGTAACCAGCGGTCTGGCCCAGTCACCACCACCCTGGTAGCTGCAGCCTCCAAACCTTCCTAATCTTGCCCTTTTAGATCATAGGCGTCCAGTTGGTGGCAGGATCCACATCACCTCCACAACTGGCAGTCCATAACCTCGGACAGGTGGCTTCTGCAGATTGTCTGAAGGGGTCTACTCCCTCTCCCTTCAAGACCACCCCTACCTCCAAGCGGCCATCCTACGACTGGCTGACGGAGGATCATTGTGGCTGCTCCTGGAGGAAGTCATTGCTCTCTTGGCCAAGGGAGCAATAGAGAGGGTTCCTGTGCCAGAAGTAGGCTGTGGTTGCTATTCCTGCTACATTCTGGTCTAAAAAACATAACAAGGGCTTTCGTCATGTCCTAGATCTCCAAGCCCTTAACTATTCCCTCAAAAAGGAGAAATTCAGGATGCTCATATTGACTCAGGACATGTCTGATGTGAGCCCAGGTGACTGTATGGTAGTGTTGGACTTGCAGGATGCCTATTTTCACATTCCCGTCCTGCCTTGCCCTTCGGTGTTACCTGTGGTTTACGGTAGGCCACAAGCATTTTCAGTTCACCAGGCTCCCTTTTGGCCTTACCAGCAGCCCTCTGGTGTTCACCAAGGTGATGACGAAGGTCGCAGCTCATCTGCGCAGATCAGGGGTGTGAGTCTTCCCCTATCCCACCTCCAGGCTATGGTGGACCTCCTGCATTCTCTGGGGTTCCCTATCAACATTCGAAAGTCACACCTGACTCCCTCTGACGCTTCCTTTCATCTGAGCTCTTCTGGACACAGTGCAGTTTGGGGATTATCCTTCTGAGCAGCGAGTCTAGGATATTGAGGCTATGATTCTGATGTTTCAACCTGTATCCTGGATTTCGGTGAGACTGACTGAGGCTGCTGGGCCCCATAGTCTCCTGTATCCTGCTAGTGACACATGCCAGATGGCATATGTGGGCTCTGCAGTGGGACCTGAAGTTCTAGTGGCTGCAGTATCAGGGAAATCTTGCCGACCCAGATCTCGGATGGAACTGCAAGGGACCTGCATTGCTGGCTAACAGACCGCTGTTGGGTCGGAGGTTAACCCTTCTTCATTCCTGAACCAGATTTCACAGTAGTGACAGATGTGTCATTCCTTAGATGCAGTGGCCACCTGGGAGAGAAGAAAAACAGACGACTCTAGTCTTCGGTGGAATCCAAACTCCACGGCAACCTGTTGGAGCTCCAAGTGATCCGACTGGCATTAAAAGCCTTTCTGCTCTCTATCAAAGGAAGGCTAGTACAAGTGTTCATGGACAACACCACTGCCATGTGGTACTGCTAAAACAGGGCGAGGTGGGGCCGTGGACCCTTTGGCAAGAAGCCTTGCATCTCTGGACATGGCTGGAGTGGCAGAGCATTTCCCTGGTGGTTCACCACCTGACAAGATCCCTGA
This sequence comes from Triturus cristatus, assembly GCF_964204655.1. Taxonomy (NCBI): domain Eukaryota; kingdom Metazoa; phylum Chordata; class Amphibia; order Caudata; family Salamandridae; genus Triturus; species Triturus cristatus. The sequence continues at coordinate 367,475,435 of NC_140585.1, forward strand.
ACGCCAGGGTCAACGAATTCAGCCACAGATGCATAGCAGATCACGAATGGCATCTCCATCCAGAGGTGGCGCGAAGTCTCTTTGACCAATGGGGAGACCTTGGTTAGATCTGTTTGCATCTGCCAAGAATGCAGAATGTCCGCAGTTTTGAGCGTTTGCGTTTCCAAGCAGCTCAGAGACACTTTTCATCTTGAGTGCAGCGCAGGCCTCCTCTACACCTTTCTGCCCATACCACTTGTAGGAAAGTAGGATCTATTTTCATGGTTGTCAGTTTGTTTGTTTTGACAAGTCTGACTGGGATCCTGCTAATCAGGAACCCGGTCACTGTGCTCCCTCCCTAAATTTTACATTGCAAGTACTTCAGTACCTCCACAATTGGCTACTGGTGTACCCCTATAAGTCCCTAGTATATGGTACTAAGGCATCCAGAGCATAGTACACTAGGGGTCTCCCATGTGCTGCAGAATGTATTGTGCCACCCTTGAGAGACCACTCAAACTGTGACTACAGGCCTGCCATTGCAGCCTGTGTAAGCTGGTGCTAGCACCACTTACGACAGATATAAGTTTTCTTCTATCTTCGGTCACTACACTTAAAACCAATAAGTCCCCCAAAGTCAGGCCTGTCAATCCTGAAGGTGGGGTGCTGGGTTATAAGTGCATCAGCAGGACACCCATACGAATCCCAGAGTCGATTCTCCAGGCTTTGTAAGTGCGGTCAGCCATTTTGACGCATATAGTCGCCATCCGTCATTACGCAATGGCTAACTATATAGTGGCTATGCCGAACCTGTGCATGTTTGGTAACAAAAATGTTGTAATCATACCCCAACATCATTACTGGTGTTGGAGGTATGATTCCATGCACTGAAGGACTCCTACGGGGAAGCCCCCGGTCCTTCCGGTAACAACCTTACAGGTTCTGCCAGCAGGCTAGTGCTGCTGCAGACCCCAGACACATTCTTCCCTCCTCCTGCTGCTGAGCTCGAGCGGGGGGAGGTAGAACAATAGGTTTCCTGTTACGGGGAGGTGTGCCCACCTCTCAGACAGGACTTGGTGTATTGGGCTGGGCTCTTGCCTTCGCAACCAGACTGCTTTGAAGGGCACATTTGGTGCCCTCCTTGCATACTCCAGTTTGAGCCAGTTCAGGGAGCCCCTGGCTCCCGCTCTGGAGCAGAACTGGACAAAAGGATATGGGAGTAGCCTCCCCTCTGTCTATTCCCTCCTCTGAGAGGGACCCCAGAGTCGGTCCATCCCTTTCCCTAGAGTAGTTAAGGGCTTACCTGTGGGTGTCTCTTCAGATTCATTGTGAAACAAGACCCAAGCCTGAAACCACATCACTCTTCGACTGTCTGGACACTTGGAGTTCGTCTGGAACTGAGACTGCATCAAGGAAGACTCCTACTGCTCCTGGTCTCGCTGTTCTGCAAGTCTGTCGTCGTCTGTGTCTGTACTTCTTCCAGATCTTTATCAGACCTGTGGGCCTCAAGTTTGAGGCCAGTATCCCTCGTTGGAACTGCTGGGTCCGAACCCCTGTGCACCGCGTCAACTTGCCATTGCCAAAGCTTGTTGACTCTGCACTCCAGAGATCTTCGGGCTACAAAAAGCTCCAGCATCTCTTCCTGCCAAGATCAGCATCCTCGCCGCATTCTCTACACTACGGTGAGCTGCTCATTGACCTCTTGCGACTCCTGGGCCTGTGGGTTCTCTCCAAGGCCTTTTCCTGCTTCAGTGGGCTCCCCCGCTTGCTTGGGGCCTACTTGGACTCCCCTGCTTGTGGCGAGTTCCTTGGACCCTGCTGGTCCCAACGTTGTGCCTTCTTTGCTTTCCACGCCTGTTGCAGCTGCCAATGCTTGTTGGTTCTCCCGCCGCACACCGACCCCCTGGTTGTTGTCTTCCCACGACTTTCGACTGAGGACAGCTCGGGCACGGCTCCTGGTCTTCCTCAGCATTGCGTGGTCCTCACAGATGCAGAGACAAGATCATCACTCCAGCATCTTCCATTATCAGTGGGCATTGCTCTTCGGTGCCTCCTGGTCACCTGAGAGTGGCATAGACTCTGTCCCCTCTGCTTGCAGGTTCTTCACTTCAAGAATCCACCCTAGGATTCCACCGGACTCTTGCACAGACTTCACCAGTGACCTCTTTACTGTAGTCCTCCATTGTGGCCTATGGTGGTTTGCGACATCACTTTGCACCTATTCACCCAGCTTTCCTGGTGTAGGTGTCCTGGTTCCTGAGGTATCCACGGGTGGGGTGACTCTCCCACCTCCTGTCCTCCATGGGATTTCTTCAGGGTCCACAGAGAAGGGTTCTTCAAAACTGCAACCGTATATTTACCGTTGACTTCTATTGCATAAGCAGCTGTGTTTCCACTCTGCACACATGTCCTTCAGTAGAGAGCAACACATTATTTTCTGGGTGTGCTGGAAATGCTGCCCAAAGTCTTTTCAGGTCTCTGTGCCACTTGCTGGGCGCAGGTGCATCAACCAGAGCTCGTCAGCTCATTAGCTCAAAGGCAACCTTTTCAAACGGGAGGAGGGTGTGCGCACACTGCCTTTTATCCCAGCACTCAGTTTGCCCCGATGCATCATAATAAATGCAGTGCATTATAACAATTAATTCGGTGTCAGCCTTTAGTCTTTCACCCTTGTTGGTGCAGCTAGTGCTGTGTATCTCTAGACACGTGTTTCAGGATAGTTGTCCTTCAGTAAAGAGCAACACATTCTTTTTTGGAGGTGCTGGAAATGCTGCCCAAAGTATTTTCAGGTCTCTGTACCACTCGCTGGGCACAGGTGCATCAACCAGAGCTAGTCAGTTCATTAGCTCAAGGGAACCTTTTCAAACATGAGGAGGGTGGGCGCACACCTAATGGTACTTGTGACGCGTTCATGTATCCCTCCGCTATTCTTCTCAATCCAAATAACTGACTAACCTATCCACCACTCAAATTACTTTCATATTTCACTATACTAATTCAACTCTAATCCTTTATGGGTTCCGGAGTAGCGTGCTACTCGCCGAAAAAGCGCTTCAACTCCTCATCAGGGGTAGTAAGCGCTATATAAATGCAATTACAATACAATACAGCCTCAGTGGGGTTCCTGGGTACTTTTCTTGGGATGTTTCTTGTGTCCCCCAGCTCTTCTGAGTCTCCTGATCCAAGTGCAGTTCACATTCCACTTTTTTCATATATGGTTTGGTCTCGCCCGGAGACCACTGTGTATCGTGCTTATTTACCAATTTGCACTAAAGTATTGTTGTGTATTCGTGTTTCTCTCCGGTTAGGAGATGTACCAATTTGTCAGTCAGTGTTGTGTAATAAATAGACATATTTTCATAAGTACGATGTTTGGTTCTTTTTCGTTTAACCTACACTACATGATTAGATCTGGCAAAACAAACTGCTTAACACTCCTTTAAGATAAGCCTGAAGACTACTCTCCACAGCCACCACTTAGAGAGCTTTCCATGGTTGTCTAAGACCACTAAAATCACCATAGGGGTTGGCTGGGTTAGTGCAAGGAGCTTTACTCGAATAAGTGTGCCAACATATACTGAGCCAGCCTCCTACACCACTCTTACCCAGAGTTCTCTAGAAGATCAGCAATGACTGGGCCCAAGTCATCCTTGTGGCTCTGAACTGGGCATGAGTGTCTGGTATCGCAAGCTTCTGAACATGAGCATTGATCCTCCGATCAGGCTGTCCCTTCGGGAGGATCTTTGATCGCAGTATCAGGGGAGGGTCCTTCAACCGAACCTGTCAACTCTTCTCCTTGCGTGGATATTGGGCAGTGGCAGTTAATAGCTTTCGACCTTCCTCCCGAAGTCTGTGATGTTATTCTAGCAGCCAGGTGTCCCTCCACCAAGACAGTATACACCTGCTGATAGAAAAGGTTTGTATTATATTGTAAAGAAAAGTCCATTGACCCTCTTTCTGCCTCCCTTTCTGATATTTGACTTTTTATTTCTCCCATTGTTCAGCAGAGCTCTGCTCTGGGCACTCTAAAAGGGTATCTTTCTGCTGTTTTGCGACTGGCTGACCAATCCTCTTCATTTGAATCTCCCATTGTAAATAAATTTCTTAAAGGCTGTGCATATGTTCCCTCCTTCCCCTTTCATTATGCCACAGTGGGACCTCAATTTGGTTCTCACATTTCTGATGTGTGCTCCCTTCAATCCTTTGCACAACTGTCCTGCATGTTGCTGACCTTCAAAACAGCCTTTCTCGTAGCCATTGCATTGGCCAGGTGGGGGTGTAAGCTTCAGGCTTTATCAAACCAAGCGTCCCTTCCTACCAGTTTTTCCTGACTAACAGGTGCGTCGCACTAGGGCCTCTTTCCTGCCAACAGTGGTAACACTATTTCTTGTGGGCCAATCTGTCTCCTTGCCCACTTTCTACGCTCCTCCACATCCTCTAAAGAAGAGCAGCTCCACCGTGTGGACCCAAAAAGAGCGTTGTCATTCTACCATCACTAGGTGGACGACCAACTCTTGGAGGGGTATGTTAGTGCGAAGAAAGGTCAGGTGGTGCCGAAATGGACCATTTCTCGATGAGTCGTTCTCTGCATTAAGATCTGCTAGGCACTGGCAAAGAAGCAGTCTCTTTAAGGCTTAAGAGCTCATTCCACTAGAGCTATGGCTGTGACCACTGCTTTAGCCCATGGAGTTACAGACCTGAACATTTGTCAGGCAGCAACTTGGGCGTCCCTGCACATGTTTACCAAGCAATACTGCTGCGACAGTCAGGTTGCAGTGACAGGCCTTTCGCCTGTTCGGTCCTGCTGCACTTCTTACTCTAACCGGGGATGGTATTGCTTGGGTATCTATTCAACTGTAGGAAATCTGCAGCTAGATGCCCTATCAGATGACCAAGTTACTTACCTTTGGTAACACCTTATCTGTTAGAGACTATATCTAGCGGCAGATTCCTTACCGACCCACCCATTCTCCCTGCTCTGCAGACAGATTTATAGAGTAAGGGATGATCGCTTTCAGGGCCCTAGTTTGGCCACACCGGTGTCATAGCACTTCATTGCTCTGGACTTCTGGTGTGCAAAGTCATGAAAAGTAATGGACGTCAGCGTGCCTTTATAGATGATGTGGACCTCACTTCCGATGACGCTACTCTGAGCTGACCGACACCACCTACCGAGACACAGGGCTACTGCTGATCAGAAATCTTCTGGATCCAGTCTGCCAGGTAGGGAAATTCAAAGGTAAGGAATTTGCGGCTAGATATTGTCTCTATTAGATAAGGCACTACCAAATCTAAGTAACTTGTTAGTTACGGCTTGATGTGTTCCAGTTAGCTAGGCCCATGAAAAAAATCACAGACATTTAATTTGCAATTATAATTTGTTGAAGGGGCACTCAGGACATTTTGGAATTGGCCCTAGTGCCCCTTCGACCATCTTAGTGTTGAATCTACATGACAGTACTCTGCTCTTTCAGCGATACCCTAGGCCAAAATCCACAGTACTTAAACCTCATGGTTTTGCTCAAACAGATTAAGAAAGTTGCAGACCATTTATGGATTCTGTAGAGGATTTCTCACAAGGCCGCATCTGAAAGTATTAAGACCTCAAATACAGGCCTTTCCTTTTTACTCCAGCTAAGATATGAAGTGATTCTTTGTGTTTCTACTGCCATCACTGGTTCTAGATAAGGGTGCATCCCTAATCTAGGTAATTTCTGCTATGCTCTCCCTTGCCCTACCCTTTTTTTCTTTCCTAAACTTGACTTGTCTCTCCTTCCTGAGACCGAAATTCACATAGTGAACGGCAGATGTCCAGATCCTTGATCTCACTGGTGTTATCTCACTGGTGTCTGTGATTCTGATTGGATCATTAATCTCGATTCTTCCTGGCTTTTGGATTAATTACAAGCAACTTGTAGGAAGCACCAGTCTCACTGCTATATGATTGTTTTAGTGCTCAGTAAGGCAGCCATACGACCATTCCTCCACACTTTTGCAGAGCACTACTGTTTGAAAGCTAATGTTCATACCAGTCATTTCAGCAGCATATTGTCTTGGTAAGCTTTTTCTGAAGATCTTAGTGGCTCTTCTCCAAAATTGTTTTCTCACATTTTGATACATTAAGGATGATCAGTTTTTAAAATATGTTTGGGACATTTGGAAGTTCCAATAGAAACCTGGAATGTCAATTTAAACAGCACACTGAATGTTCCTTCCTTTGCAGAGATTTCCTACAGTATGAAAGCGAATCATACTGCACTAGTCTTATGTAACCGTTGGATACATTGGAACTAATTGGAAATTCATTATGAAAAATGTAATCTTCACGAAATGTATCTAATTGGTTTAATAATGCTTAGCAAATATATAGAAGACGATTAACCTCTATCTTGTGACAAGTGAAAAGCTGGGATTTTCTGTTCTTTTTTGATTCATATTGTTCTTATTTCTTAATTTAGCCTGTTCCTGTTGCACGTAAACTCTCTGCCCGTGAGCAACGAGACTGTGAAGTGATTGAGCGGTTAATTAAATCTTACTTCCTTATTGTCAGAAAGAACATTCAAGACAGGTGAGGAAGTTTTATTATTTTTTTGCAAATGCTAAACTATTGCTACCACCCACAAAATGCACAAAAACGTGTCACAAAATCTAGTCTGTCGACCACTATGACAAAACCGTTTTGGGGCTCCAAGGGAATGCAGAGGTTACTTGTGCTCAATCGAGTGGGTTGAGGCCTTTTGTCCCTTATATCCCCAGAACTGAACTACTTTGGTTACTTAAAACTGAGCACACAGTATACCCTTTCAGCATTTGACTTTCAGGGTAGTGAGGTGCGTAGTCCAAGTAAGATAATGTGGATGTAGAGATTCCAAACCCATCAATCACATAATGGAACTTAGTAACAGCTCTCCAGTGCTTTAGCTTTATGAAGAAGGAAAGGTACTTGGATAACCCCACCTACGTAATTCAACACAAATTATGCAAGGGAACAGAGTTTTCTAGCAAGGTGCTAGAAGGAGGGCAGTTGCAAGTAAATGACAGATGCAGGATCACAGTGGGAAATGCAAGCAGGCTACTGTGTCTATGACCTGCAAGTCAGCTTCTTAATGGTACCTGATTTCCTGGCAGTTTGAAATGCAATCAAGTGCATTTTCCCTAATTTGAAGGGATTATTTGGATCAATATACTCTTATTGACCTGTTAATGCTTCTTGATTCCCCTTTTGCCCTCTTTTCTCTTTCTAGTTACTTTTTTTGTTGCTTTTTTTGCTTTTCTTTACCTCTTCCGATCCCTGCACTATTTTATGTAAAGATCCTCCATTTAAATGTAGACAAAGCCACCCCTCAGTATAAGATCCTTAAGAGTTTTTACTAGATCAGAGAGCCAATTATAAAGTGCCCACTAGTTGTAAACCGTACACTCAACATGTGTAAAAAGTTTCATACAGTACTAAATTCAAGTAACCTATTAGAGATATTATTGCCAATAAAGTGCCTACTCGTAAACAATATTGTTCCCTCATCTGTCCAAAAGTTGCGTACAGTACTATATTTAAAAATCCCAAAAAGAGGGGGGAGACATAAAAAAGAAGAGAGAAAAGGGGGGGGGCAAAGTCCTACAGTTAAGAAAACCTACAACAGAGGTAAATATAGAGGATGAATAATAAATATGTCTGATTAAATTTCTGTTCAGAGTCAGTTCTACCACCATTCACAAATAACTCCCATTCCTACTGTTGTTCAATTATCATTTTTCATAAAGTGCAAGTGAGGAAAAAGGTATTAAGTTCAACTATTTTCATAAATGTAAATTCCTATTTTCAGTTTGTCCCTTCATTGCCTCCTCATGTTCCATATGTTTACCCTATCTCCTTATTAGAGTGAAAATCTAAAAGAAATTATCTACTCTTCCTTTATGTCACTTTTGTTCCTGCACCAAATAAGTGGAAGAGCAAGGAGAGATTGCATGGTTTTTCGGTCCTTTTATTCCTTCTTTAAAGATGATTATAAAACTCAGCATCTGTGTTCAGTCCATAGGGAATTTCGGTACCCATCAATAGTATTTTTGGATTCTTCTTGGTTAAGTTCCAATTCCATCCTCAAGGTCATTCCATAACATGTTTTATGCCATAGTACTTCATATTTTCCAATCTTCCATCATGTATTTCCCAAACATGTTTGCCATACCATATTGGAAGTCCTCGTTTTTTATGGCTCTCAGATGTTACAAAATACGGAGCTTTAATTTGATGATGGTACAATCCACGTATTTCATGCAACAGATGCATTCCACGACATACACTACTGATTCCATTTCACATGTAATTCTCTCCTGTATTTTGTTCTTTTTCCCATTTACAGTATCATAGCCCGTTGTATTCTGAACATATTTGCAAGCTTTACATTTAGCACATTTGAAAGAGCCTTTCTTTTAATTCAAGAGCTAGTTACTCATGTTGCCCTGCTCGCTGACTGGTTTAATGTAGCTGCGCTTAAGGAGATCTAGAGAGGGAGCTTTTCTGTAAGTGATATTTGGTGATCCGGGAAGTACCTTTCATATCCTCATCCATTTGTAAAATTTTGCAACTGTGCCTTAACAGGATTCTTACTTTTCCACTAGATGTATTGTAATCTGCAATGTACCTGATGGTCTGTCTTTCATTCTTACATCTCTCATCTGTGCCTTTAGTTATTAGTAAAATTTCACGTTTTTTTGATCCAGCTGTGTTTAGGGCATTATTCAGGACCATCTCTGGATATCCTCTCGCCTGCAGTCTTTCAAACATTACCGTGGATTATGCCTTAAAATCGGATTCCTTAGAGCAGGATTGTCTTACCCTTAAGAACTCTCTATAAGGGACACTCCATTCCAATGGTAGGGGATGTCCACTATTGCATATAGTATGCTGTTGGTACTCGTGGGTTTTCTATACAGTTTGGGACACATTTTCTCTCCCCCCTATATAGAATTTGATATCTAAAAAAAGTTATCTTTGTCCTAAATATCAAGTGAATTTCAATTTTAAGTTCTTCTGATTCAAAGATTTAAAAAAAACATTCTAAGTCCGATTTTTTGCCTTCCCTTATTAAACAACGGTCATCTATAAAATGGACCCACAGAATCATTCTCTCCATGTTAATTTTGTTCTGTTCACTCCAGGCTATTTCTGCTTCCCAACGACCCATACAGATTCACGAAAGTGGTCGCAAATGATGCACCCATGGCTTTGCTTGTACTTGTAAAAAATGTTTATTGGTAAATAAAAAACATTATAATGAAGACAGAAATTGATCATACCCAGCAACATATTGAAGTGTTGTAGCACAGAGATAGAGGAAGTGTGTAAAAAATATTTACATGCTTCAATCATATCTGAATGTTGAATTAGGGTGTATAATGTGACATCCACTGTAGCCATATGATAGTTTGATTTCCAGGGTAACTCGTTTATTCTATTTAAAAAATACTGCGAGTCCTGCGAATAAGAGGTAAGATTCTTTGCATATGGGAAGAGGAGTATGTCAATAAATCTTGAAGTATTTATCAATAGTACACCTATTGAGCGGACTATCAGTCTGCCCAGGGGATCTACTGTGTCTTTGTGCACCTTAGGAAGAAAGTAAATCGTTGGCATGATTGGATGAGTTATTTTTAAATAGTCGTAATGTATAGTTAGTTAAGGTAACCATAACTGCTGACTCAATAGTTTTGCACACGTGAAATCCGAGCCTAACTATAACGTCCCTATAACCTTTGGTTTTTCCAGTGAAGTGTGTGTGTGTGTGTGTGTGTGTGTGTGTGTGTGTGTGTGTGTGTGTGTGTGTATATATATATATATATATATATCTGTGTATATATATATATGTGTGTGTATATATATATGTGTGTGTATATATGTATGTGTGTGTATATATGTGTGTATGTATGTATGTGTATATATATATATATAATATATATATGTGTGTGCGTGTGTGTGTATATATTTCTCCAGTATTTAGTGTGTCTTTCATAGATGCACATGCCCGAATCATTCCCTGTCGTCGGAGTGGGAGTCCCACAGTACATAAAAAAGCAATAATTATGCATATAATAACCAAAAAACCTTGGTAACTTAAAACCAGGAAGTAAAGTAGCCTAAGCTACAAGAAAAAAAACTTCCACACTTATGACTATCAAAGTCATTATGTACAGTCCAAACTCCAGCCAATCAGGTGACAGCACCCACCAGAATGTTCTCCTCAGAGGCTCAGGCTCTCAGATTTTCTACCGCACGTCGTGTGAAAGGAGTCTCCCTGAGCTCTGCTCAGTACATCAGTTTTTTCTGGTTTTTTGCTTATCTTCAAGATGTCATCTTCTAAGAGGTCTCTCTTTAGGCCTTGTGAATCTTGTGGGAAGCTCCGGCTATTTTCTGAAGACCCCACAAGAAGTGCATTTACTGCCTCTATCCAGATCATGAGGTGAGGGATTGTAAGATCTGCAGCACCTTCCCTCAAAAGACCCTCAGAGATAGAGAAGGGTGCCTACTTATGTGGCTACAGAAGATTAAGGACAAGGATAACCTTTTATCTGAGGTGGAAAGTGTAGTCTCTGGTTCATCTATGTCCTCTAGAAAGAGGATGGCTGAGGAAGACTTATCTCCTGGGGCTAAGGTGTTGAGAAAAGTCCAGCCTGCTAAGGGCTCTAGCTTGCCTTCTATTTCCTCTTCAAAAAAGGCTTCTCCACCTTCAAAATCTAAGCCTGCTACGCCCCCGAGAAAGACTGGAAAGTCTCTGGCACCAAAAAGACTTCCTGACAAAGATTTACCTCAGCAGAAAGTTCCGTCGTCGACGGCTCCTTCGTCGACTATTATCATCGTCGACGCTACTTCTACGTCGACGGTTACCTTCTCGTCGCCGAGACCCAAGATGATCATTACATCGGCTTCTTCTCCGTCGACGCTGGTCTCCGTTGCTGTTCGACCCATCTCGTCGACGGAGATTTCATCTCTCGTCAGCGCTCCGTCGACGGTAAGGGTTAAACAGATCTCGTCGACGACTGCTGCGTCGACGAAGACTTCCTCGTCGACGGCCACCTCGTCGTCGAAGACTACCTCGTCGACGACGACTGCCTCGTCGACGGCCACCTCGTCGTCGAAGACTACCTCGTCGACGAAGAATGACTCATCGTCGGCGAAAATTGCCTGGTCGACGAAGATTACCTCGTCGACGAAGATTGCCTTGTTGACGGTGAACCTCTCGTCGACGAAGACTGCCTCGTCAACGAAAACAGCTGCTTCGTCGACACTCACTTTTCTGACGCCAGCTCCATCGACAACGATCTCGTCGACGGCACACTTGTCGACGCCTCTTTTGTCTTCCTGCACGGATTTACAAGTTTGGTCTGCAACATCGGCTACTGCTTCCTCCGCCCTGCCTACAACGGCGGCTTCTTTACTACAACGTCGTGGCTCCTCATTGGAAGCCCTTTCCCCATTGAAGTTGCCTGAGCAATTATTAGATTCTGAGGAGGAAGAAGAAGAAGAGGAATCAGGAGAGGATGATAGATTCCGCACCGCTAGGAGTCCATCGGAATTGTTTATAGAATACCAAGATGACAACCAGGAGTGAGGAACCTTGTCCTGAGCCTCAAGTTCCAGCTCCTGTCACAGTTCCCACAGCACAAATGCCTTTGGACTTGCTTAATAATTTGCAATATATGTTGCAGGACTATTATTGTCGTTTTCCTCCATCTGAATCGGCGGAGTCTCTTCCATCCACGCCTATGCCAAGGGTTCCTGTAACCTCTTTACAATCTCCTAGACCACCTTCTCCAGTGCCATCTCGTCATTCCCATGATGCTAATACGACAGATGATGACAGGGAATAGGTAGAGGTGGATGATCAGTCTGTTCTGTCGGAGTGGGACGAATACCAAATTCAAACTCCATCACCGTCCGCTCCAGCTCCCGTGGACTCTCATTCTGTGGATATCGGAGGTTTTCATCTCCTTATGGAGAGGGCAACGAAGAGGTTTCTCGTACCTATGGAGACAAAGAAAGATGACTGCTTTCTTTATGATTTTAAAGACCAACCACGAAAACAGATCAGGACAATTCCCATCATAGATTTTATCTGGAAGGAAGGGTTGAAGATCATGGCAGCACCAAATTCTCTTCCTGCAGTCTTGCCTCGGTTAGACAAAAAATATAAGGCGCCGAGTGATTCACCTGCATTCCTCATAGGCCAACCAAAAGCTGACTCTGTCATCGCCCAAGCGGCGCAGAGACGGGCCAGGAACCCCTCTTCACCTGTAACAGCTCTGCCAGACCGGGATGTTAGGCGGTTAGATTTGATTGAAAAAAGGTTTCCACTATGGCTTTGACGACTGTCCGGACTGCAAATTCCCTAGCCATATTAGGGAGATACGATAGGCAAATGTGGTCCGACATCTCCCCCTACATTAACATGCTGCCAGAACCTTCCAAGTCCGAGGCCTTGAAGATTTTACAGGAGGGAGAGTATACCTCTGCGGAAATCATCGACGCAGCCGTGGATGTTGCGTCCACAGGATTTAGAAAATTAACTGGTGCAGCAGTACTGAGGAGACAAGGTTGGCTGAAATCGACATCTTTTCGCCAAGAGGTTCAAACCAAGATTATTGACATGCCGTTCGATGGGGAGTCACTATTCGGCCAACATGTTGATGAGGCCCTTCAGGCTATTAAAGACACCGAGACAGCGAGGTCTCTTGGTAGCCTGCAATTTCGTAAGTCCTTTTGTGTTGCCAAAAGACACGGATCCTTCTCCAATAGGGGAGGTTACAATCAGCAACGATCTTATCAAACCTCTCAAAGTAATCAAAGGTTTCAACCCTACAAACAGCAATCATACGGACAGCGAGGTAACTCCTACTCGCAATCAAGAAGGAAGCAATCCTATCGTGGACAGGATTCAAATAAAAAACAGTGAGATCTGCCAACTGCCACCATCTCTGCCGTTGCCCCAGTCAAAAATTGGAGGAAAAATATCCCACTTTTACTCGAACTGGTCCAGAATTACAACAGACAAGTGGGTTTTAGATATAGTGGCCAGAGGCCAAGCTTTGGAGTTCATAAAAATTCTCCCAAACTCTCGTCCCAAATGACCTTTCCCAAATAAATCTGATTATTCAGAAAGGAGCAATCGAAAAGGTCCCTCCTTTACAAAGAGGAACAGGATTTTATTCGAGATTTTTCCTAATTCTAAAAAAGTCGGGAGAATGGCGCCCCATTCTTGTCCTTCGCGCCCTAAACAAATACCTCAAAAGTTATCCTTCCGAATGGTAACACTTCAAGAAATCCTCCAATTACTTTCGGCGGGGGATCACATGGCCACCCTCGACCTCCAAGACGCTTATTTTCATGTACCAATCCTACCCAGACACAGAAAATGTCTACGGGTCAGAGTGGCTGGCAGAGACTCAATTCAGAGTCCTTCCGTTTGGTCTTCGTTCAGCACCCCGTGTATTTACAAAGGTTATAGCACCAGTGACCACACACCTTCGGCTACAGGGCATTCAAATTTTCCCTTACTTGGACGATTGCCTTATCAAGACGAATGCTTTTCAAACCGCAGACGCACATTTTCAGAAGTGTCTGCTACTATTCCAATCTCTGGGTCTCTCCATAAATTTCGAAAAATATCATCTGACTCCATCACAGAGAAAGGCTTTTCTGGGAGCCACACTGGACACAAGGCTAGCTCAGGCTTTCGTCTCAAAAGAAAGACCACTCAAGATCTGTAATCTCGCTCGCTTATTGCTGTCAAAAGAGTGTGTTTCAGTCCGTTTGTACAAGTACTTCCTAGGGATGATTTCTTTTTGCATCCCTCTGATACCCAAGTGCCGTTACAGAATGAGGCCATTGCAAGAGGAACTCATCCTTCAATGGCTCCAGATTTCGGGGTCTTTCGAGGACATCGTTCGCATCACTCTTCGGATGCGAGAAGCCTTTCATTGGGGGAGCCAAATAAAGAACACAAGGGAAGGATGTGCATTTCTGGTCAAAATGCCGGATTTCACCATTACCACAGATGCTTCCCTCTAGGGATGGGGGGCGCACCTTCAAGGGATGACAGTCAACGGCAGATGGACGTTCCAGCAAAAGAAGTGGCATATCAACCTTCTGGAGTTACGAGCCTTTTTCTTGGCTCTGAAGTCATTTCGAACCATCATCAGAGGAACCTCTTTACTAATTCGAACGGACAATACTACAAGTATGCATTACTTGAACAAGCAGGGAGGGACAAAGTCAGCCATACTATCTCAAGAAGCTCAAGAGATTTGGGACTGGGCGATTCGTCACAAGATCAGCCTTTCAGCCATTCATGTCCCAGGGGTCGCCAATGTTCTAGCGGATTCCCTCCGCAGGTCCACAACATCCACCACGAGTGGGAGCTACATCAACCAACCTTAAACAGAGTTTTTCGAGAGTGGGGGCGCCCAGCTTTCGACCTGTTTGCGACCAGCCAGAACCGCAAATGCCCATCCTTTGCAAGCTGGGTTCCCCACAAAACTCATGCGGAAATGCGTTTTCGATGAACTGGTCGCAGATATATGCCTACGCCTTTCCACCGATTCCGTTGGTTCCATGAGTTCTCCGCAAGATCAAGAAACAACCTTGCCGCATGATCCTCATAGCTCCCAGGTGGCCTCGCCAATACTGGTTCACTGAACTTCTCCTCCTCTCGGAGTGCAAACCCATTCAGTTTCAGCCAATACCGAAACTTCTGTCTATCCAGAACGGACGGATCTGTCATCCGGACCCAGCATCGTTGAGATTAGCGGCATGGCTCCTCAACACCTTGAATTTGCACACCTAAATATTCCTGCGGACTGTCAGGAAGTTTTAGCTAATGCTCGAGCACCTGCTACTATCAAAACTTACAAACTAAAATGGAAGAGGTTTTGCATGTGGTATCAATCTGTCAATATCCACCCTATTCATGCAAAACCAGAACAACTTTTACCGTTCTTTCTTCATTTGGAGAGATCGGGCCTCTCCCATTCTACTTTGAAGGTGTTCTTGGCGGCAATTTCAAGGTTTCGGCAGGATGGTTCTAATTCTCTTTATTCAGATAGTCATTCAGCAATTCTTCAAGGGGTTGTTTAGGATGTTTCCCCCTATTCGACGTCCACCTCCATCCTGGCACCTTAATATAGTGCTTACACAACTTATGCGGCACCCCTTTGAACCTATTCATAAAGTGGACTTAAAGTTCCTTTCTTGGAAGGTTTCTTTGCTTTTGGCTCTGACATCAACAAGAAGAGTCAGTGACCTTCAAGCGTTCACTATTCATCCACCTTTTCTGCAATTTACATCGATCTGTAGTGCTACGCACTAATCCCAGCTTCATGCCAAAAGTTCCTGTGGATTTCGCCCTTAATGAACCTATAATTTTAAAGACTTTTTTTTCCCAAATCAGCTCACAGCTGCGGAAAGGGCCTTGCATTCCCTTGACATCAGAAGATGTCTCAAGTTCTACTTACAACGGACAGCAACAATACGTAAATCAGACCAACTGTTTGTGGCATATGGTAGATTGCGCCAAGGACATTCTGTCTCCAAACCAACCATAGCTCGTTGGATTTCTACTGCAATTTGTTTATGCCTTGAACAAGCGGAAAGACCGTTGCAGGCAACCCCAAGAGCGCATTCTACAAGAGCAATTTCTTCATCCACCGCTCTTTTTGCCGGCGTGCCTCTTCATCAGATCTGTAGAGCGGCAACCTGGTCCAACAGACACACTTTTACCAAGCACTACTGTTTGGACGCCTCAAGTGATGCAGATGCATCAGTGGGACAAGCTGTTCTCCGCAGTCTTTTCAAATAAGGTGAGCCTCTGTTCTCCCTCCTCCACTATGCTCTTTTCTATAAGACGCTTAGTCCATACTGTTTTCTTTATCTTGAAATTGTTCTGTATATATTGAACACAGATGTATTTATATATAAGTATACATTTTGGTGATGTGTATTTACTATGGTACATAAGTTGCGTCTTATGAACATTATGATCTGTACTGCTATCTACTCTGATTCAGGCATGTGAATCTATGAAAGACACCCTAAATACTGGAGAAGAACAATAGTTACTTACCTGTAATCTGTGGTTCTCCAGTATTGGTGTCTTTCATAGATTCACTTGCAACCCGCCCACCTCCCCTCAGAGGCTATTGGGTTGTTATACTTTGGTTCACTCCTGTGCGAGAAAATCTGAGAGTCTGAGCCTCTGAGGAGAACATTCTGGTGGGTGCTGTCGCCTTTCTGGTGGGGGCTGCAGTTTGGACTGTACATAATGACTTTGATAGTCATAAGTGTGGAAGGTTTTCTTCTTGTAGCTAAGGCTACTTTACTTCCTGGTTTTGTGTTACCAAGGTTTTTTGGTTTTTATATGCATAATTATTGCTTTTTTTTGTACTGTGGGACTCCCACTACGACGACTGGGAATGATTCAGGCAAGTGAATCTATGAAAGACACCAATACCGGAGAACCACAGATTACAGGTAATTAACTATTGTTCATATATATATATATGTGTGTGTGTGTGTGTGTGTGTGTGTATATATGTGTGTGTGTATATATATATATATATATATATTCAGTGAAAAAACCATAGGTTTCACACATGTTATAGTTAGCTGGACATTTCACTCGTAAAAAACCAATGAAATTTTCCCGTTATAGTTAGTTCAGCTAACTATAACTCGCGCGCCCGCAATGCACTGCTGATCACGTCACATATTACATCACTCATGACATGGTCAGTGACATCACTCATGACATCACTGATGACATCTCAAATGACATCACTCATGACATCACTGATGACATCATCCTTGTGATAGAGTGGCAGACCACCTCTCACCCTAATATAACCTTTGATACACACATTCAAAAATAGAGACTGAAATTTTCAAAAAAATGGACATACCAATACCAATTACAACAACCTCTTCAATAATTCTAAGAACCACATACACATCCACTCATTCACCAACAGTCCTGTACAGTCACTCATTCGTGTACTCACACATCATATGTACTCATACACCAATACATCCTGTTACACAATGCCACTCATCCACAGAGTTACTGACACACATAGTCACTCATGAAAAAAAGAAAGAAACATACATTTACTTGCATATACAGTTATACACACACCACCACACTTACTTCTACAGAAACTTACACATCCTTAGTCTTTTAAACAAACACTTATAGAAACACATACTTATTCATACAGGAACTCTTTCAATCTCTCAATCTCACATATACTCACTTATATACACCAATAGTCACATATACTAGTTTAAAACATATGTAGTTACTCATAAAGACACTATTGAGACAGCCATTCACTCACTAACACACCCATACACACACTCTTCCACCCATACAGTCCTGCACATATGCTGTCTTCAACACATACAAACAGTGAGTCACTCATTCATGCACCTATGCACTACGTAATACCCCCCACCGAACCATATAGACACTGATACTCAAAAAAACAACTAATAACCTATATAGACACTCATGTAGCTACTCACCAACCCATGCAGCCACTTATACACAAAGTGAGAGACTGATACAGATATTTACATATTTAAACATTACTCACTAAGCCATGTATTCACTAAGATACACTTAATCAGTCAGTTACACAATCAATTTTTCAAAAACAAATCATCCATTTAGACACTTATATACCCATTTATTCTTCCATCGACCTTGAGATATACATATATAAAACATATTTAATTTTAAGAAAAACACACATTCACTGGATGATGTCATCAGTGATGTCATTTGAGATGTCATCAGTGATGTCATGAGTGATGTCACTGACCATGTCATGAGTGATGTACTATGTGACGTGATCAGCAGTGCATTGCGGGCGCGCGAGTTATAGTTAGCTGAACTAACTATAACGGGAAAATTTCATTGGTTTTTTACGAGTGAAATGTCCAGCTAACTATAACATGTGTGAAACCTATGGTTTTTTCACTGAATTTGCAAGGTTTTTTAAATGCTAATTCCTAACTATAACATGTGTGAAACCTATGGTTTTTTCAGTGAATTTGCAAGGTTTTTTTAATGCTAATCCCTAACTATAACATGTGTGAAACCTATGGTTTTTTCAGTGAATTTGCAAGGTTTTTTAAATGCTAATTTCTAACTATAACATATGTGATTCCCATGGTTTTTTCAGTGAATTTGTATAGTTTTTTAAATGCTAATTCTTACCTATAACATATGTGATTCCCATATTTTTTTTTATTGATTTTGTATGATTTTTTTATTATAAATTCTTATCTTAAATGTGTGTTTTTTTTTTTAAAAAAACGAGTTTTTTAAAACTTTTTATTCTCTTAAAACACTGTTTTTTAAAAAAAAATATGCAATATATCAAGTTTTCTCTTTTTTTTTTTTACCAAACAGGTAAGATATATTAGTATAACATAGAAAATATATATATATTTTTTTTTTTTTTTTTTTTTTTTTTTATTACGCGTACGGTAAGCGTACGGTTTACGCAATGTTTGTAATTTATCTACTCTGTTTGCGTATAGTTACGCAATTTGCGTAGCCGCGCGTACTGTGCGTGGGATGCGTAGGCGTGTACGCTACACGCGCACGTTACGCGGAAGTGTTGTAGAGTGACTGTTTTGCGCATGCGCGCGAGCGCGTGTCTTTTTTACGCGCATGCGCACTTTTACCGTAAGCGCACCGTAAGCGTAACGTAAGCGTAACGTACGCGCACGGTGGGTCATGTGATCATGAAACACAACTTTTGATTGGTTGAAACTACTTTCAGTTCTAGAACTCTCCTACACCACACCCATTCCCCTCATTTCTGCTTGTGATCCCTTAGGAGAAGGAGCTGAGTTGTCTTTGGGATACGATGGCAGACCAGCACTCTTCTGCTGAGAGTGAGGCTAACAGCACCACCATCAGGCAGAGAAGGAGGAAACAGAAGGGCTCTTTCATATGGGAGTATTTCACTTTTCCAGAGGGTGAGAAAAAAGTCAATGCTGCACTGGTGACTTGCAAGCTGTGCCAGCGTGTACTTTCGCGAGGTAATCCCAACAAGAAGTATTCCTTTGGGAATCACACTATGTTGAGACACCTTGAGGATGTGCATCCTAGGACACATGCACGACATACTAGGGGCAACCCTTCAGTAAGTCGAGCGAGCACATCCACAGCAGCTCAGCCGAGTCCTTCTTCGGAAGCTCAGCAGAGCCCTTCATCTGTGGGGGCACAATCACCTTTTTCTGAACCTCTGGAAATGAACCCTCGGTTTGGTAGGGTTACTATGCGGTGTTCATTTTGCCATGATCTAATTGTTCACAGGGAGACCAGTGTTTCCCTCATTAACAACAGAATAGATCAGCACAAATGTCCAACCAGCTAATGTTCCCATACTTCCTTTCCTCTGTCCCTGCATGAACACAACGGCTCTTTTAAGAGCCAACCTTACCTCTCAACTTTTTATTTTTTCTTTAAAACTTTTTTTTTTTTTTTTACCGTACGCGTACGGTAAGCGTATTTTTTTTTTTTTTTTAAAAACACTAAAAATCAATTACCACATCTCAAGATCCTTGAGGAATTAATAACTAAATACTAAAAATCTTTTTGAGATAAAGTGGAAGAAAGAGACCTTCTAATTTCTCAGTTACCTGTCCCACCCAACAATTTAATTTTTAATTAAAATGTAATTGAAATTACTTGAAAAAATGGTTGGTTTTTTTTGAAAATTTTCTTTCACAATCTGAAAAAAAAGAAAAAAGTATTAATATTTAATAAATCAATATATAACACAGTACACGTATTTACATATTTTTCCCCAAAAATTTTTTGCCTTTTTTTTGCTGTTTTCAGAATATATTGCATTTCACTATAAATTGTGAAAGCAATTGCATTCATCATTTAACAGCGGGCAAAAAAAAAATAACAATCTCAAAGATTGTTTTAAAAAAGCCCACAATCTCTTTTTACTTAAACATAACATTATAGAAATGCATAATATTCTAAAAAAATATCATCTAATATCAATAATTATTTCTTTAAAATACCGTCTGACAATTTTGTTTCAGAAGTATAATCACAAAAATATTATATCTCAAATAACTCCACAATACATCTGGTTCCATTTCCTTTAGGCCAAATAGTAATTTTAAAATTCTTTTTTGATTAAATTTCCAATGGTAATCCAATAAAATTCTAAAATTTAAATTGTACAGATCTTACCGATTCTCTCTAACATTTTGGTTTCCGAAAGATTAATTAATAATTAAATAAGTCCACAATACAATTGTTTACCTTTCCTTATGGCCAAATAGTAATTTTAAAAATCTTTTTTGAATAAATTTCCAATGGCAATCCAATAACATTCCAAAATTTAAATTGTGCAGATGTTACCGATTTTGTCTAAATTTTTGGTTTTCGAAAGTTTCATAAAAAATTAAAAAAGTCCACATTACAATTGGTTACCTTTCCATTAGGCCAAATGATAATTTGAAAAATCATTTTTTTGAAAATTCCAATGGTAATCCAATAAAATGGTGTGTGCTAAGAGTCTGCTTCTACATAAAAAAAATGCTCCCCCTTTACATCTTTATGCAAATGTAAAATCACCAGAGCAATACGCAATAAATCTCTGCCTGTAATTCCTATTTACACACAGTCATGTTTCCACATTAGTCACAAAACGAAATTTCTTTGCCAATTTGAAAGCACACTTACTACTCTTTTTTTTGGCAAGTGATAAACACTTTTACAGACTGACACATTATGAATCCACTTTTCAGATTCTGATAAAAGCACATGTCCAAACTGCTTTTTCAGACCAGCACCATGTGTAACCTGGGTGACTCACTACACTCCAGCAAGGGCAACCAGCCTTACTGATGCTGAATGTATTTGCATTACTGAGTGCAACCTCAAACCCTTAAAGTATTCCTTATTTATACCAGTACACCTTAATTTATCGTGAAAACATAGTCCATATTATTTTACATGTTCCTCACGTTTAAATTTCTCCCAAAACAGAAAATAATAAACACAACTTCAACAAAAGGAATTCCAATTCTATTATTCATTTCTTAATTTACCATATACATCCCCTCTCAAACTCTAAACTCACCTTTAAAATTAGTTAGTTGTGAAAGAAATGTGGCACTCAAACAGCAGATTATCAGAGCCAGGATCTCTGTTCTCTACACCTCTCTCCTCTCAGCAGAACCAGATAATGGCAAACTTTCCCTCTATTTTTCCACACATATACATGTAAGTTTCAAATCTCGGTGCTTCCCCCTTTTTTTCAAATGTAATCACACATTTCTATTGGTTAAAAACCAACCCTTTTCCAAAAGTACCCTTCCCCCAACTTGACTTCTGCCTAGTACCCTTCCCCCAACTTGACTTCTGCCTGCTACCATAGCAACAGCTCATGGAACACTGCTGTGTAGAGTCAGGTCAGAAGTTCACCAAACAATGTTTCATTTCCAAAGAGCAGGAGTGCTTGACTTTTCAAACCGAACAGCAAATCCATAGTACTGTTCTTTGGTAACACATGTTTCTGTACCAATACAAAACATGCTTCTATAAATTTACACATACAGCCTAGTTTTTATTCTAGAATGGTATGAAACAGCCAATCAGTTTAAAAAAAATATATATATATATGTTTGCCTCCATTTCCAAACTGTCTTTCATTTCTTTTTTCCATTCTACTGAATTACACCTCCTGAGTGCATCCAGTTCTCCTTTGAAGATGTTCACAGTGTGGATTGTAGGGCACAGCTATGTCTTCTGGAGTGAAAAGTATGCAGAGAAAACAGGTATGGTGAGAGACCTTGCTTTGCCAAATGTAGACATTAAATGGATTGGTCAGAGAGGGTTAAAGTGGCACCAATTGATGCCATTGGTGAAAACCTTCATGCAAATCCAACACCCTGACCTCATAATAGTGCACTGTGGTGGCAATGACCTAGGCACTTTGACTGGGGTAGGTCTGGAAATGCTTATGAAGGAGACCTTTGCACAACTGTTTTCACTTTTCCCTAAAACTGCCTTTGTGTTTTCTAACATATGCCAAAGGCAAAAATGGAACTGGTCCAATCATTTTTGTCCGCAGATTGACAAAGCAAGAAAGCACGTCAACAAATCTGTTTCTGCTTTCCTCCGTGACTATGGTATGGGTTCCATTTACCACAACAACTTGCGTTACGACATGCAAGACATTTATAGAGGAGATGGTGTGCACTTCAATGATGAAGGGAACAGAGTCTTCCTCTTGAACCTTAGACTCTGCATCGGTACTTACTTGTAGGTACCACTAAAAAATCACTTCATAAACACAACGGCTCTTTTTAGACCCCCCTAATATCTAAACACTTAAATCTGAATTTTATTTCTTTTTTTATTTTTTTTTCTACCGTACGCGTACGGTAAGCTTACCGTACGCCTACCCCGCGATTTTTTTTTTAAATCAATAAATGTTTTTTTTGTACTTTTCTGTCCTTCTTTGACCCCCTTTCAAATGTTAGGGGGTCTGTAACTCTCCTCCTTGCCCCCTTTTCAAATTATCACCCTTTTTTCTGTGTGAAACACACAAAATGGCGGCCGCCGCTTCCTGGTTTCGACCGATTCGAATGTTTACTAAGATCTAACAGCCAATCAGAATCGCGCTCGCGCACGCCACCGTACGCGTACGGTAAGCGCACCGTAAGCGCACCGTAAGGTGTCACAGATATATATATTGATTTAAATGCTATTTTCTCAGAATCTACTGAACAGATTTACACCAAACCTACAAAAGGCACTTCCTTGACCTGAGGACTACCTCTCTGCCAAATTTCTAGTAATTCTGTTCAGCCGTTCGGGCTGTAGCTGTGTCTAAAGGTCCTATGGAAAAATGCATGGGAAAAACGCGTTTTGGGACCCCCCTTGTATCTCAGCCCCCGCTTGACAAATCCCCCCGAGACTTTCAGGGTAGGAGCGGAGCGTAGCGCCCCACCTATCGTGAGGATTCGTTGACCGGCGCCAAAGTTATTCAAAATAGAATGTTGCGGATTTCCTATGGAAACGTGGTCCTAACTATAACTACCTACTGGCGACCGCCAGTAGGTAATATATATATATATATGTGTGTATATATATTCACTGAAAAAACCAAAGGTTTCAGGGGCGTTATAGTTAGGAATTGGCATTTAAAAAACCTTAGAAATTCACTGAAAAAACCATAGGTTTCAGGGGTGTTATAGTTAGCTGGACATTTCCTTGGTACAAAACCCTAGAAATTCCCCTGTTATAGTTCAGCTAACTATAACTCGCGCCCCCGCAATGCACTGCTGATGACTCCACATATTACATCACTCATGACCTGGTCAGTGACATCACTGATGACATCACTGATGACATCACTGAGGACATCACTGATGACGTCATCCATGTGATAAATTAGTGCATCTTCTCACACCCTAATATAACCTTTGATACACCGACTCAAAATTTCAGACGGCCATTTTGACAACCATAGATACTCCAATAACTACTCACCCACTCATTGACTTTTAGGTCTACATACATCTCCACTCACTCACCTGTACAGTCACTCATACTTAGTCACTCTGTGCATTTATACACCTATTTAGACACTCACACACCGCCAATCATCCATTGAGGTACTGACACATCTAGTCAGTCATGCAAATAATTAATCACAGTAAAATTTACTCACCTATACAGTTAAAAACACTCAAGTTCACTTACTCATAAAAATACTAACAAATTCTGTGTCTTCCTGCAGAAAAACAAACCGCACATGACACAGATATCCTTGCACTATGGCGCATACAGCCACTCCCAAAATCACACACTCACATATAGATAGTTATATACTCTTACACACATATACACTGCGTTTCACATATGTAGTTACTGACACATGTACAACTGAGATATACATTCAATCACTAACACACCCATACATACACTCACCCAACCATACAGTCCATCACAGATGCACTCTTAAAAACATGCACCCACTGAATCGCCCACTCACACATCTAGTCACAGAGTCACACACACCCTACCCACACAAACACTCAGGCACCCATACAGATACTCAGACAACCAATCAATAACCCATATAGACACTCATATACCTATTCACAAAACCATGCAGCCACTTATACACCAACACACATACAGACATTTACACAGTTTAGTTACTAGTCTGCAGTAAGATACATTTAATGACTCACTTATAGACTCCGTTACGCACCTAGAAAATCATCCATTCACACACTTGTACACCCACTTATTTTTCAACAGGCCTTTCCCTATATTTATTAAACATAATAAAACTGTTCAGAAACACATACTCAATGGATGATGTCATCAGTGATGTCACTGACCATGTCATGAGTGATGTAATATGTGACGTCATCAGCAGTGCATTGCGGGGGCGCGAGTTATAGTTAGCTGAACTAACTATAACAGGGGAATTTCTAGGGTTTTGTATGAGGGAAATGTCCAGCTAACTATAACACCCCTGAAACCTATGTTTTTTTCAGTGAATTTCTAAGGTTTTTTAAATGCCAATTCCTAACTATAACTCCCCTGAAACCTTTGGTTTTTTTCAGTGAATTTCAAAGGTTTTTTAAATGCCAATTCCTAACTATAACGTGCATGAAACCTGTGGTTTTTTCAGTGAATTTCTAAGGTTTTTTAAATGCCAATTCCTAACTATAACTCCCCTGAAACCTTTGGTTTTTTTCAGTGAATTTCAAAGGTTTTTTAAATGCCAATTCCTAACTATAACGTGCATGAAACCTGTGGTTTTTTCAGTGAATTTCTAAGGTTTTTTAAATGCCAATTCCTAACTATAACGTGCATGAAACCTGTGGTTTTTTCAGTGAATTTCAAAGGTTTTTTAAATGCCAATTCCTATCTATAACTTATCTCTGAAGATATCATGTAAAGCATTCTTTTTTTAAAGTAGGGTGCACATTAGTTTTGTGGAAAAGCATCTTTGTGATTGGTTAAGAAAAAGCAGTTTCAACGTGGAGTACATATCATAGGATAAAATTTGCTCAGCTCAACCACACCTGCTACTTGCATTTGGAAGGCACTGTTCGAACTTAATACAATCGTCAACTTTTAACCTGCACGTGTCGTTAAATGTTCAAGAAAATGTTAAAAAAAATATCGTAAAGTTTTAAAAAATTGATGAACTTTTAACCTGCACGTATTGTAGAATGTTCTAGAAAGTGTGTTGATAGAATACGTTGCACTTCTGACTTCTATGTGTTGTTGAATATTTAAAAAAAACGGTTCATATGGAAAATTAGAAAGAAGCCAATAGAGAAGTTTTGAAACCTAAAAGAATCAAGGAACTATTCTAATTTATTCTATACATGTATTTATGTGTGCAGCAACAAAATTATAGACACAACAGCACTAGGAAGAGGAAGAAGCAGGCAGTGGGGGGAGGGGGGAGAGGGGCAGAATGGCACACATGCACAATTAAGTACAACACACATATAGACTAACAAAGGCCAAAATGAAACACACCAACAAGGAGCACAAGTCACACAACCTGCCAACATCACACCACTGAACGAGCATAGAAGTGAAAACCTCGCTGCATTCATACAGGATGTGTACAAAGGCCAGTCGTTGGTGTTGTGGGATGTCTGCGACCGTGGTCATCATGGATGAGATGCCCAGCATGTGGCACATAGTCGAGTTCACTGTGTTATGTTGCCAAACAACTGCTCCTCCCTCCCACGAGCCCCCACACTTTTGTACGGTGAGCTGTTGTATCTCGTGCACTCGTACGGCACGCCATTGTAATGCCTATTTGCGCATGTCCTGCTACATTCCAACTACAACATCACAGTGCCGTTTGGAGGTGGTGCATGCCACTTTACAACATCGACTGCTGCGGCTCTTGTAACAGGCCACACCAGAACACAGAGACACACTTACCGCACTTCCTGTACACGGACATGTCCGAGACACCCCATTCCCCTTGCCGGATAGGCACACCCCTGCACTGACCTGTGAACGACAGACCAGCACACGCCAGTTGTGCATGCAGGAGGATGCGTACGTAGCTACACATCCAGGCTCACTGCCAACGCTGAGGTGACAGCACACTTTGATGTTGCAGGGCTCGTGCCTATCATGCTAAGACAATGACCACAGGTACACACTTACTAAGATGTGGGTTTGGGGGGCATTGGCAGTCCTGGAGTTGTTGAGATGAGTCTTCTGGCCCTCATGAGTATCCCTGTATCATGCTTATTGACTCTATGGCACCTGTGGGTGTTCTGGTGTGGCTCTTGGCTGTGTTCCCTTTCATGGTGCAGGTAGTTGTCCTGCTTAACACCAGCAGAAAGCAGGTGTAAAATCCCTGGTGCTAACGTGTCTTATCGCCGGAATTTATTTCGCATTGCAATTGGTGTGAAAGTTGTGATGTGATTTTTTTCGTGTGCACAACAATATATGAACTGAGCAGTGTATCTCGTCAAGATCCAGCACCTGACGCACTGTTCCCAATCAATATAAATACAAAGAGATTTCTTAATAGATTTTGTGTGTACACTGTAAGTGCAGCCAATACCTCAGTGCAATACAATACAGGATTTTAGTATTTAGAATAAATCGCAAAGGTGCACCTCGTCTTTTTGCACGGGAACGGCTACTCTCCATTACATTATCAGCACTTGTAACGGAAGTAAAGTTGAGATAAATCTAACACACTATTCAGAAGTTGGTGCCACCTGCAGATATCACCAGTATTCCAGCGACAAGTGCCCCAAAATTTAACACCATGGTGGACTCCATCAAATAACAGTAATAAGAACAAGAAAGAGTCACACAGCAGTTAAGAGAACAACCAAAAACATTATTACTTTTTTTTCAAACTTTATTTTTTATAATAATAAATATATAAATGATAAACTATTTTCAAACTTTATTTTTTTAATAACATAAATATAAACGATAAACTAATAAACAAAATGTAACAACAATAATACAAAACAACAAGGCGGAACACTCCTGTGGGAACCACGGATGTTGACGACAGACCTGAAAAATCAGAAAGATGGTTAAAAAAAAAAACATGGTATTCTCAACAAAATACCACAAGAAACAAATCACAGATATATAAAATGTATACAGCTAACAAAATTTTATAAGTTTAACTTACAAAAACTGTAAATGTTGCCGCTTTAAAATATTTACCGAATCTGAGGAAACATTTTTGCAGAAGGCACCACGCCCACAACGTTTTTCTTCAGTGGTGAAGAAATGTTTAACTTTTTCCAGGGGGCAAACAAAGACCAATGCCACCTTCTTCATTCGCAAGATTTGCCAAAGAGTTCTGTTACGAGGGGATCCTAACAAAAAATACTCGTGCGGCACAGCAAGTATGATGAAACACCTAAGGACCCTTCATCCAAACAATCTTGCACGAGAAGAGTGCAAACAGATGAGAAACACTCCTGTTCTGTAACTGTAAAAAAGAATCACAAATAAATGTATATTAATAACTTTCAAATGTATACTATTCCATTACTGTACAAACACATTTTATATAAAAACTGACTAAGAAACTATAGCCCTGAACCACAAGTGTGACGATCGTTAAAACACTACATGCATAGTGCATACTACTTTGAAGCAGTTCAAGCCCTAAAGCCTACCTCACTAAAAGACTACATGCTAGCTGACTAAATGATTACAGTACTATAAGGAGACACACTGGGTGAGTGGCAGGGTGTTTGCTAGAAGAGTATGAATACTAACTAGGGAATTGAAGGTGTGAAACACAACTGTGTAGGTGATTAGAGGACTGCATCCATACTGCATAGGCATTTAAAGCAGTCCATGTGCTAAGGCCTGGCTCACTGCATGACTACTTGGGTACTGACTGAATGATTAGAGTACAGCAAGGAGAGTGCCTAGGTAAATTTATAAGTGCTAGGCTTTTCGCACAGGGAATGGATTAGTACTTGGTACTGAATTTGTCACTAGAGGAGTGCAAAGGCAGTCACAAGTGCTGGACTGTATGGATACTGACTAGGAAATTGAAAGTGTGAAAGACAAGGGTCTAGGTGGTTAGAAGACTGCATGCATAGTGCATAGGGGTTTGAAGCAGTCCATGTGCTAAGGCCTGGCTCAGTGTATGAATACTTAAGCACTGACTGAATGATTAGAGTACTGCAAAGATAGTATATTGGTGAATTTATAAGTGTTTGGGTTTTAGCACAGTGAATGGATTAGTACATGGTGCTGAATGAGTCACTAGAGGACTGCAAAGGGAGTGACAGGGTATTTCCTGGAAGTGTATGGATACTGACTAGGGAATTGAAGGTGAGAAAGACAATTGTGTAGGTGGTTAGAGGACTGCATGCATAGTGGATAAGGGTTTGAAGCAGTCCATATACTAAGGCCTGGGTCACTGGATGAGTACTTGGGTACTGACTGAAGGATTAGAGTACTGCAAGGAGAGTGCCTGGGTGAATTTATTAGGGTTTGGTGCAGTGAATGGATTAGTACATGATGCTGAATGGGTCACTAGAGGAGTGCAAATGGAGTGACAGGGTGTTTGCTGGAAGTGAACGGATACTGACTGGGGAATTGAAGGTGTGAAAGACAAGTGTGTAGGTGCTTAGAGGACTGCATACATAGTGGATAGGGGTTTGAAGAAGTCCATGTGCTAAGATCTGGCTCAGTGCATGAATACTTAGGCAGTGACTGAATCATTCGAGAACTGGAAAGAGAGTGTCTTGGTGAATTTATAAGTGTTTGGGTTTTGGCACAGTGAATGGATTAGTACATGCTGTTGAATGGGTCTCTAGAGGACTGCAAAGGAAGTGACAGGATGTTTCCTGGAAGTGTATGCATACTGACTAGGGAATTGAAGGTGTAAAAGACAAGTGTATAGTATGTTAGAACACTACATGCATACTGCATAGACATTTGAAGCAGTCTATTTGGTACTTAGAAACTAACCAAATAATCAGACTACTTCTAGGACAGTGCTTAGGTAAAACTTTTGAATTTTCAGTTCTGCCACAGTAAACAGAATAGTACATGGTACTGCACCTTAGTGTCAAACCCTGACTCATTTTATCAATGCATAAGCAAAGACTAGCTTCTAATGCTACTAAAACTTGACAACATGACCGGTTTTAAAACAGTTATCTGTCAGTAAATACACGATGTTACCAAATGCTTCTCTCACAATCCTTACCCAAATACACACAGACTCGCAGTGTGATTTTAGACAATCAACACTATCCTAGGACTTTACCAAAACTCATTCACTACTGTGGAAGGGGTAAGGGGACTGCACACAATCTACATATTTAAGTACAGCACATCAGTGTCAAAGCATGACTCATTTAATCAACATATAAGCAAAGACTGGATTCTAATGCTACTAAAACTTCACAACATGACAGATTTTAAAACAGTTATCTGTCAGCAAATACATGATGTTACCAAATGCTTCTCTCACACTGATCCCAAATACACACTAACTCACAGTGTGATTCTAGACATGCACCACTATCCCTAGGAGTTTACCAAAACTCATTCACTACAGTGCAACTGGTAAGGGAACTGCACACCATCTACATATTTCAGGACTGTACTTTTCTGTCAAAGCCTGGCTCATTTAATCAAATCATAAGCCATAACTGTCTTCTAATGCTACTAAAACTTCACAACATGACAGGTTTTAAAACAGTTATCTGTCAGCAAATACACGATATTACCAAATGCTTCTCTCACAGTGGTTCCCAAATGCACACAGAATCACTGTGTGATTCTAGACAAACAACACTATCCCTTGCACTATACCAAAACACATTTCTTCATCTAGAAGAAGTACTACATTTTAGTATAGAAACATAACATAACTCATTTCACAAATTCATAAACAATGACTGGTTTCTAATTCTACCAAAATATAAAAACTGCACAGTTATCTGTTTACAAACACATGAAAAACACAAATGCTTATCACAGAATGGTTTCTACATGCACACACCTTGTAGAGAAAAAAAGTACTCCCTACACTTTAGCAGGAAAAATACATTAGTCTGATTAAGATCAAAATAGTCTACATACATCCCCTCACAATTAAATAACTCATCTTTCAAGTTCTTTTGTAGATTAAGAAGTATATCAATCACTCACCATATTTTCTTTTACAGAATCTCTGCACTGTGCACCTCTCAGCAAAAGCAAAGAATGAAAAAGTTTCCCTTTCATTTTCCACACATATACATGTAAACATCAAATCACAATCCTTCGCACATAAACTCAAAAGCAAACACACAATACTATTGGTTAAACATTTCAACCCTTTCCAACTGAAATACATATCAACCCTTCCCCCAATCTGCATTCTGCCTGTTACCATAGAAACAGGTCATGGAACACTGCACTGAGCTCACAGGTCACAAGTTAAGCACACAATGTTCCTACACAAGACAGGAAGTGTGCTTGACTTTTCAACATATCAGCTTATCATATATAATGTTCCTTACAATCTGTTTTTGTTAACCAATAACAATCATACCTTTAAAAAACAGAAATATACACCCTACCTTTCAGTGTAGAAAGTTGTCATACAACCAATGATTTCTTGTCGTTTTTCAAAAAATGTTGCCGTGGATCCGCGCACCCACCGCGAGAGAATCCGTGCATCCAACGCGATAGGATGCGCGGACCGTGCGCGCATTTCCCTGTGGTTTTTTTTAGTTTTTAAAAAGGGGGCCCCAGGGGGTCCGTCTGGGACCCCCTAAGCACCTCTAGAGGGTCAGAGTATTTCTACTCTAACCCCTTTATAGGTTTTACACACTTATTCCCCTTGCATCTTCAGCCTCGCTTCTACCGAGGCAGAAAATGGCCGCCAACAGTTCCTGGTTTCGAATGTAGAGATGCACTCGACAGCCAATTAGCATTCAGCGCGCGATCGGGAAGGGCGCGCTCGGTTCGGGAAGGGTGCGCTTACGGTGCGGGTACGGTCCGCGGATCCTCCGCGGCCATAGATATCACTAACTTTTTTACCCTAATTTTCTCAGGAACTACTGAACAGATTCACACCATATATGCAAAAGGCACGAGTCCGAACTGAGGACTACCTCTTTGCCAAATTTGGTGTCCTTCCGTTCAGCGGTTCGGGCTGTAGCTGCGACAACAGTTCCTATGGGAAATTGCGTGGGGAAAACGCGTTTTGGGACCCCCCTTTTTCTCGGCCCCCGCTTGACGGATCACCGCAAAACTTTCAGGGTAGGAGCGGAGCGGAGCTGGCCAAATGTGTGGAAAAATTCGCGAGGATTCATCAACCGGCGCCAACGTTATTCCAAATAGAATGTTGCGGATTTCCTATGGAAAATAGGTCCTAACTATAACTATCTACTGGCGACCGCCAGTAGATAATATATATATGTGTGTAAATATAGATATGTGTGTGTGTATGTATGTATGTATATATATATATATATATATGTGTGTGTGTGTGTGTGTGTGTGTGTATATATATATATATATATATATATATATATATATATATATATATATGATAAGACTTCAAACCATGGCAGGGTTACAATCTTGCGCACATCCAAGATCCTGTCAGTTGTATAAATCAATATCTGGAAAATGCTCTAGGGAACATCAAGGGGGACAGCCACCTATGCCCCAATGTTCCTCCGTCACACGAGTAACAAAAGGAAAATAACTTGGACGTTCCCGAGCAAGAGCAAGGCAGTTGAGCCTATGAATAACAATTCTTAATAACAATTACAGAAAACGTGATTTAGAGTCCGATAAGTCAAACAAACAAATTTCTTCTTTTATTTCCTTAGTCTTCTTTGTTCTTTCTCAAATCTTCCACAGTGACAAAACGCCAAAGTAAGATCAGTAGCCAACACGTGTTTCGTCTCGGGTGAGTTGCCCGGCAACTTCCTCAGGGCTACAACAAGAACAATAAAGATTGTTCTATTCAAGATATTTGTCACTTTTAAATAACATCCTCACAAAATCTGAGTACAAAAAGGTCCAGGCAATTAGTGCAAATGTGACTCAGATAGAAGGGAATAAGTGACCATAAGTAGGAGAAAACTAAAGATATCCACCCAGTGAAAAACTAACCAAATAGTTAAGGTGCTACCCCGCACCAAAGAAACCAAGAGAAAGAAACGCGCAACAGAGGATCACCTTGAAAAGGAGAAGAGACTCCATATTAAGAGTTTAGTTAATTCCCATCATTGTGAAGTTAAGAGGAGAAGATAAAACAGTCCTAATGTGCCACAAGAAAGTAAAGTGAATTCCAGTTACATCCATTAGAACTCCCTAAAAAATTAACTCCCCATAAAAATGAGTCTCAAACAAAGTATATATCTTTAGTCCGCCACACTCATAATATATTCTTAGTGTGGATCCATACACTTTTATTCATGTGTATATAACAGTCTAAGGGGAAAAACCATGAGAAAAAGACATCAGCTAGTGTCTTGTTCCACACAAATCAAGTCATAACCTTAGTCAAACACGTACGACTTCACTAAGCATCATTCCAGACGAGAAAGAACCTTTCTATAGAAGCATAATACTCCAAACACTTTAGATATAGCAATAAAATCGAATGCGACTAATAAGGACCAAAATCAGCCCTTATTATTCAACAAGTACCTTATGGCAAATAGTATTCTAAAAGTCACTCAAAAAAGGATTGAGTATCGGTCATATTAAAAAATCAAACAGAAATTACCTAGGCTTTGATTGATTTGGACAACTACTTGGCCCAGGATGCATTGTGTTTCCATTGCGAACATCATTGGATGACTATAAAGCATACTCACCTGTGACTGTCCAAGTAGCCATATTTGCCGCTGGAACCCGTGAACAAGGCAGTACGCTGAAACGCGTTGGGGAGGCAGACTTGTCCGTGTTGCCATTTCACATTAAAGATGATAGTTCCTAGTTGGAGTGTGCCGCCTTTTGCTTCCCGGGGCCATGTGGGGAGTCATTCCTTGATTTATTCGCGGCACAGCCCAGTGCCGGTAGATTGGCGGCGTCACCTCGAAAAACGACGTCGGATCGCCAGCAGAATCTAAACTGGCGGTTCGTGTCATCGCGGATTTCCGCGTTCTGAGGGCCTGTCTGGACCATTGGATTGTAGGTCCATGGCGGGACCAACTGAACCTTACTTTCATTGGGCATGATTGTTGATACACGGACTTCTTATATTATGCCTATTTAGGCTTTGATTGATTTGGACAACTACTTGGCCCAGGATGCATTGTGTTTCCATTGCGAACATCATTGGATGACTATAAAGCATACTCACCTGTGACTGTCCAAGTAGCCATATTTGCCGCTGGAACCCGTGAACAAGGCAGTACGCTGAAACGTGTTGGGGAGGCAGACTTGTCCGTGTTGCCATTTCACATTAAAGATGATTGTTCCCAGTTGGAGTGTGCCGCCGTTTGCTTCCCGGGGCCATGTGGGGAGTCATTCCTTGATATGTGTATATATATGTGTGTATATATATTACCTACTGGCGGTCGCCAGTAGGTAGTTATAGTTAGGACCACGTTTCCATAGGAAAACCTCAACATTCTATTTTGAATAACTTTGGCGCCGGTCGACGAATCCTCGCGAATTTCTCAAAATAGGTGGGGCGCTACGCTCCGCTCCTACCCTGAAAGTCTCGGGGGGGATCCGTCAAGCGGGGGCTGAGATAAAAGGGGGGTCCCAAAACGCGTTTTTCCCATGCATTTTTCCATAGGACCTTTAGAACGAGCTACAGCCCGAACGGCTGAACAGAATTACTCAAAATTTGGCAGAGAGGTAGTCCCTAGGTCAAGGAAGTGCCTTTTGTAGGTTTGGTGTAAATCTGTTCAGTAGATTCTGAGAAAATAGCCTTTAAATCAATATATATATCTGAGCCCGCTTACGGTACGCTTACCGTACGCTTACGGTAAGCGTACGGTGGCGTGCGCGAGCGCGATTCTGATTGGCTCTTAGATCTTAGTAAACATTCGAATCGGCCGAAACCAGGAAGCGGCGGCCGCCATTTTCTGTGTTTCACTCTGAAAAAAAAAGAGTGAAAACAAGAAAAGGGGGCAATGAGGAGAGTTACAGACCCCCTTACATTTGTGAGGGGGTCAAAGAAGGACTGTAAAGTACAAAACAAACATTTATTGATTTTTAAAAAAAATCACGGGGTACGCGTACGGTAAGCTTACGGTAAGCGTACGGAAGAAACATGGCGTGCGCGAAGGAGATTCTGATTGGCCCATAGATCTTAGTAAACATTCGAATCGGCCGAAACCAGGAAGCGGCGGCCGCCATTTTGTGTGTTTCACTCAGAAAAAAAACAGAGAAAACAAGGAAAGGGGGCAATGAGGAGAGTTACAGACCCCCTAACATTTGTAAGGGGGTCAAAGAAGGACAGAAAAGTACAAAAAAAACATTTATTGATTTTAAAAAAAATCACGGGGTACGCGTACCGTAAGCTTACGGTAAGCGTACGGTAAAAAAAATAAAAAAAAATAAATGAAAAGCAGATTTAAGAGTTTGCTCATCATATGTCCTCCATGTGCGCACGGTGCGCGAAGCGCATCGTGCGTTCATGGCCCATCTAGCGTAATGTGGGCACGCGGTGCGCGAAGCGCACCGCGTGCTCACTGTGCGCGCACGGTGCGCGAAGCGCACCGTGCGCGCATGGAACGAACTGCGTTAAGTGGGCGCGCACGCCACAAATGGCGTAAAGTAACTTAGCATTTAAAAAACCGTACAAATTCACTGAAAAAACCATAGGTTTCACACATGTTATAGTTAGCTGGACATTTTACTGATAAAAAACCAATGAAATTCCCCCGTTATAGTTACTGTAGGCAACTATAACTCACGCGACCGTAATCCTCTGCTGATGACATATGTGTCTTTATGAAAAAAAAATATTTGTAATATATGTATAGCTAAAATTTAATGGAAGAAGACATGGGCAAATAAGTGTCTAAATACAGTATTAGCATCAGCAGAGGATTGCGGTCGCGTGAGTTATAGTTGCCTACAGTAACTATAACGGGGGAATTTCATTGGTTTTTTATCAGTAAAATGTCCAGCTAACTATAACATGTGTGAAACCTATGGTTTTTTCAGTGAATATATATATGTATATATATATATATGTGTGTGTGTGTATATATATATATGTGTGTGTGTGTATATATATATATATATATATATATATATATATATATATATATATATATATATATATATATATTCACTGAAAAAACCATAGGTTTCACACAAGTTATAGTTAGCTGTACATTTCACTCGTAAAAAACCAATGAAATTCCCCCGTTATAGTTAGTGCAGGCAACTATAACTCACGCGACCGCAATCCTCTGCTGATGCTAATACTGTATTTAGACACTTATTTGCCCATGTCTTCTTCCATTAAATTTTAGCTATACATATATTACAAATATTTTTTTTTCATAAAGACACATATGTCATCAGCAGAGGATTACGGTCGCGTGAGTTATAGTTGCCTACAGTAACTATAACGGGGGAATTTCATTGGTTTTTTATCAGTAAAATGTCCAGCTAACTATAACATGTGTGAAACCTATGGTTTTTTCAGTGAATTTGTACGGTTTTTTAAATGCTAAGTTACTTTACGCCATTTGTGGCGTGCGCGCCCACTTAACGCAGTTCGTTCCATGCGCGCAGTTTACGCAGTTAGTGCCGTGCACGCACGGTGGGCACGCGGTGCGCTACGCGCACCGCGTGCCCACGTTACGCTACATGGGCCATGTACGCACGATGCGCTTCGCGCACCGTGCGCACATGGAGGACATATGATGCGCTTCGTTGTGAAAGGTAATATTTTAATTTTTCACATCTGTTATATGCCATGCGCAAATGGTGCCCTTCGGGCACCATTTCCACATGGGGTGGAGAGAGTATGGATAATTTTTTTTTTTTATTAATTTTTAATTTTTCACATCTGTTATATGCCATGCGCAAATGGTGCCCTTCGGGCACCATTTCCACATGGGGTGGAGAGAGTATGGATAATTTTTTTTTTTTTATTAATTTTTACCGTACGCGTACGGTAAGCGTAATCGGCGAAATTATCGAAAAAATTAAAATTCCGTTTTTGGCCTTGGGGGATCTATGAGGACTCCCTCAACATGGCTAGGTGCTTAGGAGCTGTCTAAACAGCCCCTTTACATGTTTTTGGCCTTTGTTTTTTAACCCCCTCTCAGACTGCGAGAGAGAAAATGGCGGCCGCCGCTTCCTGGTTTCGACCGATTCGAATGTTTACTAAGATCTAACAGCCAATCAGAATCGCGCTCGCGCACGGCGGCGTGCGCGTACGGTAAGCGCACCGTAAGCGCACCGTAAGCTGGCTCAGATATATATATTGATTTAAAGGCTA
The DNA here is from genome assembly GCF_964204655.1 of Triturus cristatus. Taxonomy (NCBI): domain Eukaryota; kingdom Metazoa; phylum Chordata; class Amphibia; order Caudata; family Salamandridae; genus Triturus; species Triturus cristatus. The sequence goes on from NC_140585.1 coordinate 367,511,933, forward strand.
TTTTCTCAGAATCTACTGAACAGATTTACACCAAACCTACAAAAGGCACTTCCTTGACCTGAGGACTACCTCTCTGCCAAATTTCTAGTAATTCTGTTCAGCCGTTCGGGCTGTAGCTGTGTCTAAAGGTCCTATGGAAAAATGCATGGGAAAAACGCGTTTTGGGACCCCCCTTTTATCTCAGCCCCCGCTTGACGAATCCCCCCGAGACTTTCAGGGTAGGAGCGGAGCGTAGCGCCCCATTAGTTTTGAAAATTTCGCGAGGATTTGTCGATCGGCGCCAAAGTTATTCCAAATAGAATGTTGCGGTTTTCCTATGGAAACAGGGTCCTAACTATAACTACCTACTGGCGACCGCCAGTAGGTAATATATGTGTGTGTGTATATATATATATATGTACATATGTACATACAGCTTTGGGGGAAGGGTAGCCTGGGTCCTCATGAGGGTTGGGAAAAATAAATAAGTCCCAGAGGTATGGGGTCCCTGGGGCCTAATGAGGCTTGGGGAGAGAGGCCGTGTAGCCCCATCTCCCCTTTGGAAAAAACAAACCGATCCTGGCCTTTAAAACATTTTATTTTTTAAAGAAACAGCCCTGGGGAATGTGCTCCTCAGGACCTAATGTGGCTCGGGAGTAGGACAACACAGACCCCCTTCCCTTTAAAAAACAAAAAACACTGCTTGGGTGATGGTCCCTAGGGCCTCAATTCAGCTACCTTGCAATCCTCCTGCTGAGCAGGGCCAAAGGCCCTGCAGGATTGGCTGCCTATTAGGAGTTTATGGCTGTTGCCAACCTTGGCAGTGGCGGGGGGGCGGACTTCACTTATGGTAATAAAATATTTCTGTACATTTAAAAAAAAAACTAGAAATTCACTGAAAGAACCACTGGTTAAAATAACGTCATAGTTAGATGAATATGTCAGTAACAACATTAACGTAAAAACTGAAATTCATCGGTTATAGTTAGCATAGCTCAGTATAACTTGCGCCTCCACTATGCACTCCTTATGACTTCACATATTACATCAGATTACATCTCAAATGACATCATTGATGACATCATCCAAGGAGTGTGTTTTTTTTTTATAGTTGTCATAGTAGCAAGTAGCTACCATACCTGTTACTGCTAGAGCTTGTGGGCAGAAAAGAGGAAGTTGTCAGATTTGACCCCTAGATTATTTGCCACTTCCACTGTGGCAGGGGTGAGGAGTGGAGGCCGTGAGAGGCTGGCTTCGTATATGGTGCTCACTTATGTAAGTGTAGCATCCTGCACTAATCCAGACAACCCTTATGGTGATTTTAGTGGTCTTAGACAACCTTAGAAAGCTCTCTAAGTGGTAACTGTGGAGTGCTGCCTTCAGGCTTAGTCTAGGAGGGAGTTTAAAGCAGCTTGTTTTACCATGACTTAATCTTATGATATAGGTTAAGTGAAAAAGAATCAGACAGTGTAGTTATAAAAATAGGCATTTTATTACAAACACTCACTAACACAATTTTACTATCTCCTACCCCGAGATAGAAACACAATACTTAGGAAATAGAGCACGTAAGTAGCACAAATACATAGTGGTCACTACGGGGAGAACAAACCATATACTAAAATAGTGGAATGCGAACCATGACTCCAAGTAAGAATGGACCCAGAAGACGTAGGGGACCCAAGGAACCATCTGAGGTAAGTGCCCAGGAATCCCACGGAGGCCGTGTAGAGAGGGTTTACATGACCTCGTTATCAACACAAGTCAATAAGTAAGTCATGTTTGCAGTTTTAAAGGAAGAGGACCTTTCACAGCGAACCCGGAATAAACCCCATGGAAGGTTGGAGAGTCACCTAACCCGCAGATACCCCAGGAACCAGGATACCTACACCAGGGAAGCCGGGTGTATAGGTGTCAAGTGACGTCAAAAACTGTCATAGACCACATTGGACGAAAACAAGAAAGATGCCACTGGAGAAGAAGACGAAGTCCAGAGGAACCCAAAAGTGGATTCAAGATGAGGTAACTGCAAGCAGAGGGGACAGAGTCTATGCCCTTCAGGGGTGACCAGGGGGGCACGGAAGAAGAATGCCCACCGATGTCAGAGATGCAGGTGAGATTGAGAATGACTTGAAGTTGCAACTGTGCAGACCAGGCAAAGCTGGAGAAGACCAGAAGCTGTTCACGACCGGTCCCACGTCAGATGTCGAAGGCCAAGGGGTCAGTGTCCGGCAGGGGCACCAACAGGCCTTGGCAGCAGCAAACAACGTAGTTGATGGAAAAGGTGCAGTTTCCGGACCAGCAAGGCCCAAGTAACTCACCACAACCAGGTAAGTCAGAGCAAGCCCACAACAAGCAGGGGAGCCCACTGAATCCAAAGAAGACCCAGGAGGACCCACGGGCCGAAGGCACAGGAATCACAAGAGGACCTTAGCAGCTCACCATAGAAGGCCCACGGTGCAGAGGAAGCGGTGAGGGCTAAGATCTGGCTGCAGGAGCTGCTTGAGGTGGGCGCTTCTTGGAGCCCGAAGATCTCTGGAGGAGAGAGCCAACAAGCCTTGGCAACGGCAAGTCGAGGCAGTACACAGGGTTTCTGTTCCAGCAGTTCCTACGAGGAATACTGGCCTCAAACTCGGTATGAATACAGAGCAGGCCTTGAGGTAGTTGCAGACCCACCACCTGTGTTGCTGAGCCTTTCTGAGTCCTTGGGAGCACAGGATCAGCAGACCACTCATCGGTGTTGCGGTGCCTGCAGATGCAGGGGAGTGACTCCTTCACTCCAAGGGAGATTCCTTCAGGTGTCTTAGATGTCCACAGGCCTGGTGAAGAACCTGTAAGGAGCACAGACGTTACAGAAGACCAGCAGGATGACGAGACTAGGAGCAGCAGGAATATTCCTGATGCAATCACAGTTCCCAAAGTGAAGTCCAGAGTGTCCGACAGTCGAAGTTGAAGTGGTATGTGATTTGAATCTTGTCCCACGACGAATCTAGGGACTTACCCACCCACAGGTAAGCGCTTAAGTACCCTTAGGAAAGGGTTGGGACAATTCAGGGGTCCCTCCCAGAGGAGGGGCTGGACAGTAGGGAGGATACTCCCATGTCCTTTGTCCAGTTTCACGCCAGAGCCAATGACTCCCTGAACTGGTTTGAACTGGAGTATGCAAAGAGGGCACCAAATGTGCCCTTCAAGCAGTCTCCGTGGTGCTCACAAGCGCCCCCACCCTGTCCCAATACACTAAACCCTTTCTGGTAGGTGGTCACACTCCCTGTGACAGGATACCTATTGTTCTGCCTTCTCCTGTTCGAGCTTGGCTCAGCAGCAGGAGGGCAGAAACGGGTCTGTGGCAGGCAGCAGCCCTAGCTTGCTTTCCCGTTCTGGAAGACTGGTACCGGGAGCACTGAAGGCCTCCCAGAGGAGCTTCACAGTGCATAGAATCATATCTCCCACACAGTTTATGGAGTGGGGGTATGATTCCAACATGTTTGATACCAAACATGACTGGTTTCATTACAGCCAGTTTAGAGATAATCATCGCATGATGATGCACGGCCCCTCTAGGTGTCATAATGGCTGTTGCGCTTACTACCCGGGAGAATGGACTCTGAAGGTTGTAGAGGTGCCATGCTTATGCAGGACCATCCTCACACTTAGGACCCATCACCCTGCCTTGAGGATTGAAAGGCCTGCCATAGGGGTGACTTATAGGTTTTAATTGTAGTGACCTTAGATATTGGGAAACCTATATCTGTCATACGTGGTGCTAGGACCAGCTCACTCAGGCTGCAATGGCAGGTATGTAGTCACACTTTGAGTGGTCTCTTATGGGTTGCATAATACATGCTGCAGCCAATGGGAGACCCATGGTGTATCTATGGCCTGGGTACCTTAGAACTATATACTAGGGACTTACAAGGTTACACCACTAGCCAATTTGGAGTGTACCCAAGTACTCACCATGTCCAATTTAGGGAAGAAGCACAGAGACTGGGGTCCTGATTACCAAGATCCCAGTCAGTCTAGTCAGTAAAACATAATGACACTGGCAAAAAGTGGGGGTGACCATAAAAGCAGATTCTACACTTTGTATCCGCTTTATGGTCGAGAGCTGTTTTTTCGACAACGATTTACAAGACGGAGTGATCTGTACCGTAGATGATAAAGTAGCCTGACCTGTCGACGATGACGTTGACGAGGAAATCGTCGCCGGTGATACCGTGACGGTGGTGACTGTGGACGCCGTTGATGCAACTGAAACAGTACCTGAAGATGATCTTATCATCATGGATGTCATCGACTAGCTTTCCATCGGCAGAACTGAGGTAGGCTTCTTAAATGTGTGTTTAAGCTGTGGAGGAGGAGAAGAAGGTTCTGAAGCTATTTTTTAGAGGATATTTTGTTAGATATTGGTTTTTAGGTTGAGCCTAGCTTCTTGTGATCACTCTAGAATTCTTCTTGTGGGTCAGACTCCTCCCACATATTGGATTGGCCTTTGCGTGTGGCTATCAATAATGAAAGCCTCTCATCCTACTGTGTTTGTTTTCTATTTAAAGGCAATGTATGCACACGCCTTGCAAAATGCTATGCCTCTGTGCTTTTTGTATAAGACCACCAGATGGCCCCTTTTCATCAAGCACATACATGACGCTCAATTTTTAGGTTTTTTATGCACGCCAATATTTTCATTTGTGTTAATTGGAACAATTGAGTACATTCGGACTTCAACTCCCAGAGCGCACTGTGCCCTTCGTGACATGGGGCCCCCGCTAGCGTTATGCATGTGGCACTGAAGTCGGTTTGGCCCTTTTGTGTTCCGTGAACCAGGCCCACTCACCTGTGACTACCATAGGACAGAAACCATACCGTTTACCTCCCGTCGCTCCGCACTGTGGTCCTTGAGTGCCCATTCTCACATTATACATGCTGGGCAGCTTTATCCAAATGCAAAGTGACGTAGTATTGAGCCTTGATAGCATTGGCATGTCTAACCTCAAGGAAACACTTACCTACTAAAACATACTACTGAAATGATATGTTCTTTAGACAAGGGTCGGGGCAGCCGCCCCCACCCCCTTTGCTTGCACATGTGATGCATCTTTTTCACTTGCACAGAGGAAGATGCTATCGTTGCAGAGATGGATAACAGACAGTCCCAAGAGCTGCAGACCAGTTACTTAAGGAGATTTGATAGTGTTGACATAATAACTATTCATTGGCCTTAAGTAAAGTTTCTTATTAAAGGCGCCGGCAGAATCTTCGGACTCACTGGTGAGGCCTGCATACAGAATTACATTTCAGTCTCGGCTGTGGAAATCGAAATACCTCTAATTTTCTTTTTTTTTTTCCTGCACTTCCTTTGACAATCCCTTCCTTTGTCTCACCTCCCTCGTCCCCTCCCCCGTCACTTCTTCTCTACAGGTTTCTCTTTCCTCTTCTCCTGTTTCTCTTGCCTTCTGTCTCACGCTCTCCGTTTGCCTCTCGACTTCCTCTATTCAATCTGCCTACCTTTCTCTTGTTAGCTCATTTGCTCTCTTCCCCACCCCCCTCCTCTTCGTTTTGTTCAGCTCCTCTCATTCTAGCTCCTTCTCGCCTCTCTCGGTCTTCCTGTCATTGTCTCTTCCCCACTTTCTATCTCTCTCCTCCTCCTCCATTTTAGCCCTATTTTGCCATCTATCTCACTCACCCTCCAGCGAGCTGCGTCTCTCCACGCTCCTCCATGGACTGAATGTGTTTGACTGTCATTTCATTTGACACAAGTTTGTAATGGGACACGGAAGGGAGAAGCCACCGACACGTGCGCACTCACATAGTTCGCTGGTTTCTATGGCAGCAGATCAGGACATGTGGCCTGTCCTCTGGGAAGCCTGAATACTCGAGGCGCAGCGCACTGTAATTAGCCATATTCCCATTCCAGAACGAGGCTCTTGGCACTCAAGTGTTTTCTTCCTGCATGGAACTCAAAGGGTCTGACTGCCTGCAGCACCTGGACCACATCAGCTGCATTTTTGATTTGTTGCATGCTATAAATCAGTGGCGACTGGTGAAATTTGAAAGTGGGGGGGCGTAAAATTGTCATACTGCACCACTGCGAGCAACCATAGCGAGCAATCGTGGACAACCTAAGGGGGTAACATTTTGGAAAAAAAGAGTGGAAAAATTGTGCATTTTCAAGCAAATTTGAGAAAGTAAGGTTAAGAAAGCAATTGTGAAAGTGTAGTTATTACATTAATAAAGAGATGTCATATAACATAGGTAGCTGCTTATTCCGTATAACCACAGAGCTTCATAAGAGACTTCGAGATACAATGCATTGCTGAGTAATATCAAAGTTTGAAAGGCGGAGTTGGATAACAGCATGTAAACTGAGACAGTTTCAACGTAGAAGATTCAAAGAGTAATACAAACGTAATGTACATTTGATAAAGAAATTATGCGGATTCTAATATGAAAACACAATTACAATCTTCATGTGAGAGTTTACAAAGATCGCTTAGCATAATAAAGAAAATTGACTAAATCATGGCTATAGATTTCTGTGCACAAAATAAATATGTAAATACGCGGCCTGTATGCCGACAGGTGTACTGTCCACCTGCTGTTGACACATCAATATTGGTTTTGGTATCAATACACCTAGTAGTAGCTGAAGGGGAGATTTGGTGGCAGGCTCCGCCAGTGTTACCTGAGAATGCACAATAAAACGCACACTGTATCATATTAACAAAGTAAAACAAGGGTGGAACACTGCTGTGGTCTAACTGCACATATTGTGTGTGTGTGAAGACAAGTGTCACCGCATACCATACATGCAGAGGCATGAACAAAGGCACACAATGCCCTTCACATTCGTGTTTGTTACTCGAGCAACTTGCTTAACAGAGGTATGGTGTGCAAAAAAAATCCGAACCGCCTGCAGCTTGACAATATCCCTATTGGTTAATGTACGGTTGCGTCACCAGACTGTACCAAGGACCTTCCGCAAAGTTCACCTCTAAACTTTCCACTCTTCGCCATGAAAAAAAACCAGTACATTTTCTATAGGTCATAAAAGATATTAGGATACAATGGTTCATGACACAAATTCCAAAAAAACACAGTGGGAGCCACAGGTTGGAAGCTTCTGGCCGCTATAATGCAGCAGTGCACACTTAGCTGGACAGCTCTAGGCAACCACAGTTTGGGGCAGAAAGGAGACTGAGGCGCTCGAAGGTTAAGTGGTTTGTCCAGGATCACACAATTTGTGGAAAATGAGATAAGGGCTCCTCTTCTAATTCAGCAGTAGATTATGAAACTGCTACAAAATTAAAGAGGTTCTTGGACCACAAAATACATTTGAAACCCCCCTCGCAGCCACATGTTGCTTATACATCACATGAGTACGTTTTCGGTCCTATTTTGCTTGACTGGTTATTTACTTTTTTGTCAATATCTATGCGGCCCTCAGCCAATCCCCATAAAATACATCTTGGCCTATTTACGATGGTTCCCGAGTGCTCATTGTTTTGACTGCGCGTTAACATTCATGAATCTCCCTTTCCTGCCCATGGTAATTCTTTAATTAATTAGGAGCGTTGACACTAGTGTACCTCCACCTTCTAATATTTAAATAAAAATACCCTACATTTCAATACTTTCCCTGACGTAGTGCTGTTTTTTGTCCCAGAAACCTATCTAGTTCCCGGTGTTGACAATTATTGCAACCTCCTTTCCACAAACCGAAAAGGTCACACTGACTCAATATGCAAAGCCTAGCACATGTAGAAGAATGTTTTTTTTTTTGCAGTTTAACATAACACGAACACGACCAAAAAGTATCGGAGCGCTTCACATGAGCACGAGTTTTATTACACAAGGTCACATTTATTCACCTTTAATACACGTGGACTTCAAGTGATTTTCCCGGAAAAGAAAACATTTGAATCTCTTTTGCTCAATAAGGGCCTTTCAGGTCTAAAAGAGGAATGGCCTCAAATGCCACGCACGGGAATCAAGTGTATATGCTATATATGACAATATAACTGTCTGTATATTTTACATCAAAGATGTAGGAAAACATCTGTAAAACTGAATACTCATATCTAAATCAAAATTATCTGAACGCTACATTTTGATAGACACTGCTCCTTTTTCTAATAATCAGCCAGATGACAGTTAATTAAAACTGTACCCGGATCGTTTTTCGCAGTTGACTTGCTGTGGTAATGAAGTGACACAGGAGGTTAGACTCGCACAAAAAAAGTCAAATACGATCGCTTTCATGACAGAGCCCCTGTGCGGTAAAATAATAACCCTTTTTCAGCCCCCCGTTTTAACCCCTCTGTAACAGCCCAATAAGCGTTTGTATCTTAGCCTAATGAGTGGGCAGAGACAAGGGCACTGTGCGGTGTGGCGCGGGCACCTACCTGTGTGAGGGACGCGTGGTCTCGTGAATGCCCAGACGTAATGGGATAACCAACAAGCATTGGCCGTGGCTTCAGAGTGCTAACACAAACGTGCATATATTGTATTTGCATGCAAACATTCAACCCAGACCATGAGCATAGCCAATTGGGCAGGCGCGGCCGGCATGAGAGGGGGGGGGGGATGAGGGGGGTACGCGCGGGGGAGGGGGGTACGCGCTGGGATGGGGGGTTAATTTAATGAATTAAAGAACTTACCAGGCATCTCCTCCGCTCCGGTCCCGAGTCGCATCACGTCTCTGCAACGTGGTGGAAGTAACTTCTCCCCGCTCTTTTCATTTGCCAATCAGGAGACTGGGGGGCCGGGCGGCTGAACCTTCTTTACATTCCTGGTATTTAATTGGGCACGGGGCGACTTTGCGTAAAACGCATCACCGCCCGAGCAGGAGCCTATCTACAAACTCCTGCTCTACACAGGGCATGCGCAGCAAACCTAATGGTTTGTGAATGTGAGCGAGGGGCTTTGCTCCTCGCTCACATGCGCCGACCATCTTTTTAACTCCTGCTCGTCTCTGCCTGCGTGCGCTGTGCGTGACATGCGCACAGTGCACTTTCACCGGCATTGAAGCGCACAGGCGGCCCGGAAATGTAAACAGACGAATTGTAAGCTGTCAATTCGTCTGTTTACATTCCATCCTGTTCACTGGCCGATTCTTTTGTGGGGCGCTGCCCCAACGCCCCTAATGGACCAGCCGCCACTGCTATAAATAGAGCTCCTGGTATTATGGTATTTTTTTTTTTTTACATTTTCGTATTTATTTAACCATATTTATTTGTTGGCTATCTTACTATTATTTATCTATATTTATTTTGAGTTTGGTGAATAAATGAAGTTGTAACATTGTATATTTCGACATGTACCTGTTAATCATGCACTCTTACTTTGATGCCTTTCGTGCTTTAGCACATTAAGCAGCCAATTACAATATAGTAATGCACCCACAGGTAAATGTTACCATTACGTTGTCATATGCCATTTGATAAGGAACCCTCATCCTGTTTTTTAACTCTCCATGCCATCTATCTGCTCAGCTGTTGGCCTGGAATTCATGAAAGACCACATGAAGAGACACTTCTAAGAATCCCATTTTTCTGTATTTTTCCACTTTTAAAAATAAATGCAGACAGAAAACAATCGCCAATAGTGCTAGATAAACACTTATAAGGTCCCAAAGGCGAGACCTATTGGCTATGCCGATGCTTGTTTATTCTGCTGCAGCTGGGAAGGTGGCTTAGGAGGAGCACTAGGTTTATGAGAGCGCTCTCATTAATTTTTATGGTGGCTGAGAAGATGGACCTGCAGGGTCTTCCAAATGTCTTTTTTGAGGCGATTTAGAGGAGATTGACGATGCATCACTCTCCTCATCAGAGACCAAAGTATCTCTGTTCTTAAGCCTCTGCAGCCACAAGAGAAGCCTCCCTTCTCAATCTTTCAAAGTATTAGTTGAAAACCTGCGGCATACCTTACAATCCTTAGGTTTGTGGTCAGGATAAAACAGTCCTAGTGAGGGTCGTCTATGTGCAGTCTCGTGTTCCTGCAGATGTCACAGGGTCTGAAGAGGCCTTTGTTGGGTGTCTGACATGGTGGGCATCAGTTTACTTCACCTAAACACAGATGTACAGGACTGGATTGTATATCTGTGAGATAGAAAAAACCTGAAGAAATTTTCTTTCAAGCGCTGTGAGGATAAAAACTGAGCAGAGCTCAGTGGAGACTCCCTTGCACGAGGTGTGGTCGAAAGTCTGAGGGACTGGAGCTTCACGCCGGTAGGTTCTACAGGGTGGTATCATCGGACTGGCTGTTTTCTAAGTTTGGTCCTTTTTTAGGTCTCGTCTGACCCAGCGCATGCGCTGATCTGGCGAGACTTATTGAGAGGGCTCCAAAAAGTGCTACCAGGCCAGCCTAGAGCTACAGTGCATGTGCGCGCGCGCCGCACTTGACCCGCGATTTCTTTCGCGGCCGCACGGCCGCTTTGATGTTTGATAGCGATCGCGATCACTTTCCGCTTGCCGCTTGTTTAATATGGCCTTTGAAATTTCGACATCCTGCCGATGCCCAAACTGTCATGGAGCGCGAAAATAAAAACGCACTGATAATTATAATACTTGTATTTATATAGTGCTTTCTACCCCTGCCACGAACGTAGTTTGACAATCGTGTGACTGCTGCAGTGCAAGCTTTTCAAGCGAATGACTGCTGCAGTGCAAGCTTTACAAGCGAAGTGAAGGCTCCGTACTGTCAACATAGTTTTTTGAAAAAACAAAAGCGTAGTGAACTTTTCGAGAAAAGATCAACGTTGACGTGGACCATTTATTGTGCGCGTCGGCAGGTAACGTGTGCTGTCACTGGATCTCACCTTCTAAATGCCATACACTTCAAACTTATAGTGCCTTATTTATGAAGGCGTTGCGCCCCCGGTGCGCCACTTTTCCCCATTTTAAAAGTGACGCATCGCTGGCGCATGGCCTTCATAAGTAATGCCATAGTTGCCAAGTTTCCAAGGTACGTAAGTGACTAGTTAGGTCTGACCTATTTTTTCCATAGAATTCTGGGACTTGTAGTCCCAGTTTAGTACTGGGTTAAATAAGGCTCTCAGAATTCTAAGAAAAATGAGGAATGGCCTAACTAGTCACGCATGGGCCTAGGAAACTTGCCACCCATGCAAACTGAGTCGATTTTTGTCAGGCGGTCAGACAACAAATTCAAAGAGAGACACTAGTCACAGTCGAGTTGGAAGGAAGGCTTAGCTCTAAGAACCAAACCCTTCAGGGGTCTCCAATATCGTCAAACTGGTATTATATTTCGGTGTCAATGGGTACTATTGGTGTGTCTTTTGTAACGACTGACTGACCAGCTGTGGTGACCAGGGCGCCAGGCAAAGACTTCTGGCCTATAGTAATGTCATTTAAAACCCTAAGGGTCAATTACTTTGTGATACCAAAGCGGCCAGGGCAGAATGCCATACAAATCCCGTTTCTCTCAAAGGAGGCAGGGACGCTGCTTCCATTTGTGCAGGAGGTGCAGTGGCACCAAGGCCCAGAGGCCTGAGATGCACACTGAACCATGATTATTGCGGTATCTTATAATCAGGCCAGTGCCACTGAAATTATGCGCCTGCAGCCATTTTCGCATAATTATAGATTTGTCACATTTGCCACATAATCCATCATCTTCCGCATAATCAGCAGATATTAACAGCAGCAAAAGTAAATTCCAGCTCCAAAAGTTACAAAAAATGCAGCAACACATCTTGCGGCTTAGTGAAAGGCATTTGCAAAGCTGGACAGGTCACCTTTCTGTTGCTTATTGCTGTATTTGATTGTTACAATGGTACTAATGAGGTAACCTGTTATACAGTATTAAGGGCATAAAGGATATTTTAACTATTTCCTATTCAAGAAAATATTCTAATGTTTTGTATTTGGAGATTTTTTATTGTCAGCTTTTGCTTATGATTGTAGAAATTATGCTGCACACATTTTTTTCTTATTTATGTTGTTGGCCTTTCAGATTATGTGGATCTCTTTGGAGTTCCAAGATCATACATAAATAAACTTGAACTTGAAACTACTAATGAGGTGCAATCAATGTCCAGGCAGTGTTACCAAGTTTAACAAGCATTGGCATAGCCAATAGGTCTGGCCTTTGGGACCTTATAAGTGCTTAGCTATGCAGCAGTTGATGTTGTTGCACCAAGGATATTGAGCTGCATAACTAAATACTTATAAGGTCCCAAAAGCGAGACCTATTGGCTATGCCAATGCTTGTTTAATAAGGACATGGATGTTACTAAATAATGAGGCCTTAGGCCACAGCTTTCCAAACTTTTCATGTTGGTGACACACCTTTTATACATTCGTGATTTAGTGACACGGTAATGCGAGCTAGCGTGCCTGAACCACCTAAGAGGGGTTCGGTGGGTTCTCTCCCCGCGAAAATTTAGAAAAAATAGTGGGCAAATGGTGCATTTTCAAGCCAATTTGAGAAAGCAGGAAGGTTAATAAAGCAATTGTGAATCTGTTCTAACAATGACAGTGACTGGCAAAACTGGGTGTAAGGTTAGGTTTGTGCCTGAAACAAGCGGAGTGGCACGGAAAGGCGGAATGGATGATGAGTGTCACATTGGAGTTCCAGGAGTCGTGGGCACACAGAGGGACAGCAGAAACAAGGTATTGGCCCATGTGGGGGGCAGGGGCATACTGAGGGCTTGCAAGAGAACTATGCCACACATAAACACTACAGTTAGCTCATAGAGCGGCTGCACTGATGAGATGAGGCAGAGCACATACAAAAGGGCGGCAGGCCAGGCAGTTAAACAGGCTAGGGCTGCACACAGGAGCTTCAGGGTGGAGGGGCTCAGAGGGCCGGCAGGGGCGAGATAGATACACCAGAGAGGCTGCAGTGGGGAAAGGGGCACATATACAAACTTTAGTAGGGTGTAAGGCAGAAAAAGCTGATACTGAGGAGGTGGCAGACACACAGAGGGGTTACAAAGGGTGGAGAGGCACAGATCGATTGACACACAGGCCGCAGAAGGGAAATGCAACATTCAGAGTGGAAGCTTAAGACACCATGAAAGAAACACATAGCAGGATAACCCATTGAACATAGCAGCAAAAAAACATGGTCAACCAACACAGCTCCTACGAGCAAACCTTCCGGCATAGAATACACAGTATAAGACCTACCTAAGAAATGAGTGATTCAGTCAAAAAACACCTTTTAAATAAAGTTCCCACCAACAGGCTACCACCACCAAAAAAGAGTCAAAAGTAACAGCTCTGACACCTCTAGTAGAAACTCTCACGCCTCTACCAGCACCCTGTCTCACGGTGGATGCCAGGGAGATGTCACCTTTCCCTGTCCTCGTTGGCATGTGCAGTTTGGCGGCCAGATGAGGCTGCACAAGTGACAGTTGACAACTGTACCACCACATACCCTCATCCTTCAACACACAGGAGGATGAAGAAGGCCATGGACAAGTTACTACTTGCTGAGAACTCTCTGGATATTAGATAACAGGGCACTGGGAGATCATGTCATCTGCCCAGTTTCTCCTTGGCTGGCATCAAACTGCAGCCTAAAGAGGCCAGAGTGCCAGATTTTTACCATAACAGGTTATAGTCCCTATTAATCTCAGTCACGTTCAAATGGTAATAAATCAGGCCTCTCCGAGAGCGGCCAAACTGAATGACAAACTAGAGAACATGCTGAACATTTACCACAGCAGACACCATCCCAAATGCATACATTTGCTACGGCTCCACTTTCAGGACTGAGAGCCAAGGGCCCACTTCTACTCCCACGGTAGAGAGGGTGTTGTTATGCCCTTGCCAGACCCTAAATAGTCCCTGGTTCTTTGTGAACATTGTTATCGTAGCCTATCTTACACTCCGTGTTATACTATTTGAAATAATCACATGCATATTCATAGCGCTGCCAGAGGCTAGGACTTCATAGCACTTCAAATACATATTCCTAATCTCCAATGCATCAACAAGGGTTCAATTCTGTGTCAATGATGGTACAAACAGACACCTGCAGTGATGACATTAACCAGCTGAGCTTCCACAACATAACAGATTGCATTTCCCACCTGCTAGTTTAACTTGCATTGATGTTCTTAATTTAATGTGTGTACATTTTATTTTATATGCAGTTACCTGCAGGTAAAAGGCCAGCAGAATAGTTAAACAATATTTTGTTTTGAGCCGCGTCGCTTGCTCCATCCCCATTGCACTTGGGATAGCTTCACATTTTTTCTTATGCCCGGCTGGTGAGTTATGCTGCGCTTTTTGAACTACACTGAAGTCTCCCTCTTGCATCTTTCCCCCCTGATTCTAACACCTGTTGTGCGTTCCCTACGGACGGTTATCAGCCTGTGAAGAAACAAAACAGAAAAAAAGACACTGAACTAAGGAGGTCAGGTTTATGTACCTACTGAACAAAAATATTCTTTGAGGTGCGACGGAACAGCAAAAGACCGACTTTAAAAGTAGAATCACTCAGAAGGCAAAGTATCATGTCCATGGAGCTTGGAAACGGGGATTGCTGCAGCTGGGCAGAGCCTGGAGCCTGCCTGAAGAAATAAGTGATCGGAGCAGCCGATCCAAAAATGTCTTGCACAGGAGCAAATGGAACTTGACGGCCCGTACAGTGTTTACAGTCATTACAGCCTATGGAATTTTTGTTAAGTGTCACAGAGTAAACAGTAGTGTGTAAGTGCGAAAACATAGTACTAAAGTGGCAGTACTTACTGTCTCTCTGTCACTTTGTGTTCATTTCACAGTTGGGCAGCGCCATGACAGCTGCTGTGTTGACTGTGACTCTGCAGCCGAGCCAGGCTTAGAATAGAGTCAGTCTCACGCGGCATGCAGCTGATCATGCTGCCGACGGTAGTACTTGTTTTGTGCGCACTCACTGACTGTATGCAGTAGGACGCCAGGACTGTGTGACTGTCGGCGCACGCCTCCAGACAGTCCCGGTGACTCCTGAATCTGACTTCACTTCATTTCAGGACGAGGAGGACGTGAGGTCACACCCAGTGCTTTAAATGGGAAAAAATAAGTGCAGGTACTCATTAAAATAGAGGTGTGGGAAGTGGGCGGGGCTAGGTGTGGGAAGTGGGCGGGGCTAGGGGCGGGGCGAAGGGCAAGATATGTTCATACCTAATGACTTATGTACCAGTTGCAGCATGTCAAAACACAAGAGAAATGCGTTTATGGAAATAAAACAGATTAACACATTACACGTAATTACATGCTCCTCGGAAGCAGTGTGGAATCTGCCCTGCACTGGAAGAGAAACCTAACCTGCGCCTGCCGTGCTGTGGATCAGGGTACCGGTACTATCGCTGGCTACAGAGAAGTGCCGGTACTGACGGCAAAAAAATCCGGAAGTGCCGGTGAGTACCGGCCCATTTAAAGCACTGGTCACCCCCCCCCCCCGCAGCGCTACAGCCAGTTATCACAACCACTGAAGGCAGAGGCCCCGCCTGGGTGTCTCTCGGTATTGGGCACTACCTCGCTGTCAACCAGCAATACCTTCCACGCCACCACTAACCAAGGCTGTGTTACCTCGGACTCCCTCACCCAGTAGCAGAGTACCGATAACCCTGTCCTGGGGTGGGCACCCTACGCCACATTTCTCAAACACCACTGACTGTCCCTTCACCCAGCTGCTTGCATCCACCCCCACCCCCGTGGTATCCGATCACATGCCCAGCGCACCCCTGCTCGCCCCCTACATCCTCCCCCGGCCCCTTACCCAGCAGCAGCAGCTTGACCACCTGCGCTGCCTTCTTACAGAGGGGAGATCCGCTGAGCCAGAGCTTTTCCAAAGTATGCGGCGCAGACGTCCTGATGCATGAGAATGTACGTATGTCAAGCATGTCAGGCGACACAGTACTGTGTCGCGACACATACTTTTGAAAGCTCTGCCTTAGGCCCTATGTTCTATGTCTACTATGACATTACTTTTAAAGATACCGGGGACTCCCATCTCGATGACGGGGGAATGATTCAAGCATGTGAATCTATGAAAGTTCAAATACTGGAATAACCACCATTTATTTGAATTTCGTTTAGTCGAGAAATGTACTTACATTTAGCGTGCACATTTTATTTTTCACCTTTACTCTAAAAATTTAGGGTAAGTAATCTTCAACACCATCCGTAAATGGCACCAGGAACCTCGACGGACATAGTGTACCCAAACGTAGTACTTTATTAACTTGAAAAGAATCCTACATTTGTTTTATCCTAAATCTCCACTGTCGGGCACAGGCGAATAAATTATTAAAACCATAGCTGATACATATTGGTAAAAGATTCTTGATCATTCACTCTGTAAACATACTGAAGCTATACCAGTGATTTTAGATATGTATTCCTTCAATCTTTAAATGAGTGCAAGTATGTTTAAGTATTATGGGTCTATGTGATCTAAGTAAACCTTAGTTAAGAAATGAAAAATCTTTAACTCATTTGAAAAAATCATAATGGCTTGGCGAAAAGACTAGTCCTAAATGTAGACTGTGTTTTCGTAGAAAGAACGTCTGATAACATGAACACAGTGCAAACTGCACTACACCCTATACCAATGAAATATTACATATGAGCAGGTGGGATATCCTGTGTGTTACCAGAAATAGTGGACTTCCTTTTGTTCTTATCGAATGCACTGCTGATGGAATTAAGCCTTGACAAGCCCAGCCAACACAGCATTGCCTTTGGTGACACAGGGAGACCGCTCTTGTGGAACCTGCACTTTGTTGTCCAGCCCTCGGCCCAACGCACGGCAGCACTTTACCCAGAGCCCCTGGAGGGGCTTGAAAGGCAGCGCGGCGGTCCCGCGACGCGGGGCGTGCGCAGCACTGGCAAAGACCGGGCCAAGACGGGCCCGTCGTAGACCGATAGAGGCCGGGCTGGGCCACAGCTCTGTCACCCACGTATTAAGGTATTGTGACTTGGAGATCATCCTGATAAAGAAGTAATACGGAAAGGAATTTTGTAGTCATCTGTTATTGACCTTGAACCAAGCCGCATTCTTGCTCTGATGCTACTTATTCCTAAGGGAGCTTCCGAAGGGCATTAAGTCTTCTAAGAAGTACTGACTATAGCTACCTCGATCTTCCCTTCTGCTTTCTGTAAAAGTGTTTGATATTTTATTTTGATATCTGTGATTTGTATGTGATAAATCTAGTATGGGGAAGAGAAAAATGACGAGCACTCAGAACAAGAAGTTAGCTAAATCAGGGGAGCATTCCCGCTAGTCCCTACTTAACTATCTCACTGGAGCTGTAGGTGCCATAGAACGGCAGATCACCACGGTTGAAGAGGCTTTAAAACCCGGGGCGGATGAGAGCGCTACAGTGAAAGCTAGTTCCAACTTGTTTGAGGCACAGAGAAGCACATTGGGTACAAATGGCTGTGTGGTGAATATTTCTGATCACCTGTCAGGCAGTGAGCAGGAGTACGATGTGCTGCAGCAACCACCAAATAAGCGCGGTAGGAATCCGGATAATTGCCCTAGTACCCCCGAGGTTCCGGGCCCTTCAACTGAGAGGCTCTCTCCTAAAACTCGTAAAAGGGCCCCCAAGAGGGTAAAGTCCACTCCAGCTAATAAACCTGAAAACTGGGAAAAATCACTAATTAGCTCTAATATGCACACTCCGAGTGAGGTAGGGAAGTTAAAAGTAAAGTTGGATGCTCTGGATACATTGATCAGAGAAAGTTTATGTAGTTTGACAACCAGAATAGGCACTATAGAGGCAACCTTAGCCAAATGTTTGGATATACTTCAGCCACCAGTACCTGACAGAATGTGTTTGCCTGGTCACATTGTTAATGATGACAACCAAAATTATAGTACGAAGTCAAACTACACCGGCTTTGTCACTGCTACTCATAACGCCCCTAAATATGTGCCCTCTGCCATAATTCAACAAACCCCTCTTGCTAACACTGAGGCTCATCTACCCACTATTGCACCAGCTGTGATCAAGCCCACACTCATTCCACCTTCAGTAAATATAAACCGTGCGACCAAGACTCAGGGGACACAGCACACCACATACTTAGATTTACCGCCAGCTGTTACACCGTATGTAGTGGTGCTAGTTAACGTACCCGCATTAGCAGATAAGATGGCAGAATCTTGGGAGAATTTAAGGAATAAGTCCTTACAGTGGCTCGGCTCCAGGTCAGGCTTAACTGAGAAATTATTTGACGAGTTTAAGATGGCAAGGAGAGTGGGATGGCTAGGAAGAGGGCCAAAAAAACTCCAAGGGGACTCTGTTGTGTTGTCATTCAAAACTCCAAATTTAGTGAGATTGATATTGAGTAGAATTGGAGATAATTTTATGGGAGGCTCACATTTTAGTGCTGTTCCTTTAGGATATTTTTGTCAACCTCCACACAGGAATCATCCTAGGTCTAATTGGGAAAATCTTACTCCGCTCTATAGGAGACAGTTCAACATTCCTACCCAAAACCTCTTCGATAGACTCCACTATCTCGAAGAAGTGTATTGACTGAGTCTAGAGGACCCTACTCAAGGTGCTATAACCAGAGGCTTGGACGATCTCTGCAATAAGGGCCCCTTAATAACTAGTTCCAGTGTCACAATAGTAGAACAACCACTCCAAGTGACATCGGTAAATATAGAAGCGGCTGACTTCACTAACATAGAGAAGGTGGGTGTTTTGGAACATACCCCCATGCCCCATAATGAATTTATACCCTTGCTTGTTGAGGGAACTGGGGGAAAGACTGGTAGCAAAGTGAGGAATGTTAAATGCCAGATTATGTTTTGGAATGTGGCTGGTTTGAAAACAAAAGTGACCAATAAAGTATGGGTGGATTATGTGAACAATTATGAGATATTTAGTTTGCAAGAAACCTGGGTGGAGGAGCCAATCTATATGTGTGGCTTCAAAACATTTCACACCCCAGCAATTAGATCGATTTACGGTAGAGCAAAAGGGGGTCTTTGTACTTGTATCTCCAACCATCTAAAAATAAGGAAAGTTGAATTAGTTGTTAGTAATAGATACTATCAAATTGTTAGTATGCACTTCAATCAGGCATCCTGTGCGATAATACTGAACTTTTAGATCAACGCCTCTTCGGAAACGCTGGAGGAAACATTTAGAAATGTAAGCAGAGATGTGATTAACTTGCAAAGTCAGATAACCAAAGATGTTTTTGTCATATGGGGAGGGGATTTTAACTGCTTTTTATGTCAAAATGGTGATAAGGGGGGTCTGTGGGATAACCTATGGAAAATAAACTAGTTTTCCGCATTTCTCTCATACAGCACATGGAGATCTCCTGAATGACATCGTATTTTCTTGTGATATGGGGTTTGCTAACAGTCTGTTTACCCGAGGTCCCATTTAGTCCAACTTTTAATGGACGAGGTGTCTCCTCAACAATAGACTATATTCTGATATCTAGCAGACATTCCCCCCATGTGAAGAATTTTATTACACATGACATCGCCCTAAGCGATCACTTTCCGTTAAGTATTGAGATTATGGTGTTTAATCAAGATTTGAATACAAAAGGCAGATCCACGCAGCTCTTGAAGAATATTACTTGAGCAGGCAAAACGGGTACGCACTGAAGTGGATGAAAGTGAAGCCAGAGGAATTTGTTACCAAATTATTGAAGAGGTGTAAAAATATGTTCTATGCCTGCCTCAATTAAAATTCCTCTCACCCAGTAATTATAGAGAATGTTTTAGCAATTTCAACTCAAATTAAAGAAATTCTCTGGGTAAACGCTAAAAGGAATGACAACCATAGTGAATGGTGGTTTGACTCCACTTGCACTAAGGCCTACACTAGACTTAAATATGCATTAAAGGTCAGAGTGAAGGATCAGGACCTTATTAGGGAAGCCAGAAGGAACTACAAGAGGGTAATAACTGTAAGGAAGAATCAGCAAAAAGAGGAAGCTTTGAACGCCCTGCATGAGGCATCGATTATTCGCGACTCTGCTGCATTCTGGAAGGTGGTTAGCGTGCCTTTTTTTCGCTGATAAATCTAAAGCCACTATAGAGATAGCCATCTCTGAGTCGGAGTGGGTTTCCCATTACTCTAAGCCCTATATCAACCAAATATTAGATGATCATGGAACTTTGGAGTCTGAGGCCGATCCGGAGTCTTCTTTCACTTTCCAATACTCCAGAATGGATTTTACTTTGAGCGAGGTTAATGTGGCCATAACAGCTAGCATGGGCGGTAAGGCCCCGGGCCTGGATGGTATCCCGGTTGACCTGTTTAAAAACAATATGGCACTATGGTGACCACTCTTAACGCAACTTTTTAATGCCTGTTGTTCTAGGGTTTTTTTATCATCTTGGTATGAATCCATCATCGTTCCTATTTTTAAAAAGGGCGACAGGGCGAATCCAGTTTATCGCCAAATTTCATTACTGGATTCCACAGTCAAGATAATAGGGCGTGTGGTTTTAGATAGACCACAAATGTGGGCGGAGAGCACTCAATATCACGTAATCTGCAATACGGCTTTCGTTAGGGCCTTGGCACTATTGATCAGGGCCTAAACCTACATATTATTTTAGATAAAAACACCAAAGCTAAAAGGGAAAGGCTGTTTTTAACATGTGTTGATTTAACATCAGCATTTGATTGTGTCGTCCACGAAAAGCTTTGGGTAATCCTGGAAGGGCTGGGGATGGACAACTTTAAAATTTCCTTTTTAAGGCAGCTTTATTCAGGGGCAAGGGCGAGGGTCCGCTTTGGACAGGGTGGCGACTGCACTAAGAACTTTAGAGTATCGAGAGGAGTGCGGCAAGGCTGTGTCCTTGCCCCATTCCTATTTACGTATTTATATATAAATGATCTTGAAAGTACTTTAATTAAGGAGTGCAGGGATCTGCCACTGGTAGCTACACGCCCCATCCCTGCACTCCATTATGCAGACAATGCGGTCCTGATGGCCCGTACGCCCATTGGTCTCCAAAGGGTTGTAACTTCTTTTACAAAATTTATGACAAACTTGGGCCTTACAACTGCTCAAAAACGTTCTCTATGAAATGTGGGATTGGGGCAAATAAACAGAAACACACCATCTTTCTCAACACCAAGGCATTAGAGAATACTGATACTTTTTCTTACCTAGAGATCCTATTCGATCAGTCAGGCTCTTGGAGCAGGGCTATCAAAGCGAGAAGGCTGCTATTCAGTAAATCACTGATGGCATTTACAAATTGTAGCAGGTAACTGGGTAGACGCTCTCCAGGGGAATTGTTACTCATATATAGAGCAACATGTGTAGCGATTGCCACCTATGGAGCAGGTATCTGAGGATACGCTAATGTTAATTCACTCCAAGTGGCAGAAAACATCATCCTCGACAGTACCGGACAGTACGTCAACATTTATCTGTCATACAGAATTGGGCCTGTCATACCTTGAGGATGTGATCAAGATACAGCCTGTTCTCCTGTGGCATTCGGTTTGGACCACTGAAGAGTCTGTTTTTAATCGCCATGTTATAAAGAACGCACTGGGAATTGATGGGGCCAAACATATAAAATGGCTAAAATATGTCTAAACTTTTTTAACTTAAATAGGCCATATAGAATATTATAACGACCCCTTTACTATGTGCAGGGTACCGAGAAAGGACCTTAAAAATACATGCATGTTATACATGAGCGAATCTAGAATTACGAGTGAAATGGCCAAGACCACGGTGGTAGCACACCACCTTCCTTTGATTTCTGTAAATATACAACCATATGTTTTGCTAACCACTAGGGATTATGATAGGTTTTTGCTAACACGCCTCAGACTGAACATCCTGCATAGATCTTTAAGCTTTCCTGAGGTAAACGACTGGTCAAGAACACTTTGTATCTGCCCATGCGACGACGTGTCAGCTCAGTCTTCTATACATATATTGTTTTTTTGCACATTCTATTCTATACCTAGAAAAAGATGGATTGTTCCTGTGTTAAAAAGATTGGAACTGAGACGATGTCGCCCCGCATTCTTGGCGTTGCAGAATCTGGATAATGTATTCACTATTGCCTCTGTTACTGCCTTTAAAAAAATTTTTTTTAAATTCCGTAAATCAATTGTGAAATGATTTTTATATGTTCTTAGCCTTATCTATTACCTTTATTTTAATTGTGGAACTTTAGTGTGATTTATAAACTGTGCTTTTATGGTTATTCTTCATATAGTAACCAAACAAAGTTCTTTGAATTGAATTGAATTGACACGAGCTATCTCAAAAGCCAGAATTGCTGACCTAAAATCAGGAGAAATGCTATTTTGTTATCAGTTTGTGCTATTTTATTTTTAGCTTGATGGTTATTGCAAAAAAGATGTTTTTAGCAGGATTTTACTGCACGTTTCTTTGTTAATCGTAGTCCTGGTTTTTTTTTCTTCTCTTCAGTGTCCCTAAGGCTGTTATGCATTTTCTTGTCAACCATGTGAAGGATACTCTGCAGAGCGAACTCGTTGGTCAGCTGTACAAATCGTTGTTACTCGAAGACCTCTTGACTGAATCGGAGGACATGGCTCAGCGAAGGAAGGAGGCAGCCGACATGCTGAAGGTACAGTGATTTTAGGATTCCAAACATACGTTAGTGTCGTAAGACGTGTGTGCCAGCCTTACTGTATAAGCAAGGCTTACCATACAACTTGTATATTTGGGGGAAATCATGTGAGCAAACTGATGCATATTTTCCTTTGTAAGATTTGAAAACCTTATGCTAAAGTGAAACGCCTACAAAAAAAATAGTTCACTCAAAGCTTCATCTCCCTCCACTTGATTGTTTGTCTTCCCAGAGACAAACAAGTGAGTTAACATTGGTTCTTATGATCCTTAGCAGCAGAACAAAATCTAGCCTGCACACCTGCCATTATTACAGTATTTAGTGTACAAAGTCAAGTTCATAGAGCCGTCTTCTATGTACAAGTTTAAAATGAGTGCATTCTTTCACAGTTTTTGAAGGGTATTTTTCTTCCGCCTCCTCCTGCCAAGCCGTGTTTGGTCGGATGGGACAATCTACCTGTGACGTAATCGGGGCATATCCGCTCTTATGGAATACTTCAGGGTCATCTCTCTATTCATACAAAGATGCTCTATGTAAGTAATGTATAATCTTCAGAATCGCACTAAATCTGTGCATCTTCTTCATGGAAGGCTCAGTAACCTCCTTCTGGCTCCATCACACCGACAGCAAATTTGCCGTACTTTGGACGAAACACGGGTTGGCTGGAGAAGTCTGGAAAAAACATGAACTGAAACAAGGCACTCTTTTTAAATTTGTTTATTTGAAACATCCCTTTGCAATTGGTTTTGAATAATAGATACTGTAATATGAGGTGTGCTGGCTAGCTTTTGTTTTTCTGCTTTGGAGCTTAATTGAGAACTCTGGGGTAATGCGCTAGCTCTGCTCCTGTTTTTAATAACTAATCTGATTTGTGATGCTCCAAGTAATTATTCAAAAATATGAAATGGAAACAAAAAGGTGTGCACTTGAAATACCCTAGTTAGACCATATGTGTTTGTGTTGGTTCTTATGATCACCAAAAATACTTTATTTTTGCATGCTATTCTCACCAATGGTAACCTGATTTGTCACGAACATTTATTTCACATCCATTGTTGTCCCTGGATACATTTTGGGGGGGGGGGGGGAATTTGTCTAGGAAAACTTTATGGAAAAAGGCAAAATATGTGGTAAGTTGTGCCTAAAACATCGATCCCACATGTCCTGCCTCGTTGCACCACGCAGAACTGAGTGTATGGAATTTCCACATCTGAAAAATGCAGTACTCTGCGGTTTTCGTATTTACTGGGAGCAGGTATTGACCACCCATTCATCCTGCAACTTGGAATGAGACCCTGAGTTGTAACTGATGTGTAAAGCAGTGTAGAATTTTAAACTGGACCCTCAGAAGCAGGGGTACACATTCCAGCCCTTTTTAACATGTAATCCTACCATGTTCAAAAGGAAGGGGCAGTTACACTAGACCTTTGTAATCAAACTGCAATGGCTGTGATACATTTTTATGCAGTCTCTTTCTTTTATCTCCATACACAGGCACTGCAAAGAGCTGGACAAATTATTGCTGAAATTCGAGAAACCCATCTGTGGTGAAGGAGAAAACTGCATGCCTTCTAGTACGGAGCAGAGACTTTTACGACTTGAAAATGTGTTCATTCCGACACAAAATGCCATTCTTTGCATATTTGGTAGAATGTTATTTATGAACTCTTAGCTGTGTACTGTGGTAATCTGCTCACTCAAAGGTCTTTCTGAATACTATGCTGTACTTAGTAAACAAGCCCTATTGCATCCACGTTATAAACCTTCAGACCTTCTTCGTGGTGTACGCCTTCCAGTTTTCTGTTGTGGCTAACGAAAGCCCCGTTGACCATAACCTGACCAAAAATATTCTATCCAGTTGTTGAGAACCTGGGCATGTGTCATATTAGCTGAGTATCAGTCAGCGTGGACATGCCAAGTGCTATTCTCATAATGTTCATTTTTGATGCCATAATAAAAGCCAGGAAAACGTATTTTCACATCTGTAAGTGTGCAGTGTGGCTTATTTACTTTTGGTGCACGGCATCAGCCGTTCGGATTGTTTGTAAGAATGTGTGGGTTCACAGACAGTGGACAGGTGAAAAATAGTCATAAGAATCACTAGCTACCTACAACCAGAAAAAAATGAAATAAAAGTAATGTACTCCCACCCCGAGCACACACCGTCATGCATCACATTTCAGTTGGTAAAGTGATTGATTAGGAATAACTTGTGGTTGGAAATACCCATTTTGCCAGTTGCAGGGCTATTTGTTATATGGTAGGGTAAGCAGATGTCGTGTTTAGTTCGGAGCAGGGCAATGCAATGGACGTTATTGCCCTTTGATTGTCTTTATTGCTCACTAATATGAGCTTTCATTAAGTTTTTGGCCAAAGTGGCACAGGAGCAGCAGCCCTAGAAGTTGTTGAAATGGGTTGCACATTCTGTTGGTACAAACTGGTAATGCTCATGTTTTCTCCTGTTGAGGACCTATACCATCATCGTCCAGAAATGCACCAAGAAGTTATGCAAGACTCCAAGTAACCTCCTTTTCTTGGTACTGAACGGCTTTGAAAAAAAAATTCTCCATGGACTTTGATTTGCCCTACAGTTTTCTTTCATTTATTGTCTTTCCAATGTGCATGGTAGAACCTTTTCTTCTACTCTGGTGTCCTGGGAAATACCTCCCACATGGGCTATGTTTCCGAAAACAAGTACCCACGTGGATCAGGGACTTATTCGGCTCACTTTTTGGCAACAGTATTAGGACCACTATGCCAGTGCCTTGTAGCACGTAACTAAGTAGTCAGAGTCAGGTAAAAAACTTTCCAGACTGAGGTTTCAAAGCTCAGTAGATTGTAAGCGTCTTCTGAAGAGCAGTGATGAAAATGTGAGGTGTAGGGTTTCTCACAGATGACGATATGCAACTTGACTATTTAGGACAAGGGATCACAGCTGCTGAATCTTCCTGACTCCCAGATCCTCTCACCAGTGTTATTATTTATTTTATAGGGACTAAAATAGCAGATCTCCAAACTCATTTTACAGAAGTCATAGTTTCACTTTGTTTGTTCTTGTGGTCAGCAAGAATGGGTCTGTTTTCTACAAATGTGTGCTGGATCTCTTATGTGATGGTGCTACTCTGGGGCGCAGGAAGGTTCTGACCCTTTATACCTTCATTCCATTTGATCTAGGCCCTTAAAACCAATAAACAGACCATTTTTGCACCTGCTCTACCGCAGACCTATCCTAGTCCGCAATGTATTCCTCGCTACATTTCTCACATGTAACCATCTATTTAAGGCGGCAATGTCCGTTTAGTGATTGTTTCTGAAGCCAGCTATACTACCTTTGGTACAATAATCTATGCACTGTATAACAAACATCTTTTTGCTATTGTTCCTTCTTTGTCAGAAATGGATTTTGGTGTTAGAGCTTGGTGATTTAGTTTCCACTATCTCTTCTGTTTTTCCTCATTATTCTGGGATGGATCATTTTCTATCCGTTTTGTAAGATTATCGGCCTTGTTTTACATTCTGTGCCCCATAAGAGTGGCCAGCCATGCAGCAGAGTTCTCGATCTTCTCACGATACAGATTAATCCAATGATACCTTTCCACGTCCTCCTACAAACTAATCTTAGGATTGGCCTGCAAGAGCTCCCCAAAGAATTCCCAAATCTACTTTGGGTCCTCGATCGAACGTTCTTTCCACTTTACCGTCTTCTGAAGCTGGACACCTTCGATCTAAATCGTGACTGCTCAGTGGTTTTGTTTCCTTAAGACCACGTGTAGCAAGTAAAGGTCCCTATAATTTGTTCCACATTTCCTTGTATACTGGCAGACATCCGATAGTTTCACAACCTAAAGCTGTAGCAGCAAGCCTGTTTGAGAGGGAGCCAGGGCTCAAGTTCTCCTGGCAACAAAGTATATTCCTTTCTTATTCGTGTAGTAGTGAATTTGACCTTAAAATATATTCATCTCTTTACAAATATTCGAAGGACAATCGACTATATTTAGGTGAAGGTTTAACTGTCTTCTTCACTGTAGAATCAGACAATTAGCTTCTATTGTATGTACATTATAGTCCTTTCTGCTTTGTTCTTGTGACTGAGGTTCTGACCTTCATCTCTGTTTGGTAGGACTGCATCCTCATGGACATGTATTCCTCGCTGAATTGTCTTGTATTTTCAGTGCTCAAAGCTTCTGAAAGTGCCTAAACACATACTTGCTCCACACTAACCCATTAGTTAACTGGTATGTCTTGCATCTTTTTAGAGGAATAGTTGTCCAGTTCAGGTATAGGGCTAAATTCAGACTTTAGCTGTTCATTGCTTTTCATCTTCCAAACAGGTCGTCTCGTCTGCGTATGTATCTTAAAGGGAGATTGCTTAACTTGCTGCAGAAGTTTTCAGCGTGCTCTCTTACCTGCAATACTTGTTTACCATACTTGACTACATGGAGCATCAGTTACTTCTTTTTAGAGCATCTGCTTTATTGATAGAAAAGGAGAGCGTGAGGCACTTTTTACACTGCATCTGTAAGTCTTTGAGAGCAGGGTCCGGTATTTGTTATGGTTCTAAACATGATTGATACCGTATCCAAACAATCAAGTGTGTGTTCCTACAATGTGCATTCCCAAGAACCTACCTTTAAGTCCACTCTTCACAGATCGTGCACAGACATTTTCACTATGAGACCAGTTCACAAGATTTCATCCTGTGGCAAGTTTGTGTAAATATTCGAGAAAGCCTATATAGTTACCGGATAGCACTACCACTGCACATTTAGCTGAACGCTGACCTCTTTACTCATTCAGTGTGTTTCTGAAATAGACATGTCTGGTCCTGTTCATTATGAAACTGTCCTTTGGCTCTATAATGTTTCACCTGTTTAGAGTATTCAGTGGGCCTGGGGTATGCTTTTTGTTTGTTGTGTTGCCCCTTTGTATTAAAAGAGAAACTATCACTATTACCTGTTCTTGCTGGTTATGTAGATGTGCCCAGCACAGATGACAAATTTACACAATACCATGCACTGATGCCATATGTATGTATGAAATGCTCGATGTTGTAAATAAAACGGGTGCACTTAGTTTACGCCAATAAATGCTACTTTTTAAAAATGGGCCTCCTTTAACTCTCCATGCTTTATCATTGGTTAGATCCGAACGGGCTCCTTTACCCAAAGTTGCCTTCTCCATTCGTGCAAGCTTCACTCACTTCCTACGACAGGATATTCATAACCTAGGGTTCGAAGCATAGGCAGAAACTGTGGTTATGGATTTGTTTACAGACTCCTGCACATTTTCTCCACAATTGGTTGCATTATAGCTTTTCATGTCATTGTGAATGTTTCCTACAGTGAAAAATAGAACTGAATACTTTACCTGAAAATAACACCGTTTTGACCCACATAGGAAACTCATTTCAAACTGTCTTATAACTTCAGAGTCTTTTGCGCCCTGTTTTTCATTTTTCATAGAACTGGAGCGATACTACCTCACCACGCTACAAGATTTAAGTGGTTGTTTTCCTTTTCCTAGTCTATTCTGCAGACTCCCGCCTGTCTCACATCAAGCAAATCAATGCTGCCACCCAGCAAGCCAGTCTTCTGCAGCACCGTGCCAGAGCACCTTACTCCCTTTGTCAGTTTAGACTGGATTTCTGGGTCTTTGCACTTTGAAGTTGGAATGCAGTCAATCCCACAACCGTTTGTGAAAAACTGGCTTACATGATAGAAAAGGGTAAGGTGCTTTAGCAGAGCTCCTTCAGCATCCTAGACCAGATTTTGCTAAACAAAGGTAGATAAGCCCCATTGGCTCAATGCCAGTGTCTGAGTGATGCAGTTCAAGTTCTTGAGGGAAACAACGGTTAGTGTAAAATAGTAGATCTGTATTCACAACAAAGTACTAAATGTTATAGGTGAAAAACAGGGGAATACATTTAGCCAGTTTATAGCTATTTCATAATTAAATCAAATATTCTTCATTAGGATGCAAGTCTCATGGTGCTAAAATAAGCCTGAAGGAGGATTATAATCTACAATCTTAAGTGTTTAGTGGGTCCGGAATGAAGTCCTTTGCTATCATGCAGGTGGAGGGTTGGCCAAGTAGAAGTTGTTTTTTTAGGACTTAGACGTTCTCTCTAAGTAAAATTCAGCCCAGCAGAAGGTGGTTGCAGGTTTTGTCTCAAGTGAACCTTTGATCAGTCTGATGGGAACCCCTGGTATAGCAAAGGTGAAATAAATGCAAAAAGGTTTGCCAGCAAATGCACCACTGTGAACAAAGCTAGTCACACAGCAACCGAATATGCTGAGTGGGTTTCTTCTGATAACTAGTCACAGATTCCTCACCTTTAGACTATTCCCCAGGCGCCAAACTGGATTGGGGAACTTGCAGAGCAGTGCTCCTGCTTACCTATACGTGGTGCTGTGCAACTCTGCATTGCCTTATTCCACCCTAGAAGGGTCCGAGCAGTGATGCATATAGGCACCACGCCTTCGCATTGGCGCCACTTCCTTACATACCAAAAGTTTTTTGTGTGCAAGGGAGTGATGTCCCCACCAAAGACTACAGGATTCAAACTGAGCCGTGACTGTCGCAAAAAGATGAGTGACGGTCCCACATGAGGTGTGCCTCTGGTGTTTGGGCTCGGGGCTCAACTCCAAGTTGTGCGTAGAACGTGCCCAAAGGCAATTGGGATCATGAAGTGAAGTTGTATATTACCAGACATTGCTGCAAGTCTTACAAAAGTTCTGCTTCGAGTCGAGGGTGGGAACCCATTCCCACAACTGGTCTGTTTCAGGGTTGTCTGTTAAGTGAAGTATAAGACGAAGCAGGACTCAATCAATCAGGGAAATAGTAAGCGCACTACTCACCCGTGAGGGTCTCAAGGTGCTGGGTTGGGGGGGGGTGTCAGCAGTTCCGTTCAGTCGAAGAGCCAGGTCTTGAGGGCCTTTCTGAAGGTGTTCAGAGAGGTGGCGCCTCTGATTTCGATCAGGAGCTCGTTCCAGGTCTTGGCCGCGATGTAGGCGAAGGCTCTTCCCCCTGTCCTGGCTCTCCGGATACGAGGGGTTTTGGCAACAGCGAGGTTGGTGGATCGGAGGTTTCTTTTGGGTACGTGGAAGGCGATTCTCTTGTTGAGGTATTGGGGTCCGGTGTTGTGGAGGCATTTGTAGGCCTGGGTGAGTATCTTGAAAGTGACTCTCTTCTCGACAGGTAGCCAGTGGAGGTTCTGTAGGTGTTGGCTGATGTGCTCGTGTAAAAGGATGCCGAGGACGAGTCTGGTTGCGTTATTCTGTATTGTCTGGAGCTTGCAGAGTAGAGACTTGTTGATGCCGGCATAGACGGCGTTTCCGTATTCCAGTCTCCTGGTTATTAGCGCGCGTGTGACTGTCTTCCTTGACTCGGGTGGGGGGGGATACATTTGAAGGTCTTACGGAGAATGCATAGGGTGTTGAAGCAGCTGCTGGAGGTGACGGCGTTGACCTGACGGTTAATGGAGCGGGAGGAGTCGAGTATGATGCCGAGGTTTCTGGCGTAATCCGTGGGGGTTGGCGGGCTGCCGAGGGCAGTGGGCCACCAGGTGTTGTTCCATGCTGACAGGGTGGTTCTGAGGACTAGGACTTCTGTTTTCTCAGAGTTGAGTTTCAGGCAGGATGAAATGTCCTGCATTCCTTCCTTGAAGATGAGTCTGGTGGTAGTGGAGTCCTTGGTGAGGGAGAGGATGAGCTGGGTATCGTTGGCGTAGGATACTATGCTGAGGCTGAGCTGTCTGACGATGGCGGCAGGGGGGGCTATGTAGATGTTGAAGAGGGTTGTGCTGAGAGATGATCCCTGTGGTACTCTGCAGTTGATTTCCGTGGGTTTGGAGAGGAAGGATGGCAGTCAGTGAATAGATTACAATTCATCTGTTAACACCCTGAATATGGGTTGTCAGATTTATATGTTTCTACTACCATACCCGTTCCAATTATTTATTTTTGGAAGTAGGGACAGGTTTCAGTGCTGTTTAGCGAAATGTCATTTAACTAATGGAAGAATAGACGGCTTTGGTTTCTGACGGTGAGAAACTGGCGGATCCAGTCGAGGGTGGTTCCTTGTATGCCGGCGTCGTATAGTTTAGCTGCGAGTGTGCTGTGGGAGACAGTTTCGAATGCTGCTGACAGGTCGAGTAGAATCAAGGCTGCGGTGTGGCCTTGGTCAAGGAGGGTGTGGATGTCATCTGTGGCAGCGAGTAGGGCGGTCTCGGTGCTGTAGTTGCTGCGGAATCTGGATTGGGAGGGATGGAGTTGTCGTCGAATAATCCTGTTAGCCGTGCGTTGATTGTTTTCTCAGCGACTTTCACCACAGAAGGGAGGAGAGAGATGGGCCCGTAGTTCTTGAGGTCCGTGGGATCTGCTGAGGGCTTCTTAAGCAGTGGTCTGACTTCTGCACGTTTCCAGTTGTCGGTGAAGGTGCCAGTCTTGAAGGTGGCTTTGATAGTGTGCCGTAGTTCTGGTGCGATGGTGGTAGCGGCTCTGTGGTAGATGTGCGGTGGGCAGGGGACGGTGGGGGTCCCCAGAGTGGGTGCATTTCATGGTTACTGCGGTCTCTTCGGTTGTGACCGGTGTCCAGGTGGTCTGGCTGGCGTTGTCGGAGGGCAAGATGGTAGAGGAGTCCGGTGTTTGATTTTCGAAGTTGTCATAAAGGTTCTTGATTTTCATAGGGAAGTAAGCTCCGAGCTTGTCGCAGAGGTCCTGGGAGGGGGTGATGTCCGTGGTTTCGCTGGGAGGCTTGGTGAATACCAGGAGAATGCTTAAGAGTTCCTTGGAGTTGGCGAGGATTTTGTTGTGGATGAAGGTTCTTTTGGTGGTTCTGATGCGTTGATGGTATTCCGTCCTGGTGTTCTTGTAAGTGCTGTAGTTTTCAGGAGTCTTGCAGTTTCTCCAGTACTTCTCGAGGCGTCTGCAGGTGCGTCTGGCTTCTTGGCGTTCGGCGGTGAACCAGCTGGCTTTCCTGGGGTGCTGTCTGTCGGAGTTGAGTAGCAGGCGAGCTTGTCTGCGCAGTTGGATATCCATGTGTGAAATTCTCTGGCTGCGAGGTTGGCGTCGGTTACGGCGGTGGGGTGACTCTGCCCCAGTTCCTTCGCACAGGGTGTGGAGCTGGTTTGGGTGGCTTGGGTTTATTGACGAGGAAGTGTACGCAGTGGTGATCAGTCCATGGGGTTGTGTGGTGTGGCTGAAATGAATGCTGTATCCTCCTGCGAAGATGGGGTCAAGGGTGTGTCCTGCCTTGTGGGTGCGGTGTGGTGAAGAGTTGTTTCAGTCCGATGTTGGTGAGGTTGTCCAGGAGGTGGGTGGAGTTGGGGTCGCTGGGGTTGTCGAGGTAGAAGTTTAGATCTCCGATGAGTATGTAGTCCGTGGAGGTGATGGCGTGGGGTGCTATGAGGTCGGTGATGGGGTTGGCGAAGAGGGGCCGGGGGGTTTGTAGGTGAGGATGCCGTGGGGTGTGTAGTTGGGGCTGGTCTGGACCTGGAAATGGAGGTGTTCCGTGGCGGAGAAGGCTTCGCTCGATGTGGAGAGGCTGAGGGTGTTTTTGTGTGCGAAGGCGAGTCCTCCTCCCTGGTGGTTGGTGTGGTCCTTCCTCTGGAACTTGTATACTCGGATGGTGATTTCGGGGGTGAGAGGGAGGAGGCGTTGGTCCAGGTTTCTGTAAAGAAGGTGATGTCTGGTGAGAGGGTGTCTAGGAGATTCCAGATCTCTATGGCGTGTCTGTGCAAGGAGCGCACGTTGAGGAGGATGCACCTTAGGGCATTGGCGGTGTTGGCAGTGGTGAAGTCCTGGCAGCAGTGGTGGCAGGAGAACTGGCCGTGGGTTGTGTTCGGCATGGACCGCTGGCAGAGCTTGTTCCTTCCGGGGTTGAGTGCGTGGAGGGCAGCTGAGTCGTATCGGTTGATGGTTGGAGATCCAGGGTTCCTGGTGCTGGCCGCGGTCGGGTCGTGGACGGGCACAGACAGGCTTGCCTTTGGCGCACCAAGTGGCGCACAGCCGCTGTGCTACCGCAGTGGCCACCATTAAGTAGGAGAGGGGGAGGGACGTGCAGCTGGGAGGCGGGAATGGGCGTCGGCAGGGGATGGAGCTGCAGGGGCAGCAGCGGCAGGGAGAGAGCCAGGCACTCAGGAAACAGAACAAAAAACGGGCACAGAAATTAACAATTAAGCAATACGAGGAGTACACTCACAATAAAGCAAAAAAGAGGCACACAACAGTGAGGGGCACAGTGAGGGGCACTGACCAGGCTGGAACAGGCACAGCGAGGAGCAGACGGCAGCGGCCTCGGAAACCAGGCAGATGGAGGCAAGACGGAATCAGCTGCGAGGCCGGCACAGAGGAGCTGCTGGGGAGAGAGCAGATCTCAAACGAGAGGTCTCAAACCATCCTAACCCTATCCAAAGAGAAGTCAGGAGGGCGCCAAGGTGGCAATCAGTCTTGCACCAGATCGTCGACTGAAGTGATTCCACAACTATACATGCTACACCTCATGTGTCCTGGGCCATCAGCAACATCACAGCAGATAAAGGACTTTAAGGAGGCCGTGCTGCGTATCTTTAGCATTCTTTCGTCTCCCTCTATGGTGCTCAATGGGCCCTTGCATTCGCAAGGGTCTCCAGTTGGGTTACTGCTAGCAGATCCGTCCTCCGTGCTGTGTAAGCCACTTTGGGTTCTGCACCGACTCCAGTGCGAACTTCTATTTTGGATTACGATACGATAACGATAATTCAAAGAAAATTTTATATAATCTCTCCATTCAGGAATACAAGGAGGCAATAGTGGCTGCCAAAAAAGACTTTTTCTCAGCCAAAATCAAGGAGGCGGGCAATTCTTCTAGAGAACTGTTCAAAACAGTCAACTCATTGATGAAACCCCAGCAAACTAGTTTTTTTAAGCCAGACCAGATTTTCTGCAATGCTCTTGCGGAACATTTTCAGGAGAAGGTTAAGGGAATTTATGACATTCTCTAATACTACACAACTTCGGGATACGCCGGTGTTCCCTACACAAGCTGTGGAGTTTTCAGCCGATGAGAAAAGAGGAGGTTAGTGATATCTTGCTCTCTCTGAAATCCGGAGCCCCAACCGACCCGTGTCCACCCTCTTTTATGCACCGAGCAGCTGATCCAATTTGCAAACACCTTACACCGATTTTGAATCAAATCATAACCTCTGGACAGTACCCCACCATCTGAAAACGGGCGGCTATCACGCCCCTTTTAAAAAAAAAACTAGTTTGGACCCAGCCAATGTTAATAATTATCGCCCCATTGCCGGCCTTCCTTTCGCAGCCAAGGTCTTGGAGAAGTATCTGAACAGAGTGCTCACAGCTTATTTAGATACTAACAACTTGTTAGACCCTTCCCAACATGGCTTTCGGCCACGACATTTGACGGAATCAGCCCTGGTTAAGACCGCTGAAGAGATCCGTAGAGCAGTGGATGGCGGTGGAAAGGCAGTTCTGGTACTCCTTGACCTATCGGCTGCCTTTGATACCATCAACCATTCGGCTCTGGAGCGGCGGCTGAGGGAAATCTGGATAGGAGGAACAGCCTTGGCCCTTCTGGTATCCTTTCTCAGTAGTAGGGAGCAGAAGATGTTTTGGGAAGGAATGACATCGGATGTTCAATTTCATTTTTTTATTGTTTGATTAATTAAAATCTTTACAATTCCCCATCATATTTACATAAAATCGCGATAAAATTACAAGGCGTATAAAAAGTACTATTACATTACGTTAAATACATTTACGATAATTCCTGCTTGCAAAAACCTTCTAGTCGGTGCTTACATGGCGGCTATGTTACACGCCGAAACCCTAATGATAATGACTTTGTTTGACTTTACTGTGTATTTCAGCTTACAAAGGGACGTGGCTTGCTGCCCACTTAATTAATATGGTGGAAGGATTATGGAAAAAAAATGGCTACAATCCAGATTGAACGGCGTCAGCGAGATATAAAAGTTTTCTGACCATTATCATGTATTTGACGCCGCGGCAGGCCAAGATGATGGACGTCCCCTCCAGCCATCTTATTACCGCTTGCCTGCTCGAACGAATTTCCAAGGCATTAAAAATAAGTTTTAAGCACTGTCTCCTTTCAGGCAAAACTGCTGGGCAAGCACATAATAAGTGGATTAATGTTTCTAATTTGTAACCACATAGTCGGCAGTTCTCAGATAAAAGGGGCTTTTTCCAAGTTGGATACAGATCTTTTGAATCGTGCATTCCCATTCTGAAATTCGTAAAACTCTTTTTTTATATGCTGGCTAAAATGAGCAGATAAATAAGCTTGAGGCCTTAAGGTTTTATATGAGTTAATAACTGTCCATCCGTGCCGGCGTTTGCTAAGTTCTTTTTTATCTGCCAGCAGAGATTTCCTTTTTGCTGATGCGTTTGCAGCTTTGCTGAAAGTTGCATTGTCGTCCACTTTTTCCCATGCGGTTTGTAATTCCAGCTCGTCCAAGGATGTTTTCAGGAAGCTGCCCCATGACATCGGTGTTTCAAAGTTCATCTGATCCCTAATTTCATCCCAACATAGTCTGTCCATAGAGTCGGATGCAGAAGAGCGAAATTTATGACACAATTTAACGAAACCGCTCATTCCTCTGAATTTTTGGTGCTGAAGGCCAAATTCCAGATGGACCTGAGCTGGAGATGCGGATTTAGGCAATGCAAAGACGGCCTTATAAATCCTTAACAATAGCTCGTTTAGCAAGATTGCTTCCTTACCACACCAGGTGACCAAACCATACGATAGACTAGGCAAGACTTGGGCGGCCATTGTTTTTAACAAATACGTGTAATTCGGGCAGTCAATTTTTTTACGTAGAAGCTTATACGAGTAAATTAATGATTGAGCTTTTGCTTTGAGAGTCAATTTATGAACTTTGTGCGAGGCATTGTGCCCTATTGTTACACCAAGGTATTTGTAGGAATGCTGTTCTTCCACTGTTGCCCCATTAGCCGACCATTTAAATTTCGCTTTTTTATGATCCACTGATTTTTGTTTTTTCTTTATTAAGTTCAAGATGTTCCTGCTCCAGGTAGATTACTAAATTGTTTATGGATCTCTGTAGACCAATTGGGGTTTGGCTCAGCAATACGATGTCGTCTGCATATTGTAAAATGGTGACTGACTCATTGGCCATTTAAGGAGGATGACAATTGGCTTTTTCCAGGTGCTGTGCAATATCTGAAAGAAACAAATTAAAGAGGCTGGGAGCTAGAACACATCCTTGTTTCAAACCTTGCTGCGTCTGAATCCTAGGAGTTGTGCTATATCCGTCGCCCAGCTTTACTCTGGCCCAAGTATCCGAGTATAAGTTGGTTATGGCGCTAAGCATTATGCTCGGCAATCCCCAAGCCTTGAGTTTCTTCCAAAGTTGGCCCCTATTAACTCGATCAAAGGCAGATTTAATATCCACGAAGCATGCAAATAATCGTGAATTCTTTCTTTGTGCTTTTTCCGTTAAAAGGGCTAGAATTAGTTAGGGTGCCCATCCCTTGCCTGAAGCCCGTCTGGCACTTTGGAATTTTTTTCTTCTCTTCCATCCAATCTTGAAGATGGACCAGAAGACAAGAAGCATAGAGCTTAGCCTCCACGTCTATCAATGAGATCAATCTATAATTACCCAGATTGCGGGGGTCACCCTTTTTAAATATAGGGTGAATAATATTCCCTTTCCAGGAGACCGGAGCATTCGATCGTGTATAGATCTCATTGAAGACGGGAGTAAGATGAACAGACCAAAAGGCTGGGTCGCCCTTGAAAAACTCGGTTGGAAGTCCATTGGGACCTGCCGCTCCCTTGGTTTTAAGTTTTAATATGAAAGATCTTAGCACCTTTTCATTGGTTAGCTCATGGCTAAATGCTTCTGAGCTTGCTGCAGATTCTACAAAATTGACCATGTCAGGAGCTAATTGTTTTGCCTCCTGTTCAGGAAGCTGGCCATTTTGCTCTTCTGTGGAGCCTATTTCTGTATTGTTGTACGTGGATTTGACGTGGTGAACCCATGTTTCTTGACTGATTCCAGCTTCTTGCTGTCATTTTGGAGCTGATGACAATTTGTTTATGATGCTCCAGACGTCGCTGCTGTTAGACGAGTATCTGCTGCTTAGTTTGGTCACTTGGACCCATGCAATCCCCATGTCCAGTACTTCCGATGACCAATCCAGGTTTTGGTTTACATAAGTTGAAAGGCCCCCTCTTGGGTGCCCAAATTTTGAGTGCCTTTCGGCTAGAATGTGGAAGTCTATAAATCCTGGAAGGGAAATTATTGACATATTCCAAGTTTCCTGAAGCAGGATGATGTCATGATGGGTAAAGAAAGTTAGTGTTTCGTTGTCCTGCCCCATGTCTTTAAAGCCATGGACATTCCATGAACAAATCGAGATGTTGACTGTGTGTGCCTCTTCCTGCCTGGAGACCTGCCTCCCTTCTCTTATTAAGTTCTTCCTTTCTTCATTAGGTATGCTTGTTATTTAATGTTTTAGACACCCAGGACCAATCTCTGAACTCCAGGATGCTTCCTACCAGACTTCTGATGCTTCCTATTATGTTTAACCTGTCATCATTACTTAGCATGACGGGAGAGTTTGAACGTGCGCCTCGCACACATGTGAGATTGATTTTCTCAGGCGGGTCCGTGTCTTTAGAATTTTTAAGGAGAGGATGCGGATATCTTGGGTGGTTGTAAGCCTTCAACATAATGCCCCATGCACCAAACCTTGTGCTAGTTGAATGAATTCTATCCACCAGGCCCTTTGAGGCCCAAGTAGTCAAGGTCTCTTCGACTCCCGCCCTTTGTTTAAATTCTACGGCTATTAGATCTCCAGAATGGATACCTTTTAATTCTGGAATTTCTTTAAATAGCCTCAGTAGGTTCCCTCTGTTTAATATGTCTTGAGGTCCTGTGGACTTGTATTCGGGAACAAATAACAGTTTCAATTCGGACCCATCTGATTCATTTAGGACGTTGGAGTGAGAATGTGAATTTTCCTTGCTTCCCCGCTCGGAGGTGGTTGTTAGAAGCGGGCCCTTAGGAGGTCGCAGTTCGCTGACCTTCGGATCAGCTCTTTTCTCTTCCGTTGTCCGTTCCAACGGGCCCAGTTTACTAATCATATTGGTGTCATTTTGTTCTGGGCCGAGATCCTGATAGTGGAGCTTGCAGTGTCGGGCTGTTCCACTTATTGTGATCTCTATTTCGTTGGTGAATTTTTGGGCTCTGGGGGATGTTGGTGCCTGAGGCAACCTATCTGGTGGCGGAAACCGAACTCCCACTACTAGACTTTTTTTCATTTCCTGTGTATCCACTTTTGGGCCACTTTTTCGGCTAAAATCACTTTTGCCCGACACTTGAATTGTATTTCCGGGGCCCTCTTTTTCTATGGTTTCGTTGTTTTCCATTTGGTGCACTTCCTGGTTAGGTTCCTGGCATGCCTTGCCCTCTATAGACCTATTACTCTTTTGAAAGAAATAAACTTTCTTTTGGGGCAGCACAGGAGGGATTGTGCTTTGTTGTGTTTCGCTAAGAACCTGGGAGGCATTTGCGTTTTCTGAAACCGGATGTGTTGCCTCGTAAGAGGAAGTGAGAAATGTTTTCTCTTGACTAGCTTTTAATGTAACTTGCGATGTGGAGTTCTTCAGAACAGAACTTAACTGTTTGTTTTGTTTAGGCCGAGCCTTCCTTGCACGCTTTCTTTCTCGTTTTGTGGGGTTCGGTCCCCCCAAGGCCTTAAAAGGGATTTGGGGAGCGTCTATATGGGGATCTGTTAGATCTATTCAAGTCTGGTGATCCGCTCTCTCTGTATTATTTGCGATTTTGGTTCCCGCTATTGATTGGTTAGTATTGTTTATTTTTGCCTCTTGTTCAACATTTTTTTGCAGTTGGGAAGACTGTGTTCGAGGCATATGAGCTGCAGATTGTACACTTAGCATAGATCGCCATCTGGTGTTGGGCCCGGATGTTTGCAGTTTGTTTTTCTTCTTGGACAGTCTTTGGAAGTCACGAGTTTGGTGACTCCTCCTTCGGTCCGTACTGCGCATGGGCTTCGGCTCCATCCTCAGATTGTTTTTTTCCGCCATCGGGCTCGGATGTGATACTTCGTGCTCCGGCTTCGAACTTCTACGGTTCCAGCCTCGACGGAAAATCCTCGTATCTTCGAGTTTCTTCATCATCATCTTCATCTCTCGAAGCGGCACTTTTCTCCATCCCGTACATCGGCACCGGCCTTCGGGCCCTCCTCGACTCCGGTCCCGGCCGATGGAAAGGACTCCGTTCAAAAAGTGCCCAAAATGTGGGTCTAAATTTCCCCACACCGACCTCCATCAGGTGTGTAATCTTTGCCTCTCTCCAGAACACGAGGCCAGAGACTGCCCCGCCTGTAAGTCTTTTCGATCGAAGAAAACCATCCGGGATCGAAAAGCTCGACGCACCATGGCGCACTCATCGTCTGCAGCTCCACCGGACATCTTCGGAGACGGCGCCGAAGCTTCGGGGCAAACACACACCGAGCAGGAAGAAGACGTCGTCAGCGCTTCCGAAGCCGACGACTCCGACGTGGAGGACATCACACCGGCGCAGCGGGCCGTGAGTACTGTGCCCCCTCCCACCCCCGCGCCCAAAACCAAAGAGACTCAGGTTACTCCCTCGCCTGCCGGCCTGGGCAAAACCAAGACCAAAGCTTCGATCACCCCACCTTCGGGCTCGGTGTCGAAGCATCCAAAGTCTCACGGCAGCTCGGGATCGAGCCAGCCGACGCCCGGTGCCGAAAAACAGCATCCGGCACCGAAGAAAGCAATATCCAGCTCGACTCCGAAGCCACCGGTGCCGAAGCCTGGACTCTCGGTGCCGACCAAACACAAACATAAATCTGTCGGCACCGACGCTCCGACGCCGAAAACTCCTTCGACGCCGAAAAAACAGGAGGCCCCAAAAAAGCATGGCGCACACAAACCATCGAAGCCCTCGGCTCCGAAATCAGCGGTGCCGACAGACGATTCGATGCCACTGGCTCTGTTTACACCAGACCCTCTACAAAAGACTCTGTCCAAAGATCCAAAGACTGGACTATTGACTTTAATTATCAAGAAAAGACGCCTTGATACTCCGGCTCCTCCTCCACCACCCAAAAGGAAGGACTCTGCTACTTCACCCCTCAGAGTGCCCTTCCCACTACCGCCTCCCCTACCTCCTCCACCACCTCCACCCCCTCCCCCTCCCAGGTCTCCGCCACCTCCACCTCACTACGATCCGGCCCCATCCCCAGATCCGGATGACGGGGACCCGGACAATTACCCGGCGGACTCCCCAGTGGATCCCACTCCACCAGGGACCCCAGGAGGATTACAATAACCCTGATATACCAGATATACCTCAGGACGACCTATACCCATCCAGGCCGTCTCCTCCAGAGGACTCCTTAGGGTTTCATCATTTAGTGCAGAGAGCAGCACACTATCATGGGGTGGACATGCACAGTGAACCAGTGGAAGAAGACTTCCTACTGGATACATTTGACATACAAGACAAATCTACTTCTATCTTACCCATGCTTAAGGGCGTCACCAAGCACGCTACAGAGGTGTTCAAAGACCCTGTCAGGGCCAGAGTACTGAACCCTAGAATAGAGAAGAAGTACAAAGCGGCACCCACAGACCCTGCATACATTAAGGGCCCTGCTCCCCTAGATTCCCTAGTTGTCTCCACAGCTAGAAAGCGGGCTAACTCCCAATCCTCAGGAGAAGCCCCACCGCCAGACAAGGAATCTAAACTTCTGGACGCGTCTGGTAAACGCACCACCTCCCAAGCTGCAAACATGTGGCGCATTGCAAACACACAAGCACTGCTTGCGCGATATGACAGAGCACACTATGACGAACTAGA
The DNA here is from genome assembly GCF_964204655.1 of Triturus cristatus. Classification (NCBI taxonomy): domain Eukaryota; kingdom Metazoa; phylum Chordata; class Amphibia; order Caudata; family Salamandridae; genus Triturus; species Triturus cristatus. The sequence continues at coordinate 367,552,368 of NC_140585.1, forward strand.
GGCTCTTATGCAGCACCTTCCAGAAAAACACAAGCGCAAGGCTCATGACCTGATACAGGAGGGTAAACTAATTACAAACACCTCCATTAAGTGTGCCCTCGATGCAGCCGACACTGCTTCTAGAGCCATAAATACAAGTGTCCTGCTTCGTCGCCATGCCTGGCTCAGGATCTCAGGGTTCAAGCCTGAAGTCCAGGCGTCCATACTCAATCACCCCTTTGACCAGCAAACTCTCTTTGGGCCAAAGGTAGACGAAGCGTTGGAAAAGATGAAAAAGGACACAGACACAGCAAAGTCTATGGGGGCACTCCAAACACAAGCCTCTAAACGTTCCTTTCGACGCTCGTCCTTTCGTGGCACAGGCAGAGGCTCCTCCACCGATAACGCCTCTACCTCCTACAAGTCCCCTCCTCAAAATACCTTTTCAAAGGGCAATCAAAGGGGCGGTTACAGAGGCAACAACAATAAGGGCAGGGGCAAAACCAACAACACCCGTTCTGCCACCCCACCCACACAATGACTCCCCTCCGCTCCCCCCAGACCATCCCACTCCGGTCGGGGGCAGACTACAAGACTTTATCCACACATGGGAGTCCATAACATCGGACAAATGGGTGACCCAAATCATTCGGTCAGGGTACTGTCTCGAACTAACATCTACCCCACCCAATATCCCACCAAGGCACCGTCCAATGTCTCAAGAACATTCCACACTGCTCAAACAAGAGGTACTCTCACTCCTCCAAAAACACGCTATAGAGCAGGTCCCCGTCAATCAACAAAATCTAGGGGTCTACTCCCTATATTTCTTAATACCAAAGAAAGACGGGACCCTCAGACCCATTCTCGACCTCCGGCCTCTAAATGCCTACATACATTCAGACCATTTTCACATGGTCACCCTACAGCAAGTCCTCCCACTCCTCTGCCAGGGAGACTTTCTCACAACCTTGGATCTGAAAGACGCATACTTTCACATTCCAATACACCCCTCTCACAGGAAATACCTCAGGTTCGTGGTGGACGGGCAACATTACCAATTCACGGTTCTCCCCTTCGGGGTCACCACCGCACCACGGGTGTTTACCAAATGCCTAGCAGTAGTAGCAGCACACCTCAGACGTCAACACATTCACGTCTTCCCTTACCTAGACGACTGGCTGATAAAAGCCGCGTCCTACGACCAATGTGTGCAACATACAAACAGCACCATCCAACTGCTCCACCAGCTAGGCTTCACGGTGAACTACCAAAAGTCCCACCTCATACCATCTCACACAAAGCAATATCTCGGGGCCACTATAGACACCTCCAAGGGTATTGCCTATCCAAACTCAGCCAGAATCACAACCATTCAAGCCTTACGCAAAACATTTCTTCCTCAACACTCTCTTCCAGCAAGAGTGTTTATGAAGCTCATAGGAATGATGGCGTCTTGCATCTTCATAGTGCCCCATGCAAGACTCCACATGCGTCCACTTCAAGAGTGCCTAGCACAACAGTGGAACCAGGCCCAGGGTCAGCTGACGGATCTGGTGTTGGTGGACGGCCGCACACATCACTCTCTGCAGTGGTGGAACACCACAAACCTTTCCAAAGGGCGGCCGTTCCTGGACCCGGTTCCTCAGGTGATTCTAACAGCGGACGCATCGCTCTCCGGCTGGGGAGCGCACCTCCTACACCTCACCATGCAAGGTCTATGGACGCCACAGCAAAAATCGCTCCACATCAACCATCTGGAGCTCTTGGCGATCTTTCTAGCCCTAAAATCTTTCCAAAAACAGATTTCGGGCAAAGCAGTCCTCATTCGCACAGACAATATGACTGCGATGTATTATATACAAAAACAGGGGGGGACACACTCTCCCCAGCTCTCCCGCTTAGCCCAGAGCATATGGAGATGGGCAATTCCCCAAAACATCTTTCTCCTGGCACAGCACGTTCCAGGCGTACAAAACACCATGGCAGATCTGCTCAGCAGACAAACACAACAACTACACGAATGGAAACTGCATCCACAAGTTCTTCACCCATTCTTCCAACAGTGGGGGCATCCTCAGATAGACCTCTTCGCCACCCACGAAAACAAAAAATGCCCAAGCTTCGCCGCCAGATACCCACACCCATTGTCCAAGGGCAATGCGATATGGATGAACTGGTCAGGCAGATTTGCATACGCCTTTCCACCTCTCCCACTAATTCCATTAGTGGTCAGGAAGCTACAACAGCACTCCCTCACACTCATTCTGGTAGCTCCGACGTGGGCCAGGCAGCCGTGGTACACCACGCTACTACAACTGTCAGTGGTACCACATCAAAAACTGCATCTATCCCCATGCCTCCTAACCCAGAACCATGGAGAAATCAGGCACCCGGACCCAGCTCAGCTCAACCTGGCGATCTGGCTCCTGAAATCCTAGAATTCGGATACCTTAACCTTCCCCCTGATTGCATGAACATCATCATGGAAGCCAGACGTCCTACCACTAGAGCATGCTATGCCGCAAAGTGGAAAAGATTTGTAATTTACTGCCGTAACAATACAATCAACCCTCTAGATGCATCCATACAGCACATCATATGCTATCTGCTCCATCTTCACAGGTGTAACCTGGCATATTCATCCATACGCCTACACCTAGCAGCGATCGCTGCTTATCTACAAAACAGACAGCATTTATCACTCTTCAGAGTGCCCGCTATTAAAGCCTTCATGGAAGGCCTTAAACGAGTAATTCCTCCCAGGGCACCACCTTCCCCTGTATGGAATCTAAATTTAGTTCTTACACGACTAATGGGTCCGCCCTTCGAACCAATGCACAAATGTGAGCTACAGTTTCTCACCTGGAAAACAGCTTTCCTTGTAGCTATCACTTCCCTTAGAAGGGTTGGTGAAATACAAGCGTTCACCATACAGGAACCCTACATACAAATGCATCACAGCAAGGTCATACTTCGCACAAATCCGAAGTTTCTGCCCAAAGTCATTTCCCCCTTCCACCTCAATCAATCAGTGGAATTACCTGTCTTCTTTTCGCAACCCCAATCCGTTGCAGAAAGGGCCCTACACACACTTGATGTGAAAAGGGCGTTGCTATACTACATACAAAGAACGCAACCCTTCAGGAAGACTAAACAATTGTTCGTTTCCTTCTCTCCACCACATAAAGGCAACCCCATTTCTAAATCAGGGATAGCTAGGTGGATTGTAAAATGCATACAAATTTGCTATCAAAAGGCAAAGAGAACATTATCTGTTCCTCCGAAAGCCCACTCTACAAGAAAGTTAGGGGCTTCTATGGCTTTTCTAGGGAATATACCCTTAGATGACATCTGCAAAGCAGCCACATGGTCTACACCGCACACCTTCACAAAACACTATTGTGTAGATGTGCATTCCAAGCAGCAAGCTAGGGTGGGCCAGGCTGTACTAAAGACACTTTTTCAAACAGCTGCAACGGATACCGGTGGTCGCCGCTAAGGTTGGGTACTGCTATATAATCTATGCTAAGTGTACAATCTGCAGCTCATATGCCTCGAACGGAATATGCTACTTACCAGTATGCATCTGTTCTTGGCATGTAGAGCTGCAGAGTTGTACACGCCCACCCGCCTCCCCGGCTACTTGTATCCGTTCCAGTACATCTTATTTAGATACAACACATGGGTTTCTCACTGTTATTACTACGCTCCATCATTTCCCTGTTGGCGAAAAACAATCTGAGGATGGAGCCGAAGCCCATGCGCAGTACGGACCGAAGGAGGAGTCACCAAACTCGTGACTTCCAAAGACTGTCCAAGAAGAAAAACAAACTGCAAACATCCGGGCCCAACACCAGATGGCGATCTATGCTAAGTGTACAACTCTGCAGCTCTACATGCCAAGAACAGATGCATACTGGTAAGTAGCATATTCCTTACTAAAGCAAGATTGTTTTACTTCCCCTAAGATGTCCTTTAGGATTTCTGGGAGGGATGACAGCTTCTCTATAATAGAACCACAGCCAAAGCTAGAAGGTTGGCTGTTATTATCTGTTTGCTGATCCTTCTTTCCCCTACTTGTTAATAACAATGTTATTAAATCCATTTTGGTATTTATGCCAGAAATATGACTTGCAATGAGGTTAACAAGGTCAATTTGAACATCCAATTTGTCTGATTGGAAGTTAAGAACCCTTATAGCTTGATCCAAAGAATGAATTAGCGATTGGGACCAATGTGCGTTTGACTGATTTTCGTTATGGGTCGTCGAGATTTCCGACCCCAGCTCAATCCTGCTAACTGAAGAAATAGTTATTGGTGGTGAGAAATTTTGATGACTTGCTCTGGAGGAGCCTTGGAAATCTTCCACAGGACCTAAGTTTTGATTTGCTAATTTACCAGGTGAGTTTAGAGGTGTCGATGCAGCTATTGTGGGTGTTCCTTGTGGAGTTTTATTGCTTGAATCTGGTTGCAAATTGTTTCCAAGAGGATTTATTTCCTGGTTCTTGGGTTCCAGTAATTCCAAGATTTTTGGAGCGAACCTGTACAAGAGTGTTTGTTAATTGTTCCTTTGAAGCGAGTGACTCTTTTGAGTTGAGGAAACCTTCTTCCTTAAGGAAAGCCGAATGTTTTCCTACCTTTGGAACTGTTGACGGTATATTGCAATCCGTGGTTGGATGGTGGGCTGCAGAGCTTGTGTTGGGGTAAAACCGGGCACTCCTATCTGTAAGGATCTCTGTACCCCCCTCTAGTACAGCATTATCCACTTGCTTGAGTATGTATGAGTGAGGAGTTTTAATGAGCATTTCTAAATTGTTTGTGAATGTGGTAACTGAAGTTGAAGGCGTTGTCTGATGGACCTGCGCTGTTGTAGTTAGTGACTTTCCCTCTTCTGGACAAACCTTTTTTTTTTTTTTGCGGATGGGTCCCTATGCGTGGCGGTAGTTGAGTCTTCTAAAATCCGAAAGGGGTTAGCACTTGATTTGTCGGGGCGTATTGGACTTGGCAGCTGAGCGGCTTCAATTGTTGGAGCGTATATTGCCGCCATTGGGTCCTTCAACAGGAAGAATTTGCGGATCCCTGTTTTATTTTTTAGGTTTGGCATTGTTTGCCATTGTCATTGTTGGTGTTGGAACAGAAACCAGCCTCTCCCTTGAACCTTTTTCCTTTGTTGAATGATTAAGCAGTGAAACCTAGTCTTTAGGCTTTTTATTTTTTTTGTTGATTTTTTGCTTGTTTTTCTGCCTGTTGCCGCTTGGCGGATTGTCCCAGATCTCATTTGAGCAGCCCCTTGCTTGAACTAGCACCAAAGAACCTGACGCCAGAGCAAGGATCTTCGTGCTTAGGAGCAGCTCTATGTAAAACTTCTAGATTTTTTAGAAACCGGGGGTAAATGAACTCCTAAACCGTGCAGGCCTAAGTGAGCATGTTTATCAGGATGGCGACGTAAGTAAGTTTATGTTCCCGTTTTATTTATTTTATAACTAACCTGGGACTTCCTTTGTAACTTAGACTTCGTTTTGAACTTGGCTTAGGTTTAGATTTAGACTTTACCTTTGACTTTTTGCAGATGGTCTGTAGTCATAGAAGCGCATGCCCCGTTATGACATCGGATGATTTCTTCCTTCCCTGTGGAGTTCCACAGGGGTCAGCCCTATCTCCCACACTGTTTAATCTGTATGTGACACCTTTACCTGATCTCATCAGGAAACATGGCTTTGTCTTGGTTTTGTATGCTGATGACTCTCAACTTGTCCTAGCTACCAACAATCAGCGCGGAGCTATAGCAGGCAGATTCCATTCTTGCCTTAGAGAGAGCATGTCCTGGATGGGTCAGAATTATTTAAAGATAAATACAGATAAAACAAAGGTGATGGAGTTTGGACCAGGTTTGCCCCTGTGGAACAAATCATGGTGGCCACTAGAGGCTGGATTATGTCCGTCCCCAGTATAGAAGATTAGAAATGTGGGTGTCCTCTTTGATAACAAGCTAAATCTGGGGGCCCAAGTGAACAGTCTTGTGTCTTCTTGTTTTTTTCTCTTGAAAACTTTGAGAAAGGTTTTTCCTTTCATACCATCAGAACTCCAAAAAACAGTGATGGTGGCCCTGTTTCTCTCTAAGTTGGACTACTCCAATGCCTTATTCTTAGGGATCGATAAGTGTCAATTGTTGAAGCTGCAATCGTTGCAGAAAGCAGCAGCTAGGCTGCTGATGGGTCTTGAAAGAGGACAACCAACTTCAGCAGGGATACGATCTCTTCATTGGCTTCCCATAAAACAGCGTGTAGAATTTAAGACGCTTACTTATGTGCACAAGGCAATTTATGGTGGCGCTACAGAGGACCTAGAGAATTTTTTTGTGCTCTATGTCCCTGTACGCCCCCTTAGATCAGCTATGCAGGGTCTTGTCAGAGTCCCAAAAATCAGAAGAGCACTCTGGGGGGTGGGGGGGGTCAGATGATCACATATTGTGCGGCCAGGCTGTGGAATAATTTGCCTCAGGCCATGAGAATGCAATCCGACCACCAGGTTTTTAGGAAAGAACTAAAAACTCGCCTCTTCGAAACCATATGAGTGATTTCCTTATGTTCCCTGCCACTACACCTCTGTGCCAAGACGCCTCGGCATTCGAGCGCTTTAGAAACACATAAACATATTTTGGCTCCAAGACCTGCACACCGTGGCGGCACCTCCACTAAGGCAGAGGAGTGTCGCCCCACTGCTGTGCAGCAGCAAAATAATGGAAAAAATAAAATAACACAGTTACTATTGATACAGATCAGGGTATCAGAAATATGCCCACTACCACAGATAGAGTAATTTCACAGTTACACGCACATACATTCATCATACGCTAGGGCCCATTTCACTAACATACGCTCCAATACTCTACCAGCAGCAAACCTGTGGGAAGAAAACTCCTAAAGCACCCTGCATCTGTATCTAGGCGATAGGACCAGTTTAGTGGTTGCCTAACATAATATAAACAATCTATAAACAATAATCATAAAGTCTTCAATAAACGACAAGAAAAGAAACAACCAACACCATGTTTAAAAATTATATTGCTTTATCTAAAATTAGTCAAAGTAAATCAGAATAAATCATTTCTCATAGTTACCTATTCTAACTAGTGTCAGAACGGGTCAGGACCAGTCTCTCAAAAGTCTTTTCAGGATAAGGTCCTCAGCGTCAGTCCTCAGCAACGCAAGTTCACGCAGCAAGGCGACGAAAGAAAGTGTGGGGAGAGCCCTCCCTAAGCTAACATTTTATAATGCAAAATACAATGAAAACCCACATGAATTCAACAAGTAAAATTGTAGCACTGAGCAGAACGAGAAGGAAGGGATGTAACTTTGCAACATCTTGAAATCTCCGCTCAGGAAAAGTCATAATACGCAAACCTCGGAACAGGAACCAAAAATTAGAAACTATTAAAGTTCATTTCCCTCGGCAAACCGGCTTTAGCACAGAGTTCTTTCTGAGGCTCTTTGTTTACCAAGGACAAATCATTTCTTTTGGAGATCCTCCAAACTTGCTGATGTCCTCCCGAAAATTTCCATATAAGGACTACGGTCAGGTGTCTGTAACCGAATTCCAGCAGGGGTCTCCCTTGTCACATCACAGATTTCGCCTGCACCAGAGCTCAGCCAGGCTTCAAATTATTCTCAGTTATTTTCATGAAGGCCTCCATAGGCCATAATAGACCATCTTTAATTAAAGAGACAAAATAAAGATTACTACATCATAATGATTAAACAGTGTTAACCCCACTAACACCCTTATGTGTATGCATTAATCTAGCTTTGCGACATATAGAGCATTAATTCAAACAGCGTTTTGTGCTCAAAATAAATAGCACATAGCAACGTTTAAACATGAAAACTTGCACGTTATTGTGAATACATAAACAGCACACGCATGCTAACCCTCGTGTAACCTTCTCTTATGTTAGAACAAACAGGTTGATTAATAGAACGCACTTGCACAAGACAAATAATTAGTTGTTAATTATTAATAAATTAATAAAACGCATAGACATGCCAGAGCTTCAAAAGCCCCAGAATTTTCTAACAGAAAACTCTGCTCCAGCAATCCCCCCTTTGGTGATTTTATCACCAAATAAACCCAAAAAAAAAAATGAGTGAAAAATTAGTGAAAATTTAGTCCCATTTTAGGAGAAATCAGAAATGTCTTTTCCCCTTACACAACATTAAACACCAGTCACTCTTTCATCATCTCTTAGTCTCTAAATAAACACTCTCCCTTAATTCCTCTAATTCAATCTCTTCTGGTTCTCTTTTCGAATTATTCGAATTCTTATTTTTCTTTTCATTTTTCAATTTCTCTTTCCCTCTCCTGTTTTTACAACACACACACACTAATCTCAGTATCAGCAAAGCAACAATTATACAAGACAAGGGAAACAATATTCTACCTATAATAGTACTACCTATTTTTGCAATAAAATCCTTAACAGCTATCATCTTATTAGCTAGTTTAGTCCATAAACTCCCAGTTTCAAGTGGTACTAAATCTTCATGCAAATCAGTAATATTTTTGATATAGACCTTAAGGTCTTTACTTTCATCAGGAATGTAAGTGCAACAATGTTGAACTTTCAAAATTCCACAGACTCCACCCTCCTTGGCCAAAAGAATATCAAGGGCAAGTCGATTTTGCATAGACATGGCACGTACGGCACTTAACTCCGTATTTACCAAAAGAAATCCTCCTGCGGTATTTGTCGATAAACGATCAACCACTGTGGACAATTTCCGAATTCCATAAGCATTTAAAGAAATTCCCACTGCTGGAATCAAAACCCCAAAAATATCACCCACAATTTCAGACCAAGTTTCTCTCTTAAAACGTTTTAATAGGTTAATATCTTCTACATCACTTATTTTATCTGTATGAAAAATCTTAGGAAAAACCAAACCCACATAACATGTGCCATACCAATGGTCAGGCAACTTGTAATAAGCCTTGTTCCCACACACATAGTACACTCCTGGAAAAATAGTATCCTCTCCACCTCTGAAATCCCAACCAGTCGCAACGAAGTATGTATCATGGCACTCACTAGTCCCCACAAAATACGTATCATATTGGGATTTCCTTCTGGTAATGCATAGTTTACCCTTCTGCGGTGCATCTAGAGCCAAAGTTGGACTAGCCCCATTTCTCAACTCTTTTCCCATTTCAATGTCCCAAATTGTCTCACTCACTTCATATTTCCCTGCTTTCTCATGCATGTTCACTCTCCTTTCCTCTACCATATCCAGGAAAGCTTTCTCCTCTTCTTTCAAACTGAAAGTTAAATTATTCTTAAAAATGTAATCTAATGTTAGTCCTTTTTCTTCAATAAAAATTTCACCAAAAGTGTTAGCTTCTTTAGCTGGATTCAGCTCTTTGTTCATTGGCAAATGCCCAAAAATACTATCTCTGTTAGACATCTTATAATCTATTTTCCCTAACAAATAAAAAACACTACTTAAAATACTACAAGAAATACCATATGTAGCTGGTAAATGATGATAAGTAACACCTTCTGAAACAGATGCAGGTAATTGCATGCAGACATAGCAATCCCTTACTTCCATTGTCTTCACATATTCATATAACAGTTTAGAAAAAACATTACTAGAAAAATTGTTAATTGACCTATCTTTGTGTATGTAACTACTACTTCTAATTGGAACTACTTTTTGTGAATTCTTCTCTATATTAGTCATGTTTTCTGTATCCATCCCAAATTCAACCTTAAAAGTAACTAATAAAACTAAAACACCCCATAGAAGCATTAATATTCCAGTACAACAGCAGCACATCTTGCACCACCTTTTAAAGAAGGCACATCTATTTTGATTATTCTCTATGTTAGCCATTCTGCTTTAACTTCTACTACTCCACTACTGTAATTAGAACTTTTCAAATCTCCAACGTTTGTTCCAAACTCTTCAGCTTCTTCAAAGATCTCTCTGTTCACTCAGTCCAAGTGAATCCTTTTTTACTCAGTTTGGATACTCATCATTTTTCACTCCAATTTCTTCAACATCAAATTGTATCAGATTTCCAACACTCGAATCCTCAGTATCTGACTCTTCTCTGATGTCAGTCAAGACTACTTTCAGGATTTCACCAGTATCTTCCTCAACCACTTCTCTCAAGACCACTTCCGGATTATCTTGAGTCACTGTTTCTTCTTTTCCTTCTTCAGACAGTGTCACATAAGACCATTCCGGTGATCTGTACTTTTGGTTGGGTCTTTTAACTCTTTTTATTTCTACTGGTTCTTTTGTTCCCTTTGATTCTTCTTCTTCAGCCTTTGAAGTTTGACTGGATACCTCATTCACTTGTTCAGCTTCCGATGTATTTGCTTTTATTATCCTGTATCTGTCTTTTCACTCTGTTGTTAGGCCAACGATCTCCTTTCACAACCTTTTTCGGCTTTTATTTAACACTCCTTTCTCCAATCGAAGTTCTCTTTCTCAGAACTCGACCTTCTGTTTGTTCATTCTCATCATCCGATTCTGTTTCAATTGCCTTTTGCTTTCGTTTCTTAGCAGTTTTCTTTTCTTTCACAGATTCTTTCACCACTATTTGAGACTTCCCTACTTCTGTCCCTCCGCGGGTCTCCGACACGCAATCTTCTTGCTGTCTATTTGTCCCTTTACCTAGCTCCTCATCAATGTTCCCTACACCTCCTCGGGGATCTTCCGCAATCTGTCCCTCCCTATCTTCTTCTGACCCTGTTTCTTCAAGAATAATCTCAAGTGGCTCTTCAATCTCCTCCTCTTCTGATTCAGGAGTAGTCTCAATGTGTTTTCTCTTTTCTTTTCTTTTTCCTCCACTGCTATTCGAAACTTCAGGCTCTTTCACAGAATCAGAATCTGATCTTCCTTCTGATACTCGCAGTGAATCTCTTGAAGCTTTCTCTGCTTCTTTTCTCACTGATTCTGTATCTTCAGGATCTTCACCATCACTGGAATCTGACTCTTCATAATACTCTTCACCAGTTCCCTCTCTCGGACTTGGAATTCTCAGAGTATGACTTGCATGTACCCAGTGTCTCACTCCAGCACACTTTACTGCAGTCGTTGTAGTCAGAATAACTTGTCTTGGCCTTCCCCACCTTGGAATCAAGCAATTTCTTCTTCTGTGCACCTTAATCCTCACCCAGTCTCCTGGACTTAGATCATGGGCTTGCTTCTTCTCAAGTGTGGTAGCTTCTTCTCCAACCTGGTGAAACACAGAATGAACTGCGTCAGCCAGGCCTTTACAGTAATCCAAAATCATGTCATCAGTTATTGTCATCAATTTATTCACAGGCACGAATGCATGGCGCATTGCACGTCCCATAATGATTTCATGCGGACTCAATCCTGTAGTTCTGTCTGGAGTAGATCTCATAGTCATCAAGACTAGAGGCAGAACATCTGGCCATTTCATGCCAGTGGCTAAGCACATTTTTCCAATTCTGTTTTTGATTGTGCCATTAATCTGTTCAACCACACCAGAAGCCTCTGGTCGGTATGCACAATGTAGCTTCTGCTGTATTTTTAATGCTTCACAAATCAAACCAATGAGTTCATTTTGAAAGTGTCTACCTCTATCAGATTCAACTGTAACTGGAAACCCAAACCTAGGAATCAACTCCCTCAACAGTAATTTTGCCACTGTTAATCCATCATTCCTCCTTGTCGGGTAAGCTTCCACCCACCTTGAAAACAAACAGACTACCACTAGGACATACCTCAGTCTGTTCACTTGGGGCATTTCAATGAAATCAATTTGCATCCTTGTGAAAGGACCTCCTTCTCTGCCAATTGTCCCTAAACTCACCACTGTCTTTTTCCCAGTGTTAAACTGCTGACAAATTAAACACCTTTGACAGATGCTTTCCGCAATTGTCCTAAACTTTGCATTGTACCAGGTCTGTTTAAAGGACCTAATCATCGCGTCCCTCCCCAGATGTCCCTGGCCATGATACATCCTTGCCATTGACGACAAAATTGAGTTTGGCATCACTGGTCTGCCATCTCTGTAGACCCAAACATGGTCTGTTTCTCTTGGAGCACATCCTGCCTTAACCCAATCTCGTTTCTCTTCTTCTCCTGCCTCATCTTGTAACTGTTTCACTTCATCCCACGTTTCTAGGACATTAGTAAACATCACAGAAGGAAAAGACATTTCCTTTTTTTCTCTTTCCCTATTAATTGATTGGTTTAGTTTCGCACAATACTGTGCCACATCGTTAGCATATCTATTGCCAACAGTGATAAAATCCTCTCCTGAAACATGTGCTGCACATTTTACAACTGCTAACTCCTTAGGCAGCTGTATCGCCTCAAGCAATTTTCCAATCAGCTCAGCATTCTTTATCGGAGTTCGACCCGATGTCAAGAAACCTCTTTGTAGCCACAGTTGGCCAAAATCATGCACCACTCCAAATCCATACTGACTATCAGTCAACACAGTTGTTCTCAAATCTTTCCCAATCTCACAAGCTCTTGTCAATGCCACTAATTCAGCAACTTGCGCAGATTTTACTCCTTTCAATGGTGATGCTTCCATAACCTCTGAAACTTTGCAAACTGCATACGCTGCACAAAGCACACCATTATCATTTCTCAGGCATGATCCATCCACAAACAACACATGATCATTCTCAGGCAAGGGAACATCCTTGATATCTGGTCTTGGTTTCGTACAGTACTCAAGCACATCCAAACAATCATGATCATCTTCCATCTTTATACCCACATTCTCAATATCCGGCAAAAGTGTCGCTGGATTCACATTCATACATCTTTCAAGAGTCACATTTGATGCTCCCAAAATCACTTTCTCATACTTAGTCAACCGACTATTTGACATATGCTGAGTTCTGCTTCTTGTCAAAAGAATTGCCACATTGTGAGGTACGAATACCCTTACAGGATACCCCATTATGATCCCCTCACTCTGTTCCAGGCTTCTGCATGTTGCAGCCACAGATTTTAGACAACCTGGTAAACCCACAGCTACAGGGTCAAGTGTCGATGAGAAGTACGCAATAGGCCTTCTCAATTGCCCATGTTTCTGGATTAACACTGAAAGTGCACATCCATTTCTCTCACTGCAGTACAGTTCAAACTCTTTTTCATAGTCTGGCATACCCAGAGCTGGAGCTTCACACATTTTTGTTTTGAGCTCTTCAAATGCTGCCAATTGTTCTGCATCTAGATCCAATGGATCTGTCATGTCACTTTTTGTCAATTTAATCAATGGCTTTGCTATCAGGGAAAAATTAATTATCCACTGACGACAATATCCCACCATACCCAGGAACATTCTCACTTCTCTCTGAGTTTTTGGAGCTTTCATTTCTCTGATTATTTTGATCCTGTCAGTAGTCACTTTTCTCAGACCTTTCTCAATATTATGTCCAAGATAATGCACCTCTTTCTTGCAAAATTGTAATTTGGCTGGGGATACCTTTAACCCTCCATCTGCCAGATGATTCAGTAAAGCTATGGTATCCACTTCACAAGCTTCACGTGTCTTTGATGCCACCAGTAGGTCATCAATGTATTGTACTAGCACTGAGCTTTCAGGCATGATCAGACTTTCCAACGATCTTTTCAATAACTGATTGAATATCGAAGGACTCTCCGTATACCCCTGTGGGATACGACACCATGCTAAAATACGCTGGCCAAACCTAAATGCAAAAATTGGCTGGCTGTCATGATGCAATGGAATTGAAAAGAATGCATGACACAAATCAATCACTGTATACCACTCAGCATCATGTGGAATTTGATACAGAATCACCGATGGATTTGGCACGATGGGACAACATGCCACCACAATCTGATTAACCTTTCTCAGGTCCTGCACGATCCTGAACTTGCCATTAGGCTTTTTCAGTCCCATTATCGGTGAATTACACGGGCTACTCAATAGTTCTCTCAGGACTCCTTGCTGAATCATTTTCTCAATTATAGGAGTTATCCCTTCAATTATCTCTGGTGTCATTTTGTACTGAGGAATGTTAGGATATGCAATTCCCTCTTACACTGCAATTTTCACTGGATCTACATTATTCATCAATCCCACATCCTCTCCTGTAAAATCCCAAACTGCTCTTTTCACTGTGTCTCTCAGCACTTGAGGCAGATCCTCCGGATTGAACACTGGAAATGTACCAATTAATTCACTTTCTCTATTTTCTAAAGTCATCCGGTAGAAAACATCATCATCTGGTGTCTCAAAAGCTATTCCATCTGGTGTACAGAAAATTGTGCAGTTCATCTTGCATAATAAGTCCCTACCTAACAGGTTCACTGGGCTTGTGTCACAGACAATAAATCTGTGCATGTCTGAAAATTTCCCTATCTGTACTTTCACTGGCTCAGTAAGACGTGTTCTGATTTGCGTATTGGCTACACCAACTACTTGGATTGCTTCATCCGAGAGAGGAAGATTTCTAACATCTGTTGACCTGACAGTTGATCTTGTCGCACCTGTGTCTACTAAAAAAGTAACACCCTCTTCATTAATTTTCCCATCCACAAATGGTCCTGCCTGGTCTATTTCTAGAGTTGCACCAAGTATGCACTCTTCTTCCTCTCCTCGGCACCGTCAATAATCACCTTCAGACTCACTCCCTTCACTCTTTAACAAGTACTGTTGTACCTTGTTAGTACGTCTTGGTTTGTTTACCTGCTCATCATTGAAGAATCCCGAATCCTGACTGTACTTTTGTACCCCTCTATTCTGCGGTAAAGGTGGTTTTGGCTCTTGACTCTGCTGCTGTCTCACAACTTTCTGCTGTTGTTGCTGTTGCTGCTGGTTATTCCCTTCATTCTGCACCTGTTGATTTAAGGATTTACCCTCATTTAATGGTGGATTAGGACATTCAGACCTCCAATGTCCCAGTTGGCCACAGTTGTGACATGGGAATTTTTGCTTTGCTTCCTCAAGACTTCCCCTTCCTTTACCTGCAAATCTTGGTCTATTTCCTGTATTATTTCCTGGATTATTTGCCTGTTCCACCAACTGTGCTTCCTGTCTTTCTGCAACTTTCACCTGTGCCCACATTGCTTTTTCTTTCAGCTTTCTTTGTTTTGCTTCAATTTCATCACTGAAATATTTTGCATGTCTCAGAATCTCATCTACTTTCTTACTCTGCCAATCCACTGTGTGTTCACGAATTCTCTCACTAATTTCAGGTCTAAGACCATATACAAATCTGTATACAAAATGACTCAAATCTTTGTCACCCAGGTGTTCATCTCCACTGAATTGTTTAAAAGCCAGTATCAGCCTTTCGTAAAAAGCATGAACTGATTCTTTTGCTTCCTGTTGTGTTCGATCTATTTTAACCCAGTCTGTCTCTTTTGGAGGAACTTTACTCTTCAGGTATACCATCACCTGATCGTACTTCCTCATCACTTCTGGATCTGGTGCCCCTGTTCTCGGATCTCTTGGATATTCCTCACTAGGCCAACTCACAACTATTTTACACTCAGTCCACAAGTCTGCTGGAACAATTATATCAAACAGACTATTCAAGTCAACCCACAGCACTTTTGACAATTTCACAAACCTGTCTACCTGCCTATACCACTCAACAGGCTTTTCTCTCAATCGAGGGAAATCATTCGTAAATGATAAAATATCCTGTCTAGTCCATGGAACATGTACATATCCTCCTCCAGGTATTTCTCTCATGGGAAACTGCTCCACTGGTTTCTCTTTTTCTCTCACTGGAAATGCTGAGTAAGTTGTTCTATCTTCACATTCATCCCTTTTCTTATACCACCTATCCTTCCACTTTTCCACATCACCCCATCTACGCAATAATGCCACCATTTCTTTAATTTGTCCTGTTCTACCAGAATTATTCAAATTCTCTATGTCCTTCTCTGTGAAATCCATCCTGTACGTTTTCTGTAAAGCCTTTACTTTATCAATGTCAACTCCTTGCTCATTTGCTATCGCTCTCAGTCTATCATGTGTATTTCTTGCCCTCCATGTTATGCTCTTGCACATGAACAATAATTCACCATCATGATGACTTTTCAGGATTTCTGTCGGAACTGTTCCTGTCACAAGCTCTTCTAATTCTATACGTAATTTAACCACATCAACAACTTGTGAATCTTTATCCTTTTTCTGAAGAACCTTCATCCAGTCATTTAGGTCGTCAACTGTTATTTCCGCAGTTTTTCTCGCTGAAACTATTTTTTTCTGCGGTTCTAAAATTGGCATCCCTAAACTACTAGAATCACTAACATCCATGAATTCACTACCTGTGTCATGTCTTGTTTGTCTCAGGTCATTTCTCCCTGTTCTTTTACCTGAATCTCCTGAAGGACCAGCTGAATTATTTGCAATATATGGAACTACCAGCCCATTTTCACCTGCTCTCTGTCCATCAAACATAGGAATTACCGGACCTATAGTAACAGGCACTGTAACAGCTTCCATATTCATCGTTAACTCTCTAATTTTCTCAGTCAGTTCTGTTGTCGTCTTTGCTAATTGTCTGGCATTTCTGGCATTTTCCTCTCTGAAAGAACTATTATTTCTTGATTCAGATGTCATTTTTTCTTTCTCAACTGTATCTCTTATCGGAGAAACAACTGGTGTACTTTCTTCCGATTCTGATCTATATGGAGGTGGTCTCTTGTACATCATATCATTCAAGACCTCATCTTCAAACTCTCCATATCTTCTCCTATCTGTCTCAGAAACCCTTTCTTCTGAAGGAGCCGAAGCGTCAACTGTTCTCATAGGATATAATCCATCTGACATGGTAGCATCTCGCCATCTTTTCATTCGATCCTGATGTGTCTCACGATCATGTCTCCTCCCAAACATATACCTGTACTGACCTCCAGTTCTCTGTCTTTCTCGATTTAATACTTCTTCTTCCCATTCCACTAAAGCCTCGAACTGTGTAGGTCTCGGCTTTGGATCTAAGCATAACATCTTTTCCCGTAAATTTCTCAACACGGCCAGATTAAATGAACCATGTTCTGGGAATGCTAAAACACCATCTTCTTTAGTATACCTGACCCAATTCTGCAACCATATACAGGTATGTAATCCATATTTCGCAACCATGAAGGATGCAGGTGTTTTCGCTGGAGGTAGCAACTCACCCTCTCTTGTCTTAACCTCTTTATCCTTGCTAAACCACTTCTTAACCTTTCCAAAGAAGGTTTTCTTCTTTTTCTCTTCTTGGTAATACATTTTAACGCTTACCAAACTCTCTACTCTTTCCGTATGGAGCGTCTACGTCACTAAATAGTTCTTCCAATCCCTGCGCGACTCACACTAACGCACCAATCCTAGCACGAACCCTATTCTGAGTTACTATCCAATCAGTGCGCGAACTTTCTGACGTCAGTAACCGCTGCAGTCTCTGTCTCCTGTCTCTGTCACTCGCCTACCCCTCCTTTACAAAAACTCTCAGTAGACTTCGTGTGTCAAAATTTCTACAAAATCTATTAGTTACAACATGAAAACATCTCCATTGTCTGCTTCGCTAACCACAGAATAGTAAAAAGAGTCTATTTCTCAAGAGTCAACAACTTTACATACATCTCATAACTGTTTCCTCTAGGACGTATCCAAAAGAGTCTTACAATCAATAAATGTATATGCATTCACGCACATTCATACGAGAAAAATATAGTACATGCACACAGAATCCTGTTTCTTGAGAACAGCGCACAATCTGCCTCTGTACAGAATTATATCTCTCAACAACTAAGCAGCTTACCTCCGCCCAGTTCTGCAAACAAGCTCAGAGAATACCTATTACTCCTCCCGCAATAAGCTTTAACGGCAATCCTTACGGATCCCTGGGACTTAAGACCAGAGTTTCACAGATAACCTTCACTACGATACACACTCCTTATATACCAGAAATTTTCTAATAGTAACATACAATGCCACTGATTCCGAACCCAGACAATGTGAACGCGCAACTTCTATTGTCACACGTAATTCCTTACAATCCCGTCTTTCCCGAGAGCAGCATACCTTCCCCTGCCCTACTACGGAACTGCTTCCAGCTTCCCAATTCCAGAAGCACTACATATAACTCAACAGTACGACTCCAACATTTAGTATTAGTACATATACCAAAAACATCAAAATAAATCAATAATCAATAAGCTAATTTACAAGCAATCTTATCTTATCAGATCAAGACAACCATCTAAACCATCCTCTGCTACCAGAGAAATTGATACAGATCAGGGTATCAGAAATATGCCCACTACCACAGATAGAGTAATTTCACAGTTACACGCACATACATTCATCATACGCTAGGGCCCATTTCACTAACATACGCTCCAATACTCTACCAGCAGCAAACCTGTGGGAAGAAAACTCCTAAAGCACCCTGCATCTGTATCTAGGCGATAGGACCAGTTTAGTGGTTGCCTAACATAATATAAACAATCTATAAACAATAATCATAAAGTCTTCAATAAACGACAAGAAAAGAAACAACCAACACCATGTTTAAAAATTATATTGCTTTATCTAAAATTAGTCAAAGTAAATCAGAATAAATCATTTCTCATAGTTACCTATTCTAACTAGTGTCAGAACGGGTCAGGACCAGTCTCTCAAAAGTCTTTTCAGGATAAGGTCCTCAGCGTCAGTCCTCAGCAACGCAAGTTCACGCAGCAAGGCGACGAAAGAAAGTGTGGGGAGAGCCCTCCCTAAGCTAACATTTTATAATGCAAAATATAATGAAAACCCACATGAATTCAACAAGTAAAATTGTAGCACTGAGCAGAACGAGAAGGAAGGGATGTAACTTTGCAACATCTTGAAATCTCCGCTCAGGAAAAGTCTTAATACGCAAACCTCAGAACAGGAACCAAAAATTAGAAACTATTAAAGTTCATTTCCCTCGGCAAACCGGCTTTAGCACAGAGTTCTTTCTGAGGCTCTTTGTTTACCAAGGACAAATCATTTCTTTTGGAGATCCTCCAAACTTGCTGATGTCCTCCCGAAAATTTCCATATAAGGACTACGGTCAGTTGTCTGTAACCGAATTCCAGCAGGGGTCTCCCTTGTCACATCACAGATTTCGCCTGCACCAGAGCTCAGCCAGGCTTCAAATTATTCTCAGTTATTTTCATGAAGGCCTCCATAGGCCATAATAGACCATCTTTAATTAAAGAGACAAAATAAAGATTACTACATCATAATGATTAAACAGTGTTAACCCCACTAACACCCTTATGTGTATGCATTTATCTAGCTTTGCGACATATAGAGCATTAATTCAAACAGCGTTTTGTGCTCAAAATAAATAGCACATAGCAACGTTTAAACATGAAAACTTGCACGTTATTGTGAATACATAAACAGCACACGCATGCTAACCCTCGTGTAACCTTCTCTTATGTTAGAACAAACAGGTTGATTAATAGAACGCACTTGCACAAGACAAATAATTAGTTGTTAATTATTAATAAATTAATAAAACGCATAGACATGCCAGAGCTTCAAAAGCCCCAGAATTTTCTAACAGAAAACTCTGCTCCAGCACTATCATATTTTGTGCTGCAGCTCTGCAGAACAGGGGGGCTGCTGTGACACAGTAGCAGGGGGAGTGGCAGACACACATTGCAAGTGCGCATGAATATTTGGCCAGCTATCTAGAGCTGGCCAAACATTGATGTGCAATTACCATGTTCTCCACCCAGACTGCATTACGGACTGGTTGAAGAAAACAAAACATTGTAGCGTTGTGATTGGCTTAGGGGAGCCTGGATGCTTACCAATTACCACACTGCATTGCAGCGTTGTGAAAGGCTTAGGGAGCCCGAGTGTGTTTCCTGGTCGTTCTGGTGGTGCTGAGCGACGAGGAAGAGAGAGAGAGACACACAGCGGTACAGTACGTTTTTTTTAAATGATTTTAAAAATAATTTTATTTTCCTTAAAACCCCACCCACCCCCACCCCCGATTGGTGCACGCCGCGACTGCTTGCACAGTTGCCTTCATCAACACCGGTGTCAAAGGTTAAGCCCCTGCCGACTCTGGTGTCCAAACCTGAAGTGAATCTTGTTGGATCCCAGCCTAGTTTACACTTTGACTCTGCTTCAGTGTAACGAGTTCCCATACGATCTGATTCAGACAAGGCACTCACTCGACCACGGAGCTGTTGTGAAAGACTCTATCATCTTTTTTTGGCTCTGATTCTGACCAGAGTTTGCCACCATCTCATAATGATGATGGGGATGATTTACCGCCATATTATAATGATGACAGTACATATTTGGACTTGTAAGAGGCTAGTGGGCTTAATACTTTCCCTGATACAGGGTTGAATTTGCTCCTTAAATTCCCAAGGCAGAAGAGTTCTACATTTTCCGTAGTGATTACACTTGCAACAGTTGCATTCGGTTGATGTCAATATAAATGTCCTTCCTGATGATTTGTACCATGGGCCAGCCTTGTCTAAGCTCTTACTTCCATTACAGGATGCAGAAAAATATGTAATTAGGCCTGGCCTAGATACTATTGATTGCTTAGGGTGTTCCGTCACCGTGCATGGGTGTGATCCGTTTGACTTTCTATGCCTTTTATTTGCTCCTGTCTATATGGTGAAAAGGCTGATTCTGTCCTCAAATGCTTTAAGAAAAGCCGAGCCATAGCACACTCCTTGGGCCTTTCCACCCCTACTTGACAATGTTCTCATCAGTTACATCCCTCCTGAGGTTACTCCAGAGGGTTGGCGTATAGACAATGGCAGGTTACGCAACAGTCACCCCAGGCTTGCTGTAGATCAAGCTGCCTTTCTCAGCCTCCCGATCTACCAGCACCAGCCTAGAAGCTGCTTTAGTTTTTCCTTTAGCAGCACACAATCATTCTATGGGAGGTGGCCTCAGGCATTTTCTCCCAGTGTGGCAGTGTAACACATTCAACAGATGGCTTCTCCAGATTGTCTGGCAGGGTTATGATCCACTTATTTATTTTACTCACCTCCGCTTCCTCCCACATCAGAACAGCTTTCAGATGACCACCTATCCATGTAGAGGCAATAGTTGCGGGATTTACTGGTCAAATGGGCCATCAAGAGGGTGCCAGCTTCTGAAGTAGGGATGGGTCACTTTTTGCATATGTCGAAGAAGGCCCGAGTCCTTCATCATTTTTTAAGTCTTTACCCTCTGAATTCATTCCTTTGGAATGGCAAATTCAAAATGCTCACATTGGCCCAAGTATTGTCTGCCCTGGATCTGGGCGACAGGGTGGTTGCTTTGAACCTACAGGACGCATACTTTAATTTGCCTGTTCTGCAGTCCCTCAGACATTATTGAGGTTCAAGGTCAGCCAGGGATGGGAAACAGCATTTACACTGCTGCTTGAACTATGCACAAATGCATCTTTACAATTCATTCATTTACCACACAAGTCATTAAAACAACTTACCTTGAGGACAGCTTTGTTGGATTAATGTTAGACTTTAAGTCCAGTACTTTCCCTACTGTTGCGCAGACTGGTTTTGGAATAGTAAATTATGCTATTCCAACTCCAGTGCTGTCCCTAAGGCAAGTCATCTTAATTACTTGCCTGGGAACGGAATATGTTGTAAAGACACATTAGTTGTTCGGACTGCATGGTTAAGGCAGGCGTGATTAACTCCTGTGTGGTTCCGACGTAAAACCACGATGCAGTTCATGGCATTTTCTCTCTCACAAGAGTCCAGGTCATTGTGGCTATGATCCTGATGTTTCAGCCTCTGGTGAACTTGGTGAGAGTAACTCTGAGGCTTTTTAACCTGCTGGCCTCATGCATCCTGCTTGTCCACTTCATCAGGTGTAATACGCAGGCTCTGCAGTGGGATCCAAAGTTCAGTGTGCCCAGCACCTAGGAAACCTGTCCAATGCTATCCAGGTTTCTGACAAGATATGGAGTAGTAACTATTAGATTGCAACCTAATCAGTCGCAGACCCCTTCCCACCAGAGCAGACTGTTATAACCTGCATAGCCAGTAAGGGATGCATTCTTTATCTGCGAGGCTTGGATCAAAAGACTTTGGTCTCTGGCTGAAACCTTCTCCACATAAATCTGTGGCTTTGAAGGCTTTTTTGCCCTCCATCAAAAGAAGACTGTTGCAGGTTCTCATGGACAACACTACTGCCATGTGGAGTGAATTCTGGGTCTTGGCCTAAGTGGTGCTGTGCCTCTGGTGTTGGATGGGCGTCGGGCCGCCACCTGATTGAGAACCACCTTGCAAGATCTTTAAACACCAGGGCAGATGAGCTCAGCTGGCAACATCTGGTGGATCACAAATGGCGGTTGCATCCTGAGGTGGCACATGGCATCTTCTAAGGTCTCAATGACTTTCCAGTGTTTTTCAATCAATATAAAAATTAAAAATCAATTTTTTAGATATTGAAATTCAGAAGACTGCAACAGGTCTACAAACAGCAGTGTACAGAAAGCCTACAGATGTGAATAACGCGCTACACTACACAAGCGCATATCCACACTCACTCAAGAGACATTTACCAGTATCTCAATTCACCAGGATTAAAAGAATAACTTCTGATCATTTGCTGAGTGAGCTTCTCATTGAGGAACAACTCAACAGATACAAGGAAAGAGGTTATCCAGATGATGTGTTGACAGAAGCAGTAAGAACTGTTGCCCAAAAAAAAGTGAAGACTTATTACTGCAAACGAGGAAACCCTCTAGTAAACGTGAAGTACTTGTCTTAAAACATTCAGCACAATCGGCGCAAATTAAAACCATCATCAGGAAACGCTGGGAAATCGTTGAACAAGAACTGGACTTTATTAGTCTGTTTCAAGATGAACCTTTGTTTGCACACAATAGATCCAAGAATTTAAGGGAACTTCTGAAGCCAAGACATCTCTCAGCAAAACCATGTTACTGAGGAAATGCTATAATTGTGGATAGTGTGGCAATATTATTCCTGGCAACACTTTTGCTCAGCCACACACCGGCAAAAAGATTACATTGAGACACACATCAGATTGCAATACTGAGAGTATAGTTTACGCTATTCAATGCCCCTGCGGGCTTGTTTATGTAGGCAGAACTTCAAGGAAAATAAAAACACGAATTGTGGTACACAAAAGTATGATTCGAAACGGGAATCTAAATTCATGTCTGGCAGCACATTGGGTGAACTCATCACATACAATTCCTCAGTTGAGGTTTACTATTTTGGAAAAAATGTATTTAACTCCAGGCATAGATCGACATACAGCCCTAGCACGCAGGGCTAGATCAAATATTTAGGTACGGTGATCCCTGGAGGGCTCAATGACAATTATGAACTCTTATGTTTTCTATGAAAATCCTTAAACTCATGAAATGAATATGCCTGTTAACCTAATTGTATATTTACAACACCATTGTGCAAGGATTTTTTAGAACATATTTCTGAACAGGATTTGCATTCACCTTCCTTTCTCTCTTGTTTCTCTTTTGTTTTGTAATTGCTCACCACAACGATAGGAACATGCACTTTATTATTTGTTTTTTCAACGGGGTTCGCCGAGTGAAATTTTATTGAGGACATGTTCAGGATACATCAGGATGTTCACAATGTCACATCACGATTAGTTTTTACATAGTTATATATTTAATCTCGCTGGTTAAGATCAACTGAGCACACAGGGCAAAAATCACTATTATATGGTGATCTAACTAATAGACACGCGTTTTTTTGTATCGGTGTTATCACATCATGTTGTCCTATAGTTAGATTGCCAATAAAGTGCCCTTTGTTTTTTTTTTTTACTTTTTTCACTTCGTTCACTTCCGGCTCTTTAAAATGTAGGATACGCGCACACGTTCATACGCACGCAGGTGGCGGCGACAGAGTAGCAGAGGAAGGCATACCGTGATAGTATCGCAGGTGAGCTCTTTATAAGATTTTTTAATAGTTGCTGTTCACCGTTAAGGATTCAGGGTAGAAGTACTGACTGTTCTTTTCGTTTTATATTTATTCCATTTTTCAGTATAAGTGCTTTATACTCACACTTACCGGTAAGCCTCGACATCTTAAATATGCGAGCTCGGTTTCTTCCTGATCTGTCTCTGTCTTGGCGTTTTGTGCCTAGATCGTTAGGTAACTTATTTCAGATCTCACACGCGCTTATCACTTCGTCCTTTCAGAAAAACCTGGCTACCAGTATTTTGTTTTCAGTCGGGTAAGCATGTTAGATGAATAATGATATTTAGTTCATGTATGATCACCCTCTCACGGTTTTTTCCTCACGGGCAGGATTCTCGTCCGTTTGATGTATATTAGATGCATGGTGGAATCTTATTTGCACTGAGCACATTTAACACGTTTCCGTTGGTGCATGGGGCTAAGTGGGACCATCTCGTTCACTTTGAGTGCAAATCCTACCTTAGACATTTCGAATTGTACAATACATTGACACTCATGAGATATTCTCATTTTTGGTGTAGTTCCGAACGGAGGACTTCCTCAAATACGCCATCTTTTCTACTATGTAAATAACCCCTGAAGAAGGGTTCATCATAACCGAAAATGCATTGGGACTTATTTTGAAATGTGTATTTCAAACTTTTGTATTATTGAAATAATGAGTTTCGTATGACATTGCATCACAGACCTATGAGGATTTAATTGCGTTTGTGTAATGCACATTGTATTTTCAGAATCAATGAATAATACAAGATTATTGAATTTAACTTTCATTGAAATTGTGGTTAAGTTTGTTTTTTAATTTTTATATTGATTTAAAAGTATTGGAAAGTCATTGAGACCTTAGTGTCTTTAGCTGTGCATCACGCAGGTTTGGGGCATCCCAAACCTTGAGTTCATTTAGCATTACAAAGGGGTTAGGGCTAAACCCCACAACGTGATAGCACGCCGATAAGCAGTTAAAAGATTTAGTAATATTGCATCAACTGCACAAAAGAACATTTACATAGGTGTGCAGGTCCATCCATTTATATTACTGGGCATCTTCTGACATTGGTGAGAGCCATAGTTGGATCTTTCATCACCCAGACAGCGCATTGTTAAAACTTCTGTGTTAGATTTCCCAAGGGCTCTCTCTAGACAATGCATTCAGGCTACAGTGGAGCACAGGAATCCTGGACCTCTTTCTGCGCTGCCAGAGTTCTGAAGAAGATAAACAACTGCGCCCAAGTCATACTTGTGGCTCAGTTTCGGCCAGGAGAGTGTAGTACCTGGAACCTCTGGGCATGAGCACTTGTCCTCCTCTGATCAGGCTACTGCTTTGGTAAGACCATCTGTTGCATCAGCACGGCAGGGTACTGCACCCAAACCTACATAATCTACACCTCCATGGGAGAAAATTGAACAGTGGCAGTTCACTTCTTTTGATACACCACCTGAGGTTGTGGATGTCATCCTCGCAGCCAAACGTCCCTCTACAAAGTCAATTTGTGGTGGGTGCTGGGACAAATTTGTGGCCTGGTGTGCAGTCCGCAACACAGACACTTTACAAGCCAAACGGTTGGATGTATTACTGTTTGTTTAGTCTTCAGCTCAGCAATCTCTTGCAGTGGGCACTGTTAAAGGTTATTTGTCGCCATTTCTGCCTTTTTGTATTTGCTGGACAAGTTGTCCGTTTTTAAATCCTCTGATGTGATGCATTTCATTAAAGGTTTCACAAGCATGTTCCTTGCCAAACTATTTCTGATGCCACAGTGGGATCTTAACTTTGTCCTGACATTCCTCGCGTGCACTGCCTTTGAGCCGTTGCACAGCTGCTCGTTGTGCTTTCTGGCTTTCAAAACCGTTTTTCTCATTGTGTTTACTTCAGCTCGTCACACGAGTCAGTGGCAGGTTCTCTCAGTGGAGCCACCTTACACCACCTTTTTCCTAGTCATGCTGGTGTTTAGATCCCGGATGGCCATTTTGCCAAAAGCTGTGACCCCTTTTCATATTGGGCAATCCATCACCCTCTGTACATTATTTGCCCCACCTCATCCCTCTAAACAGGAGAGGCTCCATCACTGGACTCCAAAAGGGCCTCAAGCTTTTACATTGACTACACCAATGACAATTGGTGGGAAGATACGTTTTTTGTGGTGTTCTCTGGGCAAAGAAGGGCAAGGCGGTGCAGAAATAGATGTTGTCGAGGTGGATAGTCCTCTGCATTAAGACCAGCTATGCACTGACCAAGAAACAATCTCAGGACGGCCTGAGGGCTCATTCTACCAGAACCAAGGCTGCAACCACTGCACTGCCACGTGGAGTTCCTGTTCTTGACACCTGTCAAGCTGCAATGTGGGTGTCTACACACATGTTCACAAAACACTACTATCTTATAGCCAGGTCATACAGGAAGGCATTTTTCCTATTCAGTCCTCCATGACTTTTGGTTCTGAGCCCACTCTATAGGTATTTTACCTTAAGAGGTACTACTTTGCTATATATCTCAAAGGTGAGGAATGTGCCGTTAGAAGTAACCATCAGAAGAACAAGTTACTTTCCTTTACTAATGCTCTTCCTGGTGGTGACTCTATGTAACTGCAGATTACTCACTGCCCTCCCACCTCCCTATTCTGTAGAGTGGCCTCTTCTTACAATCTAAAAAGGTTCTAAACTAGAGAGCTGCACACTGATGCAATTGTTTTGTTTGGTAGTTCACTTATTGTGCCTCCTTATTTAGAGATAGTTTGTAGAGGTTGTTCGCAGTAACATAAACATTCCTTATAGGGACAGTCGACCTATGGGTTGCCCTGTGTAGGCTTGCAGATATGAGTCTTTTTCAGGGTAGTATTGGCTGCAAAGTCTCAGCTTATGCTCTAGTTGTTCTCTCCTATTGTGTTGCACTCAGTCTTACTCGGAGGCATTTGAAATATAATGGAATCTGTTGTCAGTTTTGCAGTGATCCCAAGAGTGGAATGCCTATTCCCTCGCCAGACCACTGCACAACCTATTTTTCTGAACAGGTTCTTCGAAAGACAGGCAGACTCTGAAATGCAGAAAGTGTATTAACTCCTTTGTAGGTTTTGCCTGGCAACAGCGCATGTGCAGTCGCTGCAAGGGTTATTGTTTACTCTGTGGGGCTTTGAACCCACCTGTTGGTTACTGTTCATTGGCTTTGTGGTTACTCTTATTTGCTGCCTCTTAATTTGCCAGTGCTCCCTGGGGTCACTTTCTGTTCAATAGTTTGGAGCAGCGATCATGTACTGATCGATTTACTTTTATTAGTGTTCTTCCACTGTCCATCTGCTGCTCTCTGGACTTAAGCTACTATTTCATTTATTCTTTTCCCATTGCTTCTTCCCCTCCCACCCTTCTCCTTGTTGCTTCTTCCCTCCCCCACGCCCACCTGCCATAACAAAAAAAAAAAGCACTATTACTGGGCCAGCCCTTGCCTTGTCATAGTGCTTATTTTATTCCAGTCCTGTTCCCTTATGTGTTGTACTTTCCTTCCCTCCCGTTGTCCATATTGTTTTATAATGCTCCCTCCCTTGCTTAATGCCAATCATTTTCATACATTGCCCAAAGATCCGTTTATATAGCCATAATGGGAGTAGTGTATACTTGTCTACTTCCCACATATTTCAATAAAGTAACCCAGAATGAACCTAATCATATTGCTCCGCTTACAATGTAATTGTTAATTGAAGCACTAGACCGTTACTGTAAGATGTGCTAGGATCTGTGCAAAAGCTGCCCTCCCTTCTAACACAACCATATGGAGAGTGAGGAGCTATGTGTGGTACTAATGACTGCCCCCTTTTTAGATCGAGCTTTCGAGACTTCTTGTATATACTTTAGTATATACTTCTTTGTGGGCTTAAAGCAGCCCGTTGCTTTTGATTTGTTTGTTTCAGTGTCCTTAAAAATTCCTTGCTTGCTAGTGGTCAATCTTTCCTCCTTGTCCCTTCTTTTCTTCAGTTATTTAATCCCACAGAGCAGTGCCCCAGTACTTGTACCCTTACTTGTACCCTTACTTGTACCCTTCCACTTGCCCCATTGTAACATCTGTTTAGGGACTAATTTTCCCTTTCTCTAACAGCATTTGACCAGAGCGCTGGATGTTTTCAGTCACTCAAGGTCGCTCAAGGTCGGTTTCTGTAGACAAGGTTGTAAATCATGTTCTCCTCATGTTACATTTGCTTTGCATTCAAAGACCGAGGTCAAATTAAGTGGCTGTTTTCTGAGGGCGCTGTTTCCCCCGCCTCCTCCCTGCAAAGGGAATCTGAAAGAAACACGCAAGGTATAGATTCCTTACCTTAGAATTACCCCCAAGCGTCCAACCGGATCCGGAAAGTTTTTTCGTTAGCAATACCTCTGCGCATCGGAAGGTGGCGTCGGTTGGCTCCACGTCCGTCATCGGTGTCGTGGTCGCCGGGATGACGCCGCCCTTGTGCGCTGACATCAGTTCTTTCTTTTTCCGCGCCAGCCAGCGCAGATCCGGGAAGAGCGGTACCTCAGTCATTTTTTTTACTTTTTCTCGACTTTTGTCAACTTCTTCTTTCGAGTCTTCGACTCCAAAAAGGTGCACAAGGGATGCCCGGTTTCAAGGCCTGCGGTTCCTGTCATCGCATGATGTCGTAACGGATCGGCACCGCGTGTGTCTTTTTTGCCTGGAGCGTGACCACGACCCCAAGTCATGCTCCGCTTGCCGGTCGATGGGCCCGAAGGCTTTGCGGGAGCGGTCCCGAAAGCTGCCTGAACACCGGCAGTCGGCTCAGCGTCGTTCGAGGTCCCGGTCAAGAGGGAGGTTGAGGGACCACTCGAGGAACCACCAACATTCCGGTTCGAAATCATCGAAGTCTTAGCACTCGGGGTTGGGTAAGTCGAAGCATAAGAAGTCGTCGAAGCATCGTTGCGCTTCGATTTCTTCTCGTCGGTCAGCCGATCCGACGAGGCACATGGGTGGTGCCCCTCCCGCGGCTCCATGTGCGGAGCCCGAAGAGTCTGCTCCGAGTTTCCCTCCCTTTCCCGGGACCCGGAGTGACTCCCACCCTGCTTCATATATTCTACGAGGCGATGCATGCTATCTTTGGGCGGACCGACCCCGCCGGTGCGGCTTTGGGCCTCGCGGACTCGGTTGGGAGGCCTAGGTCTTTGTTGCTGGCGGCTCCAGCGACGCACCCCCCCTGGATCCAGGCCTGGATCCAGCTCGCGCTGGTTGACCTCGTTCCGGCGCCGCTTTCGATGGCATCACTACCGCACTCTACGCCGGTTGGCCCCCCCGGACGGTGTTGACCCTAGCCTCCTTCCCGACATGTACACAGAGCCGGACCAGCGTTTTTGTGCCCCTGTTCACTCCTGGCGTCCCTTTTCAACCACATTGGCACCCAGATGATGAGAAGGACTGGGAGGGGTCAGGTGACCCTTTAACAGACCAGTTGGACAGTAAACAGGACTGGAGAGAGGAACTGGGGGATGCCAGTGGTTTGGACACCTCCCCTGACCTTGGCATGTTGTCGTCTCCTACCGTGGCTACAGAGGAGGTAGTGTCATACGCAGTGGTGTTGCGTAGGGCGGCCAAGGCTCTCAACCTTGAGCTTCCTACGGTGGGGTCAGAACTAACCTCCTGACTGAGGTGCTTCAACCGGCTGTGAGCTTTTCAGAGCCTCTGCTGCCATTTAATGAGGCCCTCACCGACATCCTTTGGGGCACGTGGCCCAGGCCCAACACGGGGGCTCCCGTGGACAGGATGATTGCCCGACGCCACAGCCCGGCTCCAGGCGACCCCACTTTCCTCTTCCATCATCCCACCCCGGAGAGCTTGGTAGTCCAAGCTTCCACTTCCAAGAGCACCTTCCCTACCCCTCCACCAGGAAGGGAATCCCCAAAGATGGACCAGCTTGGCAAGAAAATGTTCTATTCAGCCAGCTTAGGACTGGGGTCCGTAAACACTGCATGTCTCTTGGGCCGTTATTTCCACTCAGTGTGGGATACAGTGGCGCAAGTGCTGCCTCAGTGTCCAGAGGAGGCCCAGGCAGTGCTCTCCTAGGCTGTTGCCGCTGGGAGGAATGCAGCAAAGTTTAAGATAACATTGTGGGCTGGACACCGCTGACTCTCTGGGCAGGACCATTTCAACGTCTGTAGTGCTTTGTCGCTACACCTGGATGAGGTCCACTGGCTTTTCAGGGGATGTACAGAACACCTTGATGGACATGTCCTTTGATGGCCGTCGCCTTTTTGGCGACAGACAACACCCTAGAGTGCTTCAAGGAGTCATGGGCTACAACCAAGTCCTTGGTCCTCTCCACCCATCCGGCGCAGTCTGCTTTTCACCCCTTTCGTGGTTACAGGAGGGGTGCGCCCCACTACGTCCCGCCCAGAGCCACAGGCTGCAGCAACTTACCCAACCTACGCGCAACCGGGGACATGGGAACCAACGCTGTGGTTCAGGGGGGCCAGCGGACGGGCCAGTCCACCTAACCCCCTCCCCCCTCTACAGCAGCCTCCAAACCCTCCTAGTCTGATCTTTCAGGCCCATCAAACGCCAGTGGGCGGCAGGATTCGCCATCACCTCACCCACTGGCGCACCATCACGTCGGACAGGTGGGTTTTGCAAATAGTCCGAAGGGGTTACTCCCTCCCCTTCGAGGCTAGCCCTCCAGCCATGCCACCTCAATACCACCGCATGTCGGAGGATGACCAGGCCCTTCTCCAGCTGGAAGTTACGGCTCTCTTGGCCAAGGGAGACCTCGAGCGCGTTCCTGTCCCAGAAGTAGGTCGTGGTTGTTACTCCCACTATTTTCTGGTTCCCAAGAATGACAAGGGCCTGTGTTGCTATCTTGGACCTCAGGGACGTCAATCGCTTCCTCCGGAAGGAGAAGTTCAAGATGTTGATGCTTGCTCAGGTCTTGTCTGCCCTCGACCCGGAAGACTGGATGGTAGCATTGGACTTGCAGGACGCCTATTTTCACATCCCCGTCCTGCCGGCCCACCGGCGTTACCTACGGTTCATGGTAGGCCACGAGCATTTTCAATTTACCGTGCTCCCCTTTGGCCTTACCAGCGCCCCTCGGGTGTTCACGAAAGTGATGGCGGTGGTCGCAGCTCATCTGTGCAGATCAGGGGTTTCAGTCTTCCCCTATCTCAGCAGTCGTCTCCCACCTCCAGACTACGGCGACCTCCTGCATTCGCTGGGGTTCTCCATCAAAGTCGCACCTGATTGCCTCTCAGAAGCTCCTCTTCATCGGAGCGGTTCTGGGCACGACACGGTTTCGGGTCTATCCTCCTTAACAGCGAGTCTGGGATATTCGGGCTATGATTCTGATCTTTCAGCCTCTAACCCGGGTTTCGGTCAGATTTACTCTGAGGATGCTGGGCCTCATGGCCTCCTGCATCCTGTTGGTCGATCATGCCAGGTGGCATATGCGAGCGCTGTAGTGGGACCCGAAGTTCCAGTGGGCGCAACATCAGGGGAATCTGTCTGATTGTGTCCAGATGTCAGAGGGCACTGCTCAACAACTGCAGTGGTGGCTCACGAACCAGGATTGGGTCAATGGCACATCCCCCTCCCTTCCCCAACCAGAACACACAGTGGTGACGTACGCATCCCTTCTGGGATGGGGTAGCCACATGGGAGAGGCAGAGATCAGAGGCCTTTGGTCTCCGGAGGAGTGTGGCCTTCACATCAACCTTCTGGAGCTCTGGGCGATTGGACTTGCACTGAAAGCATTCCTTCCCGCCATCTGGGGAAGAGCAGTGCAGGTTTTCACAGACAACACCACCGCCATGTGGTACTGCAACAAACAGGACAGGGTGGGGTCGTTGACCCTATGTCAGGAGGC
Source organism: Triturus cristatus (assembly GCF_964204655.1). Lineage (NCBI taxonomy): Eukaryota > Metazoa > Chordata > Amphibia > Caudata > Salamandridae > Triturus > Triturus cristatus. Next base: position 367,584,133 of record NC_140585.1, read on the forward strand.
CCTCCACCTCTTGACATGGCTGGAACATCAGGGCATATCCCTGGTGGTTCAACACCTGGCAGGATCCCTGAACGCCAGGGCAGACTTACTCAGCCGCCAGTGCATGATGGATCACGAATGGCGTCTTCACTCGGAGGTGGTGCAAGGTCTCTTTCGACAGTGGGGAGAGCCTTGGTTAGATCTATTCGCCACTGAAGAGAACGTGCAATGTCAGCAATTCTGCGCGTTGGAATTTTCAAGGAGGCACTCGCTAGGCAACGCTTTTCGTTGCGAGTGGAGTTGCGGTCTGTTGTACGCCTTCCCTCCTATACTACTTCTGCCCAGAGTGCTGAAGAAGATCAGGCGCGACCGGGCCAAAGTCATTCTTGTGGCTCCGGATTGGGCACTAACAGTCTGGTATCCCGAGCTGCTCAACATGGCCATCGATCCTTCGATCAGACTGCCTCTTCGGGAGGATCTTCTGTCGCAGAAGCAGGGGACGGTCCTCCACCCAAACCTGTCCAGTCTCCACCTCCTTGCATGGAGATTGAATGGCGGCAGTTGACGTCTTTCGACCTGTCTCCCAAAGTTTGTGATGTAATCTTGGCAGCCAGACGCCCCTCCACTAAGACGGTACACGCCTGTCGGTGGAACAAATTTGTGGCATGGTGCACAGCAAAGGCTGTGGATCCCCTTTCTGCCCCTCTTTCTGAAGTTCTCTTGTTCCTTCTTTCTTTAGCCCAGCAGGGCTCTGTTCTGGGCACTACCAAGGGCTATCTTTCAGCCATCTTTGCCTTCCTTCGGCTGCCAGATCAACCTTCTCTTTTCAAGTCCCCGGTAGTTAACCATTTCTCTTTAGGCTTAACACATCTTTTTCCTCCAATCCCCTTTGTTATGCTTCTGTGGTACTTGAATCTTGTTCTTACTTAACTGTCCTTGACAACTCTTGACTCTCAAGACTGCTTTCCTGGTAGCCATCACTTATCCTAGAAGGGTGAGTGAGCTCCAGGCCCTTTCTTCCAAACCTCCTTTCTTGTCTGTCCATCCGGACAAGGTGGTTCTCAGGACCTTCCCTCCTAACGTGGTCACTGCCTTCCACATCGGGCAGACCATTACTTTGCCCACCTTCTTTCCGCTTCTGCATCCTTCGAAGGAGGAAGAGATGCTCCACCGTCTGGACCCAAAACATGCGCTATCTTTCTATCTGGGTCGTACAAAACAGTTCTGGGTGGATGATCAGCTCTTTGTTGGCTACGTGGCGCCAAGAAAGGTCGGGCCGTACACACACACACACACACACCATTTCTCGATGAGTTGTTTTGTGTATTAAGGCATGCTATTCTTTGGCTAAAAAGGAGCAGTTGGGCTATGCGCCCATTCCAGCAGAGCTGCAGCAGCCACTACTGCCTTGGGAAGAGGAGTTCCACTAAATGACATCTGTCAGGCGGCCACGTGGGCATCGCTGCACACGTTTACAAACACTACTGCCTGGACAGCCAAATCCAGAGAGAGACTGCTTCTTTGGCCGTTCTGTTCTCCAGGACTTTCTGGTGTGATCTTGGTTCACAGACCCACCTTCGGGGTTGGTATTTCTGCAGTATCTATTTTAAGGTAAGGAATCTATAACTCACGTGTTTCTTTCAGATGAACAAGCTAGGGTAACGATATATCTAAGAAACATTAGTTAGTTGTAGATTCCTTACCGCCCCACCCATCCGCCCCGTTCTGCGAACTGATTTCTAGGATTAAGGACATCCTTTCAGGGCCCTAGCTTTGTGCACCAGTGGTCCGTGTCTTGCATGGCTCTGCGTTTCTGGCGCGGAAAGTCGTGTACAGAACTGACGGCGCACGAGGAAAGCGTCTAAGTAGCTGCCGCAACGTCATCCCGGGGACCACGACGCCGGACGTGGAGCTGACCGACACCACCTTCCAACGCGCTGAGGTTCTGCTGGCGAAAAAACTTTCCGGATCCAGTCTGACGCCTTGGGGTAATTCTAAGGTAAGGAATCTATAACTAACGTTTCTTACAGATATATCGTTACCGAAGGTAAGTAACTTGTTCATCTGACCACAACTATTTACATTAATTTCCAGTTACGCGCTGCGACGGGCAGAGAAAATCACTACCATTACATTTTTGTACTTGTATTGCCCCAATTTAAGATGGCGGCCGTACTCATGTGCAATTACATCATTCGACTCATGGCGAGGCTGTCTTGCTAATGGCTTAGTCACAGGTGCTTCAGATCGGACTGCTCTTCATCCCCCCGCCCGCAATAGGGACATGCTTGCTGCTCACCGTCCCTTTAATTTCGAGTGGTGCAGTCACTGGCTTCACGTAGCCAGGTGAGGGCATGGTCTCTGTGCCTCATTTCATTCACAGCTGTAGCAAGGGTGAAACCTGTGTGTCCGCCCAGGGCGCTATTAGAGCAAGAGTAGGGGCACCTACTTTTGAAACATTGTCTGTACTTCTGCAGCCACGTGCATCAGCCCCCTCACTTAGTGCAAACACAAGCCGTGCAATAGCCGGTTTGTGGTGTCAGTGGGGTCGACGGCTGCATGTGTGGATGTGTAAAGCTCTGGCTCAAGGGAGACTCCAGGATTCATCCCGCGCCTACTTTTGGACTCGCCTGTGTTGGTTCTACAGCGCTTCATACACTACTGTTTAGCGCCAAAGTACTTTGTCTTGAACAGAGGCCCTTTCTATGACCTCTTGTGTCTTAAAGCATCTTACTACTGGTAGAGGGAAACTTCGGGCGCCCCTGAGGTCTTTCTAGTTTTTTTCCAGCATTTATTTATGAGAGAGTAAAAAACAAAAGAAGCTGATGGGTTTTGAAAAAGGATGGATTTCCCCACCAGTTGTGCACTGGGCCAGTCTGTGCTGGATCATTTACACTCCGAACCGCCACCAGGATTTTAAACCTCATTAATCCGATTGACAAGTACCACAATGGAAAGCTGTTAAAGGGCTCTGTACAAAGCTCCTCGAGAGAGAGAAGGGCATCAGGAGGGGCACACAAGAGTGCACTGACGTACCGGCTGTAGACACCTGGCACAAACTCTACATAGGTGTTGTGTTAGGGACGTAGTATTCTAATGTCAATGTTGTTTTCAGGGTTGGCTTTCATCGAACAACCCTTGACCCTGTTTAGGCAGGTCGCTCCCCACACCGCACAGCACCACCTGTGTGTTGCGCCCTTGAGCCCCGCTGCCGCTCTACCTTGAGTTCGACGCCCTCCTCCACCCGCAGGCTACCAGCTGTGCCTCATCCCTGGTGGTGAGTGGTAGGCCATAGGTTTGTTTGCTTGCTTTGTTTTTGCCTGTATTGTAATTGTTTTCACTGTACTAGCTTTTCGCCCCTTCATTCCCCCGGTTTCTGCTGTGCCCCTCTTTTTCCTTCTGTACCTTTCGCCGATCCCACTTTCCTGCCGCTGTGTCCCCTGCGGCCTCGCCCCCTGCTCCCATTCGTCCGCACCCTCCTCCCAGCTGCTCCTCCCTCCCACCTCCTCTTTTTATGGCATCCGCGCGCCGCTGGCGCGCCTAAGGCAAGCCCATCTGCGCCCATCCACGCCTGGACTGCGCCCAGCGCCAGAACCCCGGCCCCCGCGAACGCCACAACACCCATCTCTGTTACGTTGCCAGCACCCTCCACGCACTCAACACCGGACGAGCACACACCTGCTTCCAGGCCGCCCCGAAGCGCACCCAAGGACCCTTCTCCTGCCAGAACTGCAGCTTCACACCTCCCTATCCACCCACCAGGACAGGACGCAACCACCTCAGGTGCATACTCCTTAACACCCGCTCCACACGTAAACATGCTGTGGAACTCTGGGACCTGCTCGACACGTCCTCCCGGGACGTCGCCTTCCTGACAGAGACCTAGATGATCAACTCCTTGGCACCAGACATCGCCATAGTCATCCCGGACAGCTACAAGATCACCCGCAGAGTAGGATGCGGAATCACCATCATCCACAAGTCCACTCTCAAGGTCTCAACCTACTCCGACGACACCCTCAACACCGCCAAACACCTGCACTTCCTGATCCACACTGATCCAACACCATCCTCCGAGGAAGTCTGATCTACAGGCCCCCCGGACCCAGGCCACAGTTCCTTCGCCGACTTCGTCAGCATGCACGCCCTTGCGTCCACGGACTACATCCTCCTCGGGGACCTGAACTTCCACCTCGAACAACAACGACACCAACTCCGCCACCCTGATCAACAACCTCGCCAACCTAGGACTCAGACAGCTCGTGACAACGCCCACCCACTCCGCCAGCCACACGCTTGATCCCATCTGCTCCGCAAGCTCCTACGTCTCCTTCAGCCACACCACCGAACTCCACTGGACCGATCATCGCTGCGTCCACTTCACCTTCAAAAAGCTGGCCACGCACCATCGCACCAGACCGATCCCCCGCCGCTGCAGGAACAACATAACAGAAGACCAGCTACACACCGCCCTTGCCCGAAGCCCACCCACAGACCCCACCGACCCCGACGCTGCCGCCAACAACCTAAGACGCTGGATCGACGACTGCATCGACACCCTCGCCCGGATAAAGAATCCCTCCAACACACGCCTATCTGAAAAAAGGTTCCCCCTCTATTTAATTCTAGGTCTGGGAGAAGGGGAAAATCAACATAAATATAGCAAAATGCTTCCACCCAACCTATAGTTGTTTAATTGCGGCTTTCACAAGCTCTATAGGGCTCCCTATACTATAGAAATCAAAATATACTATCAACTTTTCATTTGAACATTTTATTCAAAACACATTTTTTTCCCTCCATTTGAGTTTTTTATTCAGATCATGTCTTTTCAATTCATATGAATATATTTTTTTAGATTATAATATGATTTTTTTTTAAATGGTGAATATAACACATGAAAATACATCGTTTTTATAATTGTGAAAAAATCAAAATTATTGCATTATATACATTAAAAACCTGACAAAAATGTAACCAACACATTTACCAGTTCAATTGACAATGTACATGGATACATTTTTGCCACTACATTAATTCTGCCCTACCCCCCTTAAAAAAGAAACAAACATTTCTATAAAAAGATCAAACAATTGTGCCAGTGTTTCCTCACTGTGAGGTTGTGATATCCTGGGTTTGGTAAAGGGTATTTCTTATGAGTTGATTCTTATGAGCTATTCCCAACCAGGTTGGGAATAGCAGAGTTACTAGACGCGATGCAGTAGGACCGCCCTTAAAAATTAAATGCGGCCTGACTGTCTGAACCAGTAGTTTACCCCAAAGATCCTCCGGACATCATATTGGACGACATCAACTCATAAGAAATACCCTTTACCAAACCCAGGATATCACAACCTCACATTGAGGAAACACTGGCGCAATTGTGCCAGGGGTGAAAGTGAACCATCCTACTAGTAGGAAGTAATCAAATTAGGAGAGGGTGTCTGGCTGGCAAAGACACAGCGGATTACAGAAAAAGATAACTCTCTGATCGTTTCAGCAGGATTTGTTCATCGCACCTTCACTATTGAAAGTAATAATAGAAAGTGGATGGCCCTGAGGAAGGTGGACATTAAGTAATTGAATCCACCGAAACGTATGTTGGTACTAGATATCCCGGGCTATCGGCCACACTACGGATGGATGAACAGGATCTTCATCTTGCGGTGTTGTAGCACACTTTTTCCAAAGCCTCGGAGATATTAGAAAGATTGAATGAGTGTATGCATGTTCAGTATGAATGATGGTAGAATGGAGTGAGAGGTGCGACATGATTTGATCTCTTTATAGAAATGTTTGTTTCTTTTTTAATCGGGGTAGGACCGAATTAATGTAGTGGCAAAAAATTATATGATTTTTTCACATTAATTATAAAAACGATGTATTTTCATGTGTTGTATACACCATTTAAAAAAAATCATATAATCTAAAAAAATATATTCATATGAATTGAAAAGACAAATATGATCTGAATAAAAAACTCAAATGGAGGAAAAAAAAATGTTTTGAATAAAATGTTCAAATGAAAACTTGATAGTATATTTTGATTTCTATAGTATAGGGAGCCCTATAGAGCTTGTGAAAGCCGCAATTAAACAACTATAGGTCGGGTGGGAGCATTTTGCTATATTCCCTCCAACACACGCACCAACAAGACTGCCAGCTGGTTCACCGCAGACCTCCAAGCAAAACTGCTGAAAACTGGAGAAGAAATGGCGCCACAAACAGACACTAGAAAACCAAGCAGCCCACAAGAACGCCATGACCTCATCAGATCCGCCAAAAAGACCTCCTTCAAGGATCGCCTTGACAACATTGCACACAACAGCAAAGAGCTCTTCAACATTGTGAAGGAACTCTCCGACTCCAGCTCCAACACCAACGACATCCGACCATCGCAAGACCTGTGCTACTCCCTGGCCTCCTTCTTCCACCACAAGATTGCAGACATCCACGACAGCTTCGACAACCAGTCTACCACAGCAGCCAACGACACCTCAGACCCCACAGCCACCACCAACGGCGACCCCCTACTCACCTGGACCAACATCAACGACGACGACACCATCAAAGTCATGAGCACCATCCACTCCGGCTCCCTGTCAGACCCGTGCCCTCACCACATCTTCAACAAAGCCAGCCCCACCATCGCACCCCACCTCCGCAAGGCCATCAACATCTCCGAGACCGCGACCTTCCCGGAGAGCTGGAAGCACGCCGAGATCAACGCTTTGCTCAAGAAACCCAAGGCAGACCCGAGGGACCTCAAGAACTTCCGGCCCATCTCCCGGCGAAGGTCATCGAGAAAACTGTCAACAAACAGTTGACCCTCTACCTCGAGGAGAACAACATCCTGGACCCGTTCCAGTCCGGGTTCCGCAGCAACTACAGCACCGAATCGGCCCTCAGCGCAGTCACCGATGACATCAGGGCCCTGCTGGACAAAGGTGAGACTGCAGCCCTCATCCTTCTGGACCTATCAGCCGCGTTTGACATGGTCTGCCACCGCGCCCTACGCACTCGCCTTCAAGACGCAGGAATCCGAGGCAAAGCACTGGACTGGACCACCTCCTTCCTCTCCTGCAGAACCCAGAGCGTCCGCCTCCCTCTCTTCCGATTCGAAGCCTCCAAGATCATCTGCGGCACACCCCAAGGATCCTCCCTCAGCCCAACGTTGTTCAATATCTACATGGCCCCGCTCGCCCAGGTCGGCAGATGGCACGACCTCAACATCATCTCCTATGCCGACGACACGCAACTGATCCTCTCCCTCACCAAGGACTCTCTCACCGCCAAAACCAACCTTCGAGAAGGAATGAAAGCCATCGCCAAATGGATGAAGAACAGCCGTCTAAAGCTGAACTCGGACAAGGCGGAGGTCCTCACCCTCGACTCCACCTCATCTGCCTGGGATGACTCCTGGTGGCCGCCGGCCTTGGGAGCAGCACCGAATCCCACCGACCACGCACGCAACCTTGGATTCATCCTCGAGTTAACACTCTCCATGACCAAGCAAGTCAACGCCATCTCATCCTCCTGATTCAACACCCTCCGTATACTTTGAAAAATCTACAGATGGATCCCCACCAACACTAGAAGAACAGTCACCCGGGCCCTCGTCAGCAGCAGACTGGACTATGGAAACGCCCTCTACGCGGGAGCCCCGGCCAAACTACTGAAACGACTGCAACGCATACAGAACGCCTCTGCACGCCTGATCCTCGACATCCCTCGCCACAGCCACATCACACCCCATCTGGGAGACCTGCAGTGGCTTCCAGTCAACAAGAGGATCACCTTCAAGCTCCTCACCCACGCACACAAGGCACTTCACAACACTGGACCAGCATACCTCAACAAACGACTCGCCTTCTACATCCCGAACCGCCAGCTCCACTCCACCGACCTCGCCACTGTCCCCCACATCTGAAGAGCGACCACCGGCGGCAGATCGTTCTCCCACCTAGCCGCCAAGACCTGGAACACCCTCCCCATCCTCCTACGGCAGACCGAAGACCTACTAACCTTCAGGAGGCTACTCAAGACCTGGCTGTTCGAACAGTAGCAGCACCCCCGACCCTTGTGACACGCTTTACAAATGGATTGATTGATTGACAAAGTTCAAACACAGCGTTGAATTGTGAATTCATGCTGCAGTGCATGAGTGAGGAGCATCGACTGAGCTGTCTGTGGGCACCATTTAAGGAACAGCTGAACGTGCTTCTGGCCTCAAGTGAGTTGGATTGGCATGATCTCTGGTTCTAGAATAGGTTCTGCAGGCCAGGAGCTGTCTGAGTGTCCATCTGATGCACAGTAGGTGGCTTCTGGTCAGCACTGAGATGTATCAAGGGAGCAGTCTGTGAACCTCAATCGTGGCATGAAGGAGGTACACTGCCAGAGCTTTGTGGGTGTGTCTCACAGCAATCGAGTAGCAGTTGAGGCTAAACTGTCTACTTGCATTGATTAATACCACTGCAAAAACGATTGTTATCAACATTAAAAGGGCTCAGGCAGTCCTAACTTTTTCCAGGTTTCCAGCGCACACCTAGATCTCTGCAACAACTGCTCAACCCGCTGAACTATGCTGTATAAAGTTACATGGGTACAATCCAATGGTCCAGCACCCAAAATACAGTTCAAGTGTTAAACATTATTATGACACAAGTAAATGTCAGTGGATTATCTTCCATAAGAAAACATGGACTTTCAGCAGAGTTGTTTTTTTCTTCGATCCTTTATTCAGAAATTTCTTTCAAACATGTTAAAACAGACCATAGCCAACGCGTTTCATCCTCGCGGACTTCTTCAGGGCTATAAATAATACATATATATTTATAAAATTAATATACATTATTTACAAACTTTTTTATAATACACACACTTTGTACAATACAAACAATCATTACATCTTGTTTTATGAAATAAGCAAACCATGTTGTTTCAAGTTTCCTAATTCTTTCTAACGAATCAATAATTCAACAATTCTTTTGACATGTAGAGATAGTGCAAAAGGCTTCTAATATAGCTACTTATTTCACCCATTCTTATTCATCTTATTTGTATAGGATCTTGATCACTCTGCTGATTTCAATATTAAAAAGGAACAATTTTATAATATATTCCTAAGGCATGTCATTGTCTTACATTTATGTATATTTTCATAAATATTTTTGGTCATAATGGAGCATAAGGAAGACCTTTAACCATTAACACAGTGGTACACATTCCATATCGCTTACCATTAATTAGTGACTTTATTTTTCTGTGGTCTGTGCTCTACCGGTTAAAATTGCAGAATTCTTTCTTTATGGTCTTTTTGTATACTCTTACGATATCTATCAAGAAAATCATTTATTTTTTAGAACACAACACATATATGGCATACATGTAATACTGTCAGAATATATTATTGATTTTTTTACTTTTTTTACATGTACATTTGGTAGAGTTCACTATCCGTACCTGAGCGAGAGATATGGCGATTAGACGCTTTCTATTCCTGATTTTCACAATTCGTTAAATTATTCAGTATCAGCCATCCCTCAATTCAATAGTCATCTATCCATTGGAACAAACAACATTTAATATGTAACTACCCATATCCATATACATCCCAATCTAATATACATAGGTCTCTTTATCACATTAAAGGCATTTATTTTAAATAGAAATACTTGTCTAATTTACTCAGTTTTTAAAACAATTTCTCAGATGAACGGTGTTGATTATTTATCTGCAGCGAGACAATTTTAAGTCCCAATCTCACACTTTTATTTGAGTGTAAATTAAGCACACCCACAGTGAAGCTGCCAGCTCATAAAGTATACCTCCATCCTACTATTTGGTCCAGTCTAATACACATAAAACTCCTCGTTACATCAAAAACATTTATTTTAAGTTAAAAAAATACTTGTCCAACTCGCTCGATTTTAAAAAAAAATCTTAAATGAACAGAGTTGATTGTCTATCTGTAACGAACTCTACTAGGGATAGGTGCAATTGTGCTTTGCCCCAAACCCTTCTTTTTTCGCTTAAATAAAGTTACATGGGTGTAGATGACAGCAGATACAGAAGGAGGGATACCTGGGTAAAGGACCAAGTGTTGATGGAAAGATTGTGAGCCCTCTCTTCTCCCTGCCCCACACCCTCCCAGCCTGTGCGGTCTCTTCCGGTCTCTAGATGGTGACCAAAGGGTTACATAAACCTGTGAATGCGTCAGATTCTAAGGTCTTCCCAGGGGTGCAACAAGGAGAAACACCTATATTTCTCCTCATTTGTTTTGCTCTACCTGTGCTGCATTCTGTAGCACGCATAGAAGGAGAAAAACACCATCAATTATAGTTTTGTTTGGAGGAGGGTGTCACTTCTGCACAAAAACAATCACCCCTACAGTGCAGACACCCTTGCATCATGGCACAAGGGTGCCTGCATTGGCCCATGGCAGCCCATGGTGCACCAATGCAGGGGAAACGGACAGGAATGCACCATATCTTGTAGATACAGCGCATTCCTGCCCTTGTCTTTCGACGTACAGCAGCGCAGCAGGAAGGCTTGCTGCGCGTCAAAATATTGTAAGTGAGGCCCTCAATTTGCGCTTGCCGATATTTAGAACGTGAGAAGTCTGCAGGTATAGTATGCACCTGAAAGAAAGTTACCAAGGGCAAGTAACTTTTTCATTGGGTTCTCCAGGTACACCAAAGAAAAGCCAAACATATTTGCTTCTTATGGATACATCTAAGTGAGGATTCCTCACCTTGAGAATCTCTCCCCTCCCTCCCCACCCCCTTCATCAGACGGGGCATGGAAGCTCAAAAGCAGGACTCCTGCATGCCAACAGGTTGTGCTGTGAAGTTCTGCATCAACATAGTTCCGCTTCAGAAGTGATGAGTAGGGCCACATATAAGCGCAACCCATGTGTGCTGATGTCAGTTCATTTCTTTACCCATGCACCTTCATAATGCGCTACTCCTCATCTTTGCCAAGCTTTTTCACACAAATCTTTCGTTTTTACTAGTATGCAAGGGAAATGTCTTCTGAAACAACGGTCTTTAAACCTCTTAGGAACTGTTGCAAACAAATGTTTATGACACCTTCCAACAAGGTATGCCGAGGGTCAGAGCACAACTGAAGGACCTTCACCCAGATGAACCCGAAGGCCAGATGAGATTGAGTGATGTAAAACTCTGCATTTCCAAACATTAGAAGACTCCACAACACAGTCAGAAGGAATGTCCCGTTCCCTCTCCCAAAGTCATTCCCACAGCAGATCCTCAACGTGTCTATGGGGAAGACGACGAAGAAATGCAAAAAGTCCAAGTGGGAATAAACCCCTTTCTGTCACTCCTTAGATGGCATCAGTGTTCCACTCAGTCTTGCTCCTGAAGAGCTGATTAAGAATCTGGTCCCAATGCAACAATAATTTTTTGGGGCCATTAGCGACTAGCAAATCAAGGCCTTTAGGGCGGCCATGCTACATATACTTGGCACGTTTCTGGCATGCTTTTGGGCCCCAAGGATCTGAAGAGGCCGCCAATTGGTGGTCTGCCTTGCAGATTCGCCCTTGGCACACTCTGTGCCTCTTGATTTGTTTTGATTTTTACATTTGTAGAGCGCACGAATGCCCGAAGGAGTCTTGGCGCTGAAGTTGGATGCAAGGAGATTCTGCGAGGATGGTTAGCAGGGGTATAGCCAGGTCTTGATAGCCTTTCTAAAGGCGAAGAGTGTAGGGCTGTTTTTTATGTTAATGGGTAGGAGGTTCCATAGCTTGGTTGTCCTCAGCAGAAAATTTCTTCCACCCCATCTGTTCTGCCTGAATTTGGGTACTTGGACGAGTTTAGTGTTGGAGGATCTGACACTTCTGCCTGGGACATACCATTGGAATTGAGTTCTCAGGAAATGTGATCCTGAGCCGTGGAGTGCCTTATAAGCCAGGCACAAGGATTTAAATTGTATCCTCTTGTCCACGGGAAGCCAATGTAAGTCCTTTAGCTTATTAGAGACAGATTCGAATCTAGGGATGTCCAATACCAATCTTGCTGCCGCATTCTGGAGGCGTTGCAGTTTGGTAAGGTATTGCGTTTGGATGCCTGTATATAAGGCATTACCATAGTCCAGTGTAGACAAGGCAAGCGCTGTGACCACAGTTTTTTATGAGTCCAGAGGAATAAATGGACATATTCTTCTGATCAATTTCAAAGTATGCCAAATGGAGGATGACACCTTATTTGTCTGGGCATTAAAAGTCAGTTTATCGTCGAAAATGAATTCGAGATTTTTGACTTTCCTCACTGGGAGAGGGCAGTCGCCCAGAGTGTCAGGCCACCAGTCGGGAGACCAGAGATCGGCCATAGTACCTAGCAGCATGATCTCGGTTTTATCACCGTTTAACTTTAAGCAGTTGCATCGCATCCAATGATTGACTTGAGTCATGCAGTTCCTAAAGCGATCTACTGATTCCTCTATATTGCCAGATACTGATACCACTATTTGAGTGTCATCGGCATAAGAGACTGGTGTGAACCCAAAGTTTCTGATGACTGAGGCTAAAGGAGCAACGTAAATGTTAAAGAGGGTAGGGCTTAGCGCCGAGCCCTGAGGTACCCCACATGGCGTCATGAAAGGGTTAGAAGAGTGTTCTCCCAAGGTGATTGTGAAAGATCTATCTCTCAGAAAGGACGCCATCAGCTGGCGAGCAGAGTCTTGAATCCCTAGTTCGTCCAGGCGTGCCAGGAGGATATCATGGTTCACGGTGTCGAAAGCCGCAGATAGATCTAGCAAGATCAGGGCGGCCTTCCCTCCTGTGTCTAAGGCATTCCTGAGACCTTCCGCTGCCATCACCAATGCTGTCTCGGTACCGTGCTGTTCTCTAAATCCATATTGTGAGTTATCCAGGTAATTCCTGGAGGCTACGAGATCCTTTAGTTGTTGGTTAATCAGCTTCTCCAGTACCTTAGCTGGAAAAGGTATTCTGGAGATTGGCCTATAGCTGCTGAGGTCTTTAGAGTCCAGGGTGCTTTTTTTTAGTAAGGGATTTACTGCTGCGATTTTCCAGGCCTCCGGAAACACTCCTGAATGGATTATCTCCGAGAACAGGCCGTGTAGCTGCTAACTGAGTATGTCTGGAAATAAGTGCATTATTTTTGGCGGGCAAGGATCCGTTGGATTGCCGGATTTGATGGTTTTTACCACCTGGTGTATCTGTTCTACCGTAGGGACCGTGAAACGGAAGTCTTTTTTGGGATTTGATGTAACTAGTTCTTTATCTGAGTTTGAAATGGAGTGGTTTGTTTTGAATAGTTCAAATACTTTGGCAACTTTGTCCACAAAGAACTTTCCTAAGTTACTGCAGAAATCAGTGCTGCCTTCCAGTTGATTCCTGGGTGAGGGACCAGCTAATTTTTTAATTGTCGCGAAGAGTTCCTTACTGGAGTTCATCGTCTCTTTGATTTTGTTTGTAAAATAATTACATTTTTCCCTGATCACAAGTTTTTTGTACTCGGTTAGTTTGAGCATAGTCATTTTTTAAGTTTAGATCGTAGTTAGCTCTCCATTTTCTCTCAGCCCTCCTGCATGTTTGTTTCTGTGCCCTGAGTTTTACAGAGAACCAAGGTTCTGATGGCTTTTTCCGTTTTGGAATAAAGCATTTAGTAGGGACTGCCATTTTTACCGCTGTCTTTATCCAAGAGGAGATCCTGTCGACTAGATGATTACTGTCGGGCACAGATTCCGGTCTGGTCCTGATGAGTGTCTCCTGTAGGAGCTATGTGTTGATTTTTGCCCAGTCTTGGTATATAACTGACCTCTGGCCTTTGGATAAACCAAGTTGTACCTGACTAACGGTAATAGAAAATATGATGGCTTTATGGTCTGACCATGTAACGGGTAATAGCTCTGTAATTTTAAGGTTAGGGTTAGGGTTAGGGTTAGAGGAGAAAATCTCATCCAGTGTGTGTCCTGCCACATGAGTTCCTTGATTAACGATCTGGTCCAGGGAGAGTCCAGACATTGCGTCGAGCAATTCGGCAGTATTGATGTCCGTTATTTTTTCAAGAGCCAGCTTTCAATTCTGCACTGGATTCTGTGGCAGCTTCCGTTCCTGCGCCACTCTCTTCAAAAGTTCCCTTGACTTAATGTTGATGCCGTAAGAGGATCCACCACCTATAATGGGTTCGGACACCAAGCCAGCCTTGTCTGGACCATAACTAAGGGCACGCTCAGAAACCAACAGACCAAAGCCAATAGCCAACCCTGCAGATTCGAGCACATTGCCTTTGCCACACAACAGACCTCGTACATTACACCAGCTGTCTGATTTAGATTCTGATAAAAATGCCTACAATGAAGGTGACAAATTTGTCCCACAGTATATGGATTACAATTGGTACATGGACACTTCTCCACACACTGGACTTTTCTCTCTACCCGGCTGCCACAGAGGAGAGTGCTCTTTCGCCTTTGGTGTGCAAAGGACTGCAGAGGCCCTTGACCTGAAGCTCCTTCTTGGAGGTAAAGATTAACATTCTCATTGAGGTTCTCTAGCTTGGCCAGGCACCTACTGAACCTCGCCTGCCATTTAAAAAAGCCTTTGAGGATACCCTCTTGGACAACTCCATGTTCTTGGCCCCCAGTCAATAGGCACAGACCAGCGCTTTGACTTCCTAACTCAACGCCTAATGCCCAAGAGTTTGGTGGTACAGGCATCCTCCAGCAGAATAAACCTCACAACTTTAATACAACCCCTCCTGACCGCAAATCCATGGAGACCTTTGGCAAGTGCATCTTCTCTTCTGCCAGCTTTGCCTTACAACGTCAACACCAACTGCCTTCTGGCTCACCCGCACCCATGTCTTGTGGGACATGGTAGGCCCAATCCTACCAGCAGTTCTGGAGGAACTACAGGCGTCTTTAGCTCAAAACATCTAGGATGTCCGGGTTGTAGCAAAATTTGTTAATTGATAGAGCCTTGGCACAATTGATTTGGTCGGGCTATGGACACGAGTGTGGTGCTTTGGTGCCTGCCTTGATGATGTGTATGGGTTTCTCGGCAGCTGTCTCTGCATCTTTAATGGACATGCCATTCAATGGTTCTAGCGCCTTTGGTGAGAAAGCGGACTCAGCCCTGGACCTCTTTAAAGAAAGCTGAACCACTCCACTTTCCTTGGGATTGTCTGCCCATACCAGGCACTTTCCTCAGAGGTTTCACCCCTTTCGGGAATATGTCAGGGGTTTTCAGTATCACCAGACTATGGCACAACAGACTTCTCAGCCATTTCTTGGCTGAGGCCATGGCTCCCAGAGAAAACATTCAGGGGCAAAGGCACAACATGCAGCACGGTCCCCTGCCACTCCAGTGACAATAGCCGCAAAACCACTTTAGTATGTCCTTTTCGACAAACACCCACCCTGTAGGTGGAAGGATGAGACATTTCCTCCAAGGGTTGCAAGACATCACTTTGGACTCATGGCTCCTCCAAATTGTTCAATGAGGCTATGTCCTCTCATTTCTTTCTACCCCATTGCACCTTCCAGCCCATCAGCGTGGCTGACTGAGGACAGCATGTTTGCAGCAAGAGGTGCAGGCCAAAGGAGCCATAGAAGGGTTAGGGCCTCAGAAGAAGGAACTAGCCCTCATCCTATTTGAGCTCTCCACCTTTTAAAAGCTGCCTAGTGGAAGGACAAATTCAAGATGCTCACGCTGGCCCAGGTCTTGTCTGCCCTGTGGACTGGATGGTAGTGTTTACCCTCCAGGATGTGTATTTCTACGTTACCATCCTGCAGGTCCACAGGTGTTATCTGCAGTTCACAATGGGTAGGAGCATTTTCTGTTTGCGAAGTTCCCTTTTGGCCTTACCAGTGCCCCTTAGTTGCTCAAAAAATGTGATGGTGGTAGCACAATCTTCAGATGTTGGGTGTGCCAGTCTTCCACTACCTCAACAACTGGCTGTTGAAGGCAGACTTGCAACAGACAGTCGTAGACAATGGCAAACCGAATATTGTTATAGTTTACTATCAATATTCTGAAGTCACAACCGACTCCTTCACAGACACCCCAATTCATCAGAGCCATACCCTACCCTGACACTGCCTTCCTACAGCAGAGAGTCAGGACATTCAGGACTCTGGTCTACAGCAGAAACCTGCCACCAATTTGTTGGAGTTGTCTGGATACCCTCACGGGTGATTAGCTGCGTTTTGCAAATCTTGTTTGAGTCGAGGGTGATTCACTTGCTTTAATGCTTGTTTTACAAATGCAAGTCTGTTGTTATTTGCATAGAGACAGTCTTCATCCCTACATCTCGGAAGAGTAAGCCCACCAATCGCACTGAAACAAACTGTTAAAGCGCCCACAGAGACATGAGCCTGTTTTCAAGCACATTTGGCATTACAATATGCAGAAACATTGGCAACAAGCAGTCAACAAGCACTTTGAAGTGAATTTATGCCTTCAGGTTAGCGCTTGCATTTGCATCTTTTCACTTTACAAGCACTAGCTGTTAAGTGACAACTGGACCTAGTGAAACGTACACTGCAAAAGCCACAAAAGATTCTTCAACGTTTTTTATTTTAAGGAAAGAGTCTGTTATGATAGATACATGGTTTAATTAGCGTTTCAATAAAAACAGTTATCGCAGACTGGCAAGCCAAACACAATAAAACCGCAGATGTGGCTAGAAACCTCTGTATCGGACTTTCAATCTTGGGTAACATGGTCCTGTCTCTGTGGGAGCTGGGCTAAACACCCAGCATCCAAACAATGGAACCTGGCTCTTATCAACTGCAAATCCTTGCCGCGTCACAAATTGGATTTATTAACGCTAATTGATGATGAACAATTTTATGCCATGTTTCTTACAGAAATATGGCTACAAGATAAGCCCCTACCCCTCGGATACTACATATGCAGGAAAGACTGCACTATTAAAATTGGCAGGGGAATTTCTATTATACTAAAAGATAAATACAGGTGTATGTACAACCCCCTGCCCATCCCAGACTGTGAGAACATGTCCTTTACAATAAACCTATCACCTACATTCTCTTTTCTCATGAGTATTAATAAATAGACCCCTAGCCAGTGCTCTAAGTTTACAAAAGCCCTGCTGGAGTTTGTGCCTAGCCATCAAAAAACACAAACCTAATGCTCCTGGGAGATCTCAACGTCCACTTTGCCAAGGCCAACAACCCAATCGCATCTGGCATTAAATTAATTGGAGTAAACCAAGGTCACGCACAAAGAGCGGAAGGTCCCATTCAGGATAAAGGGCATCTACGAGACCCTGTGTTTAGCAATGATGCTAACATTAATATCAAGAAACCATATGCTATGACGTGGATGGATCACTTCTTGATCTCATTTACACTGGATGGTATCCCACACGCTACAGACAACAAGCTCACTTCCAGTCTTGACCAAGGATGGTCCAAACTGAACACAGAAACATTGGTTGCCTTCAAACTTACCATAGGGGATGACTCCCTCAGCAGCCAACTCCAAAGTTAAATAGTGGATTATAAAATCGCTTGACAAAACAATCCCAATTGCCGCTATCAAGACTGGGGGAAAACAAAATCCACTCCTTAGTTTACTGCTTAACTTGTATCCTTAAAAAGGGTGCAGAAACTTAGAAAGGAAATGGAGAACAAAATTATGAAGAAAACCTAAAACATTCTTATCAGCTAGCACTCGGGCACTACCATCAGGAAATTAAAAAGACCCAGCGTCATATTATGAAGCCAAATTGAAAGAGCCACCAATGCCCCAGGGAACTTTTTCAAATTGCCAAAACCCTCTCCCCACCTGGACAGCAGTAGCAGCCTACTTTCAAGAAAAAAAATCTTGGTTATATATGGCGAATTACAATAGACAAAAAACACCTCGAACAACTCACCAGAGACGGACATATCTCATAGGGTTCCGATTTACCTCTCTAACTTCCCTCTTCAATCTATCTCTCACCACTAGACTGGTTCCCCTAACCTGGAAACATGCAGTGGTCAAATCTTTTTAAAAAATATATATATATATGATCTCGTCACCTCTTGCCCCGGGAACTATGGACCAATCACACTGCTTCCAGCCATGGGGAGGATACTGGAAAAACATGCCAACCAAACCTTTACCTATTTCAGGAAGAAAACTCTCCTCAAACTCGCATACAGAATTCCGGCCACAACACAGTATGGAAACCGCACTCCTAGCAATAACAGAGGGGTTGAAAATGCTGCTGGACAAGGGAGGTGCCGCTGCCATTATCCTCCTTGTCCTGACCGTGCAGCATTCAATAAGGTCGACCAAAAGACTCTTATTCACAAGATGAGTGAAGCCTGAATAAAAAAAACTGATCTCGCAACTGGCTCACCTCATTTTTAAAAGTTAGGTCTTTTCAACTTTTTATGCTCTTCGGACGTCTTCCCCATGAAAAGTGGGGTTCCACAAGGCTCTGCATTGAACCCCACACTTGTTAACATTTATATGCGGACAATGCCCAGGAATTTGGGCTGTCGATAGTCTCTTATGCAGACACACAACTAGTCGTCTCCCTTTGACCGAGGATAGGACTGCAACACCAATAGTTGGCCCCTTGCTTAGAAAAGGTTGCAAGGTGGATGTCAAATTGTTCGCTTAAATTGAACGGAGACACAACTGAGTTGATGATCCTGGGGAACAGGCCAGAGTCCCAAATAAAGCTTGGATGGCTAGCGTGCCTGGGAACTCCACCAACCCCGTCTCCCCCCCCACCCCCCCCATAAAAAGCTTAGGCATGTGGCTGGATAGTTCCCTATTCATGGAGGCTCAAGTAAAAGACCACTGACTGCATCCTGATATGGCATCATCAGAACTCTGCTTAAAATCCTAGATCTGCTTCCTACTCAGTCCAGAAGCATTGTGGTCCAGGCACTGATTCTATCCTGTCTGAACTAAGGCAGTTCCCTTTACATTGGCTCACCCAGATACGTCATCAAAAGACTAGAAATGTGGCAGCTAGAACCATCGTGAAGATCCCCAAACACACCTCAAGGGAAAAAATGCTCTGGCTGCCCTTCACTCACCCAGTCGAAGAAAGAATAAAATTCAAGGAACAATGCCTGGCTCACAGAAGAATCTACCTCAAAGGACCTTCCCTGATTAACGCTCTCCTGTCGCCATAACATACACTCCCTGTAGGACATTAAGATCCTCCAATGCCCGATTCCGGCTGATTCTGCGAATCCAAAGGACTAGATGGGGTGGGAGTTCCTTCTCACATCTGATCCCTAAGATGTGTAACTCAATGCCTGTTGATCAAAGAAACCAACACAATGAGATGCGGCTCAGAAAACAGCTCAAAACATGGCTCTAACACCACTAGCCCCACCCACTCTATAAGACAAATAAGTGAAGTTGCAAGCAATGACTCATTTAGCACTGGGAAGCTTTCGGGTAGCTACGCTCTCTAAAATATCCGCATACCATGTCTTGATTAATCTCATATTGTTGTACACTGTGAGACACCGTAGTATGTTAGAAATCTGTAGAATGTCAGCACTGTGATGTTTTGGAATGTGGTGAGGAAGAAGAGCATTCAAGTGTAAGCTGTGTGGCAGAAGTTACTGGAAATAAAGTGCACAACTATTTTTCCACATGTGGACTCTCCTTTTAGGAGATGTAAAGATCTCATTTGGCTTCTCAAGAGTACACCCATGGGAGAAAAAGGTCAACGGCAGATTTGTAACGGGACAGTGTTAAAGTCCTTCAGCTTTTCAGGAAAAATCAGGCATTTCCAGGAGCCCCAGTGCAAGAGGACCAGGATGACTTTGACCAGTACCAGAGATAAGAAGTGAAGAGCTTACCTCTAAATCTGGCTATATGGAAAGTGCTGACTGATGAGTGGAAGGTCGATAAGCTTGGCTTTTTCCCGCTTTGTAATTAAGACACCCACTGCGTGAGTTTTCAGATGAGTTACTTCGCAGGTAAAAGTGGACTCTATCTTTGCAAGGGTTGTCCTCCCAGGGCACAATAATATCTGAGGAAGCATCCATGTCAGACGCGGTGGACAAAAAGGTCGAGTTAGTGGTGAAGAGGGCATATTCTGCCTCAAGCTTTGCAATCGCAGCATCTGCATATGCCAGCTATGCAATACAATCTTTGTTGAAAGACTTCCAAATGCTAGCAGAACAGATAAAGCAATGTGCATCTTTTTTGTTTTGAATGTATCGTTTGATGTGCTAGGTCATCAGTAGTAGCAAGAAGACTGATATGGATAAGGTCCTAGAAGGTGGATGCCACACAGAAAAATCTCCCTTTACAGGAGGAAACCTCTGTCCTTTGGAATAGGAGACGCTGGTTAAACCAAATGTGTACAGGATAGACAGCTCATGGCACCCTCAAAATTGAGAAATTCTTTGCCTCTAAAAGAGCTTTTGGTTAAGCTTTAGGCAAGGATGGGTCTGTCTTTTCAGAAAATCCAGGGCTCAGGCTGCAGGATCTGATACTTTAAATCAAGCTCGAAATCATGACTAAGCTGGGGGCCATCATAAATTACCGGTAGGGGGCAGGTTGAATATGTTTCAGGACAAGTGTAAAATCTTCAATTTCGGACAAGTGGGTTCTGGACGTTGTTAAAACAGGGGTACCAGCTTCTCTTTCAAGTCATCCTAATATTTATTTTTTCTTCTTCCTACCCCTCTACTCCGAGATCCACTGAAGTGGGGAACCTTTGTTAGGAGTTCACGGTTGGCTACTAAAGAAGGCAATAGTCTGGGGTCCAGTAGCTCCAGAGAGGAAAGGGTCTTACTCAAAACAAACAAAAAGGCATCTTGGGAGTTCACACCGGTCATGGACTTTAAGGGAGCGAACATATTTAACACATAAATATTCAAGATTATCTCTGTAAGAAGGTGCTGCCCTATATGAAATGTGAAGACTTTTTAGCATCCTTAGATCTATTTGACGCATACCTGAGCATCCAAACTCATCTGGCTCCCCAAAGAATCTGTGTTTTATTTCTTGGTTCTACCCTTCAGACTGACGTTTTTTTACCAAATTATTACCAAGGAAAGGGAATCTTGCACGTCCCATACCTAGCTGATTGGCTGATTTCTTCTTCTTTAAAGCTGCTCGAAAAGTGGAAGCAGTTTGTGGAATACTGGAAGATCATGGTTGTTCTGTCTGATGCAAAACCTCCAGTACATAGGTGCTCACTTCAGAACAGATCTGGTGAAAGTGTTTCTGGCTTCATCTCAGAGACAGAAATTGATGTTTACATGTCAGCCCTTCTGGCACAGGAGCCCCCCCCCCCCCCCTTCTCCCCACCAAACAGCGAGAGGATTTCTCAGGATTCAGGGCCTGATGACCTCATCAGTAGTAGTTCTAATAGTGGTCAGGTTACATCCATACCTGCTAGTCAACCATCTGTTCAATCACTGTGAGCCCAAATCACTACAACACAAAGCCAGAATCCTGGTGGGTTCAGAGGTGAAGCAGGCACTGCAGTGGTTGCCAAGTCAATAGAACTTAACCATGGGTTTGTCCTTCAAAGCTTTCCCCAACCAGAGTGAGTGGGCTTGGTTAGAGGGCAATTCTGGAGAACAAATCAGTCCAGGGAAGTTGGTCATTGTCTCACAGAGGGTTCTTGTTGAGAAGTAGAAGAAATTGCAATGCGGAAATCCAGGAAACACCAGAAGCGGTAACATAAGAGTTTCCTCTTTTATTCAAGGAGCTGGAGTACAGCAGAACTTGCACATATCCAAGTTACAGTTTCAATGCTTTAACAGCATAACAAACACAAATAAATACCCACATCCCACATTTGATTAATCACAACCCACAAGCTCCCACCAAATGTATTTCCAAGACACACTGCGTGCACAGTGGCACGCGTGTCACATCCCCACTTCATAAGTAAACGCAATAAACGCGACCGCACGAGAATGCCTAGATACCTCACGCGCTTGTGTCCATGTAACACACCTTCCCCCTTGAAATTATTATTTTTTTTTTAACTAAGAATGTAATCTGCAAATTTAGCAGTGGGGCGTCTTATTCTACCCATTTTTTGCCTTGCAGTATCACCAATATGAATACGTCCCCTACTAACATGTTGATGCAGTTTAGTTACATGAGTACTAACATATTGATGCGGTTTAGTTACATCCAAAAATACATTACTTTCAGAAAGGTCACACCTAGTAGTATTACCTTTAAATAAAGACACTCTGTTCAGGTTCCATACACTCCCCCTTTAACACAAACAGAATTCCTAATGACACAAATGGGATCCGACCAAATATTCCTCCCCTTCAGCACTGGATTTATTTTATGCGTACCATATCACCAACATTTACTCTTTGGTTGCTAGCAGGGCCCCTTTTGCAACTCATGTCTTGCTTCATTTGGATTTTCATTCCTCCGTTTTGAGTCTAATCCCTGTGAAATCCGACTCAAAATTATCAACAGTAGTATCACGCTTGTTCCTTAACCACCATGGCACTAATTTGGATCCAGGTTTATGTCCCCTAGGTAGTTCAAAAGGACTGACTGATGTAATAGCATTAGAAGCTGTTCTATAAGCTAATAGCATGGAATGTAACACAATTTTCCACTTTATACCACCCTTCACACGCAATTGTACAGCTTCTTTGACAACTCTGTTAAAGTGTTCCACTTGACCATTGGCCTCAGTATGGAACACACCACAATTATGAAGATAATCCTCAAAAATTCTTCTGACAAATTGTGGTCCATTATCCGGCGCCAGCTCTTGAGGAATACCCTCTGCAAAATACACTGTCCAGAAATTCTACAACAACTTCCGAGGTTACATCTTTCACCATTTTGGCCTCAGGCCTCTTGGAGTAATAGTCAATGAGAAACAATCCATATGACTCATATTTAGGCAAAACAGCAAATGATCTAATAATATCAAGACCTAATTTCGGCCAAGGGCCATCAAGAAACTGAACCGGTTCAGTACATAAAGCTTTTGCCGATTTATCACTCAATGCACAATGTTGGCATAACTTTACATGCTCTTCAATGCAAGCATCTATTCCTGGCCACCAAAAACACTCTTTGACCCTTCTTCTGGTACAAGAAATTCCTAGATGTCCTTCATGAGCTAAAGAAATGATAGAATTCATTAAACTAAAACGGAGGGATAAATTTGTCCCCCCTTACAACTAAACCGTTATCAATTGCTAACTCCTTGCAAACTTTAAAAAAAACATCTAATTCATTTTTTATTTTCCTTTGTTCTGGCCATCCTTTAATAATACTCTGCCACATTCTTAAGTTCGAAATCTTTCTCCATTTCAACCAACCATTTATCATATTGAACAATAGGACAGGAACTGCCAAACAATGTAATATCTTTATGTGTAAATGCTACTTCACACTCAAACTTGTCATCCTTCTCAGACCGATCTGTAGCTAATGGCAACCTTGACATGCAATCGGCATGTACATTGTTTTTTCCATTCACATATTCCAATTGGTAACGAAAATTCTGCAATCTAGAAGCCAACCTAGCAGACATTGTGCGACCACCACCGGGTGCCATCATGTATACAAGCGGTTTGTGGTCTGTTTTTATGATAAACTTGGTGCCCCATAAGGTGGTCCTAAAATGTTCGGCACCCCAAACACGAGCTAAAAGCTCCTTTTCTATTACAGAATAATTTTTCTCTGCATCACGTAAGGCTCTAAATGTGGAAGCAACTACCCATTCGCTGCCATTGTCTCTTTGGACGAGTACACCACCCAAACCACTATTGCTAGCGTCAACCATAACAATGCTTTGTTTGCCAATCACTAAATGTTTTAAACATGGAGCATTAACTACACCTTCTTTTAACAGGGAAAAGGCATTGCTCATTTCTTGACTCCATTTAAAAACAGCATTTTTCTTCAATAGACACCTGAAAGGGTCCACTTTAGAAGCATAGTTAGAGATAAATTTGCATAAAATGCAACTAATCCTAGAAATGCCACTAACTTATTTTGAATCAGGAGTAGGTGCATTGATAATACTGTCAACATGGCTCTTCTTGGGCACCATATTAGTGGGGACGGTATTAAACCCAAGATACTCCTCTTCCAATTGTTTTAATCTGCACTTGTCAGCACACTAAGTAAGACCTTTTGATAACAATGCAAAAATAACTTTCTTGAGATTGTAATCATGTTCCTCGTGGTCTTTCCCAAAAACTAGGATGTCATCTTGGAAAGCAATAGCTCCAGATAACCCCTCCAATGTTTCCTTCATAAGTCAATGGAACACTGAGGCTGCACTTGCAAGCCCAAAAGGCATTCTACAAAACCAAAATAACTCTTCAGGTGTGATAAATGCAGTGAAATTCCTAGATTGCTCATCTAAGACGACTTGGTGGTATGCAATAGCAAGGTCTAGACACGAAAAAACATTGGCGCACTCTTAAGTTGATACCAGTTCATGTAAATTTGGGAGAGGATGAGCATCAACCCAGATGGCACTATTTAGACTGCGCAAGTCCACACAATCTCAATTGCCCTGAATGTTTAACCGAAATCATGATGGGAGAAACCCATTGTGATGATTCTATGGGTTCAATAATGTTTTTGCTACATAGGTCTTGTAACATATCTGAGTTTATTTCTGTAAGAGATGGGAACATTTCTTACTTTATAACACACAGGAATGGCACCCTCCATAACTCTGATGGAATGTTTAAATCCTTGATAAGTTCCTAACTTGTCACTGAACACTTTAGGGAAAAACTCTTAATTATTTTGCGATTTTGGTGGAATCGTTTGTACTGGTAGTAGGACTTCCTGTGGTAAATACTTGAGGATTAGCATAATGGCCAATTTTTATTCCCATTTCTTCTTGATGTGGCCAACCCAAAAGCGATTTCCCCTTCTTGGATACATAAACTTTTCCATATGTGGAGCGGACAGAAAAACTTAAATTGGCCCAAAAATAGCCAACCAAATCAATTTTGTGGCCAGTATATCCACCAGGACTAATATCTGGGTTACTTAAATCTAAATTGGGCCAGTTTTTGTTGACCACATCATGAGACAAAACATGAATCCCCCAATACATGTGTGCACACACCATTAATTGTAACATGGCATGAAGGAAATTTATTGCTACTCTCACCTAAATTCAGTATAGTGTTTACATCTTCTTCATCATATTCATAGGAAGAATCAAAATCATCAAAAACATGTACAAAATGTACTCTTTTAGGAATATATCTACATACTAAAATGTCCTTTCTTTCCACATTTAATGCAAGATGTCTCTATGGCAGGACAATTTCTGCAGTTCCCTAAATGCCCACTGCTGCAACATCTATAAAATAAATAAGGACCTTTATATTTCTCATTCCTTTGAAAATTACCAAACTTGGGAGGAACATTTGTTTTGTTTTGATCAGGATCTTTAGGGACAACTTGTACTTCACACTTCTCTGTACCCCTTATCTCTTGTACAATCTTTTTAGAATCTTCAATTGCCTTGTCAGTATCAATAGCTGCATTAAGAGACATATTCGACGTAGTCCACAACCTCTCTTGAATTTTCTTATTGTTAGTTCTCATTAATATGTGGTCCCTTAACACTTGTTCATATGAGATATGTTCAAAATCACATGTGCCAGCAAGAGATATTAACGATGAGACATAATCGTCAATAGACTCATTAGCTAACTGTTTTCTAGAGTAAAATATAAATCTCTCCAAAACAATGTTGGTTTTCTTACCATACCTTAGATTTAATTGCTTAGCTGCATATTGATAAACATTAATATTTCCAGGATTAACTAAAGGCGGAAGATTCTTAAATTCTTTTAAACCCATGCCCCCTAAGCAATGTTTCAAAACAGCCAGTTTCCTTTCATGTTCACACTCTTCCCCTTCAAGTACCTCAACATAAGCTAAGAATACAGGTTTCCATATATCCCAAGCCATAGGTGGTTCACCAGGAATTGATAAGAAAGATGGAGGTGTTACAATTCTTGACATACTTGCTTAAATGTAAAATAAAAAAAAAACAATGGAAATAATTTCAAATAATAGACGTAGTCACCATTGTCTGAGAGTAGAAAGACAAAAAACCAATTTAAAATAACAAAAGTAGTCACTGCTGTCTTAAAATATGTGAATAGTAGGTGTATCACTGTTATAAGGTGTACACATTGTTTAAATACAGTTCCTTTCGAATCTAAATATGCATAAACATTACCAGAATAAATACAATACAAAAATGTTACCATAACGTGTAATAACATGTTAGAAAGCACACGATTTGCGATGCCAGAGGTGAATCATAAATGCTGTAGAAAGTTAATCAACACTTCCTCAGGATAACAGCTTCAATGAAAATAAACTGGGCCAAGAAACTGCCTTGGAGTAGATTCCGTAATCAAAGAAGGTGTTAAACAAAGAAATCCCTTGAGACAGCAACCTCCGTGATCCAAGGAGGTGCTGCAAGGGTTAAAATGTACTTCCAACGTCACCGTGGAGACACGGAACAAAACTCCCAATAATCAATCAGATAAGAGATGCTTTCGCTGACGTGAAAACAGCCAGAAGACGTCTCTGCCTGAAGGAAGTTCAAACATTGCGATATGCTGACGGAAAACAAATCCACAAAATACTTAAAAATGTTGTGGTTCTCCCGCTCGTCGCCAGTGTTGAGAAGTAGAAGAAATTGCAATGCGGAAATCCAGGAAACACAAGAAGGGGTAACATAAGATTTTCCTCTTTTATTGAAGGAGCTGGAGTACAGCAGAACTTGCACATATCCAAGTTACAGTTTCAACGCCCTAAAAGCATAACATACACAAATAAATACCCGCATCGCACATTTGATTAATCACAACCCACGAGCTCCCAACAAATGTATTTCAAAGACACACTGCGTGCGAAGGGGCACACGTGTCACATCCTCACTTCACAAGTAAACAATGCCATACACGCGACCGCACGAGGATGCCTAGATACCTTGCGCGCTCGTCCGTATGTAACAGTTCTCAGCCAATTTGGGAGAGCTGAAAGCAGTCAACTTGGCATTACTATATTTCTCCCCATCATTATGTTGCACAATGTGCAGATAAGGATAGACAATGGAGATTTTGAGGCATATGTTAACCATCAAAGATGCTCATAGGTGAAGTTTTTGTGGTCTCTGGCGCATGAGATTTGTTCTGGAGCAGAGGATAGTCTGCTATCCCTCCAGCAGTTCATAGTCCAAGGATTGGGATATTCCCTTCCTCAGTAGAACTAGCCCTACCTCTGACAACATTTTGACAGATAGTCCAGAGGTTTGGGTCGCCAGAAAAAGACTTCTTTTTGACCAATGGGAATGCACTTCTAGCATGATTTTGACTAAGGACTGCCTGCCAGGAAGGTAGATGCGCTCTCCTTCCTTTTGGCCTAGACATTCATGCATGCCTTTCCTCCTATTCTCCTAGTGTTAAAATCCCTAAGGAAAATACAGGATAACTACGCAGAGATTCTGCTGTTTGTATCATGGCGGAAGAGGCGAACATGGTTTCCTCTCCTGCTTAAGTTGGCAGTGCAGACTGCTTGGATGATTTCATTATGCCCCTATTTTCTCAGAGGCTAGTAGCTAAGTTGCAACAGCAGTCTAGGCATCTATCAACATTGAAGGTCTCTTCAAGAAAATGGTGGAATTTTGAGAAGTGGTGCTGAGAAGAGAGTGTTGACCCTTTTTTGGGGGATCCAGCTTTAGTCGCTCTCTTAAGATCAGAGCCATTCTTGAAAATTCTTCAGGACAAAGTGGTCAAGTGATTTCACCTGCGACACCTAGTCATGCTTTTATTCCAAAGGTGCCCTCGATGTTTCATTATTTTAGTGATCTGGTTTTGCAAGTGCGTGTGTTTTTGCTCTCTTTGCCTGAGGAGGAACTGTTGCATACCCTCAATGTATGAAGTGCTCTGGAGATTTATTTGAAGAGAACATATATTTTTTGAAAGGAGATTTTCTGTTGGTCTTTTTAGGGATTGGAATGAAACCATCAGTTTCAACACCTAGCAGAAGGCTAAAGCAAGCCACTGCAGTATGTGAAAATAAAAGGTAATCCCTGGTTAGTAAGGGTCAAGGAAGATCAACGAGAGACCTGGATGCTTTATGGGCAGCAACGATTTAAATATTTAAATTAATAATAAAATAATACTATTTTAGATTTATTTATGTTATTTGCATAGCTTATAGACCAGGATATCTAAAAGAGACACGTTAGTGATAGATTCCTTACCTTAGAATAATCCCCAGGCGTCAGACTGGATCTGAAAAGTTTTGCTAGCAGTACCCCTGCGCGTCAGTAGGTGCGTCCATCGCTGGCATCGTAAGCGCAGAGATGACGTCACGGAGACTACTTAGGCGCCACCCATTCGTGCTGACGTCAGTTCTTTCTTTTTCCGCGCCAGCAAGCGCAGATCCGGTTAGAGCACGTACCTTAGTCACTTTTTGACTACCCATTTTTTAGACTTTTTGTCTCCTTTTCTCCTTGGTGCACGTAGGGATGCCTGGATTTAAGACTTCTGAGGCCTGCCGTCGCAATATGTCGGTGGCGGACCCCCACAATGTTTGCCTCTACTGCCTGGAGACCGACCACGACTCCCGGTCATGCATAGCTTATAGAACAGGATATAAAGGTTATAGAGGCAAAGGATAGTAATAATGTAATTGTAATTTGATTTAAATATTTACATTAATAAAAGAAAATGATTTTAGAATTTTAATGTTATTTAAAAAAAAGTATATTTAGGAGCTGGTTATAAAAGTTATAGGGGTGAAGTAGAGGAAGTAATCCAATTGTAATTCAATCTAAATTAATACAATAATTCTATTTTAGAATGTTTCATGTTTTTTCAAATATTAAAAAAATTAAAAGGGTATGTAATTTAAAATAAAATTTTTGAAAACACAAACTAAATTATAAATGATAGTACTAGTATATTAATGATCATATTTCAATCAGGTCAAGCAATAATTAGGGGTGGGTATACAAATTAGGCAAAGAATGAGTAGTAATTTAGTTTCAAATTTTAACATTTTAACAAAATAATTCTATTTTAAATAATATATATATATGTAAATAAAATATACTAAATATTTAAAACCAATGAAAAAATATATATTCAGAAACAGGTTATAAAGAATATAGGGGGTAGCGGATGGGTAGTAAATTAATGTGAATAATTTTACAAATATTTCATAAAGTATTCTATATATATATATATAAAAATATATAAGAATTACTGATCTATAAAGCTAGAGGGTGCCCCAGAAAGTAAAAAGTAGGAGAAAATATGGTCCCCCCCGGAAGATCTACAAAGGAGCTCCATTGGGGCCATGATATACCAGAGTATAACAGAAACTAAACTGTATAGCAAAATTGATGAACGAGGGCAGCCTCAGATTCACACAAATTGGGGAATAGATGACTCTGACTCCTTC
Source organism: Triturus cristatus (assembly GCF_964204655.1). Classification (NCBI taxonomy): domain Eukaryota; kingdom Metazoa; phylum Chordata; class Amphibia; order Caudata; family Salamandridae; genus Triturus; species Triturus cristatus. The sequence continues at coordinate 367,613,558 of NC_140585.1, forward strand.
GATCTCCATACCTTGACCACTCTCATGGGAAGATATATGCTGAAATGTAACATTGTGTTCGCAGGGAACGCTCAGTTTTGATATTGTATGATGAGCTTGTTTACTAAAAAGATAAATAAAAAAATATATAAGAATTAAAAACAAATTAACAAATGATTTTAATTGAGTAATTAAATAAAAGCAACCTACATTAAAACATATTAATTTAAATATACAATATCCAACATGTCATATTCTTAATCATTTTTATTAAATATTTCAACATGCATTTCAATACATTGAAAAAATCCTATTATAGTTTTCACTCATGCCATTTTCTCTCACATTCAAAATGTTTTCTATAAATACGTTGCAAACCGCAGAAGAGGAAGGACTCCAATAGGCATTTAAGGTAAGATTTTTATTTTTACTTTTAACTTGTAATTAAATCATAACATGATAAAAAAAATATTTTTTACAGCCGATTACATAACTCTTGTTCCATATATCATTTACTTTGTGAAGGTATCTTTGCAATGTTTGATCACAAAATTTACCTTTTTATAACAAATTTAAAAAAAAATGTATTAGAGTGTGATAAGAAGTACAAAAGATGCAATGGGGAATCCAAAATCTGATTACAATATCCACCAGCATAAGCAGTACGGCCTCCACAGTTCCTCTCACGCCAACAGCCTCTACAGAATTCCCCCACCATTCTATCCTGTAACCATGGCAAGCCAAGTCACAACACAAAACTTTGACTTGCCATAGTTCCATCTGGTAACTAGGTTACAACACATCTCCTTCCTTAAGATATAGAAACATATTGAACAGGGCACATATCAAACGTAGAAAACGTTGCCGCCCTAAAAGTAAATAAAGAATATTAATATAAAAAAACATACCCCCCCATAAGAAAAAAGAACCCAACAAAAAAGCAGCAGAAACTAGCATAGAACAAAAGCTTGAGAGTAAAATATACAATGACCTGAATACAATCAATCAATCAAAACATTTGTAGAGCGCGCTACTCACCCGTGAGGGTCTCAAGGAGCTAAGGGAGGCAGCTACTGGTCGAACAGCCCGGTCTTGGGAAGTCTCCTGAAGGTCCTTGGTCTGACGCAGGTGAGCGGGGAGGGTGGTCCATGTCTTGGCGGCGAGGTGGGAGAATGATCTGCCGCTGGTGATCATTCGGTGGATGCGTGGTATGGTGGGGAGGGTGAGGTCAGCGGAGCGAAGCTGGCGGTTCGGGGTGTAGAAGGACAGTCGTTCGTTGAGGTATGCTGGTCCGGCGTTGTGGAGTCCTTTGTGAGCGTGGGTGAGGAGCTTGAAGGTGATCCTCTTGTTGACCGGAAGCCAATGCAGGTCTCTCAGGTGGGTGGTGATGTGGCTGTGGCGAAGGAGTCCAAGGATGAGGCGTGCGGAGGCGTTTTGTATGCGTTGGAGTTTCTTCTAAGAGTGTGGCCGTAGTCCAGAGTGCTTGGGTGACCGTCCTTCTGGTTTTGGTGGGGATCCATCTGTAGATCTTGTGGAGCATGCGGAGGGTGTTGAAGCAGGAGGAGGAAACCGCTTTAACTTGCCGGGTCATAGAGAGCATGGAGTCCAGAATGAACCTCAGGTTGCGTGCATGGTTGGGGAGTGTCAGGGCAGCTCCCAGCGTGGCCGGCCACCAGGAGTCATCCCATGCGGAGGGGGTAGAGCCGAGGATGAGGACCTCCATTTTGTCCGAGTTCAGTTTCAGCCGGCTAGTCTTCATCCAGTCTGCAACGGCCTTTATTCCCTCATGGAGGTTGGATTTGGCGGTGGCCGGGTCCTTGGTGAGGGAGAGGATCAGCTGGGTGTCGGCGTACGAGAAGATGTTGAGGTGGTGTGCTCGGACGATGTTGGCGAGTGGTGCCATGTAGATGTTGAAAAGGGTTGGGCTGAGGGATGATCCTTGGGGAGCGCCGCAAGTGATCGTGGTGGCTTCGGCTCGGAAAGGGGGGAGGCAGACTCTGGGTTCTGCCGATGAGGAAGGAGGTGATCCAGTCCAAGGTTTTGTCTTGGATCCCTGCCTCGCGGAGGCGTGTGCGCAGGGTGTGGTGGCAGACGGTGTTGAAAGCAGCCGAGAGGTCCAGGAGGATGAGGACCGCGGATTCACCGTTGTCTAGTATGTCCCAATACAATCAATGGCCACAGTAAAGGTAGAGGTCATGCATACCAAGTAAACTATATGCAACTGTATAAAATACCTATGTGCAAAGGTACAAAGTATCAAACATATTCATCCACGTGTTTGGGTCTCTAGACATCACGGTGGCTGCGGTGAATACCAGTTCAAGAAGGCTCACCGCCAGCCACCTCTTTATTCCCATCACCACCATCATTGTCATCCCCACTATTTTCAGCACCACCATCGACCTGGGTGCTACCCCCAATTCTACTCCTCGCCAAGCGAGACATGCTCCACACACTGCCATCATCCACCACCACAACATTCCTCTTGACTTGAATCATGAATATCGGACCTAGAAACAGAGTTTTGCCTTTAGTGGACCAAACCGGATATTTTATAAAAACAACATTCCCCACACACCACTCATGGGCCCTCACTCCATGTCTATTATCAAACTTTCTCTTATAATTCTGTTGATGCAGCCTAATAGACTGAGGATCGATCCTGTGAGCTTATTTCTTGAAATCCAACGACAGAGGGTTCAGAGTGCCACCAGCTAATCTTCCCTTTAGGCAAAGGAAAGGGGACATTCCAGTAACCAAGTTGGGGGTATTCCTGTGTGCCCAGAGCTTATTTCTGAGCACCATCTTCAAGGGAACTCCATTCTCCAAAGCGGTCTGGACACCAGCCTCAACCAACCAATTCATACTCTAGACCAATCCGTTGGACTGGGCAGAATATAAGGCTTAAAGGCCAGATCCCCAAGAAACTCCATTTCAATAGATGCAAATTGCACCCCCTTGTCACTGATGATAGTCTTGGGCACACCCTCACAAGTGAACACTTCACACAAAAATTCTATTACATGTTTGGTGGTGACAGAACTCACATCTAGCTGCAACCCACTTGGAGGTGTTGTCCCAACCAACCAACCAACTCAGAACTCACATCTAGCTGCAACCCACTTGGAGGTGTTGTCCCAACCAACCAACCAACTCAGACGTAGGCAATAGCTCAAACAGGCCCACTACATCTAACACAAACTTGTTCAAGGGTTCAGATGGGACAACAACAGGGGACAAGGGAGCTGTCCTCACTGGGTTTTATCACTACTCGCACACTGTATACAATATTTGACCACACCCTCTACTTGTCTGTCTACACCTGGCCACCAATAACCTTCCCTCACCCTGGACTTGGTTAAACTTCCAAGATGTCCCGCATGAGTCAAGTTGACAATCTTTTCCCATAAACCTGAAGGCAGAAGTATGTGTTCTCCACAGGACAGCTCCCCTTGAACACAGCACAATTCCTTCTTTACCACCCAAAAAGGGTTGGTCTCTTCGGAAATGTACTTGAGAACAGCCCATCCTGCCACCACAAATTACATCACTTCCTTCCTGACTACATCACACTCCGCTTTGTCCTCCCACTCAACTTTGCAGATGGCTGTCACCTTGACCCAACTGATCTGGTGTTCAACCACATCCAATTCACCCTCTCTCTCAACAGGTAATCTGGAAAGGCAATCTGCTGGTACATTTCTAGCACCCGGCAGATACTCAACATGGTAATTGAATTCAATGATATTCTCCACCCAACTTTTGATGCAGGGCGTTGTGGTGTTGATGTTCTTACAACCTGACAACTGAACCAGCAGTATGCGATCAGTCCTCAATACAAATTGTAGCCCCATGCAAGAAAAACCTAAAGTGGTGCACATACACAGACCAAGATTTCACGTTCCACAACAGAATACCTCTCCTCTGTCCCCACAGGGAACAGGAAGCAAATGGGACCAGTCTCTCCTCCCCATTCACCACCTGGGATGGAACAGTGGTTAGATATGTTTTCTTGGAAGTTCCAAAATGCCCCAGTGTTGGCATCTTGGTTATGTCGCCCCTAACCACTTCAAATGCTTTGGCACAATCATCTGACCAGTATAATTGGCGCCTCTTAAGAAGCAGTCTGGCCGGATTACACTTGCATAATTAGGAATGAATTTGGCACAATACTCGGCCAGCTCACTCTCCGAAATGGTGTGTCCAAGATAAGAGACAGATCTGACCCCAAATTTACATTTATCCCTCTTGAGAGCGAGACCACAATCTCGAAGTCTTGTGAACACCCGCCTAAAAGTACCTGATCATGACTCTCTGTGATGTTCTTCCAAGATGACAGCTTGGTTTATGGAAAGGATACAGAGTCAATTCCCTTGAGCATCGTTTTGATGAGTCTTTGAAAACATGCCACAGCCGAAGCCAATCCAAAAGCAAATCTCATGAACCTGAACGCTCCCAATGGTGTCACAAATTAATTTAATGCGATGGTATGCGGCACAGAGATCCATCACGCTGAAGACACAAGCATCTTTCAGTGAGGTCAAAGCTTTTGCTATATTGGGCAGAGGCTGGTGGTCCACCCAAATGTTTTAATTAAGGTCCCTTAAATCCACACACATACAAATGTTGTTTCCGTTGTCCTTAGGGGTCAAGACAATTGGCGCCAGCAACTCGCAGGACTCAATCTCCTCTATCACGCCTATCGACAACAATTTGCCTATTTCCTTCAGGAGAGGTTTCAGCATATAATTCATCTTGTGCACCACAGGTTTTGCATGATCTTTGAGAATGATCTTGTGTTTAAATTCTTTTTATTTATTTTTTATTTTCAGAGTTTTATATAGCGCTGGCCAAACCCGAGGGTATCGGAGCACTTTATAACCTTTTGTCATGTAGCAATCATTAATAAAGTGAGACAATATAAACACAGTAGTAACTGCAGTGATACGTGACAAGTTCTTTTCAGGGAGGGGGGACAAAGGTATCAATCGCATAACGGTGTAAAACAATAGTAAACAGATTAATTCTTGACTCGAGTCCAGAGGTAGGTGGTGACAAAGTCTTCTTGTCAGCGAGACTGTATACTCGACTGGGCAGGATTGAATGGCAGTTATCCGTTCGGAAGAGATTGGCTGAGGTAGAGGTCTTTGAGCTGGATTTTAAATTTTATGAAGGAGTGGTTTGTACTGAAATGGACTGAGTTGTCGTTTCAGATTTTGGGTACATTTTCGAGTTCTCGGAGGGATTAGGAGTAGGGTGTTCGTACTCCTAAGGTTCCTTATCTGACCCGCCTTGGTGAGTTTTGATGCTAGGTAGGCTGGTTTACGTGTGTGTAGAACTTTGTGAGTGAGACATGCAGTTCTGAAGCTTGCACGCATTTCTATTGGGAGCCATTTTAGCTCCCTGAGAGCGGGAGAGATGTGTTCATATTTCTTTACTCCTGTGACCATCCTGGCTGCTGCATTTAGAGTTGATCAGACGGGAGCTAAGTGAGATTTTGCCGTGCCTGTGAGGGTTGAATTTCCATAATCCAATCTGAACAGAACCAGGGATTGTGTGGCTTGTTTAATATCATTGGGAGGGATGAAGGGTTTTATTTTGTTGAGCTGTTTTAGGTTGAGGAACGCGCTCTTTGCGGTGTACTTGATGTGTTTGACCATGTCTAAGTTAGGGTCCAGAGTGATTCCCAGAGATTTAACGGAGTCCGCAGGGATGAGATTGCAGTTGAGAGCATCAATGGTTTTTAGCCATTCTGTGATCTTGGGGGTCTGGTCTTTGTTGGATATGAGAAGGATTTCCGTCTTGTCTTGGTGGGGTTTCAGGTGGTTGAGGGCTAGCCAGTGTTGTACTTCTAATAGGATGTTGTTTAGTCTCTAAATGTCTTCAATTGAGATGGTTTCCAGGTAGATCTGTGTATCGTCTGCAAAATCTTTGAGGAGGCCTAATTCATCCCTAAAAACATCCCTGAACTCTCGAACAGGAAGATCATCTTCTTCCATGGTAACTGTGATCGTCTTTCTACATGGTAACTAGAAGAACCTGATCTTTAGAGATTGGGTTGAGAATAATCCCTCTGGTGTAGCCAGCCTAGGAGACGGTCTTCACACCTCGCGAGGTAGACTCTGCCCAGTGTCTCTCTCCCTTGAAAACAAATGCTCATAATAGTGTACCCAATTAAATCCATAGCTGTACTCCCATAGCCCTCAGGTACAAAATCAGGAGGAAGCAACTTCACACCATCTTTCCCATATATTCCGTCCCAATTCTGGTCTCCAATAAGAGTAAAAGGGGGACCGGAGTCGGCAAGCAGTACCAACTCCTTACCACCAATAGTCATAACACACTCTGGCATTCTAACCTTACCTCCAACAAACCTCACACTCCATATTATACACCCTGCAGACGAAGCTGATACTTACAGGACAACTCCATTATTCTCTTCCTCCCCTTCATACACCTCTTGTATCCTGTTGTTTCTGAACACACAAGCGAAGTTCCCCCTCTTTCCACAACTTCGACGCACCACATTGTGAGCATAACAATTGGGACTGTTTGATAAATGGCTAGAACTGCCACACTTAACATTTTTTAGCTTTGCATCTTTCCCTTGGATTAATCCTTTGGACCCAGGGGCTTTGTGAGCAACTTTCTTGTGATCCTCCTGTTTTAAAAAAAAAAAAAAAAAAAAATGTAAGTTAAACCATCACTTTATTTCCAGATGCTTAGCTGGTTACATGCTCAACCATAGTGGGAAGCGTACCTCTCATCTCCTACACCCATCCCGAGGTATGCTCCATCCCGAGGTATGCTCCATCCTTTCTACAATATCAATCGCTTCTCTCACCATGGAGTTTTTGATTAACAGTTTCTATTGTGCCCTGGAGTCATTAGTGCAATTCACCAGTTGGTCTTTGATGAGTGATTCAGCCAAGTCACCAAATTTACGTGTGCACACTAAGCTCTTGAGAAAAGATACACAGTTGCTTACTTTCTAATTTTTGTCTGTACCCTGGAAAAGAACTTGTGCCTTTCCATAACATTATACTTGAGACAAAATGCTGCTCTAACATCATCAGATATTTCATAAACCTCTCTAGGCTGATCTTCCGCATGCCTCGTCACAATTCCAGCAAGGCTTTCATAAATATTATGTCCCCAAATACCTAAACTGTGCAGTAAAACCCCTTGTTTTCTTGCTGCTGGGAACAACTATCCCCCCACCCCCCATGGAAATTAAATAAGAGTCCAAAAGTGTTTTCCATTTCTTCCATGGTAAAACTGGTTCTCCACACTCCGAGGAGGTTGAGACATACTTGTAGTTGACATTTTATCCTATAAGGCAAGTAAACACAACAGCCTAAAACAATTAGTTAATATAATAAATTATAATAAGAACTACCACAAAACAAGTTAAAATAAGAACTCCATAAATAAAAGATTAAAATAATCTCCTCTGGTATCAGCCAAGTTCAGTGGCATACGCATTAAGTTGACTTTAAGATACACTCTTGAAAATTTCCAATAATTCCAGGGAACAGTGTTCCAGTGTAAGGTCTCCCAGATATTCACTGTAAACCGTTGGAAAGAACTCCTGCAAAACAATGTTTACAACTAACAAATTATATATTCCTGCTAATTGCAGCATCCATCAGATGAACTTTCCAAAATATTCTTGCTGTCTAGTTGTTGTTTAACTACAACCAGCTAGCACCTGAGAAGCAACATTTCCTCATAGGCTGGAATTTATTTCCACGCCCTCACCCCGCGTCGGCTGTAATTATGCATTATGCCCGACATCAGTAATATGGATCTTCTAGACAAGCAGATCAGAGCGCGACTTAAGGTGCAGCTCAAGGGAACTCTGCGACGCGTAAACCAGCGCATGTTGAACAATGACTGCGCTTGAGGTCTGGGCGCGATGGTCGGATGTCAAGTTAGCGTTTACAAATGCTTAACGCAATTGAAGGCCTAATATCTACCCTGCCGTACAGTAGCGTAGCGGCCTACCAAGAACAAAGCTTATTATGCGACTCCTTCACAACTGAAGTCAATTCCGCTAATAAAGACCGCAAGGTACACAATGTCTCAAACGCTGCATGCTAGCAAAACCAGGCCATACTCATGATACCACTGTAGACGAGGTGTGGTACGTGTTCAAAGGTTCGAGGGGTGCTGGTGGATATCCTGCCTAGGTTACAACAAAGTGCATATGTTTTAAGAGGATTTAAAATAAAAAAATATATATCTTTTCAAACCTTCCTTTTATAAAACACATTTTATTAAAAACACGTATTGTGGTATAGTGCGTTTACTGGACCCAAATATCTCCATTTTCATTTGTTTATATTTATAACAACCTTGGGGAGTATAGCTCATTACAATCATTGTGGCAGATCTCTCTGAACTTACAGATCCCAGTTGGATCTGAGCAGAATAATGCTGTTTGTCATAAATAAATAAATAAAAATTGAGATAATTGGGTCCAGTAAGCCGCACTATACCACAAATAGTCCCTTTATGTAAGCTTATCCCATGTATACTCATGTATCAGCCGTCTTTTTATGGGCCTCAATACACAGTACTCTAACTCCTATGATTCAAATTTAGCAATGTGATTTGGTATAAATATATAAATAGAGAATTGAAATAATTATTTAACCCAGCAAAAGACCGCTCTACACCGGGGGCAATCTTTCAACACAAGCCTGTTCCCTGTGATACATCAGCCACCTATGTACCGGCCCAGATACACAGGACTCAAACTCCCATGATTTCGCTGATGGGATGTCAAGACATTGCGGCGATGACGTTGAGAACCGTGTAGCTCCCATCAGAGGACGGGTCGGTTTTCACTCCACCATAGGTGCAGGCAATCCTCCTGTGATCACGGAACCCCTAAGAGGAAAATTCAGTATAAATATGTGCCCTCTGCTCCAATCAATGTGCACCGGGAAAAAGGAGCAGACGTGTATAAGCTCACAGAGAAGAACAGACCTTGATGAAATAAGAGGGTGTATGTGTGGAGGGATATTGTATCCTGGGATGTGGGCGACCACAAGTGGTAGCATATTTTTGTTAAACTATTTTGTTAAACTATACTGACCCTCCCTCCATCTACCACCTTCAGAGTGTGACTACAGAAGTTCCGGAGTCCTCCCTCCATGGGACCCAGAAGACCCAACAGTGGGGTAGGATTGTGAGCTTCTCTCATAACTAAGAGAGATAAACATTTTCCCCTCACATGTGGAGTGCCACAATTCACTAAGCATGTGAATGTTGCATGCTTACTTTTATGTATGAATTATAATGTATCCCTTCACTAACGCTGTATGGAATCCTAAGAGATTTGTTTTATTTACTTGCAGGTACATAAGGGCCAGATATATAAGAGGTAGACACAGGTCACTCTTTGTTAGTGGCAAGTCCAATGTATGGTTGCCGCATTAGGATCTCGTATTTCCCGTCCTGAAGAATGCCACTACTCACATGAGCCACATGGCAGAAACATGTCGACAGTAAAAATGGTGATGGGGTACTAATTCCCCTTATCCCCATGATTGTTTTAATACCAAGTGTCATGTGTAATGAGTAAAAAAGTTTTTAGGATGCCACATTGGTTTTTAATACACTTTAATCAGGGGTTCACTCAGTTAGAAGTGCCTCCATGACTCCAGGTGAAGGCCCGCTCTCCATCAAACCGTGTTTTTGAAGAGTGTGGGATTGTCCTAGGATGACGCAATGACATGACTGGTGGTGTGTGAGGACAACCCGTTAAATTTTTTTATGAGTCCAATAACCCATATCGAGTAGGACTGCGAGATATACAGAATTTAAAAAAAGATTTTAAAAAAAATGTATTAATCTCGGGTAGCTCTGTCTGTGTGCATATATTGTGTTGGGAGGTCAGTTCAACCTTGAGACCCCATAGCCTCTAGTTCCCTACCCTGGGTACAATCCAGGTGTGTTTGTTTGTACCTCCACAACAGCAACACACCCGACCTTCCCTTCCTGGCCAACCTGCAACGAGACATCGCCCCAGTCTTCCCACCAACAAAATCATACAGCAGGATTGAACAGGCAGAGGACTCGCGTTTACAAAACATGATTGACTGAACCAACTCAAAGGACTCAGACACCGACCTCATGAACACCAACCTCATGAACACCTCTGCTTCAAAACACAAATGGACTATGCCGCCACCCTCTAGGGAACCTTCACCTACCATTTCCTGAGTGAAATTCTGCAACCAAATCACAGACTGCATCGCTCCCTTTTACATTAGATTAATCAACTAAATCCTCCTCTGGGACCTCAATTTCCACCTGCAAGATATCACAGACCCTAACTCGACAGCACTCTTTGACAGCCTCAGTAACTTCGGACTTATCCAACTCATCCAAGGACCAACCCACACAGCAAGCCACACACTTGACCCTATTTTCTTCTCCAACAGTATCACCACCACCCACACGACCCCGCTCACATGGTCTACCTACTATATCATTTCAAGATACCCACCCACAAACCACCCAACTAGAAAAATCCAAAGCACCATCAAGACACTGGGGCAAAATATCAGAGGAAAACTGGATCAATACCCTACAGCCAACCGCATCAGGAACCTCAATGTCAACACCAAGGTCCTCAATAAATGGCCCACCGACTGTGGCAACCGCTCCGCTCCCACCAGAAAGAAGACCTACAAAGGACCCAGCTGGTAAATGAGTGAGCTTAGGGGGTCCATGCACCACTGCAATTAATGGAAAATGGAGACACGACAAAAACACCACCACAAGATCCACATACCAAGCTGCCCTAAATCTCTACCAAGAACTGCAAGATGCAAAGACAAAGGCCCTAGCTCTCAGAGTTGAAGCCAGCTCCAACAAAGAAAAAATACTCGTCACCATCGTCAAGGAGTTATTCAATCCTGCAGCTACCAACATCATCCCATCCCAAGCATTCTTCAACGACCTCTCAAACATCTTCAGAACAGAAGATTGCCTAAATCTACAACACATTCAACCCACAGCATACCGAAACAAACTCCCCCAACCAGCCGGACAACTCCATCACCAAACAGCAGCTAAGCAATTGGAACCCCTCTTCCTCCCTCGAAGAAGAAACCACTGCCCTGATAAATACCATCCACTCAGGAGCCCCCTCAGACCCAGGCCCCTACTTCACATACAACCTTGGAAAAACCATAATCTCGCCCATGCTCACTATTTCCATCAACATCTCCATAACCACTGCCACGTTCCTGTCTTGCTGGAAAAATGCAGAAGTCAATACCCTATTGAAGAAACCCACAGCAAACCAAACGCCCACAACGGACCAAACACCCTCAGCAGCTACAGACCCATCTCGCTACTGCCTTTTCCAGTTAAGTCATGGAGAAAGCCATCAATACCAAACGTGAAGACTACCTAGAACTCCATCAACTCCTAGACAGCTTTCAATCAGGCTTTCACACCAACCACAGCACAGAGGCAGCCCTCATTGTGGCCTCAATGACATCAGAAGCATCCTCAACCAAGGAGAAACAGTCGGACTCATCCTCCTCGACCTCTCCGCAGCTTTCGATATGATCTCCCACAAATGACTCTTCCAAAAGCTTCAGCATTTGGGTATCTGCGGACCAGGCCTCAAGGGGATATCCTCCTTCCTCAAGGACATAACTCAACGAGTTAGACTCCCCCTACACATCAGAACCCAATAAACTCATCAGCAGAGTTCCTCTAGGATCGCTGCTCAGCCAAACACTTGTCTACATGACCACCCCTCGAAGACAGAGCACACAGCATCAAGATAGTATCCTAAGCAGACACACAGCTCATCTTCTCCCTTACCGACTCACCCAGTAAAACTTCGACAACTACATGAGCAGCGTCACTGCTTGGATGGAAAACAAATGCCTCCAGCTTAACACAGGATAAAAACGAAGTCCTAATCAACAACCACTCTCCCCTGGGACACCTCTTAGTGGCCCTCTGAACGTGGCCCCCCTAAACATGGCCTACTGCAGGGGTCGATGCCAAGAACCTCAGGATCATCCTGGACACCAACCTCTCCATGACCAGATAGATCAAAGTCGTCTCCTCATCATGTTTTCATATCCTGCGAATGCAAGATATTCAAGTGGATATCACTGAACACCAGACGAACGGTCACCCAGGTTCTTATCATGAGTAGACTTGATTATGGAAACGTCCTCAACGTTGGAATCCCAGACCAAGTCCTACGCCGACTCCAAACCACCCAGAACGCTACTGCCAAACTCATTCTGAACAACCTGCAAAATATCAACATCTCTCCACACCTCAACAATCTTCACTGTCTCCCAGTTCAGGAAATATGTCAATTCAAGCTACTCACGCACGCCTACAAAGATCTTAACAGTGGTCCAGCTTGCCTCAACCACTGCCGACCTTCTACCAACTCACCAGACACCTTCGATATGTGTCCCAGGCAAGAGCAAACCTCCCGTGCATCAAGAAGACCAAAAGCAGAGGACGCTCTTTCTCAGACCTTGCAGCAAAGACCTGGAATTACCTCCCAAAATACCTCAGAACCTCCCTCTCCCTAATGGACTTTCAAAGTAACCTCAAGACATGGAACTTCCAGATGAAACAGGCATGATCTCCTCCTTCCCCGTCACACATGCCCTACTCAGCGCCTGGATACCCTCATGGGTGATTAGCCATGCTCTCCAACTCACATAACATAACCAGAAAATTATAAAAAATGAGTACGTGCTTTACCTAGGATATTTGCAAATGCATTATGCCAACCCTTAACAGAATTATTAGTTTTCACCTCAATCTCTAAGCAGCTTATGTAACAGTTCCACAATTGTATTAAAAAATCTGATACCTGATCGATTTAGATTTCCAATCCATGTTTCTTCAAAGTAGTTTAATAATGGTGCCAATTGTTTTTGGCATTTTCAGTAACAATATCTAATTCTATGATATCTGTGCAGTCATCTACACATTTAGGTGGGATGAAAGCCAATGCTGTTATTTTTATTTCAAATTGGTGCCAGTTGTCAATCCGATACTGTTTTTTCTTCAATACCACTTTAGTAAAATGAAAATAACAACCTTGCATGCGAGTATAAATCTAAATTTATTGTGGTTGTTTATTTTTTATTTTATTGTACGTATTATTTCATTTCAAGTTTGAGATTTTGTGTCTGGAAGTAGGCAATAGATTAGTGGTATAGGGTTATTTTTTATTTATGACAGAAATGTATATATTTGGTAGATACATGTGTAGTACTCTTAAATGTGCCATCAATCAACCAAATATCATTTTATTATGGTTAATAAGTAAGTAATGGTTGTAAAAATGAGTGTTCTTTTCAGTGGATTCTCATTATTGCAAAGTAGAAATGTTCATTTTTGTAACTTAAAGTTAGTTTTTAGAACGTTTTTGGAAAAGAAAGCACATTATTTTTCCGGCGTTAATTTAAGGCATCATTCCATTCATATAGATGGAATGCTAGTAGAGGCTTCACTTAATACAGAACAAGAGCATTTGCTTGAAAACGTAGCTAAACTTAATATATGCTATGTTTTTCTCTTGCCTCAGTTTCCAGAGCAGAGGCAGAATGGTTGTGTTCTTGGTCTTCTGTATGTGATCTTCAACAGTAACAGTTCTTCCTTTGCAGTGTTGAGCATAATAATTCACACATCTACAGTGTACTCTTAGTTCAGACATTTTTTCTTTGAGATATATTATATATATATGTGTGTGTGTGTGTGTGCGCGTTTGGGTGTGTGTGTATATATTATCATTGTATTTGAGGTGATTGCCTCTTTTTGCAGAAATATATTTAGCTTATGCTATGCCTTCCATTTTGTTATGCATTAAAAATATGATTAAAGATGAAATATTTTTTTATTTTGCTAAATTATTTTTCAAGTAAAATGTATATTTTAATTAGTGATATTAACACAGTATTCTAGGCAAAGTTTATAAAAATCTAATACTAAGTTAAAAAATATTTTTTCTATAATTTGTTTTAATAAATGTTACTATCTTAATTAAATTAGATCATCATTAAACATAATTTTTTAATTAATAAAAACTTTGATTATAAAATGATGGCTCACACATACATCGTATTTGGTTAAATTACACATGATTTATCATTAACATTCATATTCATCTGCATAATTTATTAATGTTTAATTAGTAATCCTTAGGCCATTAAAAATATCAAGTACATAAATAATAAGTTAAAAAAAAAAAAAATTTGAAGGCAAATGTATTACTAATTGTAGAAAAGTAAGAGAAAAATGTATTAAATACTTAAAAATTGGATTCAAATATAATATCGTTAATTTAGGTAATAACAAATTTAAAATTAGATAGCTAGAATAGATCAAATAAAAATGTACCTTCTTTTTTTAAGTTTAGCCAGATGACTAAAACAATTATTAAAAAAACAATTAATACAAATGAATTTCACAGGCAAAATTAAGTGCATAGAAAAAGGATTAAAGTGAGTGAGTGAAGTGATATTAGTGATATTAAAACTGGCTAGAGAGAACCTAAGCTTTATTTGTGAGCTACCACCAAGATGCTGCTGCTAAGTGACTGTCGACAGTCTCCACTGAACTGGGGTACCGACGGACAGAGTGGTGCCTCTCCTCTGAGCTGCTGCCAGGTTGAGGTTTGCAAAATACCCAGTCGTTACGGGTACTGTTACTTCTCACTGAGCAGGAACCGCAAGTACCTTTGGTTCCGGGTGTTGATAATAAGTTTTGAAAAAATATTTTTCTTTGTCACACATTTCACTTAGCAGCAGCATCTTAGTGGTCCTGAAGAAAGCCTGGTCCGAATTAGGGGCCTCACGGCTGAAACATGTTGACCGTAATCCACCAATTTACACGTGCGATTTAAATCCATCTCAGGCGCACTGTTTTTTTAATCCTGACAGTGAGAACTCATGAATAACGCTTAGGTTCTCTCTAGCCAGTTTAAATATCACTTCACTCACCTTAATCCTTTTTCTTTGCACTGCGTTCTCACTCACACTAGAAATCTCATTTGGAGGACCTAGTAGATCCAGTTAGAGCAGGTGAAAAACATGCCATAGGTGGGTGAGGGATTTCGTCCTAAAGGGATCTCTTCCCCTCTTTTCACTAGTGTGGTTCTGATAGTGCCTTACTACATGGTTGGTTTGTTTATGTAACTTAGACCCAAGGATTGTTGCTGTATGTACTCTACAACACTAACATAAGGTGAACGACCAGAAGAATTTACTCTACGTAATCAGGTGAACTTTGATGGTTTATTTACAGGAGCTTTAGAGATCGGAGTAATTATTATTCTTTCTAATTTTTTACACGCATTTCATTTCAGTTCGTGTGTAGTGGATAACAAAGTCTGACACTATTCAATAATTCCACATTTGCAATGCTTGAATCAGCAAGTGTGAAGACATTTCTCTACATTATCAGGTAATCCCTATAGTCAATGTAGGGTAGCCTTTACAGAGCTTAGTATAATTATATCCTATAACTCTCCATATGTATTTTATTTCAGTTTTGGAAGTGGAATACGGAGTCTGATGCAATTAGACTAATCTTCACTTGCAAAGATTGATTCAGAAAGTGTGAAGGTATATTATAAACATCAACTTTTTTGCAGTTCAGGACCTGTCACTCATTTTAGTTATAGGTAATGGGTTATGTCTTATCCCGTAGGTACTGGAGCGTTTTACTTCTCTGGAGCATTATTTGTGGAGCATTACACCATTTGGCTATCAGGTGATGTTAATTACTTAACTATATGAGTTTTTGGTGATTAACTTACTTTTCTTTAGTTCAATTACTGACCTTACCTTTTGGTCACACTAATCACTGATCTCCTTTACCTCCCCCTCTTTCTCTTGGTTATGCCTTGTTTCTGCACTCTCTCTTATGCACCAACTTGATTCTATCATTTGGTGATTGAGTCTACAAATCTTTAATACTGGTGACGGCTTTACGTAGCATATAAAGACATGATAAGAAATATATCACTATTATTAATTTTGTTAATATTTTTGGGGGGTTTTGCAGCCCTGAAGAAGTCATTTGTGCGTAACAGCGTGAAACACATGTTGGCTGCTTTTTGTTTGTGAAGATTTGTACAAGGCTGCTCTTTGTGAAGAATTGTACTACAAGGCCAATCTTGAGATGTACTGTACTACGACAAGCTGTGTAGACATTACCAGAATAATTTGAAATTAAAAATATGAACTTTTCAGAACAACGTGTGAAGATTCCACATTGGGCTGCAAATGTTATAGTGTGCTCAGGGTAGACTCTCTCTTATTTGTATTTTCCTCTAGGAGGAAAAACCATGAGGTTGAAGTGGTAACTGACCTCTCTCCCCTTAGTAGCACCCAATAGATTGTACGTCCGTATTAATACTGCCCGATACGTCTGTTGTGCGCCCGTCTCTCCTTTTCTATACCTGGTTACCAAGTAGCTTTTTCCTTAATTTGAAACATAACAATTAATGTTAATTGAATTAATATGTTCACTCATGAAAGAAAGAAGTCTATACTTTTAAAACAAAATACATTTATAAATGTGTACATACATTTTTAGATTAAATATATTAGTTACTGTACAATACACGACATTCTTTAAAATATAAATTAAGATTTAAAATGAAACTATTTTAATCAAAACAATAATGAAATTGTATAATTTTATTAATGAATTAATTTAAAATAAATGATATTTTAGAATGAGAGTACGAACGCCATTTTGGAATGGACTACATTTTTTTAAATCATATATTTAACAAACTGTTTGTAAATAATGAAATCATATAATGTTGCCACATTGTAATATAAGTGTTGTTTATATTGAATTACATAAAATGTGTTTTATCTGATTGCGCTGTAAAGACGTGATGTATTTGAAGGCGCTGTTTTTTTATTTTAATAACTGATAACCAGTTCACATAAAGCCCATCCACTTGCAGCGTGGACAGAATACAACAGAACTTGCAGGGCGCACCTGCTACTTCCCACAATCACAGTTCAAATATGAGGCCTAAATAACTGTTAATTCAGTTCAACATCAGACCTCAGAACCACAGGTCACAAGTGAGACCCACCTATTTGGAGCAGGAGTGTAATATTTCAAATCTAAAGCCCATCAAGTTGCAGAAGGAGTCAAAATGGTTAACCGAAAGCAGGATTGTCTGGACTACCTTCTTTTAGGCAGTTCTCTCGATTACATATCAAAACAACAGCATTAAAATGTATCCAATGATATTTCACAGGGCATCAATTTCTTTGTTCTTGTGGGTAGGAGGAATAACTCACCCCATGTGTAACAGGAAATTCTTTGAAGTAAAGCACATCTCGTCAGTCATGTTATTTATTGACGACTGGGATGAAAATTCTTTACGAAAGTTTGAAGAGTCCAAATTCATTTATTAATTCAATATACTTTCACTATCTGCCAGCTGAAGCCATTTAACAATATAAAAGTTTCTCTTTCCAATCCTAAGCAGCGAAAGTCCATTTTTGAGGATATGCTGTCCAGCAACAAGAACTTCTTCTGGATTCGTTACTCTTCTGTGATTTATATTAACTCCTCCATTTGTAATAATCTCATACCTAGAGTCAAGCAGGTAAAGAAAAGAATCTTTAATAGAACATTAGGCAGTATACTTAATATTCTTAGAGGCACTTTTAGAAGCATTGAAATAAAAATTATTAGGCCATTTGGATGGAATCAATACCATTTTTCCAGCCAAACAATGCAAGAATGACTGCATTTACTATTCTGCTGTTGATTGTCAAAGCGCAATTTCAATTTGCCTTACTCAGAATATTGGGTAATGTAAAACTAGACTGGAGAGGGCAGCTTACGTCATTACAAGGACAGAACTCACTTTATTCCATGTGAAAAGTTTTCAGATACTGAACTTAAACATAAGCTGTTGATGAGTGAGTTAACAGTGGAGCACATTGCTGTGATTAGGTTCACTATGGTTGCAGTAGAAGTTCACACAAACATGTTTATCTAGTACTACAACAGCAGAAGAGGCAGGATAGCAAGCATTCTTACTGGATAAATGGGTGTCTAATGCAAGATGACCAAACTAAGCCTTGGCTCAAGTCTTTACTGAAGGTCAGATTGCTAGTGGAAGTCACACCTTCACATCTGCCCATCAGCAGAATTAATAATAATACCACTATGTATAAACTTTTCTGCAATTTCTATTATGAAACAATATAGGCTACCAGTAAGCCAGTGATGGCAGAGGTGAGTAATAGAACTCAACACTGAGCTGTATATGTGACAAGCATTTGATGATCAGTCCAAGTTGCAGAGCGCAGTAATAGCATTCCAAGAGGCAGATTTATCAACATTTTGTGCAGGTGCAAAGTCACCAAATGTGCTGCAAAGTGTTACTTTTTCTGGTACTTTCCATTGCATAACATTTTTTGCTCTGAAAGGTAGACTAAAAGTAACACAAAGTAGTGGTTTGTACTATGGGTGGTACATCATTCCCGAACTACCAGCCATGGTTTTTGATGCAAAGTCCCATCTGCTTAAAATTGTAGACAGGGTTTTGTGCCTAGAAATAGCACCGCCTCAAGATAGCTGTTAACTTGTAGAAATGTTTTTATTTCCCCACACACGGTATGTTGGCTGCACTGTACAGTACACATACAATGCGTTAAACGTTTTAAAGTCTCACTTAAAATAGCTTCTTGTACTGGAATGGTACACTGCTGGTTCAAACCCTATTCTAGACATCACATTCACACCTTTGCATTATGGTGCAAAGAAGTATTTGTGGTGCTAAGCAGCTTAAAAGTGCAATGCTGAGGAAGAGAAAAGCAGGGCCTTATCTAAGTATATATGGAGCTGTGCTCACCTCCGAGCACAATGCAGCATCACATCTTTGGTTCCTGTTGTAGTAAGGACTCCCTTAATACGTACATACATTGTTAAGTTAGCATAACCACGTCAGAAGTTAGAAAGCCATCTTGCTGCTTTTGCACACGACACTGCGTTCACATGTTATTGCTTAAACGAACTGCTGAATCGAGTTTTGCCTCACACGAGAGCAATCTGTTGTTACCATCCCGAGCTCTGCGAAGCGACCTTGGTCTGCACACGATGTGACAAACAGTCTGAGTTGTTAGACAATGCATGTTTTCCACTCTAGGTTGATCGACCCACTATTTAGTCATAACACACGAGCAGCTGCACATACCTGAAAGTTGGTGCTTTTAATATCACGGACATCATGTTTATTATTCAGACCGAAGACGAGCCTTCCTGCGAGAAGACTCCTGACGCTCCTGTGATGTGATTTCACTAAGCTGATCTTTGAGGTATGGGGTCCCCTATTCAAGCCTAAGAGACCTTCTGTTAGACTAATAATAATATTAGCTTCTTAGTAAAGGGAAAGTGGTAGTATCCACTGTCATAACATGATCACCCCTTTTATATTCTATGGAATTGTAACTATGTTGATGGTTTTGATTTTAATCATTTGTCTGCTTGTATTAGCCAAAGTACTGCATATTAGGACACGTGGTCTATAAAAATAAACTCTTTTTTATTTTCACCGTGTCTCTGTTGATTCTTGTTGTGGACTGATGTGAGAATAATATACGAACAGGTATTTCCGATTCCCACCATTCCTGAGTATGTACTGAGTCGCGTGTTCTGGGTTGTCTTTTCATTGGGACCTCCGAGCTAAATCTCGGATAACGAATGGGACACTTATGCTAGCCGGATACTGGGTTCTGGGTTCTGAGGTGAGTTTCTGGTACACCACAACTCACTGAGGTCCTGGGGTTCTACGCATAGTTCTGTGTATAAGCAGAATCCCTGCAACATGGCGCACCTAACGTTTGGTCTATGAGTTGAAACGCCTTAGTAGTGCTCGCGTTTGTCCACAACACCCTCATTCTTGTTTCCGGATAACAAGTCTGACGGTTTTAAACCTACCTAGGTCTATTGATATAGGTTCTTTCAAGCTTGATAATTAAAAAGGTTATTGAACCCTTGTGCTACTGATAGTTTCACGTGTGTGTTGTCCTAATGTCGGTGGATATTGCGGCGCATAGCCGTGCAGCTCTGAAACGTCATTTGACGCAGTATGGGGTACCGGACACTGGTATGAACGTCATCTTTGTAGTGGGAGCCGATGCGGCTCATCCCTATGAGTTGTTCTACTCTTGGGTGACGATTCCAGCGGTGGGGGATGATGACACCTTTCATTCTTACACTGCCGCTGCAGTGCCGGCGAACTATACGCCGTATAGGACACAGGAAATACCAATATCTGCTTGGCAGCACCATATTTGGTTTAATGGCGCCCTTCCCCATGTGGTTATACCGCCGAGAATGGGCCCTTTATCAATTGCAGGGGCCACTTGGCCGGTACTAGCCGGATTTACGCCTCATCCCCGTTACCTCACGGTGACGGTGGCTGAGTTGCGTGTACTACACACTGCCCTCATTACGGTATATAGGGCGTTAGTGCAGTATGTGTCGCGCAATATGCAGGCGGGGGCACCTGCTGTTGCGGGACAGCCTACTGATCATCACGCGGTGGTCATTAGTCCCGTTATGGTTAATTCTGTTATGGGCAAGCGCCCCCAAACTAGGGATGATTTCCCCTTTTGGCTTGCTGAAAAATTTGACCAAATAGAAGCGGTTTACCCGAATACTACTCCTGTGGAGAAACACAGGATCCTCACCATTAGTTTGCCTAAGGACTTGGTCCCCCACATTGATGATTGTGCAAATTGGGACAAGGTCTTTGCAGCGACGTACGCGCAGTGCTTTGGCACTCCGTCTATGTTGCAGCTGCCCTCCGTTATCAAAAGAGTTCAAAAGAACCATGGTGCGGAGTCTGCGATAGAGTTAGGGATGCGGCTCCTCGGGCAATTTGACCTGGTGGCTACCATGATAATTGGTAACCTGAAGGGTGATGCTTTGCATTTCCAGGTTCGTAATGAACTGAAACGAGTTCCTGAGGAGGACAAACCGCAGGAATTTGCGAAAATAATCGCAGAGGCATATCGGGATTTGGGTCGTAGCTCTTTAGGAGTTAAGCCTGTAATAAAGAATCCCGATCTAAAACAGCAGGGTAAGGCAGAAACGTCTGGTAAGGACGACCGGCCCTTTTTTCCTAAACAAAAATGGCAGGTTAAACAACAGGGAAAGCAGCAGCAACAGAAACAGGGCTCTCGGCCTGCCTCTCCCGTACAGTCAAGTAGCGAACGCACTTATGATCTGCGCGATCGTGCTGCTATAAAGTCTCCTGATAGATTTCAGGTTTCTGAACAGCGCTCTCCTCGTTCTTCACAGGAAACATCGGCTACACAGTCCGGTGGCGGAGGCGGTGGCAAAGGTCGGGGTGCTCCACAACAGCGTGACCAGCCCCGACAGACTGAGGGTAAAGGCAAGCAGGACGAATTTGCACGACAAAGACCCCCGTTTCAGAAGAAGAAAGTGGCGGCTCTGACGGCAAGGTATGCCTCAGATAGTGCGGACACAGCTTCGGAACCGGACATGGGCGCTGACGCTCCTGGACAGCGCAGCGGAAATTACCATAGTCCGTCAAGCTCTGCGTCCATTTCTGGTGGTGACAGCAACTGATATATCGGTTACTGTTGAAACAGCTGACACCAGAGTGGCTCCTCCTGACAGACTTTATGAAATAGTCTTATTAATTGAGGGTGACATACAACGTACAATAAAAGGGATTTTTTGGGATAATCTGACCACCACCTATGATATCCTCCTAGCGGAGGCAGATTGGCCCCCAGCTTTCATTTTAGAGGCTCCTAGAGGGGAGGAAGTAATCCTCCCGTCCTTTGCGCACACAGTGCCTAAGGACCAAGCTGAAGTGTATGCTGAGGAGTGGGCGCTTGCGCTTGCGGTGTATCGTACTCAGGTGGGATGGGACAGATTGTCCCCCTGCCATGAGATTCCATTGCGGTCTATGCCCCAGCCTCAACCTCAATATCCTATGCGTCGTGAAGCGAGACCCCACGTCGCGGCAATCCTTGAACAATTGGAATATCAGGGTGTTATTGAAACATGTGTGTCCCCTATGAATAACCCTTTATTCACTGTAACGAAGCCTGACGGCTCGTACCGTTTAGTTTTGGATTACCGGCACCTAAACTCCCATTGCCGGACCTGCGCGGTACAAAATACACATAGCTCGGCTTTGGTCGACAGTCTCGTGCGTAAGAGGTTTAAAACGACACTCGACATTTCCAATGGCTTTTTTAGCCACAACCTGTCCACACTGAGTAGCCAGTGGACAGCGTTTACTTCAGGCGGAAAACAAAAACAGTTTACAAGATTAGCCATGGGTTACAAAAATAGCCCTGGCGTCTTTTCTGCTCGCGTGGTTTCTCTTTTAGAAAGAATAGACCCCGAAGCATACTCATATGTTGACGATGTCTATCTTACGGATGATGAGCTGATGCCGCATCTGTCTCGGGTTGACAATATTATCGTGAGTTTTGCTGACTATTGCTACAAATTCAATTTTGCGAAGTCACACATCGCAGAATATACGGTGTTGTTTTTGGGCTACGAGCTCAACAATGAAGGTAAGGGGTTAGCCCCCCACTTTCTGGAAAAGTGTGCACGCTTAAGTGCTCCTACGACACTGAAGAAATTATAATCTCTGCTGGGTTTTCTGAATTTCGGCCGTACGTACATTCCTGATTATGCCCAGCGTATCAAGCCGCTTTACGCCTTGGTACAGCCTTCGTTTTCGAAATCTAGCTGGCAGCTAGAACACTCTGCTATTTTACAGTCTTTACAGGCTGACCTTCTTGCTTCACAATACTTGCTGACACGTGATAACCGCACTAACCTGGTAATAAGAATAGTACCAGGCGCCGTGGGGTTCACGTATTTGACGTTTAATGAGGGCGACACAGTCCCCATTGCGTACAAATCACACTTGTACACCTCTGCTGAATTACGTTTTTCCACGGTCGAAAAAGTTCTGACTGCTGTGCAGATGGCGATCCTCAAGGAACGCGCACTGTCGCATGGGAAACAGATTCTGGTTGTAACTCCATATCCTGCTTTAGAGGCAGTGACTAAAGCAAGTGTACCCAATTCTAAAGCTTTGCATCCACGGTGGATACAATGGGCTACAACGCTGACGTCGCCAGACGTCACTTACATCTTTGATGCCTCATTACAGACTCAAGAGTACTTGCAGTATGAATTCGTTCATCCGGCACCTCTGTCTTTGCGCCCGCTCGAAGAATACCATTGTGTCATATACACTGACGGGTCTGCGCAACCCGCAATTGGATCGAAGCACGCTTATTCTGCGGCTTGCGCAATTGTCGTAGGTACATTCGTAAATGGTGAATTCCAATCTGATGCAGTGCATACGCAGTCATTGGGTAATTGTACCGCGCAATTGGCGGAGCTCCGGGCTCTGGTGCTTGCACTGGAGTTTGCTGATCCCCGAGTCACTACTCTTATAGTGAGTGACTCCTTCTACTGTGTCCAGTCCTACAATGACAATTTACACTTCTGGTCTCAGAATGATTACCGCGACACTAAAGGTAGCACAATTAAGCATAAAATGCTTTGGGTTCGAGTGGCGGACTTTAAAGAACGTCTCCCTCTCGTAAGTGTTATTCACACTCTTGGTCACCAGCGGCTTGGTGTCCATGCTGTCGGCAACAGCTTAGCTGACGAGGCAGCGAAAACAGCAGTGGCTACATACTTAGTGGCAGCAGTTACAAGATCCAAAAGTAAGATTGATGATGACATCTTGGCAGCTATTGCTGCTACAGAGAAGGGAGGAGATTACCCGAAGGGTTTTCCCTCTCGGTATATTTATCATTTAAGTCCTGATAACGTCCCATTAGTGAGGATTAACGACGTTGGTGATAGAATAATTCCCAACGCGGACTGCAGACCAGCACTGATCTTGGCTGCGCACGAGGGGTTGGCGTCAGCCCACGCCGGTGTGTCAGCTACAATATCTCTGCTACAACAACGTTACTGGTGGTTTGGTTTATATAAACAAGCGCGCGCTTATGTTCTTGATTGTGACATTTGCCAACAGATTAAACCTTCTACTGTTGCGCGCCCACCACAGACACAGCTGTACATCTCTAATAAGCCATTTGGTTGTGTTTATTTAGATCACTGCGGTCCTTTTTCTTCTGTTACTGCGTACAAGTACATCTTGGTTGCAGTGGATTCGTGCACACGTTTTCTATGGGTATGGCCACAAAGGAGTGCTGACTCGCGGACTGTCATCAGGGATTTGCGTGTCTTTGTGGGAACTTTTGCGTGTGGTACCTTCCATTCTGATCAGGGCCCTGCGTTCGCCTCTAAGGCTTACAA
Source organism: Triturus cristatus (assembly GCF_964204655.1). Lineage (NCBI taxonomy): Eukaryota > Metazoa > Chordata > Amphibia > Caudata > Salamandridae > Triturus > Triturus cristatus. The sequence continues at coordinate 367,637,930 of NC_140585.1, forward strand.
GGAGGCTATGAAAAATTTGGGGGTCCTAGTCAAATTTTCGTCTCCCTACCGACCTGAGGGTAATAGTGTGGTGGAGCGAATGAACCGTGACTTAAAGCAATCATTGACAGCACGTGTTTTAGGCACAGGCCGGAACTGGCTAGCCCATTTGTATAACGTCCAACGTGCACTAAATAATCTCCCTAGAAGGTCTCTGGGTGGGCGGACCCCGTACATGATGCTCTTCGGAATCAGAATGTTTGTTCCAGACCTTGATGGTCTAGACATTGCGGCGTCGACCGCACCCTTTGACGTAGATGATCACTGTGCTGTTTTGCAGACTCTACAAGAAGCCAGAGACTCTCTTTCGAAAGAACATTTGCCCTCCACGTCTGAAGCTGAGGTTCAGATTCCGGTAGTCGGCTGGCTACCCCGAGTTGGTGATCTGGTCCGTGAGAAGGTGGAGAACAAGAAGGAGTTCGGCCCCTCTTATCGTGCACCAGTTCCAGTGCTTGGAGTGCAGGGAACAAGAACAGTCATTTTACCTCCACTTCCTGGTCGCAAAGAAAACAGGTACATCTCTATTGACAATGTCAAACTTCAGCGAGTGGCCGATACTTCTTAGTATGACTCCGGCAGTTTCATGCCAGACAATGCAAAGAAATTCAATGATGGTTCCTGCTTCTACCACCTTGTCTGATGTTGCAATCGAGATGCATTCAGTTACTGATCCCTTGCTGATACCACCGGCTGGTGGTTTGTCCGAAGAGACTGAGTATGCTTATCCTACACGTGGACCTTCGCCTGTTTTACAATCTACAGCACTTGGCCGTCCCGTTTTTCCTTTGACACTAACTCTTTGCCCTCAACTCCCCCATCAAACATTGCTGTTTTTGTGAGCTGGTTTAAGAAACATTTTTTGATAGCTCCTTGGACATACATCTGGTTGATGCTTTTTGGTATTTTTTTGTTTATGTCCATTGGATTTGTTGTAGTTTTCTTCCGTTTGGTGGATGGCCATTATCTCAAAGAGAGATCGACAATTAGACTTATCAATGGAACTTTGGCCCCCCACTCCTCATCCCACATCATGAAAAGGGACCAGACTTTTGTGAATATTACTGCCTGGCCCGTCATGGATGGAATCGCATGGGATGCAGTTAAATTTCAAATTCATGGGCCTACAGAGGTCATTAATGTGCCTAATGTATTTCGTGTTTCTATGGGTGATGTAGTTAAACAGAACATACGTTCTGATGATTGGGATGTACACGCCATTGAAGCACTGTTTTCAGATTTGAAATATTACGCCGCCTTTGATGCAGAGGATTTGTATGAAAATGCGGCTAATTATGCGGAACAGTATTGTTTTCAACATTATGGCAATCACTTCCTGCATAAATCGAATTCGTTTAGAAATTTTGTAAATTTTACACAGTGGGAACATTGTCCCACCCCCTCGTTTGGCAGTTCACACACATTAGTTGATAAGTTTACTTATTTTACTGATTTCAGTGTTTCAGCCCCGGCATCCTTTTATTTTAAAGTTAAGCCTGAGTCTGCCTCCAAGGTTAGACTGACACACACCAAATTGCTATATTCTAAGTCCTTTATGGATGAGTTGTCAATCAAAGGTTATGATCTATGGAAGGCTACTATTGATCTTAAGTCGGTTTGGGGTTCCAAACCGTGGCAGGTTCAGGGAACTTAAGCTTTACACCGTGCCTGTCTGATACCAAATCATATGTTGTTTTTAAATGCAACCATCTTCCAAACCACCTGTTTCGGATTGGCCACTTCTAAAAAACTAAATTCGCCTTCTATGCCGGATCTGGGTGCTTACCCAAATTGGTATAATCACACAGATCTGTCCCTTCCTGCTTTGCAGTTATTGGTTTCCAATTCGTCTTTCAATATTTCGAAATTAAATAGTGAGGGATGGTTAATTTGGCAAAGCAGTTCTGATACCTGTCAACGTCGTTTTCTAGGACTGAAACCGGGGTATACTCAAGATCGCGTGGACCCCCGGTTTGAGTCGTCACATACTGTAACTACATACTCTGTGGGGAAATTATGTCAGTCCTGGCTGCGACATTCCACCTTGGCATCTGTCAAAGTTCATTTATCAAAGTTACATGACAAAATAGATTTGAATGATTTTGTTAAAGGTCCTGTGGGTGGCAGATCCAAGAGATGGGCGTATGCTATTTACAACGAAGTATGGAAACTGTTGCAAATTGAGGCAGCTTCAAGATTGAGAGCTATTGATCAGGCTAATATGGAAAAAGTATTAGCAGTTATTGATAACAGCATTAACACTCTTTCTTCTCGCATTTATACATTAGATAATATTGTATCTTCAATTGTGGATATTGTGCAGGATGATATGTCTGTGTTGTATCATGGTCAAAACCAGTTACGTTCTGTTATGCAGTTTGCATGGACATTACAAACATTGAAGGCAGGGAAGGTCCCTTGGGACTATCTGAATACAACATCGTTATTTCTTCCCTTTAACCTTACTGACAAACAGCAGTTCATGTCCATGAAGGATGCTACATATTCCTTGCTCCATATTGAGAAATTGGAGCCGTTACCTTTTTCTGTTGCGGAAGTCGATTCCGCTGTGTGGCTCTTACACGGATTGATAAGTCTACCGTTTGCGCTTTTTAAGTTTACCTCTTGTATGAAACACTATGCTCTGGGTAGATATGAACAGCTGGGCACCGCTTTCGTACATGAAGTCTGGTCCCTCCCCTTTACGTATAGATGTACAAGGGACGGTACTGAGGTTTATCTGAAGGGTGAGGAATGTACAACGTCACCTGATCATTCTGTTGTGTGTAGGCACATTCAATTGCACGGTGCTTGTAATGTACACGCTCCGAACTTGGCCTGCTTCCTCAAAGGTATCCCGGTACCAGTGATTACGCCATCTTTCACGCTGCTTGCAAACGGTAGTTATTTAATTTTGAACAATGAAGCTTGCTGCGGGATGTTAGTAGGGATCCCGTATATAGTAACTGTAACACAGAGGGTTGTCTGCTGCAATAACGTCCTGTTCCCACCCCCGCATGGGAGGCTGGATGCTTCTATCTGGCCTTCAATTCCAACCTTGAAAGCAGAGTTCGACAAGATGAGCAGAATAAGAGCGCTATTGTCCCAAAAGGAGGTGCCATTGACTTCCTCCCGGGAAACATTTGTCCTTCACGTAGCAAATACGCGCACCGAGGTACAGGCGCTTTTGAATACTGACCTCCCCCTGCATTTTGGTGCTTTGATCCAAACAATTTTCAATGCCTCGTCCACAACTGGCCTGGCTCATTTTTTTAAACTTGTGGGCTCGGGCCTCGTGACCTCTTTCCAAACTATTTTTGGTGTGATTCCGGCATTTTTTCATTCTATTTTCTCCAGCGTCTTTGGAGGTGTCCCGTTAATTCTGGCTCTAGTGGCAGGTGTGCTACTTTTACTTTTCATCTTGCGGAATGGCTGCTCTTTCTGTGCCACACGACAGCCTGTCCCGTCTGCAGCTTCTTCGTGACAGGATGCTTGATTACTATGGTGTCCTGCCGTTGGCGACTTTGAGCCTGGCATATGGATTATCCTTCCGGTATTCCTACTTCACCTGCGTGCAACCTGTCTTCCACTGCCTAGATTGTCCCTTTGAATGGCCTATGGATTTGTGTTTAACCAACATGGTGTCTCCGGACCCGGATTATGATCGACTGATGAGGCCCTTAGTGTCTCTCGAGTCTGCCTGTTCTGGTGTTCGGATTATGGCCTGCGGTGCGGCACATGGTATCCTGGGTAATTGGGACATCGTGAGAGCGGCATATGACTTCTTGAATATGAGTTACTTGGAAGTACACGCTGGTTGCCCTCTGATGGTGCTAGAGGCTCCGCTGATAGAAGAACACGTATGTTCCTTTTCTTTACTTAACTGGATGGCTGAAACCTTCAGTGGCCGTGCCAATGATTTTCTGCTGGAGGCTGTGGCCACGTATGCTGCATATACTTTCATGGATTGAGTGAACTTTCGTCCACTGTGTTTTCCTCACGTGTCTTGAACTGTCCCTGTGCGTCTGCACTTCCGCCCGGTGAGGCGTTTTTTCCTTTTTTCACCCCCACGACACGTTCGATGTTTTTTGTTTTTCTCCCTTTTTTTTTTTTTGGTTTTTTCTGTTCGACCTTTGCCTGAACTGACCAGTTCTTTTTTAAATGGGATACGCCTTGTTCTGCTCTGTCGCGCTTGAACTCTGCGTTCTCTCTTTTCTTGCATACTAAGTAGTGCTTCGATCAAGGGGGCATGTAGTAAGGACTCCCTTAATACGTACATACATTGTTAAGTTAGCATAACCACGTCAGAAGTTAGAAAGCCATCTTGCTGCTTTTGCACACGACACTGCGTTCACATGTTATTGCTTAAACGAACTGCTGAATCGAGTTTTGCCTCACACGAGAGCAATCTGTTGTTACCATCCCGAGCTCTGCGAAGCGACCTTGGTCTGCACACGATGTGACAAACAGTCTGAGTTGTTAGACAATGCATGTTTTCCACTCTAGGTTGATCGACCCACTATTTAGTCATAACACACGAGCAGCTGCACATACCTGAAAGTTGGTGCTTTTAATATCACGGACATCATGTTTATTATTCAGACCGAAGACGAGCCTTCCTGCGAGAAGACTCCTGACGCTCCTGTGATGTGATTTCACTAAGCTGATCTTTGAGGTATGGGGTCCCCTATTCAAGCCTAAGAGACCTTCTGTTAGACTAATAATAATATTAGCTTCTTAGTAAAGGGAAAGTGGTAGTATCCACTGTCATAACATGATCACCCCTTTTATATTCTATGGAATTGTAACTATGTTGATGGTTTTGATTTTAATCATTTGTCTGCTTGTATTAGCCAAAGTACTGCATATTAGGACACGTGGTCTATAAAAATAAACTCTTTTTTATTTTCACCGTGTCTCTGTTGATTCTTGTTGTGGACTGATGTGAGAATAATATACGAACAGGTATTTCCGATTCCCACCATTCCTGAGTATGTACTGAGTCGCGTGTTCTGGGTTGTCTTTTCATTGGGACCTCCGAGCTAAATCTCGGATAACGAATGGGACACTTATGCTAGCCGGATACTGGGTTCTGGGTTCTGAGATGAGTTTCTGGTACACCACAACTCACTGAGGTCCTGGGGTTCTACGCATAGTTCTGTGTATAAGCAGAATCCCTGCAACACTGTGCTGCACTAAATTTTAGCAAACCTTCCCATAAATCTCTTAAATTCAGCTGCCTCGTTAACAAGAAAATTGTTTTCTGGTATAGGTAAAAGCCACCACAGCTCCAGGCACAAAACAAACATGTATACCAATTAGCATGTTATCACGGCAAAACCTAGTTGAGAGGTAGACAGCAACATGTGCAGTTCACTGTCCATTTTTGCAAATATATATCATTAAAATGTATTCTGTAAGAAAACCACTGTTATGAGCAAGGTCTGCAAGCTTTACATTTCTTGTAAAGCTGGGATGCTCATGAGAGATTAATGGTAGGGAAACATGCACAAACAATTCAAAGGTGTCCTAATAAAGTGTGTTTTGATTAAATACTTTCCAGGATTCTCTGCATTAAAAACTAGTTACACTTTGCCTCTAGAGGATGTTAAGAAGTTGTGATTTTTTTTTAGCTCCTGTTTTATTTTTTAACTCTTTCTGATGCTTATAATCTAGTTTAGAGAATATAATTAGGTTGAGAGATTTGAATAAGCACTACTTGCTTCGGTCAACAAAGCCCCACAGATCCTGTTTTTTTGAGGTAGTAAGACCCAACGTCGACAGGCACAGACAGTTTTGGAAATAAAGTAGGGGTTCCAGGGATCAACAGTACGGATGTTTCCAATGTTGCGAGAACCTTTTGTAGTGAAATGTGGGGCAGTGCAATGGAGTTTGGAGCCTCTCCTGTGGCACTTGGAGAAGCTAATCCACTGTATTGTACAATAGTCCAGCCAGTTAGTGGATGCCCTCCATTAGGGAGTGTAGCCTTACAAACAACCTTGCGAATACTGGCATATAGCCTTCGAAGAAACTCTTTAATTGGTGCCAACAAGAAATGAGTGGCACTACAGCAGCTACTGGGGACAGGGATCGTTAAGAAGACTCATAGCAGCAAACAAGCCGAGAAGCCTGTACTCCTCCAAGCCAAAGATCACTAATCTACGCTATTATGAGCAGTCATGAAACAAGGTTGGAGGTAGGTAGGTAGGTACGCAAGTAAAGGAATTTTACTCTTACTCCTAAGAGACCAACTGTTCACTCAAGCAAGTTTGGGAACCCTGAGTGCATTCAGAGTAACCGAATGTTCATAACGCAACTAAAAGAAAAGACCGATGAATTGAATGGTGGTGACCAAATGTGCAAGGATACATATCTGAGGAAAGCTCACGGGCTACATCACTGAGACACACTGCTCTAGAATTTTCTACCTCTTGATGTCATATTGTGAGGTTTACTTGGCTCTACAATTTTACAGCATTGGTATTCATCTTAAATGTGCATGCTCAAAATTTTTGCCCATCGAAAAGCTCAGAATCCTAAACAAAAATAGACACAGCAATAACATTAATAGGCCTATTGAACAAGTTACTTACCTTTAGTATCAATCTTTATGATGGAAATTCCTCACCTTACAAATACATGTTATTTTATGTTATTCCTCACCTTGTGAATAATCTCCAGGTATCAGACTGGAGAAGGAAACTTTCAGAGCAGTTCTCCTGTGAGCCTCTAGGTGGCGTTGTGTGGCTCCGCAAAAACTTTGTTTCACTCCGGAAGATAACAGCAGAGCCGCATATAAGAGCCACCCATGACAGTGCTGTCTGCGTCCGAGGAAGCAGACAGCCTTAGAAGCAAAAGAGTCCATCAGCAAATTGGTATGATCAGTGTGCATATCTCTATAATGGTACCTTAGAGATGGAAAGATGGAAGAGAATCCAGTTCACAAAACTGGGAGGTGAGATGGTCGGTGACTAATCTGTGGTAAGATGGAGGATCTACCAGTAAAATGGTTGTAAAAGGGAAGTAACTTGTTTTTCTGATGGATACTTCTAACTACAGATTCCTCACCTTGTGAATAGATATAATAACAGTATCTCCCAAGTAGTAGGGACTGTGAACAAGCTTAATACAAAATGTCCAGCAGGACCAAGCGGGCAAAATACCCCGCTCAAAAGATCTGACTGTCGTGTGCTTTGTGAATGTGTGTACAAAAGTGCACATGGCTGAAAAATGTCCAGGACAGGCACTCAGTGTGGTGGCAGCTTTGGCCTTGGTAGTACAAGCCCTTAAGCCTTCTGGGGGCTGTTTTTTTTTCTTTTTTCCCCAGTGCGTAGCAGATCTTTATGAAGGAAACAACCTATTGGGAGATGGTCCATTTTTGCTCTGCTTTATCCTTCTTTGCTCCAGAAAACCCTACAAAGGGTGGGTGGTTCTTGATACTATCAATGTAGAAACTTTTAGGATCCAAATAATGGAGTCTGTCTTCCTAGTTAGAGAGATAAGGTGATGAAAAGAACACAGGAAGGGTGACGGTTTAACTGACGTGAAAAGAAGTAACCACTTTCGGTAAATAGGAAGTTCTGGTCCTCAAAACCAACTTATCAGGGAAGAAGGTGGCGTAAGATGGATTTACACATAGAGCCTGAAGCTCGCTCACACGTCTAGTCGACATTATGGCAATGAGAAAGTCTGTCTTTAAGGTCAGACGTCTCAAGGGACAGTTGTGCAACAGCTCAAAAAGGGTGCACATCAAGAATGTGAGGACTAAGTCAAATCCCACTGGGGCATCACACAGAGTTTTGGTTGAAACAAATATTGCAAACTTTTCAAAAAACCTCATCGCAACTAGTGACTGAAAGAATGCCAAGAGAGCTGACGAGTAGCCCTTAGCACTGATGAAGGTGAATCCTAGCTGGACTAAGGACGGAACAAATATCAAAACTTCAGACAAACTTGTCTACAAATGCAAAATTTGTCTGGTGTTGTATCATTCCACAAATTTCTCCCAACGGCTGGCATACACGGATTTAGTGGGGGGACACGTCACCCCAAGATGAAATCAATGACCTCAGGGTGCAGGTCGAAGGAGATCAACTGTCACTACTCAATCTCCAAGCATAAAGGTGCAAAGGGTGCAGACCCATGTGCAACACTACGCCCTGATGATGTGAATGAAGATCCTCCAAAGTGGCATCTTGTTACAAAGACAAATGGTCATGCCCAAGAGTTTTGGGTAACGCACTCTCCTGGCCCAATCCAGTGCCACCAGGATGACTTGGGCCCAGTCCCTGATCTTCTTCAAAACTCAGGGGAGGGAGTGGCAGGAAAGCATACAGGAGTCCTGCGCTACACTCTAGACGGAAAGTGTCTCCGACAACAAGTTGCTTTGGAAACTGTAGGTGGAGAAATGCTAAAGCTGTGCCTTCTCATCGGTGGCAGGGGAATAAATAAAATCTAACCAGGTTTCTTTTCCCGCTGCAGGAAGATTTCCTGTGCCAACTCAGGGTGCAATTGTCGTTCCTGATCTGCTAGGCACTAAACATTGGGATCATAGCCCAAATGTCCTGGACTTTCGTATCCAGAATGGATGTGATGAAGTGAAGCGTCCGCAAAGGAGTCGGGTATGACTTCAGCTCAATGCCCACGAACCTCAACAATGTCAGGAGGTTTACCGCCACCAGGAAGGGGTTGACAACTGCCTCAGGCAAGCCCGCCTTCAACAGCCAGTCATCAAGGTAGGGGAATACTGGTACCTCTGTAGTTGTGCTGCGACCACTACCATCACTTTCGAGGGGAGCTAGTGAGCCCGAAGGGGAGCACTGAGAACTTAAAATGCTTCTGGCCACCACGAACTACAGGAAATATATTTAGGCCTCCATGACGTGGATGTGAAAATAAGCACATGCATATCCACACCTCAACCCAGTCTCCAGGGTCCAGGGGAGAGAAGGCCTGGGCTAGTTTGAGCATCATGAATTTGTCCTTCTGCAGGAAGGCTTTAAGTGGGTGTATATCTAAAATAGTATGAAGCCATCGAAAATACCAGATCCTACCACGGATGGGGAACCAGTAATGGCCCCTCCTGAAAGCATGCCGGTGGGGACAGGCAACCCAAATATGAGGTGCAAGGCCTCATAAAACTCAGAGTTGGGCTGAGGTAGCTCCATCTCCCAGGGAGGCACAAAGCCAGCACATGTGAAGGCTCAACTGTGGAGCCAGGCCTCGAATGACTATGCTTCCTTGTATTGTCTGAAGACCGTGACGGACGGGCGAAGTCGGAGACCTCTTAAACTGCTTGATCTTCTTTTTCTTGTGGGTCTTACTTGAAGGCCTGGACGACTTGAAGTGCGAGCAGGATCTTGGGCCCTGAAACCGATCTGGATGCTTCCTTGAGGGACCGCTCTCTCAAGGCCTTGTAGTGCATGGTGCAGTAATCAGTGCAGATCTTTGTGTCGTGGTTGCACTGCAGGCACCAAAGGCAAACAAGGTGCGGGTACCTCACCTATGTCTGCCAATAACAGGTGCTGTAGTGCTTGAAGCCAGCCCTCCTAGTGGACAACCCTGCCACACCAGGAGATTTGTAAAAAAAAAAAAAAAAAAAAAAAGAACACTTCAACAAAAGGTGAAAAAAGGTCAGTCAAAAAATGACTGGGGGTAGCTCTCTCCAGATGTCCGCTGACTGGCACAGAAAGAAAAGAAGTGATGTCAGTGCGCTGGGGTGGCGCCTATATAGGCACTGCGCATGTCACTTCTGGCATGAAGACACAGATGAGATCTACAAGCCCGCAAGCATACTGGTAAAAAAAAAAATGCATTCAGTTTAAACTCCTGGGGATAATTCTATGGTAAGGAATCTGCGACAAGAAGTTTCTATTTGGCTCTTAGTCCGAAGAACAAGTAGGAAAAACATGTAGTTTGACCCTGCTGGTGAACGCTTGCACTACCAGACTTTCCGGAGTAGGGCGTTGTGTCAGGAAAGCAGTCACCAGGTGCAAGACGATAGGCAACCTTTATGTTGTCCAGAAGGATGTCAACAAGTGTCTCACTGAATAGCAAGGGGCTCAGTTGGATCCTGCCTAGGCTGCAGAACTTCTGTTAACACATTAGATTTGACTTCTATATTTGGTCATTTCAGCTCTACCACCTCAACCACTCATTGCATGACTATGGTGAAAGAGACGAAAGAGGCGCTCTCCTCTGGGAGAAACAAAGTGTGAGTAGCGAGGAAGTGCAAAGCCCACTGGCATTCTGAAGCTCTTTATATCAATTACTCATATTAGGGAACATATGATGTCCCCCCTCTTCATAGTTATCGTTCTTGGTCTCAGTGCCAGAAAGATGATGTAGAATCTGTGCCTACCATGCGGTTAGGATAAGGTGACAGATGAGTGGTCAAGCAGTGGCGTGCCAGTCGGGACTTTGGTTGAGGTTGAAGCAGATTAAATTTAGAGTCAGATAGCACTATATGAAATAATAAAGGGTTTGACATGCAGGGTAAATATATTCATGTAAATCTCTCCAAAAAGATTCAGTATAAAGTACAGGTTAAGATCTCAAGTTGCGTAATTTCCACTCCCTGATTTTATTTTTTTCATGGGAGAGCAATATGTATAGGAACGTCATTGCTCTATAAAAGCATCTTATGCAATATTTTATTTAAGTTTCACTCTTCAATTATGTTCTCAATGAAAGGACATGGGATGGAGGGAATATGAACATTTTCCTAGACAACATAAAAAGGTTTAACCCTACAATAATTTCCCAGTCTATTTAAGGTAAGTATAATTAAGGTAAGTTTTAGACTATATATATAACAACATTGTTTCTGCTGGACCAACGGACCCGTGGAAAGTGGTGTGTGCGTCAGCGAAGCGCACACCGACATACAATCTTCCCATGATCTCTCACAATGAATAACACACTCTCAGGCCACAAAGAAATGTTTCAAGCACCCAAGTTTACTGAGCTTCACATAACGCTTTTCGGCTGTCCCACAGCCTTGTTCACACGTGTGAAAATCAGCAGCTAATTACCTGAGCTAACTATAACTTAAGCCCCTGCAATGCACTGCTTATGACCGCACATATTACATCACTCATGACATGGTCTTTTCTGCCTTTTTCTGCCCTCTGTATTGCCTGTTCCGCTCGTTTTTCTGACCTCCGTTTTGCCTCTTCTGCTCACTTTTGTGCCCTCATTTGTCTTTTCAGCTGATTTTTCTGCCCTCCGCTTGGGTCTTCACTGCTCGTTTTTCTACTCTGTTTTTCCTTTTCACCTAGTTTTCCTACTCTGTTTTGCCTTTTCAGCTCGTTTTTCTGCCCTCTGTTTTGACTTTTCTGCTCGTACCTTGAAACTTGCGATTAGGACTGCAAGAAGGAGAGTAGGGGTGAAAAGATCATATTAACATGTAGCTTTGTTTTACATTAAATTCCCCGAGCACCATTGTAGACTAACGGCTTACATATCTTCCCATTCACCCCAGATAACCTACCCTCTTGCTCCTTCTGGAATGGCATTTACTTTTCGGCACATATCTAGTACCCGGGTTCCTGGTTCAAACAAGAATTCTGCAAATGGTGCTTCTGTGAAGAGTTCTTGGAGTTCCTCATCAGACATCACCTCTAGTGCATCTATGCTGCTGTGGTAAAGGGCATTGGTACACCTGAAAAACAAAACAGTGACATACCTCCGAATTAATGTGACTGAAAAAGCTGAATACACCAAAAATGACACAAGAGCATGAAAGTTGACACACAGGAGCTAGGAGACGGATGTTTATTAGAGAGACATGGCACACTGGAAGCCTCTTTGGGGGGTGGGGAGCATGATCAATTAGCTGCAAAGCTAAAAAGACTTTTTAAAAGGGGGAGCGGGGTTCACATTTACAGTATGTTAAAAGTGGTAAATGCCCCGAATTACAGCCAGTAGGCAATTGAAACCAGATCACTTCCTACTGAATACGACATTACCGATATTACCTTGTATAGTGTAATTCTAGAAAATATCTATTTTTTTTTAAGAGCAAAGTTTACCTTTTATTTTCTTCTGAGAAATGCTAAAAGGTTGGATGTCACTTGAATTTTTAATACTTCTCAAGATAAAGGCTTATATTAATAAATCTGGACGGACTGAACTGTGCAAGACATTCTTTGTTTTTTTCTAAAATTAGTAAATACTTTGTGTGTTACATTGATTACATCACGTGTTCCCATTCTTAACTTAAGCTTTTGAATTTAAGAATTATTTTATGCATACTCTGTTACCATTGATAGTACTAGCTGCTTTATAATAGAAATCAATAGAATCTGCAATGTATTTCTTAATACCAGTCGCTCCCCACTTACTTGCCCGGTGGTAAATAGAGCCTACCTCTTAGCAGATTCGAGCCCTTCTCTACCATGAACCAGCTTGGTCACTTCCGCAGCCAGCCGTTTATGAGGGAGGCGTTTTTCTGGTTCTTTAGCATGCATTTCCATAATGTGCTTGATCTCCGGAAGAGGAAGAAACGTGAACAGTTTCAGAAATCTTTAGGAGGAAGATAACTTTATAAGTCAAAAACTTTAATATTTAAAACAAAGTACACAGAGCTGGTTACGTATGCTTCTTGTTGAGGCACTAGTCAATACAGTGTATACATCGCTATAACCTGAAAATCCGTTTGGTGCAAAAATACCAGAAAAGACTGAGCTTGTTGAATTTGGTCCATAAAAAAGAACAAGCACTGTCCTTCCTGTTACAATTATCCTAAATAGGCTCCTCCTCCGAGCACACCTGTTCTTCGTAGGTCAGTAACTTGGCAAGGACTTGTCATGCTGCAGTTCAGATCGAATATTTCAATGTATGGGTTTGCAATAGGACATTTTCTTATTTTTATAAGCTATTCTTGAACACAGAGAACAAACATGTATAGGGTAAATATTGTTTTGTTTTTTATCTATAGCCTACGTCACCATTCCTAGGTTGGAAACCTTTGCCCAATTTGAGTCTTCATTTCTGCTTCTTAACACAGAACTCATGCCAAAGTCTATTTTTTGCCAACATCATCACTTTTATCAGTTTAAATACACAAAAGGGCAAGGCCGGACTGACCTATCGGGCAATCAGCCAGTGCCCAAAGGCGTGCGTTGACATGTCAGTGTGTGAGCAGGTTTTATGACTTCCTGTGTGCCTGTTTTGTGGTAGTCTGGGCCACTTTTCATAGTGGATTTCCCTGATATTAAGAAAAACATTGCCTGCAGCAACATTAAATCCATGCAGTCTTCCATAAACCCAGAAAACCACTTAGACAGTGTGTCTTTATAATTTCAAAACTGCCCAATGAGTATACATTGGTCACTTTTTAGGTCAAGACATGATGTATATACTTTGTAGTCTTACAGCCCGCCCATTGCTTTTCATTTGTTTTTTCCAGTGTCCTTTAAAAATCCTTGCTTCCAAGTGCTTAAGCTTTCCTATTTGTCCCTCCTTTTCATTGTTTGTTTCCTCCGATGGAGAAGGCCCTCATTACTTGTAGTCTTACACTTGTCCCACTACTTTCTCCTTGTTAGTCCGAACGCTTTTTGAGCCACAGGCTCTTGCTGTTGTCACCCTCCTTCCCTAAAGAGTTACTTATTTTTAATTATAGCCATAACTCACTTCACCTCCCTGTGCGATCCCCCCCACCACCACCTCCTGCACATTGCTGCTTGCTTTTTATAACAGCTTAAATCTCCCCATGCTATTTTTAGGCTTCCTTCTTCACTATCGGGGACGCCAACCTCAGCGCTACTGTGTCTGCAAACCCCGCCCCTCACTGATAGGAGGGTCTTAATCTTCCAGTGGGAAAAAAAAGACCACAGTAGCGGCTCGACAAGCAAAGCGTTTTTTTTTTTTAAAGTCATGTTTAGCTTTGGCATCCATTGCTGCTTGCATTTTATCGTATCTTCATTCCTGCACCCTCCTTCTACTGTTGGTGCTGACATCCTTTCAGCACCTCCCTCTCCATTGCTTGTTGTAAATGAAAGCAGAGCCACCATCTTCTGATAACATGCTTGAGCCCCTGTTTCAGAAGACTAGTGTACTCATCAAAACGGAGGATTGAAGCACAATTGTGCCCATTAGCAAAATCCGCACGTTTTTGTCCCGAAAATGATTACAAAGCTAGCCGACACTGGGCTCTACAGGAACCTCTATCCATGATACTGTACCTTTGAGCTCCCAAAGCTAGTGCCATGACCCAGGGCGGTCTAGTAACAAGCTCTGGTCTTGCAACTTGTGCGGCCAGCACAACGTATAGAAACTTTCACCTAGGACTTTTGTCTGTACTGGAAGGGAGTGTTGCCTAAGTACAGCCATATAAGAATTGTAAAAGGAAGAAAGAGAAATGTACGCCCAGTCCTGATACTTGAATGATTGGTGCCCGGTACTCCCTTATTCTGCCTGGGATGAATAAAAGGCTGCGTCAAGCAAAACGATTGTTACAGGCCTTACTACACGTTTCTCTCTTCACGGATCTCTAGAATCCGTAAATAAATCATTCTTCAATGGTGTGTTATTTATATTATGCCTTGCAACATGAGATTTATATAGCTCTCCAATCCCTGGCGACACAGCAACCAGGATGATGTGCTACATGGCTAACACTTATAAGGTCCAAAAGGTGAGACCTATCGGCTATGCCAATGCTCTTTAACTATTTTTTTCACTAATGGGGCAACTTTTATTTTGATGCCTGGGCCTATTTTCTGACTAAGTCTGACCCTGCGAAAGGGTAACTATATTAATCAGATAATGCATTGGTTACGGGCATATCTCTACAATAAAAATTAAGATAAACAAATAGCAGTATAGACATTAGTCAGATTGCTTAAAAACATATCTTAAGTTGGTGACCTGCACAATCTTTGGGTGATTCCTTAACCTCTGGGCACAAGGACAGCACTCTCCCCAGCAGCTCCGCCAGTTTCAGCCAACCGCCCCAGCACTTGAGACCCGTCCCGGCAGGGTTCGAGCCGGCAGCCCATCACCGCGCCGCAGGTTTCCTTGCGTTCTGGAACTTGCCCCTGCTGTTTTTATTCTCTGGTTTAGTTTTTGGGACTCACTGCAGATTTAGTTTTAATTTGATTTCATTTAAATCCAGTGTTTGCGGTACCAGTGTCACACGCTCACCTTTCCCGACGTTGCCGCCACCTCTGTGGCTCCGCTCCCCGATCCAGCCCCGCTCCTGAAACCCTTCCGCTGCTCCCACCCCCCTCCCCTACATATGGCGACCGCTGTGTGGTCTCGCCAAAGGTGCGCCTAAGGAAAGCCCGTCTGCGCCCATCCACGACCCAACCGCGGCCAGCGCCAGGAACCTTGGTTCTCCTAGACCTCACCGCTACGACCCGACCAACCTCCACGCACTCCACTCTGGAAGACACGCCGACTGAGCAAGACCCTCGCCCAACCTTCTCACCCGACGTCACCTTCTTCACAGAGACTTGGACCAACGCCACCTCCGGCCCAGATATCGCCACGGCCATTCCAGACGGCTACAAGCTCCAGAGAAAGGACCGCTTGCACCGCCCAGGAGGGTGACTCGCCATCGCACACAAGACCGCCCTCCGACTCTCCACCTCGAGTGACCCCCAGTCCAACACAGAACACCTCCACTTCCAGGTCCAGACCTGCCCCAGGACCACGCTATGCGGCACCCTCATCTACAGACTGCCAGGAACCCGCACCCAGCCCGCAATGACCATCGTCGAGCTCGCCGCACCCCATGCCATCACCTCCACAGACTACATCCTACTTGGAGACCTGAACTTCCACCTCGACAACAGCAACGACCCCGACTCCAGCACTCTCATCAACAAACTCGCCAACCTAGGACTGAAACAGTTGGCCAACACCCACCTACAGAGCAGGCCACACCCTCGACCTTATCTTCGCAGGAGGAACCAACATTAGCTTCAACCACACCACCCAGCCCCCCTGGACGGACCACCACTGCGTCCATTTCACCTTCAACACCACCACCGCACCCAATCCCGCCACGACGGAACTGGAACAAGGTCACAGAGGAACTCCTCAACACCACCCTCCGCCAAAACACCCCCGTCGCCACGACCGACACCAACACCGCAGCCAGGGAATTGCACCGCTGGATCTCCTGCTGCGCAGACAAGCTCGCAGCGCTCAGCCTCCCCGACAAACAATGCCCTCTTAAGGCCGCCTGGTTCACCACAGAACTCCATGAGGCCAGACGCGCCTGCAGACGCCTTGAGAAAACCTGGAGGAACCAGAAAACCACGGAGCACGGGCCAACCACAAGAACGCCCTGAAAGAATACCACCAGCGCATAAGAGACACCAAACGGACCTTCATGAAAGACAAAATCCAGACAAACGCCACAGACGCAAGAGAACTATTCAACATCATTCAGCTGTTCTCAAGATCCGCCTGCGAAGCCACGGAAATCTCTCCTTCCCAGGAACTCTGCGACAGGCTCAGCTCCTATTTCCATCGTAAGATCAAAGACCTCTACAACAACTTCAGCGAACCCACCCCCGACACTACCCCCGACCCATTGCCACCGACAAGCCTACCATCACGTCTTGGGATCCCGCCTCCATCGAACTCATCACCACAACCATGAAGAAAACCAACTCTGGAGCACCTACGGACCCCTGCCCACCGCACATATTCCACAGAGCAGCCGCCATCGCACCCGAACTGGGTCGCGCCATCAACACCTCCCTCGCATCTGCCCAGACGATTGGAAAAGGGCTGAGGTAAACCCCCCCCCCCCCCCAAGAAACCTACAGCAGAACCCATAGACCTGAAAAACTACCGGCCCATCTCTCTCTCCTCCCCTTTGCGGCCAAAGTCACCGAGAGACTCGTAAACACCCAGCTGACCACCTTCGTCGAAGATAACTTCATCCTGGACGCCTCCAAGCTGGATTCAGCAGAAACCACAGCACTGAGACCGCCCTCCTACCCGCCACTGATGACATAGGCATGCTACTGGACCAGGGACACACTGAGGCCCTCATGCTACTAGACCTCTCTGCAGCTTTCGACACAGTTTCACACCGCACTCTCACAGCCAGACTTCACGACGCAGGGAAACAAGGAACCGCCCCCGACTGGATCCAACCATTCCTCACCGGCCGAACACAGAGGATCAGACTCCCTGCCTTCCTCTCGGAAACCACCAACATCAACTGCGGAGTCCCACAGGGATCATCTCTCAGCCCTACACTCTTCAACATTCACACGGCCCCCCTCGCCGCCATCGTCAGACAACACGGACTCGTATCCTACGCCGACTCAGCTCATCCTTTCCCTCACGAACAATCCTGATGACACCACTCTGCTTCCAAAAAGGAATGAAGAATGTAGCAGCCTGGATGAGGGACAGCTGTCTGAAGCTCAACTCGGAGAAGACCAAGGTCCTCATCCTCAGACCCTGCTCCACCGCCTGGGACAACACCTGGTAGCCGCCTGCCCTCGTGACCCCGCCCACCCCCACCGACCACGACCGGAACCTAGGGATCATCCTCTACTCCTCCCTCTGCATGAACCGCCAGGTCAATGTCGTCGCCTCCACCAGCTTCAACTGCCTTCGGATCCTCCGACTGCAGAAGGACTGTCACCCACGCACTCACAACCAGCAGACTTGACTACGGCAACGCCTTCTATGGCAGAATCGACAAGACTCTCCTACACAGACACCAAACCATCCAGAACACCGCAACCAGACTAGTACTCGGAACTCCAAGACACGAGCACATGACCCAACACCTATGGGGCCTTCACTGGCTCCCCGTCGAGACAAGAGTCACTCTCAAACTCCTCACTCACGCCTACAAAGCCCTCAAGAACATTGGACCCAAATACCTCAACGAGAGAGTCTCCTTTCACGCGCCCAAGAGAAACCTCCGCTCCGCCGACCTCACCCTGGCAGAAGTTCCCCGCATACGCAGAAACAAGACCGAAGGAAGAGCCTTCTCATACATCGCAGCAAAGACCTGGAACGAGCTCCCGGTGAACATCAGACGCTCCCCAACCCTGCACACGTTCAGGAAGGACCTCAAGACCTGGCTCTTCGACTGATCGGGAGCCATCTTCTTTCCCCCCTAGCGCATTGAGACCCTCACAGGTGAGTAGCGCGCTTTATAACCCCCCCGATTGATTGATTGAGAGTAATTTGGCAGAATGATAAGAACATTGGACTGAAACTCTAAATGAATGCATGTGGAAAGGGAGCAGAAAAATTCAATGAAATATTATCCAATTACTATAGAAAAGGTTTGTGAGGTACCTAACTTGCATAGAGCATGACTTTCATCTCTGAAAATTGCACAATACAATAACTGAAAAAATAAACGCACACCCTCTAGGTGTTATTGAAAGTTCTTTGAAGTTCATGCCTCATTTTCACTCCTTTGTGGTAGTTTTGTAGTTCAGAAGATCAGATCAAAATCTATCACAAGCAAAACAGCTCTATGAGAGACAGTCAACCAAGCAGTCTAGAGGTAGAAAAAATGGCTTTGGGAATGCATTAAAGATTATTTGAGCCCACTTTTATATGTTTCAGTTTCACTCATGCTGTCAGGCACTGGGCAGTTCTCTGATGAATATACATTTTCATCAGACGTAACCAGAAGATATTCTAGATTGCCAATAATTGTATAAATGTGTTGGGAAGACTTTTAAAGAGAAAGAAGATTTCATGTTTCTCATGAGAAAAACAAATAGAACGGGTCCAAATATGATCCTCTTAATATAACACTCATCCAAGGGGGAATAGGTTTGTGCAAGCTTAAATTCAAGTTGCCGTTCTTCATTTGTAGGCCGTTTCAACATCAATATGCCCTAATTAAAAAATGTGTTCTATTGTAGGGATGGCTGATTTTTACAGACGTACGGCCTTATTCAAATCTTGCAGATTAAGATAGCATAAGCACTTCCGGAAAAACTAATCCATGTCAGCTACCCTTTTCATGTTATGACCCGGAGCATCGCAGACCGGTTAGCAATTTTATTTTTCAGAACAAATCTTGAAGCATGGGGCTTGCTTTTGGGGGGAAGAAAATGTAACTGCTGTGCTGGGACTTTCTCGCTGCACCTCTGGAGAAGAAAACAATGTCAGAAGCCCCGCCTCAAATTCAGCGAGTCTTCCCAAGTCCTGTTACCGGAAGTCCTGTGGCAGGGTTACTGTGGGGAAGGTGTTTATAATAGGGGAATCGGATGTGGCTACAATATTGAAACTTAGTGGTACCCCCCACTTTCAAATAAACCAAGCAATGGAAAGGTGGGCGAACAGCGCACCTCCTAATTTTTGGCAGACACCCCATTATCACTCACATCTAAATAAGGCCCTTAGTTGAAGAGAACATTTTATTGGATAAAAAATATATATTAAACGCGATAAGATATCAGAAAATGAATAATCTCTTACTTTATAGTTAGAACACACAATGGACAGATCTGTTACATTTCGGATGAAAATTGCTTCATTAATGTCACTAAAGCACAAAAAATAAAAACTTGTAGGGAGAAGCAGTCGAGGCAAGAAACATGACCGGACACGGGAGAAGAGACTCCACTTTGTTTCAACACACAGATGAAGTACAGACTGGCTAAGGCATCTGACCGCCACATCATGTATGCTTGAATCCTGCATCAAATTTTTTTAAAGGACACCGATAAAGAAATTCAGCAAAGACATTACTGGGTCGAAGATAGGTCCCCTATAGTTGTGTTCTGTATTTTTAAGTATTTATAGAGCACAACAATCATGTCAAGGGGCATCACGGCGCTGGGACCGAATGCAGTGCAGTGATGGCACAGAAAGCACTGTGACATGGTTCAAGACCCAGAGCAGGACTGTGTGTTTGCGGTAGTGAGGTGGGATAGGAAAGCCCAACGAGCTGGGGGCATTGCTATTATTTTTAAACAATCCCTATTGTGCGCCTTCACAGAATTAACTATAGATGGCAGTGAGGAGGCTTGGTTTACTCTGTCTTGTTCTAGCAATTTCCCGATCTCAGAGATTCTGATTTACCGTCCGCCTGGTCCTGCTTCTAGTTTCATTGCACCATTGGCTGATGCCCCACAGTCTCTGGTTCTGCATTATTCCAACTTTACTGTTGTTGGAGATCTTAATCTCCATTTCAAAGGCATCATATGTCCTACAGAAGCAGCGCTAGTCGCGGACCTGAAAGGTCTCCAGTTACCGCAATTAGTCTCTTTGCCAACACACATGTGCGGGCATAGACTTGACCCTATTTTTTCCAATCTAAGTGCGTTAGTGGTTGACCTCCCCTTTGCCTATTCCATGGTTGGACAATTTAGCAATCTCTTTTCAGGTCCCCATTTGCAAAACTCTTTGAAACTCTGTTCCTGGACAGTGTGACAGATTGAGGAAATGGGCAAAGGTTACCTCTGCCAATTTTACTAATGCAGCCTTGGCTCTGAAGCGCCCTGAACTCAAAAACTGTGTTACTTTAGCTAACGCTCTGGTAGAAGACTGGATATCTGGGGCACTGGACCAAATCATACCAGTAGTCGATAGGATAGCACGGATAACCAGGCCTACGGTGGATTGGTTCAATGAGGAAATAGCTGCGCTTAAAAAACTGTGAGCTATGCAAATGCAGCTTGCATAAAGATTTTGATAAAGCCAGTAAGGATATCTATCGCTCAGCCATAACAATGTATCACAGGCGCATTAGGCATGTGCGATGTGAATTTTGTACTAACAAAATCGAGCAGGTGCAGAAATCCTCACGAAAAATGTTCTCTATTGTGAAATGTCTATCCTCGATGGACTGCATTTCTAATATCATTCCTCCCTCAGGGGATACATGTAATGCCCTCACTAAATTTTTCTTGGACAAAATAGTGTCCATCTATCCTTCCTTCCCAGAGGCTGCCAGAAATGCCCCTCGTCTCGAGGTCTAGTTCAAGCACTCTACAGATTGCATCAGACTGCTCCAGTTTAAACCCCTGGAGCTGGATGAGCTATAGTCTGCAATCTGGATCTCCTTCTGATCCCGTTGCCTTGGCTATTTTGGAGCAAGAAATGGAAGAGCTTCTTCCAGTATTCAGAGAACTCCTTTATAGCTGCTCAAGTCCCCATGAAATGGAAGAACACGTCAGTGGTCCCACTGTTAAAAAAAAAAAAATTAAAAAAAAAAAAAAACTCTCTCATTCCCACTAAACTTGAGAACTACAGGCCAATCTCACTGCTCCCTTTTCGTTCGAAAGGGTCAGAAAAGTAAATGAATCAGTAGCTGTCAATGTTTATTGAAACCAAGAACTTATTGCACAGAATGCAGTCGGGCTTTCACCCTGGTACAGCAGAGTCAGCACTTTAGCTCACCTCGGAGTCGATGCGTCAGATAATGGATAGTGGTGACAATGCAGCATTGTTGCCACTGCACCAGAGTGCAGCCTTCAACACTGTATCCCACAACCTCCCATTAGAGAAGCTGTGTTGTCGGGCACAGGGCTTTGCAATGGTTAGTGTCCTTTCTGCAGAGCCGTTCTTTTCAGGTCTTTCAGAAACCTTTTCAATCTCAGGTCCTTCCGCTACAACGGGAGATTCCGCAGAGCTCACCTTTGAGACTGACCTCGTTCAGTCTGTATATGCGGCTCCTTGGCTTATATTGAGCGCCACAGTTTTGACAATGGAATACTCCGATGATATGCAGTTGATTGTCACCTTATAGTAGAACTCTGCTTGCATGTCTGCCTCTTTGAGGGTCTGCCTGTCGGAGGTAGCTTAATGGATGGACCTCAACTGCCTGAAATTAAATGCAGGCAAGACGGAGGTCCTTATCTAGGGCAAGCAGTCTTCAATATCGTCTCCCAACTGGTGGCCAGCACCTTCAGCCCCCTTCCTTCACTAAAGCCTACGATTAAAAACCTAGGCATCTGGTTTGATGAAACTCTCACCTTTGATAGCCAGGATTACCGCCTTGGCAGGCAGGCAAATGCCTTGAGATTTTAAAATCTCTCAGGAACATCATCAGTCTTTTGCCTGAATCTGCCCAGAAAAAAGTGATCCAAGCACTTGTCATTTCACAGCTGGATTACTATAACAATATTTACCTGGGAGTTTCTCAGTCTCTGCTATTGAGACTAAAGCGTGTTCAGAACTTTACAGCTCAGCTTCTGTTAAGAGTTCCTAATCTGGCCTCTTTGGGTTGAGCATTGTGCAGATTGCACCGACAACCCACGAAGAAACGTCTGTCTTTTAAAGCAAGAGTAGTTCTGGCTAAAGACAGCTGCACAGGTGCTAGTTCCACAAGGTAATAGAGGTCTGCATTTACCACCTAATGGTCCAACTACTCCAAACCCATAAATACATTAAACCAGAAAAACAAGGGGAATGTCTCAAGAATCCAACAATTGTACTGTAGAGTTTGTTCTCTTGGTTTCTTCTCTCTTCCTTTCATGAAGTATAGTTCAATGGTGTCAATATCAATGTACTCTTCTCCAATATCAAAATAACATGGGAGCCATTTTATGACGTCTGAAAACAATTCTCTTTATTGTTCTTCAATACATCAAAGAAACAGCCCGGCCAATGCGTTTCGTCCTCGGAGAGGACTTCATCAGGGTTAATGTATTTCTTTACAGCAATGTCACATCGAACTCTAAGTGTAAAATGGACTTCATACCACGACTCCCATGTTATTTTGATATTGGAGAACAGACAGGTCATTGATATTGACACCACTGAACTGTGTGTACTTTATGAAAGGATGAGAGAAGAAACACAGAGAAACTCTACAATACAATTGTAGGATTCTTTAGGCACTCCCTTAGGCTTTTCTGTAATCCTTCTGGGAGCTTTGACTGACCAGCGCTGGGACACTTCTGTCGAAGTAACTATCGCACTCTATAAGCTTCATTATTATTAGGGGGCACTCCCTGTCTACCCTCCTTACCAAATGTGAATGTCAGTTTACAGGGCTGTAGAGGACTGGCATTCGGGGCAGTAATTCAAAAAGCAATAGGTGATGGGAGGAACAATTGCAATCTGTCTAACCACTGGCAATTGCTCAGGGTAGTATTCCAAACCATCGTTCTTTTGATCAGTAGGCCACCTAGGTCCTAATCAAGTGCCAATAGGAACGGTCCAGCCCAAACTGCAAGGCCAGATCCTCCCTAAACTGGAACACAGGCAACCCAAGATCGGTTTCACCCTGATTATGGCGCCGCAGTTAGGTATAGTTTGGTTCCAGTAGCATAGTGAGCATGGGACCCACAATTGGGCAAACCTTTGCCACTTAGGCTAGTGCATCAAACACACAAAAGATGCCCAGACATGGGTCCCGTTTAGGGAAGAAGCAGGCCTGGCAGTTTGGGCTGGATTGTTAATACTGGAGTAGGGTCAAGATTGATTTGCATATGGCTGGGTCTAAACTGAGCTGTAATTCTCCAACTACGCAGCCACAGAGAATGCCATCCCCCCCTCTCAGGAGCTCTGCGACACCCTGGCTGACCTTTTACATCAAAATCACCACCATCTACGAGAACTTCAACCCCCAAACCAAACTCAGACTCTTCAACAACAACAATCTCCACAAAGGCTCACTAAGCGCAAGGGAGCCTCTCTGCAAAACACAACAGCCACAATCATGGGCTCCATCCACTCTAGGGGCCCCCAAGGATTCCTGCCCCCATAATATGTTCAACCTAGGAAAAAGCACCATCAGCAAGGAACTCACCACAATCATCAACGCATCCATCAAATCAGCGGCCTTTCCTGAAGGATGGAAACACGCAGAAGTGAAGCCACTCCTCCAAAAACCAACCACAGACCCTAAAGACCTCAAAAACTACTGCTCCCATCTCCCTACTGCTATTCCCAGTCAAGGTGATAGAGAAAGCTATAAACCTCCAACTTACCACCCACCAAGAAAATAAAATCTATTGGACACCTCCCAATTCTGATTTCGCTCAAATAACCACACTAAGCGCGCCCTAATTGTGGCCACCTTCAACATCAGAAGTCTCCTAGACAGAAGAGAGGCCACCTCCCTGATCCTCATCGACCTCTCCACAGCATTCAACACTGTGTTCCACCACACCCTCCTACACGGTCTTCACCAAATGAGGATCCAAGGGAAAGCCCTCCAATGGTTCCCGTCCTTCCTTTCTGGACGAACCCAAAGCGTCCGCTTCCCACCTTTCAACATAATTTGCGGCATCCCACAAGGTTCCTCTCTAAGTTCGACCCTTTTCAACACTTAGATGGCACCCCTAGCTAACCTGGTCAGGTCCTATGGCATGAACAGAATCTCCTATGCGGATGACACTCAGCTCATCCTCTCACTATCCTAGGACCCGACTAATACCAAATCTAACTTCCAAAGGTGCATGGTCAGCATTGCAAGCTCGATGCAAAGCAGATGCCTCAAGCTCAACACAGACAAAACAGAAATCTCATCATCGGGAACAACAACTCCCTGTGGGACACATCCTGATGGCCAGTGGAGCTCGGCCCCACACCCACAGAGCACGCAAGAAACTTCAGAACAAACTAGACAACAAGCGCTCAATGAGGAAGCAGATAAACTTGGTCTCATCCTCACCCTGCGCTTGTTCAGAAAAATCTTCAAATGGCTCCCCTCTGAAGTCTGACGCACCGTCACCCAGGCCCTCGTCACTAGTTGCCTAGACTATGGCAACTCCCTCTACCTTAGGAATCACCACGCAGTTCCTAAACAGACTCCAGATCATCCAGAATGCAGCAGCCAGACTCATCCTCGACCTCCCGAGGCGGACCCACATCTCCCCCCACCTCAAAGCTCTACACTGGTTTCCCATCAGCAAATGGTGCCAGTTCAAACTGCTCATCCACGCCTACAAAGCCCTTCACAACAAGGGACCAGCCTACCTCAACCACAGGGTGAACTTTCACCAACCTACCCGCAAACTTTGCTCCTCTGCCCTCTCCTTAGCCCACACACCCCACATCAACAGAAGCATGAGTGGCGGCCATGCCTTCTCACACCTGGCAGCCAGGTCCTGGAATGGCCTCCCCCCTCCACCTCTGCACATCCCCCACCCTGCAAGAGTTCAAGGAGGACCTGAAAACCTGGCTCTTGCATTAACTAATCACAGCAGCAATTTTACGCCTGCCTCCCCTCCCCAGCGCCTGGAAACCCTCATGGGTGATAAGCAGCGCTTAACAAATCCTAACTGATAGATTGACTGATGGTGAGCAAAAGAACAATGAGGTGGAATGCTACCCTGAGCGATTTCTTTTTTTTCTTTTTTCTTTTTTTTTTTTTTTTGATAAATCAGCATCGATGAAACAAGTTTACAATCAGAAGAAAAAAGAAAAAACAACCAATAATCATTCCATAATGAGTAAACATACACAGAAAAGAAGTATAATAATCAAATCCAATTACTCACTGGAGCCCATAATGAGAACCCAAATTCTTTCCTTCGTGTACTTTTATGATTATATAGGGAAATTTCCAAATTATACAAGGATAACAATTTAGCTTTCCATATAGAAAAAGAAGGTGCCTCCGAGCTAAGCCATTGTGAGGTAATACATAAGCGGGAAATAGCCATACAAAGAAACAAGAAGCCTTTCTCTGGGGTTGAGCGATTTCTGCTGTTGGAAACAAAACCATAACCAAAGAGTACTAATTGTGGTGTAATGTCAACCGAGACTCCTAAACCTGAATTCAAAAAACAGTGTATTTCTTTAAAAAAAGAGGTAAGTACAGGACATTCAAATATCATGTGCAACAAATCAGCAGCCCTCTGGCTGCATCTAGGACATCGATCCCCCTTATTTGTACCCCATTTGGCTATCTTCGCTGGAGAATAGTACAGATCGAAAATTGCCATATAACATTGACTTTTATAGCTACCTGAGAATAAAACCGCATCCAAAAGATTCAACACTACTTGTAAATCAACACCGACTATCCCTAGCCGCGATTCCCAACGTTGCTCAAAATAGGCAAGATCATCCTGTTTGGTTGCAGTTATAATTTTAGACAATTGAGATATCTTACATTTCCTTTTTTTATACATTCCAAAATTGGATTCTTTTCTGAACTAATCTGACCTCTTGAGATAAGTTTAACTAAAAAGCTTCAATCTGAAGGTATTTAAAAAAAATCCATATGATGTAGCCCATATTTCTCTTGGAGTTCAGAGAAAGACGTCAGCTGGTTATTAGAAAATAAGTCCCCAATGGCTCTAATCCCCTGAGTGTTCCATCTATGCATGATTGAATCTGAAAAAAATCATAGGCAGTTTCCCTATTTCTCCTAGAGGCATGTATCGATGATATTCTTTTATGGTAAAAAGTTTATGCACTTTTAACCAGACTGCGGCTGCAGCCACCAAGATCTTAAAACGGGTTCTTTTATAATAGCTGGGCTCAAAAAATTTAGAGAATACGTAGTTGGCTTCTGGCCCTAAAACAAGCTCATATATAGAGGGTGAAAAAGCAGGGTCAGAATATACCTGAGGGCCAAAAAATAAGATCCTCATGTATTGGAGCATGGCCGCCCAATAGTAGTACTGAAACTGGGGAATACCCAGCCCCCCCCTTGACATTGGTAGAGTAAGTTTCTTAATGGCTCTTCTTGAGCGATTTCTAATTGTAAGACAAATTACAAGCATTCTTCCCATCACCTTTAGAGAGATTGGTGTTAGAAATACCAGTTGCAGTGACATAGCAGGCCTTTTTAACTGCCTGTATCAGGGAGAGTCTGCATGTATGTATGCAGGTGTTGCAATGTGAAAAGCAATAACCCACCTCAGGAGCAACAGAATGATGAATAGGAGGCATGTCCCTCAGAAATAGATAATTACTGGAAGAAAGTTCAGGGTAAACTGTTGGTCAGGAGTATACTTCTTGATGACGTGTGTATTCAGCTTTTTTCTGAATTGTTAAAGAGTTGTTGCTGATCTGAAGTCAATAGGGCTGCTGTTCCACATCATAGAAGCATGAACAGAGAAGGCCCAGCTATTGGCCTCGCCCACCTTTTTGTAAATAGGTCAGCCAGTCTTCTGCAACCGGGTCCGTCACCCACCATAAGGGACTTAGATACTGTACAGGAGGGACCTTTCTGGATTCATTTTGTATTTACTACATCAAGTGGTACTGAAGATGGAGGATTTAAGAACCTAGACAGCAGATGTGATTTGCAGGGCTCTTCCAGGACATTCCACGAATACTTTGTAGTGGTTCAGATTTTTAGGTGTGGGGGAGAAGAGACAGAGAGCCCCATTAAAGCTAGAGAAGTTTATCGCTGACCATCCATGGCCCACTGTTCACTGGTAGGTTAATGGATAATAAAGTCGGACATCCTCCCCCACTTTTGCAGACCTGTTTTACATTTCTTCTATCTGGAGACTCCCATCTATCCCAAGTTACTACTAACACCTTGTGTGACAAAGTTCTGTGGCTGGACCAGAGTGAGAAGAATAAGCAACAAGCATTTGCAATACAATCGGTCTCGCCTTTGGGACTTTATATGTATTTTGCTATGCAGCACATTAGCCTGGCTGCTGAAACATCTACTGTTCTTTAATATGGAGGGAAAGTAAGCACCAAACTGCATGACACACCAGGTACATGGTGTTAATTTGAACAATGTTGACCACTTGGGTGGTTTTGACTACAGTGCTTAAAAGATTGCCTTGCAAGATACACTAGATACACATGTTCTATTATGAAAGATCATACTATAAGCAATTATCCATTTGGGAGGGTGGGATTTAACAATAATATTTGAGCTAAGCTGTCTATTGACAAATGTAACAATAGATACCATCACTTCGTTAAGATCAGGCAAAAATATATAACTCTGACTTTGCAAACCAGTACTATTTTGGAGAAAAAAAAATTGAAGTGACTAAACTAGTTAACTTTGGTTCCAATGCTTTGGGCATGCGTACACTAGATATTTAAGTGTATACAACTCTAGGGATTAACTGACTAAGTGATATCAGAAAAACGATGTGGCAATTTTAAAAATACATTTTTTACAGCATGTGGGCAACAGCATCTGATGTCTTTTTACGGCCATTATTAGCAGCGAAAATATACATGTTTAAAAGATAAAAGGAACTTGTCTCATAGAAGCATATTATACATTGGCACAAAATACTAACCACAAAAATTGGCCAACATCCCACAGAGAGCGCAAATGGCACATGATTCATCAGCAATAAAGCCAAAGAAGAACAAGTTATGGGTGCAACACCAAACGTGGCTGATTAGGAATGCTGAGGACGTTTAAAAACATCCAATCGCGCTTTTTCAGTCGGGCTGTAAGAACGCATCGAGAAACTTAACCTTGTAGCCAAGCAGAGAAGGAGTGTTACTGGATTTAATTATATACGTGGGCTGGGCTATAAATTTGTTAAGAAAAATGTACTTTGCTGTTAGCCATATATTTTGGAGTTCTACTCAATGTGTCATGCTCACATATTGATGTCTAAGAAAGAGACAGAACCGAAAACACAGAGCTTATAATCGTGCATGTCAACAATGTCCTGAAATGTTATGTAAAAGTGACAAATGTACATGCTTCAAAAAGAATGTCGGAAAACACCTTCATCCAATATGAACCAGGTCGAAGCACCGTAGGCAAACCTAAGCTGCAAACCACTCCTGCGGTAGCAAATGTTTTCGCCACCCCATAGGCCATGGTTTTCAGGAGGAAGCAAGTGAGGCCCAAGTACTCTGGATGATGGGCTGCTTGCGAGGGACAGAAGGCATATCCAAAAGCCTGTCAGAGAGCATATGACTTTGTGAAAGTGAGTGCAGACTATATCCCCACCTTTATGCAGTGGGGGTAATTCAGGCACCACGGGGTGGATATAACGGCTGTTTATTTCTCAATATATGGCTTTCTGTGTTATAAGCCCCCTGATTTCGCCCTCGTCCAGACTGCATTTAGAGCATGCCCTCTGACAGCCCTTGTGCCCCTCAGCAGGTGCAGTTGCCTTCTTGTTATTGTGTGATGGGCTGTGTTATAATATACGCCCTGTGGCCCCTGGTCTTAGCCTCCCCCAGGGCCCGCATGGAGGTCGCACCGCATGATCCTCTTCCAAAGGCAGGAAGAGCGCGCGTGGTTCTGCGGCTGCCAGCGAGGCCCAGGATGACAGCTGGCGCTCTCCCCCCTCCCAGGCTGGCACCGGCGCTTGCCACAGGCGGCACACCTCTGATTCACCCTGACGTGGCACAGCAGTGCGGGCTTTGTAGAAGCTTGGAAGCCGCTTGTGAAGTGACAGGCGGGCTAGGAAACCATGCCTAAACGCCTCACTGGTGTATTTAAAAAATCCAAAAGGATTGTAAAGGAATATGCTACTTACCAGTATGCATCTGTTCTTGGCATGTAGAGCTGCAGATCTACACACTTTTGCATAGATCGCCATTTGGTGTTGGGCCCGGATGTTTGCAGTTTGTTTTTCCTTTTGGAAAGTCTTTGGAAGTCACCGCTCAGCCCTCCACAGGGCTTGGTCGCCCCACTCACTGCTGCCGCTCCTGCCTGCCTTTGCCGCCTCCTGCCTGCAGATTCCTTCGCTCGCTGCCCGCTGCTCCTGGGAATTTCCCGCTGCCCGCTGCTTCTTGGAATTTCCCGCCGCTGCCTCCCTGCGGCCCAGCCCCCCTGTGATTCCATTCGCCGCCCCGCTCCCGCCACCCAGCTGCTCCTCCCTCCCGGCTCCTTACTTATGACGCCCTCAGAGCGACCGCGCAGCGGGAGCGCCGATTGAGCGCCGAAGGTGCGCCAAAGGTAAGCCCGTCTGCGCCCGTCCGCGCCTGGACCGCGCCCAGCGCCAGACCCCCTGGTCCTCGCCCTCGCCAGCACACCCTGCACATCTACGATGCCAAAACCCTCCACGCACTCAACGCCGGCCGAAACACCGCCTGCTACCGAGCCACCCCGAGACGCACCCACGGACCCTTCACCTGCCTGACCTGCCGCTTCAGCGGCCTCCGACCCAACACCGCACCTGCTAAACCGAGCCCCAGCAACAAACACCTGATGTGCATCCTGCTCAACACCCGCTCCGTTCACAGGCATGCCGTCGAACTCTGGAACCTCCTCGACTCGACAGCACCAGACATCGCCTTCCTGACGGAAACCTGGATGAACGCCTCCTCAGCGCCCGACGTCGCCATCGCCGTCCCAGAAGGCTACAAAATCACCAGGTAGGACCGCGTCAACCAGACAGGAGGAGGCATCGCCATCATCCACAAGAACACCATCCGCATCACGACCAACTCCGATGACACCTTCACCTCCGCCGAACACCTCCACTTCCAGATACACACCGACCCCAAGACCACGCTCAGAGGCACCCTCGTCTACAGACCACCGGGACCACGCACACAGTTCAGCGAAGACATCACAGACTTCGTCAGCCCGCACGCCATCAATTCCACCGACTACATCCTCCTGGGGGACCTCAACTTCCACCTGGAGGACAACAAGGATCGCAACACCACTGCTCTGCTGGACAACCTGGCCAACCTCGGACTCAAGCAACTGGTAACCACCCCCACCCACTACGCCGGCCACACGCTTGACCCAGTCTTCTCATCCAGCAAATACGTCACCTTCAGCCACTCCACCAATCTCCAGTGGACTGACTACAGCTGCGTCCACTTCAGCTTCAGTAAAACGATGACCCACCACCACCCTCAACAAGCCCCCCGCAGGAGCTGGAACAAGATCACCGGCGACCAGCTCACCACCTTCCTCAGCCAGAACCCCCCCACCAGCTCAACGGACCCCAACGAAGCCGCCAACAACCTCACACAGTGAATCACCAACTGTGCAGACGCCCTCGCACCACTGAAGAACCACCCCCCCAGCAGACGCGGCAGCAAGAAAGCCTCCTGGTTCACCGACGAGCTCATCACCTCCAAGAAGAACTGCCGCTCCCTGGAGAACACCTGGCGCACCAACCAGACCACAGACAACATGACGGCCCTCAAACACGCCACCCGCAAACACCACCAACTGATCCGCGCCACAAAGAAGACAGCCTTCAAGGAACGACTGGACAACAACACCCACAACAGCAAGGAACTCTTCGGCATCGTCAAAGAGCTCTCCAACCCCGACGCCGGAAACAATGACATCACTCCCTCGCAAGACCTCTGCGACTCCCTCGCAGCCTTCTTCCACGACAAGATCGCCAACATTCACAACAGCTTCGGCCCACCAACCACGAACCCCACCACCGAACCGATGCCCCCCTCCGCACCTGGACCCCAGTCAGCACCGAAGACACAACACGCACAATGAACACCATCCACTCCGGATCCCCTACGGACCCCTGCCCACACCACATCTTCAACACGGCCGACCACATCATCGCACCCCACCTCCGCGACATCATCAATGCCTCCTTCAACACCGCCACCTTCCCGGAGTGCTGGAAACACGCCGAGATCAGTGCCCTGCTGAAGAAACCAACTGCAGACCCCTCCGACCTCAAGAACTACCGCCCCATCTCGCTCCTCCCGTTTCCTGCCAAAGTCATCGAGAAGACAGTCAACAGACAGCTAGCCGCCTTCCTCGAGACCAACGGATCCCTCGACCACTCGCAATCCAGCTTCCGAGCCAACCACAGCACGGAGACCGCCCTCATCGCAGCCACAGACTACATCAGATCCCTAATGGACAACAGGGAAACTGCGGCCCTCATCCTCCTGGACCTCTCCGCAGCGTTCGACACTGTCTGCCACCGCACCCTGGTACAGCGCCTGAACAATACCGGCATCCAGGAGAAGGCCCTGGAGTGGATCACCTCATTCCTCGCCGGAAGAACCCAGAGAGTCCGCCTCCCCCCGTTCCGGTCAGCGGCCACCGAAGTCATCTGCGGCGTTCCACAAGGGTCATCGCTCAGCCCCACCCTCTTCAACGTCTACATGAGCCCCCTCGCATCCATCGCACGTCAACACAACCTCAAGATCATCACCTACGCCGACGACACCCAGCTGATCCTCTCCCTCACCAGCGACCCGGACGCCGCCAGAGCCAGCCTACACGAAGGGATGAAAGACGTCGCCGAATGGATGAAGAACAGCCGCCTGAAACTGAACTCAGACAAGACGGAGGTCCTCATCCTGGGATCATCACCCTCCGCCTGGGACGACTCCTGGTGGCCCCCCGCCCTGGGAGCCACCCCCAAGCCAACGGACCACGCACGCAACCTAGGCTTCATCCTGGACTCCTCCCTCTCGATGACCAGACAAGTCAACGCCGTCTCGTCTTCATGCTTCAACACCCTGCGCATGCTTCGAAAGATCTTCCGGTGGATCCCCACCGAGACCAGGAAGACGGTCACCCAGGCCCTCGTCACCAGTCGGATGGACTACGGGAACGCCCTCTACGCCGGCACCGCAACCAAACTCCAGAAGAAACTCCAACGGATCCAGAACGCCTCAGCACGACTCATCCTGGACATCCCCCGACACAGCCACATCTCCGGACACCTGAGAGACCTGCACTGGCTCCCCGTCAACAAAAGAATCACGTTCCGACTCAACACCCACGCACACAAGGCCCTCCACGACCTGGGCCCCAAGTTCCTCAACAGCCGCCTGACCTTCCACAAGCCCACCCGCCAGCTCCGCTCCGCCATCCTCGCTCTCGCCACCGTCCCCCGCATCCGCAGAGCCAGCGCCGGAGGAAGATCCTTCTCCTACCTGGCAGCCAAGACATGGAACTCCCTCCCCATCCACCTCCGGACACCGCAAGACCATCTCGCCTTCAGGAAGCAACTCAAGACCTGGCTGTTCGAGCAGTAGCGTTCCCCCCCCCCCCACCCCCCCCCTCAGCGCCTTGAGACCCTCCGGGTGAGCAGTGCGCTATACAAATGCCTATGATTGATTGATTGATTGAGGTCGGTGACTCCTCCCTGGGATGGTATTGCGCATGGGCTTCGGCTCCATCCTCAGATTGTTTTTCGCCAACAGGGAAAGATGGAGCGTAGTAATAACAGTGAAGAAACCCATGTGTGTTGTATCTAAATAAGATAGACTGGAACAGATACAGGTAGCCGGGGAGGCGGGTGGGCGTGTGTAGATCTGCAGCTCTACATGCCAAGAACAGATGCATACTGGTAAGTGGCATATTCCGTTCGAGGCATATGAGCTGCAGATTACACACTTTTGCATAGACTATATAGCAGTTCCCAACCTTAGCGGCGACCACCAGTATCTGTTGCAGTGGTTTGAAATAGTGTTTTTAGTACAGCCTGGCCCACACTAGCTTGTTGCTTGGTTTGCACATCTACACAGTAATGTTTAGTGAAAGTGTGCGGTGTTGACCATGTAGCTGCTTTACAGATATCATCTAATGGGATGTTCCCTAGAAAAGCCATAGAAGCCCCTATCTTTCGTGTAGAGCGGGCTTTAGGGGGAACAGATAGCGTTCATTTTGCTTTGTGAAGGCAAATCTGTATGCATTTTACAATCCACCTAGCTATCCCTGATTTCGAGATGGGGTTGCCTTTGTGTGGTGGAGAGAAAGAGACAAATAGTGGTTTGGTCTTTCTGAAAGGTTGTGTTCTCTGGATATAGTAAAGTAATGCCCGTTTAACATCTAGCGTGTGCAGAGCCCTTTCTGCAACAGTTTGAGGTTGTGAGAAAAATACCGGTAATTCTACCGATTGGTTTAGATGAAAGGGGGAAATTACTTTGGGTAGGAATTTTGGGTTGGTACGGAGAACAACCTTGTTTTGGTGCATTTGGAGAAAAGGTTCTTGTATAGTAAGTGCTTGTATCTCACTGACCCTTCTAAGGGAAGTGATGGCTACAAGAAATGCTGTTTTCCATGTGAGAAATTGAAGTTCGCATTTATGCAAAGGTTCGAAGGGCGGTCCCATTAGCCTTGTGAGAACTATATTTAAGTTCCACACAGGTGAGGGTGGTACTCTGGGGGGAATTATTCGTTTCAGGCCTTCCATGAAGGCTTTAATGGCAGGCACTCTGAAAAGTGATAGGTGCTGTCTGTTCTGTAGGTAAGCAGCAATTGCTGCAAGGTGTAGCCGAATGGATGTATATGCTAGGTTACACCTCTGTAGATGGAGCAAGTAGCATATGATGTGCTGTATAGATGCGTCTAGAGGATTGATTGTGTTGTTATGGCAATAAACAACATATCTTTTCCAGTTGGCAGCGTAGCAGGCTCTAGTGGTAGGGCGTCTAGCTTCTCTGATGACATTCATACAGTCAGGGGGAAGGTTAAGGTATCCGAATTCTAGGATCTCAGGAGCCAGATCGCAAGGTTGAGCTGAGCTGGTCCGGGTGTCTGATCTCTCCATGGTTCTGGGTTAGGAGGCATGGTGAGAGGTGTAGCTTTTGGTGTGGTACTACCGAGAGTTCCAGCAGCGTGGTGTACCACGGTTGTCTGGCCCATGTTGGCGCTACTAGGATCAGCGAGAGGGAATGCTGTTGTAGCTTTCGCACCACTAATGGAATTAGTGGGAGAGGTGGAAAGGCGTACGCAAATTTGCCTGACCAGTTCATCCATATCGCAATGCCTTTGGACAATGGGTGTGGGTATCTGGCGGCGAAGCTTGGGCATTTTTTGTTTTCGTGGGTGGCGAAGAGGTGCATCTGTGGATGCCCCCACATCTGAAAGAATGGGTGAAGAACCTGTGGGTGAAGTTCTCACTCGTGGATCTGCTGCGTCTGTCTGCTGAGCAGATCTGCCATGGTGTTTTGGACTCCTGGGACATGTTGGGCTAGGAGAAAGATTTTGTGTGGAATTGCCCATCTCCATATGCTCTGTGCTAGTTGAGAGAGCTGTGGAGAGTGTGTGCCGCCTTGTAGTACATGGCTGTCATGTTGTCTGTGCGAATGAGGACTGCCTTGCCTAAAATCTGTGTTTGAAAGGATTTTAGGGCTAGAAAGATTGCCAGTAACTCCAGATGGTTGATATGGAGTAACTTTTGTTGCGGCGTCCATGTGCCCTACACTGTGAGGTGTAATAGATGAGCTCCCCAGCCGGAGAGCGATGCGTCTGTTGTTAGTATTATTTGTGGAACCGGGTCCAGGAACGGTCGACCTCTGGAAAGATTTGTGGTGTTCCACCACTGCAGAGAGCGATGGGTGCAACCGTCTACCAACACCAGATCTGTCAGTTTCCCCTGGGCTTGGTTGCATTGGCGCGCTAAGCACTCTTTGAGTGCGTGAGGCACTATGAAAATGCAAGAGGCCATCATCCCCATCAGTTGCATAAACACTCTTGCTGGAAGAGAGTGTTGAGGTATGAATCTTTGACGCAAAGACTGAATGCTTGCAATCCTGGCAGGATTGGGGTAGGCTATGGCTTTTGAGGTGTCTATGGTGGCACCGAGGTATTGCTTTATGTGGGATGGTGTTAGCTGGGACTTTTGGTGGTTCACCGTGAAGCCTAGCTGGTGAAGTAGTTGGATTGTAGTGGCGGTGTGGTGTACACATTGGTTGTAGGACGTGGCTTTTATCAGCCAGTCGTCTAAATATGGGAAGACGTGATTCTGCTGTCTTCTGAGTTGTGCCGCCACTACCGCTAGGTACTTGGTGAATACCCTTGGTGCTGTTGTGACCCCGAATGGGAGCACCTTGAACTGGTAGTGTTGCCCGTCCACTACAAATCTGAGGTACTTTCTGTGAGCATGGTGTACCGGAATGTGAAAGTATGCGTCTTTCAAGTCCAGTGTGGTGAGAAAGTCGTTCTGGAAGATGAGCGGAAGTACCTGCTGAAGTGTTACCATGTGAAAATGGTCCGAATGTATGTATGTGTTTAGAGGTCGGAGATCTAGAATAGGTCGTAGAGTCTCGTCTCTATTTGATATTAGAAAATATAGGGAGTAGACCCCTACATTTTGCTGATTGGCGGGAACTTGTTCTATTGCCTGTTTTTGTAGGAGGGAGATTACCTCCTGTTTTAATAATGTGGAATGTTCTTGTGACATTGGGCGTTGCCTGGGTGGAATATTTGGGGGGTAGATGTCAATTCTAGGCAGTACCCTGCGCGAATAATTTGGGTCACCCATTTGTCTGAGGTGATGGTCTTCCAGACCTGAAGGAAATTTTGTAGCTTGCCCCCGACTGGAGTGGGATGGTCTGGAGGGAGCGGGGGGAAGTCATTGGGTAGGCGGTGGGGCAGAGCGGGCGGTATTTGTTTTGCCTCTGCCTTTATTGTTATTGCCCCTATAGCCGCCTCTTTGATAACCCCATGTGAAGGTGGACTGAGCAGGGGATTTGTAGGAAGTGGACGTGCTATCTGAGGAGTAGCCTCTAGCCATACCCCGAAAGGAAGAGCGGCGAAAGGAGCGCCTAGGAGGGTGTGACTGCAGGGCTCCCATAGATTTCGCAGTATCCGTGTCCTTCTTCATTTTCTCGAGGGCCTCATCCACCTTTGGGCCGAATAGGTGTTTTTGGTCAAAGGGATGATTTAGGATGGAGGCCTGTACCTCAGGTTTGAAGCCTAATACTCTCAGCCAAGCATTGCGACAGAGGAGGAGGCTAGTGTTAATGGCCCTGGAGGCTGTGTCTGCTGCGTCTAAGGCACAGCGTATAGAGGTGTTAGTTATAGTCTTACCCTCTTGAATTAATTCATTGGCCCTATTTTTGTATCTTTCTGGGAGGTGGTGCATTATGGTTTCTAATTCATCATAATGCGCTCTATCGTATCTGGCCAATAGCGCTTGAGTGTTGGCGATACGCCATATATTGGCTGCCTGTGACGCAGTGCGCTTTCCTGACGCGTCAAGTAGCTTTGACTCTTTGTCAGGTGGTGGTGCTTCGCCTGACGCCTGGGAGTTTGACCTCTTCCGTGCAGTGGAAACCACTAGGGAATCCAGTGGCGCTGGCCCTTTGATATAGGCAGGATCTGTGGGGGCAGCTTTGTACTTTTTCTCTATGCGTGGGTTAATGACCCTAGCCCTGACTGGGTCCTTAAAAACCTCTGGCGCATGTTTTATCACCCCCTTGAGCATAGGTAGTATGGAGGTAGACCTATGTGCGGTATCAAAGGTGTCGAGGAGTAAATCCTCCTCTACTGGGTCAGTGTGTAGCTCTACCCTGTGATAATGTGCCGCCCTCTGAAGTAGGTGGTGGAAACCTAATGAGTCTTCCGGTGGAGATGGCCTGGAAGGGTAAAGGTCATCTTGTGGGACGTATGGAATGTATGGATTATTGTAGTTGTCCCATGGGTCTGGGGATCCTGTAGGGGTGGGGTCTTGGGGCACATCCCCTGGATCGTAATATGGGTCCCCCTGATCATCATCGTCTGGAGACGGGGTCGGGGAGCGATGAGGTGGGGGTGGAGAAGGCGGAGGGGGTGGAGGTGGAGAAGGCGGAGGGGGTGGAGGTGGAGAGGGTGGAGGAGGTGGAGGAGGTGGGGAAGGCATTCTGAAAGGGGAGGTAGCAGAGTCCTTCCTCTTTGGAGGCGGAGCCGGTTTGTCCAAATGTCTCTTTTCAGAAGAGAGTGCCAAATGTCCAGTTTTTGGATCCTTGGTAAGAGTCTTTTGCAAGGGATCCGGTGTAAACAGTTCCTGTGACAATGTTTGTTCCGTCGGCGCCAAAGGTTTCGGGGCCGATGACTTTTTAGGCTTGTCCGTGCCGTGCTTAGCACTGGGCTTGGGAACCTCCGATTTCTTGGTCGGCGCCGAGGTCGGCGTAGAAGTGTCGGTGCCGAAGGCCTTATGGGGTTTGGTCGGTACCGAAAGGCTGGGTTTCGACACCGAGGACTTTGGTGCGGAGCTCGGTGTCGAGGTAGAGGCCGGTTTCTTTTTCGGTGCCGAAGTGTGTTTCTCGGCACCGCTGGAGGGTTGGCTCGAGCCCGAGCCGCCGGAAGGCTTATTTGGCTTCTTCACCGGGCCCGAAGGTGGGGTGTTTGAAGCAGTTTCTCTGGTCTTGCCTAGGCCCGGAGGCAAAGGCGTGACCGAAGCCTTTTTGGGTGTCGGTGCGGGAGGGGGTATAGTACTCACGACCCTCTGCGCCGGGGTGATGTCCTCCACATCTGAGTCGTCGGCTTCGGAAGCACTGACGAGGTCCTCTTCGGTGTGCTGCTGTCCCGGATCTTCTACGTCGTCCCCAAAGATGTCGACTGGAACGGAGGTCGAGGAGTGTGCCATGTTTCGTCTGGCCCTTCGATCTCGAATAGTCTTTTTCGATCTGAAAGACTTGCAGGCCGGACAGTCTCGAGCCTCGTGTTCAGTGGAGAGGCAGAGGTTGCACACCTCATGAAGATCGGTGTGGGGGAATTTGGACCCACATCGAGGGCACTTCTTGAAAGGAGTTCTTTACATCAGCTGGGACCGGAGCTTAGGTAGGCCCGAAGACCGCCGTCGACGACTGGAATCGAAGATGTGTCGAAGAGAAGGTGATTGAGGAGATCTGGATCTGAACAATACCGCGATGAGCGAGGATTCCGCTTCAATCGTCAAACTGGAAATGTTCGGAACCGGAGCGCGAAGTATTACATCCGAGTCCGATGGCGGAAAAAAACAATCTGAGGATGGAGCCGAAGCCCATGCGCAATACCATCCAAGGGAGGAGTCACCGACCTCGTGACTTCCAAAGACTTTCCAAAAAGAAAAACAAACTGAAAACATCCGGGCCCAACACCAGATGGCAATCTATGCAAAAGTATGTAATCTGCAGCTCATATGCCTCAAACAGCAATTTTCTTCAGTCTTTGTTTTCTCACACAGGAGTGTTCCGAGGCTTTTGTTTTTTTGGAGTACTCACAGGCTTGCTTTGCACAGGCACCCTGTCCTAGGCATATCCCGGGGGCATGGCGGGGGCTGTGGACCGCATAGATTCCTACAGATGCCAGATGCACCCAGCTCTAGTCCTGGAACATCTCTTGCCCCCCTGCGGTTGTGTTGGCGCAGCACAGGGCGAGGCACCATGAGTCCGGGACTGGCATGTGCCCTGTCTGCAATGTATGCCCTGCCCTCCACCACCTGACCCTGCACGAGCCCTAGAGTGTACAATTACTCTCCCAAACCCAACTGTGCATGGGTGGCATGTGCACGTGGGTATCAGCTGGCTGACGTCAGCAGGCTCTGGGTACCAGACCCAAGTGTATCCTGGGTACGAATGCGCGGGCCAGCTGCAAGCATGCTGTGTACTTGGACCAACACGCGACCACCCCATGTATGCGCAGCCCCGGCATTCTCACTGCCCTCAGGTCAAGATCATGCGCTGAGATAAGGGGTCTGAAAACTGCATCCAAAGTTTTGTGAAGCACATTTTTGCGCTTCGTGATTGTGCGTGTCCCCGTTTGTGAAACCGGCACATGGAGATCTTCAGTCTTGTTGACGTTCAGTTTGTTCATACCAAGGGTACTGGCCACACCGGTGACCTCTTTCACTCTAATAAATCTCTGTGGAATTCTATTGGATGCCGTGAGAGCTTGTCCCCTCCGGTAATGTGATTCCACTCACCCGCACTCTGTTTGGCTGCATGAATTTGCTGATTAGGCGGGCTCTTTTAGCGCCAAAGGAATATTGGATGTAATTACGAAAAATCAACGAGTTTGCTTGAAACCTGTGGCTGATATTTGCACA
The DNA here is from genome assembly GCF_964204655.1 of Triturus cristatus. Lineage (NCBI taxonomy): Eukaryota > Metazoa > Chordata > Amphibia > Caudata > Salamandridae > Triturus > Triturus cristatus. The sequence continues at coordinate 367,677,514 of NC_140585.1, forward strand.
GACAGAAGGTTCACATGCCTTCTATACTATTTTAAACTGGAGGCATATGGAAAATTTTGCACAGAGGGACATTAAAAGAGTCATTAGTTAGGGCCGCATACAAAGAAAAGCAAATAGTTGCCGTGAACCATAAAGCGCAGGTTAAAAAACAACACTTCCGGAGCAACCGAGTGTTCTTTTCCGGTGCACCCCAGGAATGTCAGTTCCGGTACACTACGGCTTCCTGGGGCATACCTGTAAAGGACTGCATTTTCTTTTGCACAGAGTACTATATAAACACTGCTTGCTTTTGTGCCACATTGTACTCTCATACAGAACCTGCATATGTTTACGTGTTCTGTTCTTTTCCTGGGATTTAGTCTGAACACCACAGACAAGGTCAAACAACAATGCCCCTTGTTATTCTCTCTGGTCAGGCCCTTGCACCTAGAAATAACACGAGAATGCAGCTGCTGTTTGTGCGCAAACATGTCTTATCTTATAACAGAGTATAAGAGTAAAAACACACAGACAAAGTGAAAGGTTCCGGAACAAGATTGCTGCGTCAGCTGAGATGTAGAATGTTCATCTGTGGATGCTAAGGTACAGGGTCTGCCACTACACCCAAAGACATTTCATATATAATCATTAAGCTTCAATAGGGAAGGGGGGTGGCTAGGCTAATCTGTCCTATATTATTACAGGGCTTTTTATGGTATATAGTTTATTAACCATGCTAACAGTATTTTTGGTGTGCATTTGATTTCTAATTGTGGCACGAACACTGCATTTTAGAGCACAATAGTTTAAATAAATATTCTAAACGTCCTTGTGCCTCTTGTTTATCTTATTGTGGATGAATACGAGTGAGGGAGCGAAAGGGTTACCATGATCCTTGAGAGGGACGAGAGTTTTGTGTTCTGGAGTGCCAATTCACTTTTTTCTCTGGTACGGTTAGGAGGGCAAGATAGGTACTATAGCTAGTCTGACTCGGGCTCCTAGATACTGAGGTGGTATGGCGACTCAGTCCCTACCTGCCGATGGTCTATAATCCCAAGCATAGTTCTGTTCCTGAGCAGTTTCTGCAACAGCACAAACTTTCAGCCTGGATGTCAAGATTTCTCTACTGGAATCCAGGTTCTCCACACCTGTGTTAACATGTAAATCTGTGCTCTTGGGTTGCAATATTCACCACCAACTAGCCTTACCAGGTTCAGAACTAGAAACCTGGGATCTTCAACCAAGACTGCCAGGAAAGGCTGCCTGGACCCTGCTTCAGAGGAGAGCGCTGACCGACTGCTCAGGAGGGGAATTGAAGGTTCCAATCAGAAATCAAATCAGGTGTTTGTTAAGCGCGACTACTCATCCGTAAGGGTCTCAAGGCGCTGGAGGGTGTTTTCGCAGGTTCCAGTCCATCAAGGAGCGGTCTGTCTAAGAGCCAGGTTTTGAGGTTTCTTGCGAAGATGGGGAGCGAAGTTAACTGTCTGAGGTGGAGCGGAAGGTCGTTCCAGGCTCTGGCCGCGTGGAAGGAGAAGGAGCGGCCTCCCGATCTGGTCTTTCTGGTGCGGGGGACCACGGCGTAGGAGAGCTGGGCCGATCGTAGAGTCCTTTGGGGTGCGTGGAATTTTAGTCGGCTATTCAGTTATGCTGTCGTAGAGGGCCTTGTGAGCGTGGGTTAGCATCTTGAAGGGGACTCTAGCTTCGATGGGGAGCCAGTGGAGTGTGCGCAGGTGCTGGGAGATGTGGCAGGGTCTTGGCAGGTTGAGGACCAGTCTTGCAGCGGCGTTTTGGATGTTCTGTAGCTTGCCGGTGAGGTTTTTGTTTATTCCGGCATAGAGTGAGTTGCCGTAGTCGAGCCTGCTGGTGACCAAGGCGTGACGGCCTTTCTGTGTTCAAGGGAGATCCATTTGAATGTCTTACGTAGTAGGCAGAGGGTGTGGAAGCAGGAAGACAAGACGGAGTTGATCTGGCGGTCCATTTTGAGCTCCGAGTCCAGGATGATTCCCAGGTTGCGTGCGTGGTCAGTGGGGGTGGGCGGGCTTCCGAGGGCGGCGGGCCACCAGGTGTCGTTCCAGGCATCTGGGTTTGGGCCCATGATGAGTACTTAAGTTTTGTTGGTGTTTAGTTGTAGGCAGATGTTTCTCATCCATTTGACGATATGGATTCATATAAGGTTCAAAAACTGCTCAAAAAAAGAGGAACCATGAACGGAGATGTGGTGTGGCAAGCCAAAAGATGCCCACTACACACCAGTGGTGAACCTGCACTGCTGTGTTAAGTCAGGTCTAGGAGTCCCCAAAGTGACTCTGCAACATGCAGACTGTGTAACATACTGGGGATACTGCGGAACTCAAGACCTTCCAAGTTCCACTCCTACATCTAAGCACCACACAGACGTGAGGTGCCAAATGAAAGGAGAAGTCAGAGTAGCACAGGAGAAGTGAAGTGACAGAGAGGCGTGCATCAGGATCCAAGTACTAACTAGGAGTGAGAAACCAGGCTGTCTGTATAGTGGGTTTTGTGTCCGAGAAAGATCCACAAGCTGCACGATTCCAAGGCATGAGCACTGCACCTCTACTACAGCCTCCTCCACTGATGCTGGTATAGCCTGTGCTATTCTGAACACTGAATCACCTATAGATGCAGATGGCTTTTCAGTCAGCTGGGCCTGGCATGGCCCTTGATGTGCACCTGGGACCATAAGGCGCACATTCCATGAGGAGCACAGCTCAGCTGAAACATCTGAACCATGCTGGTTTGACCTGTGTTACATTACGAAGTAATGAAATGAACCATGAAAATCAAGGGAACCCACAAAGACAGGAGCAAGACCCCAAACTAAAACGGAAGGAGAATCATCAGAACTTATCCACAACCTAGCCAGTCACCCTCCAAGGACGTCCTGAACACCCATGTTCTACCAGAGGGTAGCTTATTACCCAAACACCATAGGGTTATACAGTGCTATCAATGGCAGGAAGGTTCCTGAACTAAGGGATAGTGACTATCGTTAGAGTAAGTATCCGAAACCCAAAGAAATTCTTCTTGGTACAGTTGACAATAACCTGGCAGCCAGTGGGGATGACATGGGGTACCCGTTTGCCAAAGCTGAAGAAGAAGTAAAAGGCAAGAGGGTCAACATAGGGCAGCGCCACGCCCAATCTTATATGTCCTAGACAACATCAGCTGTGCAGATCAGACCACAGGCTACAAATCAGCCTCAGGGATCGGCTAAGGTCACCTCTACAGTGAAAGAGCTGGTCCACTCTCTTAACAGTATTGTAGACCAGGGAAAGCTATGAGAAGATACTGGTGTAGCGCCTATTCCCCACGCTCCAGAGGAAGAGTAGGATGAGATGCCAAAGGCATACAATCTAGGTCACTGTGAGAGCTGTTGTTGTTGGAGGAAGAGTTTTGCTAGGCACAGAAAAGGTGTCCTACTCTTAGGAGTCTGCAAAATGTGAACCAGAAAACACAAAAAGTACATTTTGTTGCTAGCCCATGAAATACCATTAGCATGTCTTCTGGGCATCAAGAAGATTGAAGACAGGTTAAAAGAAGAGATCTTGCAGAGCCTGCCCAATTCGTCACAAGTGGCAAGTCTGGAGGCCAAACCATGGCACCATAGGTACCTCAACCTGTGGTTTGTGTGCCATTTCAGAGGGTGGGCATAGACAGTTTCCTCATCTAATCTACCTTCTGCTTCAGACAACAAATACATTTTAGTTGTGATGGGGAAAATGCCACCAGATATCCTGAAACCCTCATTGCGATCCTCTATGAGGTCTGATTTCCTGAGACAGCTGTATCTGACTGAGAAACACATTTTATTTCCTCATACGTCAGGATTATGTGGGAGCAAACTGGTATAATCTACCACTTCTCCACTGTGCACCACCCATAAATCAACGGAACTGAACATTTCAACAAAACACTAAGGAGCCTGAGGAGTACTGTACTTGAGAATCTTAGGAGGAAATGTAATCTTTTCCTCCTACGTATCTTGTTTGCCTACAGAAAATCCCATAGAAGAGGGGAGGACTTGGACCCACTGAGCTTCTATTTGGGCATCCTGTGAGTGGTCCATAAACCTAAGTCATCGAGACCAGCAAAGTTACCCCTCAGAGCGTAAACACGTTGTGCTGAACTGTGCCTCAGGAAGCTGTTGGATCAACTGATGATCACTGCAAATAAGAACCTTCAGGGTGATCAAGAGCTGGTGGAGGAGTGGTACGACCGGTAGGCAACACAGGTACTGGGTGTCAAGAGAGTCAGACAGTTTTGGTGGTCAAGCCAACATGTTTTCGATCTGTCAAATGCAAATGGACTGGCCCCAACAAGGTAGTAAGAAACATTTCCAATGTCAACTTCACAACTGATTCAGATTCTTCTCCGGAAACACAGGGTGCTCCATGTGAATAGGATGAAGCACTACGGAAGGACACACTACACTGTTGAGCTCTTAGAAATAGTAAAAGATGTTGGAGAGGAGACTGACCACCTCCCAAATCTGTAGCATAGAAGATGGCTCAGTAGATGGGATTCAATTGGTCTTTGAACTGATTCCTGCACGAACAGATGGAGTGCAGCAAGAGATGAAGTGCAGAGAGGTGTTGGAACATTGTGCTCATCTCTTTACACTCACCAGAGACCTGACCCCCAGTTTAACTTATTGCTTCTGCACTAATACGTACAGCAGTGTGATTTAAGTATGTTTTCATTTTTAAAGACTAAGCAGTGAGTTTACACGGAGTTATTGATCTGTATTAGTTTATTGAATTGGAACATCACACCACCCGTGTGAGCAAACTTTGAACTGCTCAACTTCACTACCCTGAGGGTCAAGTGTAAGGGAGTGTATCTGGTGCTCCGTTTTCGGCACAACAGAATGTTAAACCATAGGACTTCACGAGTATAAGGCACCAATTGTCACCATCTGAGACGAGAAAACCCAGGCTGCCTTGAAAGTTCCGTAAGGAATCCTAAAACAGAATACAAAGAAAACTTAAAAGAAAAAGAGACCTAGAAACACAGATTGATTAAGCGTGTAATAGAATTTCAGCATCTTTTTCCTAAAAGATAAGGATCTGACTTCAAAAGAAAGGACTTGCACATTGAAGGAGGACATCACAGCAAATGCCATAATGGTTGTGTTCTTCAAACGTTGGGGTTCCTACTAACAACATTGACTGTCTCCTCATTCCTCATTTTACTGCCATTCGATCATCAGCTGGTGGCACCCCTCATGTGCAACTGTTACCGCTATCACCCATACTCCAAACCGTACTCCATAAATGCAGTACAGTGAAAAATCTCACGTTCTGGAAGAATTTCCATGGTACTTGGTTCCATTTGCAGGTTTAAATGGTGGCAGATCCTTCAGTGTGTCAGAAATTGTGGGATGATGGATGCTTCTGGTGTTAATTGGGCAACCTAGTTGAACTTAGGTGTGCAAAAGCACTCAGTAAATCAAACTTTACTTTAGGCACAGAATAAACTCTAGAATAAATACTTCATTTATCAAGTATAGATGCCTTCAAAATGCTAATAAAACATAACTTGCCTTTCCACGTTGCTGTCAAGCTGACGGACAAAGAACTGGTAGAATTCAAAAGGTGAAGTCTTTTCTCGGGTCAGCCACACTGCGTTGCCTGCTGTCTTTCCCAGTTTATCTCCAGCAGAGCTGGTAATAAGAGGCAGGGTGACACCAAATACATCTTGCCCAGTAACTCTGTACAGAAAAATAGGATTTACAATACCGTACTACACCAAAACTTACCGACATTAAAAAACATCAGCAACTGGAAAATACATTTTACAGATACATTTTAGTTTCAGCATACTCTTAGCACTTCTAAATTGATCTTGTGATCATGCTAACAATTCAGAATGTGCAAGGGCAGGAAAATATCAAAAATTGCTTAACAACCCTCTTTAACATGTGTGAATCTGATGATCTGACTAGCACAAAAATTTACTTCAATCCTTAGCACTCTACTAAAGGCCCACATGATGTCTTACATAGAGATAAATGTAAAATCAACTGATATATTACTGATTAATTTCATAAAAAGTCACTGATCAATTAACAACACAATCATATTTTCCTTGTCGTCTTAGTCTTGAGTTAACAAAATATAGGAGAAACACTCAGTTCTCCTAGCTATGGGAATTCTAGTAAAAAGGGTGGCAAAAACGAACTATGCCACATCTTGAGACCTATTACAAAAATGTTAGCGCCAAGTTCCTCTCGGGATCAACATATTTCCTCTAAAAGTATTCGGCTAAAAATCTTTGTCCAGCGTATGCCTGGGCAAAATATAAATTATGCCTCCATAACGCACATAATTTGGGGAATTTCACGTTCCTCTTGTTACGTAAAATTCCTGAAATTACACATCGATCGCGTATTTACGTGCCATTTGTAGTAAAAATTTACTGCAACTGCACAGAAACAACAGAACACGTGTGGCTATGGTTTGCAGTGCTTTTGTTTACAGGTTTTGCCCGTAAAAAAAAAAATGTCATGCAAAATGGAGGCTACAAATTTAGAGCATGTTACCAGCTATCCTTACTTGGACTTCCAAATCAAGAACAGAGTAAGTTGGGACCTGCACTTCTCTAACCTTAAACATAGAAACCAGGAAATTACATTTGCTATTAAGACGTTCTTTAGTAAATAATCCAGTCTTTAAGGATCCACTCGAAAAACATACCAAACTTTGATTTATGAAATCACGGCCTCTTGGTACACAGAGTGTAGGCAGCTATTTGGTTTGGGTTAGGTTGGGTTCACACTGCCCATTTTTTTATTCACACACCACTTAATCAACTACTCATGTGCTTGTTGGGATTATGAAACCCTAAAATAATTAATCTCCAGGGAAAAATTTTCTTTAAATAACACCTTTTCTCAACCAATCAAAAATTCTATTAACATGATATTTAGAGATTAGCAACTTCCATCACTAGAGGTCATAGTTAGTTTGTCATTGTCTGCCCGTAGAGTAGTCTTTGAAAAAAAATACATTTAAAAACAGGCCTATGAATGGCATTAAGGGCCTCATGTAGGTAGCCCAATACCGGTCGGTAACGGCCGATTTTCGGTAATTATACCGTTACCGACCGGTATTTAGGCTTTTGCAATGTAGGGGGCGCATTACAGGATTCGGTAATTTACCGAATCGGTAAAATTACCGAATCGGTAATTTTACCAATTCGGTAAATACCGAATCCTGTAATGATATGTAGGGGGAGTGTGTGGGTGTCGTGTGGAGTCGGTATTTACCACCAACTAATAGTTGGTGGTAAATGAAGAATGGCTCTGTAAAAGCATTTTCAAGCGCTTAGAAGTGTGCAATGTGGCAGACATACATGCCCTTAGGGCATGTATGTGTGCCACATGTGCACACATGCAAGAATCAGGGGTGCAACAGGGTGTCAATGTGACACCCTGCCACCCTTGATTGTGCTCCCCCCATTACCGAATCGGTATTTACCGATTCGGTAATGAGGCATACCTTCCCATTGATTCAATCAATGGGAAGGTATGCCTCATTACCGAATCGGTAAATACCGATTCGGTAATTACCGAATTTCTACGATTCGGTAATTTTTACCGAATGAATACCTACATAGCATTTACCATTTCATAAATACCGAATCGGTATGATTCGGTATTTATGAAGTGGTAAATGCCAGGCCACCTATATAAGGCCCTTAAAGAGCTACTTGGAATATAAGTTTCATGGCTATATTCAGGAGTCGATACAAAGAGACAATAGTATTACCTTTAAACTAACTGATCTTACAAAGCAAAAACATTTTTTTTACACTGCAGACCATTTTAGCTCTCAATTTTTGAGTATGAAGGTTCTTGACAGGGTTCGCGGCTGAAATATCGCCTATGTAATTTATATGATGAATCTACTGAACACGTAATATGTATATGTCCACCCTTACTTTATCTGAGAATAAAACTGCTCTGTCTGATATTTATTGAAACTGAAAGTAGAACAATTTGTGAAGCCATACTCTTATTTTTTTAACTCAGATGTTAATAGACACATCAGTCCTTTTATGTATTTTCATGATAGACCTGAAATGATTTGAAGCAATAACTGGCTTTTAAGTTATTGGTTTAATGAGCTCATTTTTCGTTTATTATCTTTTTATGGTGAATACTTTTTATCCAGAGAATGAAGCTTACTACTAAATAACTGTGGCCTTGTTTCCACAATTAATTATATTGCATATATAAAATGGGCGAAATGGCACTTGCGAATAGTGTAGCTGCTTAAATGGGACATGAACCCATTTGGAAGGTGAATGGCCAGGTGGTCAACAAATACAGAAGCTGCACTCACACATTACATATCATACTCGCATGAATAACAAAGTTAAATTAGCTTTTACGCTAGCTCTCTTTGTACCACTGCTACAGCACTGACCACTGCAATCGCAAGCTCATAGTGATTTTTTTGTGTATAAATTTGCTATCTGTATTATGGAAGCTTGTTTTTGCTACCAATATTGTGATTGTGTGTATACTTTCAAATAGTTTGTAATGCATAGATACCTTTAAAAAAAGTTCTATCAGCTATACATAAGAAGAATGATTGTTGTTTGTATACTGCAACCAGGTTCCCTTGGCTTGCCTGTAATAATTCATGGAACTGATACCAAATTGTCTCCATAATGTATTTAATATAAAATTTGAGGATGACTACCACCAACTATCTAGTAGTCCTTACCATGGATGAATTAGGAAGAGAGATCTTGCACAAGGATACAAGTCAAAGGAAATTTTGGGAATTGTGTCCGAACTATCAAATTCAGACAGTGACACCGATTTTGTCTACTCAGAACTTAAGCGACGTCCTAAAGTCTTTCTTTACTTTAAGATCAAAACAAAAAAAAAAGATAGCGTCCCCCCATACATGTCCTTTCCCCTTTGCAACACCCATTAAAGACAGAAACACGACAACCATGTCTGAATTTCCCGCTATTAGCAAGGATTGCCTCCTGTAGCTGCTGACCAAACTTAAATCAGTCTTCCCCAATGATAGCTGCCCTCCGGTGGTCTTATAAACTATTTTCCCTCTTCCCCGATCCAGCCATATTCCTCCTTAACCAGTCCCTTAGCCAAGGCATTGTCCCTAGCACCTTTTAAAAGGTGAAAGTGGTCCCACTCTTAAAGAAAGATGGTGAAGACACACTTACCTTGAAAAATTAACCACACTATCTCTTTGCTACCTTATCTAGCAAAGCTATTAGAGACAAATGTCGCCAGAAGCCTATGATCTTTCCTAGAGGAAACAAACATCCTTGATCCCCATTAGGCAGCTTTCCAGCCAGCCCACTCTGTCAAAGCAGTCATCCTCTCAGTTGTGGAGGACATGTGAGAAGAAGGCCACAAGGAGATCACTCAGGCGCTGGTCATGCTCAACCTATCAGCTGCCTTCGACACGGTCGACCACGAGCTCTTGGTGGAATGTGTCAGAGTCACGGGCCTGCACGGCACAGCGCTTGATTGGATTATCTCCTTTTTTGAGGACTGCTCTCATACAGTCCCGCTATCTCCCTTCAGCTCATCCAAGGTCTGATTAAAATGTGGAGTACCCCATGGGTCCTCTCTATTGTCCCATCTTTTTAACTTGTATACACGCCCCCTAGAGCACTCTCTGAAATAAATGAAGGCCTGAATTTACACCTATGCGGACGATATGCTTAATTGTTATTTGCTATCGATAACTCACCGGAATCCAAAGACGCCTTCCAAAATACGATGATGTGTATCCGGAACTGGATGAAAGGCAACCAACTAAAATTAAACTCTAACAAGACAGAGACTGTCATAACTAGAAGCAAGCATGACTTGTGGAACTCCTCATTTATGGCCATCCGCAATGGGTGCACCGCCCCCCAGTAATCCCCCCACATCCCCCCAGCCCAGGAACTCAGTAAAGAGCATCTGAGTTCTCATTGACAAGAACCTGGCCATGAAACCCCAATAACCGTCAGTAACTTCATCCTGCTTTTTGCAACTTTGCAAAATCAGAAAGCTAAGCAAATTCTTTACCTTCGAAGCCCTAATCCAGGTCATCATCGCTACAGTCATCTCCAGGATAGACTATGCAAACTCCCTTCACTTGGGCTTTCCAAAGGGCTTCAATCGTAGACTACAACTAACACAAAGCCAGGTTAATTTAGCAACAGGCTAGATACTGCCACATAAGCCCCCTGAGAAAACTACTACATTGGCCAGCGGTAGAACAAACAACTATCTTCAGGACTGGCTGCATTATTTTTTAAATTGCTCCACAGCGGCAGCCCAGCTTTCATATCAGCCCGTATACAGCAATATACGCCTACTCGTAACCTGAGATCCATCCATTTGAACCTTCTTACAATCACCACCTTCAAAAAGAAGAAATGAGTGGCTCCAGATTCTCTGTACTTTCACCTTGCATTTGGAACTCCCTCCCATTCGAGATTAGGACTACCCGCAGTAATATCAGATCCAGGCAACTTTTAAAAACGTGGCTCCTCAGACAAGCATATGATTAAAACATTGAGCAGAGTTTCATGCCTCTGTTACCTAAGTGCCAAGTTACCGACCTGGTGTACCTGCGATATGTAAATGCGAGTATCATAACAACACAACAAGGCAAACATTGATTTCAATTTTGAAGACAGCACTGAAGGCAGCTATAAACTATGAGAATAACATTAGAAAGTGTGGCATTTCCAATTCTGAAAAGGGCCACCGGCAAGCTGACCCAAGCAAAGTCAAACTGATCCTATCAGTACTGTCCATTACAAAGTCCACAAGTAGAGTACCCACAGCTGAATTATGCTCTCCTACAACAAAATAAATGGCCCATCTCATAGAGAAAACAAGGATAAATGGCCACCATATAATATAAACACAAAGTAATACCAACCCATTCTAAGAATCTAAGATAAATACTGAAATATGGTTGCAACACCATTCATGCTATCATTGCTCTTTTCATGTCATCAATATGTCTAATGCTAGAAGTATTTGTACTGCCAGCTGGAACATAGCTGGCTTTGAAAAACACATTACAATTTGGACAGGGCTGAAAAATCAGGCAATCCAGAAAACTTGGCTAACGAATTCTGTTGAATTTGTTAACTATGCTACGTCTGATCGAAACCCAACGGACAGAAATAAACGCCGACCAAGTTTTGATGACTAACTTCATCATGCATTAAAAAACGGATACTACGCCATGGATGGACAGATATTAAAACCCTTTATTCCAAAGTACACACATCATACATGCACAAATTTTTTTTTTTACTGCAGGTTTTACTGCAGGGCTATTACCCCATTACTCACAACGGATATCGGGCCCAAATCCTCTCTGATCACATCACCATATTGCCGAGGCTCAATACTGTAAATCCCTATCACCCCCTCCCCGACCATGAACCATGGCTTCTCAACGAAGATACGCTGACAGGTCCCATGGTGAAACAACATATACGGGAAGTGGTAGAACATTTTTTACAAGAAATTATCAATGCCGACATCGGCCAGAGCATCCTCTGGGACACTGCAAAGGCAGTTTTCCCACAACACAACATTTGAAAAGCTAGGAAAAGAAAATGTAGTTGGAGGTAGGACTGAAGGACTAAGAGGCCCAACATAACACAGGCAAGAAAACTCCCTCCATACACATAGAAAGCTATGAAATTTATGCAGTGAACTTAAACAATTAATGATGTGGAACACAGCAGAAAAGCTACTCTATGCATCACAAACATATGAAAAGAGCGACAAAGCAGATAGACTGCTGTCCTATAAGATTAAGCAAATACGCACTAAGAACCACATCTGCAACATAAGTGATAAGCAGAGAGCAATTCGCTCAGATGCCACGGCTTGCTACAGAGCACTCTCCTCGAGTGACCATCTCTCCCCAAACACAATAATCCTATATTGCCACATGCCAGTGCCTGCTTGAGCAAGCAGACTTCCTGTCACTTGAGGACAAAATCACAGAGGAGGAGCTTAAAATAGCCATCAACAACTCACCTGGACAAAAAATGCCGGGCCCAGGTGGATTTTCAGCCTTCTTTTTCATAACATTTACCACCCTCCTAGAAACATATACAACAGAATATTCTGGCACCGGGTATTGTCACAGACAGTATGCTACAAAAACAACTTACTTTACTGTTATAACCTGGAAAAGACTCGAAATCATACCCATTATGTAGACCAATTGCGCTCCTACTACAGACGTAAAAAGCTTTGCATCTATATTAGTCTCCCGACTTCACACAATATGGCCAGACCTAATCTTGTTGTGGAGCTCAACAGGGAAAATATACAAGTTTCCATTTTACCTACACGTTTAAATTTGCCTTGTACTTACATGATAATATACTTAGAAATTATTTAGCATGTGGTACAATTCTTAGTATGCATTTTATCATGTCGCCAGTACACTCTGTCCAAGACAAGTGTTGTGTAGTTCCTACAAATCTATATAGGATCTGCGCATTGAAACAACAAACTAAGGGATTAGTGCCCAGACTGATTCCAGACCCCCCCCAAAGGATATGTCCGCCTGTAGACCAGCTAGCTCACAGTGCCACTATAAACCCCACAACCTTACCAAAGAGCGAATAGTTTCTGGCAACTATCGAACAGGACAACCCTTTCCCCTCAGGAATTGTAGAAACAGTACAGTACTTTTCGCTCAGTCACTCGTGCTCACTTTGTCTCAGAGAGACACACAGAATAAACGGTGGGGACGTTTTCAATGAGCATTTTTTGAACCAGCATCATTCTAGTGTAAAATACATGAGCTGTAGCAACCATTGGCACAGAAACAGATATATACGGTCATAAGCACCAACAGAGTAACTAAAAGATAGAATTCTACCATAGTGCTAAAACAATGGATATAGGTAGGCATATAGATACATGACAATATTACGTACTCCTACGATGCTACCCCCTAACTAGAAGTACCTAAGTGGACCTAGCACGTATGTAGGTGTATAGCCAAGAATCCCCCTAGGAAAGAGCAAACACCGCTACCTGATGTGAGAGAGCGAAGGACCCAGTCTTGGTCTCGAGCTGGACACCCCGCAAGGGATGTCAGACCACTGCGTGCTGGAGTGTCTCCGTGCAGGGACTTCAGTGTCTCATGTCAGGATGGAAGTTTTTCTGCTCTAGTTTGCCCAGCGAAGATGTTGTGCTACAAAACCCAAAAGCTACTCTCAGGGGTTCTACCTAGATGTGTCATGGTACTGTGGGCATGTACACCAAGGATGACGATAGTGATGACCCTTATACAGAGTTATTATGCAGAAGATTGTAATTCTGCTATGATACGGAGAATACTCATGCATAATAAACTAGGCTAGTTTTCGGAGAAAACCACATGACATTTATTGAGCACCTAACTAGGTAAAAGGTCAGCACCAAACTCGTTATGTGGAACAATGGTAGGACGAATATAGGTAAATGGTCCTGTAACTACCTAGGTCTATATTGGGGTTCATAACAAAGAAACATTTGAACGCGATGCCCTCGTATTTGGATCTTCAGATGGAGACAGCTACGAGTCTCAAGACAAAAATCACATTGGCACTGCACCTTTTACACAGTACGACTGGGACGGTGCTTTTGTTATAAAAACTGCCTCTGAGCCAAATCCAGCAGAGGAGCACTTCTGTGGATTATCCTGGAAAGCTGTGCACTGTGACTGATATGCAGCCCTGCTGACTCAAGTCTTCATCCTGCAGAGGACGTTAGTCTGGTCTACACCAGATCAGCCTTTTGATACATCATACACAGGTATGGGGGGTTAGGTTGTCCAAAGAGATCTAGCAGAAGGTATTCCCACTATGCCCTCGCTAGTATTAGATAGTAGTAGAAATATAATTAGATAATCATATAATCAGACAGCAATGTTATAATGGTTGAACAGTTTATCTTTTTCATCACTCTTGTAATGCTGGTTGCAATACTTTGTTTCATCCTACTAATAATTGCAGCTCACCCTTTTTACACAATAGAATTGTTTCAATAAATGTTTGAATAGCCAATTTGTGTCTTTCTTGTGACCCCTTGGGCATGCCTGAGTAACAACAAAAGGGTAGATCTGTTTCCACCATTTCTTTGGGGAATTAGAGTGGTCATGTTCTTGGGTTGCAAATGCCATCTGGTACCCTGTCATGGTTAGAGGTTCAGATGAGACACAGTGAGCTAGCTAGGAATTGTGCCAACATTCTCTGATGATATGTGTGGACTCAGTCACCATATTCTGACTGTTATGTGTCCAGATACACAGTCCTGCTTAATCCGTAGGTACCATATGCCCATCCCACCTCAACAAGCTGATTTAATCCAAAACCACAATACTAGAGGCTATACAAGACTTGCCCTTGTTAATTGAAGCAGCTGAGAAGGCAGAAAGCCGATGGACCTCCTCTTGCGCGACACAGAGAAGGCCCTCGATTAGGTCAATTGGCCCTTCATCACTAAACTTCTAGACAAGATCCCATTAGGCCCAAAAACTGAAGCGCATGATCCATAGACTGTATTCTAAAGAAACTTCTTGCCTATGTAAGGAAGGATCATGCACCTACAGTCCGTAGAGCAACACTGTACAAAACCACACGTGAGGAACAGTTAGGCTTCCACAATATTAGATCCTACCTTGCAGCTACAACGATCCATCCAGCTCTAAACTGGAACCAAATCCCGGGAAGGAGTGGTTGGGTTAATGCTGAACAATATTTCTCTTAAATTCCACAGCATCTAATCTAATGGCTACCGCAGAGCGGGTCTGGTCTGGGAAACAACATATGCTGATTACCACTCTTATTCGGACTATATTCTTATAGACTAATGAAGGAAATAACATGTAATGCAGGCTCTACCACACTCCCCTCCCCAGTAACTCCCATAATCCACAAATCAAACTTCCAGCCAGGTCGCTCTGATCTGCAGTTTGGACATTGGAATTACAGCAACCTACCCTCCCTTGACTATCTGGCTAATGACCTATGCGCTCAAGAGGAGTTACAGGCCTATTGGCACCTGGGCAGAAGGGAGACTTTCAGCTAACACAACTACTCCACTGGGCAGGCACACAAGTAGTTTGTGATGGTGCAAAAAGCGAGAAAACCTCACTATAAAATATATTTGCACACAGAGTAGATATGGGATTACATGGTTGCAGTGAGAATTCACTATTCTGGGCCCTAAAGCCCAACACAGCTATGTGACACTATGGAAACGGCCACAAAATCCCAGAAGACATATGGAACAAAATCTGGCAAAGGAAAAGAAAAATCTATTTGCACTTCACAGAAAGAAAATGCATATACGCTACTCACCGATGGTATCGGCAAATATTTGTTAGCGCCAGTTCTTAACTGGAAGAACTGCAGTGAGAGGGGTACCATCTTTCACATGTGGTGGCCATGTAGATGTCTCCAAGCATACTGGAAAGAAATCCTGTCACACATCAGGTAAATATTGGTACTCACAATAAACCCTCCCACAATACTCGTAGGCGACCCCAGAGAGAACAGTAGATATCCTCTTTCCACACCAAAGGGTAAACTCCACACCTCTTAGTGGCAGCACATTTAGTATTAGCGCAGGTATGGAAGCAAGAGGTCTCTCCTCCCCTACATGTTTGGCAGTGAAAAGTCTGAACAATCTATGCCCTTCAAAAATTAACGGCCGTAACACAATAGACAAATCTCAAATCACTTGGCTGCCATTCAAAACTTTTGTTAAAAAGGGGACAGAATTGTGGCATTCAGTCTCACCCTACTTACAGAAATTAATTGAAGGGCTTGGATTCAATACAATACAATCCCATCAACATCAGCAAGCTTCTCACACCAAGATAGCTTGTCTTGAATAAATCATATTGCATAAAGTGTAATTTCCCCTTGCCCTAATTGTACCTACAAACTGAATATGTCGCTTCATCACAGAAGTGTACTGCATTTGTACAGTAACACTGGAAGCATTTCTAAAATAAAGTGTTTAGAAAACAATGATTCAGCAAGCAAATCCAGCCCGAGACTCCAACTCCGTATTTAATCCTCCAGAAACTAGAAAAGGTTCTGTTCCCTCCAAACTCTAAATGAGGCTGTTAGTTTTTTTTTTTTTTAACAAGGTCTTCTGAATATTGATCTTTATACAGTTTTCAATTTGAAGACATTCCATTAAATAAGATAAACAGAAGAGGAATTCCAATAGCTCTTCAAGGAATAATAATTGAATTGTATGAACCCCTAGAATATTTAATGTCTCAAATAAAACTTGTATTTTATCAGTATGAAGATGATATGCAGTCGTATATAGAGCTAAATTTGTCTGCATCTATTCCCAACTAAACTCACAGCTCACTAGCATCCAGAACGGATGGACGAAAGTCACCTTAATTTCAACACCATATTTTTACTATCAGTCAAAAATCAAGCTGCTGGCCATATTTACATCAAAGCACTGAAAGATCTGACCATCGCCCCCAAAACCTTCCACCTGTACCGAATTACTAGGATTTCTTAATTCCATGTACACCTCTACAAAACAAAATCTCAAACACTCTAAGCCCAATTCACAAACTACATTTTGTAGTCTTTAAAGTAGTGCTACAGTAGTACTACTCTCGTACTACCAAATAAAATACATACATCTATGGCCGAAGACCTCCACCTCTCCTATCTTTTGTATGCAGAGATCTACAGCATGGTGGCCTAGATCTCCGCACAAGCAGGTATACGGATAGTGAATGTATGAAGAACAAGGGGGAGTGGTGGGAAAATGGGGAACAAATACTACTAAATAGGGATGGGGTTTAGGGGAAATTCAAGAAGGGGTTTGGGAGGTACATGCCAATACAAAACACAAATCCAGAAAAGAATATGACAACTGCAATTCACAAAATGAACATCTAAAGTAACTACAGCCCTAACGCTGTCAAAACAAGCTTAAACATACAGCTCAGCCTTGGAGTAAGTCAAGCACCACACTTTGCCAACTACTGGTATGGTAAAGTACTCCCATAGAAAACAATGGAGTCAAGGATTTAAAATAATACTTCATTGTGACTAATGTTAAATAAGTGGAATGAGCTAGACAATTAAAATTATATACATATTTTTAAGTGATAAATAACGAAAATTATTTTCATTCAAAGACTTAGGGGGTCTATTAGGATGGTGGGAAATCCGCCCGCCATATCTGTCCGCCCGCTTAACATTTCCCCCTGCCATATTACGATGGCGGTGGAGACCCAGGCGGACGGAAAGACCGTCCGCCAGTTTTCCGCCGGTAGGCAATCCGCCCGACTGCCTACCGGGCGGAAAAGACCTGCAATATGGTGGAGGTGCCTTCACCAACATCCATATTACAATGATGGTGGTCTCATGCCTTTCCATGGCGGAGACTCTGCCATGGAAAGGCATGCAGAGAATGCCTTTGAGGGCCCGTTGTAGGTCCCCAGGAGGTTGGGGGGTGGGTGGCTGCACTTGGGGGGTACGCATTGTATCCCCCATATTTGCATGCACAAGGTGGCAGGCACCACGCGGTGCTTGTCACGTTGTGCATGCAAATGCACAAAATGCCCTTTCAACATTCTGGCGGGTGCTGAATACAGCACCACCCGCCACAATGTTAAATATACAGGATGCGACCGCAGTGGTGGCGGTCGCATCCTAATTGGCACAGCGGGACCGCCGCACCACTGGCGGCCGGTCCCAGCACCACTAGAGTGGCGGGCGGACTGGAATCCGCCCGCCATCCTAATAGACCCCTTAATTTCCAAAGGAATTAAACTTTTTTTTAATAAAAATGCAAATGTTCTTTAATAAATATATACATTTCAACTGAGTTACAAAACATGAACTAAATGTTAGAGAGGGTGAATATTTTATTTAATTGTTTAAAAAATAAAATGTATAAAATAATCATTGTATAATTTAATATATATTTGATTTGAAGAGCTAATGTGCTGTAAAATGTTACTTTATTATGTCCAGTTTAATAAGAAATATTTTGAGTTATTTTACAAGTATGTTATGCAAGTATATTAGGCATTAAAACTGATTTATTCTAAGTAATGAACTTTATTCAATTTCCCTGTAGCTTACAAGAGGAAGATCTCGATCCCTGTGGTGGTGATCTCCACCAGTAGGAGAAAAATAACTCTTAATGAACTTTATACATGTAAATTTAGTTGTTAGAGACTCCACAACTTCTCCTATTGGGAAGGGGTGGAGACATGCAAGTCTAAACCAAGGTGTAAATCTCCACTCGCGATGGCGGATGGAAAAAACATTGAGCTTTAACCCTAGAAGTAAGAGTAAACATACATGAGTAAACATACACATGCATTGTTAACCTTTGTGAATCAGGTACCATAGTCTATAACCAGAATGTAAGAAATGGCTGTTTATGCCTTTTATACAGTTGTTCCCTTCTAACAAGATACCTACAAAAATGCCTCAGCCCATTAAAAGCTGATCGATGAGGAGGCACTACATGTGTACCCAGGGACACATTTCATTGGCCTACGACAGACGGGGGCCCTGTTTGGGGATCCGGATACCTTTCCGACCACCTTTTCATGGCAGGGTCCACATCACAAAAAGTCTGTCATAAAGGGATGTTGTAATCCTGATGGCTGTACCTGCCTCAGCACCACCGCCATTCTGGGATGCTCCTCCAACCGCTGCACCGTCAGGATATACAATCCTGGCAGAGGCAGCCATGTTGAGCCCGACAGCTGTGGGTCCAACCGCCAGTATTATAATACGGCAGTCGGACTGCTGCTGACATCGTAATCAGACCCTAAATAAATCTATAAAAATATGAAAATTTGTAGGGTTCAGATATGCTATTCTCGCTCGAACCTGAGCACCAGTTGGTAAAGTGTTGAACTTTAAAATGGGTCAGATTAACTATCTATTCCAATGCACGCCGGGCACGCTAGGGAAAGTGTTGGACAACGGAAAGTACCAATCCAAACACACACATATATATAAGAAAATAATTTTTAATAAATATATTAAAAGCACATTTTTAGATACTAAACCTTATAAAAATAATGACAACTTTAAATATATTCAAAATTAAGAATACATAAACAGTTAAAAATATTTACTTGATAAAACCTTAAAAAAGATATACATTTTTAAAACACTTCCGCACCTACTATCCCACAAATGCAGCATCAACAAATACAAATTAAGGCACTTAAAAAAACATATATATATATATATATATATATATATATATATATATATATATATACATATATATATAGAATACACATTAATTTAACTACTAAAAAAGTATAAAAGTTACAATTTACAAATTTTCTAAACCAATTACATTTAATTAACCAATTAAAAAACTACAATTTAGTACCATTTTATTTAACATTATCTAATAAATCACAAAATTAATCAAATTAACAAAATTAAAAAAATGAATGCAATAATAAACATTAAAAAACTTCTCCATTTCTCTACAAACCCAACTTGCCAATAAATAAATGCAAATAAAATAACAATCTTAAACAATATATCACTAAGTCAAAAATAAACTACACAAAAATAATTACACAATTTACCATTGAAATAATAACTTAAAAAGCAAAGGGTAATATTATAGACAACTATCTGCCTCATTAGGAAGTCGGTTGGATCGCATACAACAGGACGTCATCATCTGCTGCCGCAGTCCGACCGCCGCGGATCGGAGGCAGGGCGTAGGGACCGACCGACGATTCTGACTCGTCGAAATGTAATTTCCTACGATTAGGGCGGTGCCTGCTCAGGCAGCATCTTACAAATTACGATGTCCCTTCCAGACAGCATTTCAATGGTGGTCCGACCACCAATGAAAGGCTGTCTAAAAAAGACTTTTGCAGTCCTTAGCAAGGCCCTTGTCCCTCTGAGCCTCCGCTACGAGACCTGGCAAAACATCCTGGCACACAGGGCATTGATGTTTGCAAACATCAAATTTTCCAATGCGGGTTATGCTGCGGCCCTTTCCCGACCGCAGCATAAGCTGCAATGGAAAAATTGATGTTCCCAACCGCCTCATAGGCGGTCGCATCCTAATTTTTCAGCTGGAACTGCCGACTACTAGTCGGTCGGGTTCCATTCCAACACGATGCAGGTAGGACATGTATCTGACAGGCATCATAATAAGACCCTATATTACAAAAAATATAAAGTACCTAAAAAAACAATACTTTTACCTTCTCTGTTCCATCCCACTATGTTTTCGACACCATAAAATTTGTGTGTCAAGATTTTTGATTTGATATATTAGTGGAAGACAAAAAAGGCCAACTTAAAGTCCCACCCTCTCAACCCCTACAACTACCTAACCAAAAAATTCAAAGTCTGAGGGGTATCAATGAGACGTAGATGACACTTATTCTTGCAACGCCACACTTTAGAATAAACTGCATTATATAAATCCTTTTCAGGGCACGCTCCTAGAATCTTGAATATCATCCCTTTTCACATGTGGAACACACCTGCTTCATCATCAAAAAGGTGTGAAATACATCCAGATAAGCTAAATTCTCAATTCATCATACCTGTCAAATGTCATGATACAGGCATTGCTGTTTCATAACTTAATTTCTCCAACAAGATGCTAGAAAGCACAGAGATATTAAATAACTGCTCTGTAAACACAATTGCATTGTAGGGCTTATAATGCAAACAAAGGATGATGTTTTTGTGATTAAGAATGAACATCATTACTCTATGAACATCCTATTTACGGACTACATAGGATATGCCCATGTGTACTTAGTCTAATAGGTGGTATACAATTTTATTGGGATTTAGTACAAATTGTTACAGATCACAATTAGCACCATATGAACATCCAAACCTCCCCTTACCCAGTCTACCCCTGCAGTTACTGCAAACGATTGTGGAGTAACAACAAATATAACAGAGGGGGGAACGTCTGCGCTTATATGTTCAACACAGTCATTGTAACTCCTACGTCTCTCGTGGGGTTTCCTCCATGGTGCAATATACCACAAGGAAACGTTATTCCGCTCCCTCTCTAAACATTACACAGTATTGACTTATTCACTCTGCGCAGAGGCAGCACGCTAGTCTGGGGTTGGTGGGGAAAGTAAGTATCAGCTGGGTCAAGTAGGTCCGCAAGCATCACCGCCCAAGCATGCAGATCATGCTCTAGTTTATCGTCATGCTTACATTTATGCATCCAGCTCTTTTCAGCGACTACCCACTCAGCCATGTCTCTCACCCATTCACACACCATAGGAGGGGCAGGGGACAGTTAGTGAATAGCCACTCTCTGCTTAGCTAGGACCAACCCCAACATACTTAGTCTAATAGGGGTTGAATTTAAAAAAATACCTGGAGAAGGAATCTCCAAATTAGAGCTAATGGACCTCCTTTAAAAACTATAATTCTTCTTTGTTTTGAAAAATGTCAATAAAAATAAAAAAGAGTTTAAAATAAAAGAACTATAATTTTAACCAACATGATGAAACTGATGCATCCTTGCACAGTTCTTTTTTTTCATATCACAGATGCCGCTTTAATACTGAAAAGCTGCATTATTTTTGAAGCAGGGTATCCAAACTCGAATTGAGTTCCACATACCTCGACAAGCGTAGACCCTTTGTGGCCCATAATTCATGGACTTTGTACTGGTAAAGCAAACTATTGTTTTATATCACTGAAAAAAACAAGTTAAAATGAAGTTATGGTGAGCTTTGCAATAACACCATAACACTTGGGTAAAAAATAAAATAAAAAAAACATTGAAATCCACGTAAAAACATTGAACGTGTAGTTATGGTTTGGATTTAAAACCTAGCCCTTGATGTGACAAAATTATACCTAATCGCACCGGTGAGATGATTCCTTCTGTGTATGCATAAAGCCATGCATCTCAGATACACACAGAGTTTAGGGACATCAACAACCCTTTCAAAGCTCTGTACTGCTTGCCGAATGGTAAAGTAGCCCGCTGAGTGTATCTTTGTTGGGTGACCAAGTATGGCATCCAAAATGTGAGTTTCAAGCTGCGCTGTGTTGTACTTCCTGTGGTATGACATTATTAGGGTTAAAAGCTTTGTACATTATGCTATTATTATAACACAGATTATTTGGGCCATACGGGTACAGTAGTAGTCTGCACCTAGGGAGAAGCATGCTGCTTAAAAACATTTATTTAAGCTATGTAGAGAATATGCTGAACTTCTAGCTCCTATATTTACCACTACTCTGAGCCATGCGAAAAGAATAAGATGATTTTTTTTAAATCATGTATACAAAAGCTTACGAGGAGGAGGCAACAACAATATTAGCTGGCGGTCTTTTACACAATACCGTACAAAACGAGAAAACAGCTTGAACTCTTGGTAAACTTTGAGCCTTGCAATTCTTCTCCAGACTCTTTGGATTTAAAAAATAACATGAAAGCAATATTCATTTCTTAGAAGCTTTAAGCACGAGAAACAGAACATTTGGTTCTAATCATAACTGGCATGCACTCGCACATTGTTCCAACATTAATGGTTACATGCTAACACTGGGAACAATCTAGGCCCTGGAATGCTGGAGTATCTCCTGCACGTATAAACCCGGATAAAGCAGCGTTCAGATGGGAGGGCGATCTGGCTGGGGTTGAGATGGGGAGGGTAGGGCGGGGAAGGAGGCACCAGGACATGGAGGGCAGAGCGATTGAAAAGATGAGCACTTGTGTGGAGTAATCAAACACAATGATTAAGCGCACGAAACAGAACGTTTGTTTCCAATCATAACTGGCATGCACTTGCACACTGTTCCAACATGAATGCATAAACACTTACATGGAAACAATCTGGGCGCTGGAATATCTCCTGCACTTATAAACCCAGATAAAGGAGCATTCGGATGTGAGAGCGACCTGGCTAAGGTAGGGATGGGGCAGGTGGGAGGGGGAAAAGAGGCACACTTGTGTGGAGTCCTCGAACACACGGAAAAAAGTAGCTCCTAAAACAAGAGTAGTGGATGGACACAAGTATTTGGTCCATGCTGTGGGGAGAGCTAAACACAAGAAGAGGCATGACACATGCATGCATGCCATGGACAAACAGGGACAAAGAATATGAGTGGGACGATGGAGCAAGCAAATGGTAAGCCTATGGGCGGGCTGAAGCCCCCTAAATTGTAAACATGTCTTTTCGAGACAGCGCATGCGCTATCTAGCCAAGACCTAAAAAGATAACTGCTGATAAGCTGCACACTAAAGCACGACAAATGTGCATGAGCTACGACTAACGTGGGCCAGTGTCACCACACTGCATCAGGAATATTAATTGGGACCAACCCATATCTCGGTTTAAGAACTGGTAACGAAACCGGAATTTGGCTGGTTCTCATTCAATAGTAGAAAAACTGTATCCATTGGGCAGTATTGTGTCATATAGACAACTTTTATTCTATTACTCTCTCATACAACACACAATCCTCTTATACCATTCCACAGGGTACATACACAAGAAGTTTTGACCATATATTGCCCACAGATAATCTCAACACCTATGGTTCTAGAAAGATATGAATCGATTTATTGATAAAAAATATTTCATTAAAACAGTGTTAAAAAAGACAATTGACATAATCCAAAAACATTCTATCACGAATTGCACTATCATAAAACACAATTAATAAAAAGGGATTTATTAGCAATTCAATTGCAAAAAAGAGTACATAACCTAGACACACACACATCCAATGCCAGCACTTTCAATGAATGAACTTGCACTGCATTAAGTACAGATAGATTGGAGACCAAAGGCAAATGGATAGGCATTGGCATGAACATAAACCATACATGCCAACCCTCCTGATTCAGACGGGAGACTATCGATTTTAAGGCTAATCTCCCGAATCCTGCATGCAGATGGTAGGGGCTGGGATTATGCACTAACAGTAACCTGCTCCTGCAAGCAAGTGCACAACAGTTTTGTCACACTTCTCTCCATGCCATAGCGATTTATCTGGGCTTCTGACAGATATGGAAGAAACAATTTAATTTCTGATATCCAATTCTCATACATGCCAATAGACAATTCAGGCGGGCCTAATTTTGGCCGTCTCCCACCTGAAATTGCCTCTACTTCGATAGAAGACAGTGGGGGAAATACTTTCGCCCAATCATTTTATTAGCATCTTCCTCATTCCTCTTCTAATATGTTGGCATTACTAGATAATAAACGTATGGCATTTGAGTTGAGGCTAAGGCCGAGATCCCATTGTTTAACAGACCTTCCATTTACGAATTTGGGCTGGGGGAGGAGGCCAATTCCTGTCTAGTTAGGATTACAGAACTCAGCTATTTAAAAAAAAAACCGAAGTTTAAGATACTTAGGGCCGCATATGGTGTATGGAAACAGATTAAGTGGCAGTTCTATATCCCAAATTTGAATGCATATACCCCCTTCGCTGCCTCTGGCTTGCTCCCTATAATTTTTCGGGATCAAGCCACATTTAGATGGGGCTTGCGAGAAGTATGTTGCATTGGCGATTTGTTTGATAAGGGTCAATTTCTATCCTTCTCGGATTTACAGGTGAAATATGGCTTAGGGAGACAAGATTTTTTCAAATATCTTAAAATCCTTAGTTTTCTGGGTCGGATAGGGTCAGGCTCAGAACCTCAGTTTGTGAAAATTCCAATTATTGAAAGAACAAGGAAAAAAACAATAGGTCAGTTATAACAATTACTGGAAATATTTCCGGATGACATAGAAATCTGGAACACTAAACGGGTGAATAAATTGGGAATCACTGGTATACAAATAGAAAGATCTCTTGATCTTGCAAACCAGGTCTTAATATCGGGCAGACTAATAAGTCAGCACTATATGTCCCTCTTTGGCTTGTATTACACTCCTGCTAAAATTGCCAAATGTGGGGCTACGACGGGGGACAAATGTAACAGGTGTGGATTTCAGGCTGCAGACTCGATTCATATGTTTTTTTCCTGCCCAAGATTGGGGCCTTTTTTGCAGGAGATTGTGAATTTTTTAGGTTTAATTCTTGGAGCCCCAATTACAATTAATGGGGAACTAGGAATTATTGGTGTTGGTTCTGATAGTGATAGTAATTTAAGATCGAGATCCGCATCGGCTATGCTATTTATTGCTATGGCAGTGGCACGTGTTGTACTACTAATGATTGGATTGGTTCTGACCCACCAACCTTTTGTAATTGGCGGTCAAGGTTGTTAGCCAATTACAATTTAGAGCTATCCGTATATAAAAATAAAGGGAGAAGGAAAAAAGATATGGGTTGTAAAATATGGGCCCCAAAACACGAAATGGATACAACAAATGTAGGAAGGACAAAGATAGCTGTACATATAAGGTGCTGGCAGCGGCCGTTCTTTATAAATTGAACATTTCTGGATGAAGTAATATTATGCTATTCTGCCTATGTGGCCCCAATTATTGCTACTGCTATTGTTTTTTTGTTAATGATATTTATTTTGTATGTATATTTGCTTGATTTTGTTTTGTATCATAACCTGATCCATGTATAAAATGCCTTGTTGATAGGGTTAAAAAAAACTCAATAAAAATATTATTTTTTTCCAAAATGAAGAGGTTAAATATAACCTTAGTAGAAGACCAAAAGGTAAACGCTGTATTACTTGTGAATAAGATCGTGGCCACTCATAAGGTTTCCCAGCTGATCGTTGCCACCTAACTGGATTCTGCAACCGTGCTGCTGATGAAGATAGAGAAAATCGTATGCCTGGAAGAGTTGGTAACTGAACTCGGCCAGGCTCATACCCTCGGGGCTGCGAAGACGGCTCTGCACACTCTGTCGGCTTAGAAGAGTGCCCATGCGAAGATGACGACCCACTGAGGACAGAAACTCCACGGCGCCGCGACGCCGGTACCAAGTGGCATTATTGAGGATAGTGAAGGTTCCAGTGGGGCTTGCCCTCGTGCCGTCAAGGCAATCCTCGTGGTGTCCCAGGACTTGTTGCAGATTCTCCCGGATCCCCCTCACATTGTCCTCGATTGCCTCCGGACTCAGGGGCTCCCTCTCGTGGGAACGGCCACTGGGATCCCCGACCAGGGCAGTGGACCCTCCGATGACGGCGATGCAGTTGTGTCCGGCGCGCCGAAAATGTAGCAACCCGAGCAACGGAAGCAAGTGACCCACATGCAAGGAGGGGGCAGTGGGGTCGAAACCGCAGTACACTGTCTGTGGACCAGAGTCCATTAGCTTCTGAAGTACATCTGCGCCCCCCTCCGCCGGGAACACATCCCGGAACAAGCCACGTTCTGCTGCAGAATAAAGAAACGAGCCCGAGGAGTACCATCGCCTTCCAGTCGGTGGAAGAAACCAGGCAGCACACAACCGCATCCGTGATATGGGCGCCGCCATCTTTACAACGCTCGAAGCATGCTGGGAGACGAGATGACACCCTTGCTGCCAAAAGACCCAAATAAGCCCCGCCCAACACATTGGAACATAAACACAGCATCCAAACGCGCTGGTTTTTCAAACGCCTTGTGCTGGCACTTCTGAGGCTAGAACAAAAGCATTTTTAGGTCTCGCCTGACCCAGCGCATGCGCTGGTCTGGCGAGACTTATTGAGAGGGCTCCAAAAAAGTGCTACCAGGCCTGCCTAGAGCTACAGTGCATGTGCGCGGGCGCGCGCGCCGCGTTTTACCGCACTTACTTTCACTTTCGGCCACACGGCCGCTTTGATGTTTGATCGTGATCGGATCAGTGCATGTGCACGGGCGCGCGCGCAGCGTTTTACCGCAATTACTTTCACTTTCGGCCACACGGCCGCTTTGATGTTTGATCGTGATCGGATCGCGATCACTTTCGGGGCGCACGGTCGCTTTGTATAGCCAATAGGTCTCGATTTTGGGACCTTATAAGTATTTAGTTACTCAGCTGTTGCATGGCTAAACACTTATAAGGTCCAAAAGGCGAGACCTATTGGCTATGCCAATGCTTGTTAGCTCAGTATACAGGAATATCGCTATTTATCACTCTCTGATTTGGTAATGTACAGTGGTCATAGTTCATCAAAAAGTATGGTTGGGACTGTCACCCAGGAAAATTTACTGCTCGAACCTCCTACCTTCAAAAGGGAACGATTTACGGCTCAATCTGTTAGGATGATTACTCAGTAGTACTTTACCAGGGTTGCCTGCTCCCACTGCGCGCCCCTCCCTCCTGCGCGCGGAAGCCACCAGCTGGAATGTTGACAGCTGGACGTTCTAGGGTGACAGTTTAGACAGTTGGTAGGATAGTGATCTGTCAGTTATGCACTTGGCCTCCGGTTGAGTGCGTCGTCCTTTAAGGTAATAATCTTCTACAAGCATAACCTCTGACGCCTCATCTTTACACAATCCTTCTCTGGTAATGCGGCCAGAATCTGTAACTCACTTCTTCCAACCCTCCGAACCACCACCTCTTACCTTTAAAACTGATCTTAAAACTCTCCTCCGAAGGCACTTCTGTAGTGTGTTTAGAGGGCCCACATGGAGGAAGGACTCTGGCACTGTATATTTGTAGGTAAGTGACTTTTATTCATAAATTTACAAGTATCACGGAGAGCGCCAGGAGATGTCAGATAAGCTCCGCGCTAATAATCATTGCACAAGATGGCCGCCGCGCTCTACGTCATCACGAGCACCGTGAAGACCAGAGCGCAACACTACATATCTCCCCCCTTTACGGATATACATTTCACACATAAGATAATGTCTCTCAGGTTACTTGCTGTTGGACTCGTTCCCTTCTCCCATCTCAAAGTCTATGTACTTCAACGGTCTTACCACAGCTCTGCCAGTACGTGTGCGCCTCACCGGAGTCTTGGAAGAGTACTCAGCTACTTCTTGGGAATTCCTCGTTCCACTTCTTTCTACACTCCAGGGAACTCCTCTGCACGACGACCTGCTGGTGCTTCCCGAATGTTTCTCAGCTCCTGGATCACTCCTTTTCTCTACTTCCTCTTCTATCTCTCTTTCTCTGGTTATTCCCGTTCCTGCTCCCACCAGATTGACCTCCATATCTTGCATCCGGGGAGTTGCTGTCTGTCCACTTTCTTTTTCACTCCATCTCAAGATCTTGTTGCATTTGGACATCCTATCCTGGGACCAAACCTTTCCGTCGCTCAGCAAGGCTGCTCGGTTGTAGACTTCCTCCACTTGCATGGGTGCACTAAACTTGCTGTCGCCTTTCCTTCTTAACTGGGCTAGTTTGACTCGAACCCATTCTCCTCTCTCTAACTCCGTCTCTTTGACATTTCTCCTTCTATTGAAGTGTTTGGTATATATTCTCTGTGCCTTTTCCAGATTATGTTGCACTACAGCTGGAGACCACTTGCTCGTGATTGTGCGCTCCTTCCAGACAACATTGTCCTTCGTGAATGGGTCTCGACCTCTGAGAATCTGGAAGGGGCTGTATCCTGTGCTGACCTGCTGGTGCTTCCCGAATGTTCCTCAGCTCCTGGATCACTCCTTTTCTCTATTTCCTCTTCTCTCTCTCTTTCTCTGGTTATTCCCGTTCCTGCTCCCACCAGATTGACCTCCATATCTTGCATCCGGGGAGTTGCTGTCTGTCCACTTTCTTTTTCACTCCATCTCAAGATCTTGTTGCATTTGGACATCCTATCCTGGGACCAAACCTTTCCGTCGCTCAGCAAGGCTGCTCGGTTGTAGACTTCCTCCACTTGCATCGGTGCACTAAACTTGCTGTTGCCTTTCCTTCTTAACTGGGCTAGTTTGACTCGAACCCATTCTCCTCTCTCTAACTCCGTCTCTTTGACATTTCTCCTTCTATTGAAGTGTTTGGTATATATTCTCTGTGCCTTTTCCAGATTATGTTGCACTACAGCTGGAGACCACTTGCTCGTGATTGTGCGCTCCTTCCAGACAACATTGTCCTTCGTGAATGGGTCTCGACCCCTGAGAATCTGGAAGGGGCTGTATCCTGTGCTGGTCGGGGTAATCCTGTATGCCCACAACATGCACTTTAGTTCTTTCTCCCAGTCCTTCCCAGCTCCTATCGCTGATTGTATCAAGCCCATGATGATTCTATTAAACCTCTCGGCTAGTCCGTTCCCTGCTGGATGGTATATGGAAGTATGTTTGATTTTTATCCCATTCCTTCCCATGTACGCATTCCACTTTTCCGATGTGAACTGAGGCCCATTGTCACTTAGGAGAGAGCGTGGAATACCTTCTCTAAGGAAAACGGTTGTGAGAAATTTTAATATTTTGTCAGTGTCCATGTCTTCCTATATGTCCACTTCTGGCCACTTGGAGTACCGGTCCCCAAGTACCGCCACGTATTTCTGGACTCCCTGGTTATCCAATATTGGCCCCAAGATGTCTATCGACAGATCTTCCCAAGGGATGGTGGGGTTGTCGATTTTCCCTAAGGGTGGACGCATCAGGCTTTGGGACTTGTCCGCTCTTTGGCATTGATCACACTCCCGCACGTACCTCTCTACCTGGTTATCCATGGCCGGCCACCAGTACATCTGTTTCGCTCTGAGCTTCGTTTTCACAATGCCCAGGTGTCCTTCATGTATGATGGCTAGTAAGCGTGACACCAGCGTGTTGGGTGGAACTACCTTTTCACCTCTACGCAGGAAGATCCCTTGGTCACACACTGGTAACTCCTCTCTCACTTCAAAGAATTTCCTGAGCGCTGCCTCCACGTGTCTCTTCTCTGGCCATCCCCCTAGTGTGAACCGTTTGACCGCCCGATGTCCGAGTCGGTCTCGTACGCTTCCTTCCACTCCTATTCGCTTATCACTCGTTCGTGATCTTCCGTGAACGCCACTCTAATGTCTTCTTCCTCAGATTCACTCGGAGCTTCCTCCATGGCTGCGGCACGACTGAGGTAGTCAGCTACTTTATTTCTGGTTCCTGGGATGTGTTCTACATCATACCTGTAATCCAATAATTTAAAAGTCATTTTCGCGATGCGGGGGGTCGCATTGGCATGTCCGGATGTTGTGAGGACTTTGACCAGAGGTTTATGGTCTGTTCTTATCCTGAATCTTGTACCCCATAAGAATTGGCGGAACTTCTCTATGGCCCAGACTGCCGCCAACATCTCCTTTTCTATTACACTGTACTTTTGCTCCGTAGGCGATATGGATCTGGATGCGAAGCTGAGGGTGGCTAGTTCCCCTTCCTTCGTCTCTTGCATTAGGACCGCTCCTAGGCCCCTTTCACTCGCATCTGTCGTCAATACTGATCTAGCTTGCTGATCATATCCGCTCAAGGGAACTGCTGTGCTGATATCTGTCTTGATCTTCTGGAATTCTTCTTGAGTCTCCTCTGTCCACTTGAAGGTTGTTTTATCCCGGAGGAGTTGGCGTAAGTGGTGTGTCTTAGTGGCGAAATGTGGTACAAATTTGCTGTAGAATTCAGCCATGCCTAGAAATGATCTAACTTCTTCCTTGGTCCCTGGGGATGGCGCATCACATATTGCTTTGACATTGGATTGTTTAGGTGTGATGCCTTGGTCGCTGGTCTCATGCCCTAAGTATGTGACCGATGTCATCCCGAACCAGCATTTGTCCCACTCTGCTGTGAGCCCATTGCGCTCCAAGACGTGTAGGACTTTGGACAACTTGGTGTCATGGTCTGCTTTGTTCTAGCCCATCACCAAGATGTCATCTTGGATATACTGAACTCCTTCTACATCTTTGAATAGCTTGTGCATGAGTTTCTGAAATACGGCCGCTGGCGAGGCCAGTCCGAATGGCATCCTGCGAAACTGGTAGCATCCGAACGGGGTTATGAACGACGTCAGTTTTCGGCATGTGTGGTGGTAGGCTGATGTGAGGCCGATGGTAGAGAACCATTTCACCCCCTCGGTCTTCGCTAGCATTTCGTCTATCCTTGGTAGTGGAAATTTTTCTACTATTATATTTTTGTTCAATTCCCTCAAGTCTACACACAGACGCACCTTGCCGTTTGGTTTCATTGCTACTACCAAGGGAGCCAACCACTCCGCACTGGTTATCGGTTCTATGATACCGTTGTCCTCTAGTCTGCGTAATTCTTGTTGTACTTTCTCTCTAATTGCTAGCAGGATATTTCTCACTTTGTGGCACACCGGTTTCGCATCTGCTTTGAGATCGATCTTATGTGTGAATTTGGTTAATTTGCCAACCTTGCCTCCAAACACTATTGGAAATTCTTCTTTCAGTTTTCCTTCGACCGGTTGTTGTTCTTCGCTGGTCATCGGGACTTGTGTGGCGCCTCCGGGGTTCAGTTGTATTCCCAGATCTCCTTGGTCGATCCACCCCAGAACTGAAGGGCCTTTCTCCGCCACGTATAGTTTGCATCTTGCGCTTCGTTCCTTAAATTCGAATTTCAATCTTCTGTATCCAACCATAGGAATAGGGTCTCCTGTGAATGTGACTGGACGAATATCTGGGGGTTCCATGTGATGCCCCAGGTGCTCTTTGAAGTGATCATCCCATACCGTTCGTTGTATTATGGTGTATGGGGATCGTGAATCTGCCACCATCTTTATCGGTATACCTACTATCACCAGGTCGCACTGGGGTTTCTTGGAACGGTTGCAGTTGATCCCAAGTATGTGTTCTTCTATTCACAACATGCCGCCTTCTTCTTCACCTTCACTTTCCGCCTTTGTCTCTTGTGCAACGTATTTTACTGCTGCTCTCTTTTGCTTACGGCGACATACTTTCTCGTAGTGCCCTACGATCCCGCAAAACATACATTTTGCTCGAAAGGCTGGACATCGCTTGTCGTAGGCTGGATGTGACAGACTGCCGCACCTGTAACACGTGTTCTTGCTTTCATTACCCGGTTTCTTCGCCGTTGCTGACTTGGGCGTCCATTTAGCTTGTGCTCTCGTGTCCCCCGTATCTCCCTTGCCTTTTTCCGGTGGTTCTGCTTCGGTGACTTTGTTCACCATGGGCCTAGCGGCTGTCTCTCTCTTCGCCGCCTCCGCACATCTTTTTGACAGTTCCGCTTTCTTCACCATGGCTATGACGTCCTTCAAAGTTGCGTCTCCATTTACCCACAGCTTGTCCTGGATCGTCGCGTTCGTGGTGTGCATTACGATCTGATCTTTGATGAATTCATCGTGTAACATACCAAATTTACATGTGGCCGCCAAATTCCTCAACGCTGCCACATATTCATCTATGGACTCCCCCACTGCCTGTATCCTCTGTTGGAAGTTGTATCGGTCTATGGACGTGCACACTGCTGGCCTATAATGTTTATTCAGGTCATCAATTGCATGCTGGAACACGTCATCATCTGCCGCTTGTCGTGGAGTCGGGACTATGTTCTGGAACACTCTGATGCCTTCTGGACCTAGGTTGTGAAGTAAAATCCTCTTCCTTCTCTTGCTGGGAAATGCTTCTCCATTCTCGTCCTCCAGGGCTTCCAGATAGTTCATAAAGTATGCTCTCCAGTCTTTCCACTTCATCGATGGATCTCCTGGTTTTGGTAGGAAGGGAATGGGTGTCGTGAGTGAGGACGGTTGAGCACACATTTCCGCTCTTCTTCCCGGTGACTCTTCTTCACCCCTCGGGCTGCTTGGCGTGCCTTGCCTGGGTAGGCGTGGGGGGCTCTGTTGCGACGCAGCTCCACCCCCTGGTCTGTGTTCTGCTTGCTCCGCCAGGGCCTCAGGCGTTCCGTCTGTCTTGCGCGAATGAGGAACCTAGCCTCTGCGCTTCCCCGGTCGCTGTCTTGACCCACTGCTCTTCTCACTTGTGGGCAGTGTCGGTCCTGTTGCGTTTGCCCCCTTCCGCTTCTCCACGTGCCTTAGGGAGTGGCTTGGCTGTTACTTCCTTCCCCTCTTGCCCGTGGCTGCTTGCACCGGCTACAATTGGCTTATATATAGCAGCTATGCTCTGGACTGTTCTCGCGCTAGTTTGGCTTAGCGCTTCCCCTCTGCCGCGCTCTCCTTACTGTCTGTGCCTGCGTGAGTCGGCCTCTACTCCCTCGGGTTGCAGGTGTGCTGCCCCTTGTCCCACGCGGTTCCTGGGCTGCTCCTGGGTGGTTTTTTCTATGATCCCCAGCCTCGTCGCCAGTTGTAGTGTGTTTAGAGGGCCCACGTGGAGGAAGGACTCTGGCACTGTATATTTGTAGGTAAGTGACTTTTATTCATTAATTTACAAGTATCACGGAAAGCGCCGGGAGACGTCCGATAAACTCCTCGGCTGCGCGCTAATAATCATCGCACAAGATGGCCACCGCGCTCTACGTCATCACGCGCACCGTGAAGACTAGAGCGCGACACTACAACTTCCTGGAATATTTCAACCAATTTCTTGTCCCTTACAGCCACCTCACATTCACATGATGTCAACTTTGTAAATATGTATTTTACTCTTGCTTTAAGCTAACGCTGACACCTTTTATTTTTTACAATATGAATATGCAACTTGTTAGCTTTGTAACTGCATATATGTAACTTTTTAGCGTGCACAACCTATCTTGTGTACCTTGGTAACTGTCTATATATTTAACTTGTTTGTGAGTTTAGACTATCTTGTGTACCTTTTGTAACTTACCTGGTTCTTTTGTAAAGCGCTCTGACACCTTTGGGTAAAGTTTGCGCTATATAAAACTGCATTAAATAAAATAAACCCTGAACGCAATGTATGCGGAGTCATGGAGCGTGGGAACCGGGTCAAAGGCATGGCCAGAAAAAAACCGAAATATTCTGCAGTTATTTTGTGGGTCTTCGACTTTCAGATAACTGCATCTAAAATAATGCACACCTTAAATGAAAAAAAAATGCAACTTGAAATAATCAGTGAGAAATGCACTATTCTCATACATGACAATAGACACGATTCAGAAGGAAGACACACAATTTTAAGCCAAAGATGTCTTAATTGGCTATCTCCTGCCTGTGCATACCTTTTCTAAGTGTCTGTTTAAACCACACACTCCACAGCTTAGCTGGTAACCACATTTACCTACAGACCAGACTCGGGTGAGAGACTCCCTATTTTTTAAGCCAAAAATGTCTTTATTTTAGCTGTCTCTTGTCTAAAATTGCCTGTTTCATTAATAGAAATGAATGGGAAAAAATAATTTCCCTGATTTGTTTTTCAAGATCTCCCACTTTCCTGTCCTCAAGTGTTGGCATGTATACTGGTAACACCCGTGCAATATTTAAAAAAAAAAAAAATACATTTTTGTTATCATGAAGCTTCATTTGTGTCGATCAATTAAAGCAAATACCTGCTTGCAAAGAGGCTTTACATTTGCAGGTTAACCATATTCACATATTTATATTTCTCAAGGCAGCAAGCACTCTGGCTGGCAAGAAGACGTATTTCTTGTTTAGCTGTTGGTCTCTCCCTTGGTTTCACAGCACTGGAG
Organism: Triturus cristatus; assembly: GCF_964204655.1. Lineage (NCBI taxonomy): Eukaryota > Metazoa > Chordata > Amphibia > Caudata > Salamandridae > Triturus > Triturus cristatus. The sequence continues at coordinate 367,711,935 of NC_140585.1, forward strand.
ACTCCCTCCCATCCACTAAAGCTGACGCATCTCAACTGTTGGAATAAATCATCCTGAGGCGGTTGCCTTTTTACAAAAAGTAGAGGAACTGTTTTAGTTAATTAAAAAAGTATGGGCATGTCATGCCCAACAGATCCTGCCTACTTCGACCTCTGTGTCCTTACTTCCCGCTTCCCCAGCTTTGCTTTCCTTGTGTCTCTGTGCGTATGCATCAACACTTGATATACTGTTCGGAACATTGGGCTAATGTGGTGGTTAGCAGGGAACAGTTATTCATTCTGTGAGGAGTAGGGTAGCCACCTTTCCCAGAGAAAAAAATACTTGCCATTTGATCACATTCCAAGCATTTGCAGAGGCCTGACTATGATACTTAATATGGAACTTTGAATAAAATCATCTGTTTTCATTTTTAATATGGCCTTTCTGCGTTTGCTTACTTTATTTATCAGTGAGCAGTCATCAAGGTAACTCTAGAACATATTTCAAAGTGATTTCTTCTTATAATTACGGATTTGTTTTTTTACAGAGTTTTATATAGCGCGAACTTGGGTATCGGCTATCAGAGCCTTTTACATAGCACCAGTTGCATTACATGAGGACACATTCATTTTTGTTAGGCATGGGGAGATTAAGTAATTTGCCCAGAATCACAAGATGTTCAGCGTCATTGCCGAGATTCGAACCCAGTTCCCCAGATTCGAGATCGACCGCCCTAGCCATTAGGCCAACTTCTCTCCTTAAGTATGTACTAAGGGCAAAAATACTGCAATTAGGTAGTTTTCTAAATTTTTGCAGCAGCTGTGATATTGAAATATCAGCCGTGCCGGGATATAAAAAAAAAAACCTGCCAAGTGGACCCCCTGATGAGGAGGCGTCTGGCTCTGAAGAATAAAGAGTTTGTACTCCTGCCTCACAGTTTCTGTCTTCACTAGATAGCATGTTTGGCAGCTAGTGTGAGACGATGATGTTGTGTCGAGACATTGTGACTGCCTGTACGTTGCATTCATCGCAGGTAAGCTACAGCGGCATTTGCTATCTCCCCCTCGCTGTACGCTGCACTGCATTATTATCATTCTTCCTAATGTGCCTCCAGTCCTTGCCACCTGTACTATTTTGTTTTTCCTACCTCCTTCACCTAGGGCTTCTGCTGCCAGCATCAGTGTCTTCCCTTCTTTGCGCACTGCACATTCAGTCAACACCACACCCCTGAGGTGGGGTTATACTCTTCCAGACCTTGGTGCCACCCTTCTGCCTTCTTCATTTGCCTGCTCAATATCAGCAGGCGGCTTCCGGTGACGTATCTGTGCCTGCTTTCCCTGCATCATTTCCGTGAGGCTCCACCCTGAAGTGGAGTTAACTTGTGATGAATTGTGCTGTCAACCCTTCTTGTATTAACCTCTGACTGCCTATCCTCAAATGCTAATGGAATTGCACTTCCACATACTTGAGTGTGAGGCAGAGTTTATCCTTGTGCCCATTCTTGCTGTAGCATATTCTCTAAAAACAATTCCGCATTCACTGAATCTGGAGCTCTTCTACCCTTACATGAGTGAAATGTAAGGGAGAAAGTTTGCTTCCTTCTCTGTTGTTTTGAACATTGCCATTCCTTGCACCCATGGCAGGAGTTATGAATGCAATTATGATGCCAAATACTTTTCTTGACACCAAGAGTGTTCCGTCAATGAATCAGGATGTTCAAAATGCACTTGGTGGCCATTGATTGGAACAGAATATAGTGCCCAAAGAAAACAAGCACTGTTATACAAATTATCTAGGCGCTTAGGACAGGCGCCTATTTGACAATATAACACCATTTGAGAAACCTGAGTGAAAAGTGATATGGGACCTGTGCACTGAGGCAAAACAGAGAATGGGGGGATGAGTATGTTGCATCATAACTTTTATTACTGGTATCAAGCTCCTGGAGAATCAATAAAAGCCTACGCTGAAACACTACACATGTTGGCATCTACATGTGTATTCTGAGATACTGATAAAATAATATGTGAACAGGTAGAAATGCATATTACTTGTACCAAAGCACAAGAATGACTGCTATGCTATAAAAACCACAGCTTGCACAAAGTCATTACCTCATCCAAAAGCGTTGAATGCTCAGCGAAAGAGATTAAAATGTTTAAAAAACAGAACTACAGGTTAATGAAGATAACCTTGTGTGGACTAGAAATGACACTACAATCAATCAATCGGGGAATTTTAAAGCGTACTACTCACCCGTGAGAGTTTCAAGGCACTGAGGGGCGGGGGGATGGGGGGGGGGGGGCGGGTGCAGCTCCGGGATTAGCCGAAGAGCCAGGTCTTTAGGCTCCTTCTGAAGGTGTGCAGGGTGGGGGAGCGTCTGATGTCGACTGGGAGTTCATTCCAGGCCTTGGCAGCGACTTAGATGGCTCTTCCACCTGCTCTGGATCTGCAGATGCACGGGGTTTCTGCCAGGGTGAGATCGGCTGAGCGGAGATTTCTTTTGGGTACGTGGAAGCAGACTCTGTCGTTGAAGTATTTAGGTTCGATATTGTGGAGTGATTTGAAGGTGTGGGTGAGTAGCTTAAACGCTACTCTCTTCTTGACAGGGAGCCAGTGGAGCTCTCATAGGTGTTGGGTCATGTGCTCTTGTCAGGGGTGCAGAGGATGAGTTTGGCCGCGCTGTTCTGGATGGTCTGGAGTCTGTGTAGCGGGGATTTGTTGATTCCAGTGTAGAGGGCATTCCCGTAGTCCAGTCGGTTGGTTATGAGTCGTGGGTGACGGTCTTCCTGGGTTCGGGGGGGGATCCACTTGAAGGTCTTTGGAGTCTGATCCTTTAGGTTGTGCAAGCGAGAAAGGAGCGGATCCAGTCGAGGGCGGTTCCTCTTATTCCGGCGTCCTGGAGTCTGGCAGGGAGAGTGCGGTGGGAGACGGTGTCGAAAGCTGTGGAGAGGTCTAGTAGGATGAGAGCTGCGGTGTGGCCCAGGTTGAGGAGCGCGCGGATGTCGTCTGAGGCGGCAAGGAGGGCGGTCTCGGTGTTGTGGTTTCTGCGGAATCCAGACTGGGAAGAGTCGAGGATGTAGTTTTCTTCGATCAAGGTGGTAAGCTGGGCGTTGATGATTTTCTCAGTGACCTTGGCTGGAAAAGGGAGGAGAGAGATGGGGCGGTAGTTCTTCATGTCCGTCGGGTCGGCAGAGGGTTTCTTGAGTAGGGGCATGACCTCGGCCCGTTTCCAGTCATCGGGAAAGATGATGGTTTTGAAGGTGGTGTTGATGGTGTGGCATAGTTCAGGCGCTATAGCGACAGTGGGTCTGTGGAAGATGTGCGGCGGGCAGGGGTCCATGGGTGCTCCTCATGGTCGTGGCGGTCTCTTCGGTGGTGACTGGGGTCCAGGTGGCGATGGTGGGCAGGTCTTTCTTGCTGGGGGGGGGGCGCTTTCCGGGGTTTGCTCGCTGAAGTTATCGTAGAGGGTCTTGATCTTTATGTGGAAGTAGGTGCTGAGCTTGTCGCAGAGGTCCTGTGAGGGTGTGACATCCGTGGTTTAATTGGGTTGTTTGGTGAATTGCTGGATGATGTTGAATAGTTCATTCGGGTTGCAGGAATTGGTGAGGATTTTGTTCCGGATGAAGGTCCTCTTGGTGACTCTTATGCGTTGATCAGTCAGTCAGTCAGAAAACTTTATTTCGGCGAAAATGCCATAAAAGTAGAAACATCACATTTTATAAAAGAATACAGATTTATACATGAAGGCAATAACTTTAAAACCTTAGATAAAACAATAATTTAAGACAATATATGTTCATAAAAAAGAATGATGTTTGTGATAAAAATACAATAAAAGGAACATAGCTTGCATAAGAGAGAAAAACATTACAATGCTAGGTGTTTTCTAATTATCCACATTGTGAACAAATATTTAGCAGTTACTGTGGCAAATAAGGGGGAAGTATCATATTTCATTACCCTGTGCAAGTCTCTAAAGTTACTTACACACAGATTTTTTGCTAATTGGATGATCCATTTTCTACGTGGATTTATGTAAGCCTTGCAAAAGAATAATACATGGAACTCTGATTCCTCATACAATCCACACCCTGGGCAGAGTCGGGTTATAGAACCTTCCCATTTGTTTGTCCTGCAGAATAGGGGAAGAGATCCATGTCTAAACTGTATATAAAGTTTCTTAGTAAGCAATGGTTGGATCAAATCCAAGGCTGGCTCAAAGCAATAGCTTATTTTCATTTCAAGGAATACAGAAGTCAGGTTGGTGCTAGACTCTAGACATAGTAGTTGTGTCAAGTTGTTTTCCTCTATCGCTTTGGCCAGCGATTTTTTTGGTATGGAAGCACAAGATTCCTCTGGGTAAGCCCATAGTTCTTCCCGATGAATTTCGCCTAGAGACTTTTTGATATATGCAAGCCACGGGATGGTACCAGCCCTCGGGAGTATCATAATTGATTTTAGTTCCTCTCTAAAATTTTTAAGTTCTGGGGTGCTCCACAATCGCCGCCAGTACATGACCGGGCGCGACGCAACCAGATCTACTATTGGCTGGATGCCAAGGTCCATCCTAAGGGGCTGAAGGGGAGTGCTCTTGGGTAATACTAAGAGTTGTCTCATAAAATGGTTTTCTGACTTTTCTAACAGCTGAACTGGACTATGGCCCCAAAGTTCAACGCCATAAAGCGCCACACCTCTTACCTGAACCTTATAAACCTCTGAGAGTGGATTAATTAACTTTAGCGGGCTATCTCTATACATCTTCAGGATTCCCCCAGAAACTTGGGCCAGTTTCAAATTGGCCTTTGAGATCTGAGCTCCCCAATCCATTTTATTACTTAATGTTAACCCCAAATAATCAAAAACAGTTACTCGCTCCAACGGCAAATTGTCCAATTTTGGAATAGGACAATTTGTAGTGTCCGCATGCAGAACCATGTATTTGGTCTTATTGACGTTAATGACCAGATTCCTATTTCTGCAGAAAGTAGCAAAACCCTCCAAGACTCGTTCCATCCCCATGGCGGTCTTGGACAGGAGAAGAGTATCATCTGCAAACATGAGTGCGGGTATTTTCCTGCCAGCTATCCTAGGTGCATCTATATCATTTAAAGCTAGCAGTTCTTCCACAAGGCCGTTTAGAAAGAGAGAAAAGAGGGTAGGTGCGAGCACGCAGCCCTGTCTTACACCTCTTTCAACAGGGAAGGGGGATGTTAGTTCACCGTTTTGGCCATACCTTACCCTGGCAAAAGTATCTTTATGTAGTGTTTCCATAAGGTAACATAGGTATGGGGGGGGACACCCATTCCCTTCAGAAGGTCCCACAACTGACGTCGGTCTACCATATCAAAGGCAGACTTTAGGTCAACAAAGGAAAGGTAGAGGCTGCCTCCTTCCAGTTTAATAGATTTCCAGTAGATCATCTGTAATCTGAACAGTTGATCTATTGTTGACATTTTTGCTCTAAAGCCCACCTGTAATGGGGTCAGGATGTTAAGCTCTTCCATCCATGTTTGAAGCCTCCCCAATAATAGACGTGCAAAGATCTTCTGTGCCACGTCTATTAGGCTAATCGGCCTATAGTTTGCCGGATCCAGGGGCGAACCCTTTTTGTGTATCGGAATGATCTCGGCACCGGCCCAAGTATGGGGCAGTGGCATTCCTATAAGAATAGCATTAAAAAGGTTTTGTAAATAGGGAGCCCATACAGCCTGTTCACTCTTGTACAGGTCACCCGGTATCCTATCTAATCCAGGGGCTTTGTTTGGGAGGACTTTGTTCAGGGCCAGTTTAACCTCTTCTAATGTGCATAAGTGACTATCATCCGTAAGTAATGGAGGGGCTAGTCTGGGTGGGGATTCATGGGTTTCCCGGGTTATTGGATTACTGGCATAAAGCTCTTGATAGTGCCGGCGCCATACCTCCTCACCTAAATTCGGTTGGATTGCTACTTGGGAGGCGGAGGACCCCGATTTAACCAAGTTCCAAAATGCCCTGGAGTCCTTTTTAGGTCTCGCCTGAGACAGCGCTTTAGCGCTGCCCTGGCGAGACTTATAGTAAGCGAGTTTTGGAAGTGGAAACGAGTGCATTTCAGGCCGCCAACTACAGTGCATGTGCTCCGGGCGCGCGCACCATTTGGCAGCCTGAAAGCACTCGTTTTCTTTCACTTTCGCGATCGCTATCACTTTCACATTCGGGGCCGCACGGCCGCCTCCCTTCCTCCCTCCATGAATGCCAGCGAAAAAACACAGGACCTGATAAGCTTTGATTTGCGTATCTACAAGAGGAAACAGAAGACAGTGAAAAGATGCCCATAATCACATGTATTCCGAACTGGAACTCAAATAGAAAACATTCATATCGTGCAAACCTACGTTGAATGAAACCAGTCAGATTAATACTCCTTCCCCCGATGCCTCGATCATTCACAGGGACGTGCTAATGGGCTCAGAGGAAGGAGACTGGTCCCACATTAAAACCAGCTGTGCTGAGTGAAGGAGACAAGGCTGCTCTAGAAACTATTGAACTTCAGGACACAGTGCGGTGAAAGGGCCAGTAGAAGCGTAATCACTCACAACACTGTAAAGGAAGCACCAAAAACCGGGACGTGCATTTATTTCTGCATCTATAGGGGCACCAGGATTGCACATGCTTACCTTCAGAATTATTCATGTGATGCGGAGCTGCTTTGTCTAATTTGTAACCATCATTTTGTAATTCTGGCTCCATGAATAACGAACGTCTCCCCGTTATAGAAGTGAAACTTACTTCCCGATGCTGTGATGCGTCGAAGCTTCCCATTGGTCATTGAGCGTAGCTGTTCAATTGGCTGTTAACTTCTTGCTCCTAAAGCTTCCGCATGATCGTTTGTATTGGAGCAAGCCTGCATTTTAGTAGCTGCCCGTAAATTCGTAAAATCGCAATCTCTTGATAATACACCTACGAATGTATTTTCCCTGTTATTTTAACGCTTAGTGTATTTGAATGGTGAAAATTGTGAAAACCAAGCACTAAACTTTTACGCTTTGATTGTTACATATTTTGCTGCTGCCAAACCCTTAGTTCAGATTGTGTGATTTGGTCTCATGCGTTTTTAGGTCTCTTGACGATCGTTACTATGTCCTGCTTATCTTGTCTGAAAACCACAGACTGTGACATGTGATGCTTCCGAGGTACGGTGGTTGCCAAGGGACAACAAGCATTTGCAATGCAATAGGTCTCGCATTTATACGAGTTTGAGCTATTGGCATTGTAAATGACAGTGCCTTTTATTTATGTTTTAAAAAAACCAAACTTAAATAAAAAGCATTGTAATTTACAATGCCAATTGCTCAAACTCGTATAAATGCGAGACCTATTGCATTGCAAATGCTTGTTCCTTAATGTAATGGAAATTTCCTCCCATCTATTATACTCCCATTCCTTTTTTGCGTCTATAGTCACTTTCTTGTAATGGGCCCTCGCCTCCTTAATCAATACCTTATTCCCCCCTTTTAAGTTTGCTAGCAGTGATGACTTTGCCTCTCTACAGGTTTTAGTAAACCATGAAGATCGCTCTCTCAGAATCTGTGGTTTACTCCTTATTCCCCGATAAAAGTACCCCTCTAAGATTATACAAAGCTCTGCGTGGCAAGAGCCTATATTGCCCTGGTCTAAAGGGTCAATTCCCACAACAGCATGATCCAATGCCCGCTCAAAGAGCGGGTAAATGTCCCTGTACATATCTCCTAGCTCGGATTGTGATTGGGCAATTTTTTCCCATCTAACTCTCCGACCTCCGCATGATGTAACCAGATGAGATAGATGGTTAACATCCCTAGGTTGATATAGGGGATTATCATAGCCTTCCAAAGTGAGGACAAGAGGATTATGATCGCTTTCACTGCGATTTACTACCTGGAATTCCGTAACCCTAGACCACATGCCCACTTTAATCAATATGTAATCTATAATGGAGACATAACTATTCCGTTGGAATGTAGATTTACCAGGATTGTCCCCTGGATGCCTTCCATTACAAGCCCTCAGGGAATGGGTAATTGATAGAGTGGTAAGTTGGAGAACCAGGGGTGTCCATCCCTTGGTAGGATAAGAGTTGCAGGGAGAAATTGCCCATAATTGATCCTCTTCTTGGGTGACTGGGCTAGACACCCCATTCAGAGGTTCAAAATGACAATTAAAATCGCCACCTATAAGCAATTGGTCCTGCTTGGGTAATGTACATAGAAAATCTTCGAGTTTTGACAAAGTACTAGATTTTTGTCCATTCTTCACAGGGCGAGAGTAAATATTGATTATATTCAACTCGGCGTGATCCCGAAATGATAGGGCCAAACACATGATGTCCAATGAGCCAGTCTCCATTACTCTAATTGCACAGCCCAAATGTGTTTTCACCCAAATACACAAGCCACCCGATGGTCTCCCTCTTTGGGCCCTTACTGCCGATACCCAGTGCGTAAAGAACCCAAGGCGATGGCATGCTTTCATTGCCCAGGTTTCTTGAAAGAGGCATATGTCGTTGCCATCTATAAACTCTCCCCAGTCCGGGGAGTCCAGCAATGTGGCGATACCTGCCAAGTTCCAAGATATGATTCGTAGGCCCGATCCATATTCTAATTTATTGGTGGTATTGAGACTAATTTCAGGGTCCATATCTCGATGTGTTTGTTGTCCCAATACGTCCCCACTATTCTCTGTTGGCTCTACTATTAGTGGGAGACTAGCAGTCATTGATTGCGCGGGGGCAATATTTTTACTAGTCTCAATACTGTTATAATCTCGGGGACATTCCAAGGCCAAAACTGTTGGTTGTGAAGGGCCCTCGGGAGCAATGGGAGCTACCCATAGATATACTTGTTCATTGTTTGCCTTACTCTGGTGGGGGAGAGTAACCTGACTACCCACCTGGGTGTATCCCGCCCCTTTGGGTCCGATATTTATAGTGGCCTCACCTCCAGGATGCAGTCAATCAACGAGATCAAGAGTACTGAACCTATTGTGGCATTGAATCGGGGGACATGGATCATGTAGAGGGGCCACTCTAGACCCAAAGGGGCCCCTACACCTTTCCCAGGTAGCCCCGATATGCTCAATAGATCCTATTTCAAAGTTGGGTGTTGTGTTTGGGTAGAAAAATGAGAGGGGGACAGATTGAATTCCGTCCGGGTGGCTAGCCCACCCTCCGTCCACTAAAAACTTAGCCACCCCTTTATCCCTGAATGTTATAAGGATACAGTCACCCCTTATATTTTTTATGCTCCTACCGACCCACTCAACTCTGTGCACCATCAAAATTTCCCCATCAAGGTGAGAAGGCAGGGGTCTGTTTACGCGTAGCCAATACATAACTTTATTCTTCAAGGCCATGTATGGCTCAATTTTGTCAACAGGGAGTTCGGGAGCACCAGTTAGAACCACAATATAAGGGCTACACTCTGGGGGAAGATCTGGCCTTGATCATTTTCTTTTAGGACCTAGAGGTATGATGTTACTGCAGTCAGTGATGGGTACAGTATTATGCAATTGGGTACATTTCCTAGCCACTCTGACGTCGATAGGGGCCTGGGGGGTTTGAGAAGAGTGGATGGGGACAGCAGTTCTTTCACTAATTCGCAATTGGTCCCCATTAGCTGGTATGGAATTACACGATGGGTCCAGCTCGTTCTCTCTAACAATCGGCAAGGAAGCTTGTGGCAGGGATATTGATTGACAAAGTCCCTTCTTAAATTGGTGGGCCATCTCGCTGCCATTTAGATCCGCAGCGGAAGAAAACAGCCCTAGTTTTTCTTCTATAGTGGCTAATCGCTTGAATAGTGGTGATAAACTCCCAGAAATTAATAGCTCCATCTTTACCCAAAATGCATTATCAGTCGAACATTTAGGGCATTTTGGAAGTTCTTGCAAGGTGAGATCCGATGGCATAGGTGGTGTAATGTCCAGTCCCATTGTTGTAATTATGCCCCCCTGCTCGGGTGAATCGCTGGGACCATTGTTCGAAATGAGAGTGTTTTTTGGTTTTTTATTATTGCTGTGTCTTGTAGGGCCACCCTCACGCTTCTTACCCTTTGGTGGATTTGTTCGTAGCCCCTTACTCCTCACGGAGTGGTCCGTCTTTGACCTTGTAGTGACAGAATTCGTGAAAATAGGGGCGGGCGGCAATGGCTCTCTCCTTTGGGCAGGTATCTCATTAAGGGCTGAGTCGAATCGCCTTGTGACCTCTAAAACCCGTTGTATTGCTGGTTCATCGGGGGGTACCTCTGTGTGTTTGGCCCCATAGGATACAATTGGGCCTTTATCAGGAGAGCAGGCTGATATTATACCTCCTAAGGAGGATCGCTTCCCTGGCAATGGCTCTAATGATAGCCGACGTTCAGTATGCGTTGGTGGTATTCTGTCACGGCGTTCTTGTAGGAGGTCTGCTCTTTGGTGGCTTTGCTGTTTCTCCATCGTTTTTCAAAGTGCCTGCAGGAGCGTCTGGCTTCTTGGAGGTCAGCGGTGAACCAGGGGGCCTTCAGAGGGCGCTGTCTGTCGGGTTTGCGGAGGGGTGCGAGCTTGTCTGCGCAGCTGGAGATCCAGCAGTGAAGCTCCTTGGCTGCGGAGTTGGCGTCGGTCGTGGCAGAAGCGGGGTCGTGGATAAGGGTGGCATGGAGGAGTTCTTCTGTGACTTTGCCCCAGTGTCTTCTTGGTGGATGCGGCATGAGCAGGTGCGCTGTAGTGGTGTTGAAGGGGAAGTGTACGCAGTGATGGTCTGTCCAGAGGGGTTGTGAGGTGTGTTTGGAGCGGACTTTGTTCAAGGACAAAGAACACAAGCTTGATGAGCCCCACAAGAGTGAATGCTATTGTGAGTCCTGGAAACATCTAGCATCAAACAAAAACTGAAACTGTCTACCTCTAGGAAAAGACTGTCATAAATGTGGCAAAAAAGGATCACTTCTTAAAGGTGTGCAAGGTGAACATCCACCCTTAGTGGGCCTTCAAGTTTCAGGAAGAGGATGATGGTGCTCTGGACAATAACGATCCTATAGAGGACCTTGTCCTACTGATGGCTATCCTTGGCAAATGTAATAAACTGCCAACCCTTATGTACATTACAAGTCAATTATTCTAACGTCGAGGTCCTAGTAGATATTGGTTCATGAATTACCATTATCTTTAAAGAAGACGACAACAGTTTACCTTATAAAGAGAGTCTATGACAAAGTCGTTTTGTACTACGTGCTCATGGGGGGGGCACTAAATTAGTCCTGAAGGAGTCTTTGAAGCAGGCCTAGACTTTGAAGGGAGGTCATCTTCTGCCAAACTTTATGTTATCACGCATGCAGTCAATATCTTAGGATGGAAATATCAACAGATTCTACCTATGCTAATTAACCCTTGCAAGGCACCATTTGTGTTTAATGTTATTGAGATTAACATTGGTGGTGTTTTATAGGACTGGTTCTGGGTCAATTTAAAGAATTTCAGAATTGCATAAAACTAAAAGGCCAAGCAATACCAGTAGAGCAAAAAGCATGTAATATCCCTCTCTCTGCTAGCAAGGAAGTCAAAGAGGTATTGGACAATTGGCAATCTGAAGTATGGTAATTGAGCCTGTTTCTGCATCTTCAGGCCTGTCTACAGTGGTCGTAGCCAAAAAGAAAAGCAGAGAGATTAGACTGTGCATTGACCTGCACCAATTGAACCATAAGGTGGTCATGGAAAGCAATCCATTACCACTCACTCATGAAATGGTGGCCACACTGGGTGGTGCAAATATTTTCTCTATGCCAGACTTCACTTCTGCTTACCATCAAGTTGTGCTACAAAAACAGCCACGAGATCTCACAGCATTCATCACACTATGTATAGCGTTCAGATTTTACAGCGTGCCCTTTGGCCTCCATTCTGCTTCTGCTGTGTTTCAGAAAATAATGAGCAAACCATATGAAGGTGTCCGTGCCTTTCAAGACAATTTGCTAATATATTCCACCAGACAAGAGGACCACTTCAAAATATTGCGGCAAGTCCTAAGAACAGAAAAAAGCAATGTGACCCTCAAAAGAGACAAATGCATTCTCAAAAACCCATCATCAGTAAAGAAGGTGTTGTCCTCAAGCCAAGTTTGGTTTCAGCCATACAAAAGTTACCGCAAGGCGCTAACAAGGAGGATAAAAACGTACACAGAAAAAGTGGAAACAATGCAATCACTAATCAAAATGGATGCAGATTTTGTATGGAACGAGGATTGCAGTAGAAGTATGAAAGAAATGAAAAATGAATTGCAGAACGTCCCCTCCCTAAAATCTTTCGATGAGTCCCTGAATTCTATTGTGACAGCTGATGCCAGCCAAATGGGGCTCTCTGCCATCTTGAGCGAGGTTTGATTGCATGGGGACTGTCAGAACCCCTATCAGAGGGCCACAGAGCAAGAGGCGCTACTTGGCCCATCAGTGGTGGTTGTGGCCTTTTAGTCCTTATGTCCCAGTCCAACCTACTATGGACTAAGTGTAACTTCGCCAAGTACCTCCCCTTCAGGACTTGACTCCTAATAGTAGGTTGGGTCGAGCAGTCCAACACTTATCGTGGGGTAGGTAGATGCAAGGTGTACACAAACTCACAACTCATAAACACACACAGCAACCCCTATAAACGAATGTCCAGTCAGGTATTTGCTTTTATGAGAAAAGTAGTATTTATATATGAACATAAAGTGAAATACGACACACAACATATACTCAGAGTCTTCATAAGTCCGACACTGTAGCATTTTCCGGGCAAGTCCCCGAGTCCCACTTCTCCGTCTCAAGACTATCATTATTTCCCATTCATGTGTTAGGTTGTGTTAGGAAGTACACATTTTACAAGTACCATGATGACTTCTTAAAATTCAAAGTGTCTCAGCATCATGGTGCTTTCAGTCAGAGCAGGTTCTCCCAGAGGGTTGGTGGCCTGACAATCAGTTTCACCCCACACTTGCCAGAGCCACGGTTTGGCAGACCTGGGCACACATTATCAAGGCAGCAAGCAGGAGTCTGGATGCAGCTTGTAAGGTGGCAAGTGTCCACGACACTCCTCTGATCATGCGGTAACTCTTCCTGAGTCCGGTGGGCAATCTTGTCTTCTTCTGGGTTTGGATGATTTAATTGATGCTCTGCTTTCATGTGTCACAACCTGCTACGCTTCACTGTCACATGCTGCTCAAGGGCAACGGTCCTATCTTTTCGCCACGGCCCACATCTAGCATTAGGAAGTCGCAAACAGCTCACTCAGGGCAATAGCCCGTCTTGGTCAAAACAGTGCACAGGGTGATGGCCCGCTTCTTGTCACAGCAATATACCAGGGCAACGGTGCTTATCTTAATTGAGGCCCCCACCTGGCATACAAGGGTCGCAAACAGCACACAAGGAGTGACCACCCCTTCAGATCACAACACTATATGGGTAACAGACATCTTCTGGTCATAGCACAGCACCAGGGTGACGACCCTTACCTTCATCGTGGGCCCCAGGCATACAGGGGTTGAAAACAGCAGCACTCGAGCTGATAGCCTGATCAGTGCAACAGTCCTCCATGCGGAGCCAAATCTCACACTCTTCTTTAAGGATCCACTCAACAGAATCCCCACTGGGACTTATTCCTCGCTTGTAAAAGGATCCCCACTGAACCTCACTCCTTCCAGGCACTCTCCTCACAGGGTCTCTTTTCATAATTTGTTTTCAAACACAGATGTGGTTTAGAGTCTTAGGGCCATATGTAGGTAGCTAAATACCGGTCGGTAACGGCCGAAATTCGGTAAATATGCCGTTACCGACCGGTATTTAGTCAAGTGAGATGTAGGAGGCCAAAAACCAGTTTTCGGTAAATATGAAGCAGTAAATACCGATTCATATTTACCGAATACAGATTTACCGAATCGGTAAATATGAAGTGGTAAATATGAAGTGGTAAATATGAAGTGGTAAATATGAAGTGGTAAAACTGAAAAAGACATGTAGGTAAATTCGGTAATTAAGAAATCCATGAAATTCGGTAATTAAGAGTCGGTAATTAACACGGATTGAAAGCAGGTGGTAAGCATCAACAGTGCATATAAGCAATCCCAAAATGCAACAGCGTGGACAACATGGCCGCTCTGTATGTCATTGCAAGGCGCCTACGTCTACAGGCAGCAGGTCTGAGGATTTGGAGACGGGAGGAACGCATCTACAGACAGCGCATCACACTCTTTCAACAGACTGACGCAGAGATACATGAAAGGTACAGGCTACACCCACAAACCATCATGGACCTGATCAGGGACCTGCACCCACTCCTGGACCAGCCAACAAGAAGGGCGCATGCCATACCACCACATGTGCAGGTGCTCTGCAGCCTACATCTACTCGCATCTGGCAGTTACCAGGGGGTGATAGCTGCGGTGGGCGGTGTATCCCAGAGTTGCCTGTCCCGTTTCTTCAGGAAGTTCCTGGATGCCATGATGCAGAGAATGCACCACTACATCAGCTTCCCAAACACACAGGCTGAACTGCAGAAAACTAAAACTGACTTTTATCACATGGCACAGTTCCCCCATGTCATTGGCTGTATTGATGGCACACACATCCCAATCTGCCCACCAGCTGCCACTGAGCACATCTACAGGAACAGAAAGTCCACCCACTCCATCAATGTGCAGGTAATCTGCGATTCAGGGAACATCATCACTGATATTGTAGCGAAGTTTCCTGGGAGCACCCACGACTCCTACATCTTCCAGAACAGTGGGATCTACACACGACTGCTTGCCGGAGAATTTGGAGACGGATACCTGCTAGGTAAGTAACAGTGACGCCCCATGAAACTTGCAAATCATAGTGTATTGAGACATGTGACTGATGGTTCACTTTCACTCACCTAGGCGACAGTGCATATGCCGTGCGGTCATTCATCCTCACTCCCTACCTACACCCATCAACCCAGAGTGAGAGACGATATAACGTGGCACACAAATCTACACGCAACGTGGTGGAGCGCACGTTTGGTCTATTGAAAAGCAGGTTCCGCTGCCTCCACAAAAGCGGGGGCGCACGCCAGTACACACCCATCATCTGCTGCAAGATCATTGCCACTTGTGCAATGCTGCACAACCTTGCCACAAAGAGAGGTACAGAGGTGGAACTAACAGATTATGAGGACAATGATGATGATTCAGGTCAGCCAGAGGACAACGCTGCTGGAGTGCCAACAGCAACAGATGGGAGAGAGAGACGGGCAGAGATCACATGCAACTATTTCTGAGTAAGTAAGGGGACACAGCCAATTGTTGTATGTCATGACGTAGTTTTAATGAGGCACTACGCCACAACACCAAAAATATGCCATTCTGGCAACATTGCGTATGTACAAGGAGTAAGTCCAGGGTTACGTCACCCAATAGTATTTGGCTATGCGGTGCAGCATTAATGCTTGCGTCCACGCGCTACAGTGCCGGATGGCACGGATTGAGTCTCCTCACTACTGCCAACCCCAAGCCGCCTGCTGCTCCTGCGGGTATCTGGGACCGGGGGTGTTATGCTGCTCCTGCTGCTGGTCTCGATGCTTTCTGCAGCATCCCCTGCACCACTTGTGGCCGCCTGACTGGTCAATAGCACCTCCAGGGCACTGGTGACCTGCACCATCCCCCTAGTAACGTCGCTGCTGCAGTGTGTCAGGCCCTCCTGCATGTTGACTGAGCGCCGGCAGAGTAGTGAAGTTGCTGTAGCCAGGCGGTTGAGTGCCCTGGTGTGCCTGTCTCCCCTCTGGCGTTCCCGGCGCCTTGCAGCTCTATCTGCGTCTAACTTGCTGCACAACAGCTGCATGGACTGTGACACGTCCCGCAGGCCCGCTGCCATGTCAGTAATCCCCGCCGCCATTGCGCTGATGTTCCTGCCCATGTTTTTGAATGTGGTTCTCAGTCCCCGCACATGCCGCTGGACTGACATGACTGCCTTTGTTTGTAGGCGCTGCTGCTTGAGCATGTTGCCCTCGAGTCCCGCAAAGACCCCATGGCTGTCACCGTCTGCTGGTGGACTCTGAACCCGCGACCTGCGGCGCCGTCTTGCACCCGTGGGTGCTCCCTGTGAGGTGGAGGGCACAGTGGCAGAGCTCCCATCCTGGGGCATTGTGTTTGGCTCCGGGCCCATGCTGTCGTCCGATGAGGTTTCTAACGCTGTCAACCTGCCAGCAGCACGCCTCCTCGGCATCACAATTGCAAGTGGTGATGTGGGCGGTGACTCATGCATGAGTGGTGATGCGGCCTGTGGTGGTGGTGATGCAGGCTGTGGTGGTGGTGATGCAGGCTGTGGTGGTGGTGATGCTGGCTGTGCAGTACTCGTGCTGGCCAGAGCAGACCTGTCTTGCCGGTGTGCCCTCTCTCCTGTACCATGTGCAGTCCTGCGCGATGTTACATCTGTGGACAGAAATGCAACATCAGCTCAGTGTACCTGAAGGGCTGCATTGCAAGCATCACAATAAATTCATGTAACACTCTCACATTGTCCTCTGCCTGCTTTTGGCTAATGTGTGTACCATGCATTGTTGTCCTGTGCTAATCACTTCATGGTTGGGGGTTCCCTGACTACATCTCCCATAATGCATTGCCTGTCTGCACTAACACATGGACTGGAGTGGGATACTCATTTCACAATGGGGGATGTGGGAGAGGGGTAGGAGGGGCTACATTGCTGTGCATTCGTCTTACCTTGTTGGGTGGCGGCTCTGGCAGAGCTGTCGGCATCCCCAAGGCCCACGACGCTCTCGTGCTCTATTGTGGCCTCCAGTTCGGTGAGGGCAGGTGCCCTGTTGATTCCACCTCCAGTCTGGCTGGCCTCCTTCTGGATTTCCCCCATCTTCCTCTTTGTCACAATCCTCAGGTCGTACCAGCGCTTTTTGAGTACCTCGATGTCCCTGTGGGTCACTCCCACAGCATCGACCTGCGCCTGGATACCCAGCCATATAGTGCGCTTCTCAGACTCCGGCACTTGCAGGGACTGCCTCCCAAACAGCTTCTGGTGCTGCTTCACCACCTCCTCCACTAGCACCTGGAGTTCCTTGGGGCTGAATTTCATCTTCCTCCTCCTTTCCCCTCCATCTCTCTGTGTCCTCTGGCTGGACATGTTGATTTAGAGCTGCACAAACAGGCACTGGCTCCCTGCCTCTCCTCTGCACTCCAAGCCTCTCCAGAGTCTGTTAATTGTGTGCACCTGCCTGGGTGTGGCCACTTCCTGGTTGGGTGGGGTGTGGTTGCACAGGATTGGCTGTTTCATCCAGTCATGTGATTTTCTTTTCCCGATTCGGTAAATACCGATTCGGTATTTACCGAATCGGTAAATACCACCTCGGTATTTACCGATTCGGTAAATACTACCACGGTATTTACCGATTCGGTAAATTCCGATTCTTGAATACCGAATGTTACCGATTCGGTAAATATTACCGAATTATTACCTACATATAACTTACCGATTCTTAAATACCGAATCGGTACGGTTCGGTATTTAAGAATCTGTAAATTTTATTTACCTACATGAGGCCCTTAGTCTTTGGAGTTTGTGCTATGGGGGGGGGGTGCCCACCTTTAAGTGCCGACTCCTCTGTCCTGTCCTTTGTCCAGGAAGCAGTCTGTGACAGGAGGGGTGACTCCACTCTTGATAGCCCCACAACACATGCCCTGGGAGTGACTAGGGAATCATATCTGAATGTCAGCCTAATTGATTTATGCCTATCCAAGGTTACAAAGGCCCTCAGACATACTTTATGATTCCCTCATCAGCCCTATCTCCTTCTGGGGGAGTGAGGGGGTTTTGTGTGTGCCTGTGTGTGTGTTGGGTGTCTCACCCACCTTTCAGGAATGCAGGCAGTCCACAGATCTGTCTTTGATGGCTCCTTCGCTTCCACATGCCTTCCTTAAGACCCTGGGCTTTCAATATGGAACCCACAGACCTCCATGTATTGTACCACTCACAGACACACATGCACCAAAGCAAGCGCACATGCAAACTGCATCAGGGTATATGCTAATACCATGTCGGCAAAGGGTGAGTTAAGCACACAGAAGCAGCATTTGAAATGAGTGGGCTGGTAGGCCTCAGTCCAGTGACACAGGTAAACAAGCAATGGCATAGCCAACAGGTCTTGCCTTTGGGACCTTATTGGAGTGTTAGCTATTTACAGTATGTTGTTTTTTGTTGTTGTAATTTTTCATTTCACATGTTACTCTTGTATAGCGCTTCATCTTAAAGAGCTAACAATAATTAGCAGTCAGTAAATAGAAATCTCAGACGCACCAAACTACAGTTCAACGTCACACTATGGAACTCAGAGGTTTACTTTACCTGTTCAAGCCACCCCTTAATTACATAGGCTGCACATTTTAAAAACCGCCTTCCCCCTTTACCACTTTTTTCAGCCTGTAAGGCCCTGCTTGTTAGGTCTGAGGAGTTACTGACACGAACCAAAGTGAAATATAGCATCTTTAGGGAGAATGCTACAGTGGTGCCCCATTAGCATAATGTCAATAACTACTGGGGAGTGCTGGAACTGGACCATACCCAGGGAAAGTACAGAGGGCCTGCTGGGACATTGCAATACTGTTCACTTAAAGGTATGCGGGCCACAGAAGGTGCCAGCAGCGACCCGCTAAGTACAAAGGTCCCGGCTGTAAGTGCTGGTTCATGCACCTTGCTTAGCTTTAGGATTCTTTAAAGCAGGAAGTGCAAATCCGTAAAGAATTAAGAAAGATACAATGGAGGGGAGAAGATTGAAAGAGGGGACGTACCCTGTGAATGCGAGGTGCGCATTGTAAACGTATACTAACAGCATCCACACCTCGTCAGCTATAGAGTTCAGAGAGGGAGTTCGGGAGCCTGGAAGCCTCCTGGGAAGAAAGGGGCAGTTAGATGCTACATAAACCGTCCTAAAATACCAAATCTGATTACTGGGCCACGCTCCTTATCAGGTGCAATTACAGCAAACCCCACACACAAGAGTTGAGATGCGCTCTTACCTGAAACTAGAGAAGGGGTCTTCATCCGCGCACCCAAGCAGAACAAATGGATGATCAACAATGAATGTAGAAGGTGTGGCTTAATGGCTAGGACGGCCGCCTTTGAAGCTGGGGAACCAAGTTTCAATCTGGGACATCCTGTGATTTTTGGCAAATCACTTAACCTCCCATGCCTAAAAGAATGTGGGGTGGCGTAGTGGGCAAAAGAACGATGGATTTAACCCAGATCTCTTGACTGGGGGAGAATGTCTGCATTGTCAGCATTCCGTCCATCATTTGTTTGTTGTAACGCTTTTCGCCCTAAGTGGGATGGGTATTCCCAGACGTGGGACCCGTGCTCACTACGCCACTGGAGTCAAGCTATCCTGGCTGATGACGGCTGATAGCCAGAAACCGGTCCTAGGATGCTTGATTCTGGTCCAGGGAAGACATGGCTTGGCAGTTCGGGCTGGACTGTTCCCATGAGGCACAGGGTCAAGACTGATTTGCATATGGCCAGGTCTAAACTGGGGTGGCGTAGTGGGCAAAAGAACGATGGATTTAACCCAGATCTCTTGACTGGGGGAGAATGTCTGCATTGTCAGCATTCCGTCCATCATTTGTTTGTTGTAACGCTTTTCGCCCTAAGTGGGATGGGTATTCCCAGACGTGGGACCCGTGCTCACTACGCCACTGGAGTCAAGCTATCCTGGCTAATGACGGCTGATAGCCAGAAACCGGTCCTAGGATGCTTGATTCTGGTCCAGGGAAGACATGGCTTGGCAGTTCGGGCTGGACTGTTCCCATGAGGCACAGGGTCAAGACTGATTTGCATATGGCCATGTCTAAACTGGGGTGGCGTAGTGGGCAAAAGAACGATGGATTTAACCCAGATCTCTTGACTGGGGGAGAATGTCTGCATTGTCAGCATTCCGTCCATCATTTGTTTGTTGTAACGCTTTTCGCCCTAAGTGGGATGGGTATTCCCAGACGTGGGACCCGTGCTCACTATGCCACTGGAGTCAAGCTATCCTGGCTGATGACGGCTGATAGCCAGAAACCGGTCCTAGGATGCTTGATTCTGGTCCAGGGAAGACATGGCTTGGCAGTTCGGGCTGGACTGTTCCCATGAGGCACAGGGTCAAGACTGATTTGCATATGGCCATGTCTAAACTGGGGTGGCGTAGTGGGCAAAAGAACGATGGATTTAACCCAGATCTCTTGACTGGGGGAGAATGTCTGCATTGTCAGCATTCCGTCCATCATTTGTTTGTTGTAACGCTTTTCGCCCTAAGTGGGATGGGTATTCCCAGACGTGGGACCCGTGCTCACTACGCCACTGGAGTCAAGCTATCCTGGCTGATGACGGCTGATAGCCAGAAACCGGTCCTAGGATGCTTGATTCTGGTCCAGGGAAGACATGGCTTGGCAGTTCGTGCTGGACTGTTCCCATGAGGCACAGGGTCAAGACTGATTTGCATATGGCCATGTCTAAACTGGGGTGGCGTAGTGGGCAAAAGAACGATGGATTTAACCCAGATCTCTTGACTGGGGGAGAATGTCTGCATTGTCAGCATTCCGTCCATCATTTGTTTGTTGTAATGCTTTTCGCCCTAAGTGGGATGGGTATTCCCAGACGTGGGACCCATGCTCACTACGCCACTGGAGTCAAGCTATACTGGCTGATGACGGCTGATAGCCAGAAACCGGTCCTAGGATGCTTGATTCTGGTCCAGGGAAGACATGGCTTGGCAGTTCGGGCTGGACTGTTCCCATGAGGCACAGGGTCAAGACTGATTTGCATATGGCCATGTCTAAACTGGGGTGGCGTAGTGGGCAAAAGAACGATGGATTTAACCCAGATCTCTTGACTGGGGGAGAATGTCTGCATTGTCAGCATTCCGTCCATCATTTGTTTGTTGTAACTCTTTTCGCCCTAAGTGGGATGGGTATTCCCAGATGTGGGACCCGTGCTCACTACGCCACTGGAGTCAAGCTATCCTGGCTGATGACGGCTGATAGCCAGAAACCGGTCCTAGGATGCTTGATTCTGGTCCAGGGAAGACATGGCTTGGCAGTTCGGGCTGGACTGTTCCCATGAGGCACAGGGTCAAGACTGATTTGCATATGGCCATGTCTAAACTGGGGTGGCGTAGTGGGCAAAAGAACGATGGATTTAACCCAGATCTCTTGACTGGGGGAGAATGTCTGCATTGTCAGCATTCCGTCCATCATTTGTTTGTTGTAACGCTTTTCGCCCTAAGTGGGATGGGTATTCCCAGACGTGGGACCCATGCTCACTACGCCACTGGAGTCAAGCTATCCTGGCTGATGACGGCTGATAGCCAGAAACCGGTCCTAGGATGCTTGATTCTGGTCCAGGGAAGACATGGCTTGGCAGTTCGGGCTGGACTGTTCCCATGTGGCACAGGGTCAAGACTGATTTGCATATGGCCATGTCTAAACTGGGGTGGCGTAGTGGGCAAAAGAACAATGGATTTAACCCAGATCTCTTGACTGGGGGAGAATGTCTGCATTGTCAGCATTCCGTCCATCATTTGTTTGCTGTAACGCTTTTCGCCCTAAGTGGGATGGGTATTCCCAGACGTGGGACCCGTGCTCACTACGCCACTGGAGTCAAGCTATCCTGGCTGATGACGGCTGATAGCCAGAAACCGGTCCTAGGATGCTTGATTCTGGTCCAGGGAAGACATGGCTTGGCAGTTCGTGCTGGACTGTTCCCATGAGGCACAGGGTCAAGACTGATTTGCATATGGCCATGTCTAAACTGGGGTGGCGTAGTGGGCAAAAGAACGATGGATTTAACCCAGATCTCTTGACTGGGGGAGAATGTCTGCATTGTCAGCATTCGGTCCATCATTTGTTTGTTGTAACTCTTTTCGCCCTAAGTGGGATGGGTATTCCCAGATGTGGGATCCGTGCTCACTACGCCACTGGAGTCAAGCTATCCTGGCTGATGACGGCTGATAGCCGGAAACCGGTCCTAGGATGCTTGATTCTGGTCCAGGGAAGACATGGCTTGGCAGTTCGGGCTGGACTGTTCCCATGAGGCACAGGGTCAAGACTGATTTGCATATGGCCATGTCTAAACTGGGGTGGCGTAGTGGGCAAAAGAACGATGGATTTAACCCAGATCTCTTGACTGGGGAAGAATGTCTGCATTGCCAGCATTCCGTCCATCATTTGTTTGTTGTAACGCTAAAAGAATATGTCATGCAGGCCCGGTTCTAGAGGGTGGGCCAGGCCCACCCAAACATGAGCCTTGGCCCTCGCAGTGAATCTGCCACCGATGTACAACAAGAATAAAAAATGTTCAGATAACTTGTGATTTACGATCCTGCTGCAGAGCAACAATTTGTCTGTTGGTAGTTTTAAATGCAGATAAACTGAATTTTATGGGAATAGCTCAGTGGGTTACTACAGATATCCTTGTGTCACTTGCAGTTCAGAAGTTACTATCCTAACATAGGACAGTGACCCATGAACTGTCATCAAAGAGCTGCATATAAACTTCGCTTTTTTGTGTTGTGATATAGTTAGAACTTCTCCATTCTTTCATTATTCTAATGTTACTAAAAAGAGTTTGTTTGGGCAGTTATACATTTTCATCAGGTAAAGCCAACCCCCAACCACTGGAGTACTCTTTAAATCCTGAGTTTGTGCTTCTCCAGATCAAATCCCCGTAAAATATACTGCCCACCAGCAGTATGGATGAAGTGATTTCTGCACCTTGTAATCCTCATTGGCTTATGTGACATTCCCCGTAAACTGATTTAGTGTCTCTGTATAATGTGTGATGTTATGTAAAAGTACTGTGACACCCTAGACTCTATGAGTAGCATTAAACAACAAATGGAATGGATATGAGAAAGGGGCAACGGAGAGATGAGGTGCACTAGTGGAGGGTGGCAGTGAGGGAATCCCAGGAAGAGGTCATGGGGTGGGGGGGAGCTATGGAGAGATCAATCAATCAATCATTTGTAAAGCGCACTACATACCCGCGAGGGTCTCAAGGCGCTGGGGGGGGGGGGGAAGAGGGGGAGGGGGAGGGCCGCTACTGATCAAACAGCCAGGTCTTGAGCATCCTCTTGAAGGAAAGAGATGAAGGGCCCTGGTGCGGGTGGCAGTGAGGGAGTCAGAGGAGGAGGTCACGGTGTGGGGGGAACTACAGAGGGATGAGGGGCACTAGTGGCGAGTGGCAGTGAGGGAAGCCGAGGAGGAGGTCATGATGTGGGGGAACTGCAGAGAGATGAGGGGCACTAGTAGAGGGTGGCAGTGAGGGAATCTGAGGAGGAGGTCACAGGGTGGAGGGGAACTACAGAGAGATGAGGGGCACTAGTGGAGGGTGGCAGTGAGGGAATCTGAGGAGGTCACGGGTGGAGGGAACTACAGAGAGACGAGGGGTGCTGGTGAAGGGTGGCAGTGAGGGAATCTGAAGAGGAGGTCATGGGGTGGGGGGAACTACGGAGAGATCAGGGGCACTGGTGGAGGGTGGCTGTGAGGGAATCTGAGGAGGTGGTCATGGGGTGGGGGGAATCTACAGAGAGATGAGGGGCACTAGTGGAGGGTGGCAGTGAGGAAATCCGAGAAGGAGGTCATGGGGTGGGGGTGAACTACAGAGAGATGAGGGGCGCTCGTGGAGGGAGCAGTGAGGGAATCTGGGGAGGAGGTCATGGAGGTGTGGGGGAGCTACATAGAGATGAGGGGCACTGGTGGAGGGTGGTAGTTAGGGAGTCTGAGGAGAAGGCCATGAGGGGGAGTGGCTACGGAGAGATGAAGGGCACTGTTGTAGGGTGGTTGTTAAGCTATCTACAGAGAAAGAGGTCAAAAAAACGTTTGCACCAGCACTAAAGCCGGCCCTGTCATGGCCTTTCTGTTTTTGTTTATTTAATGAACAGTCAGGTGATTAGGACAACTGTGGAGCATACTTTAACATGCATGCTAATTACATTTACTGCTATATTCAATGTTTCAAGTTTGAAGGTGATTTTACTATTGTGTTTTACTGGGAATAATGAAAGTGGAACTGAATGGTGGCTGATATGGGGCTGGGGCCCAAGGTCAGCTGTGAGATAAGGTGTAATGGAGAGGGGTGGTAGAAAAGTGGATAATCAAGCCTGTAAGGGAGTGCGCTGCAGATCCAGGTGGAGGTAGTAATGAAGAGGGTTTCTCCCTGAAGGCTCACACAAAGGGAGCACCTTAGAAACCTCCTCTTCCCATCAAAGGGACAGTACATGGAAGAAAAGCACTTTTTGACAGTGATAACATTTAGAGAGAGACTTGGAAAATAGTGCATTTTACTATACCTTGTAAGACTAAGGAGAGATAAAAGGAGGGCCCAGAAGCAGGCCTGGCTAGATATATAAGCTATAAATCGGGCCAGCAGTGGCCCACCCGAATGTACCCTTGGCCCACCCAAACAAAAATTCCTGGAGCCGGGCCTGGTGTCATGACGTCTGTAACAAAACTGGTGCTTGTGTAAAGAGATCCAATACCTTCAGTCAAGTTTGCGCTTATAGAAAACTGCAAAATAAATGTGTACAGAATCACAAAGTGGGTGGCGCTTTGTCTCGTTAATCCCAGAGATGCACACTGGCGGGGGTGCCGACAAAAGCATGAAAGGCAGCAACGGGCAGTAGGTGGTGCAGGGACGGCAAGCGTGCTGAAAAAAAACAAAAAGTAGTGCGACAAAAATGAACAAGTGGCGAAAAGTGAACATATACATGTAACTGGGTCAGTCACCAGGGCGGAAACAAGCAACCAAAAGGCAGGACAAAGACAACAAAGTGACCATAGACCAGGCAGATATTAAGAGGGCACTACAAGGAGCGAATTACATGAGATGGGCATGGCCAAAGTTCACAGAGAGACTACACCAAGCCTGTTCAGTCTGCTGATGTGTTTAATTAAACTTTGGAGATTACATGGAATGCTGGCGCCACCGCACTTGTGCTACTTAACTCTCTTGTAAGGAAAGTTGTGCTTTACCACTTATGAGGGTAGCACTTTGGGTGCTCCTCCTGGACCAACAAGACTGCAATCTGAGAGACAGGCCTAGGTCATTTTTCACACTCAGGTTCTGTGTTTGTCCATGACTAAAGATCAGCACCAGAGATCCATTTATCATTGCAGCTGGGCCATTCGGGTCAGGATGCACGTCCATCACCATGGGAGGGACTTTTCTTTCCTAACGGATTCCTATTTCAGATCAGACTACACCACGAACCAACTCCTAACATGGAGAGGTTGGGTCAATGGATTGGCAAAACTGTCAAGAATGCTCATCAGCATTCCTGTGGCTCAGTCCAGCTCTGTGCTCCACTGCAAAATCCAACCCTTGCAGAGAAACAGACCATCTCAACAACTTCCTCTCCCTTCATAGCCATCAATCACCCCAATGGCTTATGATCCATTTGCACTTCAAATCTAGTGCAAAAAACAATAGCAGAACTTGTGCAAGGGCCACACTATGGTAAAGACCTCTTTTTCAATCGCCGCCCAGTTCAGTTTCCTGGGTAGTAACCTACTAATAAAGGCTACCGGACTTTCTACCCTTGTCATCAAGCTGAGCTACCACAGATCTAACACCCTTGTCAAAGGCATCCATCTATACAATGAAAGGCTGATTGTAGTCAGGTGCCTTCAGGTACAGGTGCATTGCATAGTGCCTTCTTCAGTTCCTCGAATGCCTTTTGACACTCCTCAGTCCAGATCACCTTTCTGGGCTGCTTCTTGGAGTTCAAAGCACTCAACAGTGCAAATATACTTTCATAGTTTGCCAGTGCACCCTAAAATGGTCTTCACTTCAGCCTTGATAGTAGGCACTTCCCACTCCAATATAAGCTGAATCTTGGCATCCAACAAGATAATCTTGACTTTACCCATCTCATGACCAAGGTAAACTACAAAGTATTGTCCCACCGTATACTTGGTTGCCTTAATGGTCAGTTTTGCCTCCTGTTTATTAGCCAACACCTATTCTAGGTGTCACAGGTGGTCCTGTCATGTTTTACTATATATTGTAAAATCATCTAGGCATGCCACAAAGAACTGCTCCAGCACAGCTAGAACATGGTGCTAAAATCTGGACGGAGCACTGTTCACCCGAAAGGACATTACTTTAAGCTGATACCACCCCTCTGGCATAGAAAATACAGTCTTTGTGCTAAGGCGATCCAGTGCCCACTGGTCAATTCAAAGTACCCTGCAACACCTAACAGATACACAAGCTCTTCTGCTCTTGGGATTGGATGGGCATTGATCTTGGTTACCTCATTGAGAGCTCGATAGTTTACACAGAAGGAAAGGTCAGTAGACCCTTGCTTTGGTACTAGCACCACAGGACTAGATTATGGACTACAAAATCTCTCAATGATCTGCAGGTTCAAAATCTTGGCAACTCCTGTCTTAACGCATCACTGACAGTCCTTCTCTTGTGTCTTCATCATGTACAAAGAGAGGTGTCAACCTTGGAGTCAGCAATAACAGGTTGGAAATCTGTCCCATCACCTCTCTACATTCTTGCAGCTGCTCACGCAACAACTTGGGGTGGGGGAGAGTAACTGAACCACTTTTCTAGTGCCATCCTTTATGTCACTATGCACCAGGTTAGGAAGAGACTCGCTGTCTTCCTCACCATCCTCCGCCGTCGACATGATTTCAACGTGTAATCTCTCTGGAGGCAAGGCTTCAGCCTGTTAACATGGAACGCAATCTTGGGGTCCCTTGTGGCATCCGTGTAGGTGCTGCAAGTAGTTAACCTCAGAAATCATCCCAACTACCATTTATGGCCCACATCATTTATCCCCCAAAGCCTTGGGAAAAATAGTCTTTCGCACCAAAACCTCTTGAGTTTCCGGATACCTAGTTAGCATAGCTTTCTGGTTGTACCACAACCACATCAGTGCTTGGCGGGTCTGAAGGTTTACCTTTGTCTGACTCATGTATTGCAGCACCAACTTCCTGAGGGCAATCACATAACCCACCACATCCTTCAGTGGAGACAATGAGGTTCCTTCCTACCTCTCTCACTAAGATTAGTGGAATAAGCACCGGGTGTCCATACAGATGCTCAAAGGTCTGAACCTTGCCCTCTTTGGTAACCAAACAAGAGACATGGCAGGAGAAGATCCCACTTCCTACCGAGGTTCTCTCACAGAGTTCCCATCATGCTCTTCAGGGTTTTGTTTAACTGTTGCACGAAATCATTGGTTTGTGGATGGTATGCTGTGGAGAAGTTGTATGTCACACCAGCTTATTCCCACATCTCCCATATAAGAGGCGATAAAATTGGTTTCCCAATTACAAATAACCATCCTGGGAAATCTGGTCCTAGAAAAAGATCCCTAGGAGAGCACTCGCCATCACGTGTGCAATCATGCTCCTCAGAGGTACTGCCTCGGGATACATGGTGTCATGACCAATCACAACCAGTATATACATGTTGGCTGACCGAGTGGGGGGTCTTTTCCCACCCGCTCAAATGAAACACTATATTTATGCGACCCCATTGCCCCAAATGATAAAGTAATTTGGGTTTGAGGTCATCTCTTATGCAGCTGACACCCAACTTGTCATCACAATTGGACGTAATCCGGACTCTACCAAAGAAAGATTCTGTAATTGTATGAATAAGACTGCATCTTGGATGCAGTCAAACTGTCTCCAGGTAAACACAAGCAAAACCGAGATTATGCTCTTCAGAATAGCCCACTCTGCGTGGTCGGAGGACTAGTGGCTGCAGTGTTTGGGCCCAGCTCCTACCCCCTAGTTTCAGTAAGAAATTTGGGAATTCTGGTTGATGAAAACCTCTCTGAGGAAACATGTTAATGTGATTGCGGGAGCCTGCTTTGGAATCATGTGCCTTCTCAGGAGGGTCTTCCGGTGGCCACCATTGCAGACTACGAAATTCCTAGTCCAGGCCCTCATAACTAGTCGCCTGTATTATGGGAATGCTTTAATGGTTGCCATGAATGAAGGACTTTTTTCCAAACTCCAAGCGGTTCCAAACACCACATCATGACAAATTAGTCATCTTCTGCCTTGCTCACCCTCAGTACCCATTCTCGGGAACCCTTCACTGGCTTCCTATAACAAAGAAACGTGCAGTGTTCAAACTCCTCTGCTTGATTTATAAGGCTCTGTGTGGAAGTGGTAGAAACAGAAGAACAGGAGTATACCCGTTGCACCACTGACCCTTGGGCACTGGTCGTTTCATTCAGCCTGTTGCATCAGTTGGATTGAGTTCACTTCCGTTGTGCGCTTTGACCGCAATTATTTCCAGCGGCTCAGCCATACCTACTTCATCTCTGACCGCCATTCCGCGATGAGTGGATGCTGCAGGCCACTACTGTGGTAATCCATTGCCCTTCATCACAAGGATTGTTCCTCTCCTCCAGCCTATCGTTTTTGGCCAATTCCAACGTTGATCTAAGTGCTTAAGTCTTCTGCAGGTTCTACTTGGACAATCGTCTCCCCTCTTCCCTCCGTTTGGGACACTTCTGCCCAACCCTAAGCACCATCATAAACTCAAGTAACCTGGTCCTGATGACAACCTAAACTAAAAAAGGTCGAAACGCCGTCGACCACCCAGTGTTACCTTTGGCTCCAATGTGGTCAACTTAAATCATTTAAAAACGTAATACTTACCTTGTATATACTTTCTTTTTGTTATTTGACCACTAATTTTGTCATTCTTGCACCGTCCACACTGTTTTTTCACCAATTGTGTCACTGCGCCGTTCACAGCCAGAGTCCCTTCTCATTCCAAAAAACAAGAAGGACGATATGCCCCTTGTGTGTGTAACAACATTCTCAGGATGTACAAATGGAATACAAAAAATTATCAGAAAGAATTGGAATACAGTCAAGGATCTGCCACCCTTCAAGCAAATACCAATATTCGCTTTGAAGAAAAATACAAGTATAAAAGAAAGACTTGTACGTGCAAATACTACCATCACTAAACCAGAAACTACATTAAGATCTATGTTGTCACTACCACCAATTAAAGGACACAGAAAATGTGGAAACTGTGTTTCGTGCGATAGCACACTCGAAGGAACAAAATTCATATATGGCACGAAGTTTATCAATCATGACAACTTTACAAACTGTAACACTCACAATGTCATATACTGTGTGATTTGTCCCTGCTCACTAGCATACATCGGAAAAACGACTCAACCCATAAAAAACAGGATTGCTCAACACAGATCACGAATCAAATGTAAAACGCCGAATGCTCCAATGGTTGCACATTGCATTGAAAAAAATCATGGGCCCAATGAAATGAAATGGACAGTGCTTCGTCATATAAAAAGAAAAAATACAGACTTCTTGCTATCCAAGTTAGAAGCTCAAACCATAATGCTCCTGGGAACATTCGAACATGGATTAAATGAGATGACAGAACTTTCGAATATCATATAAAGGAATGGTTTCTTCTGTATTACTCCTCCGGGATTACTGAGACCACAGATGAATCTGCTATAAACGATGGGAAAAAATAACCATGAACAATGTACTAAAATTCACGTTTTGAGTAGTAGGTACAAACACTACACACTTTGAATAATGCATATGGAACATAATTTCATGAAGATACGAAAAAATTCAAAATACAAGGAAAGTAACATCTTTCCAAAAAACCGAAACAAAGGACATTGCGGACATTAAAGAAGGCGAGTTCGTAAAAACTTTATTTAACCAAAAAAAACAACAAAAACGGTCAAGTCACCACATACAAAGTATCCCCTTGGCAACAGTAACGCCATAGTGGGAAAGAAAGAAAAAAATCTCTACGAAGCATCCCCATGGTTACAGCAACAGCAGTGACGTGGAACTCAAGCGCGGTACGCGCATGACAAAGAAATCAAATAGCCAGTAACTAAATTGCAAGAAGCTCCGAAATAGCAAGGACGCGGCGAGAACAAGCGGAATGAAAAGAAAACCCCGAGATACCTTCACTAGAAAGTAAGTCCTAAAGAAACGATAAGAACATAGAGCCACATACTAATACCACAAATGGGTGTTACGAGTTGCGGGAAATTAAGGTTTCTTTACGAGTAAAAGAACCAAAACCTCTTCAAACCCACTATCCGTATTTAACAACACAAGGAATCTTCCGTTCCAGTAATTAAAGCGTCCTTTCAAAGAATAGTGGGGACAGCATGTAAATAGAGTAGAAAGATCTGAAAACACCTTTCTTTCATGACACCATCGTAACACGATCTCAAAACTGTTACAGAAATAAACAACTGCATGAACATCTAGAGCAGCAGTAACTACGAATCTGAACAAGTTTTCACCCCTCCACGAACGAGACTGGGTATGTACAGAACTAATAAACCTAGTAAGTCAAAAATGGGGGCTTAAGTCCGCCATCCATAATGGCACTCCAGTCCTAATAAAAAAATATATTCCTTTATAGGACAAAAGGAAACTGCCCGCCTTGAAAAACCTGAGAACCCTGATTAACTGTAAATACGGTACGTAGATCTATAAGATTAGAACTTCGAGTAAGAGGCAATAAAATGTATGTACACTAAAACAGAGCACATTGTTGCCCATACAGGCGAATGATGTCCTACCAGAAACACAATAAGCCCTGAAGAAGACCTCACCACGAAATCGCAGGTCCACACACCACAGGTCGAAACGCGTCGGCAATACACAAGCAGAGACTTAGAACAGATTGAAAAAACATCGAAGTGTTTATGCTCCCTTTTGAGTAGGAAAGTTACTAAATTTAAGGTCTCCTCTCACTATTATTAATTACGAAGTAGTTTCTAACCCTGCTTAAGGACCAAAAAAGACTGACGATTGATGACCAATCGAGTCAGGGTCCCAACAGTATAATTAGTTGGACATTTTGGCACTGTATTGTGATTGTAAATATATTTCATGTTTGTGATTTTTTGTTAAAATACTGAAATAGATGTACGATTTGTTTCATGTTTATGTTTATAAGTGTAAATAAGTGTACAAGACATCCATGCGTTTTATGTAAGAGATAGGTGAAAAGTCTACTGCTGAAGTGTTCTCTCTTTTCTAATTAAGTGTAAAACAGAAAAATTAAATCGTTATCTTCAGGCAATAACAAGCATTGGCATAGCCAATAGGTCTTGCTTTTGGGACCTTATAAGTATTTAGTTATGCAGCACAATATCCTTGATGCAACAACATCAACTGTTGCATGGCTAAGCACTTATAAGGTCCCAAAGGCGAGACCTATTGGCTATGCCAATGCTTGCAATGCAATAGGTCTTGCATTTGTGAGAGTTTAAGCAATTAGCATTGCAAAAAACAATGCCTTTTATTTATCTCTTTTAAAAAACCAACACATAAATAAAAGGAATTGTCATTTACAATGCCAATAGCCCAAACTCTCGCAAATGCGAGACCTATTGCATTGCAAATGCCTTTTAATAAGTATTTTTGTTTACTGGATGTCCTTGCTTCTTGCTGCCTCACTCCAAGAACACAGTCAGGGTGATGGGAGACATTGGCTTGCAAAGGGCTGGGAATAAAGGTACCAGTGGGTGAAGAGCAAACCCTGATCTGGGGCTCACTGCATTTGTAACCCACTACTACAGGCCAGAATTTGGAACTGGTTTCAAAGTCAGATGCATTATAAATAAAAATGTTATAAAGTTTATGGCTGCTTCCTCCTGTTTTTGATATTGCTCTGGAGGTTAGGGGAGGGGGGGTTACAGAAGGAAGATAAACAAAATTGCAGCTCTGCAGCTGTTGGAGACATTATAGTTGCCTTCGCTAGCTTCTTTGTAATATGCAGACTAATCACCCAAAACAGTTCAAAACAAAACACATTCAACATTGTCAAGATCCCTTAATGTGTTGTCAACTTTTACTGCTGAAGGGTAAAGAAACGTGTTTTTTTTCCTTTTTTTTAAACTTGTATTTTCCAGATTACCTCACTGACAACATAGTTCTCAGTTGACATTTATTTTGAAGGCATGCGGATTATACTTCAACTACTTTCTTCGTGTCACAATTCAAAATGTTTTATGCAGTTCAGTGCATTTCACAGATACCGCTAGTGGACCAGCATTGAGTGTGAGGTGATCGTCATTGCGAACTGACAGACCCTGGAGCTAAATATTCACTGACCAATTAAAAAAAACATTGTGGCTCAAAGCGATCCTCCAGTTTTGTAACGGGATTTAGATTGTGTACACTGGGGTTAAGACTGCGTTTGTGCATTGTGTGTTTTTGATATTGTTGATTCAATGCACAACATTTAAGGCACATAACATGTTTTTTATCAAAATTAAAAAAAACGCTGAGTGCGATGCTTTTACTGTTTAGTTTGGTATATCAGATGATGCAGGGCATTGCTTATGTTCTTTGATATTAGTGTTAATATTGAGCTTTGCCTTTTGTTCCGATCTTGCCTCCGCACTGTACTCCTACTGCCAGCCCAGCCTGTCACTTATTTTTCAATCAGGAGATCCTTGTGTACCAATGGCTACAAAAGCATAGAACATGCCAGCCCTAGCAACATTTCCGACCCCGCCTCCAGCTGTAACACACAGGAAACACTAGGCGACGTCAAAGGTGAAGTTTAGACTGCGCATATGCAAGGCAAAACAGCCCACCTCCCCCATTAAAGTCAGGCAGCTTGTTAATGACGCCATACATTTTGCAGTTTTATATAGTGCGAATTAGACCTAAAGATATCGGAGCGCTTTAGGTGAGTACCAGCTTTAGTACACAATGGAAACATTCATGTTTTTGTAGGCACGAGTGAATAAATTATTTTTTTTTTTAAATCACATTATGTGGAGCCGACGCCGAGATTCGAACCTAGTACTCCAGGGCCAAAGTCGGTAACTCTGGTTGTTACGACATATTCTTAGTGGTAATAATACACCCACCCATCGCCACAGCATTTAGAAATGAGGACCCTATTGCCTTATGTAACGTAACGTTTGATTTTGTAACATGCTCACTTGTAATTTTTCTCCTTATGTATCATTACTGCTCCTATTGTGAAGCGCTCTGACACCTTCGGGTAAAGTCCGCGCTATATAAAAACGCATTAAATGAATAAAATAAATAAGACCCTTTACGGGCGCTGTGCTGAAACGTATAGCATGGCACCCGCCTGAGGTGACATTGCAGACAAAGTCCCGAGGCGCATAAGTCACATTTGGTTGTGTAAAAACAAGCTTCAGAGTTTGTTCTGGTTTGGTGTGGGAACGTGATTGTGCCGAAAAGATCGTCAATCGTGTGAGAACTGTGCCTGAGGTTTCGGGTGTACGTAACTGCTCAAAGTGAAAGAAAGCATGGCTCCCATACTCAAACATTGCACGCATTGTGGCCCGTGAAGCGGGCGACATGGTAATAACAAGCAAGTGCGGGGAGGATGTGGGATGTGGTGTAGAGACAGCAGGGAGTACAGGGGCAGCAGTGAAGGGATGGGTAGGAGGGTTGAAGTAGCAACACGGAAACAATACAAAACAAGTTCAAAAAAGAAACAAGAGATAAAAAGCATTATAGGCAGCAGTACGCAGAGGGCGGGGAGAAAGATGTGGCTTTTACTACCAGGCCCTGGAACGTGGAATATACTGCAACTGGTGGAACGGGCTCTACGGCTTTACCGTTACCTACTTCGAAGAGCAGCTAGAAGGCGCTATGGCACCGGTTGTGAGCAGTGCCTGCCCTGGCCCCTGCAAATCCGGGCCGAGCCACAGCCTGAGGCGATGTGGTTCCCCACTTGTCGCAAAACGCGGAGAAGGACTCAACCAATCGGTGAGCTGGATTCAGTTCAACAAAAACAAGAAAGTGAAGCAAAGCCATGTCTGTGGCAATTCGGATACAGGTCTTAAATGTTAAGCATGGGCACCTGAGGGCCTGAGGGCTCGTGCAAACAAAACTTGCTCTACCGGCGTGAAAAGGTAAATGCTACAAGGAAGTGAATTCCGCATTAGGGGAGTTTTCGTAAGGTAAGTATTGCTCGGCCCGAGTGGAGCAGATGTGAAAAGATTGGCCGCACGTGCGCCTCGCGCTTGAAGTTTAAAAAAAAAAAGAAAAAAAACAAGCCCGGCGGAGCGTGGCGCGCGCGCGCGCTAGGGGGCGGGGGAGCGGACTCTTTGAATTGCTCCCAAAAGGCGGATTGCATGGCGGCACGATGCGCGTGGTTGTGCGCGTGCTAGCCATGCAATCCGCTTTTTGGGAGCACTTTTGAAACCCGTATTCTATAGTCTCGCTTTGCAATCGCTTACGCGATAGCAAGGCGAGACCTAAAAAGGACTGCAAGAAAAGGAAAGACTACAATTTATGGGCTGAGAGGCATCCACATGCGTACATGGTCACAGCCACAAGCACGTTCAGTGCACAACCCACTTATGGTTACTTTAACATATAATGTATTGTAGTGCTGTTATAACTACTTGTTTATTTATTTGCTAAGTTTTATATAGCGCTGGCTAGACCCGGAGGTATCAGAGCGCTTTACATGAGGATCAGCGAGTTACAGGTTACATAATTACATAGCAAGTATAGACGTAGGAGAAAAACATGAGAACACAATAATGTAAGTTATTAGCGCGTACACATGTCTTAAGGGAAGTTAAAGGTAGAGGGGGAATGGTATAACAGGGGTAAGGAGTGCAGGTAGGAAACACAACAGGGAGGCGAGGAAAACAATGCCCGATATCCGGCTGGTTATGTGACGGCCGAGGGGTGAACCAGAGCCAAACTCATCTATAGCTGCATAGGACAGCTCCACCGGGCATCAGCCCTAGGTTGCTCAGGCACCTCTGTAGGTACAGACAGATTATGGTTTCTGCCCAGGGGGCATCATCGTAGTTCCGACAAGAGCACCGGTCACGAGGTTGCCGGGAAGCGCCGTGCACCTCATCCTCCAGCTCACCCCCAGGTCAAGAGTGGTGAGAGGAGATGTGGAAGAGACAATTCCAAAATACGCAGATCTTACCCCATTCCCAGCAGCAGTTGTGAGTGTTGGGCATTTGGGCAGGATCCCAGTGGTAGGTGGACCCTGGGCGCAAAGGGGGAGATTGTTGATGACGGAATAGGAAAAAAAAAAAAAGTTCCCTGGTGGTGGATGGTATAGGGTCACCTCGCTCAGGGGGGAGTTCACAGCAAGATGGCACCTGCAGATGTTCTCCCCCGAGTCAGGCCAGCTCCATTATAGGGCCAGGCATGGGCCCATCAGATCGTCATTGCCCAGATCTTTACAACTGTCTTTCCCAGCTCTTTCCTACTTAAGGAGCCTCCTTGGCCCAGGATGCTGCCCGAAATAAAATTAGGATGAATGGAATATTGGCTGTCCAGCTATATATTCAACTTTCAGGTGCTCTTGTCCGCAGAGGGCGCCATTTTGGAATTAAGCATGCCGCTCGGGTGCAGTTCCCTGCTGCGGGGTGTCCCCACCCACCTAAGGTAATAATTTTTTTGTGGTGCTTAAATTACCTTGCGAAATAATTACCAGTTGAAACATTGTTTTTTGTATGCACTCTGTATGGAATTAGGCAGCCCTGTCTGGAGGGTAAAATGCTGTGGTATGCCCCCTCTCAAAGTTTAAGATCAAGTGGGAAATTCTTACTACTTCCTCTGTGTATTCATACCACCAGGTATGGTGGGCGCTCATTGTCACATTTAGCCCCTCTGCACTGGAATCAACTTGCAATTGCAAGCATGTACTGATTTTAAACAGTTAAAAAATCTCTGAAGACTTGGCTCTTTTAGTTTGAGTTTTTTTACACTCTTCTATTCAGGGCTTTTACAACTTTGGAGTTGCTATAACGCCGAGGTACCCCTGTTGGGGTGATACGTGTGCTTTATAAGAAAACTCAATACAATACCTTCAACTGGTAGAGGCAAAAGTGGTGGTTTTGTGCTCCTTTCCTTACTTGCAATACACCTGTCAAGCGGGACAGTTTCTACAGAATCTCTCAGTACCTCTGCACATTCCTTGTCAGTAGAACAGAGAGTCCAACCTGTCCTGGGTCTTTCTAATGCCAAAGTGTCCTGCCAAGGGCACCTTATGGGCCAGTGACAACAGGAAAGTCCTGTGCACTAACAGAACGACAAGCTTTCTGTTAGATCCTGGCTCAGGATTCACCGGCTCACTACAGAGTAGGCCATTCTACCAGGCAACATAGTGGTTCCCAATCATTCCTTTGCAGATCTGTTCCCGGGCTTCTTTCCGAAGTTCCACAAATGTAGTGCACTCATTCTGTGCATTACAGAAATCATCCCCGGTAGAGCCTTCAGCAGTTAATCTCTGCAGTTCTGAAAACAACCCAAAATCCAGCATCTGGTCTGCTTTGGGAGCATCATCTTGCATTCCCTCTGGAGCAGAAGCAATGACCTCCACGGCATGGCCCATGCCTTGCTGGAATTTGCCCTTGTCCTGGTCCCTGCAAATGAGGAATGGCCCCAGTCTCATACTGAAACTAATATGCAGTCTGTGCTCTGGTCAACACAGCTGACGTGCTCCAAGCCATAAATGTTTCTGGTCTCGAAACAAAGCCTGGGGCAATCTGATCATTTATAAAAGACAACCAACACTTTGCTTCTCCCTTACCCCAACATTGATCTTGGTCACCTTGCTGTTGAGCCCATGCTCAACTCGGGCAAGCAGGTACTCCATGCCCTCTCCAGGGAAACTCTCCTGAGGCTTAAGGTAATTCCTCTCAACAATAGTTAAAAAAGGCTCCAGTACCTCACAGGGCAGGTACTTTTCTCTCATTTAAACTGACTTCTTGCATGAACCCTATTGTGGTAGGATGAGTGTGCTTCAGTGTATCTGGATCTATAGACACTCTCAGGTCCCTCCACCCATGTATAGCATACTTGCTATCACAGGTGCAGCTGGTATAGGGTCTTTCACCTGACAGTCACTCTTGTAGCGTTCTACTCAGTAGCGAACTCAAAGCTCACAAACCATTCCAAGATATCCTCCCCTTCCACATACATGTGTACAAGCTGTCTTGTAATCCTGGCCACAATCTGGCATGAGGTAGAGCCACTTATCTCAGACAGAGCTGTCAGTGCTGCCATCCTAAGCTTCTCTCTCGCAGGTGCTATCTTTTACCTCTCCAGCTTACTTTCCTTTTCCCTTTTGCACTCTTTGTTTCTCTTCTCACGCTCTAAGCTTCTCTTCCCTTTCTCCCAATTTCTCTTCCTGTGCCCATTCCTTTTGTCGCTCCCTCTTCCTTTCCTCTTTTCCAGGTGCTCTAGCCTCAGCTTCACACTCTCTTATCCTCCTGCTCAGCTTTGCTTTCTGGAGAGCCAACTGCAAACCCAGAGTCAGAAGACTGGTAGGACAAAAGCAGGGTCCTTCAACAACCAAACAGGGGATCCACGAGAATGGTTTTGGTATCATGTTCTCTCCCTTTCAAGTATGCCTCAAGTGTTACATGTGGCTCAACACACATGCAAAGCAGGATTTGATATTGCAGTGTCAAAAATGGTTGATGCCCAAAGAAACCACTCTGCATACTTTGTGGAGTTAACAGGAGCCATCTCTACATTCATGTCAGTGAATTGTTTGCTCCAGGGAGGCATTTCACACTTATTTCACATCTATTCAAAGTTCAAAGTTGAGCACCATCTGAGAGCTGGCAGAGGCTTGTGCTTTCTTGGCCTTCTGACAATTCAGGCAGGTAAAATTACTTTTCTTTAATATTTATTAAAAATCCAACTTCACCATTAAATTGGATTTTTAATAAATATTGAAAAAAGTAAAGTATTTTTCTAGCTAGTCCCATTCCTGAGATACAGTATTAGTATTTTAATCTGTACTCTAGCTTTCTACATAGGACAGCTAGGCCTTCCAATGTAGTAACTTTTAGGGTCATGTCAGTGTAGAGACATAATGTTCTACATGTCTTACTTTTAAATACCATGCACCTAGCCTTGTGGCTAAAATGCCTACACAAGGGTGACTTACTAATATTTAAAAGAGAGGTTTTTACTCGTCAAAAAGGGTTACTTTCACAAATCACACAGCAGGTTTACACTGCACCAGTCAGACTACACAGGGTAAGTGTTTGCACTGCCACTATAGTGGATGGCACAGTAGGTGCATCAGGCCACAAGTGGTATTTATCCTAAAGGCCCTGGGTGCACTATTTATACAATATACTAGGGACCTACAGGCAAATTAAATATACCAATCAAGAGTATACTGAGGGCAGGCCCTTTACTACTTGCTAGCAGGTAGAAAGTGCACAGAATACTAAAGCCAGCAAAACAGCTGGGCAAAAATCTGGGGTAACCACGCAAAAGATAGTCACTTCCTACCAAAACAAATCTAAAATTCAATCCTACCATGTCGAACTGCCAGCTGGCACTTTTTGTTGTAGATCATCTTGGCTCAGGGGCTCTGGAGCAAAAGTTTCCAAACATTTTTTGGTGCCCAAGTAACCATAGCATCACTTTCTCTGTGCTAGGGGGGGAGGGGTGTGCATAAAGGCACAGCAGGCTCCCGCAGTGCAGGAGCCCGCAAATCTGTTCTTCTTTTGCCACCGGACACCGCCAGTCATAGCGGGGACTACAACCCCCACGCAGCAACGTGCCAGGAGGCGCCAGCATCACTTTCTCCGTGCCAGGGGGAGCATAAAGGTGGCTGCAG
The DNA here is from genome assembly GCF_964204655.1 of Triturus cristatus. Lineage (NCBI taxonomy): Eukaryota > Metazoa > Chordata > Amphibia > Caudata > Salamandridae > Triturus > Triturus cristatus. The sequence continues at coordinate 367,750,544 of NC_140585.1, forward strand.
GTTGGGCCTGTCTGCGCCTGTCAGAGCCTGAAAGAGGCTGGGCCTGGGCCAGCTCTCTTACATCCTGAAACCAGCATGGGTAAGCGAAAATCGCTTTGTAACAGTGTTGTGGGTAAAGTGAAAGCAAAGGTTTAGTGTAATTGTGCCTTCATTATTTCATATTTAACAACCGATGTTGGGGCGCTTAATCAGGAAACTCATGATGTGGAAGGATAGCTTGGGCTCGGGGGGGGGGGGCATAAATACTTGTTAATGCCCCGTTACCTCACCTGCGGAAGTACCATGGCATGGAACTCCAGTTGTAAACATTGACTCAGATCCAGTTGTGAAGGAGGTATTTTGGTATTTATTTATTATGCATGATTAATTAAAACCGTTGCATATACAACAATAAAATTCCGCTCGTTCCATAATAAAATCACTATATACAAAAACTTATTTCTCACAGACAATACAATTGTTGAGACAATCCAGGTTTTTTAGTCTCTTTGTGGTAATGTCAAGGAATTTAATCAGTCTACAATTAAGCTGTACCCGATCTGGGTTAAAACACAGCATTAATGCTTGTCTGCATGATCTGACACCATATTTTATGAAGACGGGTTTTAAAAGGGTACACCTGATGTCTTTTAATTTCTTGCAAATACATATAATATGGATTGCATCTTCTGTACCATTACTGCATAGCCGGCATTGCTCGTTTTCGTCTTTTCTCTCCCAGGGAGGCAGGAATTGATTGAAGGGGCCTGCCCCCAGTCTTAATCTGAGGAATTTTTCCTTTATAATAATTTTCAAGCCCACTTTCAGGTAGGGTTGAGGTGTTAATTTATTGTAGGTGTGTAAGACCATCCAGCCATGGGATCTGTTAGCTAGGGTTTTTTTATCCTCTATTGCAGATAGAGTTCGGGTTACCTTTGTGACTGATTTTTTAAAAACTTGATGATTATTCTGAATTTCCCACAGTTCTGATAACCCCAGCTGTTTGATCGCTTCTTGAAAGTATTCGTTTGCCGGTGTTTTTCTTGGAGAGGAAAGTTCTGTCCAGAGTAGCTCATTCAGGGTACCCTTGTCATCGTGTTTAATTTTATGCAAGCATTTCACATAGGCTCCCATACGTTCTAGATACTGTTTTTGAAGTCCGAATTCTAGTCGAATTTGGGCAGGGGAGGCCGTTCTAGGGAGGTGGAAAATTGCGCGATATGCCTTAGATATTATGTTATCAAGAGTTGCGGCATCTTTTCCCTTCAGCGCTTCACTCCCATAGAATATGGTTGGCTGAAATTTTGCTTGCATAATCGTAAGCAAGGGATCGAGTGACATATCCGGCAAGAGCTTTTTAAGGGGTTTAATTGTTAAATATGTTGTTACCCCCTTTCTCCGCACGGCTTCTATTTGTGGTTTTCCTGAGTTATTTTGATCCAGTATGACCCCTAAGTATTTATAGCTGGTGCCTTGATCCAGGTGATGACCTTCTAGGAACCAGTTGAGGTCTTTTCTCTTGTGGTAATTGACCGCCATGGTTTTTGTTTTGTTATAGTTTATTTTTAGGGAGTTTTCTTTTGTGAATTTTAAGGTGGCATTCAGTAGGTGTTGAAGGCCAACAGGGGTCCTGCTTATCAAAACCAAGTCGTCCGCGTATAAAAGGCAAGGTAGGGGAACGTTTCCTAGTTTGGGTGCGTGGCCTGCGCTATTGCTCAGTATCTCTGGTAGGTCTGCAAGAAACAAGTTGAATAGCATGGGCGCTAAGACGCATCCTTGTTTGAGTCCTTTTGAGGTGGGAATTCTTCTTGATGTTTTACCACCGTTTGCAAGTTTTATCTTAACCCATGTGTTAGTGTGCAGATTCCTTATTTGGGAAAGTAGATTGGGAGGAATACCCTGGTTGTCGAGTTTTTGCCAAAGCTTGGTACGATCAACGTGGTCGAAGGCTGCTGTAAAATCTATAAAACATAGAAAAAGCGGGTATTTTCCCTGTTTGGCAGCGTCCATGAGCAGGGTCAGTGCCATTATGTTGGTTATAGTTCCTTGCCTTTTTCGGAAACCAGTTTGGGTCATAGGTATTGCCTTATTTTCTTCAGCCCAGGTAGATATATCTTTTAGGAGGAGCCCTGCAAAATATTTGGCCTCTGTATCAATCAGGGTTATTAGGCGATAATTTTTTGGTTCAGCCCTAGCCCCTTGTTTGTAGATTGGGCTTATTATTGAGCCTCTCCATGAATCTGGAATTGTGGAATTTATAACTGCATATTGAAAGATGGGCTCCAGTGCTTTGCTCCAGAAAACCGGATCACTTTTGAACAGTATTGGAGGTATCCCGTTAGGGCCCGGGGCACCTGATGGTCGGCCCTTTGCAATTTGGGTCATTATCAGTTTGGTGGCTTGGGCCGTATTCTCTCCATTTGCGGGCAGTTCTGCTAAGGATTCTTTAGGATGCTCTTTGTATTGGTCTGGAGCTATTCTCGTATAATTATCAGGTGGTGCTGGTTGATTTTTGACCTTGTTGCTACTCTCGAAAATTTGATGTTTGGGGCGGCTTATTGGTTCGTCGTTATTGTTGAAGTGGTTGAAAAGAAAGTTTGTCCAGGCCTCTTCGGAAATGTTAGAATTAATTCCGCAATGCTGTGGTTGCTGCAATTTGTTTATTGATTGCCAAAATTTAGCGCTGTTTTTTTGTTTGGCATCGTAAATCAGTTTGACCCAGAAATCATTGTTCTTTATTGTTTTTCTTAGCCAGCTTCTCTTTTTTAGGAGGGCTTTAGTATCACGTAGAGAGTTTCGCAGGTTTTGGTTACCAGGTTGTCTCCGTATCTGTCGAAGTGTGTGATTTATTGTTGTTTTTAATTTTTTTGAGTCAGGACTAATATTTTTCAAATTTGGCGGTACATTTGAGTATTTTTTTGAGCTTTTATTTACAAGAAGTCTTTTTCTGAGAGAGAAAATGAAGGTCTCCCATATTTCCAATGGGTGAGCAAGATTGGCTTGTGCTTCCTTCAGCGCTTCTTTAGCCTGTGCTGATACATTTTCTATGTTTGTTGAGTTGCACCTAATACGATGAAGGTTTAATGTTCCCACAGGGACAATGGCTGTTTCAGCCTCCTGATGTAATATAGCTGTGGAGTGAAGTACCATCTCTTGCGGCATATGATCGCTGTGGGTACTACTGCCTATTCGAAACGATGCAATTTTGTTGAACATAGTTAATGTAGTAAAGGTATAATCAATCGTCGTTGATGCTTTAGGTGAGTGGTACGTTGGCGCAGGGGGGTTGTCTTCTTTGAGGCGACCATTGATTGCCCTCAGGTTGAGATGTTCAAGTTCTGACAGAAGGAGTATTGAGCTCTTTGTTGATTCATTTACCAAAGGGATGCCTTGGTTTGGGACTCCCCAGATGCCAGTCAGGTCAAGGCAGAGGTCGTCTTCCTGTGTTGTCCCTAGGAGGTGCATATTAAAGTCTCCTGCCAGGATGACTTTGTCGGTGTTTTTCTCTTCCATTATTCTTGATATTTCTTTAACCACTTCCTTTGATGCTTGTATTTTGTTTTTCGGGTGGAGGTAAATATTTATCAATATTATCTTTTGGGTTTTCTGGTCAAGAGACATTTTAATTACTGTGGCTAGTATGCAACTTGGGGAAGTAATTTGGATTGTTAACTGGCGCATCTCACCGAGTTTAAGTATAGAGGAGAGAAGGAGTAGGCCGCCCGATCGGCGTCCAAATTTGGTATTCTTTATTGCTGGTTTGTAACATGAGATATATCCTGGGAGGTCAAAAGGTGTGTCCTCCCAGGTCTCCTGAAGCAAGATAATATCAAACGTTTTGAGGTAATTCAAAAATTCTGGATCACTTTGCTTGGAATTTAGGCCATTAATGTTCCAGGTGATTATTTTAATTTCATAAGGGCCCTTGTAGGTGGGAAGTGTAGGCAATGTATTTTGTCAGTTTGAATTTGTTAGTAGAATGGTCCGGTGCAAGCCTTGCCTTTCATTCGTGACCACAGAAACCTTTTGGGCGAGTTGGTTGACTATTGGAGAGCAACTTCTAGCGCCTCTTAGGATTGACGTCGTTGTGCGGCATGGACTGTTTAAATTTAGGAATGGGGTTGGGTATTGTGGTTTGGGGACTGTTGTTAATGCAACCCCCCAGTGTTGAAATATTGTAATTTCGTTACTGATTCTAGATGCTATCTCCGATGTTTTCCAGGTTGTTTTGGAGGCTTCCGTGTTTGTTGAGTTGTAATTTGATATGAATTCAACAGACAGTAGGTCAGAGCTATGGATCGTCGTTAGTGATGGAATAGCTTGCAGCAGGCGTAGTATATTCCCTCTGTTTAGGATGTCCATCCGGCCTCGCGACTTATATTTGGGGATGAAAATAATCGTTTCGGAGGCCTCTGCTTCGTTGGAGTCGTCAGTTTGATGTTTGTTAAGGGAGGCCGCGTGTCCGTCTTGGGGTGGAGAGAAACTGTCTTGTGCAGGGTTACCCGGTCTGCTTTTTTCATTTTCTTTTAAAGATTTGTTTTGGGAGTACAACCCTTTGTCTTCTAAGCCTCCGGGTAGGGATGAGTTTTGGGTTTTCGAAGATTCGTAATTTTGAGTTCTTGCCATCGACTCTTCGTCTTGGGAGCACTCATTTACTTTATTTGGTATTTGGACCTTTATTTGCTTGATTGAAGGTTCCTTGTTGTCATAAGACTCCCGGGTTATAGGCATTAGGGATCTTTCCAGTGTGGAGCATTCGTTGATTGTGTCGTTGTCTATTACGCTTGCCCCTGGGTGGTTTGTATAGGAGCAAGCTTGTATATCGTTTTGCGACATTTTTCCAGTTAAAGTAGGATTACTTGTGGTGGTTTCGTCTGGGTGGATCGTAATTAATTTTTGATTAGATGTTGTTTTTGATTTCGTTACTCCGGGATCTTTTGACAGCCAGGTAAGCAGAGGTTGGGCAGGAGGCACGTTCCTCTTTTTTCTCCCCTTCCTTTTGTTTTTGCGACCAATGTTTTTTCCTGTGTTTTCCTTGCTTGGGGACTGGTCGTTTGTTGGCGCTTTCCCTAAAGGGGAGACTTCAAGGGGTTGCAATTCCCTGCACTCCTCTATTTCGTTCTGCTTAGTTGGTGATAGGCTCTCAGTTGGAGATAAACTCTCCAGATGTTGTGGTGTTGTATTTGTTTTCTCCTTTGCGAGTAAGGCTGGACTTCCTCTAGCTTGGGATGTGACGACAGCTATAGACAGTATGTCACTGAGAAGTGACGGTAGCATGGAGAGTTTGTCTATGATTGGGGCACAGGAACAGTCTTGACGAAAGAGTTTGTCGTTGAGTGCTGCTTCCTGTCCTCTTCTGATTAACCCATTTAGGTCGGCCAGCTTTGTGTCAATAGCAGATGTGAATTCTGCTAGGGTTTGAAGAACTGACAGCTGTAGGTCCATTTTATGCGACTGGTACTTTAAGGCTTCTGTTGAGTATTGCATAGTGCAGAGAATTGTTTCCCAGAGTACATCATTAGGTTGTTTACAGTTATCGCTGGCTTTTGCCTTTGTTCTGGTTGTATTAATTTGGGGCTTGTTGTTATATGAGGCTACTAGTTCCTCCCATTCTTGGGAGGCTAAAAAGGACATATCACAGTCCGAGTTATGGGTGTTCGCCGGGTTGGTCCTCGATAAGGGTTTTATGGCTCTTTCACGTTCCTCTTTCTCTGGGAGTGTTGTATCTTTTTGGAGCCAGTCTCTATTAGTTTGCGTATGTCTCTGCCATAAAATTGAGTCATTTCCATCTGGTCGTACTTCACGTACTTGAGCAGCCGGTCGTTGTGGTTGATTATGGGGAAATTGCAGCTGGGTAGTCTCTAAAGGACAAAAGTCATCAGTTGTTTGATTTTTGCGTTCTTTGATTATTAAGCTGTCTAAAGAGGGGGGACTAGCAGGTGAGAAAAGAGATTGTTCCGAAGTTTGGTTGAGTCGATTCTCAAGGACCTGTTCGTTTGCCTGATTGATGCTTGTGTCGGCATTTGGCAGTTGTGATGGTAAGTTGCGTGTAGGTATAGACTCCGGGGAGTGAGGGTCCTTTGGTTTAGTGGGGAGCTCATAAGGTCTGGTTATTGCTGTATTTTTTAGAGGGTCTTGCTTTAGCGTTGATAATAAGATTTGTTTTCCGTTTATTGGTTGCAATAGGGAACAGTGAGATTGTATTTGCTTTTGGTTTTTATCGATTTTATTGGCGAGGACCGCTATTTCCGGATTACCGGGTGGAGTGCGGACTTCTGTTGCTTCTACTAGACCTGAGTTTGAGTCTTTTGCCCTTTCTAAATTATCAAGGTTTACTAGGTCACGTTCTTTTGTAGGCAATGCGTTATGTAAATGCCTGTTATCTGATTCGTTTTGTTCAGGTTCTATTTGTAGTTTTGAGTTGATGTTTTGTGAGTCCGTTGAGTGGATTTGTACCACTGTTTGCTTTGGGTTTAATTTTATTTCGACTTCAGAGGTAGAATTTGGTTTAAAGTTACTTGGGTATAAGGGTGTTTGCAAGCCTTTAATGTCACTTGTCTTAGAGAATATTATGGATGCTGGGTCTTTCAGAAACGCAAACTTGGTGAAGATCTTGGGTTGGAAAGAATACAAGTTCTTTTGTTTGGGGGAGTCCTCTATATTTATTAAGCTCTTGTTTCCAGGGTTTAGGCGTGGGCCAACCATATGGGAGGACGGGTAAGTAGTTGCTGTATTTAGCTTTAGCGTTTCGTTTAGCGATGGCGCAGCTAACTTTGAATAGGTTTTGGGGGGGGTTTGACCTGGATTCCAGTTGGCTATCTGATCTTCCGGTAAAGTTGTTATATTGCTTGGGTTTAAATGTAGTATAGAGTTTCTGGTTGTCTCTAGCTTTGCGTTTTTTGCTTTCTGGATGTGCGATTCGTCATTGACAAAAACCTCAGGGCAACATTCGTAATTTCCATTGTCTAGCGTTTTTTTCCTTTTTGTTGGTTTTTTTGCTTTTTGTGCTTGTTTGGTGCTAGGTAAGTCTTTTCTTGTCCTACCGGATCTCATGTTTATCCCTGTTGTGGGCTTTTGGATTAAAATCCGATGAGCACTATATTAGCTGTGTTAATCTTGGCCAATTGATCCTGGCCTTAGTTTAGCTTGTTTGCATGCCAATTTTCTAGCGTCCAATAAAGTCAGCGCCCAAAGTCTACGCTTAGCCGTGGCCCAGGCCCTCCTCCGTTGTCCACTCTTATAGTTATCTTGCTATTTCTGTTGTTCTTATTATTGATCTTATTACTGTTTCCACATGTAGATTTAACAATAATAATAATAGCAGCTAAAGTTTCTCACCGGTTTAGGCAACGGGGGCTAAGCCTGTTGTCCTGGCTGGTTGGCGCCGTCTGGTGAACCTCCGTCCTCTGGGGGTTCTGGAGGTACCTTCTCTTCTCCTCTCCACACCTCTGCTCCTCTGTACCTCTACACGGCTAACAACTCAGTTGGCGGTGCCGTGGTTGGTGCGTTCCGGCACTGGCCAAATTTGGGCGCGGTTTTGACCCGGCGAGCCCCCTCAGCCTAACCTGAGGCAGCTGGCTGTTAGCTCGCCGAGAGTTCCCAAGCAGGCTGTCCGGCTTGAACCCAGAGCGTCTCCGAGGCAGCCCACAGCCCACTACTCGGGCCGCTGGTCGCGGATGTGAAGGGCTGCAGCTCCGGGGTTCGGGTTGAGGGCAGTCGAGGGCAGTTCGAGCAGTTCAGGGTCAGTTCGGGTCCTTTTTCCTCCGGACTGTCCTGTCTTTTCCTCCGACCTGACAATCAAACTGAGAGGTGGGGGAACTTGTGTTAGGTCAGCAGTTCACTCAGCCTACACCTCTCCCACCTCTCCCACCGGTGTCCTTTCTCTTCCCAGTTGTGAAGGAGGGCGTTTCTATTCAGGTCGCCCAAAACCCCTCGACCTCCTCTCAGGGACCAGCTAAAAAAGATAGGGGTAGACTGGTTGGTACTGTTTGGCCTGCTCTGATCACGGCCCCCAATAAAATAGGGCAAAAAAAAGGTACGATGCAAGGTGCCTACACAACTGATTTCCACCTACAGGAGGGAGGCGAAGGACCCTCGGCTAAAGAGGACCGGGCAAATGCAGCATTAGAAGATCTTATTCAAACACGCCTAGAGACCTTTGTTGGGACACTTAGAGAGGACCTGAGCACCTGTGTTAAGAACGTATTAGAAGGCATGCTGACTAAGCTCTCTGATATAGAGTCTAAACTAGGTGAACTGATGGACTACAAATTTGGGGTAAATGATAATACATTGGGTAATATGGCGCATGGTGCGCAAAATGTCCTATGTGCTCCACAGACAGGGCAGTTGCAGGGGACTATACATATTATCCAACCCCCGGGGGACCCACAACCTGATCCCAATAAGAAAGGGAATAATAAAAAGCGGTGGTAGTTGTCTGTTTATCAAAATCTTATAGGGCCCCACTTATCGTTAGAACCTCTTGTTCAGAGAGAGTTAAGTAAATCCCCCACACACGGGGTTGGTAATAAATGTAGGCTCCACTTACCCTGGGAGGCTACGCCTCTAACAGCAGTGTTAGTAGGGGTACCTTATCTTAAAGTTAACACAACTGAGTCCATGAACTGATTCGTAAGGTGACATTTTGTTGCACTAAGCTGTCAGATGGGGGGGCTAAAGCATCATCGTATATTATTATGGCCAGGCGGGTGGGATGGGTCGGTCAGGGTACGAAGATGGTTGAGGGTGACTGTATTATTATGAATTTTGATCAGATTAACGTAGCTGGGGAGCTTTTCCAAGAGTGAAGCAATCAAGGCCCGGGGGCATTAAAGCACTCCCTCTTGGTTATTTTTACAGACCAGCGGTGTTAAATCAGGTTAGAAATCATATACCCATGAATAGATACCCTCCAGAGCGAGTATATAATGGTCTGGGCAGTAAATGCGATAATAGGGAGGGTCACCTATTCGCTCTGAACCCGAACTACCCAACATCAAGTCTTTTAACGCCAGAGGTAGAAACCAGTGAGAGGGCAGTAAGGAATACCTTTGTAGCGGCAAATAGATTTTCCCCCCTTAGTCAGCCGGTTTCCAATGACTGACTAACAAAACATTCCCCTTTGTCTAGTTTGCATCAGTCTATTCAGGGATCCATAAGGATTATCGCCTCCATCGGGCTGTGCTCTGTTACATCTTGTAGAGTCTCTTCATGGGACAGCAGGGTATGGTGTCCCTGCAGGTAACGAAAAAACTGGGTATTATGAAGCTGAAATTCAGTCTGTAACTCTACAATGGACTTCACAGTAGCCAAACATCCCCCAATGTACAGAATGCCTATGCGGTCCTAGCCCTCAAAACTCTCCAACTCCGCCACCTGACTTGGGGGGGGGAGAAGTGAAGGGGGCTCCTGCATAAGCAAACACGTCCACCCTATACAGCGCGGGGCTGTCCTCCAGGCGAAGAGCATTGTCTTAGACATAGCTGCTAATGCATGGGGGATCTGCACCTCATACATCATATCAATAAGAGGTTCGTAACCAATAGAGGTGGTCTCTCGCTGGAAAGCAGGGTCTGACAATGCCTCTGGTCAGTCAGTTGTTTAGAACGAACAGTTGTGAGATGCAATAGCACTTGGCAGATCTCCTACCCCGAGCCCCACATCTTACGTAGACTGCACACACTTACGGAATGCAATATGGGGAATTCGGTTTGCCCATAAGAATGCTTGGTCTTTAGCTTTTAGCATGCGAAACCAGGAATTTAAGTGGGCATTTCATCCAGTGTGTCAAGTCTTTAGACATTCGGGTGAGCAGAGGTTTCAAGTTAAGGTTCCATGCAAGACCTGAAAGGAGAGAGATGTGGATGTCAAGGTAGTGGAAGCCAAGTTTACGGATTGGGAGTTGTCGTGGAAGTCCAACTTTACCGAGTCCCCGGATAGGGGCACTAATAGGGATTTAGCCCAATTTATCTGGAGTCCAGATGCTTCCCCATAGGAGTGTAAGATTTGAAAGAACTGAGGCCCCAATTCTGCATGGCTTGAAAGGAATACAAGAATATTGTCTGCGTAGAAAGCAATACAGACATCCTTGTCATCGCCTCAGTGGAACCCCCGAACTTCAGCATCGCAGATAACCCAGGCAGTCAGTGTATCGCCAAGACAAACAACGGGGTAAAGAGCTGGTAGCCCTGCCGTGTGCCACGTTAAATTGGGAAGGGGCTGGACAGCGCTCAGTTGACCCTGACCTGTTTACTGGGAAATGCTTACAGTACGCTTACATATGCTAAGATACAGGGACCGAATCCAAAGCATTCGAGCACCCCCATGGGGAAGTCCCAATCCAGAAAATCAAAAGCTTTCTCAACATCAAGAAGCGGAAGTAACGTCGGACCCAGTAGTTGCTGATGATGAGCCACAGCCACCTGCACCCTCCGTATACAATGTCTCGTGCCGCGGTGCAGGATGAATCCGCATTGGTCAGGGTGAATAAGCTTTGTGAGAACCGTGTGAAGCTATTCGGTAGTATTTTAGCGTACAGTTTCAGTTTGGCCTTTATCAGCAAAATGGGTGATAGGAGGAACAGTTCTCAGGGGGTTTCCCTCTTTGTTCAGAAGTACAATCGTGGTGAGGTCAAGCTCCGGTGCAAACCTCCATTTTTTAATGGCTTCTTCAAACATTGAGAGCAGCGGGCCAGCTATGCGTTTGCAATGTTTTTGATAGCATTGCAGAGGGAAGCCATCAGGGTCCAGAGTCTAAACCCTGATTTAAGTCCTTGAGGGCTTCCTCCAATTCCTCGAGCTCAAATGGGCAATCTAAATGTCTCCTATCAGATTGAGAGATGGTCGGCAGAGGGAGATTCGGGCGCTTTATGTACAAAGACTAGAAATAATCTGCAAACATGGAGGCAATAGTTGTAGCTTCATGGCAACCACACCATCTGGCACAACCAAGTACTGGGTGGCTAACCAGTACAGTAACTTGCTTTGCCAAACACATTTAGTAGAGGCCATCCATCATTTTGTGTCTATGCACAACTGCCTAAGCAGCCTCGCCTTGTAAATACGTAGTTTACAGGCCTTAGGGCCATTACTGTCCAGGTCCTCCCTCTTCTCAAGAAGGATCCTGAGCTCCACTTTTGTAATTGCTTGCAACCTCTTGCGCTCTCAGTTTCTGAGGAATGCCCTCACCAATCCTTTCATTTAGGCCTTTCCCACCACCCATAGTATGCCCAGAGAGGCCACTGAGCCCGAATTTGATTCTAGGTAGGAGCACATTTCCTGTGGTAGGAATCACAAGCAGTCCCTGTCCACCGAATGCCATGCTCTAAGCCGCCACAGCGGGTGATTCCCACCCTCATGGATCCTATGCAGAGCAGCACCAGAGAGGGATCCGAGATGGTATGAGCCCCTGTTGTAAGGAGTAAATCAGTGGCGGGGAGGAAAAACAAATCTATGTGAGATCGAGGTTTATGGGCTGAGGAGGTGTGCATATATTCCTTGGTGGAAGATTTCCACACATGCCATACATCGCAGAGGCCCAGTCTCGAGACCCAGCCAGTCAGTCTGATTTGCCCACCAACCAAACCCCCTCCGGGCTTCGAGAGGTCTAGTCGAGGGGCAATTACTCCATTAAAATCTCCCCCTATCAGTGTAGTTCCAGGCTGAAGCTCCCAGAGGCAGGTCTTAAGCAGGGGCGTAACACAGGCCCCCGCAGCCCCCGCGGTGCGGGGGGGCCCCCAAGCGCCAGGGGGCCCCCCTCAGCCAGAGAGCTCCTAATTGCGTGCCGAGGTTAGGTAGTGCTGTGCCAATACCAAGACACCCGGGCGGGGCCTACCCTTAGTAGTTGCGTGATTACTGGCTGTGGCGCCGCGAGGGCGGGGCTGACCTCACCTCACGAGGTCGGATTGAGGAAGCTGGGACTGAGAGGCGTGCCACGCACCGGCGAGCAGTTACTGTGTCCTGTCCGCGTCCCGGCGTGCAACCCCAAAAGTCAGTCAGTGCGCTGCAGCCTAGGGCTTCCAAGGTGGGGCCAGGGGTCGCTGGGGGGACATGTGCACTAATAAATAGATATGCTTGATCTTCCTAAACCCATTCTACAGCCACATATCTACCCTCAGGGTCATGAGCGCTCTGGAAGATACAAAGAAGGTTTTGTGGAGGATAATTGCTACTCCCCTGTAACTTGACTGGCATGAATTACTCTATCGTAGCCACCGTGGGCCAGGCACAGGCATTTAGTTCTCAAGAGGTGTTTTTCTTGTAGAAGCAAAACTACGGGGCTGTGGTGTCCAGACAACCCAAGCACTGCCCCTCTCTTAATGCTTTAGTTCATTCAATTGACTTTCCATGTCAGTACCATTAAACTCATACATGATAGGGTATGTGGTGCATGGATGAGATCTCGAGAGTATGTCCCCCGATCTGGAAACTTGACCAATTTGTGGTGTGGGGCAGTCATAGGCAGTCTAGATGGTTGGTGCCATCACTGCCATGTAAAAATGCTTGCATGGGGGAGCGTTCCTTGGCCGCGACCGGACATGGCTGCGCCGCTAAAGCAAGTAGCTGATCCGGTAATCTGTCCTTCATCCGGACCTGCAGACATATGCCCGAAACGTAAAGAACAGCAGAGACAGGCGTGATCGCCTGGGGGCGAAATCCAAGAATCTGGCGCGGAGTGTGATGCGGCTATGGTGGGCGGCGGCCTGCACGAAAGACGGCGTGTCACAGCCGCGGAAACGAGCGGCCCGAGAAGAGAATCGAGACGTCCCGCACCCAAAATCATCTGCCATGGGTGACGCAGAGGGAGCCCAGAATCACCATCCTCTGCGAAACCTTAGAAGGTTGGAAAGCAATGGCAGGAGGGAGAGAGCGGTGCCCGTGAGGATTCGAGTGAGGCTGCAGCAGCGAAGTGGGTGGAGGCCAGATCGGGCCTCATCGAGAACCGTAGCTGGGCCTCCAGAGACACCATAACAAACGCCGCGGGCGCTGGAGAACGGGTGAGGAGAAAACCACAGGCAACATGTGGCACGCCAGGCGTGTTCGACTACACCCTGCCCACCTACAGTGCTTGAGTGACTACGAGGAGGTCGGGACCCGCATCGGTCTCTGCATCCCAGCTGAAAAATTAGAGGCAGCCATCCCCCCACTCGATGTAAACAAGACTGCGATCGAAAAACAAGAAGCCCCAAGCGTCAGCTATACTCCAGACCAAGAGAACAAAATTACATCCGCCTCATTTCACTCTCTGAGGCTTGTAAAAAGATTGAAAAAATCCTACCTCCTGAGCTTTTGAAAACTGTTATCATTGCACTGGTACTTTCAAGGGTCGACTACTGCAATAGCCTCTATCTCACATCAGACTCTTTGAAGATGCTTCAGACTCATCAGAATGTAGCTGCACACTTCCTCTTCAAAATTTAAAAATATGAATCTGCTAGAGGAGCCATCAGGAACCTCCACTGGCTACCAGTCAGACAACGATGCAAGTTCAAGGTCTGGGGCCAGTCCGTTTTAAGGAGAACTCCCAGGGAGGACTCTTCGCTCAGGTTCTGCCATGAACCTGACTGTCCCGCCATTTAGGAGGACAACCTGGGGTGGGAAGAGCTTTTTCAGGACCACCGCTGTGCTCTGGAATAGCCTACGACTGACACTAAAAGCTGCTACCTTCTTGCTCGCCTTCAGGAAGGCCTTGAAGACCTGGCTCTTTTCACAGGACTAGCAGGCACATGGCCATCTACAAGAAATGCTGTTCTAACAGCCATGCTTTTACACCCACCCTCTATAGCGCCAAGACACCCTCGTGCATGAGTTTGCGCTTTACAAATCATATTCATTCATTCATACTTCAAATCAGAGGGGCTTACAAAACAAAAAATCCTGGACTTAAAAGGGGCAACACCCACAGAAGCCACAGTGCGCATTGAGTGAAGGGTGCCAGCTCTGGCACTGAAGAAAGTGCGAGGAGCGCAACCCACAGTGGAGGGGACCAGCCATTCCTCCGGGTTTCTCCCCTTCCCTCCCCCAAAAGGCAGGGTCAACAAATCAGGCCACTAGAGTACAAAACCATAGAACACCTGGGCCACGCTCCTGTGTAAACCCACCAGAGGACTGACCCCATGAATCTGGTACAGATCAGAGGAGACAGAGCCCCCACAAACACAGCAAGAAGAGATGGTGAAACCAAAGTGGCCGGGGGCTTGCCAGTCTAATAAAATGGACAATTATGCGGTCCTGAAACACCCCATAACAGCAGAAGGAGAGGCAGCGGCAGGACCCTCACTAGGAGCAATCATCGCACAAATAGTAGACCTTAAAGGTATGCTAGAACCAAAGATAGACTTGGTGACAATGGAGGTCATCTTGATTTGAGTGGATCTACAGAAACTAACCAAAAATGGTCACAATGGCAGAGACCCAAATACTCCAACTCCAATCCACATCCAAACGTCTGGAGGCCCAAGTACAGTCCTTGACACACCAGGCCACTGGCGGTTAAACCCGAAGACCAAAAAGGGAGAGCGAGAACAAACAACACCCATGTGGTAGTGGTCCCAGAGGGGGCCGAGGGTCAGAGTGTGGACCTCTTCCTGGAAGACTTTATAGTAAAAACATTGAGACCTACAAGACTGTCCACATTTTTCTCGATTGATAAGGCCCACTGAGCGCGGATGCCCCCGCCCAAGCCGGGTGCTCCTCCACGAACAATAATCGCCAAACTCTTCAACTATCCCAACGAGACGCGATCCTCCAAGCTACTAGGATAGAGGCATCATACACTTTGAAAATACACATATCTACTTTTTTCCAGACTTTACACTACAAGTACAAAAACAACGGAGGAGCTTTGAAAGCGGCAAGCGTAAATTGCAAGAGAGACATTAAATACATGATGCTCTTCCCTTCCAGACTCCGCATAATATCAGAGGGCACGAAAATGGACTTTACTACACCTGAGGAAGCATGGGAGTGGCTGGAGGGGTGGTGTATTGCCCCCGACGAGGGATCAAAGGACTGAGGCCCCCTAGAAGAGAATTAAACCGTGATGGTAATACACAAGTGTGACAAGAACACTGGGTGACAGGAGCCCCACTGGAAGCGCGATACAACGATGATGAGACACAGAGAGCAGAATGAGGGCGAGACATCCAAGAGACACCGCATGTTAAAGGCAGGGCTCGAGTTCCAAAACTAATCCAAATGGGGACAATGATATTAAGCTAATAGGCCCCTATCTGCAATTAGCAAATACTCCAAGGCAGATGTCTAGATGGTTAACCACAGATTGAGTTAAGAAAGGGTCTTAGATAAGCTCAATTGCTTATACCTATTCAGCGTGGCTTAAGCAACCCCCCAGTAGTGTAATTAGTGCTAACTGTTAATGGGGCGACAGGCTGTCTACAAGTTGGGAAGTTGGGGAAGTAATAGCCGATTCAGCAGGGAGGGGGGAGGCGGGTGACAGTTGGGGATTTGGGGTTCCAGTTATAATGTTAGTTTTTAAAATTTAGCGCGCATGCAAAATTGAGGAGGCTCAGACACCACGTATCACACTAGTACCCCGGGACACGGGAAGCTGTAGAAAACCAGGTGGGGAGGATAGAAGGCAGTATAGGCCCACACCGCGATGGCACTCAATAACAGAATGAGAGATGTAAAAACCTGGAACTTAATTGCTCAAATGGTAGAATCAAGCAGACAGTCATACAATTTATCAAAAGACACGCCCCAGAAGTTATCCGAAGATGTCAGCATCCCACTGCCAAACAGTACACACCTATCTGCAGCGTACAGAAGCCTTTTGAGACTGGGCTACATACTCGCACAGACAGGGGGCCTGGGGGACTTCACAGAGGCTACACACGTGTTAAAGGGGGTGTCAGACCACACACCCGTTGAGGTGGCTCTGAGGGGCTCCCAGAGGGGCCATGCCCTACCCTCAAGGATAGATCCATGGTACCTAATGGACAAAAGATTGTTAGCAGATATCAGGAAAGGGGTTGACCACTTCTTCACTGAAAACAAGGGCTCAGTGAACTCTAAGGACACACTATGGGAGGCCGTCAAGGTAGTGTTGCGGGGATCTGCACAGGCTATGGTTGGGGCGTCCAGGAAAGAGGCAAAGCTAAAATTATAGCTCTAGAGTCCAAGATATCCAATATAGAAGCTAGCATAGTGGAAATAGGAGAGACAATATCAGAATTGAAGCACCAGCTCCAACTGCGACAAAAAGAGTTGAGGGACATACCAGAAGGTAGTGCAAGGGTGCAAGCCTTGGCCACTCAGCACAGAATATATGAGGTGGAAAATAAGGCAAGCAAACACCTAGCGTGGCTAGATAAAGGGAGAACAGGTAATAGATGGGTCCCAGAGATTATAGATGCAGAGGGGCAACATCACTAGAATGGGGAGGAGATAGCAGAAGCATTCGCTACTTACTACGAGGAGCTCTATACTACAGTGTTATGTTAACATTTCTTGCTATAGCCCATCTCGGCGCTGCTGGGGATCCTAACAGGTAATACATACCAGATGGATTCAGAATAAGTAGGTTTTTAGTAGTTTCCTAAATTTACAGTATGTGGGGGTGGCTCGCAGGGTTAGGGGAAGTTTGTTCCAGTATCTTGGGGCAAGATATGATAAGGCCTTTCCCCAAGTGTGTATTTGACGGATACGGGGAACACACAGTAGGGTTTGGTTGCTGGATCTAAGATTGCGGCTAGGGATTGTAAGCCGTTTTTATTCTGGAGCTAAAGCGGGCCTCTGCCTTTTAAGGCATTGTACGGGAGGCAACAGATCTTAAAATGGGAACGCTTCTTCCCTGGTACTCAATGCAGTTCCTTCAGCAAAGTTGCTGAGGGAGTTCCTGAAGGGCAGTTCAGAATAAGCCTGGCCGCAGTGTTCTGGACCACCTGGAGTTTGGAGAGCAGTGATTCACTAGCTTCTGCCAAAAGAGCATTTCCATAGTCCAATCTGCTTATCACCATAGCCTGGACCAGTGTTCTACGGACTGTTGTGGGGAGAAAGGGGAAGATTCTGAACAAAAGGCGCAGATTGTAGTAGCAAGCGCTTGTAGTTGCCGCAATCTGGTCTTTCATCATTAATGCTTGGTCTAATTTTATCCCCACAATGCCTTACAGTTGGTTTGGGCACAGGGATGGCACCCAATTGGTGGGGCCACCAGTCGTCTGACCAGATGGAGGGGGCTTTACCAAGCAGCATAATCTTGGTCTTTTCTGGGTTTAGCTGGAGGCAGTTCTCAGTCATCCAGTTGGAGATTGCTAGCATTCCTGATGCAAATTTTTAGGTCTTGGCCTAGAGTAAATATCAGCTGGGTGTCATCATCGTATGATATATTCTCAAAGCCAAAGTGCTCTGCAATCTTTGCTATGTGACCACCAAAATGAGCAGTGAACACCCAAATGAAGGAGGAATGTACAGATTTCATGCGAGATATATACGCTTACCAAAGCTTACTGCCGACAATATGGAAGTGCTTGAGGGAGAACAAAGCAAAACCAAAGGGGATGATGGACGGAGTGTTGAACATTGCAAGCACTCACCCCCAGTCAACTGATCTGGGTTTAATCCATCATTCTTTAGCTCACTCCGCCACCCCAGTTCAGACATGGCCATATGCAAATCAGTCTGACCCAGTGCCTCATGAACAGTCTAGCCCGAACTGCCAAGCCATGTCTTCCCTGGGCTGGAAACAAGCATTCTGGGACCGGTTTCTGGCTAATCAGCCGTCATCAGCCAGACTAGCTTGAATCCAGTGGCAAAGTGAGCAAGGGACCCACGTCTGGGCATACCCTACCAACTTAGGGTGAACAAAGCAAAACCAAAGGGGATGATGGACGGAGTGTTGAACATTGCAAGCACTCACACCCAGTCAACTGATCTGGGGTTAATGCATCATCATTCTTTAGCTCACTCCGCCACCCCAGTTCAGTCATCGCCATATGCAAATCAGTCTGGCCCTGTGCCTCATGGGAGCAGTCCAGCCCGAACTGCCAAGCCATGTCTTCCCTGGACCGGAAACAAGCATCCTGGGACCGGTTTCTGGCTAATCAGCCATCATCAGCCTGGTTAGCTTGAATTCAGTGGCAAAGTGCTAGAGGGAGACCTGACTTTTGAGGAAATCGTAATGAGACTCAATACTTATAATCAGAAATAGCAGCGGGCCCAAACAGCCTACTAGTGGGAATTTTCAAATGTACATTGAGCAAAACCTCAACTCATTTACTGGCCATGCTGAGGGAGGTGGGAGGGAAGGGTGCCTTGCCCGCGACCAGAGAACAGCATTGATGGTGGTTATCCCCAAAGAAGGGAAGCCGCTGACAAGTTGCGATTCCTACAGGACAACTTCCCTACTCAACTATGAGGTGAAGTTACTAGCTAAGATGTTGGCCATAGGCCTAAGTAACATAATCACCTCTTTGGTACACCCGGATCAATTGGCTTTCATGCCCCGTTGGGCACCAGACAACCTTTAGTACTTGGGGTCCTCCACGCAACAGGTGGAGGCGGAACAGGTCCTGCGGCCCTCCTGTCCCTGCATACAAGGATGGCTTTCGACATGTGGAATGGACTATCTCTTCGCTGTGCTGAGCCACTTGGGGTTCATAAAGAAATTTTTAGGCTGGGTGAAACTACTTTACCATCAGCCTTTGGTGAGAGTTCCGAGTCAATGGCACAGTGTCGAGAGAGTTTCCCATGCGGAAAGGGACAAGACAGGGTTGCCCCCTTTCACCTCTGTTATGCTCTGGCTCTGGAGCCACTTGCTGCCTGGATAAGGCAAGACCCCTGATTTGGGGTATTTAGTGAGTGAGGAATGGGAATATCACATTTCCCTCTACATGGACGATCTATTACTATATGTCTCCAAACCAAGGCAATTGTTAGATAGGATACTCCAGATCTTAGCCATCTTTGGGGATTACTCAGGATACAGAATTAACTGGGATAAATCTCTTCTGTTCCCACTGACGGGTGGGGTCCCTGACCTTACCACCAGATGCAAGGTCCCAGTGGAGACACAAGGTTTTAGGTACCTAGGAATTGACGTGATCAGCGACCCACAAGACTTACAAGACTTCTACCACAGAAAGCTGGTGCCTCAATTAGAGAGATTCATAAATGATGTGAGGCGTTGGTGAACACTCCCACTCATGCTAATGGGTCGAGCAGCCCTATACAAAATGATGACACTCCCCCGCCTCTTATATGTTGTGCAAAAAACACCATACAAGATCCCTCAGGGATTTTTTCAAAGGGTGGAGACGGAACTACGCTCTTTAATCTGGAGCGGTGGGAGCCCACCCATAGGACTTTGCAAACTGCAAAAAGAGGTGTATGAAGGAGGCTTAGCCATCCTAGATGCCAAAAGTTACTTTTGGGCCTCACAACTGGTTTCCGTTAACAACTGGATGTTCAGGGATCGGACGGACCCAACGTGGAGGGTAGATAGGGCAGCAATGGAAGAAAGAGGGTGTCTTCCCCTGTTGTATGATGCACGGCGACTCAAAGGGCTCCCAACTCACACACGAACGGAAGTAAAAGTGTGCACTGCAGCAAATAAATACCTAGGTTGGGAAGGGAAACTTACAAAAATTACCTCACTCTGGGACTGTAGCTTGCTTTGTGATATGAAGGAGTTAAAGAACTTTGATAAATGGAAACTTCTGGGATTGGAGTCACCAGGGGACATATGGAGAGACCAGGCATACATTACATTTAACACATTACAACAGGAATATGAAATGGGAACAGGTGAGTGGTTAAAATACTTACAGCTGGGCCATGCCCTTTGGAAACATATCACCAAGAGGGGAAGGGGGGGGGGAGGTGGATTTGGAAGAGTCATCCCCCCTGGAAGATAGTCTATTGACGCCCCCCTATCATATCATTAATATACAAAAAGCTAATAACTCCCCAGACTTGCTCGGACTACTAAGGACAACATGGAGGGTGACTTAGGAACCCTTGATGATGACGACTGGGTGGAAGCCCTACAGAGCCAGCAATACGATTCAGACTCAGATTGATCCAAATAAAAATCCTACACCGGACATAAAACTGTAAAAAAGACACTATATTGCATGGGTCAAACGGAGACAGGGCAGTGCCAGAGGGGCTGCAACCAAGAGGGGATGTCCTACCATATTTTGTGGGATTGCCCGATTATACAATACTATTGGCAAAAGATGGGGAGGATCATGGCCATAGATGTGGGAATTAAGGTCCCACTGGAACCCAGGTGGTTCCTATTACATATTTCAGATGAGGAAATCTGGCCAAGACATGCAAAAACCTTGCTGAGCCTGGCGTCAATGGTGGCAAAGTGAAACATAGCCAGATTCTGGGGTGTAGCTTTCCCCCACGTGTAGTGGAATGGAAATTCGATTTAGATTGGTGTAGATTAGCAAAGAATATACTCGAGCAGGGGCTGCCCAGAGAAATGGGGACAAATCTGGGGAAATTGGCAAGCTTATAGGGGATTCTAGGGGGCAGAGATCTACTGATACCAGACCACACCCACACCATCCCTACAAGTTCCTCACTTCACAAAGTGTTTACTTAGGGAGATAACTGACCACCAGCATTACAAGTAGACTCTCAAACGTACGGAGGAGAAGGGAGGGTACAACGGAAAAAGATGTCCAGCCTATTCTTAAGATACTTGCCTGTGCTGATGTCTTGTTCCAAATTTTTGTGGCCGGACTCTCCGCGCCTCACCAATATTTAAATTCAAAAGGCGGAGAAAGGAACCTATTAAATAAAGGATATGGTGTTACTGCCTAAAGTATAAACAAAGTGGAAGGCCACACCATATATCATAAGAGGCTCTCACTGGCAGCCGATCTCCCCATGAGCATTGTTTTCAAATGAGATCTGGAACTAACAGGGCAGGGAGTAGGGAGATGTTCACCATCCGCTGGGAGTTCTCCCCTCCGTGGAGGGGTAAGATTGTCGGAGTCTGAGGCTGTCCTGATTAGATCCCATCGTTTGCGGACCCTTCGCGTCTGTTCTGCCTCTGGGGTCAGACCTGCAGGGAGCGCGTTCCCGGCACATTGCCACCCCAAGCACCTCAACTGGATCACCCCTGTGGGGTTGCTGTTCAGTAAGCCAGTATCAAGCGACCTACTGAGTTTTGAAAACGAATGATTTTGAGCAATGCAGCACTTTTAACTTTGCCAGAATCCACAGCATATATTGAAGATTCATGGCATGCAGTTTTTGCTTTGCAGCCTCAAAGGATTTGCATTGCGACTGCACACGTTTAGTGTGGTCTGGAAAGATCCTTATTTTGGCTGAATCATAGGTGTCTCTATGGTCTAAAATCTTGCTAATCATCTGGCATGAAGACATGTCCAGTGGTGGAGGTTGTAACGCCCTGAACGTCTCAGGATCGTTTAACAGACACGACAATGAGGACGCAACCACTAGTGAAGGGTTAGTTGTTTTAATGAAGGCAAATATAATACAAAGGATAAACACGTTATAGTCACTGGAATCCTCCAGGCTAAGTACGTTACCAGCCCACAGCACGGATGGTCCTAACCGTCCTCTGCATATACGCCGGTCCCGGCGTATGCCAACAGGGGGCAGAAATGAAATGGCCGACAATGCCAATCGGTAGGCTGTGAGGGGCACGAAGAGTGTTGGGGAGAATCGAGGAGTCAGGGAAACACCCAGCCGGGGTCTCTACCTGAAGGGAGCAGCCGCTCAACCTCTTCCTCAGACTGCACCGGGACGCGGAGTCACCTCCTGGTGATGCGTCACCGATACCCCAATCACAAGCAAGAAGACTGAACCGAGAGCAGCCGCTCGATCGATCCTGTGGACTTCCGAGTCTGTAACGCGGCAAACACCTCCTGGTGTGCGTTACAGCTGGCAGTCCCTGTGTCTCTGGTCGGGCTGGGAGTTACGACTCCAACCAGCAAAAGCGCCACTGCGCTTGGACTCAGCCGAGTCAAAAAGCGAAGCTCAATGGTTGACCGGTAGAGCTTCCGGGTCCTTCACAGGTGACGATGGGGCAAGACACGGCCCAGGGAGTAACGACTCGACCTACCTCCGTTCTTGCCTTACTGGAGCACCACTCCGGAACACTGCTCCTCACGAAGCAGGTACGTCGGTGTGAACACAATATCCGACAGCGTTGTACCTCCCGGTTCCTCCCTTTATAGGGCGTGTTTTCCTTGAGTTATGTAACAGCTCTCCTGTTTACATAAGGGCGTGTTTCCTTGAGTTATGTAACAGCTCTCCTGTTTACATAAGGGCGTGTTTCCCTTGAGTTATGTAACAGCTCTCCTGTTTACATAAGGGCGTGTTTTCCTTGAGTTATGTAACAGCTCTCCTGTTTACATAAGGGCGTGTTTCCTTGAGTTATGTAACAGCTCTCCTGTTTACATAAGGGCGTGTTTCCCTTGAGTTATGTAACAGCTCTCCTGTTTACATAAGGGCGTGTTTTCCTTGAGTTATGTAACAGCTCTCCTGTTTACATAAGGGCGTGTTTCCCTTGTATGACAGGAATTCTTGACAGTACATCCTCCCTCTCAGCGGCTCCCCACGGGTCCAGCGCTGGCAGGAAAACGCCGATGGAACAAGGAGACCAAGCGCGGAGCATGAACCCCTTCAGCCGGTTCCCATGAATGCTCCTCCGGGCCATAGCCTTTCCACGCAACCAGGTACCACAGCTTCCCCCTGCGCCATTTGGACGCCCGTATGCCCGACACTTCATACTCCACCTCCGACTCCACGCATACCGGCCGAGGTGTCCCAGACGGCTTGGAGGGTGCTGGTGTGAGCAATGATACATGAAAGACAGGGTGTATCCGCAATGACTGGGGCAAGCACACCTTCACGTTCACGGGACCCATACACTTGGTAATTCGATAGGGGCCCATGTACTTGGGATGGAACACACTGTTCTTTCGAAACCTCATGTTTCTTGTGGATATCCAGACGTAGTCTCCAGTGCGGTACAGTGGCCCGGGCCTTCTCTTCCTATCTGCCGCAGCCTTGTATCTTCTCTTGGCCTCTATTAGGACAGCCCTTGAGCGCATCAATGTGTCTTTTATGTGTGCCACCCTGTCCGCTGTGGCGGGAATCCTGTCCTCTCTGAACGGATGTAGAAATGGCAAGAACCTGGGATGTTGGCCATAGTTGCTATAGAACGGAGATGACTGTGTGGAGCTGTGAGTGGCGTTGTTATAGGCTATCTCTGCAACCCATAGCAAGTCGACCCATTCTTCCCTGCCCTGGTCCACAAAACATCGCAGATACTGTTTGAGCGTTTGGTTCAGGCGCTCGGTTTGGCCGTCCGTTTGAGGGTGGTAGCTGGTGGACAGGGCGGTCTTAACATGCAGCACAGTGCACCAAGTCTTCCAGAATTGCGCAGTAAACTGCGACCCCTGGTCCGACACGATCACCCCAGGTAATCCATGCAGTCGTACCACATTCTTTAGGAGTAGTGACGCCAATTCCCCGGCCGTAGGGACTCTCTTGCAGGGGATGAAGTGCCCCATTTTCGTCAAGTAATCCACCACCACCAGTATTGCCGTCATCCCCTGGTCTACCGGTAGGCCCACCACGAAGTCCAGTGATATGCTATCCCATGGTCTATCCGGGGTTGGAAGTGGATGTAAGAGCCCTTGGGTTCGGCCATGGTCGGCCTTCATGGTAGCACACGTAGGACACTCCTGTCCCCACCTCCTGACATCCACTCTCATGGTTGGCCACCAGAAATGCCGTCCCATGCTAGCCACCGTTTTTTCAAAGCCCAAATGACCTGCGCATGGAGAGTCATGGCACCAGATGAATGCTTGTTTCCTTAGCCTAGGCGTGGGTATCAATAGGCACCTGCCCTTCAGGGGTATCCCGTCCTTCAGCTGCCATTCTCTGTGACTGAGGAGCCACCTCCGCCATGCGAATGACCTGATCCCTCTCTTTATTCCCCTCAGGAAAGTGTCCGGTTGGATAACCCCCAATACCATCCTCGGGGAAATGATGGAACGCTCGGTCGCAGGCAATGGTTCCGTAACTGCAGATTGACGGGACAGGGCGTCCGCCTTTCGGTTTTCCGTCCCCGGCCGATATGTGATGCGGAAGTTGAACCCCGCAAAGAAGATCATCCACCGCAGCTGCCTGAGAGAAAGGTGTCTAGTGGCCGTCATGAACTGTAGGTTCCGATGGTCCGTGTACACCGATACCACATGTCTTGCCCCCATCAACCAATGCCTCCATTCGGTGAAGGCGTCCTTGATTGCGAGAAGCTCCTTCTCCGCAATATGGTAGTTGCGTTCGGCGTCGTTGAGTTTGCGGGACATGTACGCAACGGGATGAAGCACCCCTGTGTCGTGGTTGCGTTGGGACAAGATAGCCCCCAGCGCCACATCCGACGCGTCCGCTTCCACCACGTAGGGGAGATCCGGATCGGGGTGAGCCAACACCGGCGCCTTACCAAAGGCGCTTTTCAGGGCCTCAAAGGCTTTGTTCGCTTCAGGGGACCAGACAAACTCCTTGGACTTCCTCAGTAGCTGTGTGATTGGGGCCACCACTCCTGAAAATCCATCTATGAACCGCCTGTAAAAGTTGGCGAAGCCAATGAAACTTTGGACGTCCTTCACGCTTTGGGGCACCGGCCATTCTTTCACCGCCTTGATCTTTCGTTCTGCCATCTCCTGTCCCTCTGGACTCAGCATCACTCCGAGGAATTCCACGGATGTGACGTGGAAGTCACACTTGCTGAGTTTACAAAACAGCATGTTTTCCCTCAGCTTTTGGAGCACAGCTTTGACGTGGTGTACGTGCTCCTCCACACTGGACGAATAGATGAGGATGTCGTCGATATATACGACCACGTAGATATCCAACTCCTCTCTGAATAACTCATTCAAAAAGTACTGAAAGGCTGCCGGGGCGTTGCACAGACCGAACGGCATGACGAGGTACTCAAAAAGGCCGAACCTGGTCTTAAAGGCGGTCTTCCACTCGTCTCCGTCCCTCATGCGCACCAGATGGTATGCCCCTTTCAAATCCAACTTGGTGTAGATACGAGCTTTCTTGACCTGTTCCAGAAGTACACTGATGAGAGGCAAGGGGTACCGATTTTTTATGGTTATCGCATTCAATGCCCTAAAGTCCACACAGGCTCTCAGCTCCCCATTAGCCTTCGGGATGAAGAAGAGTGGCGAGGCGGCCGGAGACTTGGACGGGCGGATGAATCCTAGCTTGAGGAGTTTATCCAGGTACCCCCGGAGATGCACGTTTTCAGGCTCCGTCAGGGCATACAGCCTGCCGCTGGGAACGCTGGCCCCTGGCACCAGGTCGATCTGGCAGTCAAACTGTCTATGTGGTGGTAGCACTTCCGCCTTCACCTCATCAAATACATCCTCAAAACTGTGATAAGCCTGGGGGAGAGCCACATCTTTTTCTGCCGCTGTAGCCACCGTCTGACTCCCGCTCTCATCTGCGTCAAGGGATTCCGTTCTTATTCCACAATGCAGGATGCAATACGGTGACGTCATTTCGATGCGATGTGTTGGCCAATCCACAAAGGGGTTGTGTTTCTGTAGCCACGGCAATCCCAATATGACGCCATATTGGGGCGCTCGGATGATGTTAAAATCGATTTGTTCCAAATGGTTCCACCCATATCTCATCGGAAGGACCCCCGTGTGCTGCCCGATGGGCCCCGTCACCAATCGCCTTCCGTCTACAGCATAGACGTCTTCGGGTACAGCTTTGGGAAGAAGCACTAGCCCTAGCCTGCATGCCTCGTTGTGGTCCATAAACATGCCAGTGGCCCCTGAATCCACCATGGCCACAACAGGTATCCACTGGTCATGCACTCCCACGTGCACCGTGATAAACAGGTGTCGTTGTCCCTTAGTGACCGAGTTGGAAAGTGAAGGGATGGATGAGTGACTCCGAGAGGCCCCTTCTCTGGTCTTGGAGTCCTCTAGTTTTCCGCCGGTATGTCCACCACGGCTGTTACCGACCGGTTGGCCCGATAACGTGACGTCTTCGGTTTGGCAGGGCATTCACGTACGTAGTGGCCTTTTTTGCCACAATATAGGCACAATCCTTGTTTACGGCGTGACTCTTTCTCCGTGGCTGTGAGGCTCGCTCGTATTGCGCCGATGTCCATGGGTTCTCCCTTGGATGCGGTGGAAGTTTCAGGACTTCCCACCGTCACATAGGATGGAAGGGATTTTCCTTTTCTCCCATGATCCCCCTTTCTTTCACTTAGCCTATGTTCCAGCCGTAATACCAGGTTGATAAGGCCCTCACATGTCTTGGGTTGAGGGTCAATATGAGCCACGGCGTCCTTGAGCTCATCGCACAGCCCTTGATGGAAGAGCGCCGTCTGTTTAGCAACAGGCCACTTGGTTTCCGCAACCAGCCTTCGGAACGCGTTGAGATACTGCACCAGGTCGTTGGATCCCTGTCTCAACTCAAGCATTTCACGGTCCGCCGTGTACGAGTCAGCCCTTCTGTCGAATACCTTCAGGAATTCCTCGCGAAAAGCACCCCAATCACATAAGAGGGGGTCGTCCCTGCTCACCAGAGGTACGGCCCATTGTGCCGCGTTTCCAGCCAAATAGGATATAAGGAAAGCCACACGAGGCCTGACTCGTGGGGAACGCCTTTGGTTTGCACAATAAATGTAGCGCCACTTGTGTGAGGAATACCTGCACTGTGTTAGGATCCCCACTGTACCTCTCTGGTGTCGCCAAGGGGATGGCTACCGGCATTTCCACTACTACCGCAGGGGTCTGATTCGTGAGGGAGGTGCTGGGCGTGAGCGGGTCCAATTGGATAGCATCCAGTCTGGCTTTTACATCGGCTGTTTCTTGCCTAGAGGCAGCCACTTCAACTTGCATGGCCGCTAAAGCAGCCAGCACATCATCAAGTGTTGCCATGTCTGTTATCGACCGGGAGACAGTTAGTGTTATTAAGGTCGGATATTTTGTAACGCCCTGAACGTCTCAGGATCGTTTAACAGACACGACAATGAGGACGCAACCACTAGTGAAGGGTTAGTTGTTTTAATGAAGGCAAATATAATACAAAGGATAAACACGTTATAGTCACTGGAATCCTCCAGGCTAAGTACGTTACCAGCCCACAGCACGGATGGTCCTAACCGTCCTCTGCATATACGCCGGTCCCGGCGTATGCCAACAGAGGGCAGAAATGAAATGGCCGACAATGCCAATCGGTAGGCTGTGAGGGGCACGAAGAGTGTTGGGGAGAATCGAGGAGTCAGGGAAACACCCAGCCGGGGTCTCTACCTGAAGGGAGCAGCCGCTCAACCTCTTCCTCAGACTGCACCGGGACGCGGAGTCACCTCCTGGTGATGCGTCACCGATACCCCAATCACAAGCAAGAAGACTGAACCGAGAGCAGCCGCTCGATCGATCCTGTGGACTTCCGAGTCTGTAACGCGGCAAACACCTCCTGGTGTGCGTTACAGCTGGCAGTCCCTGTGTCTCTGGTCGGGCTGGGAGTTACGACTCCAACCAGCAAAAGCGCCACTGCGCTTGGACTCAGCCGAGTCAAAAAGCGAAGCTCAATGGTTGACCGGTAGAGCTTCCGGGTCCTTCACAGGTGACGATGGGGCAAGACACGGCCCAGGGAGTAACGACTCGACCTACCTCCGTTCTTGCCTTACTGGAGCACCACTCCGGAACACTGCTCCTCACGAAGCAGGTACGTCGGTGTGAACACAATATCCGACAGCGTTGTACCTCCCGGTTCCTCCCTTTATAGGGCGTGTTTTCCTTGAGTTATGTAACAGCTCTCCTGTTTACATAAGGGCGTGTTTCCTTGAGTTATGTAACAGCTCTCCTGTTTACATAAGGGCGTGTTTCCCTTGAGTTATGTAACAGCTCTCCTGTTTACATAAGGGCGTGTTTTCCTTGAGTTATGTAACAGCTCTCCTGTTTACATAAGGGCGTGTTTCCTTGAGTTATGTAACAGCTCTCCTGTTTACATAAGGGCGTGTTTCCCTTGAGTTATGTAACAGCTCTCCTGTTTACATAAGGGCGTGTTTTCCTTGAGTTATGTAACAGCTCTCCTGTTTACATAAGGGCGTGTTTCCCTTGTATGACAGGAATTCTTGACAGAGGTGCTGCCACCAATCTATGGCCACGTCCTTTTAGAAAGTAGGCAGAAATGGACACTGGTGGCACCCAAGTTATAAGCCATTGTTCCAAAAATTTCTCAGGTTGGTGCCTTCAACTCCTTCTGGGAAGCCTAAAAAGGTAAATTGCTCCACCTGGAGTGATTATCAGCATCCTTATGAAAAGTAAATTGCTCCACCTGGAGTGATTCTACCCATCCTCAAGACACTCCTCCATGGTCCAGCATGTGCTCAGCAGACAGGTCAACAGGCAGGTCACCTTGGCCTTAAGTCCATGTACAGTGTCCTTTAGGTCCGAGATGCATCTTTCGCCCGAGACCGCAGTCCTCCACATTGCGAGGTACTGACGGAGCAAAGCAACATCAACCCCCACCTAATTAATCTTGGCCTCTAGTGCCACACTGGATACCTGAATCACCTGCAGGATTACGTTGTCATACATAGCAGCTGAGTAGCGCTGAGGTGGGCCTCCATCCCCCATGGTCTTTGTTGCTTTGTGTGGTAGCGCCATGAATTTGTATATTTTGGTATGGGTATGCGAGGTGGAGGGTCTGTCGTGCCCTCTCTCTTTTTGTCCAGTGAGTGCCCTAAACTAGAACCAATCACAATTCCTGTTACCTAAAGAAGGCAAAGACAGGGCCAGGCGGCGAGGGACCCCAATCCCGTCAGTTCTAGTGGGGGCTCCTCCGTCCCAGTAGTCCAACCAGTGGGGGGGGCTGAACTGGCATAGCCCCACAGGCAACAAGCTCAGTTCTAGGTCCCACTCAGGCCTTCCATCACCGCATTTCAGTGCAGGATCAAGTAGCCGGGATGGTTCACTGTTTGCAAGGGAGAGGGCAACCCCCTGCTCGCAAGGTAGTCGCATGCCAGGGAGAGGCAGAGGGGTCTCGGAACAAGCAGAGCAGTGATTGATACCTCAGCAGCCTCTGGTGATATAGGGGGTGCCCTCCCCTCCCCACCCCACGATACTACGCCCCCCTTCTCCCCTCACCTACTGGAAAAGTTATTGCAGCGTTCCTCCTGGTCAAGTCATTAGTCTGATTGAAGGTTTGCTGGCTGCAGCACCTCCTGAGCCAATCCACCATGCCCGCCTTTTCAAAGCTGTGCATTCTCCCCTAGGGTAGGGTTGTCGGGCCTGTCTTTGTTCACCCAGGGCCCTGATGCAGCAAAAATCCAAGGCACCACAATGTTGCAGGGCCCCCACGGGCGACTATGGCGCTCTGGAAAAGGACGCTGGGACCTCAGGATACCACCAGGGATGCCGCTATGTTGCAGATGAACCGCACTCTTGGCTGAGGGTCACCGTAGGCAGTGGAACGGCCTCTTTAGCCCTTCAGGATTACATCTTGGGTTGGCGTGCATCCCCCGCACCTCTCAACAATGCCAACAGGGCAGTTTGGTCAGGGCCAAGAACAGGATGCTGGTCGATATAGGTGCCATGCTCGGGAGCGCAAGTGAGAACGTCCGCCATCTTGGCCTCTCCGGCAGGCATTGAGTTTTAAATTATTGACTTTCATCCACTACTGCACTCTCAGAATTACCACTTTTAACAGCCTTAAACAGAGCTGCATTCTGGCTCCCTTACTTTTATTCTCGTTATATTTCAGATTTGTCTCTTTTTCTGGTCAATGCTAAGGGTTTGCCACCAAAGTTGTGCTTTAAACCAATTACTTATTTAATATATTTTTCTTTAACACCAACAGGTCTGCAATCACAGCTAATACAGCTATAGAATTTCAACAGAGATAACTTAAAAATAAACTTGGGGAAAACTAGGATTATGTACTTTGGTAAGCCACAGAATCAACTAAAATGGGAAATCAATGGCAAATGTATTGAACAAGTGACCACATATGATTGCTTAGGCCTAACAATGGACAAAAAAATTGCCTGGTCAGATCATATTTCCAATAAGCATAAGAAGGCAAATATTACTGTCAAATCATTGCAAAAATTCTCTAAAACCTATGGTGGACGCGCCATTGCCCAATCACTAAAGCTCCTGAATTCAAAGTTAACACCCACCTTATTACATGCCTCTGTTGTCTTCACTGATACAGCCATTATTGATCTGAATAAAATCTATCTCAATAGTTCAAACAAACAGGATTTGTAGAGCGCACTCCCCCAAATGGGTATCCAGGCACTAGGTTCAGGCTGCTCAGGGGCTTCTGTCAAAAAGCCAGGTCTTGAGTTCTCTTCTGAACTCCTGAATGGAGGGCGAGGTCTGAAGGTGGATGGAGAGGCGGTTCCAGGACTTCGTGATGAGGTAGGAGGAGTAACAATCTCCACTGTTGCTGTGGCAGATGCGGGGGTTGTGAGCAAGGGAGAGCGAGGCAGAGCATAGGGGTCTGGAGGGTAGGTGGAAGCTCTGGCGGTGGTTGATGTACGCTGGTCCTTTGTCGTGGAGGGCTCTGCATGCATACAGCAGAATCTTGAATTTGGGGTGGTGGGGGTCCAAGGGTGGGGGGGGGGGGGCTACCAGGAGTTGTCCCACGGTAAGGCAGAGTTCCCCAAGATCAGGACTTCCGTCTTGTCTGTGTTGAGTCTGAGGCAGTTGTCTTGCATTCAGTTGGAGACGCTGGTCATGCAGAGGTGGAAATTGTCCTTGGTGGAGGGGTCTTCGGTTAGCGAGAGAATGAGCTGGGTGTTGTCTGCATAAGACATACTGTTCAGTCCGTAGTTTCAGACGATGTTGGCCAGGGGGCTCACATAGGTGTTGAAAAGGGTGGGGTTGAGGGATGAGTCTTGAGGGACGCTGAAGATGATGCTTTTGGACTCTTCGGTGAAGGGTCTGAGGAGGACCCTCTTATTTCTTCCAGAGAGGAAGGATGGTATCCATTTGAGGGTGTCGTCTTGGAAACCGGTCTGATGAAATGTCTTGATCAGGGTGTGGTGGTAGACAGAGCTGAAAGCTGCTGAGAGATTGAGGAGGATCAGGGTGGCCAAGTTTTCCTGATCAAGGAAGGCTCTGATGTCGTCCGTAGCAGCAACCAGGGTGGTATCAGTGCTGTAGTTGGAGGGGAATCCGGATTGGGATGCGTCCAGAAGATCGTTGTTCTCTAGGTATTCCACGAGTTGCTGGCCTTTTCGAGGGCTTTGGCAGGAAAAGGGAGTAGGGAAATCAGACAGTAGTTTTTGAGCTCGTTTGGGGTAAGCAGAAGGTTTCTTGAGGAGAGGTTTGATCTTGGTGTGTTTCCAATCCTCCGGGTAAGTGGCTGGGTGATGGATGTATTGATGATGTCTGTGAGCATGCTGCTGATGGTTTTGTTGCGGAGGTTGAACATGTTGTTTGGATAGGGGTTCATGAGAGGCCCTGAGTGGACAGAGAGCATGATGATGGCGGTGTTCTGCATGGTGAGCTGGTTCCAGGTGGTGATCCTGTTGTTGGCTGGGGCATCTGTGGAACCTACGAGGCTGATGTGTTTGCGGAAGCGGGTTGGGGTTTGTAGTGCCTGTAGATGGTGGATATTTTGTCATGAAAAAAGTTAGCTAGGGTGTTGCAGAGTTCCTGGGAGGGTGTGATGATGTTTTCAGTCGCTGAGGGGCTGGAAAACTCCTTGACGATGCTGAAGAGTTCTTTGTTGTGGTATGAGATGGCTTCACTGCGGTTGGCTAGCTGGTTCTTTCTGGTGTCTTTCAGGAGTCTGTGGGTAGGGGCCGAGTGATGTCTTGAAGGTGGTCCGGTCGGTGGGCTCTTTGATGGTGTGCCATCTCCTTTCTAGTTGTTTGCAGTTGCGTTTCAAGGTTCTTGGTTCCGAGATGTACTAGCTGGTTAGTTTGGGAGGTTCTGGTGGATTTGAAGGATTTGCTGGGGGAGACTGTCGGCGCAGTTGGAGATACATGTGGTTACGTTTTTGATGGCTTATTTGACATTCGAGGTGGTGTCGGGGGGAGGAGTTGAGGGCAATGGTTCATTGGCTCTCAGATACTCTTTTCCAGCTGTGGTGCGAGGTGCTGACCGTTCTGGTGGCTTGTCTAAGGGGCTGCTGTATAGGTGAAGTGGACGATTGCGTGGTATGTCCAGGGGAGTTTGGTGGTGTGGCTGTATTTCACTCTGTTGCTGGCAGTGAAGATAGGATCTAGCGTGTGTCCCTGCTAAGTGCATGGGATCGGAGACTATCTGAGTGAGGCCGATGTTCATGCTGTCCAGAAAGTTGACAGTGTATGTGTCACTGGGTTAATGAGGTGGAAACTGAGGTCTTCATGGAAAATGTAGAGTTCAATGTTGATGGTCTCAGCGGGGGCGATGAATTCAGGGATGGCTTCTCACAAGCCGGGCCAGGGTCCTGTAGGCGAGGGTGCCTCTGATGGTAGTCTTTGTAGGAGAGTAGGGTCTGCAATCCTATGATCACCCAGATTTTTTTGCTTTTGCTTCATTGGTTTACGACTTTCTCCGGCTGTGGGCCTGCCAATCAGACCCACAGCCTAGCTGTTCTCTCTCGAAATTAACACACATGTACGTTAGGTGCATCCACTAATTGGAACTGGGCCACCTTGTCAGTCCCTGTCTCAGCATACCACAGGTATCCAGGGCATCGGTGTACCCAGGGCCTACCAGGGGCTGAAGCATGTATTATGCCACCCCTGGAATGGCCGCCCAAATCTGACACAACTGGCTGCACGACAGCTGGGGCCACGTGGTGTAATCACCCGTTGCTGTAGGTGTAGTATTCCTACACCTAAACCCTAACATGGACACATGGGTTCCTATCAGTCACTCCTATGGCAGGCCTTATCAATCCTGAAGGCAGAGTGCAGGGGATCATGTGGGACGGTGCTCTGGCGCGAGCTGAGCCCGTCGACGGCTTGTGGAACCAAGTCCTAATAGCCGTTCCATGGTGACGCGGGCCAACTACTTTTAATGCCTTATAATCCTAGCGGTTATTTGCTAACTTTGGCCTCGCATCACCTACACATGTCGAGTAAGGTGTCATACGAATGGGAATACGAACCCCTCGCCGGTCCGGGTGACGGGGTTGGCATTCCCCCCCCTTTTAGAGGGACACGACATGGAAGTAACCTTGAACCCCGGTTAAAGTTGACTCAAGCCTCAGCATCACAAAATGGATGCTGCCACCAGACACAAGTCTGACCTCCTGCTGCTGGGGGACCTTCCAGCAAGGGGAGCTTGGACAAAGGGTTTCCTGTCGAGGGCGGTGTTAGCACCGTCCCAGACAGGGTTTGTGTATCCCAGGTAGGCAGGGCTGAAAGGAAGGTGATTGCCAGTGGCACCCCGGTGCTCACTGTGCATAGCCCGGCTCAAACCAGTTTCGGGGGCACACCAGCCCCTGAGCTGGCGCGAAGCCGGACAAAGGATAGGGGTGTAACCACCCCCCTCCTGGCTCCACCCATAGGTAGAACCTAGTCACGGGCCAGCCCCTTTTCTTAGAATAAAGGTAGGAGCGAGTCCCCTTCCCAAATTGGATAATCAGATAATCGGATACCTCCGAATCACGAACCACTTTCCACGAAAGGAACTCTTGACTATTTCTGAAGACTCTCCCTTGTGGCTAAGGAGTAGCCACCCTGCACCAGCAGGCACCACCTAAGCGCTTGCGGTTTGCTGTAAGTCTCTCCTACGGATCAAGACTGCCCAGCTCGACGAGACCCGAGTTCCCTGCCATCTCTGACCTTTTACCTCCCTCATCAGCTCAGCTGAGAGTCGTAGGTGTGACGAGACCTGCGGGACCGGCTATCTTCAGGACCTGCACGACGCTTATCTAGCACGCCCACCGAGGGACCCTCGAGTGAGTGCACCTAGGGTTTGAGAAACCCTAAACCCTGAGCAGCTCCAGCATCGAAGTCTGTCTCCCCAGCATCCACGAGATCTGCGTGGGGGCCCTTCCGCTCCTTGCTGTTCACCGCGTTGTCCGACCACTTGCCGACCGGCTTGTGGCCCGCTTCACGACGCACCACGTTTTGTTTCATCACTAGTCTGGTTGCTCCAGACTGGCTCTTGCTCCCCTTCAACAGAGGAGTACCCCGGACCCTCCTGGTCCACTCCCGACGCCATCTTGACTCCCCCGCTTGGGTTGCCACTGCCAAGATCCGCTGCCCCTGCCTGGGCCCAGCATCATCGACAGCAGACACCTTCGTGGGACAGCTCGCCCTCCATCCTGGTCGCCGCCGCGCCTCCTGGTCCGAGGAACAGCCGAGTCCGACGTCACCCACTCACCTGGTCGAGGTGACTTCCGCCGGTACCCTCCTGGTACCCACACGATCGCTGGCTAGCGGTTGAGAACTGAGTCCCCTCTGCTTTCAGGTTTCCTTCACCACCGATCCAGGCTTGGATCGCTCTGAACATCGTCACTGGTCGCCTGCCAGCAACTTCTTCTTTCAGGCTCCTGAGACTACACGAGGACTCCCGACATCTTGACGAACTTCACGCAGCCGCAGCCTCCGGGCTAGGTAACTCGAGCCTCTCGGTGCTCCATCGCAGGTTCGCTCTACAAGTGTCCAGTTCCTTTTTCGTTTAGTCCCACTGATCGGATCACTCCGGGATCCGTATCTCCAGACTCTAACCATTCGCATTTCACTGTTAGTGTAGGTGGTTTCTCGTGCCCCTCGGGCATTTGTGTAAATTGTGCAACTGAAGTATTTTCCTAAGAGTTTTGTAGTGTGCTTAGCTCCCTGACTCATAAAGAGCCAGGGTAGTCCTGTTATAAATAAATATCCTTTTATTTTCATAACAACTTGTGTGGTGTCCTTTCACTTGGTGTTCAAGGGGTATATGTGATGGTAAACAGCTGGCTTAACACGCCCTCTAGAGTTTAGCCTAAGACTGCTCGTATCCACGCTACTAGGATAGCTGGTCTAAAAGGTTGACTTACAACCAATCATCAATAAGGGTCGTTTGGAATGATACACAGTGATCACTAGAATAGTGAGCACTACATATCAGGCCAACTTCTCACATTGGTGAGCAGCGGTTGGGATTTGAGCTTGCTGTTGTTCTACCACACACGTATCCTAAGAATATCGCAGTGAAAGATCACATAAGTACCCAGGTACATATAACTTAACTTAGAATACTCCGAGTTCTACTGAACCGGCTGTTGTAGTGTAACAGGGCTTAGCACACCCTGACTACAACTCCTAGCAAGGGTACAGTAGGTAAACCCATAGTGTAGGTAGGTGCAACACTTACACCTCACTAGAAAAGCATGTCGATCCACGGAGAGTCTTCGCAGACTCCCTTAGTGGTCAGTGACCCTCCACAGGTCGTGTCACGATATGCAACTCTTAGCTTCAAGGAGATGCGACAACTGTGTGCCTCCAGGAAGCTAAACCAGGGTTCTAACCCTACCATCGCAATACTGATAGGTCTCTTAGAGGCGTACGATGCTAGGAGGTCCTCTAACACAGGTCCCCCCAGTGCAGATGGGAACATGCCGCCCTTAGAGGGAACCCTCGGTGACCCGGACCTCGACCCTCACACAGAGGAGGAGGACGAGGACGAGTTATCGGGAGACGAGGCAGACAAAGGTCCAGCGGTAGTCGGCAGGCTTACAAGGACCAACTTAAGCAGGCATGAGAATGGAACTGGGGGAGCCCCGGGCCCACGCTCAAGCAGGCTTAACCTTGGGAACGGACGAGCTAGGTCTCTCTCCAGAGGCTCTGGCAGATCGGTTCATACACATGTCTCTCAGGCATCCTCTCAGAGAGGAATGACTTCCCCTCAGAGGAGGGAGCATGAAGCGAAGATGCGGGAGGTCAATCTGAGGATCGAGCGGGAAGAACTTGCCCTCGCCAAAGAAAGACTTGCCTTGGCCCGAGAACAGAAATTAAGTGGGTTAGATCCCACTGGTGGCAGCATTCTCCTTAGAGAGAAAGACAGGGGTATAGACACTAGACACCTGAGTAAAATCGTGCCCCCCTTTAAACAAGGGGACGACATCCACAAGTGGATAACTGCCTTGGAGAGGGCCTGCACTGTCCAGTGCGTCCCCCCAAGTCAGTGGGCAGCTATACTGTGGCTTTCCTTTGAAGGTAAAGGAAGGGACAAGCTCCTCACTACAAGAGCTGAGGATGCTAACAACTACCAGGTCCTGAAGAACACACTGATTGATGGGTTCGGCTTAACCACGGAACAGTACCGGGTGCTGTTCCGGGACACCCAGAAAATTCAGTCTCAGGATTGGGCTGACTTTGTCGATTGTGCCACTAAGGCTTTGGAAGGCTGGTTGCTGGGTAGCAAGGTTACTGATTACACAGGATTGTACAATCTTATCATGCGAGAACAGATTTTAAACAACTGTCAGAACCAATTGTTGCATCAGCACCTTGTCGACTCGGATCTGACCTCTCCCCAAGAATTGGGAAAGAAGGCGGACAGATGGGTCAGAACAAGGGTCAAGCAGAACCAGAATCAGAACCAGGGTGGTCAGAAGAAAGCAGACCAGAAGGGTAACAAGAACGAACAAAATGACCAGAAGTCTTCGACAGGTCCCCAACAAACCAAAGAGGGTGGGGGTCAGGCTTCGCAGAAGAAGAAGACTCAAGAAGGCCAGTCAAAAAGGTGGTGCCAATACTGTAAAAGTAAGACTCTCTGGTTTAGTGAGTGCACAAAGAAAGGAGGGCAAACTCCTGCCACTGCAGCCCCTAAGGCACCTGCACCCCCTAGTACAGTCAGCAGTGGTAGTGCGCCTCCCAAGGCATTAGTTGGGTTAACCTTGGGAACCGAGGGGAGTGACGACTTAGTCGGCACGCTCACTCAGGCCGTCCTTGTCTGTACAGGGGATATGGATATGTCCCCTGACGCCAGTCCCAATACTTTGGGCAAATACAGACAGACACCTTTGATAAATGGAAGAGTGGCTCAGGCCTACAGGGACACGTGTGCCAGTGTCACCATGGTGACGCCTAACTTCGTGGACCCTGGACAGATCATGCTAGGTACCAGTTACCTAGTGACCAATGCCAGCAACGTCACTACCAATCACAGTATGGCAGTTGTTGATTTCTCCTGGGGAGGGGTAAGTGGCCCGAAAAAGGTTGTGGTTAGTTCAGACCTCCCCGTAGAATGTCTGTTGGGCAATGATTTGGAAACGTCACAATGGTCAGAGGTGGAGCAGAGGACTCACATGGAGATGTTAGGCTTGCCAGCACATGTCCTTGCTGTGACCAGGTCACAGGCCAAAAGATGCCCCACTGAACAGGTGCTGGATCCTGGAAGAACGGACCAGGCACCTTCCAAGAAAAGGAGCAGTAAGGGTAAGGCTTCGCCTTCCCCCTTGCCCCAGGTCGTGGATCAAGTCTCCGAGGAGGCTGACCTTAAAGAACTGAGGGAAACTGAGCCGCAAGAGCTTGAACCTGGTCAGGTTGAGTTTCTGGGCTCAGGGGGACCCTCCAGGGAAGACCTGGGGAAGGCACAGTTAGACTGCCCCTCCCTTGAACCCCTCAGACAGCAGGCCGCTGCTGAGGCTGCAGGGAACGCCACAGGTACCCACAAAGTGTACTGGGACGATGGACTCCTGTACTCCGAGGCAAGAGACCCCAAACCTGGTGCGACCAGGAGGTTGGTCATCCCCTTGTCTCTGAGAGGTTTCCTTCTCACCTTGGCCCACGAGATTCCCCTTGCAGGTCACTTAGGCCAGAATAAGACTTGGGACAGACTTGTTCCACACTTTCACTGGCCCCACATGTCCGAAGATACGAAGGAGTTTTGCCGCTCCTGTGTCACTTGCCAAGCCAGTGGTAAGTCAGGTGGCACGACAAAGGCCCCCCTCATACCACTGCCAGTGGTGGGGGTACCCTTTGAACGAGTGGGGATCGACATTGTCGGACCAATGGAACCCCAGACAGCATCAGGGCACAAGTTCATACTGGTGGTGGTGGACCACGCCACCAGGTATCCTGAAGCTATTCCCCTTAGGACCACTACAGCACCTGTGGTGGCACGGGCCCTACTTGGAGTGTTCTCCAGAGTGGGCTTCCCTAAGGAGGTCGTCTCAGACAGAGGTGCAAACTTCATGTCGGGATATCTGACTGCTATGTGGAAGGAATGTGGTGTCAACTACAAGTTCACCACACCCTATCACCCACAATGCAATGGGCTGGTTGAGAGATTCAACCGGACCCTAAAAGGGATGATTCACGGACTACCTGAAAAGCTTCGGCGGAGATGGGATGTCCTGATACCCTGCCTCTTGTTCGCCTACAGAGAGGTCCCACAGAAGGGGGTTGGCTACAGCCCTTTCGAGCTTCTGTTCGGACATCCTGTAAGGGGACCCCTTTGTTTGGTAAAGGAAGGATGGGAGAGACCTCTCAGAAAGCCGGCATCAAACATTGTGGACTATGTGCTCGGTCTCCGCTCGCGGATGGCGGAGTACATGGAAAAGGCGTCTAAAAACCTGGAGGCGAGCCAAGAATTACAGAAAGCTTGGCACGACCAAAAGGCTGTCCTGACTGTGTACCAGCCTGGACAGAAGGTGTGGGTGCTGGAGCCAGTGGCCCCAGCAGCACTCAAAGACAAATGGTCTGGGCCCCACACGATCATTGAGCAAAAGGGAGAGGTCACCTACTTGGTAGACCTGGGAACTCCTCGGAGCCCCCACAGGGTGCTCCATGTAAACAGGCTCAAGGCATATGTCGACAGGGAGGGCATGGGCTTGCTCATGGCCACAGATGAGGGACAGGAGGAGGAGAGTGACCCTCTCCCAGACCTGCTCTCTCAGAACCCTGACGATGGATCAGTAGATGGTGTTGTCTTTTGTGGCAGCCTCTCTGGACATCAACAAGAGGATTGTAAACAGGTTCTTCAATCCTTTCGACATATGTTCTCTCTGACACCCAGTCAGACCAGGTGGTGTACCCATGAGGTCGACACTGGGGACAGTCTGCCCGTCAAGAGTAAAATCTATCGGCAACCTGATCATGTCAGAGACTGCATCAAGACAGAGGTGCAGAAAATGTTGGAGCTGGGAGTCATTGAACCCTCGGACAGCCCCTGGGCTAGTCCCGTAGTGCTCGTGCCGAAACCTCACACCCAGGGCGGTAAGAAAGAGATGAGGTTCTGCGTGGACTACAGAGGTCTCAATGCAGTCACTAAGACTGACGCCCACCCGATACCAAGAGCAGACGAACTTATCGACCGGTTGGCCTCGGCCAGCTACTTAAGTACGTTTGACCTGACAGCTGGGTATTGGCAAATCAGGTTAGCTGAGGAGGCCAAGCCCAAAACAGCATTTTCTACCCCGGGTGGGCACTAACAGCATTTTCTACCCCGGGTGGGCACTATCAGTTCGTGGTAATGCCCTTTGGGTTGAAAAATGCACCTGCCACCTTCCAAAGGCTGGTGAATCGAGTTCTCACTGGGTTGGACGACTTCTGTGCGGCGTATCTGGACGATATCGCTGTCTTTAGCTCCACCTGGGAGGATCACCTGGTCCACCTGAGGAAAGTGTTAGAGGCCCTGCAGAAGGCAGGCCTCACTATCAAGGCCACCAAATGCCAGATAGGGCAGACACAGGTTGTATACCTGGGCCACCTTGTAGGTGGAGGCCAGGTTCAACCATTGGAGAGCAAAATACAGGCCATCCAGGACTGGGCTCCTCCAACCACCCAGACTCAGGTTCGAGCTTTCTTGGGCCTGACTGGTTATTACCGGAAATTTGTCAGAAATTATGGATCCATTGTGACCCCGCTAAACGACCTGACAAGCAAAAAGATGCCAAAAAAAGTTCAGTGGACAGCAAGCTGTCAGAAGGCATTCGATGACCTAAAGCAGGCCATGTGCACAGCACCTATCCTAAAGAGTCCAGACTACTCCAAACCATTCATTGTCCAAACAGACGCTTCGGAGCTGGGTGTGGGAGCTGTTCTATCGCAACTGAATTTTGATGGTCATGACCAGCCCATAGCTTTTATTAGCAGGAGGCTGACCCCCAGAGAGAAGAATTGGTCAGCTATTGAGAGGGAGGCCTTTGCTGTGGTTTGGGCCCTGAAGAAGTTGAGGCCATACTTGTTTGGCACTCACTTCAAGATTCAGACCGACCATAAGCCCCTCTTGTGGCTAAATCAAATGAAGGGTGAAAACCCCAAACTACTTAGGTGGTCCATTTCCCTACAGGGGATGGACTTCACAGTGGAGCATAGACCTGGCACTGATCATGGCAATGCAGATGGGCTCTCCAGGTATTTCCACTTAGAGCAAGAAGACTCACCTGGTCAAGGTTAGCTTATTGTCCCAAAGTTTGGGGGGGGGTCATGTAGGAGAGTAGGGTCTGCAATCCTATGATCACCCAGATTTTTTTGCTTTTGCTTCATTGGTTTACGACTTTCTCCGGCTGTGGGCCTGCCAATCAGACCCACAGCCTAGCTGTTCTCTCTCGAAATTAACACACATGTACGTTAGGTGCATCCACTAATTGGAACTGGGCCACCTTGTCAGTCCCTGTCTCAGCATACCACAGGTATCCAGGGCATCGGTGTACCCAGGGCCTACCAGGGGCTGAAGCATGTATTATGCCACCCCTGGAATGGCCGCCCAAATCTGACACAACTGGCTGCACGACAGCTGGGGCCACGTGGTGTAATCACCCGTTGCTGTAGGTGTAGTATTCCTACACCTAAACCCTAACATGGACACATGGGTTCCTATCAGTCACTCCTATGGCAGGCCTTATCAATCCTGAAGGCAGAGTGCAGGGGATCATGTGGGACGGTGCTCTGGCGCGAGCTGAGCCCGTCGACGGCTTGTGGAACCAAGTCCTAATAGCCGTTCCATGGTGACGCGGGCCAACTACTTTTAATGCCTTATAATCCTAGCGGTTATTTGCTAACTTTGGCCTCGCATCACCTACACATGTCGAGTAAGGTGTCATACGAATGGGAATACGAACCCCTCGCCGGTCCGGGTGACGGGGTTGGCATTCCCCCCCTTTTAGAGGGACACGACATGGAAGTAACCTTGAACCCCGGTTAAAGTTGACTCAAGCCTCAGCATCACAAAATGGATGCTGCCACCAGACACAAGTCTGACCTCCTGCTGCTGGGGGACCTTCCAGCAAGGGGAGCTTGGACAAAGGGTTTCCTGTCGAGGGCGGTGTTAGCACCGTCCCAGACAGGGTTTGTGTATCCCAGGTAGGCAGGGCTGAAAGGAAGGTGATTGCCAGTGGCACCCCGGTGCTCACTGTGCATAGCCCGGCTCAAACCAGTTTCGGGGGCACACCAGCCCCTGAGCTGGCGCGAAGCCGGACAAAGGATAGGGGTGTAACCACCCCCCTCCTGGCTCCACCCATAGGTAGAACCTAGTCACGGGCCAGCCCCTTTTCTTAGAATAAAGGTAGGAGCGAGTCCCCTTCCCAAATTGGATAATTAGATAATCGGATACCTCCGAATCACGAACCACTTTCCACGAAAGGAACTCTTGACTATTTCTGAAGACTCTCCCTTGTGGCTAAGGAGTAGCCACCCTGCACCAGCAGGCACCACCTAAGCGCTTGCGGTTTGCTGTAAGTCTCTCCTACGGATCAAGACTGCCCAGCTCGACGAGACCCGAGTTCCCTGCCATCTCTGACCTTTTACCTCCCTCATCAGCTCAGCTGAGAGTCGTAGGTGTGACGAGACCTGCGGGACCGGCTATCTTCAGGACCTGCACGACGCTTATCTAGCACGCCCACCGAGGGACCCTCGAGTGAGTGCACCTAGGGTTTGAGAAACCCTAAACCCTGAGCAGCTCCAGCATCGAAGTCTGTCTCCCCAGCATCCACGAGATCTGCGTGGGGGCCCTTCCGCTCCTTGCTGTTCACCGCGTTGTCCGACCACTTGCCGACCGGCTTGTGGCCCGCTTCACAACGCACCACGTTTTGTTTCATCACTAGTCTGGTTGCTCCAGACTGGCTCTTGCTCCCCTTCAACAGAGGAGTACCCCGGACCCTCCTGGTCCACTCCCGACGCCATCTTGACTCCCCCGCTTGGGTTGCCACTGCCAAGATCCGCTGCCCCTGCCTGGGCCCAGCATCATCGACAGCAGACACCTTCGTGGGACAGCTCGCCCTCCATCCTGGTCGCCGCCGCGTCTCCTGGTCCGAGGAACAGCCGAGTCCGACGTCACCCACTCACCTGGTCGAGGTGACTTCCGCCGGTACCCTCCTGGTACCCACACGATCGCTGGCTAGCGGTTGAGAACTGAGTCCCCTCTGCTTTCAGGTTTCCTTCACCACCGATCCAGGCTTGGATCGCTCTGAACATCGTCACTGGTCGCCTGCCAGCAACTTCTTCTTTCAGGCTCCTGAGACTACACGAGGACTCCCGACATCTTGACGAACTTCACGCAGCCGCAGCCTCCGGGCTAGGTAACTCGAGCCTCTCGGTGCTCCATCGCAGGTTCGCTCTACAAGTGTCCAGTTCCTTTTTCGTTTAGTCCCACTGATCGGATCACTCCGGGATCCGTATCTCCAGACTCTAACCATTCGCATTTCACTGTTAGTGTAGGTGGTTTCTCGTGCCCCTCGGGCATTTGTGTAAATTGTGCAACTGAAGTATTTTCCTAAGAGTTTTGTAGTGTGCTTAGCTCCCTGACTCATAAAGAGCCAGGGTAGTCCTGTTATAAATAAATATCCTTTTATTTTCATAACAACTTGTGTGGTGTCCTTTCACTTGGTGTTCAAGGGGTATATGTGATGGTAAACAGCTGGCTTAACACGCCCTCTAGAGTTTAGCCTAAGACTGCTCGTATCCACGCTACTAGGATAGCTGGTCTAAAAGGTTGACTTACAACCAATCATCAATAAGGGTCGTTTGGAATGATACACAGTGATCACTAGAATAGTGAGCACTACATATCAGGCCAACTTCTCACAGTCTTGCCATCTATTCTGAGCTGGAAGTTGAGGTGTTGTATGAACGTGTTGTCGTCGTCCGTAGCAGAGGTGCAGCGGACG
This sequence comes from Triturus cristatus, assembly GCF_964204655.1. Taxonomy (NCBI): domain Eukaryota; kingdom Metazoa; phylum Chordata; class Amphibia; order Caudata; family Salamandridae; genus Triturus; species Triturus cristatus. The sequence goes on from NC_140585.1 coordinate 367,793,557, forward strand.
GATTCCTTGTGAATGATGGCGATTCCACCTCCATGTTTGTTGATGCGGTAATGGTGAATAATCTTGTAGCCGAGGGTTTTGCTATGTCGGTTGCGGAGGCAGAGTTGAGCAGGTCTTGGTGAGGAAGATGTTGTCAGGGTTGAGGGTGGTGATGGTGTCCCATATCTCAGTTGAGTGTTTGCAATGTGTTTGGGCATTGAGCAGAAGGCAATGGAGTTGTGCGCAGTCAGATTGGGTGAGATGGTGACGGAGGGGTATGTGGGTGTGTTTTGGAGCAGCAGGAGAACTGGCAGAGACGATAGGCGAAGGGTCCTGTTGTAGAGCGTGGAGAGGTGTGGCAGCAGTTCTTTTAGCAGGGTCTGTAGTTCAGGGCTGTGAGCTCAGTCATGGAGTAGCGGTGCACGGTAGGAGATCCACGGTTCCTGGTGATGGGCACTGTCCAGATGCAGACGGGCCCAGTTGGGCTTGCCTTTGGGCACACCGGCGGAGCATCTGCGACTCGATGCCGCGCTGTGGTCCTTATTAAGTGTGCCCAGGGAAAGGTATTGGGGAGGTGAGCAACAGTAAGCAGCAGGCAGGTGGCGGGAATGACACCGAGCGAGCAAAAGAATGGGAATGGCAAAAGAAAGTCAAGAAAAACAAACTAAAACTGTCTGGCACGGCTGGCTGACAAGGACTAAGCTGCCCTAGCAGCAGTGTGTACGGAGGGATACGGAGGGAGGAAGCATACGGAGGGAGGAGGTGAACAGAAATGGATCAGATGGCTACTGAAATTAAGTTCATTGAAATCTCACAGTAAACTTCGGCTGGAACGGTCATTGCTATTGTTGTTCTCTTTTCATACCAGTGCCACGTTAAACTTTGTTTCTGATTGTCTCTCTGCCGAAGAAAACTCGTCAAAACAACCACTATTTACAGAATTAACTCAATCTGAAAGTTATGTTACCAACTTCAATGTCGCGACTGTCAACAAAATTATTAAAAATAACTTACCTCTATTAAAGGTACTTGAGCACATTTCTCACCCAAACGCAAGATTTTAATAAGGAATACTCGGGAGATCACCATTACAATGAATGATCTCAGTAATACAAACATGTGAATTACACAACAGATTTCTACTGCAGCACTTAACCGGTCTACTTAACATCATCTCTCAAGAAAACATATAAAAAAAATTACTTAAGATTATGATAAATTACTTAAGATTCTGCTTTATGTACATCCCAATATCTCCACTTTTATTAGAAAACTTCTTACGTTTTTAGATCTTACTTGTTTGCATCTCTCAGAACAAAGTGTTTAATTATTTGTCACTGCAAGTAGTTTTATTTTATGTTCACCTACTCAATGCTACTTTTCTCACCCTGTGATTCATTATTGTAAAAGAAATATATTTTTTCTATGCAGTAACGTTTTTAGATACTATTAATACTCTAGGACTTTAATCAGACAGTGCTTGATTCTTTCTTGATACGATCCTTCATCATTGGTAAGCGATACGATGATCGGGGTGTCGTCCGCATAGGAAAACCCCTCAAAACCATTGAGAAGAGTTGGACTTAATGCTGACCCCTGCGGTACTCATTAGTTATGTTTGGTTGGTTTCAATATACAGGGTAATAGAACTATCGACTGAGATCTATTATCAAAAAACTGCCTATCCACGACAGTGCAGAACCCTCAACACTAATCTCTGCCAAACTTTGGATCAAAATGGAGTGAGATATAGTGTCAAAGGCTGCAGAATGATTTAGAAGAATCAAGGTAACCATCCCACGTATTTTCTAAAATGTGATTTAGATATTTAGACAATGTTACAAGAATAGACTTGGTGTTATGAGCCGCTTTGAATGCAAACTAGGAAACATCCAAGAGATTGTTAAGTTCCATGTAATGCAACACTTGCCGATTAATGTGTTTTTTCAGCATTTTACCTGGAGCTGGCAATAAGGAAATGGGTTGATAGCTTGTGGATAATTTGGGTTCTTTGTTTTAAGATCAGGGTGACCACGGCCTACTTCCAGCTGGTCGGAATAACTGCTGATTCAAGCGATGAGTTCTGTCACTCACAAAAAATAGGTGCAATAGTAACAGAGCCTCTCTAAATTGTGGGAGGACATGGGTCCACCGGGGAACCCGATTTACAGTTGGAGATTACATTAGGCACGTCTGTGAGCATGATGGGGGCAAAATTTGAAAGCGAAAGAGTCATCTTAGTATATTAGCTGTAGTCGCCATTTTAGAACCGCCTTCCGCTATCGAGGGAAATTAACTTTGAATCAAGCTGATTTTAGCCAAGAAAAACGATGATAAATTAGCACAGATAGTCTAAGAAAAGAAAATATTCTGGACCTGAGCCAGACTTGATTACACTCAAAATCTTTTTCGTTGAGTTCTTGGCAAACAATCTGCTGACTGTAGAACATTACTCTGGTACTATTCATCTTCTTGCGATAGTTTTTAAGGACAATCAGGTAATGGATTTTTTCCTGAGGTCCCTTATATTCCCTCTATTTACTTTTTTGCTGCCTGCATGTCCTTAAATACTACACAGCTTGTCGTTAAACCAAGGGCTGTCCAATTGCATGAAAGCCTGGGCCTAGATCTTAGTGTAGCTAAAGTGTAGAAGTAATGCATTGCTGATACAAAGTGGAATATTCCTTGACACACCCTGACAACGGGGGTCTACTGGCAATTAGACATAACGGTGAACACTGATTCCACACTGCTGGTGCCGGAGTCTGCAAACCATTGCAAAAGCTGGGCTTGTGCCCTATTTTCAGCTGGGATTGTGAAGAACACAATAAAATGATCAGTCCATATTTGGCGAAATGTTACCACACATCAGTTTGTGTATCAGAGAATAGGGGAACCAATATTATGACAGGTGTAATTATTACAAAAGACACACAATTGATGGATGGACTGCAGAACAAATCAAAACATTCACCCCCAGTCAAGAGATTTGGGTTAAATCCATCATTCTTTTGCTCACCATGCCACCCCAGTTTAGACCTGGCCATATGCAAATCAGTCTTGACCCTGTGCCTCATGGGAACAGGCCAGCCCGAACTGCCAAGCCAGGTCCGCCCTGGACCGAAAATAAACATCCTAGGACCGGTTTCGGGGTTTCACCCCTCTTCAGCCAGGATAGCTTGATTCCAATGGCACAGTGAGCCCAGGACCCACGTCTGGGCATACCTGGCGCACTTAGGGCGAGAAAGCAAAAGACACACAATTGATGGACGGAATGCAGAACAAATCAAAACATTCACCCCCAGTCAAGAGATCTGGGTTATAGCCATCATTTATTTGCTCACCATGCCACCCCAGTTTAGACCTGGCCATATGCAAATCAGTCTTGACCCTGTGCCTCATGTGAACAGTCCAGCCCGAACTGCCAAGCCAGGTCCTCCCTGGACCAGAAACAAGCATCCTAGGACCAGTTTCGGGGTTTCATCCCTCTTCAGCCAGGATAGCTTGATTCCAGTGGCACAGTGAGCCCAGGACCTACGTCAATAATTGGGTATTTTATGTATGCTAATAAAATATTACTGCACATTGCTCAGAAGGTCCATTTTGTATTTTAAGCCTTTAAGCTACTTTAGCATTAAAATGAATTGTAAAGCTGGTCCACGCTTGCTTTTTAAGCAAAAAAAGCTAGAACAAGATTTTTCAGTAGCACACAATTCATTACTTTGTAGTAGTGTTTATAAACATAGTTATGCTATAAAAACATTGCCATAGCCAATACGTCTCGCCTTTCAGAACATACAAGTATTTAGTTATGCAGCACAATATCCTTGGTGCAACATCATCAACTGTTGCATGGCTAAACACTTATAAGGTCCCAAAGGCGAGACCTATTGGCTATGCCAATGCTTGTTTTCTAATGCACTTCGATCGCTGCTTTTAGCAGACGATAACTTAATAACGAAGTATGTTTGGAACAGGCAAATGTTTAGAATTTAAAGTGACAGAACACAATACCTGAAAACCTTGACGCAGTAGGTAAGGATTGAAAAATACGCTTCTCAGTCGCAGCCGCACGTGCTCTGGAAACCAGGGAAGCCAAACGAAATTGAGAAGCAAAGCACTTACTCAGTGAATCATTACAGGCCGATGCAGGTGTAAATAAAAATGGTAAATGTGCTGGTCTTATGGATTTGCAGCAGAAGAGCACTCATTTTACATCGCTGCACATTAGAGAGATATATAAATGGTGGGACATTAAATCTCTCAACAAATATTGGGAATTGGAAGTAGGGTGAATCCCCTGAGGACAAGGATGGTTTCTCTGGCCGAATCATGAAAATACTAGTGCCATCAAGTTAGACGAAACCATGAGAAGAAAACACAGCGGGCTAAAAACAAAAAATGTACATTATTATTAAAAATGCAAACATTTACCAACAGCAGGCTGAAAAGTAAACGGCCTAATTGGATATGGAAATAAGTAAAATGGATCAACAAGATAAATGATTAGAAAAACACAAACACGAGGACAAAAGGCATTACTGATTTCTCATTACAGAGTGACATTTGTTTTTTAGGTCTCGCCTTGCTATCGCGTAAGCGATTGCAAAGCGAGACTATAGAATACGGGTTTCAAAAGTGCTCCCAAAAAGCGGATTGCATGGCTAGCACGCGCACAATCACGCGCATCGTGCCGCCATGCAATCCGCCTTTTGGAAGCACTTCAAAGGGTCCGCTCCCCCGCCCCCAAGCCCGCGCGCGCGCCACGCTTCGCCGGGCTTGTTTTTCTTTTTTTTTTTAAACTTCAAGCGCGAGGCGCGCGTGCGGCCAATGCTTGTTTTCTTTACCTCCATCAAGCTTGTTTTTCTTAGCAGCTTCGCAAGCAGCCTTAAGTGTGTGCGTGGGACGATCCTTTAAATTATTGTTTTTGTTGGTTGATCTGTTTCCCCACGGTTAAATATTTACTACAAAACCTTTGAAATGGCAGTACTGCCGAAGAATGTTTGTAGGAAGTGTGTGACAATACTTGGCACATAACCCGCACTGTAAATATTATGTGCTCACTGAATCAAATTCGGGAATTATGCAGTATTGCATAAACCATGGCAAACACACAGCCCAACTTGTGGGTTTGTGCTTACGCTAAGCCCCATGAAACTATTCATGCTGGTCTGTCGTGTTCATTTTCATGTTGCATGGATGAATAATGCACGTCTTGTAGCACGAAGGAAGCCTGAGTAAACATTTAAAACGTTTGCATAATCCACCTGCATTGTGAACTAAAGTTGTGGGTCACGCTGTGCTCTGTTCCTTGCAGGGAAATCTGATCTGGAACGGGATTTGTCGGCTTCTCTAAATGTTCCGAGTCGGGCTGCCTTCTCGGATTCAGTGAACAGCTCTGCACAGATTGCTTTAATTGTCCACCGGTGCATAAGCCTACCTCCAGCAGGTGCTGCACTTGATTAAATAACTCCTCTGCGCTGTGCGCCACCGCAAGAGCAGGGAGACATGCCGAGCAGTTTTATTCTTGTCAGAACCACCAGTTTGCTTCATGTTACGCTTACATGCCGTTGTGAATGGAACCGAATACTCTAAAACGGGAATACAATTGTAATATCAGGGAATATTCGTGTACAGTGAGTACAAATAGAAAGGACTGTCCCTTCTTCGTATTTTTAAAGGGAATTGGACATTTCGAGGTTAATTCAATGCGACATTTATCAGTACGCTAAGTATTGGTCCGGGAGTACGGCTCTGCAGACTCATAATGCCATTTCCACCGGTCCCCAAGGGTTTTTATTTTATTTTTAAGAGAAAAAATGGCCTTCAAGTCGGAGATAAAAAATATGGTTTGTTGACATTTACCGTGTGGAGTGTGAGCCTGAGCGCTCAAGCTGTAAGAGGGCTAAAGGTCACGACATCGGGTTCCAAGAGGTAAATAGTATACTGGAACGCCTTAATATACGGGCAGTGATTACTCCCGACAGACTGAAGGCCTATTTGCTAAGGTGTTAAGTTCAAGCACTGATGCATGCATTGTGGCTGTTAATATACACACATTTTCAACACAACTTTTTGTCCACCAACTGTGATAATGTACCGTAAAATGCAATGTTAATGACAATAATAATTAGTATTTAAACGTCGTTGCCCTTTTTCGTACGGAATAGCTATGGTAGAAGAAAGCAGCACCACCAACCTGTTGGCCTTTAGGAAGGGGCTTAAAACTTGGCTTTTCACTTCTTAGTTTCAGGTCCTATCAGGTCTCTTCTTTTTCTGTTTCTGTTCTTTTTCCCTGTTGTGTTTTGCGATTAGCGTGCAATTTAAAGCGTCGGGACACTCTTTCGAGTAGCCGCACGCTATACAAAAAACCTGTATAACATAACATAACATCTGCTTGCTTCCTGTAGCTCCTGTTTGCAATGCTTCCCGAAGCTCCTGTTTGCAATGCTTTCTGTAGCTCCTGTTTGCAATGCTTCCCGAAGCTCCTGTTTGCAATACTTCCCGACCAGACGTGAGTGCTGGCTTCAGACGAGCGCCTTGTTTTAGATTGACGGCGGTGCTCTGTGGCGCGATTGTGACTGTTGGTAAACTGCTGCGAGATAGGAGTACGTGAGTGTTGCTACTGGTTCCTCAGTGAGCAACACCCATCTGGAATAAGGGTCCTTAACTATATTTTTATAGTTTCGAAACTCGGTATATGTATTTTTATCTTTCGGGATTAATTCCTGCAGGTCGAGTTATATTTTATGCCATGGTTAATGTCTACAAGTTTTGTAACATTTTCTGTAGGGAACTGATTTTATTCACCATTCTTGGTGATCTTAATTTACACCTGGAGGACCCTCAGTGTGCAAATAGTAAATGTTTTCTGTCTGACCTGGTGGCCCTCAACTTGCCCCTGTTGAATACTGGTCCAACCCATTCTGCTGGACATTTATTGGATCCTGTTTTTTCAAATGTCTCTTTTAACTGTTCTCTGAACGCTCGCCCCTTGGAGTGGTCAGATCATTTTGCGGTTCATTTTTCGTTAGTGTACCCTAAACACCAGATAAATAGAATCACTGATAAGGATGTTCCTATTTATCGTTGGGGGAAACTCGACATTAATGGATTTAATCATCTTCTTTCCAATACTTGCCCCAATGAATGCATGGCTTCAGTTGGTGAGATGAACACAGCCGTCTCTAACTGGCTCACAAACGCTGTGACCACTCTTCTTCCGCCTTCTGCTATTCATGTCAGATCACACCGCCCTCCGGCGCCATGGTTTTCTACTGATCTGAAAGCCCTGCGCACTAAATGTAAGGCCCTGGAGCGGAAATGGAGACTATCTTACTCAGTTTCTTCGAAGTTTGTCTATAAAGAAGCTCTAAGAGATTACCATCGAAAATGTAAAACCGCCAAAGCGGTTTACATTGCGGACACTGTCACTCAAGCCCAGAATTGTCCTCGTACTCTTTTTACCGTCGTTAAAAAACTGACAGGAGCTGATACTATTCCAACTCCTCCAGCACTAGACGAGGCTCAGTGTAACTCTATTGCTCAATTCTTTATAGCCAAGGTTGAACGGATTTACGACTCTATGAGCCCCCCTTCGAACTCAGAAGAATTGCGTCCTGATCTGACCGGAGATATTGATTTGTCCTCTCCCAGGGTAAAGCTGACACACTGGGAATTGTTTGACGATACCTCATTCTCCATCTCTTTAAATAGTATACGCTCGGGCTCACCTCGTGATCCTGTTCCTGCAAAAATCTTGAAATCATTAGATCTCACACCTCGTAGGGTTCTTATGAGACTTTTAAACGCCTCACTATGTGAATCCCAGGTATTGCAGGACTGGAAACACGCAATGGTTGTCCCACTTCTGAAAAAGGCTGGAGCAGATGCGTCTAATCTCGCCAATTTCAGGCCGATATCGTTGCTACCCGTACTTTCTAAAGTGCTGGAGAGGCATGTTAACACCCAACTATACAGTCTAGTGGAATCGTCAGACTTTCTGCATCCATCTCAGTCTGGTTTTCGTGCTAATTATTCCACGGAGACCGCCCTCCTTGGAGTAACGGAGAGTTTAAGACACAGTGTCGACCGCGGTGAAACATCGGCGCTTATCCTTTTGGATTTAAGTGCGGCGTTCGACACTGTGTCTCATTCCATTCTTCTTAGTTCTCTCCGTTCCCTGGGACTCGACGGTCCAGCTTTAGCATGGATTGCCTCCTTTTTAAGTGAGCGCACCTTCCAGGTCTTTTCTACGAAAGCCTCCTCTTCCACTTATACATCAGCATATGGCGTTCCTCAGGGGTCTATACTCAGCCCTCTGCTGTTTAATATCTATATAAGTCCCCTTGCCTCCATAGCAGAAGACGCTGGGCTGACCATCTTTTCATATGCTGATGATACCCAGATTGTTTTTTCCCTCTCCAGCTGTGAAAGCAACGATATATCGGTTTTGAAATTAGGGTTGTCCCGTATAGCTGGGTGGATGCAAAGGCATCTCCTTAAGCTAAACGGTGACAAAACCGAAATTCTTATTTTCGGGAAAAAGAAAGATCTATGGGGCCCCCAACATTGGCCTACTGAGATGGGACCTCCCCCACAGCCTTCTTCAGTGGTCCGCAATCTTGGCTTCCTTGTAGACGATAGACTCTCTATGCGACAGCAGGCCACCCAGGTGGCCGCCATCTGTTTTACTACTCTACGATGGCTCCAGAAAATTCTATGGATGCTGCCTCCTTCTACTAGGAGAACCGTCGTACAGGCGCTGGTAACTTCCCGCCTGGACTACGGAAATGTCCTCTACCTTGGTGCCGATGCGGCCACTGTCAACAAACTTCAGGTTGTTCAGAACTCTGCTGCCCGTCTTCTCTGTAACATCCCGAGAAGACAATCAGCTAGGCAGGCTCTACGTGAATTACATTGGCTTAGGATCCCCAGCCGCATTAACTTTAAAGCCTTATGCTATCTTTTTAAAATCAAGCAAGGCTCGGCTCCAATGTATCTGCGCAACCTCGTTCAACCTTACACACCTATTCGAACACTAAGATCGTCTGCTAATTGTGATTTTGTCATTCCTCGTTTCAAACTTGTTAAAATGGGAGGGCGGGCTTTCGCCCATCGCGCCCCCAAATATTGGAATACGTTACCTTCCTCCTTGAAAAATGAGACTAATTTCCTTGCATTCAGGAAACGTCTAAAAACGCTCTTATTCTGCTGACTTGCATGGGTATTTAATTGTCTCAGGGAGCTGTTAACAATGGTCCGTTTTCTTCTTTAGTCTATCCCTCTGCGCCGGGAAACCCACTGTGGGTAGCTGTTGCGCGTTATAAGTTAAATAAATAAATAAATAAATAAAAATATTAAGACTGTCTTCAGGGGTTGGTGACTTCAATCTAATGACTGTCAGTGCTCTGTTTTTTTCCTGAAGGACCCGTACTCCCCTCTTTAAGGGTACACCATTCAGTACTTGGCCCTTGATAATTTCTGCTGATGTGCTTAGTGTTAGCAACGCAGACCTCTTCCCATCTTGACAGCCCCATTACACAGTGGTTAATGTCTACAAGTTTTGTAACATTTGCCGTAGGGAACTTATTTTTTTAAGACTGTCTTCAGGGGTTGGTGACTTCAATCTGATGACTGTCAGTGCTCCTGTTTTTTTTTTTTCATGAAGGACCCGTACCCTGCTCTTTAATGGTACACCATCCATTTTTAAAACCTAAATAAAAGGCATTGTCATTTACAATGCCAAAAGCTTAAACTTGCGTAGATGCGAGACCTATAGCATTGCAAATGCTTGTTCTAGTTTATCACAGCACTGTTTTTCAGCTAGTCATTTATTTGAATTGCTCAGGAGCAGGCTGAGTGCCCCTTTTTCACAGACCTGGCACCACCTTGACTGAAGTTCAAGGACACCCAGGAGCATTGCTTGATTTCTAAAATAATAAGTGACTCTGCCCAGCCCTTTCCTCAGATGCCTGCAGCCGAATGCTGGAGTTCCAAGATACCAAGGCTGAATAGTCTTTATTCCACCTCGTGCCTCTTTCATAAACAACTCTAGACTCCCTGTCTTTTATCTCACTCCTGCAAGTTCTTTTTCATTCCTGATTTCTCCCTTTGTCGTTGTTTTTCTGTCATTGTCTTCTTCACTCTTTCCCCCTTTTTATCCATTCCCTCTATCTTGTTCTGGGTCACAATATAATGGTAAAAATATAAGTTTGGTCTCCAAAAAGGAGTGCAGGTGGGCCCCACTTGCAACCACTGGCTCAAATTAAGCACTGCCCAGGCAGGGGTGTACAACAGGCCCCCTGCGGTGCAGGGGGCTCTCCAACCCTTCAGCGAGCCCCCACTCAGCCCAAGGACATCTCTGTGAGATATGGGAAACTCAGTGGCCCCTCATCATAATTTGCAGGGGGGCACATCACTTTGTGTTACGCCACAGTGCTCAGGGGGTCCACCCTTCACTGTGAAGCTCACTGCAATAATCTACTTGTTTAAATCGGTCTCTGCTACAATAAAGCCAATAATTCCTTTTTTCAAGGCATGCTTGGCTATGGAATAGGACACAATGGTGGGTGTGCAGTTATTTCTGTTGTATCTGCACATTCATAGACTACACAATTCCTCCCTGCTCTCTCTCTCTCCCCCCTTGGGCTGAACCGGTGCATCCTTAAGGGCTGGGGGCCACTGAAGAGTTTGAGGCCTCCTTGCGCCGCAGGGGCCTGCGTCACGGCCCCGAATCAACCCTTCTGCATCCTTAATGCTTTTTCTTTGGCAATAGGACTAGATATATTCCCTGACTGTCTTTTGACCCATTCAGCTTTTGAAATCACTTTATCTGCACTATTACCCATGAATGCTCCAATGTACCAATGTCATTCATCTTCCACAATCCCAACTTGTAGTTAACGTTAATTATTACTTTTTAAAACAATAAAATGTCATTATTCATTTTGTAAAATGTGTTAGGACTAAAATTACACATATATGTCGGAGAAACTATAGAGACAATGGTCAGGAACAAAAGAAGTTTGTTGGCAAGAACATGGGAAGAAAGGTAATCAGAAAAATCAAGCCACCAAGTCTTCGAAGAAAGCTTGGTAACACAGCAAACCATTTAAGAACAAGGTGCAATGGAATAACACAAGTGCGAGCATTACACTATAGGAATACAGTATTAAGGCACTGCTGAGCTGAAGACCCACCTCCATCGAGAAAGGGAGTCAAGCATATGCAGGCTGGAGATAAAGGACACCGAAGAGATGGGGATCAGGAGAGAACACGAAGAGAAAGACGATCAGATTCGCAGAAAGATGAGAAGGGTGATGAAAGCAAGCACAGAGAGATATGGAAAAGATGCATAGGCAGATGTATGGTGGAGGAGGATGAAGAGTAAGGTGAAAGAAAGGAAATGTGTAAGGAGAAAGACAATGCTGACAAGGGGAACAGAGTGAGTAGAGAAGTGCACAGAGAAAATACTAGAGTGAGGAGAGAGAGAGGGGGAAAAGGGCAAGTGTGAAAAGTATTGTGAAGAGATAATAAAAAGCACAGAGAAGGATGAGAAGAAGAAAAGCGGTAAAGTAAGCAAGAGTGGATGAGGCCAAAAAGGATAAGGAAATAGTCGTGGAAAGAAGGGAACTCGGTATATCTTCTTTTTTTTTTAAATCAAATCTGTTTATTAAAGATTAGAACGACAAACAATCGTCACCACTCAGAGCATAAGGCAGTAGGATGCTACTGTGAGACTGTGAGGCCTCGTACTTTAGAAATGGCAGAAACATTTGACAGATGCACAGTATCTCAATCCATGGATAGATCTAAGCCTCAGCACATGGAGCAGTACATCAATTAGTCCTCAGCGATAGTTGGGGTGAGGCCTGGTAGGTAAAACATATCACATCTGGGAGAGAAGGGGAAGGGGTCGAAAGAGACTGTGGTGGGGGCAATCCCTGGAGACTGTAAGACAAGTTTCATGTGAGGGCTAAGGGGAGGGACGTTCCTCGCTGCACCTGCGGGTGGAGACCCAGTCTGTGGGGTGCCCATGTCGTATGGCAGGGCCTAGCGGGAGTGTTCTAGTTTAGAGAAATGGTCGCTCAGTGGCTGCCAGATGTGTGTGAACAAAAGCTCCATTGCCATGACATACCAGAGACGCAGACACCATGCAGAGATTGGGGGGCGGGGGCTTCTTCCACAGGAGGGCCATGGTCTGTTTAGCTGTCCCCAGCATGTGTGTTATGAGGCGCCAATCAGAATGGCTCATAGCAGGAAGCTGTTGAGGACGGACGCCCAATAAGGTCACTGTGGGGGAGCTTGGCAGGGGAAAGCCTACAGTGTTTTTCATGTGACTCAGGACTTCCTTCCAGAACATGGTCAGCATTGGGCAGGACCACCAGATATGGAGAAGAACACCCACCACTGACCGGGAGCATTTTTTGTAAACGCGTTGGAGTGCAATACCAGTGCGTTATGAGCTTGTAAGCGGATTTGTGCAGGGGAATGCCTCTGAATTTTGGGAATGTCGCGCCAAAGTTGTTTTCAACTTTCCGGTGGGATCTGCTCCTCCAGATCTGTGGACCACTGCCTTTGGTATGTATGGGGGTGGGTGGGGTGGAGGAGTGCTAGAATACCTGATATGTGCAGGAGATCAAGCCCCGGGTTCCATCAAATGCGCACACTTGGGCCTCATCGGAAGTGAGTGGTCTAGTGGCCCGCTGTATGCAAGACGGCGTAAGTAGCCAATGTCGGAGCTTGTAATACTGTAGCCTGGCTGCGTCTGGGAGGTGGGAGGCTTCCTTAAATTGTTCAAAGGTTTTAAGAGTGTCTCCCTCAAATAGATCCTGACTCATTCAGCATTCACCATCTCTCCCTGGTATATCTTTTAGAGCAGTGGAATTAGAGGGGAAGAGGAATACGGAGGGGCGGAAAGAGAGGACAAGAAGGTAATGGATAGAGAAGAGAAGCAGACATTTCAGTGGAGAATGATGAATTAGGGGAAAGCAAAAAAGGGTTAAACAAAAAGAGCAAGTGAGAGGAGCGACAGGAATTAGAAGATAAAATCTATTCTACTCATTACACATTCATCGGAAACGAGCATACTGTCCTTTTTTACACTATATCAACAACAGGACAGAAACTTAAATGCACTCCTTGCTTCAACAGTCAGGAAGATGACAGACACACTGAGCTGGGTTTCTGAATATGTCCATAGTCTTGAAGCATGAAAATTCTCTTTGGTCACAAGCTGGTGTCCTATCACACACCTCTCTCCTAGGCCTAGAACACTACTAGCTCAAACTAACTCCCCTTGGGGCAGTGGAATATTTGCCATCACAACAGCGAAAAAAGATTCGATTTCACTTGTTCTGGAACATTTAGAAGATGAGATGTTGGACACTTAAAGCAACTGTATATACAGAATAAAGACAATTTAATTTTTTCATAACCTTTATTGAAAAAGCAGTTTTGCCGTATTTCTAATCTTAGAACAACACAATGAGAAGAATAACACTCGCCATCGTCTAGAACACAAATTTTGTTTGTGCATCATTCATAAAAAAAAGAACTTACTGAAGTTTTATTCAAACTCGAGTAAAAACCCTAAAACTAAAGGGATTAAAGTAACATTAAGGCAACTGAAGTCAAAGTCACAAAATAGTGTCGTATTTAAATATTAGGAGGCACTTACTCTGGACTCCTTGTAAAGATTGGATAAAGGAAACATGCATGGTAACACATTTGTGATGCTATATTGTTAGGATCAGGCACTGATCCAATTATACATTGTATGACATTACCAACTGCATCACTGACTGTGCTATGCATTATATCATTGATTTTGTCGATTATTATGACATTATCCACAGGATCCACCCTTAAATTTGTCTACACACTTTACAGCTTTAATGTATTCATCGTACAGGATATTTGAGATAAAAGAACTTTCAAAGAATTTTAAGTATGATGTATTTTTCGTTTTACATGAGAATTCTGTCTAGGAAAACCAACTAAAAATGTGAAGTTCTCTATAATCAGAGACTGAGGAAACAAATAGCTGTCTGCTCCTGAAAGACCAGAAAGTATGCATTTTGTAGACCCCATGACTAGGACTGATGAACGAGTTAGGATGGATAAAAGTGTGAGTGTGGTATGATGGATGGAGAAATGAGTGTCAAGATGGACGGACAAATGAGGGTGAGGATGGATTGAGAAATTAGTGTGATGATTTCTGGAAACATTAGTATGAGGAAGAATGGACAAACGAGCATGAGAATGGACCAATACATGGTTACAAGGACGGATGGACAAATAAGTATGAAACTAAATGGACAACTGTGAAGATGGACAGACAGTTGACTACGAGGATAAATGGATGTGTGTAAAGATGGATGGTCAAATGAGTGAAAAGATGAATGGATAAACGAGTTTAATGATGGATGAATAAACAAGTGTTGGGAGAGATTGAAAAGTGAGTGGAGAATAAATGGATGAGCATGAGGATGGAAACACAGATGAGGTTAAATGGAAGAGTATGAGGATGGAAGGACAGATGAGTATGAGGATAAATGGATGAGCGTGAGATGGAAGGACAGATGAATATGAGGATGAATGGATGAATGTGAGGAGGGAAGGACAGATAAGTATGTATGAGGATAAATGGATGAGGATGGAAAGGAGAGATGAGTGCGAGGATAAAAGGATGAGTGCAATGACGAAAGGACAGCTAATGTGTGAGGATAAATGAATGAGCGTAAGGATGGAAGCACAGATGAGTGTGATGATAAATGAAAGAGCACAAGAATGGAAGCACATCTCAGTGTGAGGATAAATGGATGAGCGCGAGGATAGAGCTGCATGGATGAATGCCGGACGCTTATTCAATGACAAATTTGCAGACTAGTGCGACAGCATAATAAGCCATGCGTATAAGATTATGAACATCAATATATATTACAAAATTGTTTGATTTGCACTGTCCATTTTCTGTATGGGAAGAAACCTCACGGATTCGCGCTCTGACCTGTCTCCAACTCGTGTCCAGAAAGTCACTCAGAAGTCACATTCTTAATGTTTTCATGTCTGCAATTCCCCCCCCCCTTCAGTAAACTGCTCAGAAAGGTCTTCTTCATCCACAAAACCCAGCCACAAAAAGCTACATTCGCTGTTTGATTTAATTTACAACAGTCACTGCCTCAGCTACAACATTATCAGCACGTTTTCAGCGTAAATAGAATATTTTTATTTTCTCAGTGCGATTAATCCTGCAGGTCACTCCATTTTTACTTTGTTGCCTGTGGAAGACACGGCACATAACCCAGCCCGCTGAAGAGTGGGCCGGCCAATGCACTCGAGTTCTCTCACCAACAGCACTGCGGATGGGCACCATTTTATTACTCTACAGAATCCTGTTAATTATTGAAAAGAGAAACAGAAAGCCAAGATCTATAACGGCTCCATTACTTGTCCTGCAATTTACGTGGTTATCAGGGGGAAGTGTCAGAGAAGATGTGAATGGCACACATTTCCTCCTTACTCCAGAGACTGCACAATAATGCATTTTAATGAAGAAGAGCCCTCAGAGGTCTAATTGAGACTTGATAATAAGCACAAAGTAGGACTAAGGAAAAGGACAATCTCTGTTTCAGGATGAAAATGGAGTTATAGCCTTTTACAGTGCATGGGAAACACACAGTGAATTGATCTAAGGCACAATAGTTACTGCTCTAAAAAGCCTTTAAAGGTTTGGCAATGCTATTCTAATTGACATTTCCTTTTCTGCCCCGCCACCGCAGGGAATTTACAGACACTTTACAGATAGATTACGCTGATTTTCTTGCGTTGCTTGTCAATTACAATCAGACAATAGTGGTATATTGATAACATATTTGAAGTCTACTAACTGAAATTAGTGTTATGAGCAATGTTCCCTCTAATTATTTACCTCTATGTGCGGCAATAAAGGTGCTCCATGCACTGCAGCTAAGGCTGCGTGCACTGAAGACAAGCAACAAATTCGTTTCAAGCTTGAATGAATCAAGAGGTACTAAAACCTTGACTACCTGTATTGCTGTGAAGTGGAAGACCCTTCGAAAAGGTTAACTGTTTACCTTCCTGATGTTAATTGTTGTATTTGTGTGTTAAATTAGCACTGATGAGGTGCAACATTTGCCCAGACAGTGTTAGCATGCGTGAAAATGCCAAAATATTATAGTAATACTATCACAAAATATGCCACCTAACACCGCATAATTTGCATTTCCTTGCGGCATAATTTGGTCCTCGCCGGCTGCATAATTCCTGGGGCTCTGGCTATGGTGCAAGGTACAGGTGGGCGAGCCAACATATAAACAGGGACAGCTAAGCTAAGGTAGGCTCTAGCTATTAAGAGCCCATGCGCAATCCAAGTCTTGAAAATATGCGGCTTGTCAAACATGCAGCACAGATTATGAAGGAATATGGTAAAGTGTTTTAAAAATTCAAACATTAAAATGTGGAATCATTTCACCTTAGTTGGGGCCACTAGAATTATTTGATTCTGTGGCAGTGGCTCTTTCCCCCATAATTATGGATTTGCTATAGGAGGAGCCTAGCGCGCAACCAAGATGGCCGCGTAGGTGCGAAGCTCCCGAGGACCTCCGCGACCTCCTGAATTAATCCTGATTATATCCTGCCTTTGATGAGGGGACTGTGTCTGTGTACCCGAGCTGAGGCGGCACCCGTTTTCCGTTTTCGAATCGGACCCCGGACACCGGTGGGAGCACCGATCGAAGATTGCGGCCTTCTCCGCGCCGGCCCCCCGGATTGGAGTTGTGGGGCGATCCGGGGACAAAGCGAACAACAGCGGCGGGCAGGGCTGGGCGACTCGCGTACCCCGCGCTTTCACTTTCGCTTTTGCGCCCTCCTTGCCCTCAAGCGAGGTAGGGTTGCAGAGCGGGGTGCGGTGGTGTGGCCTTGTCCCGGTGCCCGGCTGACCCGCCGGCTGTGAGTTGTCCTGCGATCCAGTGGTCACCCCCCCCGGAACCCGTGAACTGGTTTATCGGCTCTTTCGAGGAGATTGGCACGACTTTGGGAGTGCGACATGTCCACAAAGCAAGATGGCGACCGGGCAAAGGTGAAATCGACCCGCCGTGGCCCGGCACATCAGTCTAACAGCATGGACCGCTACACCCTCCAGAAGGGATCTCCAGAGGCACCGCGTACATCCCCCGCGGGCCCGACTGAGGCGTCTGCTCAGCCCGCGGATCTGACCCTCCGGGACGTCATGGGCGCCATTGCCGAGATGAAGGCCTCGGTGGACCAGCGCTTTGATACCCTGGCGCAGAAGATAGACTCGGCCCTGGTGGATGTGGGCCTGGTGAGAGCCGACTTGTCTAAAACAAATGACCGGGTCGATTCCCTGGCCCACACTACCTCGAGTCTCACTACAGACGTGGCGGCCCTTCAAAAGGAGGTGCACCGGCTTGGCCAGGCGAGCGCCCTGATGGACCGTCGATTGGAGGACTCCGAGGGTCGGGCCCGGAGGAACAACGTTCGCATTGTCAGGGTGCCGGAGGGACGGGAGGAGGAGGCGGCAGATTTGTTTGTGGAAGACCTGATCCTCACCCGTCTCCAGCCCCGGGGGCTGAGTAAGCTTTTTGCGGTGGAACGTGCTCACAGGGTCCCCGGCGGAAGACCTAAGGCCGGAGCCCCGCCGCGGCCTCTCATTGCCCGGATTTTTAACTTTCGGGACAGAGACGCTATCCTGCAGACTTCCAGGCTACAGGGACCGGTCAAGCTCGATAATATGGATGTGAATTTCTACCCTGACTTTACTCCGACGGTCCAAAAGCAGAGACTGAGTTTTCTCGGAGTTAAACGTCGCCTACGGGACCTGAACCTTAAGTACTCAATGCTTTTTCCAGCTAAGCTGAGGGTGGAGGTGGATGGTCGCACGCACTTTTTTGACCGTCCCGAGGCGGCTGGGGACTGGTTGGATACTCTGCCTGGGGATCGGGGCCGGGGGGGTGGGGGGGGTGCGGTTGGCGGGGAGGGCTCGCCGGATCAGAACTGAGGGGTGAATAGTAGGCCTTGCTCTGGACAACATTCCGGTTACCATTCACTGATCGTGTATGTTCCCCTCCTATGGAGGTCGTACGGGGTCCATTGGGGGCTTTCCCTCCTCCTCTGGGGGACTAGTTAGTTTTTTTGTCTATGGGGCGACAGGCACACTGCACTTTGGGGGGGCTGTCTGGGCTCATGCAGGGGTGCAGGGAGGGGGGAGTTCTGTTGGGATGGGTGGGCGGGGGTGGAGTGTTGTTTGTTTGCACCGCAAGGCGAACCCTTTACTGTATTGTTGTTTTCGAGATGCTCTTTGGGGGACGACTGATGGCTTCCATGTATGATGGGGGGTAGGGATTTGACTGTGTTATCATGGAACGTTAACGGACTGGGGGATAGGATTAAGCGTGGTGTGGTCCTGCAGTATCTGAAACGAATTTCACCAGATGTGGTCTTCCTGCAGGAGACACACCTTATAGGCAATTCCTTTCATGCCATGAATCGGCGAGGCTATCGCTTGGTGGCCCATTCGGGCTTCACTTCGGGCTCGCGGGGGTGGGCATCATGATTAAGAACTCGCTCCCATTGGAGATTGATGAGGTGCGCCATGATGAGAGGGGACGTTACACTGTCTTGGTGGGTAGAATGGAGGGCAGAGTGGTCGTTTTTGTATCAGTGTACGTTCCGCCGGGGTTGCAATCTACCACGTTTGCGGACCTGGGGCGCCTCCTCCTTGACCTCCCGGGTGGGCTTCTGGTAGTTGGGGGGGACTTCAATGCGGTGGCTTCTGGGTCCATGGATCGTCATCCCCCCAGGGACCTCCCCCGGGCACAGGCGTGGCTGTCCGGCCTTTTAGATACACTAGGATTGGTGGATTGCTGGCGACTAAAGCATCCCGCGCAGCTGCAATACACCTTCCACTCGGGTGCCCATGGTAGCCTCTCGCGGCTTGATTATGTCCTTGTCCCTGCGGCCTATGCTGGGAGAGTGGGAGAGGTGCGCCATTTGGCGCGGGGTATTTCAGATCACTCCCCACTACTGTTGCACTTTGATGTCTTCCCGAGGGGGGAGGGCAGGGTAGCCCCAATCAATGCCTGGTACCTGCGCGACCCCACTATTCGAGCCGAATTGATCAAATCCTTGCAGCGGTACTTTGAGGAGAATGTGGGGTCTGTCCCTTCGGCTATCTCCCTGTGGGAGGCTTTTAAGGTAGTTCTCAGAGGGGAGGCCCTCTCCTTTATCTCCCATGCCCGGAGGCGCGAGCGGGAGGAGGTAACCCGGGTGGAGGCCGAAATTACTGAACTAGAGGGTGACCTGGGGAGCGGGGTGACGGATGCCACATTGCATGTTCTACACCTCAAGCAGGCGGCCTATAGGGCCCTCGTCACGGAGGCGGCCAGGGGCCTCAGTAGAGAGCAACAGGGGCGACTGTATGATGTGGGTGATAAGGCTGGTAAATTGATTGCGTGGTTGGACAAAAAGGAGAGAGCGAGTCGTGTGGTTCCGTTGATCGAGGGGAGGGATGGTGTGTGTGTCACCGAGCCGGACGCCATTGTCTCCTGCTTCGCGGATTATTTCCGCGAGGTGTATTCCCCGGTTTCTCCCTGCTCGGAGGAGGATTCCCATGCCCTGCTTCGGGACATCGCGCTGCCCTCCCTTTCGGTAGAGGACAGGGATT
Organism: Triturus cristatus; assembly: GCF_964204655.1. Classification (NCBI taxonomy): domain Eukaryota; kingdom Metazoa; phylum Chordata; class Amphibia; order Caudata; family Salamandridae; genus Triturus; species Triturus cristatus. The sequence continues at coordinate 367,813,244 of NC_140585.1, forward strand.
CGCTGGACGCTCCTCCCACCTCGGACGAAATTGCCCTTGCTATCCGCTCGGTCGCATCTGGCAAGGCCATGGGCCCCAATGGCATCCCTATCGAGCTGTATAAGCTGCGACCGGATGTACTGGCGCCCCACCTGCGCGCGATGTTCCTGGCGGCCCGCTCGCGGGGTTCCCTTCCGCCGGACCAGCGTCTGGCCACGATCGTGGTGATCCACAAGGAGGGGAGACCCCGTGAGCGGGTCACATCCTATAGGCCTATCTCGCTCTTGAACGCGGAGCCCAAAATCCTCGCCAAGGTGCTGGCCAACCGGCTGGTCGGCGTGGTGGGCGATTTGGTCCACCAAGACCAGTCCGGCTTCATACCCCATCGCAACACGGCCCTTAATCTGCGACGCTTGCACGGGGTGCTCGCGCGTGTCCCGTTCGTGCGGGAACCGGCCATCTTGGCGTCCTTGGACGCCACCATGGCGTTTGATACGCTCGAGTGGCCATACATTTGGGCGATGCTGGCGAAGTTTGGCTTCGGACCGGGCTTCATCAGCTGGGTCAAGTTGTTGTATTCCGGCCCATTGGCGCAGGTGGTGGTGAATGGACGAGTCTCGGCCCCATTCGCACTGGGACGGGGCACGCGACAGGGTTGCCCCCTGTCGCCTCTCCTGTTTGCATTGGCCCTGGAGCCCCTGGGGGAGTGGCTGCGGTGGCACCCTTCCATCCGTGGTCTCCGCTGGACCCCCGAGCATGAGGACCGTGTGTCCCTCTACGCTGATGATATCCTTCTATATCTTGCCTCCCCGCGTAAATCACTGATCGTCCTAGTTGATGTTTTGCGCTCATTCGGTCGCAACTCGGGCCTCGTCATCAACTGGGCGAAATCCTGTGTATATGTGCTTGCCGGGGAGGCTCCGGTCCTACCACGGGACTGTCCGATCCAGATTGCCTCCCAGGGGTTTCGGTACCTGGGTATATATATTACTCTGGACCCGGAGGCCCGCTACGAGCGGAATTTGCTGCCCCCCCTCCAGCGCTTGAAGGAGGACGTGGTGCGTTGGCGGCGTCTGCCGCTTTCGCCGCTCGGCCGAGCGGCCTTGTTTAAGATGATGTCGTTGCCGCGCTTTCTGTACGCTCTCCAGAACACTATGGACTTGGTCCCGGCGCGCTACTTCCGTGAGGTGGAGAGTTTGCAGCGTCGCCTGTTCTGGGACGGGAGGCCACGTATTGCCTAGGCTAAATTGACGCTCCCGTGGTACGATGGGGGGGTTGCCCTCCCGGATATTAAACGGTATTACTGGGCCTCCCAGCTAGCTGCGATTAATCATGGCCTTTACGGGCCCGCCCTGAACCCGGCATTTGAAATGGACAAGATGCTCCTGCCCGGTGGCGACTACAATCGAGCGCTCTACTCTGGCGCGCCGGACGGGACCGACGCGTGTCATGGTGCGTGTATGGCACGCGGCTAACGCAGCTATGGGGTGGAAGGACCGTTTGACCCGGGCGTCACCGCTATATGCGTCTGCGAGGTTGGGCTCCCTGTGGACCTCGAAGGGCTTCGAGAAGTGGGACACGATCGGCATCAGCACAGTGGGAGATCTCTGGACGAGGGGGGGATTCAAAACTTTCGAGACGCTGCAGACGGAGTTTCAGTTGCAAGGCAGTGAGTACTTTCGGTACTTACAAGTCCGCCACGCGCTGGGCTCCGTCTTCCCGGATGTCGCATCCATTCCGGAGTCCTCCCCCCTGGAGGACAGAGTGCTGGATGGCCATGTCCCAGACAGCACGATCTCCCTTATATATAAAAAACTGATCAACGACCGATCGGGCCTGCTGACTGGCCTCCGCGAGGCCTGGGTTGCCGATGGGCTGGAATTGGACGACGAGGACTGGATTTCCGCGGTGGCCTCTCCGAAGGAGGTGGCCATCCCGGCTCGCCTTCGCTTCGTCCAGCTTAAGATCCTCCACCGGGTTTACGTGACGGGGCCAAGGCTTCTACGTATGGGCTTTGCTGAGGATGGACTGTGTAAGCGTGGCTGTGGTGCCTTGGCAACTTTCTTGCATATTCTGTGGGAATGCCCAAAGGTGGAGCGATTCTGGCGTGGTGTGCACGAGGTCCTGCGAGTGGTTACGCGTGTCGCGCTGTTGCCTGAAGCGAGGAGATGCTTGCTGAATGTGTGGGAGCCAACTGACTACTCGGTTCCGCAGACGCGGTGGGTGACTCTGGGATACATGATAGGTAAGCGTGACATTGCTCAATTGTGGGGATCCCAGAGGCCCCCGGCGGTGTCGGCCTGGAAAGAACACATGGATTGGTGTATGTTTCGTGAAAAGGTGGTGTATGTTGCGAGGGGTAAGCCTGGGGCGTGGGTGAAAATCTGGGGCCCCTGGAACGCCTATCGCGGGGGTATTTGCGAGCCGCCACTGCTGCCGGCTGCCTCACCAGCTCCGTCCCCCTAGCCGACCCCCTCCCCCAGCCACGGGCACGTGGTTCCCCAGTCCCTGATCTGTTCTCATTCCCCTCTTCAGAGTTTGGCGATTGGTTGGGGTCCCCCACTTAAGGAGCGCGTGCTGTCACTTGGGATTGCGGGTTGCCTTGCGGGTGTGGTTTTTTTGTGTTGTTGTGTTTCGATAAAAGGAAACCGTATTGTGGGTTTGGAGTTATGTGGCCTGCACTACTGATATCTCCTGATTTACCTTTTTGCACCGCCAAGAGATTTTTCTGTATATACGTCATATGCTTCTGCCACTCTAGCGGCCGGCCAGACGGTTGTAGGCCCATACCTGTAACTATTTGAGATTGCAATAAACGGTTTCAAAAAAAAAAAAAAAAAAAAAAAAAAAAATTATGGATTTGCTGCTCCCGATCCCCCCGCACAAATGTGCATAGGGGTCAGAGTCGCGAGATACTGCACCACACTAGAACCTTGCCTCACTACTGAAGAAAGACACACGGCTGCAACTCGGGGAGAGTTGCCCATTCCGCCAATAGCGATAGAAGTTAGTTTATTTTGCTTTGTTTCCGTTTTTAGAAAGTAGTAAATCAAAAAAGTAGTAATGTGATTACAGGATACAAATGAGAATAGCCTATGGTGATAATGGGATATTGAAGATCCCTAGAAAATTGTACCAGCAATATGGCCTAGATTACATTGTAAAATTAACTCCTTTGTGGTACCGCCTAAATCTAGCGCTATATGAGCTGGGAACGGCACCAAACTACTGTTTACAGTTGGGCAACAATACATCATATTGATGCTTGTAATTTGATGTTTGTACATTGATCCTCACCTCACATGCATGCTACCAATAAAAAAAAGTTTTTAAAAAAAATTATGGATTTGCTGTACGTGCCACATAATACATCGTCAGCTGCATAATCTGCAGACAAAAAACATTGTTTCTAGGTCAAACGGATTAAAGATTACTAAAAATGTGGCCACGTGTTTGCAGGCAGTGGAAAGTCTTTAGCAACTGTTAACTGGTCATCTTTCAGTTATTTCTGCAATTGGTTGCTAAACTGGTAGTAATGAGATAAAATCTGTGCATTTGTAAGAATGACAAAATAATGAAGTAATACAATCAAAAAATTTACTGCATTATGCCACATGATTTGCCTTTTCTTGCCGCTTAATTTAGTCAACCCTACTGCATAATTTGGTGCTCCCTTGCAGCATAATTCTACTGACCCTGACCTTAGTACATCAGATTGCGTGACGAAGGATTTATTAAAAGTGATTTTTAAACTGAACTGAAAAACAACCTGATTTTGTTGTTGTTGCAGTTTTATGTAGTAAACACAACCAGAATGTATTGGAGAGCTTTTACCTGAGCATCAGGCTGGAACATGTTTTCTCAGTTTCAAAGTCAGCAGCTTTGGCAGTATTCAACATGATCACCCTCTCTTTGCCATATGAAACACAATCACACAAGTTTATTTCACACTGCCTGCTGCCTGCCTCATAAAACGCTCTGAACTGAAATGAAAAAACAGCCCCTTTCGTCACTGATGCATTTGCTTGGCCTCCTGGTGCGCCTGCCACGAAAAGACAAAAAGGGGGTTTTCACACCTCCCTTTAATCACTATCAAGTCTAGGTACGAAGAGCGCGCTCCCTGAGAGAGTCTGAGAGCTCAAAGTAGAATGCTACGTGTGCACGCGCACGCAGTGTACAGGGAACATAGGTTATAAGCTCCAATGTACCCCAATATAGGCCTAGGTAGCTGCACGACCTTTTACCTACATTTGTCCTACCTTGCTCTTCATAACGGCTCTGGCGCTGACCTTTTACTTAGTTACGTGCCGAATAAATGTCGTGTGGTTTCTTCGATTAATCCCCTGCTTGCAGGATTACCATCTTCTGTATAATAACTCTGTACGAAAGTCACCGCTATTGTCATCCTTGGACGACAGGCCCATAGTACCACTAAACATCTAGAGAGAATCCCTGAGGGTACCTTTTGAATATAAAATGAGAACATCTTCACTGGGCAACCAGAGGAGAAGCTTCCATGCTGACACAAGACACAGAGATTCTTGCACACAGAAACTCCAGCACGCAGTGGTCTGACATCCCTTGTGGAGTCCTCCACTCGAGACCAAGACTGGGTCCTTCGTTCTCTCCCATCAGGTAATGGGGTTGGTTCTTTCCTAGGGGATTGTTGGCTTTAAACCTACATACAGGCTAGGTACACTTAGCTAGGTTTTGTATTTTAGGAGTACGCTTGATTACGCCATGTATCTATATGCCTGCATATATTCACTGTTTTAACACCATGGTAGAATTCTACCCTCAATTTACTCTGTTGGTGCTCGTAATTATATATATCTGTTTCTGTCTAATGGTTGTTGCAGCACACACATTTTATCCTAGAATGACGCTGGTTCAATAAATGCTTATTGAAAACGTCCCCATCGTTTATTCTGTGTATCTCTGAGCATGAGTTGCCAGAAACTATTTGAACCTTGGTAAGGTTAGGGGGCTTATGCTGGCACTTTGAGCTAGCTGGTTTAAAGGCTATCATATCTTTTGGGGTGTCTGGAATCAGTCTGGACACCAATCCCTTAGTTTATGTTGTCTAAACATGCAGATCCTATATGGATTAGAAGGAACTACACGATATTAGGATAGATTTTAATTCGCTCAATTATTGTCTACTGGAGACATCTTGAAGCTGACATTTGTAACAATGAGTTAGCAGGGACCTTGGAACGTCCTGGGGCAGCAAAGGTAGAAGAAGGTATTGCGGGGACGTGGTAAGAAGGCTAATGTATTGAAGCGGAAATGGAAAAGTAGGTGAACTGTAAAGCACCAGAGTGAACATGACAGAGTCAAAGAAAACATGGCAGCTGGTAGCAGATGAACTACTTAGGTCCGTCCACATCACCAAGGCCGGTGGTTATAGTGCGGTTGAGAGAGGTGGTGGAAGAAAGGTGGTGGAAGGCAGGTGGCGGGACATGGGCAAGGGTGAGTGATAACAGGGAGAGGGAAAACAGCTCTGGGAGGGGAGTGAAAACAAGAGAAGCACGTAAGTAGCAGAGAAGGACCATGCATGTAGGAGCGCGTGTGGATAGACAGTGTACTGTGTGGCGTAGACACCACAAAGGCATGCGCATAAAAAGTGCTGCACCTCATACAGAGCAGCACCACGGTTCGCATGCGGTTATGTTGAACCCTACTGCATTTGCTTCCTCCTCAGCACACTCGCCGAAGAAAAGAGGGAGGGGAGGGGAGGGATAGGCACCCGCAAACAATGCAGATCAGGGGGAGCAGCATCCACGTTTCCCTTCTGCTGGTCCTCTGCTCAGTTTATTTGTCCAAAAGGGGAAGAGCAGCCATTGTACCACATTCTAATTGCAGTTGGTGTTCTCGCCACCTCTCGGCTTGTTACAGTCCTAAGAATCAATGGGCAGAACGAAAGTGACAGAACAGGCTCTGGCATAGCACTGATTTCACTGGCAGTGCCCACACTCCCCCCTCTGCACTCGTGTTACTGGTTGCACCTTGAGTCGAAAACTCCACGGGAATAGAGCAAGAGGCAGTGCAACTTGGTAAAAAAAGGGCAAAGAACAGCAGGCAGTAGGAAAGCACATAGCAAGGTGGCTGCTGCAAATGGTCTGTCAAGAGAGATGCACATCACAAAGTAAAACAAATAGGTCACCCCTCCCTAGGTGGAATCATCTGACTGCTCAACGAATTAAACTTCCACGTCTTGCAAAGGTGAAACTCCACAGATCATGAATTTAATTTGCATATCACACGCTGAACAGTGGGGCAATCTTTACAGAAGTTACAAATAAACTGGACCCTCCCAGTGATGATATTAAAGGGGAGATTAATAAACATGCAACACCTAAGAAATGGGAAACTCGAGTACCTGCATTCTAACTCGCTGTAAAGAAGGGGCCTTACCATTCGGTAGGTTTTGTGAACTGAAAGCACAGCATTATCATGATAACCACCTCATCAATGCCATGAACAAGCAGTGGTGGGTTCTCATACGATCACCCTGTATCTTTGTCAGACATGCGGATCGCTACATGGACTGGGGTTTGACTGAGCAGCCAGGCATAGCTGAACTACTTAGACGCCTGTATTTCATCGATTTACATCTTGATTGCAGGTTTCAATACGCGGAGTGTGATTTGACTGCTAGTGATTAGTAAGGATTAGAGCCCTCCAAACTTGAATGTAATTAGAATTCTTTTTTAATCAAATCCTCTAGCCCTTGTTGAAGCAAATCATGTCTTCAGTAGCACAATCAGGGCCACTCTGTCTGCAATCAGATACTGTCGACTATCTTGTTGGGCAGGGATCCGAGGTGTGCCAAAGCGTGAACAGCCGATGCCTTCCGCATGAGTCTCTCCGTCAGAGGCGAATTTGGCTTCAGAGCATCCCGCTCTATTAACAAAGAACTGGAAAAAAGAGACATCTGTTAGATTGTTGAAAAGCAGTGGTGTAACAATAGATGTCATCTGCTTCTCGTTTTTGAGGGAAGCACGATCAACTGGAGAAACAACTGTTTACCGAAAATAATAAATGTTTTTATGTTTACAGACAAACCATATTCCGTGGTTTACACAATGATGATTTAACGGAGTATTTGACCACACATCTCACAATGCCAAAGCTAACAGAACCAAGCCCAAAACTTATTTTATTTTCATTCAAGGTGATAGAGTAGATTCTTACTAAATAATGACTATTTAGTAACCTGAATGAGTTACACATGAAAGATTATAGCACACTACAGAATTGCTTGTCCTGGGGTTGGCTAAATAAGGCTTGAACTAGGCCCAAATTCCATTTTGGATTTAAAAACGTGACAATGTTTTCATTCTTGCTGTCTCCACTCGCAGCAAAATGTGCACTGAAACATTATTAGATCTAATGTGTACTGTGATTCTCTCATAATAAATAATGTTGTTCTGTGCGGGCGGAAGCTTTCCTCTAAAATGCTGTTGTTCAAAGTTCCTCCAGTTCTTCCTGCCTGGGGCTCAGAGGGTCTATTTATTTCATAAGTCTATCATCGTTTTACGCACACCAAGACTTGTGCTGTCACATACAATAACAGAACGGCAAAGAGAGGGTAATTACTATTCATTTAGGGGATGGTATTTGGCATTGCAGCATTTTATTCTCTATTGTGATTTCTGAGCCTGTGTATCATTGGAAGCTTGTTTCCAGTCCAGGGAGGACCTGGCCTGGCAGTTCGGTCTGGACGGTTCCCATGGGGCACAGGGTCAAGACTGATTTGCATATGGCTGGGTCCAAACAGGGGTGGCGTAGTGGGCAAAAGAACGATGGATTTAACCCAGATACTTTGACTGGGGGAGAATGTTTGCATTGTCAGCATTCTGTCCATCATTTTTTTGCTGTAACACAGATGTATCATTTTGGGCACCTTATATAAATTGTGTGATATTTACTATGTATTTTCCTATAAAAGAGGAAGTCTGGAGGTGAGCTGTACTTGTTCAGATTTTCTCTTAGGCAGCAGACTAGTGCTATTGAGAGAGGCTTTAAGTCATCTCATTCTGCATTTGACTGAATGCTATGTTAATTCCCTATATATAAGATGAGATAAATCACATTTTGCTTTTGTTAATTAACCTTAATTATTTAATAACCCTTCATGGTTGCTATCTTTATCTTGTCTCAAGAAGGTTTATTTATCCGACTATACTATTTGATTTGACATCAAACCTAATCTTTTTTGTGACACATTTCCTCATACATCCTTCAGAAGAACACCACTGAAGGACTGGGTTATTCTAAGACCCAGCGGTGCCAGGGAACAACACCTGAAACCTTCGTGGGTTACCTGTTCTGGCGTACAAAACACAGAGACACGGGACACTTCCAGCGACGTCAGAGATCAGCGTTTATTTACTGCAGGGATACAGAGGTCACAAGAAGTACACAACGTGTAGGTTCTCGGAGACTGCTTCCATTTGCAAAAGTGGATCGCTCCTTTTATACACGTTTTTGCCATTGCACAGTATGGCGAACAAGGGTTACAACTCAGTTCCCACAATAAACTTCAACAAAGTCGTGTTCATGTTTCAGGAGGCCGGAACATAATTACAACAGCATTGCCGGTTCCCAACTGTAAAAACATATCTTTTCCGCAATAAAACACATTCCATCCTGACCGTAAACACATTAGGAAAAGGGACGAAAACAGCTGCAAAGAAAGGACAAGGATGCACAACAGATTAGGAAAGAGTGTTGGGAGTAATAAAGGAAACTTGATAACGGGATCAAAGACCTCGTGTCCAATGTATGCATGACTGAAACAATAGACCGGCACGGCAAGATGAGCCTCGAGCGGGGCCATCTGCCTTCGCCGTGTCATTTCCCTCATCGTAAAAAGTCACCCTCAAAGAAACACGTGTCCCTCGTGTAAGCTTGGGAATCCCAGGGTCACGAAGCGGACAAAGTCCGTTCGCTGGCTACTTGAGGGCAAGAAACAAAATGGATGCTGTATCTAAAATGGAACCCGAGGGTTCGGATGAACAAACCCAAAAATAAGACGAACCATACGTGGTTGCATAGCGAAACTGAGTACACCCACTATACTCGTCATTTGCGGTTCGTAGACACCAAATTCATCCATATTCGTCACCACTCAAAAAGTGTCGTTCCGTCCCACACGGAACCTCAGACGCTCCTTTTGCCCTCAAGTAGGCAAGCACTAGTCAAGATCGGAATCTATTTCAATATTCATCAGATCGTTCAGCTGCTGCTGAAACATCATTCTATTCATCAACGTCTCCTTGGTAACAGATGGCCGTCTTATACACGTTGTAGCACAGAGGCCACATAAGGCAGGACCACACTGTACACAAAGACAACACGTGAACAGAAACGTTACAACAACCCCTACGATCATCAGAATCTTCCAACCCCAAGTTGACATCAGGCCCCAAAACCATCCTAGAAGCGTCCAATTACCTTCGTCCACGTGTATGGACTCGGAAATCTTGTGCAACTTCGAGATGGCTTGGTAGACAGTTGGAGCATTGTCAGGAATAAAAATGCAACAACTCGAATGGATAACTTTACACACACCACCTCTATCTGCAAGAACAACATCTAGAACCATACGGTTCTGCAACGTCATGAGTCTATCCGCCTGAAGTTCAGCTGTTAAATTACCAAGGGCACTTGCAGTAATATTAGCAGTCGACTCAACTACACGGGTCAACTGTCTTAGGTTCCTACTATTAACCATAGGCCCCCAAAACGGCAAGAAACCCTTAAAGAAGTCTCCTGCTTCTTGACCGGCAGTATCCTCTTTGCTAATAACGCCTCTCACAACTCTAGTTTTGTGATAGTCTGAGGCAACTGTGAAAGTCGGTGGTAAAAGATTCGCAATATAACAGGTACCCGAAAAATCACGGGGTAACCATGTATATGCGCGTTCATAACATACAAAATAAGTGCCCCTAGCGGTCAGAAAAACAGGGGAAGAGAGCATCGGTAGGACATACGTGTCAGTGCAAGCACTGTTCCCAAGTTGTGCTCTCGGATTTCGACCCAAACCTTTCAAGCAGAAATTACCGAGGTGTGGTACAATCCATATTGGGGACGAGCTCTTAAGCTGTCTATCACCCACTGACGTACTATACTCAGCCTCGCTCAGATCCTTATAGGCCTGCACTTCTTCATCTGGGATAAGCGATGCATCAAAAACATCTCTATTTAAATCCGCTATCGCTATCGCCAAAGGCTTGTGATACGGCCCAGGACCAAAATTGACAGAACGTGGCTCTCGACTGGGGTAGGAATCTAGTGCACTACGGAACATAGTTTGGAATGCTCGAGCTGAGCCCTGGGAGCTGTAAGGAAGGACCAAATACGGAATACCCCTATCCATGGTATGTGGCATTAACCCACACACCCAACAATTGGTAGTATTCATCACCAACTGATGCTGATGTAGAAGTTGAACGAAGGAGTTATTCATAAATCCCGCACGTCTAACCTGTTCATGTAGAGGCAAAGGATGAAAAGAATGTGGGGAAACAGTGGTGAGGGAGCTTAGTTTGGGAGAAAGAGTAGGTGGAACAGAAGGTAATAACAACGGTACTCCAAAATACACTCCACCCACCAATAGCATAGATACGGTCAGAAACAGTAGGAACACCTGAAACAGAAAACATATTGTTCGTACAACCCTATATAACTCTGATCTCTGCGCCGACATCCTTTCTACTTCCAACAGTTTAGAGAACGCCATCCTCTACAAACCGTCCGTGACGTACTTGACGCACTTCGTTCTGAGTAGCGATTATCAATCCCCAGGAGTTCCCAGGAATCGACAAAAGTAACCGACCTAGCGTCAGAAACCTGCTAAACAGAAAGAAGTACCCGCACGGCCCTACGGTAACCCGGATGGTAGGTTTTTCTCGAAACGTTCAATTTTAATACAAATCTCTTTAGCAGTGGAAAACACATAAAAACTCAAAAAGAAAGGATGTAATTGTCCATAATGCTCATCGCACCGGAAAAGGAAAAAAAACAATATAAGACTTAATTTTTATTAGTCCTTGAACGAAGAAAGTATCGACTTCTTCCAGGTCGAGTTTGCTCTGTAAACAATTGTTCAGCTGGCGCAACAGTGTTCGATAAAGTGGACAACGAGTCGGACCTTGGGTTCTCTGCTACTGATGACTCCACATATGGGTTTGGCAGTGACAAATCATCCCCTAGAGGTTGAGCGTCACTAAACGGCACAAAGTGTAAAGGAGTCTCAGTTTCCGTTGCCGAAATCCCAGTTCTCACCCAACCGTCTGTTGGTAAGGGGATCGGTACCTTTTTCGTATGGCTAGCGTGGACCCAGTTTTTCCGGCCCTCCAGTCGAACCGCAGTCCTCGTTGTCAACAAGACTTGAAAGGGTCCTACGAATCTTGGCTCCAAGTTACGTTTCCGACCAAAATTTCGGGTAACGACCCTGTCGCCTGGCCGGAGCTGATGTCCAGGACCCTCTGTCTGCGCCGGTAGAGCTTCAAAGACCTGTTGATGGATTAACCGTAGTTTAGTGGTCAAATCATGAAGGTAATCAATTAGCATTGGATACTCAAGACTATCAATAGCCTTAGGTCTCGGGACTCCCCAAATGTTCGCAGGGCGGCCGAACACAATCTCATATGGGCTAAGCCCTACTCGAGAGTGTACAGTCGCTCTGGTTGATAGGAGAGCCAGAGGCAAGGCATCTGGCCATGATAGACCAGTCGTAGCTTGTATCTTTCCGAGTTTGAGTTTCAGGGTACCATTGTACCCTTCAACCAAACCCGCTGCCTGAGGATGATTAGCGCTATGGAATTTTTGACGAATTCCAAGGCCCTTACACACACTCTGCATTACACTTCCCACAAACTCGCTTCCATTATCCGACCACACGATCCGTGGCATTCCATACCGAGGAAAGTATTCCTTCAGCAGGATTTTCGCTGTGGACAGGGCAGTATTATCCTTAAGAGGATAGGCCTCAATCCATCTGGAGAACGCACAAACCACAACCAAAACATACTTCAAGTTATTGCATCTCTCCATATGGATAAAGTCCAGTTGGATAACCTCAAAGGGACAGACAGGAGGAGCAAAATGACCAGGTGGAGTGGGGGTGCCCTTGCCAGGATTGTGCATCAAACACACCATACAATTCTTAACCACTCTCTCGGCACACTTAGCAATACCCTCATTCTTCCACACAGGGGACAAGAACCTACATATTCCTTTTGCACTAATATGTGACAACCCATGAGCCATCGTCACGACAGCTAATACGTACGCATCTGGTAACATCCACGTCTGACATTCCGTCAGGTCAACCCAACATCCATGCATATCCAACTTCCCCGTACTTTCTTTCCACTTGGTCTTTTCAGCTTTAGTAGCTTCGTTCTGAATTGCTTTCACACTCTCAACAGTATTTTCACACATACCAGTCTCCGTCGGCCACCTCACTGAACTCGTAACATACATTCGGGTCGTACAATCCTTAGCCGTTTCCTTAGCAATCTCATCCGCAAACGCATTACCACGACCAACATCATCCGTCACTTTCCGATGTGCACTACATTTAACAATCACCACTTGTTTAGGCAATGTAAGTGCATCCAAAAGGTCATTCACGAGCTGCCCGTGTTGGATCTTCGTACCATGCGATGTCATAAATCCTCTTTCTCTCCACAGTCTTCCAAAGTTGTGCGCAACGCCGAATGCGTACTGACTGTCGGTAAACACATTCACTCGCTTTCCTTTAGATAAAACACACGCTCTTGTCAATGCAATCAATTCTGCCGCTTGTGCTGAATTCTGATTCAATCTCGCAGTTTCCACAACCGTGCTCAACGTCACTACAGCATACGCAGTCGTCACATCGCCATTCGGCAATTTGAAGCAAGAACCATCCACATACAAAGTACCATCAGGATCTGTCAAGGGAGTGTTTTTCAGGTCCACACGACCCTTTGTTTCTTCCTCAGTTCGTAAATAACAATCATGTGGCGGTATATCATCTGATTCCATATTAATCGGCAACAATGTCGCCGGATTCAGTACATTACAACGTTTAATCTGTATATGACTTGCCAAAAGGGTCAGCTCGTACCCAGACAACCTTGCACTCGTCAGATGTTGAGTTTTTGTCCGGTTCAAGAGAGTGTCAACCGCATGCGGAACCATCACCATGAGCATATTATCCATGACAAGACCTGCGGACTGCCGAATAGACGCCGCTGCTGCCGCTGTCGCCCTCAAGCAACTTGGCAACGCTCTGGCTACCGGGTCTAAGGTCGAGGAAAAATATGCACACAGGCGCTGCTTGCCACCAAATTGTTGCGTTAAAACACTTAACGCACAACCTTCCCTCTCGTGAACGTATAGTGTGAATGGCTTGCTGTAATCAGGAGTACCTAACACAGGAGCCGAACACAACGCATCACGTAGTTCAGAAAAACTTTTCTGACATTCCTCCGTCCATGGCAAGGGAGTCGAAACATCCTTGCACGTGAGAGCTATCAATGGCTTCGCTAACAGTGAAAAATTTGGAATCCACTGTCTACAGTATGACGTGATACCTAAAAAGGCACGCACATCTCTCTGAGTCGTCGGCACAGCCATTCGAGCAATTGCTGCGATTCTTTCAGGGGTCAACCTTCTTCCCGCCTTTGACAATAAGTGACCTAAGTAGGTAACTTCTTGACAACAATATTATAGTTTAGAAGGTGACACTTTGTGGTGTAAATCACAGAGATGCTGTAACAGTGACACAGTAGCAGTCTTGCAAACTTGTTCAGTGTCTGCAGCTACCAACAGATCGTCGACGTACTGAATCAAAGCCGCACCAGTCGGCAGCACAAATGCATCCAGTTGACTCTTAAGAGTAAGGGTGGGCGTAGTTCGCGAAGTAGCACTTCGCGAAGCTACGCAAAGTGAAGTTCGCACTACGCGAGCTACGCGTAGCACTTCGCGAACTGCGAAGTAACATGTTCGCACTGTGCAAGATGTTGTTTTCAATGATTGCACAGTGCGGACAAGCAACCGGCACTGTGCAATCATTGAAAATGGCATCTTGCACAGTGCGAACTGTAGTTTTCTGCTGCTCGAGTAGATTTTTACTCGAGCTGCAGCTTTCTCAACGCGAACTGGTAGTTTCTCATCGCGAGCGGTCGCGAGCATACGCGACCCCTCGCAATGAGAAACCTGACCTTCTCGCGTTGGGAATCTCGCCGGGAGGTTTATTTTCCATGCTCGCGATCGCGAACAAGGAAAAAGTCTCGCCAGGATGTCATTTTGCTTGCTCGCGGTCGCCAACTTGACGTTGAGGACCGCGAGCAAGCAAAAAATGACCGCAGCACTACGCAACACTACGCTACGCGTGTTCGCACTGTGCTACGTGCAGTTCGCGTAGTGCGAAGTAGCGCGAACTTCGCAAACTACGCGAGCGTAGCGTAGTGCTTCGCCCAGGCCTACTTAAGAGCTTGGCTGTAGATCGATGGGCTCTCACAGTAGCCTTGAGGTGCACGTTTGAACCGGAAGCTGCGACCTCCTAATGAAAAGCCGAACAAATCACGACTTTCCTCAGCAATCGGAATGCTAAAGAACGCATTCTTCAGATCGATTACCGAGAACCATGATGCAGAGGCTGGAATCAGAGTCAGTAAAGCTGTAATGTCGGGTACCACAGGAAACTGCGGGACAACAATTTTATTTACTTCCCGTAAGTCAATAACTAGACGGTACACAGGAGGCTTGGAGGGATCAGTTCGCTTCAAAATAGGCAACACAGGACTATTACACACGTTACCTCGTGTCTCCTCGATAACATCTTTATCGATCAGATCATAAATGATCGCTAATAGTGCCCGTTCACCATCAAGGGAGATACGATACTGTGGTATGCGTGGTAAGCACGCATCAACTTTCAATTGAACAACATAAGGTGATATATCCAGCAGGCCCACATCATTGGGACCTGTCGCCCACAAAGAAGCCGGAAAAGAACTCTATTCCGGTGGGAGCTTATCGATCGATAGATACATAGGAGAAATCACCCTCTCACCCAATGTAAGCTCCACACCTGTAGGAGAGCAGTACAAAGTCGCATGTAACCTCTTTAACAAATCCAAGCCCAAAAGATTCTCACCACAACCAGTAGTCAAAATCAAAGGAGCTTCTAACTCATGAGACCCAATCGTAAGGAGCAAGGGGCTAGAAACTGGATTGCTAACGGGGGCGCCAGAGAATCCAACGGAAACATTCGTTAAGCCAGACAAAGGTGCGCCAGGGAGTTTCGAATGCATAATGGAACTTTTCGCTGCACCAGTGTCCAACAGAAAAGGCTCAACGACGCCCAATGCAGCAACTGCAACATAAGGCCCTCTCTGATCAACCGGAACTGATACTTCTCCCTTCCTTTGTCTATGGCTGTCCTAGTAGATACCATCCGTATCAACATCACGCTCGACGTAATAGTCATCCACATGATACTGTGCAGATCTACCAGACGAGAGGTCGCGTCGATCGAAACAATTCTGCGAGTCTGAGGAAGTGGCAAGACGCTCGGCCTGATTCTGAGTAACTCCACGACCTCTACCACGTGAAGCTTGTTGAGGACCACGACGACCTCCTCGAGCTGACACACCATTGTTCCTATCACGGAGAACTGGACAATTAAACTTCAAATGGCCCTCCCCTCAACAATACGCACACTGATTATATCCCAACACAAAACGAGGTGCGGGATAGTCATTTCGCGTCTGCGACCTGGAAAACTGTGATTGTGATCGATTTGTCTGTTGCGAGTCACTGAAATTTGAGCGCGGAGGATACGCTTGCTGCAATAAGACCTTAGTTTTAAGATCCTTCGTTTTCTTATCTGCATGTTCACTTTCTCCCTTCTCTCTATTTTCGTAATATTGGGCCGTAGCCAATATTTGAGCAGTGGTAGAAACAGCCCACAAACTCTCAGAATTTTTCAACTTGTTGCTAAGTTAGGGCAACAAGTTCGATACAAACTTATCAACGAACAACCGCTGACCACCCTCCGAACTCATGTCCTGACCACTATGATCAACAAATGCTTCCTCGAATCTCGTAAAGAAATCGGAGACGCTTTCATCCCTCTTTTGCTTGCACGCGGACAACTTGTCCCAATTGACGCGCATCGCTGGCATAAGCGTTTTCATAAGGGTAATTATACTCTGGGGCAGCTCCACAATAAGCTGTTCAGGTTTAGCCCCACCAACTTGCTGAGCGTCTGCCGCCGTAAGGGCAGCCCAGTCACCGCCTAACTCGGCCGCGTGATTCTCGTGACGAATTTTCGCCCAAATCGGCTGAGGCACTACATTGCCAAACAACATGTCAATATCAGCAAGGTTCATAACAGTAGCATCCCCTAATTGGGACAGCTCCTTATAATAACCTGCAGGATTTTTACGAGGATCAGGCAAAGTTTGCTTCACCTGTAAAACTTCCGATCGTTTCCAAGGGAGGTGTATCCACACTCTCTGAAAACGGCCTGGGACAGCAGGGTTAGCATTAGGATCACCTGGCATCCACACTGGAGGAACTTCCCGCATAGGATATTGACCAGGTTTCGCCATCCACTCTGCGGTCTCTTCTTTAAACAATGCTCGAGGTTGCACTGTACACCGAAAGGATAACAGGCGTTCTAGAGCATCTCGAACCTTATTCCCTACAATCACGCCAGTCGTGAATTGATGCTGGAGCTCAGAAACCTCAGACGGTACATTATCGACCACATCATGATCCCACTCCTCCCTCAATGATTTACACATTTCCTCAAACACGAGTCGTTGCGTGGGCGCATTAAACTGAGAAAATGTTTCAAACACTACACGCGAAGTGTATTTAACAGGATTACGAATCCATTTACGTGCCATTTTTACCAACGATTCACGTTCCCTACCATCAGGAAGCTGGCTGCGCCTCTGGGCAACATCTGAAAGAGTCGAGCCGAGTATTGGCCCAAAAAGCGGAGAATAAAGAGTAGCAACAGCAGTCAGGAGACGGCTACGAACAGAAGGAGAAGAGGAAGAAGGTGCAGGCGCAGCGACAGTAGGAGTAGAGGCAGTAGAAGTAGACGCGGCACCAGGAGTAGCGGGAACGACAGACTGAGGAGGGACTTGGAGAGGCGCAGTAGGAAGAAAAGCCGGTAAAGGAGGATGAACGATCTGCGGTACAAGAGGATTCGGGAGAGCGGGAGGAACGGCGGGCTGACCAGCAGCCGCCAAAACAGCAGGTTGAGGAAGAGGTAGAATCACAGGACCCACAGTATCGGGAGCATAGGGAGGTGGCGATTTCAACAAATAAGATAGTAGCGAATCCTCTATCGCTTCTTCTCCCGTCTTATCGGCATTAGACGGTAACACCGGATAACATTTATCCACTGCCATATGATGAAGTCGAGCACTAATTTCTTGCTCTTTCTCAGCTTTGTCTCGCTGATACTGTTCTGCATTTCGCATCACCGTAATGACACCTTCTTTTTTATTTTTCTTACTCTGTTTGATTTCTTTCTGCTTAGCCTCTTTCCGCCATAACCGGAAGGAATCAAACATGGCCGGCCTAGCCTTCTTTTTAAACCGTTTAGCTTCCAAATTATCTAAGACGGCAGTTTCGAAACTACCATGTGATGGCCAACTAAGAACGCCATCATTTTTAGTGTAGCGGACCCAATATTCATTATATACGATAGGACCCACGCCATGGCGACTATAGAGCTCGTAAATTGGAGTTCCAACCCGAGGTATCGGACACGAATCCTCCAGCTGGGAATCCATTCTGCAACATCTGAAAAACCCAAACAAAGTACTACGGCCAGGCATCGTGCACACTAACCGAGTATACAAACTTCAAGGGCTATCGAATTATGATGTCCTCGCACAAAAGATGCAAGACCCTCGGTTTTTGGCAATTGCAATCGTCAAATAAAATCCAACAACTAAGAACCACAAATGCTATGGAACCATGCAAACAACAAAGGAACACTGGGAGCGACCCACAAATACTTAACTGAGAGAACAATGGCGTCACCAGGAAGGCCCGTCTATCGTCTCGCCGTACAAAGGACTACGCCAGGCGCCAAAACAGGTCGACAGTCAGGGCATCAGTCCGTCGCAGCCGTCAGGAGGCGGGGATCTTCGCGGGAAAAGTCTTCGGGCTACTTATTTCGACAACTGGATCGATGAAGCGGGGTGCACCTTCCCTCGGAGATTTCACACGAAGTTCCTCACGATCGTCGGGCTTTGGACCGGTACCGTTGATGTCGCCCCACGTTGGGCGCCAACTGAAGGACTGGGTTATTCTAAGACCCAGCGGTGCCAGGGAACAACACCTGAAACCTTCGTGGGTTACCTGTTCTGGCGTACAAAACACAGAGACACGGGACACTTCCAGCGACGTCAGAGATCAGCGTTTATTTACTGCAGGGATACAGAGGTCACAAGAAGTACACAACGTGTAGGTTCTCGGAGACTGCTTCCATTTGCAAAAGTGGATCGCTCCTTTTATACACGTTTTTGCCATTGCACAGTATGGCGAACAAGGGTTACAACTCAGTTCCCACAATAAACTTCAACAAAGTCGTGTTCATGTTTCAGGAGGCCGGAACATAATTACAACAGCATTGCCGGTTCCCAACTGTAAAAACATATCTTTTCCGCAATAAAACACATTCCATCCTGACCGTAAACACATTAGGAAAAGGGACGAAAACAGCTGCAAAGAAAGGACAAGGATGCACAACAGATTAGGAAAGAGTGTTGGGAGTAATAAAGGAAACTTGATAACGGGATCAAAGACCTCGTGTCCAATGTATGCATGACTGAAACAATAGACCGGCACGGCAAGATGAGCCTCGAGCGGGGCCATCTGCCTTCGCCGTGTCATTTCCCTCATCGTAAAAAGTCACCCTCAAAGAAACACGTGTCCCTCGTGTAAGCTTGGGAATCCCAGGGTCACGAAGCGGACAAAGTCCGTTCGCTGGCTACTTGAGGGCAAGAAACAAAATGGATGCTGTATCTAAAATGGAACCCGAGGGTTCGGATGAACAAACCCAAAAATAAGACGAACCATACGTGGTTGCATAGCGAAACTGAGTACACCCACTATACTCGTCATTTGCGGTTCGTAGACACCAAATTCATCCATATTCGTCACCACTCAAAAAGTGTCGTTCCGTCCCACACGGAACCTCACCACCCCGATCCGACATAGATGCTTTATCTTTAAGTCAACGTCATCAGTTTTGGTGGAGAATGTGGGCAGGGCAACACAAAGGTAATAGAATAGATAAGATATGGAGGTAACATTTCCCCCACCATGGATCGGTCCACACTAGCTTTTCGCAAACTGTGGGAGGCGAGATGATTTTTGGTGGGTCGCACAAGTCCAAGCAATAAATAAAGCTGACTTTAAATTCTGTATTTATCTTGTCACAGTTCCTGCGCTTCTAAAACATAGGTCCAATGTTAGGCTATGTCTCTGGAAAAACTGCTGCTCATTTTTTTAATATAGGGATTGTTGTTTATAAATTCCTCTCACTTTAAAGTCAGAAAAAGAAAAGTAAAGTAAATTATGTGACAATCTTGCTGGAGTACAGGGAGTGTGAAAGGAAAGGTTGTAGGATTTATTTTTGGAACATATTACAAAATGTAAATACCTGTAACCGAAATACCTATACATGAACTAAACACATTCAGCAGTTAGGAATGCAAAAGTGAAGCAGTTTTTTTGTAATTCTGAAATGTGATAGAACGATCATGTTACTTACCCAGAAAGCATCTTTTTTAGGCATGTAGAGCTGTAGATTCACATGCTTTGCATACTCCTGTCATCTAGTGTTGGGTCCGGATGTTTGCAAATTGTTTTTCTTTGAAGAAGCCTTTCCAGTCACTAAAACCTGATTTCCACACATTATTTGTATGCAATATAGATTTATCAGTAAAACCATATGTCTGTGCAAATTTAGTTTGCGATTCCCAATGAGGTTGCAAATTGCAAGACTCAAGAATATTAATGAGGCTGTCGCAATCTGCGACCCCATTGGGAATGGCAAACAGTGTCTGAGACACTGTTGTACACTGAATGGCTAGCACTTGAAGGAAAACAGGATGCATTTAAAAAAGAAAAATGAAACTTTTCAGTTTAATTTTTTAAGGGCAGGCAGTGGTCCCTGAGACCACTGCCTGCTCTTAAAACATATTTGCACACCCATTCACAAAGGGGAAGGGGTCCTCTGGGGACACCTTCCTGTTAGCGAATGGTTTCCACCTACTTGAAGATGTGTGACCTTTTTGTGTACACGGTTTTGAATTGCAGGTTGCTACAAGTCATAATTATTGTGATTTTGGCATATTTTTCAGTTAAAGTAATGGAGCTCAGTACTGCTTTAGTTTGGGCATTGTTGTAAGGACATTGGAAATTTAGGGAATGAATGTTTAAAAAAATATTGAATTTTTGCGATTGTTGGAGTTTTGGTTTGGTAAACAGATTCTTCAAAATCCAAGCTCTCGAGATATATTCATCATCATCAAAAATCTTTATTTCGCAATGTT
Organism: Triturus cristatus; assembly: GCF_964204655.1. Classification (NCBI taxonomy): domain Eukaryota; kingdom Metazoa; phylum Chordata; class Amphibia; order Caudata; family Salamandridae; genus Triturus; species Triturus cristatus. The sequence goes on from NC_140585.1 coordinate 367,833,820, forward strand.
TCCGTTGCCTATAAAGCACACGAAATAAAAACATCTGTAATAAAATAGGTACATATCATATAAAATGCCTCAGAGACAGAATTAAAATCTCTGTTTAAAATCCGAAAGTTAAAAAGACAATCACCACAAAACTGTAATTGTGCCCTCAAAATGTATCTTTGTTGCCTCCCTTTAATCCTTCGCTCTCCCATTCTGTCAAGGCCCTTCTACTAATCAAGGAGGACCATGGAAACAAAGCCGTAGTGTAACAAATAAAGGGATTAGACAGTTGTTTTATAAAATGGAGTGAGGGCGGCATTGTTTAAAATGGAGCTTACGCAAAAGGGGGAGAATATACATTTTCTTATGTAAGTTGTGAAAACAACAACAAAAAATATGTGAAAATCTGACTGGACTGACCTTTTATCACAAGGGCAAACTGACAGGTCATTTAGCGAATAGATATTCTTTGGGAAACCCATTTATAAGGTTCAAACGGATTCTAACTAGAATAAAGCGATGTTGTGGATTTGACACAAATATTAAGTATGATTCTCTAGCCTAAGTAGAGAGAGTTCACGTGAGGTACAGCTTTACTGAGGTTTTATTAAGACTGGCTTCCTCTCTCTCTTACCTATAGTCTTCTCTAGGAAGATGTGTTTGATTCTTGCTTTGGACACAGATCTACAGCTAAATGGATTAACTTATAGATCTCCCAGACCCATGGTTCCCAGCGTAGATTTCAAATATTGCAACTAAATGATCTTATGTACATCTAATGTCAGACAGTCAGTGGTACTATATTTGGTCAGGCTAACAGTGTCTCTCTCTACCAAATCGAATGCCATAACAAAATAGGTGCTAGCCTCACAATATTGGAAATGTAAGGTGGCCTCTAGCTCGGCGTGACAGTTAAAATTTGAGCAATTACTTAGGAGGGCTAATAATCTTTTATAAAAACCATCCTCTATTCTTTGTAGAGGATCAATCACTGCCATCCCCACCCCCACCCCATACAATGCTATAGCAACAGATTTTGCAGCATACACCTTTTTTGTTGCCCCGATCGTCTTAGACCCCAGCTTCTTAATGAAGCTAAAGATAGGCCTTATGTTTTTTTCCATGACTAGTGCTCTGTTGTCTACCATGTTTAACCATGGGTGTTTTCTGTCAAACACAACCCCCAGATAGGAAAAGGTGTTCACCACTGCCAACTTGCGTGACTATGTGAAACGCTGGAAGTCTATTATGGCGTGTCCCTGCCACTAGTACGGCTTTAGTTTCGTTAACACGAAGGTCCAAACCAGTCAAAGTTTGAATAGGTTTCTATGACTTTTTGTAACACCACCCCAGGTTTTGCAACTAACACAGCATCGTCTGCAGAGCAGTACGCAGAGGAGTGCTGGGGTGAAAATGGGTACATCTTTCATGGCTCCTGTCACGCTGCCTGCACCCCGTTAGTGTATAATGAAAGTAAAAAGGAAGCAGGGACGCAACCTTGTCTTAACCGCTTCGGTGCTCATGACGAGCCCAGCTCGTCATGAGGCACAATGCAGCTGTGCTCATGACGAGCTGGGTTCGTCATAACCGTCGCGGCCGGCCCACGCGCGGTTGATTCCCTGCCTGTGCGGGAGAATCAATCAGTGGGCGGGGTCGTGACGAGCTCAGCTCGTCATGAGCACAGCTCCACTGTGCCTCATGACGAGCTGGGCTCGTCACGAGCACAGCGCCACCACCACCGCCCCCGCGCAGCGGGAGAATTACCCCCGTGTGGAAGGGGTTAAACCCCGTTTCTCTTAAATGCCTCGTACACTCTCCATCCCTGCCATAGCGACACAGGCAGTAGCTTGGACATACATCTGACAGACAAAAATTATTATCGCTGCATCGATGCCAATCTCTTCCATGATGGTCTATAATTTAGAGTGGGAAACACAATCAAAAGCAGCCGAGAAATCCATGAATGTCACATAGATTTTCTCTGATTTTGCCAATGTATATTTGGCTATGGTCAAACTTAGGTTGAGGCATTGGTCTATAGTCCCCTTACCACCTTTTTGGAAACCATATTGCACTGGTATTACGATGTTCCTCTCTCTAACCCTATTCTCCAACCTGTTGAACAGGAGGCATCCCACCAGCTTTGCTGTACTATCAAAAAGGGAGCTGGGTCTGTAGTTTTGCGGATTAGACTTATCCCCCTTTTTAGGTCTCGCAGACCTAGCTCTGGAGCGCGCATACGCTCCTCGCTCTGCGAGGCTTATTGTAATCGATAACATTTCTGCAGTGGAGTTGTAGCCACACCCATCATTTTGATTGGCTGGCGTCAACATTTATGTTAAACGCTGGCCTTCGATTGCAAATGAGGCTTCTTGGTTAACGTCCCGTCTCCTTTTGGCCCCGCCCATCCGGACTGGATTGTTTACTTGCGGCGTTACACGGTGGGCTTTATCTGGTGGGTGAGCACTATTTTTAAAATGGACACAGATGGGGACAATGGCGGCTGCAGCGCTATGCGCTCAAATGGTATGCTTTTTATCCCTTTAATGAGCGCGGTGTCCGCTAGGGACACCACACTCACTTTATTTATTTTTACTAGCTTGAGCTCCTCGGCAGCAGCAGCGAGGCAGCGCCATGCGAGGGGGAGCCCAGCGTCCACTAGGGACACCGCGCTCACTTTATTTATTTATTTTTACTGGCCTGAGGTCTTTGAACTTGTGCTCACTGGGGGTCGCTCTTGTTCGATTTATAAAGGAATAAAGACTTTGCTGACTGCGAGTGCCCTAGTCCAGCTGGCTAATTGCTGAGTTTCGACAGCAGAACTCTTTTAAAGACGTCACAGCCATTAAAGCGTGCAAGAAACACACAGAGTAAGGATAGGCAGGGACACGTGTACCATGCTTTAAAAAAGGCGAACACGATAAGGTGTTGAATGCGAGGCCATGTCATCATGACCACATCACTCAGAGGCAGAAGGGAGCTGTGAGCCTGTTATGATCAAAATCAGACCAGCTACAAAAACTAAACAAACTACTGCATGAGCTTCAGTCAACACAACTCGGAAATATTGAGCTGTGGTTACCAATGATTTTCTAATTTTTGCTTTCTGCACCCCATGAGCGAAATGACAAATCTTGCACTTTCTTGGAAACTTTGTCAATTAGCTCTTGAAGTGTCAAGTGCTGTAGACAGTGTGATTACATTCAGACACAGGTGCACAGCTCTGATTGCTTGCGAGCTGTGCTACCTGCAGCTCATATACTAATAAAGAGTTTCAGCGAGTTTCTGAGTCGGGTATGTTCCTTAAGCAGAGCAATTACTTTCAATACCAAGCACAGCGACACAATAAGCGACTACATTACGTGACACCTTCTCCTTTGACGCCTACTGGAAACAAGCATTTGCAATGCAATAGGTCTCGCATATACGCGAGTTTGAGCTATTGACATTGTAAATGACAATGCCTTTTATTTTTGTTTTAGTTTTTAAAACATAAATAAAAGGCATTGTCATTTACAATGTTAATAGCGTAAACTCTCGTAAATGCAAGACCTATTGCATTGCAAATGCTTGTTATAGATGGGAATTATTACTGTGGTATTCCATGAGGCTGGTGGGTCCACCCTGCTTATGTTGTTACAAATATTAGTTAAAAGGGGAGTCCAGATCTCTTGATGTGCTAAGAAGAAATCTATCGGGACCTCATCCGGGACTGATGCCTTTAAGGTGCTACATTGAGCCAGGCCCAGTTTTATCTCTGCTATATCAGAGACCAGGTTCTCCTTATGGGATAACTTTGCAGAGTTGCAGGGAAGTTCTGTAGGCACATCGACAGCCGTGAAAATTTGCTCAAAATGAGCCACCCATCTATCCTTACCAACGTGTATATCTAAGGAATCATCTGGGGCATTAATTACTCTTCGGAAATCCCTACAGTTTTTTGTAACCACCACAAGTCGCATGCTCACCCACACTTCCTCCCTCAGGCCCCTGATTCTCACTTTCCGTGCCTCACGATATGCTATACGCAGGGCCCTCACCAGTTTTTGATCCCTTGGGCTGGTTCTGAGGGCACCATGCATATTTATTAAGGTTTTAGAACAGGCCTCATCAAACCAGCCGACGGCAGGGTGACATGGGGGGAACTCTTCGAGAACAGGATATTTTTCACCTCAGCCAGTATACCTGCAAATGCCATCAATAAGCCTTCCGGATTATGGGTGGGATCTAAACATATCAAAACCTCACTCAGTTTGTTTGAGACTATTAGTTGAACAACTCGGTCTTTATCAATTTTTTCTCATTTTAGTGAGTACCCATTCAGCCTGGGGATCACATAGCAATTGAAAAGGAACAAAAGTAAATGAAGAGCCAGGTTAGAAATGTTTGAACTATTGGTTACATTCAAGATGGGGTACATAGAGAAAAGCATGGAAAGAGGAAAATAATGGGAGTGGGTGTGTTTCATACAATTGTCAGTGAGGCAGATAAAAATAAAATAAAATAATGGAAATGATGAACTTAAAAATGAGAAGGAAAACAAATGAAAGACAGATAACAATTCAGATGGGCAGGATAGATTTTAGATGATTTATTGTACACAAGATCTCCTTCAAATAATGATGTTTCATATACACCTGGACAGGCCAATCAGAATATGTCCAACATGATCAGCAATTGAAATACAAATTATCTCTTGAAAAAAATGTCTCCCTGGCTTTCTCCCCTTTTGATTTAATCGATGGTAATTAACTATGCCCAGTATACTTGTACGCAAAATAATACCCTTGTTTGAGACACTGTTTGTTACAATCAGGATATAGGGGCGGGATAGCCAAGTAGGAGTACAGACACACACATCAAGAGTGTGCTACCACAGCATGTTTGAATGCACTTAACTATCCATCTGGTAATGCCTCATTTTGATATAGGCTTTCCTGTATGAGGTGGTGAGAAAGAAACAAACAGTTGCATAGTCTTTCTAAAAGTTTTAAACCTATCAATGTAGTACTTGAGGACTTTTTTGACATCTAATGTATGGAGACCTCTCTCCGCAACGGAGTTTGGTTCAGGGAGAAAAAACAGGTAACTAAATTGATTTATTGCATTGGAAATGAGAGACTACCTTTGAAAGGAATTTGGGGAGGGTGCCCATCTCTGTGGACCTGGAAGAAGGTTTCTTCAAAGGTTAATGCCTGGAGCTCATTAAAACATCTGAGTGAGGAAATAATTACAAATTTCACCTTCCAAGGCAGAAATTTAAGTGAGCAGGTATGAGGGGGCTCATATGAGTTGTGTTAGAACAATGTTAAGATTCCATGAGAGTGCAGGTGGAAGCCAAGGTGAAATTACTCTTTTAAGACCTTCTACAAAGGCATTAATTAGCTGTCTTGTGAATAAAGAAACACGTTGCCTAATTTGAAGATAGGCAACTGCTGCGGCTAGATATAACCTTATGAAGGTGAATGCTAGGCCGGAGAGCTGTAAAGTGAGCAAGTAATAGACAATGTTTTAGTACTTAAATCTTTTCCATTTAGCCGCATAGGAAGCTTGAGTGGTATGTCTACAGGCTTCTTTAAGAAAGGTCATACATTCAGATGGGAGATTGAAGTATACAAATTCAATGACATCAGAAGCCAGATCGCCAGGTTGAGAGATTTGGCATCTGGACGCCTGGTTTCTCCATGGTTCCGGGTGAGAATGTCTGGCCTGTAGGAGAGCTTCTTGAAGGGAACTTTAAAGAGGTCTAGTAACGTTCTGAACCAGGGCTGACAAGCCCTTGTGGGAGCTACCAGTATAATGTGAGAGACGTTGCCTGAAGTCCCAAACCAGAAATGGAAGGAGAGGGACAGGAAGAAAAGCATAGGAAAATGTCTCAGACCAATTCATCCATAGTGGGTTGCTGTTGAATTGTGGGAACCTGGAGGTGAAGTTTGGAGATTTGGAGTTGTCTGCGGTTGCGAACAGATCTATTTGAGGGAACCGTCACCTGTGGAAGTATGGGAGGAGGACTTGCAAGTCGAGTTCCCACTCGTAAACTTGTTGCCACATCCTGCTGAGGAGGTTGGCAAAAACTCTGTCTGTTCCCGGAAGTTACTTTGCTAACAGATGAATGTTGCGACAGAGAGCACTGCGCCAAATGGTCTGAGATAGGTGAGACAGTTGTGGAGAATGTCTCTCTCCTTGTTTCTGTAGGTAGTACATGGCAGTCATATTGTCTATCCGGACTAGTACAACCTTGCCGATTAGGTGAGGTGGGAAGGCTTTCAATGCTAGGTGAACAGCTTGAAACTCTAGGTAGTTGATGTGGAGACTCAGACATGTGGTCTCTCATAGACCCTGTACAGTGAGATCCTGTAAGAGTACACCCAATCCTGTTCCTGTGAGGAGCAGGGTCAAGACTGATTTGTATATGGCTGGGTTCAAACCAGGATGGCATATTGAGCAAAAGAACGATTGATTTAACCCAGATCTCTTGACTGGGGTGAATATTTGATTTATTCAGCATTCTGTCCATCATTTGTTGCCGCAGCATTTTTTGCCTTAAGTGGGATGGGTAAGCCCAGATGTGGGTCCCTTGCTCGCTGTGCCACTGGATTCAAGCTGGCCTAGCTGATATGGGGTGAAACCGGTCCCAGGATTCTCGTTTCTGATCCAGGGAGGACCAGGCTTGGCAGTTCGGGCTGGACTGCTCCCATGAGGAGCAGGGTTATGACAGATTTGCATATGGCTAGGACCAAACTGGGTGGTAGAGAGCGCAAAAGAACGATGGATTTTACCCCAGATCTCTTGACTGGGGGTGAATGTTCGATTTAACCAACATCTTTTTGCCTGCGTAGGTGTGCGGCTACCACTGCAAAGCACTTGGTGAACATGCAAGGTGCAGTAGTTATCCTGAGAGGGAGGACCATGAATTGATAATGTTTGCTGCCCACCACAAACCTCAGATACCAGCGATGTGCAGGGTACATTGATATGTGAAAATAGGCGCCCTTTTGGTCAAGTTTAGCCATAAAGTCGCCCTGTTGGAGAAGGGGGATCACATCTTGTAGCGTTACCATATGAAAGTGCTTTGACAGGATGCATTTGTTTAGGGCCCGGAGGTCTAGAATTTGCAATAAGGAGCAGTCCTTTTTGGGTATTAGGATGTATATTGAGTACACTTCTGTACCCTAGTGACATATAGTGATAGGCTCTATAGGTCCTTTGAGGAGGAGAGCTTTGACCTCTTGCTTGAGCAGTGTTTATGTTCCAGTGATAGCCTGTGGTTGCGTGGTGGAATGTTGGGAGGTGTGGTAATGAGCATCAGACAATAGCCATGCTGGATTAGGTCCAACATCTACTGATCTGATGTAACGTTTTGCCATGTGGGTATGAAATGTAAGCGATCTCAGACTGGTGTTATATGGTCGGGAGGTAATGGAGGGATGTCATTGTTTGGTGGTGGGTGCAGCTTTGCGTTGGGAAGCACTCTTGCCTCTACCTTTGGAAGTGGTACCTACCCTCTGAAATAACCCAGAGGGGATGTATGTTGACCCTGATTGCATTGGTAAAAGGTGGAAGTGTCAGAAGAGGTTGCTTTGGAAACTCCACTGTAGTTGGGGCAGCTAAAGGAGCCATAGAGAGGGCAGAGAAAGGAGCCACAGGGAGCAGGTGTTTGGCGAACCCTCACTGCTTTTGCAATCTCTGTGTCTTTTATGATATTTTCCAATGATTGGTTCACCTGAGGCCCAAACAGATGTTCTTAATCGAATGGCATGGTTAGCACATTTTGTTGAACCTCTGGTCAGTTGAGTCCAAGACACAGTGGTTGGGGGCGCTTCAAAAAAGCTTGCCTTCAGAGATAAGTTCTTGGTCCGCCTCTTGTGCTCATCTGGGAGGTATTGGAGTAGGTCCTCCATTTCATACCAGTGAGCACGATCATACTGTGCAACAAGGCCCACAGAGGAGGTGATCGGCAATGGTTAACTGATTGTACTGTAACCCTTTGCCCTGCTGCATCTATATGTTTACTTTCTTTGTCAGTTGGCGGGGTATCTCCACTTGCCTGCGAGTCTGCTCGATTTCAAGCGATGGTGATAACCAGGAAGTTTGGTGGAAGTTAGCTCCGAATGTGGATTGGGTCCGATGGGGAGGCCTTTTACTTTTTATCCACTCTGGGTGTTATAACCATAGCTCTAATAGGGTCTTTAAAAAAGTCTTCTGTATGCCTAAGCATGGCCTGAGCACTGGGAGATATAGTGTGGTGCTGTGAGTGGAAGAAAGTGTCTCAAAGTGGAAATCTTCTTCTAAAGTAATTTTTATGGAGTTCAACTTGATGGAATGAGGCAGCTCTCCCCATAAGCTCCCGATAGGATGTGGAGTCATCAGGAGGGAAAGGTCGGGCGAGATAAAGAACTGGCTCTGTGTTCCCTGTGGGACTATATCATAGGTATCCCAGGGGTCATTATGTGTTAGCGTACCAAACTGTATTCTGTCCCCCACCATGCCCATTGGTATCAGAATGTGGAAATCCCTGAGATTAAATATCTAGTGGGTCCCCTGTAGAATGTGGTGGAGAGGGTGAATCTTGTGAAAGTGGTGAGGGTGGTGCAAGAGGTAAGGGACTGGTGGCCTTGTCCGACTTTTTGAGGTGTTTAGCAGGAACTGGTATGTTTAGCCTCCTGGAAAGGCAACTGTCTTTTGGGTGGTTGAGGGATCAGTGACGAAGAGTAGACAAGGATTAGACATAAATGCAGCTGGGTGACAATGTGTTTTTGTCTAGCATCCAGCTGTTCTTGGAGAAGGATTGGCTCCACTGGTCTGCCGGAATCAGGCTTTGAAATGTCTGGGTCCGACAAAGGTTTTGGTACAGAAGCACCACACGGCATTGAAGTGATGGATGTCAACTGTGAAATTCGGTTCAGCACAGAGGGTCGGGTAGGTGCTGACTGGTGTTCGTAGACCAAAGTGGTCGATGCTGAAGGTTCTGGTTTGGTTGCTTTTTCAGCACCGGAAGGCGGGCGTCCCAGCTAATTACTCAGTGCTGACCATTTGACAGAAGGCAGTGGGGGACGTAGGGTCTCTGCATGATGTTCCAGAGGGGCCAAATGTCTTTTGGGCTGATCGAAACGGTGTTGAGGGGCAAGGGGTACCGTTGTCAAACTTCTGAGCAGGCGTAACATCCTCTATCTACAGGTTGACGTAAAGGTTGAATCCGGAACTGCCCTTGATCAAGAACACCTCTTCCTCTGCAACTGACAGTTGAGGGTGTTCTTCTTCCTCCTCAATGTCATCATGACCGAAGAGGTTTGGAGTGTCCTCTATGCAGCAAAATACAAACCAGATAGCACAGAATGGTATGTTGTAGTCAACTGCCCCAGCCCAACTGGCTTCTGCCATGAATATGCAAAGTCAAATGCAGTTTAATACAAATATGCCTGTAGCTCCAGTGATGCAGCAAGACATATGAAATGAAATGCCTCATTTTCAACATAATTCCAGTTTTCAGCAAAATCCTTAAATAATTATTAGTGATTTTCCTCAGTTTTTAACAACATTAAGAACTCTTAATATATCTCCTACGGGACCATTTCAGTTGTCAATTGCCTGAGAGGGGAGTGGGATTGCATACTTGGTACAGTCCTAGAGGTAGACCAGAGTGGCCCATATGTAGATGGTGCAATGAATGGCCACCCAGTATCATTTATAATTGGTATAGGTGCTACCCGCTCCACGGTATGACTTATGGAGGTTCCCAACCTACCCCTCTTCGGAAAAGAAGTCCAAGTTGTAGGTATATTAATCAAGTAAATAACGAATCAGGCTTCAGCAAATGCTACTGTAAAAAGTGGCCCTACTGAAAACGACCAGCAGTTCACAATATGTGATACAAGTTCTGTTAAACTATTAGGTAGAGATCTCATGTGTAAACTGAATTGCATAATTTACGGCTCACAGGACGGTGTGGAAATTCAGACACCAGACAAGGACTCTGATTTTAAAATACATTTACAGGAGTCAAAAGTTAATTTTTTCCAGTTCTTACAAAAAAAGATTAACTTTCTGATTTAAGACACACAGTGAAAGAGTAGGTTTGGAGTCTTATAGGCAGAGAAACTGGACTGATTAAAAGTTCAGAGCCTTTGAGAATTACAGTGAAATCAAGCAAAGTTAACCCCCGAACTCTTCAATATAAGTTTACACAAGAAGCAGAGGAGGGAATGAAGCCTTTTATTGAGAAGATGATTGAGCAGGGCATTTTAAGAGGTTTTAAGAGAAGTGCTAGAAACTCTTGTAGCTCACTGATTTTGGGCATAAAAAAACAGCTTACAGGGCTTTGATGCAAGCTGTATTGAAGCAGTCACGTGGTTTTCTCAGCAGTTGTAAGAGATGTGGGTTGTGATATCTATAAATGCTAAATTAACTTTGGTGGCTGCAGCTTGGGTAGAGAGACAGGTAGCAACCTCCAAGTGGTTGAAATGGAGAGTGAGGGAAGAAAACTTGTGTCAGCCACCTTGGCCCATTTAATAGAAAAACTTTTTTCCGGGCCAAGACTAGTTTGTATCAACTTTCGAGAGTGGTTGAAACAGACCCATGTATCCTAACCTCACAGTTAAGGGGGCATGGTCACAGAACAAGTAAGGAAAATGGTACTTACTAGTTTGCATCTGTTCTTAGCATGTAGAGCTGCAGAATAACATACTTGTGCATAGATCGCCATTTGGTGGTGGGCTCGGATGTTTGCACTTTGTTGTTGTCTTGGAAGAAGTCTTTGTAGACACGAGATAGGTGACTCCTCCTTCAGACAATAGTGCGCATGGGCATCGACTCCATCTTTAGATTGTTTTTCGCCATGAAGGGAAATGATGAAGTTTGTAAGAAACAGAAAACATGTCCATGTGTAATGTATCTAAGTAAGATAATTCTGGAACAGATAGTGGTACCGGGGAGGTGTGTGGGCGTATGTGATTCTGCAGCTCTACATGCCAAGAACAAATGCATACTGGTAAGTAGCATTTTCCGTTCGCAGGCATATGAGCTGCACAATACATACTTGTGTATAGACTGTATAGCAGTGCTCTCTCTTAGCGGTGGTCACCTTTATCTGTTGCAGAGGTCTGAAAAAGTGTTTTAAGAACAGCCTGGCCCACAGAAGCTTGTCGTTTTGCTTGCACATCTACACAATAGTGTTTAGTGAAGGTGTGTGTGGTAGACCATATTGCTGCTTTACAAATGTCATCTAAGGGAATGTTCCCTAAGAATGCCATGGAAGCCCCTATTTTGCGTGTTGAATGCGCTCTAGGGGGAATTGTTAATGTGCATTTTGCCTTCTGGTAGCATATTGAATACATTTGACTATCCACCTGGTCATTCCAGCTTTGGAGATGGGCTTTCCTTTCAGAGGTGGAGAGAAAGCTACGAACAGTTGGTTTGTGTTTCTAGAAGGTTTAGTTCTGTCAATGTAATAAAGTATAACTCTTTTGACATCAAGTGTGTGAAGGTCTCTCTCTGCTACAGAATCTGGTTTTGGGAAAAAAACGGGTAATTCCACAGATTGATTAAAATGGAAAGCAGAGATTACTTTGGGAAGGAATTTTGGATTAGTTCTAAGAACAACTTTGTTTTGATGTATGTGTAAGAATGGTTCTTGTATGGTTAAAGCCTGGATCTCACTAACTCTCCTGAGAGAGGTGATTGCGACAAGAAAAGCTACTTTCCATGTAAGGAACTGCAGTTCGCATTTGTGCAGAGGTTCAAATGGAGGACCCATGAGCCTAGTAAGGACAATGTTCAAAATCTACACTGGAGAGGGTGGAATTCTGCGAGGAATTATCCCTTTAAGGCCTTCCATAAACACTTTGATAGCAGGTACTCTAAACAATGACAAATGTTGTCTGTTTTGTAGGTAAGCGGCAAGGGCAGCAAGATGTACTCTTATAGATGTGTATGCCAGATTACATTTTGTAAATGCAGTAAATCGCAAATATGTTGAATTGAAGCATCTAGTGGGTCAATTTTGTTGTTATCACAGTAAATGACTAATCTTTTCCATTTGGCTGCATAGCAAGCTCTAGTAGTAGGGCGTCTAGCTTCTTTAATAATGTTCATACAGTCCGGTGGGAGGTTGAGGTAACCGAACTCTAGGACTTCAGGAGCCAGATTGCTGGGTTTAGTTGAGCTGGATCTGGATGCCTTATCTCTCCATAGTTCTGTGTAAGAAGCTTTAGGGAGAGTTGTAGTTTTTGGTGTGGAACTACTGAGAGTTCCAAGAGTGTTGTGAACCATGGCTGCCGGGCCCATGTTGGAGCAACCAGGATCATCTTGAGAGACTGTTGCTTGAGCTTGCGCACTACTAATGGAATGAGCCGGAGTGGCGGAAAAGCATACGCAAATCTGCCTGACCAGTTCATCCATATCGCATTGCCCTTGGGCAATGGGTGTGGATACCAGACGGCAAAGGTTGGGCATTTAGCTTTGCGTGTGTGGCGAACAGCTCTATGTCTTGGGTGGCCCCACATGTGAAAAAATGGATGAAGAACTTGTGGATGAAGTTCCCATTCGTGGATGTGCTGTGTCTGACGACTGAGCAGATCCACAATTTGATTGTGTACCCCTGGAAGATGTTCTTCTAGAAGGTATATCTTTTGTGGAATGGCCCAGCTCCATATGCTTTGCGCTAGTTGAGAAAGCTGCAAAGAATGTGTTCCTCCTTGTTTTTGTATATATTACATTGCTGTCATATTGTCGGTGCGGACAAGGACAGTTTTGTTGATGAGATGTGTCTGGAATGATTTTTATGCTAGAAAGATTGCCAGTAATTCCAGGTGATTGATGTGGAGCACTTTTTGTTCAGGGGTCCACATGCCCTGAATTGTATGCTTTAAGAGATGGGCTCCCCAGCTGGTGAGTGATGCATCCGCTGTTAGCACTATCTGTGGAACTGGGTCTTGAAACAGCCGCCCTTTGGAAAGGTTTTGTGTGTTCCACCACTGCAGAGAGCGATGTGTGCGGCTGTCCACCAACACCAGATCTGAAAGTTGACCTTGAGCCTGGTCCCACTGATGTGCTAAACATTCTTGTAAAGGGCGCATCTGGAGTCTTGCGTGAGGTACTATGAGAATACAAGAGGCCATCATTCCTATTAGTTGCATAAACACACAAGCTGGTAGTAAGTGTTGGGGCTGAAATTTTGTTATGAGGGTTTGCATACTGGCTATTCTGACTGGATTGGGGTATGCAAGCACATTATTGTGGCTCCTATATATGTATGTGGGACGGTTGAAGATTTGACTTGGTGAGGTTTATTGTAAACCCCAAGTTGTGGAGCAGGTGAATTGTTTGATGAGTGTGGTGTATGACTTGGCTTTTATGAGCCAGTCGTCCAGGTATGGAAACACATGTAAATGTAAATGTGGGTGTACTGGTAAAGCGCACTGTGACTCCATGGAGTATCCTGGCGCTGAAGACCGCTGGGGAACCCGTCCTGGTTTTCCCTGTGAGATGGTCCCTTTCTGGGTATCTCCAAGGTGAAAACAGGCATCCCCGGCGTCTGTGGGGGGCCGTTGTAGAGATGAGGCAAGCTTAATGCCCAGAGTTGCCGAGTGTGTTCCTGGTTAGAGTAGGTACCGAGGCGAGAATTATCGAGTCTGTTTTGACCCTGGTCCACGACCCTGCCGCGTCGGGAATTGAACCCTGGTCCCTGGCCGATTCTCTGCTTACGGGTCTGCCGCCTCTAATCAGTGAGCCACACCTCTCCACACATGAATTTGTTGTCTTCACAAAATGTCTAGCAGTAGTAGCCGCCCACTTGCGAAGACTGGGTGCTGTGGTCACTCCGAATGGGAGGACTTTGAGTTGATAATGCTGACCGGCCACTACAAACCTTAGATATTTCCTGTGCGCAGGGTGTATAGGAATATGGAAGTAGGCGTTCTTGAGATCTAGAGTGGCATGGATATCGCCTTGTTGGAGTAGTGGGAGGACTTGTTGATGAGTGACCATGTGAAAATGTTCTGATTGTATGTAGATATTCAAAGGTCTGAGGTCCAGTATTGGTCTGAGAGTGTCATGACCCAACAGAGGGGGCGCCAAAGAGCAGGAGCATAGAGGTTTGGTGTGATTGCGGGCTCTATACACTACATCTCCTATAAGGCAGTGGGGAGGAAACACACAAGGTATATAAGCCCCGCCCCCCTGGTAAACCTTGCTCGAGTTCACCTGGCGTGGCCATTGATGCGAGCCGTTCCTGAAGAAGCTTCAGTGAGTCACAAACAATCCATTACCTGGGTTAGGAGCCGCGGAGGAGCCCTGCCGATAGACTGCCTTCGTGTCTGTTCCCCATTTCAAGCGAGTTCACAGACTTTTCACACGCTTCCCGAAGCAGCGCGGGTTTTTCCCTTGCTCCGCTGCCTCTTGGACTCTGCACGCAAACGGAAGCAAGAGGAAGTATTTCCTCGGTTCCCAAGCGCGTCTCCTCTTGCGAGTCGGCTCGGTGGAATCAAACTTTGCAGAGGTTATTTCCGCCTGCATACACAGTCCGGAGTAGCCGTAAGACAGACATTGACAATCCTGGGAAGCCAGCAACACTCCATTGGAAGCCGTGACGTCGACGCCATAAGCCTTGGTGAAGAGGGAGCGTTTCCTGGATTCAGCGTGGTGTGAACCTGCTCCTTGGTATTCCCTGCTGGAGGGACTGCGCGTTTATGTCAGCGCTTGGAACTATCCTTATTCCCTTGGTTCTCATTTCTCCGAGCTGCTCCTCCTTTCACCGCAGCGACCGAAGCGTGGGAGTGCTGGGTGAGCGCTTCCACGGTGGTTTTCCTTTCATTTACCTACAAATTCAGAGGGACTCACGGAATATACATCATAATGATAAGTATCATTTTCTAATTATATTCCAAACTGAATATCCCTGATGGTTATTTTCGCCTCCTTTCTTAGTTTATGAACTGCCTATTGTCTTCACTCTCGATCTGCACTCACGCACGTAGGTGTTCCTAAATATCCCAAATAGTAAAAGGGCGGGGAGGTGTATTCACTACTATTTTGATGTGTGTTTGTTGTGTCTCCTTTACAGGGTATTGTGGGTATAGAGCAGGAGAGACGAAGCATTACCACAAGCTTCTTTCCTTTCCAACGTCTGGAGGCAACACTGTTTTTTGTTTCCTTTGTCCCTTTTTTCCCTTTCCCCGGTAGAAGTGTCACCTGTGACGTGTGATATATCTACGTACAGGGGTTACTTCTTAGGGGTAGGGATAAACTAGCATCGTTCCCGCTGTACCCGGCTTCCAGGTTAGTGGCACTCTCTAGATATCACAGAACCCGACAGAGTGACAAGCCCACGGTTATATACAGCCTGAACGATGGATACGAACACCGTCCTGACCTTGGTGTTAGAAACCCTGACGCATTACGAATGGAAGTAGAAGCAGTTAGGGGTGACAATCTGGAATTACGTAACGCAATGAGCACTATGAGGCGTGAGGTTGCTGGATTGTCTCGCCCTGGTTCCAGCGAGCAGAGAGGAGCGCAATATATTAGGCAATGGACACTACCCCCTCCAAACACTAGTAGTACGAGTGCAGGGCAGGCTACACAGGGGGGAGGTGGCAGCATAGGTCCATCAACGATACAAGTCATTCAACCAGCACACTTGCCTTTAGCCCCCCTGGAGCGGTTCTTCGGGGAGATAAAACTGACTAAAACTCTTGCTCTACCCTGGACCGATCACAGTGCTGTCTTTTTCGAGGTCCCCATTAAAGGACTCCAAGACAGAACTGTAGGGTCAAAGAAAACAGGGTTTGAGTATGCCTGGAATCAAATAAATGGCCCAGTTCTTGAAGCTAGTTTGCTCTTACAGAAACCCAAAATGCTCTTTGGAACTGACACTGATATAGATAGAGAAGTAACTCTCTATCATACATGGATCAAACAAGCGATTCAAACCCTAGGCCTGGAAACTCGGACGCGGATTAATATTAAACAGATCTCAGCCCCCTGGTATAATCCCGATCTAAAAAATCTAAAGAGAATATGCCGAGCCAAAGAACGACTCTGGAGAAAGGAATACTCAGAAACAGATAAAACATATTATAGAGAAGCACTGACAACATACAGGGAGGCCGTATTCGAGGCTAAATCTAAATATTTTGCTGAGAAAATTATGGCTGCTAAAAATATCTCCGGTGAGCTGTTTAAGACAGTTACTAAATTGGCCACATTTGGAAATGCAAAGGTAGTAAAGACAACAAAGCAATTTTGCGACAAACTTGCTAATTTCTTTCACGAAAAAGTGACCAAAGTCTATGATGAATTCTCTATAGGTGGAGAGGATGTCAGGCAAGCCATGTTCATGATTTGAGGAATCTGACAATAAAGTTTCTTTAAGAAACTTTTCCTCCTTTACACAGGATAGAGTTGAGAAAGCTATTCTTGAGATTAAATCAGGCTCTCCTCTGGATCCATGTCCCGTAAAGATTCTTCACATGGTCCCAAACATAATAGCACAAATTTTAACACCTCTTTTGAATAATATTCTCATATCTGGGTATTTTCCAGTAGAGTGGAAAAACTCTCTGATTAGGCCCATTATCAAAAAACCCACCCTTGATCCTCTTGAAGTGGCCAACTATCGTCCCATTGCCAGCCTACAATTTCCTTCAAAAGTATTTGAAAAAGTGCTAAATGAGGAACTTCGGTCCTTTGTAGAAGACAATAATAAACTAGATATAGCTCAACACGGTTTTAGGCCACACCACAGCACTGAGTCTGCATTAATTGCTGCGACTGAAAGCTTACGACTACACCTAGATCAAGGTGGAAAGGCTATATTGGTAATGCTTGATTTATCCGCCGCGTTTGATACGGTGGATCACCATATTCTCCTTCAGCGTCTGGCGGAGATAGGGATAAAGGACAAAGCAGCAGATGTTCTTCATTCCTATCTGAAAAATAGAAAGCAAGCTGTGGTATTGGATGAGCATACATCCTCTCACTTTGTAATGCCATGTGGAGTACCTCAGGGATCGGCACTTTCACCTACCCTGTTCAACATATACGTTTCTCCTCTGGCTAAACTAATTCGCTCACATGGCTTTAAGGCCGTTTGCTATGCTGATGACACACAGATTATTATCTCTTTAGCCACAAATCCAGAGACTGTGGCTGAGCGCTTTAAGTTCTGTATGAGCCAGATCATTTGCTGGATGCAAAATAACTGCCTGAAATTGAATACCGGGAAGACGGAGGTAGTTACGTTTGGAGGAGACATGTCTCTTTGGAATTCAAATTGGTGGCCGGAAGCAGCAGGACTCTGCCCCCAGCCAGTAAAGAAGGTAAAAAACCTTGGAATTCTCATTGACGACCAACTCTCCCTTATTGACCAGGTAAATAGTATAACCTCCTCCTGCTTTTACACAATTAAAATCCTTAGAAAAGTCCTTCCGTTTATTCCCATGCCATTGAGGAAAATGGTTGTAACAGCACTGATCCTGTCAAAAATTGACTATTGTAACTCACTCTACATTGGAGCCAAGAAAAATGTAATCCAAAAGCTCCAGACCCTGCAGAATGTTGCTGCCAGACTGTTACTGGATCTACCTAAATTCAGCCCTATTAGTCAAATTTCGCGTGAACAGCTACATTGGCTGCCCATAACCGCGAGGATTCAGTTTAAATCAATGTGCATGATACATAAGAGCCTGCACAGGCTAGGACCGTCACAGATAAGTCAATACTGTAAACGGTATACCCCTTTGAGACGTTTACGCTCTGCGCCAGCCCACCTGCTTGTGGTGCCAAAAGTAAGGACTCTGAAGTGGGGGGGCAGAAGTTTTCGGCACCTGGCTCCTAAAGTTTGGAATACGATGCCGCTGCATCTTAGAATGCAAAACGATTTACTACAATTTAGAAAGGGACTAAAAACATGGCTTTTCACAGGTATCCCTACAAAATCGTAAGTTTATCTGATCCAGATGTAATGGCAGTAAGCGCTAAGACGCCACGGCAAACACGCGCTATATAAAAACCAATTTTCATTTCATTTCATTTCATCCGAAGAAATTTGGCATCTTCCTTGGGCAGTGTAAACTGCACTTCATGTGCAAACCAGCCGTGTTTCCCGATGATCAAACCAAGACTGCATTTGTAATGTCCTATTTAGGGGGTGATGCGGCAAGCTGGTCTTTTCCCCTCATCGAAAGAAATGACCCGGCATTGCGTGATTTCGATACCTTTTGCGAGGAAATGCGCAAGTTATTCGACAGAAAGGCCCACTTACTCTCTTTAGACCGGGAGCTCATCACCCTGAAACAAGGAAATCAGGAATTACTAACATACATTACCACGTTCAACAGACTGGTGTCAGAAACAGATTGGCCCATAGAAAAACGTACTTCTTTATATTATCAAGGATTAAGGAGTGAGTTGAAAGACGTCCTTGCACAGGTGCTGCATCTCCCAACCTCCTGTGATGAACTCATTGACCTCACTGTCCAATTGGATCACCGTCTACAAGAAAGACGAGGCGAGAAAACGCGGATGGAAACCCGCTACGCAACTCCGCGTGCGCGCCCCGTAAGTACGGTTCCCTCGCCTGTGGTAGAAGGGGCTGAACCTATGCAAATAAGTGGAATTAGAGGCCCCTTGAATCAGGAAGAAAGAGAAAGAAGAAGAAAGCTACGATTGTGGATGTATTGTCGGATATCTGGGCATTTTATAAAAGAATGCAAGGCTAGAACCAAGGCCCCGTACCGAGATATGAAAGAAACACCGAAGGTGAACGCCACTGAATACCTGTCGGAGGCGTCGGAAAACTAGAGCGCCCAGGCAAGAAACAGACCCCTTGTTTGCGGCCTCAGGAGAGATCTGCCCGGCCATCATTAACACACTACAAAGTGCGGTCGCACATCTGAACGTGTGCGTTAAACTAACGGTACCTAACGTTGGGTTAGTGTCAGTGCACGCATTACTTGACTCCGGTGCGACCGGCAACTTCATGGATCGAACGTATGCCACTGAAGTAGGCATACAGGGTGTCAAGAAAAAGGTTCCAGAGATGGTGAAGGCCGTAGATGGCACATAACTAACGTCAGGGCCGGTGGAATACCACACACAACTATTACATATGACGGTGGGGGAAAAACACGGTGAAGCCATCCAGTTTGATTTAATAGATGCCCCTCAATTCACCTTGATATTGGGAATGCCCTGGCTGACCCTCCATGACCCTCATATACAGTGGGCAGCAAGAACAGTCACATTAAACTCTCCTTATTGTTCCGAACACTGTACTCTTGATCGGCTGGCAGAACATTCCGCGGATAATCCAGCAGTATTTCTGGCTAGAGGTGGTGGCCTCACGACCATTGGATGTACTTCCACATTGCCCCTTGGAATATCAGAAATATCGTGATGTATTTAATGAACAAGAGGCAAATAAACTACCTCCTCATAGGGCATATGATTGCATTATTGACTTAGAACCCGGAGCCAGTGTTCCATGCAGCCGCATTTATGCCCTTACCGAAGCAGAAACAACCTACTTACAGCAATATCTCAGCTCTCTCTTGGCCACTTGCTTTATCCGGCATTCATCCTCTCCGGCGTCTTCTCCTCTATTTTTCATACCAAAACGTGAGGGAGGCTTGAGGGCTTGCATAGACTATAGAGCATTGAATCGTATTAACAAAAAGAATCGGTATCCCCTCCCTCTCATTCCAGTACTGCTAGACCAACTGAAGGGAGCCAAAGTCCTCACGAAATTGGATCTCCGGGGAGCTTATCACCTGGTCAGAGTGCGGCGGGGGGGATGAGTGGAAGACGGCTTTTAGAACCAAGTTTGGTTTATATGAATACCAAGTAATGCCTTTTGGCCTTTGCAATGCCCCCGCCGCCTTCCAATACTTCATGGATGAAGTATTACGGGGCCTCCTGGACGTCTCCTGCATCGTATACATCGATGATATCCTGGTTTACTCTTCCTCCATGGGAGAACACATTCACCACGTGGCAGCAGTCTTGGATCGGCTACAGCGATATTCCCTCTATGCCAAGCTCGAAAAGTGCTTTTTTCACACGCAAGAGGTGGCATTCCTAGGATATGTCATAGGCCCGGAAGGGGTGTGTATGGACACAAAGAAAACACAGGCCATCCAAGAGTGGAAGACACCTTCGAGCATAAAGGCCCTGCAAAGTTTTAGGCTTTGCAAACTTTTATAGAAGGTTCATCAAAAACTTCTCCACCCTCATCCATCCGTTAACCTATCTCTTGAAGAAAGGAGCGACGTTCAAATGGACAGCAGAAGCAGAGGAAGCTTTTTGCACCCTCAAGAAGTGCTTTACCAGAGCTCCGATCCTCAGACACCCAGATGCATCCCTGCCTTTCATGCTTGAAACAGACGCCTCCTACTACCCATTGGGAGGAATTTTATCGCAGCGACACTCAGACACAGGGCAACTTCACCCTGTTGCCTTCTTCTCAAAGAAACTAACTGCGAGATAAACTATAGTACTACAGACAAAGAATTACTGGCCATTAAGCGAGCTTGCGAGGAGTGGAGACATCATCTCCTTGGGGCTAGACACACTGTGGAGATCTATACAGACCATCGTAAACTTCTGTTCTAGAAGAGCGCTCGAGCGTTAACACCTCGACAGTTGCGATGGTATCTGTTCTTCGCTGATTTCGATTTCATTATTAAATATCGTCCAGGACCGCAAAACGGAAAGGCAGACGCACTTTCCCGACCAGCACCAGCGTGCCCCTCAGACACCGAGATGGAAGAAGAACCTCCTATTATCTTGCAAAAAGCAACCTTCCCTACGAAAACGATGGCATTGGTATCTTCGCAACTCTTCCTCTCCGAGGTAAAACAACAGACAGACACCATAGAGACACGCACCTGGATCCAAGAAGACCCCCAGCAGAGAAAACTGGAAGAAGGACTGTTGTTCCATGCTAACAAACTCTACCTGCCTAGTGGGCCTTTGCAACAGCAAGCATTACACTGGGTACACGACACCCCCTTGGCTGGTCATTTAGGGAGTTGGAAAACTGAACAAGCACTGTCACGATATTTCTGGTGGGAAAACCTTCGACAGGACAGCGATGCCTATATGTCGGATTGTGCCATCTGTACTCAGGCAAAGGCAGCACATCAACGTCCCAGCGGACTCTTAAGACCGATTCCTACACCCCCTGCTCCCTGGCACACCATTTCACTGGACTTCATAGTGGAAATGCCTCCTAGTCGAGGGAACAACACTATTCTGGTCATCATAGACCATCTAACCAAGATGGGCCACTTCATTGCTCTCCCTAAATTACCCACGTCCTCTGAAGTAGCACTGATCTTCTTGCAGCAGGTAATACGGTTACATGGAGTACCGGCCGTCATTATCACAGATCGAGGGACCCAGTTCACCTCCAGATTCTGGAAAGAACTTTGTGAGATCATGAGGGTGGATGCGAGATTATCCACCAGCTATCATCCACAAACAGACGGCAAAACAGAAAGGCTTAATCAGACCTTGGAGCAATATCTCAGGTGTTTCACGCTAATGCACACCGACGAATGGAGTACGCTACTGTGGACTGCAGAGTTTGCATACAACAACGCTAACCATTCATCCTTAGGGTGCTCACCATTTTACTGCCTCCATGGGTTCCATCCGAATATGCTGCCGTTTGAGCATCCCATAACTTCCAAACTCCCTTCAATCCAAGAACACCACTCACATATCAAATCCGTCTTGGACACAGTTAAAACACACCTAGAAGAGGCTAGAGCAAGAGATAAGAAACAGGCAGACAAGAAACGTTCCCTCGAGCCAGCATATTGTGTGGGAGATAAGGTATGGTTGAGTACAAAAAACCTGCAACTTAAAGGTAACAATAGGCTACAGCCTAAATACATAGGCCCCTATCAAATAAACAAGATTATCAATGCCGTGGCTATGAAACTCACGCTGCCAGTCAACTGGCATATTCACCCGGTGTTTCATGTGTCACTTCTTAAACCCTGCCGGCCAAGCACACGCCTCCTTAGTAGACCCCCAGCGATAGATGTAGAAGGGGACGAAGAATATGAGGTACATGCTATCCTAGATTCCAAGGTCCGCAGAGGTAGGATATACTATCTAGTAGATTGGAAAGGGTACGGGCCGGAAGATAGATCATGGGAACCAAAGGGAAACCTGCACTGTCCAGACCTATTAAGACGTTTTCATTCTAAACCAGGAGGTCCGCCGAGACGGCGGACGTTGAGAGGGGGTTCTGTCATGACCCAACAGAGGGGGCGCCAAAGAGCAGGAGCATAGAGGTTTGGTGTGATTGCGGGCTCTATACACTACATCTCCCATAAGGCAGTGGGGAGGAAACACACGAGGTATATAAGCCCCGCCGCCCTGGTAAACCTTGGTTGTCACTCGAGTTCACCTGGCGTGGCCATTGATGCGAGCCGTTCCTGAAGAAGCTTCAGTGAGTCACGAACAATCAGTTACCTGGGTTAGGAGCCGCGGAGGAGCCCTGCCGATAGACTGCCTTGTGTCTGTTCCCCATTTCAAGCGAGTTCACAGACTTTTCACACGCTTCCCAAAGCAGCGCGGGTTTTTCCCTTGCTCCGCTGCCTCTTGGACTCTGCACGCAAACGGAAGCAAGAGGAAGTATTTCCTCGGTTCCCGAGCGCGTCTCGTCTTGCGAGTTGGCTCGGTGGAATCAAACTTTGCAGAGGTTATTTCCGCCTGCATACACAGTCTGGAGTAGCCGTAAGACAGACATTGACAATCCTGGGAAGCCAGCAACACTCCATTGGAAGCCGTGACGTCGACGCCATAAGCCTTGGTGAAGAGGGAGCGTTTCCTGGATTCAGCGTGGTGTGAACCTGCTCCTTGGTATTCTCTGCTGGAGGGACAGCGCGTTTATGTCAGCGCTTGAAACTATCCTTATTCCCTTGGTTCTCATTTCTCCGAGCTGCTCCTCCTTTCACCGCAGCGACCGAAGCGTGGGAGTGCTGGGTGAGCGCTTCCACTGTGGTTTTCCTTTCATTTACCTACAAATTCAGAGGGACTCACGGAATATACATCATAATGATAAGAATCATTTTCTAATTATATTCCAAACTGAATATCCCTGATGGTTATTTTCGCCTCCTTTCGTAGTTTATGAACTGCCTATTGTCTTCACTCTCGATCTGCACTCACGCACGTAAGTGTTCCTAAACATCCCAAATAGTAAAAGGGCGGGGAGGTGTATTCACTACTATTTTGATGTGTGTTTGTTGTGTCTCCTTTACAGGGTATTGTGGGTATAGAGCAGGAGAGACGAGGCATTACCACAAGCTTCTTTCCTTTCCAACGTCTGGAGGCAACACTGTTTTTTGTTTCCTTTGTCCCTTTTTTCCCTTTCCCCGGTAGAAGTGTCACCTGTGACGTGTGATATATCTACGTACAGGGGTTACTTCTTAGGGGTAGGGATAAACTAGCATCGTTCCCGCTGTACCCGGCTTCCAGGTTAGTGGCACACTCTAGATATCACAGAACCCGACAGAGAGTTCCGTCTTTTTTGGGCAAGAGAAAATAGAGGCAGTAAACTCCTGTTCCTTTATGCTGAAGGGGAACTGGTTCTATTGCATGCTTTTGAAGAAGTGAGAGAACTTCCTGTTTGAGGAGCGTTAGCTGTTCTGTGGACATTGGACGTTGTTTGGGCGGTATGGTTGGAGGAGTTGCGGTAAGTTCCAGGCAGTAACCATACTGGATAATTTGTCTTACCCACCTGTCTGTAGTGATGGAGTTCCAGACAGGTAGGAACTGTGAGAGTCTTCCTCTGACCAGAGTGGAATGGTCTGGAGGGAGAGGAGGGAAGTTGATTGTTTGGTAGTAGGGGAGGTTTGGTTGTTATTACCTCGGCCTCTACCCTTCCTATTATTTCCTCTGTACCCACCTCTAAAATATCCCTTGTTGGGGGATGTTTGTGTGGGACTCTTGTAGGAGGAAGTAGTGTCTGTGCTAATGTTTTTGGATCCGCCCCTATAAAAGGAGCGACTAAAGGAACCTTGTGGTGCTTGGAATTGCAATGCTCCCATTGATTTTGCAGTGTCTGTGTCTTTTTCATTTTCTCCAAAGCTGTATCCAAGAGGTGTTCTTGATCGAACGGCTGATTTAAGATAGTTCTTTGCACTTCTTGTTTAAAACCAGAAATGCGCAACCATGCATGTCTGCGAAGTAAGACACTGGTGTTGACAGATCTAGATGTGGTGTCTGCTGCATTGAGGGCACATTTGATGGATACATTTGTAATTAACTTGCCCTCTTGGACCAAATCGTTCGCTTTGGCTTTATATTGTTCAGGTAAATGTTGAATAAGATCTTCAAGCTCATCGTAGTGAGCCCTGTCATATCTGGCAAGAAGTGCTTGTGCATTAGCTATTCTCCAGTGTTTGACTGCTTGGGAGGCAACTCGTTTGCCTGATGCATCTAGCAGTTTAGACTCTTTGTCTGGAGGTGGAGCATCACCAGAGGTTTGGGAATTAGCACGTTTCCTTGCATTTGAGACCACTAAAGAATCTATCTGTCCTTTAATGTAAATTGGATCGTTAGGGGCAGGTTTATATTTTTCATCAAATCGAGGATTGAGAATCCTGGTCCTGACAGGGTCTTTAAATATGTCTGGTGCATGTTTAAAGACACCTTTAAGCATGGATAATGTCTGTATCATCAGGGTCATCTAAAGGATCCTGATCGTGTCCACACCCGTTCCCTAGATCATCCTCATCCTGTGGTGGTAAGGGTGAGCATGGAAGTATTGGAGAGAGTGTAGGAGAGTTTGTAGGAGACAAAGGTTTGGTGGGAAGAACAGGAGAAGAGAGTCTTAAGGGTGAGGTTGCAAAGTCTCTTTTCTTCACAGGTACCTCAGGAGAGTTTGAGGTATCTGATGTCCTCTTCTTTTCTGGAACATTGAGAATGTGGCCTGTTTTAGGGTCAACATGTAATGTATTTGTTTCGGATCGATAGGATCTGGTCGAAACAGTTCTTCCTGGTTGTTATCTGTTTTCGGTGCTAATTTTTTCGGTTCCGATCGTGGTTTTGATTTGGACTCTGGAGCCGTAGAAGGGGTTTTGCGCTCCTTCGGCTT
Source organism: Triturus cristatus (assembly GCF_964204655.1). Taxonomy (NCBI): domain Eukaryota; kingdom Metazoa; phylum Chordata; class Amphibia; order Caudata; family Salamandridae; genus Triturus; species Triturus cristatus. The sequence continues at coordinate 367,858,910 of NC_140585.1, forward strand.
CGATGTCGGTGTCGAGTATGAAATCATCTTCGGATCCGAAGGTTTTTGGTGTTGTTTCGGTTCTGAGGCCTTATGGTCTTTCGGTGCTGAAGATTTCGATACCGCGGTGGGTGTCACGGAAATAGGGTGTGTCCCTGTTTTTGGTACCGACGGTGTTATATGTGTATTAAGATGCAGCTTGCTCAGTCCCGAGCTGCCGGAAGGCTTTTCTTTTGTTTTCAGAGCCGGGCCCGGAGGCGGAGCTTCTGAAATTTTCTTTTGGTCTCGAACTAGGCTGCAGGCGAAGTTTTGATCGGAGCCTTTTGTTTTTCGGGTGGGGCAGGGGCATGGACGCTTGTACTCACTCGTTGACCTGGAGTGATGTGGTCATCAGAGTCGGTGTCGTCCGCTTCGGAGACGATCTCAAGCGCTTCAGGGCCTTCGTCGAAAATGTCGTCCGGCACTGGTGCAGCCTGTTGAGCCATAACATGTTGTCGAGCCCGGCGATCACGGATAGTCTTCTTGGAGCGAAAAGAAGCACAGGCCTGGCAATCCCTTTACTCGTGTTCTGGTGAGAGGCAAAGGTTGCAGACCTTGTCGTGGTCACTGTGTGGAAACTTAGCTCCACACTGGGGGCATTTTTAAAATGGAGTCCTTTCCATTAGCCGTAGGGCCGAATGGCGCCGATAGGCCCAGCGGCCTGCGTCAACGACTATTGGTTCATGTAAGGTGTTTATAACATATGTCGCTAAGCCACCCTTAGCTCTACCGGAGTGTAATGGCTGTGCAAGTGTACAGTACACCAAGTACCCCTCAATGAATCTTTCCTGAAGATCTCAGATCTCCTAGAAACAAAGAACTTGGAAGCTATAGATATACTCCCTCCAGTTCGCCATGTCCAACATTTTCTTTATCCCCGCTATGTTCCATGAGAGGAGCCCAGGTTTGGGCAGATCACTATTATAACTGTCAGTGGTTGCAGCCTTAGCAACCGTGGGGGTAAAGGGGATATGGCATCAGTCCTCCCATGGGGCAAGTTGCTTCGAATTGAATAAGATGGGTCAGCCATTGTGTGATCCTTGCCCGTGCTGTGGGCTGATCAGAGGGAATCAATCCTAGCAGTTCAGGTCGCTAAAGAAACGAAAACTGGCACCCCGCCTCCAGTCATCATCCGTTCGGTAGAAAAAGCTATCGTTATACTGAGGGCGATGGTAATTATCAGTGAGTGGGAGGTTTCCAGTCAAACCTTGGGAGGAATGTAGGTTCCCTACAGTGGTGGACATCCTAGGCGGTGGGACTATCGAAATGGATTTAGGCAAAATGAGGATACTAGTACAGAAACGGAGGAGCTTCACGACCAATGTGGACTAGTGGAAGTTGATCACAATGTAGTCCCCATCCTGATTCTTAGCTCCTCTTCCTACCCAATTGACCCGTCTAACCATAATCAGGTTGTGGAACAAAACATTGGTCATGCCAACCTTGAATTCCAACTATTGTACATATTTATTTTTGAGCTCTTTTCATGATTCAGACTTATTTCCTGGACAGGTGGGCACCCCAGCCATAACCAATACATAAGGTGCTTAGTCAGGCAGTAGATCCAAATTTACCATAGGTGTCCTAGTGAGATCATCTGGCAGGGAGGGAAACACTGCCATGCTCCATGGAGCCTGAACCGTACCCCTCCAAGTACCGTTCTGTGAGGGAGGGGCGTTATGATTGATGCTTATCTGAACACAATTGACCCCCCCTCTGTTAACCATATCCACAGTTTGGGCCACGGATAAAAGTAAGGCCTTGCAGGATTTACAGGACAGCGATTGGTCTAACATAGGGCCCTCGGTGAGTTCTGACTGAGCCACAAGCCCCTGTGCATTGTAAGGTCCTGGTGTTCTAGGAGGTAGTTCCACCAGCTCAGAGAGGGGTGTGTGGTGGTAGTGTTGTCATCGTTAGCTCCCCCTGGGCTTCAACATGGGAATGGTTCTTACTAGCACCCTTTGGTAACAGCACTGTATACATTTTCCCTGCCAGGGACTGTATAACCTGTCTCAAGTCCCGTACCTCTCCTCTCAGCCACTCAATGATTCCCATAAATGTGTCTGCTTCAGTAGGCTCACCAGCCTGCGAGTGCTATGGTCAGTAAAATGGTAAGTAATTGCCTGTCCATCGCCCACCCCCAGCCAGTCTTCGTCCGAAGTACCGAGAGCGGAAAACCTATTTTCACATAGCACAGCAGGGTTAGCTAATCCCGGGTCAAAATGCCCCATGCTCTGAATGACTGTGCTAGTGTCAGAAGATGATCTCTCCTTAATGGCGAGGGGGGATGTGATTGAGTTCTTTTTCAAGGCGAACATGTTCAGAACCTTCTTCTTAGGCCTTTTTTCTTTTTTACTTGGATGGAGATCGTATTTGACAGAGCAAAGGGCTTGAGATCTCCTCAACTTTCACCAAGAGGAAATTAATTCTGTCCATGACGCAGTTTCCTTCGTCTGAGCCCTTCTTTCCTGTGGGTGGACCGTTGGCCACATCTACTGCCTTCCTCTTCCCCATTAGGAAGCCCTTCCACGAGATGTCAGAGGGGTATCCTAGCCTTGGCCAGTCACCACTGGGCACAAGTGGGCTCCAGCTGCAGCACATACAAATTGGTGGAATAAGCAGAATACGAAGGGCTACTCCTCAGCCTCCCGTGGTGTACTGGGACACCTTCAAGACCCTCTCAAGTAGCAAAAAGCTTGATAGAGCCTATTGAAGCCTCTGCGGAATGATATATAGAATGAAGCGAATAAAGTGTCAGACGGTAACAACTACTTACTCCCCCCCTGGTCTTTATTGATGGCTGCTGCCTCCACCCATAGCGGAAACAAGTACAATATAAGTACAGACTGAGGAGCACTAGGAAGGACTCCACACCACTCCAGTGCCTTCCAGATAACTCAATGCTCAAAGTGCTCAGGGCAAAACACTCTCCTCCACAAACTCAGAGTTTTCTGGTGGGGGGGAGGGGGACTTACCTCTAAAGGTCTTACAGGCTTAAAAACCCAGTTACCTCGTTCCCGCTCCCAACACAGTCCCTCTCAGCCACAAAACCACCCGCCGTCCTGCCGCTAGTTTACTTGGCTCCTCGTACGAGTCGGACAGGGTGACAGTGATTGCGACATGGGCTGGTAAATTGGAAGGAGGACCTTCAGGAGAAAGTAAAGTCAACCCCCACAAAACAGCGGCAAAGGGGAGAGGAGTATTGGGACCCCCTACAGTCGTAGCAGCTCTTCTGCGAGCTTCAGTGGTTTCCAAGGCTCCAGCGCACTCGTCAATCATCTGTCCATCCTGATGTGTGGGCGAGCACGGCAACAGGGGAGGAGCGCACAACTCAGTGTGGAGTAGAAGGTCATAGAGTGGAGCAGATTGTCAGACTGGAGTGGCGTAGAGTGTCATACAGTGGAGTGGAGTAGAGTTGAGGGGCGTAGATTTGAGGGGCGAAGATTGGAGCAAAGTGTCGCAGAGGAGAGTGGTGAGTAGAATGGCATAGCGTTGGGTTGCACAAAGTGGAGTTAAGTGGAAGAGGGTGGAGTAGAGTGGCATAGACAGAGTGGAGTGGCGTAGAGTGTTGCAGAGTGGAGTAGAGTGGCCTAGAGTGAAGTGGCATAGAGTGGACTAGAGTGTGGTGGTATGGAGTGTCATGTTGTGTCAGAGTAGCATAGGGTTGAGGGGCACAGTGTTGTAGTGTGAGGTGGTGTGGAGTATGCTTGGTGTGGTAGTGCACTGCCATTACATACAACACATTTTCAATTGAAATGCCCATTACATTTGCGCATACAATTTTATTGATAAAATTAACGATAATGTGTGGAAATGGCATCACCTAGTGTACTGATTTGTTTTGATCGTATTAAAACATGTTTCCACCACATGCCCAAAATACTATGCTTTATTTGTGCCTATAAAATTCTGATATATTCTGTAGTATTTGCACAGTTTATTTACAAACAATTACATTTTGTCACGTGCTGGAAAAAACGTTTCTTTCCCAGAACCTGGCAAGATTGTCACAGACATCCTCTCACTTTGAAGTCAGAGAAAGAAAAGTAGACACCAAGCCTCATCAAAACACAGCCTGACATTTGACCTCTGTCTTTGAACGCACTGCAACAAGATGAGAACAAAATTTAAGGGCCTGTAACAGAAAGCAAGGACCCGTTGGAAGAATACAAGGAGCGACGGTGAACAAGCTTTGCTCTACAGGAGGGGTGAAGATATGCTTGACAGCTTGTAACAAATAGAGCCTGCAAATAAAAAGCCAGAAAATGTGAGTTACAACCACAAAGCCAATAGTAAGCAATGGGCGGAATGCATTCCCAGGGAATCTTTCAGAATATCCTTAGGAAGTCTTTCACAACCAGACAGCTCTAAAAGGGGCAAGAAATGTTTCTAAAGAATGCTTTTCTACAATTCTGAGAATTAATTCACCAAATACGCAAAGAGAACGGAGTAGGTTTCTGAGAATGGTTAGCTACTGTAGCCAGTGGATTCCAGACGTTTCCCTGATTGCCAAGCCTTTATTGAGGCTTATAAACAGCAATGCAAGTGATCCAGTGCCATTTGACTGTGAATATATGAGTGACTTCCTAGAGCTCGGACACTAACTCTGTTGTGCATCAGCTTTTGGATGCCAAATTTCGAAGAATATTTTTATTTTTTATGTCATAAAAAAGAAGGATGTGGATTATCAATTCTTACACAAAAATATTCCTCTGCCACATTGGATCCAGTAGCTGCAGTGCTTCCTGGGTGTTGTGATCAGTTATACAATTACTGTGTTAGTCCCTTACTCAGATGAAATTTTGCTGATTCATACTCAGACTCCTACAAAAAGCCAACTAAGTAGAACAGATAATCTTAGCGGCTGACAATATTTTATAAGTAGATGCAATACCTTGAATTTCCAATTGCAGACAAAGACCAAGGTGAAGAGGAATGCGATCATGATTGTATTTATGTAAGGCACCAAACCAAGACCAGACATAAGAGAAGTAGTACTTGAACTGGCTGATCTAACTCATTTGTGTATGATTCCTGTCTGAGAGACTATCATGGAACATTGAGAGATGAGTATGTAGCCTGCCCCATGTCAAATATTTTGTAAGCATCGTGCTTGTGAATGCTATTTTAGCACAAATAGCATAACTGATTGCTTTAGCAAAAGAATGCTGTTCAGTCAATGAATTCAGTATTAACATCTACACTGACAGCCAGTAGGGTTTTGCCGTGGCCCGTGATTTGGAATACTGTGGTCAACAAGAGGGGTTCATGAAATCTTCTGGTACACCGATCCAAAATGGTACACACATTTGAGCCTATCGGAAGTACTGCAGCTACCATTAGAAATTTCAGTTGTTAAGTGTGCTGCTTGCAAAAGTAGAGACAACATGGTCACTTTAGGCAATACGTGTGCTGATGAACCCGCAAAGTATTGTGTTCCTGGATCTGCTGCATTTAAACTGGGTGGTAGCAAGGATGAATTCCGGAGGCTCCCTTAACAACCGATTGGTGCAAGCCATGATTGGAGCACCCAGGTGCTACCCTGATCCTTCTGAGCACAGCTAAGTACTACTAATGCAGATATTTGCAGAAGACCAAGTGGTGAGCAGTGAATGTACAGAAATCCCCTCATAGTCTTCACTGCTGCTTAGCAAGATGAGAAAGACTGCAAAAGTGATCTTGTGGAATGGAGAATCTGTCACTGAAGTAGGCCAGCCTCACAACTTTGAGACACTTATGACCTTTGAGATGATTAGAGGGAACGATGGTCTGCCACTGCAGCAAATTTCTGGCACATGCGGTTTTACACAAGGCAGGAGTGGTAACATGGGAGCAACCACTGATGAAACAGAAACTGACTGCATGTTGCAAATGCAACTAGCTTGGGCACGGGGGTGACAAATGATCAGCAATCTTGACTAATCTCTTACAAAAAAGCAGAGGTCTGATCGTAATAGGTCTCAATGATAGCTGAAAAAGGGACTTGGATATGCCATGTTGGTATTTAGCACAAACAGGGTCACAAGGCCATTTAAACCCAGAATACATAGGATGTGCAGAACCTGAATGAATGTATGAATCAAAACTTTTGGATGCCCCTTCTGAATATCAACAATCTGAGGGGGGGGAGGGGATAGCCTTCATACAGATCTTATCCAGCACAACCCCTAAGGAGGTCAGCCACTTCATGGGAGTAAAATAATATTTCTGCTGATCGTCAAGCTTGTGGAAAAGGGGTGACACTGCTCTGGATAGGTTTCTAGCTCAGCCACACAGCCTCAGCTTTCACCAGAAAGTCCTCTAACGACACAAAAACATGGACTTCGGGCCTCTACAGTGAAGGTGTTACAACTGCCAGCACTGGTGGTGCTGTTTCCAGTCCAAGTGGTAAATCTGGGACTCCATAGTGATTCTCATGTAATGACTGTTGAGGGAGGATTGGAGGATGAAACTAGGCATTGTAGAAATCCAGGACGGTAGCCTGCAGGACCTGCCACAGAAAAAAAATATTGAACTTGTCCTGCAAATACAAAGATTCAGGAGGTGCAAGTAAAGGCTGAGTCACAGACCTGAAGTTAAAGGGAGTAAAATCATGTACCTCTTTGTTCCATGGGCACCACCTCTATGGTTTTTCTGTTCAGCAGGCTAAGTACTCATCCCTGAAACTCGAGGTATGTGGTGGTGAGCAAAACCGGGTGGGAGCGCGATTCAGGGAAATAGACAGGAATTGTAGGTCACAGCCCTGCTGTATTAATTGGATGAACCAGCGATCTGTTGTGATTGATTCAATAATACTATACAAATGGGAGACCCTCTAGCCCAACAGAGGATTCTTTGAGATAGCAGAGCCAGCAGACGAGGACAGTGACTGGTTTCACTGTTGCTGGTGGCATCCTCTAGATTCATCTCAGTCTAAAAGGAGCTGTACATCTGTTGAGCTGTTTGGATTGGCTGCTAAGGTTTGCACTGAATCCTGGAAATTTTCTGAACTGCTGATGGAACTGCCTCACTGAGGAGGCTAGGCTCAGCAAATGAACTGCAGCGTTTCAGAGCGGAGACAGCCTTTCCACTGAAATCCATGAGACTAGCTAGGACATCGCTTGCAAAGTCTGTGGAATTCATGAATGTATGTCAATATAAGTTGACAGCTATGTCAATGGATCGGGCCAGTGTGGGAAAAGTCCAGGTTGTACTTCAAGATCCGTTGAAAAGCCTCCAAACCACCATTGGCAAAGCCTGAGAAGGACTTTTTATGAAGCCGGGGAGAATACCAATTCTTATGGGCTTGGATATATTCACCATGCAGAGGGCAAGGCTACAGGAAGCATAGTCTTTACATTCCATACAGTCCATTTCTTTAGACTCTTGTCTGGAGGGGCTGTCAGAAAGGTATTCACAATCAATTTTGAAGAAAAGGCTTAGGGTATGACGACAAAATCTTTGGATCATACGGAGCAAGTCTGTGTCTTATTGCTAATTGTCTGTAGACTGCTGGACCTGAGAAAGAGTTTTCCCAAGGAGTCACAAAAGAGCAAGAAGTACTTGATATAAGGGAAGGAATGCTAGAAGGGTAAGGGATATGCTTCTGGAGAAGTATGCTGACCACTCACCAGATATAAGCCAGCATCAAGGTTGTAAGGGGGGTGGTGGTCATCATTTAAGTCCTTATTAGCCATAACGGAGGCATCGGAGGTGGACCTATAAAGTTCTTCCTTCCGGACAAACCTATGGGCCCTATGAAGATGTTATGCTAAGGGCTTGTCATCAAACCATGCCTTATCCACCACTCAGTTGTTTTCAGCTAACTTTGAAAACAGCACCAAAGGAGGCATCTGAGTCAGCATCATGAGTACTGCTGACCTATCAGGGAATGAGGGCACTGACTTCCTCTTAGGTACTCTGGTAGTAGACCATGGATTTGTGGAGATGGGAGACATCAAGATAAGAGCTGTCAGAGTTACCAAATCCACAGAGCAGGCTCACCCATGTTGACTTAATGAAAGTAAGGGTGGGCGCTAAACTCCCCTCCGCAGACGAAGTTTGCAGAGGTTTGCCAACTCCGTGCTCCGCTTGAAGCGTGGAGCTCAGCAAAAACTCCGACTCCGCTGCGTAGTGGTGCTGCAGTACACAGCCTGGCGCTTGTTACTGAGCTTTAGGGAAAGGTGATGCATGTCATAATTTCAGACGTGGCCAAGATTCTGTTTATAACATTTGGGAATTGTGGGTAAAACGTGCGATCAACTTTCTCCACCCGCTTGTGGAAATCCGTGGAATTCAGTGGAGTTTTCCTGTAACCCTACAAAATTCCACGGAGTGAAACTCTGCGCGCTTCGCCCACCCCTAAATGAAAGTGTACCAGAGCCATCCTAAACAAATCCAGGATGCCCAGTCGGAAAGTCTGAATCTGCGAGGGGTAAGCTGATGGGAGTTGGAAATTTTGGCTTCATCTTTAATATCAGGATCTTTTCCAATGATGAGGAGTAGTCAAGCATAAGAGAACTGCATTGAGACTCTAAATGGTCCAAACAGTGAAATCTTAGGAGACCTTTGACCTAGTTGCTGTCAAAGGTTGAGGACTTTTTTCTAAAAAACAAAGTGAGCAATCCGGCCTTAATGAGGATCTGATGTCTGCTCATGCCTAAAATACTCACAGGGCACTAATCGGGGGTACACGCAGGTGGATGGTGTCCGTCTACTATTTTCAGAGGGTGGACACCGTCAACCCTTCCAAGAAGTTGGGCCCCCACTGTAAAATATGCTGAACTCGTCCCAGTGTCATTTTCAAACACCAGGACACATTCAGGAATGGCAGCAAGTTATCTGCTTTCGATCCGCAACAACGTGTAGGCAGGGAATGGGCTTTCTTATTTCAGACTCCAGCTGGGCCTATAACAAAGACCAAATTTTAGGGGTCCTCAGGCCTCCTTTTGTTCGAGTTTCCTGGCTGGGAGCGCTCTGGAACCTCATACCTAGATGCAAATGCAGTGGAGGGGAAACAAAGGAGCACACCTCATAAGCACTTTACACGTAAAGGAGAGGTATGCTTTTGACTTTGTTCAGCTTCTGCATATGAGATATCCACACCCTTTAATAATGTCAGATGTGTTGGTCTTTTTCAGTATTTACACAAAATAAATTGCATTTATATAATGCTTAGTACCCCTGACAAGGCGTTGAAATAATTTAAATGGCACTATTTTTCCTTTTATAGTGCTACTCATCCCAATGCCAGATTGCTTTACATCACCCCATCAGAGTGCTTTACATCACACTTATACATTACATATACAATAAATCATATACGTTTGTAAATCAATGTTCTACATAAGACAGTGGGGGTTACAAGGTGTAGAAGTCACATATCATCCTTCATAGCGCACTGCGCTATATTAGAAGGGTTATAATGCAACTGCAAGTGACATAAGAATTTCTGTGTTTAAAGCAGTAACCCACTTGCCTATCTACATAAAATAATATCTGTCATCAGCATGTTACAATATGGGCTTTGCAGGAGACATATTAACCCTCTATGCTACTTTGAGTCAAAACTGGAGCTAGAAAAAACACAGATCTTTCCAGTAAGTGCTTCAATCTCCAGAGTTATCTTACCATTATTAGTCACTCAGATTTACTGGGAACACACAGATCTCTGCAACAGGTGCCTTAACCCCTTAATATATTTCAAAATTCAGGCTTGCAACCAATTAAGCAGAACCGATTTACTGTCAGTTTTTTCCATTTAGCCAATTTCTTTGTGGCAGTGTTTTTAAAAATACATGTATAGGTTGATGCCCAGATTTTTCATCTGGGTTGCGTCCCTTTTCTGGCACAACCCTGAAGCAAATATTTTGGGATTTACAGTTCCACACAAATCCCGTTTCCATGGCTTTGTTTAAACATTTTTTTTTTTTTAAAACGAATGCAAGGAAAACATTGACCGGCATTGTGTTACCATATGTCAGGTAGGCATTACATGGGTAGTGCTTGGGTGTTCCTGTGCATACATCCATGTATTTTGACACAAACCCATATTTACAAAGACTTATAAACATAGGTTTGCACCAAACTAGTGAGTCTACCTGAGGCTGACATAACAAAGCAAAATATCTTGATTTCTCCTCGTTATTTCCTCTTTGCATGCATGATACATTCTGCAGCACACATACAAAGAAGAAATAGCCTCATAAGATATTTTTAGCGTGGCTTTGTAAAAAAAACTAATTCAAGGCAGCTTTGCGTTACTGTGTGGCAGGTGAGCATTACATGAATGTTGCATTGGCATTCCCGTATATCCACACATGTATTTTGTGTAAAAATTATATACACAATGGCTTTGTGTAAAAGAAGAAAAAAAAGAAAAACTAATGCAAGGCAACGTATTGCGCGGCCTTGCATTACTGTGCTTCAGATGGATATTATATGGGTAGTGCATTGAAGTTCCTTTACATCCACTTATGTATTTTGTGTACAAATAATATACACAGTCTTCTTAAGGCATGCACACTAGAATCTCGAGCTCTCGAGTTCCACTTCACTGTAAAACATCAAGAGTATTCCCTATTTATGTAAAGTGACATTCAAGCTAGGCCCCGTTAGCGAGTTCAAGTCTTAGAAGTTCCATGATGGCTTTGCGAAAGTTAAAAGTGGCTTCACGCTGTAGCATGTCAGTCAGAGCAGGCTCAGTATTCAGTCTTACCTGCTCTTGCTGGAGTGGGAGTTTGGAGTGCCCTGGCATGCGGCCCGGCAGAAGTGGAAGCTATGGTAGAGGTGGCAGGTGTCCAAACTAACCCTGGGCGTAGTCTGCGAAGTAGCGCTACGCGTAGCGACACGAAGTGCACTTCGCACTACGCGAGCTATGCGTAGCTTCGTAAACTGCGTAGTGCACTGTGCAAGATGCTGTTCGCACTGATTGCACAGTGCCAGATGAATGGCCGCACTGTGCAATAAGTGCAAACTGCATTTTGCACTGTGCAAGCGGTCGTTTTCTGCCGCTCGAGTAGATTTCTACTCGAGCGGCAGCCTTCTCAACGCAGACTGGTAGTTTCTCATTGCGAGCGGTCGCGAGCATACGCGACCACTCGCAATGAGAAACCTGACCTCCCCGCGTTGAGAAGCTCGCCGTGAATGAAGAAAAAGTCTCGCCGGGATGTCATTTTGCTTGCTCGCAGTCGCCAACTTGACGTTGAGGACCGCGAGCAAGCAAAAAATGACCGCTGCACTACACTACGCTACCCTACGCGTGTTTGCACTGTGCTACGTGCAATTCGCGTAGTGCGAAGTAGCGCAAACTTCGCAAACTACGTGAGCGTAGAGTAGTGCTTTGCCCAGGCTTAGTCCACACGCTCCTCCACCTACGTGGTAAGCCTCCCTGAATCCAGCGACAGGTCTTGGGTCCTCCGGGATTGTTAGGTAGGTGAATTGTTGCTCTCCAACCTCAGGTAATGAGTTGCTTCTCTTTCACGTGCAAAAAGAACAGATGATGGATGGAATGCGGATTAATCAAACATTCATCCCCCGTCACAGATCTGGGTAAAATCCATTGTTTTTTTGCACACCACGCCACTCCAGTTTAGACCCAGCCATATGAAAATCAGTCTTGACCCTGTTCCCCATGTCAACAGTCCAGCCCGAACTCCGAGGCCAGGTCCTCCCTGGACCAGAAACAAGAATCCTGGGACCGGTTTTGGGGGTAACTTGAATCTGGTGGTGTAGCGAGCACGAGACCCACGTCTGGGCATACCCTTCCCACTTAGGGCGACAAATGTGAAAAGAACAGATGATGGATGGAATGCTGAATTAATCAAACATTCACCCCCAGTCACAGATCTGGGTTAAATCCATAGTTTTTTTGTATGCCACGCCATTCCATTTTAGACCCTGCCATATACAAATCAGTCTTGACCCCATTCCCCATGGGAACAGTCCAGTCCCAATTGCCAAGCCAGGTCCAACCTGGACCAGAAACAAGCCTCCTGGGACCAGTGTCGGTGTAACATCCCTCATCAGCCAGGCTAGCTTGAATCTGGTGGCGTAGCGACCACAGAACACACATCTGGGCATACCCTTCCCACTAAGGGTGACGTGCAAAATGAACAGATGATGGACGAATGCTAAATTAATCAAACATTCGGCCCCCAGTCACAGATCTGGGTTAAATCCATAGTTTTTCTGCATGTCATGCCATTCCAGCTTAGACCCAGCCATATACAAATCAGTCTTGACCCTGTTGCCCAAGGGAACAGTCCAGCTGGTACTGCCAGGCCAGGTCCTCCCTGGACCAGAAACAAGCATCCTGGGACTGGTTTAGGGTTAAAACCCCTCATCAACCAGGCTAGCTTGCATCTGGTGGCATAGCAAGCATGGAACCCACGTCTGGGCATAATCTTCCCACTTGGGGCAACAAATGCAAAAAGAACAGATGATGGACGGAATACTGAATTAATCAAACATTCACCCCCAGTCATAGATCTGGGTTAAAGCCATCATTTTTTTAGCACGCCACGCCATTTCAGTTTAGACCCAGCCACATGCAAATCAGTCTTGACCCTGTTTCCCATGGGAACAGTCTGTCCAGCCCAGTTCCAGAATGCTTAGTTCCGGTCTGGGGAAGACCTGGCTTGGCAATTCGGGCTGGACTGTTCCCATGAGGAACAGGGTCAAGACTGATTTGCATTTGTCTGTGTCTGAACTGGGGTGGTGAAGTAAGCTAAAGAACAATGATGGATCTGTGACTGGGGGTGAGTGTCTGAAAAGTTTCAGTGCTCCCTCCATCATCTCCATGCGTTTGCTTTGTTTGTCCTAAGTTGGCAAGGGATGCCCAGACGTGGGTCCCTTGCTCACTTTGCCACTGGATTCAAGTTAGCCTGGCTGATGAGGGGTGTTACTCTGAAACCGGTCGCAGGATGCTTGTTTCTGGTCCAGGGAAGACCTGCATTGGCAGTTTGGGCTGGACTGTTTCCATGAGGATTTATTTATTTATTTATTTGCGGGTTTATATAGCGCTAGAATCGACTCCAATGGAGTATCTCTGCGCTTTGGATCGGGTTTCAGCTGATCATTAGCAGACAGGGAGAGCCGGCTTAGATGTCACTTTTAAACAACAAAGTTTTAAGCTGTTTCCTGAATTGCAAATGTTCGGGACATAGTCTTAAAGTTTGTGGTAGACTGTTCCACAGTGTAGGTCCCACGACTGACAATGCTTTACCCCCATGTCTAGCTTTTTTGGCACGGGGCACTACCAGCAGAAAACCATTGCTGGATCTCAAGGTCCTGGTAGGAGTGTAGGGAATGAATTTGTTTTCCAAGTACAGGGGACCTTGGCCATTTATACTTTTGTGGATCAGGCAACAGATTTTAAACTTAGTCCGTTGACGGATTGACAGCCAATGCAGTTTTTCCAAAAGAGGTTTAGAAGCTGTTCTCGGAGGGGCATTAAGGACCAGTCGGGCTGCTGTATTCTGGATCACCTGTAGTTTGGCCAACACTCCCTCATTTGCTGAGAGGAGCAGGCCATTACAGTAATCCAGCCGACTTAGAACAAGAGCCTGCACCAGGGTCCTTCTGGAAGAATCCGGCAACAAAGGAAGAATCTTACGCAACAGGCCAATAGTGTGGAAGCATACACCTGTGATATAATTGGTATGTTGCCTTAACACTAAATCCTGGTCAAGGCGTATCCCCAGATTTTTAACAACCTGCTTAGGTTCAGGAACCATACCCAGATCGGGGGGCCACCAATCGGGGGACCACAGTATTTTGGCCCCTCCAAACAACATAATCTCTGTTTTGCTGATATTGCATTGTAGGTAATTAGAGGACATCCATTGTCCTACAGCCTTCATGCCTGCCGAGAAAGAGTTCTTAATTTCCGTCGTGAGGGTTTTGAAAGGGAAGAGGAGCTGCGTGTCGTCAGCATAAGACACAGGAATAAAACCAAATTTGCGCATCACTCTTGCCAGGGGTGCCACATAGATGTTAAAAAGTGTAGGGCTCAGACAGGAGCCCTGTGGCACCCCTTTCGTGATTTCTACTTCCCTAGAACGGTAAGTACCCATGGTGACAGTCTGGGTACGGCCAGTAAGAAAGCTTCTCAGCCAGGCAAGGGCTTTGTTCTTCACTCCCATGTTCGACAACCGGTCAACAAGAATGTTATGTGACACGGTGTCGAACGCTGCTGACAAGTCAAGCAAAACTAAGATTACAGAGTAACCTCTATCTTGAAGCATATGTAGGTCGTCTACCACAGACAGAAGAGTAGACTCTGTACTGTGTTTTGGCCTGAACCCGGATTGTGAATAGTCCAGGCCACCCACATCTTCAACAAAGCCTGACAAATGTCTATTGACATGTTTTCCTGTCAATTTCCCCAGAAAAGGAAGCAGTGAGATAGGTCTTAAATTGGTAAGCTCGGTCCACGGGATAGATGTATTTTTCCTGATGGGCCTTACCAACGCACGCTTCCAATCCTTGGGAACAGAGCCCAAGTCAAGAGATAAGTTGACCAGTCCTTGAATCATGGGGCCAAGTTGTCCAGAAAGAATGGGCATAAGTTTGGCAGGTATGATGTCATCCGGACTACCACTTTTTATCTGGGTCATCAAAGCCAATAGGTCCGGGGAGGAGATTGAGGGAAAGGTGTCTAAAACTTGTGTATTAGGCACATGTTCAATATCATTAAAGACCTGACAGGGGACCATGGCAGTGGAGGCGATGTTAGAATTGACAATATTCTCATAAATCCTGTCTATCTTATTAGAAAAGAAGGACGAAATTTGATCACAAAGAAGTTGAGATACTGATTCAGAGCTTTCACAGGCAACTGGCTTCATAAAAGACTGTAGAACCTGATAGAGAACCCTTGAAGAATTCCCTGCCGCAGCAATTTGTGATGCTATATGGGTTTTACGTGCCCCACAAATGGCTTTGTGATAGATGGATAGAGAAGCCCAGTATTGCTTTCTATCCTTCTCCTGATGTGAGGTTCTCCATCTTTTTTCCAGCTTCCTAGAGGTCTGTTTTAAAATTCTAAGCTCATCAGATTAGGGTCAAGACTGATTTGCATATGGCTGGGTCTGAACTGGGGTGGCGAAGTGAGCTAAAGAACGATGATGGATTCAACCTAGATCTGTGACTGGGGGTGAGTGTCTGAAAAGTTTCAGTGCTCCGTCCATCATCTCCATGTGTTTGCTTTGCTTCTCTCACAGCTGCACGAGAGCCCTCTTACTTCACCACAGCCCCTATCCTGATATACAGGTTTGAGACAGCGCACACAAGAAAATAGCCCCTTTATTGCACAAGTCGACGGTCCTCTTCTCGATAGAGCAATGCACCAAATAAGTTTCGGGACCCTCCTTGTAGTGTGCACTTGGCCCACCCAAACAAATGAGATACCATTTTTATCAAGAGACCTGGGGGAATGCTGGGTGGTAGGAAATTTGTGCCGGCCCAGTGATCCCACAACTTTGCCACACAGAAATGTGAGGAAAATGTAATTTATTTTAGAAAAATTTGAGGTTTGCAGGGGATTCTGGGTATGAAAACTTTGGGAGATCCAGGCAAGCCACAAACACAGGTGACTCCCACGCAAAACCAGATAGTTTTGCAATTGATACTTTTGAAGTCTCCACAGTACATTTTGGACCATTTCCTGTCGAGGGCACTAAGCCTACCCACACAAGTGAGGTACCATTTTTATCAGAAGACTGAGGGGAATGGTGGGTGGGTGGAAGTTTATGGCTCCCCACGGATTTCATAACTTTCCATCACAGAAATGTGAGGAAAATGTGTTTTGTTTTACAAAGTTTGAGGTCTGCAAGGGGTTCTGGGTAACAGAATCTGGTGAGAGACACACAAGTCACCCCATCTTGGATTCCTCTGGGTGTCTAGTTTTCAAAAATGAACAGGTTTTCTAGGTTTCTATAGGTGCCGGCTGAGCTAGGGTCCAAAATCCACAGCTAGGCACATTGCGAAAAAAGGGTCTTCACACAGGAAAAATGGGATGTGTCCACGTTGCGTTTTGGACCGTTTCCTGCTGCGGTAACTAGGCCTACCCACACATGTGAGATACCATTTTATCGAGAGACTTGGGGCAATGTTGGATGGGTGGAAGTTTGTGGCTCACCACAGATTCCAGTACTTTCCATCCCAAAAATGTGAGGAAAACATATTTCTTTTACAAATTTTGAGATTTGCAAGGGATTCTGGGTAACATAACCTGGTGAAAGCCACACAGTCACCCCATCCTGGATTCCCCCAAGTGTCTAGTTTTTAAAAATGTACAGGTTTGCTAGGTTTCCTTATGTGCTGGCTGCGATAGGGCCCAAAATCCACAAGTAGGAACTTTGCCAAAAAACGGTCAGATTTCTGTGGAAAAATGTGATGCATCCACAATGCGTTTTGGCCGTTTCCAGTCATGGGCACTAGGTGTACCCACACAAGAGATGTACCAATTGTATCGGAAGACTTGGGGGAATGCTGGGTGAGCGGAAGATTGTGGCTTCCTGCAGATTCCAGAACTTTCCATCAGAGAAATGTGAGGTAAATGTGGTGGGGTTTTTTTCTCCAAATTTTGAGGTTTACAAGGGATTTTGGGTAATAGAACCTGGTGAGAGCCACACAGGTCACCCCAACATGGGTGTCTAGTTTAAAAAAACGTACAGCAGATTTCCATAGGTGCCGGCTGAGCTAGGGCCCAAAATCCACAGCTAGGCACATTACAAACAAGCATTTGCAGTGCAATAGGTCTCGCATTTATAAGAGTTTGAGCTACTGGCATTGTAAAATTACAATGCCTTTTATTTATGTTTTGGTTTTAAAACAAATAAATGGCATTGTCATTTACAATGACAGTAGCATAAACTCGCATAAAAGCAGTGTGTGGAGTGCAGCAGTGTGCGGCGTGCAGCAGTGTGAGGCGTGCAGCAGTGTGCGGCGTGCAGCAGTGTGCGGCGTGCAGCAGTGTGCGACGTGCAGCAGTGTGCGACGTGCAGCAGTGTGCGACGTGCAGCAGTGTGCGACGTGCAGCAGTGTGTGGCGTGCAGCAATGTTTCATGTAGCAGTGTGAGGCATGCAGTATTGTGTGGCGTGCAGCAGTGTGCGGCGTGCAGCAGTGTGCGGTGTGCAGCAGTGTCGTGCAGCATGCAGCAGTGAGTAATGCAGCAGTGTGCAGCAGTGTGTGGCGTGCAGCAGTGTGTGGCATGCAGCAGTGTTTTGTGTAGCATTGTGCGGCGTGCAGCAGTGTGTGGCGTGCAGCAGTGTGCGGCGTGCAGCAGTGTGCGGCGTGCAGCAGTGTGCGGCGTGCAGCAGTGTGCGGCATGCAGCAGTGTGCGGCATGCAGCAGTGTGTGGCGTGCAGCAGTGTTTCGTGTAGCAGTGTGAGGCATGCAGCACTATGTGGCGTGTAGCAGTGGGCAGCAGTGTGCGTCATGCAGCAGTGTGCGTCGTGCAGCAGTGTCGTGCAGCATGCAGCAGTGTGTGGCGTGCAGCAGCATGCAGCAGTGTGCGGTGTGCAGCAGTGTGCGGCGTGCAGCAGTGTGCGGCGTGCAGCAGTGTGCGGCATGCAGCAGTGTGAAGCGTGCAGCAGTGTGTAGTGTACGGCATGCAGCAGTGTGCAGCGTGCAGCAGTGTGTGACGTGCAGCAGTGTGCGGCGTGCAGCAGTGTGCGGCGTGCAGCAGTGTTTCGTGTAGCAGTGTGAGGCGTGCAGCACTGTGTGGCGTGCAGCAGTGTGCGGTGTGCAGCAGTGTCGTGCAGCATGCAGCAGTGAGTAATGCAACAGTGTGCAGCAGTGTGTGGCGTGCAGCAGTGTGGCGTGCAGCAGTGTGCGGCGTGCAGCAGTGTGTGGCGTGCAGCAGTGTTTTGTGTAGCATTGTGCGGCATGCAGCAGTGTGTGGCGTGCAGCAGTGTGCGGCGTGCAGCAGTGTGCGGCGTGCAGCAGTGTTTCGTGTAGCAGTGTGAGGCATGCAGCACTGTGTGGCGTGTAGCAGTGTGCAGCAGTGTGCGGCGTGCAGCAGTGTCGTGCAGCATGCAGCAGTGAGTAATGCAGCAGTGTGTGGCGTGCAGCAGTGTGTGGCGTGCAGCAGTGTGTGGCGTGCAGCAGTGTTTCGTGTAGCATTGTGCGGCGTGCAGCAGTGTGCGGTGTGCAGCAGTGTGTGGCGTGCAGCAGTGTGCGGCGTGCAGCAGTGTGCGGCGTGCAGCAGTGTGCGGCGTGCAGCAGTGTGTGGCGTGCAGCAGTGTTTCGTGTAGCAGTGTGTAATGCAGCAGTGTGCGGCGTGCAGCAGTGTGCGGCGTGCAGCAGTGTGCAGCGTGCAGCAGTGTTTCGTTTAGCAGTGTGAGGCATGCAGCACTGTGGCGTGCAGCGGCGTGCAGCAGTGAGTAATGCAGCAGTGTGCGGCAGTGTGTGGCGTGCAGCAGTGTGCGGCGTGCAGCAGTGTGTGACGTGCAGCAGTGTGTGGCGTGCAGCAGTGTGCGGCGTGCAGCAGTGTGCAGCGTGCAGCGGCGTGCAGCAGTGTGTGGCGTGCAGCAGTGTGCGGCGTGCAGCAGTGTGAGGCGTGCAGCAGTGTGAGGCGTGCAGCAGTGTGAGGCATGCAGCAGTGTGCGTCGTGCAGCAGTGTGCGGCATGCAGCAGTGTCGTGCAGCATGCAGCAGTGAGTAATGCAGCAGTGTATGGCGTGCAGCAGTGTGTGGCGTGCAGCAGTGTGTGGCGTGCAGCAGTGTGCGGCGTGCAGCAGTGTGTGGCGTGCAGCAGTGTTTCGTGTAGCAGTGTGTAATGCAGCAGTGCGTAATGCAGCAGTGTGTGGCGTGCGGTAGTGTGCGGCGTGCAGCAGTGTGCGGCGTGCAGCAGTGTGCGGCGTGCAGCAGTGTGTGGCGTGCAGCAGTGTGCGGCATGCAGCAGTGTTTCGTTTAGCAGTGTGAGGCATGCAGCACTGGCGTGCAGCGGCGTGCAGCAGTGTGCGGCGTGCAGCAGTGTGCTGCGTGCAGCAGTGAGTAATGCAGCAGTGTGCGGCAGTGTGTGGCGTGCAGCAGTGTGTGGCGTGCAGCAGTGTGCGGCGTGCAGCAGTGTGCGGCGTGCAGCAGTGTGCGGCGTGCAGCAGTGTGTGGCGTGCAGCAGTGTGAGGCGTGCAGAAGTGTGAGGCGTGCAGCAGTGTGAGGCGTGCAGCAGTGTGTGGCGTGGTTTTTAAATAACAAGAAAAGCGGACATCAAAGGAAGGGTGGGAGGGAACGAGCACATGGGGTGTGAGTTATAACAAAAGTTAATTGTTGTAAGAGGGGATGCAGGAAGTGAAGACCAGCGCGCGCTGGTGAAAGCAGTCTGCTGCTTTCAAGTCCGATGCCAGATGCCAGCTTCGCGCTTGAATGCCTCACATGCACTGGCCATAAACCGCATTCCTAAGGTCTTGTGCCCCTTACTAAATCTCTCTGAATGCGTGAGGCGGCGCACACGCAGGAAGTAGCTGATGGCAAATGGAATGCGCGTGCTTGTGCGCGTAACCGCCACCCGATCCGCCTGGGAAGCCTTTGGGAGCATTTTCGGAAGCCCCTACATAAGTTTTGCTGAGCGATCGCTTATGCGATAGCCAGGCGAGACCTAAAAAAGGTTCCGTTTTCAGTGGAAAAATGTGATGTGTCCATGTTGTTTTGTGCCTACCAACACAAGCGAGGTACCGTTTTCATCGAGAGACTTAGGGGAACACAGAACAGTAGAACAAGTGTTATTACCAGTTGTCTTTCTATGCATTTCTGCCTTCGAAATGTAAGTCAGCGTGTAAAAAAGAAGACACTTTGAAAAAGGCCCCCTTGTTCAGATGCTAGTATGGCTACCCACAAATTCAGAGATGTGCAAAAAACCACAGCTTCTAAACTCGATATCTTGTTCCCGTTTTGGAAATACATAGGTCTTTCTTTATACCCATTTTTCACTCTTTCTATTTTACCAAATAGTCATTTGCCAAACAGTCATGAGCACTTAGGGAGTGCACACAAGTCCTACCCCTGCTCTGGCCAGCCCCCTTTGCGACTTACTGCAATAGGAAAAATAAAATGTTAATTTTACGTTATTAGCATTTTATTTTCCCTTTTGAACAGTGGGGCGATAC
The DNA here is from genome assembly GCF_964204655.1 of Triturus cristatus. Lineage (NCBI taxonomy): Eukaryota > Metazoa > Chordata > Amphibia > Caudata > Salamandridae > Triturus > Triturus cristatus. The sequence continues at coordinate 367,879,018 of NC_140585.1, forward strand.
TCCTCTGCCTTAGCGAAGGAGCCGCCACTCATTAGCAAGCATAGTCTAGTGTAGATTCTGATTGAGAAGACTCCTCAAGACCTGGCTCTTCGAGCAGTAGCAGCAAACCCCCCCCCCCACCCTGATTGATTGATTGATTGATTAATTACAGGCCAGTTTGTAGTGTCTCTCGCTGTTCCTACAACTCCCCACTAGGGTAGTTTTTCAATGCCAAATAGTAATAATTCCTTCTGAAGGTCAATATTTTCTTGAAAGTGCTAGTTGGGACTGGAATTGCATATGCCTTTTTCTTTTGAGTTATGTTTGTTACCATTTCCTTCTCATCCTTGTGACACTGCGCGGCTTATACGTATTTTGATGTGGAGCTGATACCACTTACTTGAAAATTTATGGTGCATTCTTGGTGCGAGCATTCTTGTGGTACTGATTCCAGGGTGAGATGTCAGGTTGTGCTGGTGAATGTTAGGGTGGTTTAGATATAGTTATGCCAACAACAAAGAACATGAGAGAACATGAGAGATGTCTGCTGCTAAATGTGGAGGTGAGATTTAGGGGGGCGGTGTGTAATTTGTAAAAACACAAATATAGAGCCTCAAACTTTGTCTTAGGGTCCTATTGCAATATGCCAAGGTTACCGTAACCTTTTTCTTTTACTACCCTTCAATTGACTATTCGTGCAGGTTATGTTTTAATCTCTTTTTCTGCCTTCATCATTGTTTTCTTATCTCATGTTCTCCTTTCTTCCCTTTCGGTCTATCTATCTTGCTTTAGGTCATGGTCAGTTGGCAAAAAATGAGCCCCGAACTCCTAACATGAGTGCAGGTGGGTTAGGTTGAGTAAGGATACTTCGCATACGAGAGCGTTCTTACCTCTGGAGAGCCGAGGCAGCTAAAGCAATTACATCTACATGGAAATGTGCTGTATATGGAATATTATGCCTGGTTAAGTAGGTGGACGGTGGACTTAGTTTGTTCAATTCTTGGGTAAAGGAAGCTTTGCATTGACAAATGGCAACTTTGCTTGATGTATAACTTACAAAAGTTTGAGTCTTCTGCCTAAATCAGGAAGGTTTGCATGTATATTCGTGATGTGTTCAAATATGCTCATGATAGACCTGCTAAACATATACGTGAGGTGTTAAGATCTGACGTGACTTGTTGTAATGCCACTTCCTGTAAAGTCATGAGCTTGTGATGGCACTTCCTGTGATGCCATGCACAAGGTCAAAAGCTGTGATGTCACTTGCATACTGCCTAACTAGGTTAGTCCCCCCCATTCTTTTATAGGACTTATGCCCTGTAAACACAGATGTTGACACATCCTGCCTACGGATTTGTGTCGGAAGCTGCAGGGTGCCATGTGGCGACGCTGGAGAATTATTGCTGAGGAACAAGTTTCTGGATCATTCTGGCACCTGAAGAACATTTATAAGAAGAAGAATCCGCAAGAAGATGTATCCATCATAATATGAGGACTCCATTCCTGTATGCTATCATCACTAGACAAAAGAGGCGCTATTGACTGACAATACAAATATATAACAAACTCATGTCATGTATATAAATAGACAAACGTAGTTAGAAACCTAAAGCTTCATTTATAGAGCATACATTCAAGGCACCATCTTACAACTCCATCTCTAACCCCCTCTTAATGATTATTTTGAACATGGAAAATGTGTTTTATCTAATGTTACGTACCTTGCTAGTTTTTGATGAGAACTCAGCTTACTGTTCATAGCACAATAAATAAGTAATTGGTTGAAGACGTCCCTCTAAAAGTAAAATGTTGAATAATTAAATGATTCAGAATTTTGACAGCCAACAGAAATGCACTTTTCTGACTCTATAAAAGTAGTGAGTGACAAGATTACACATCATGATTTGGCAAAACTATTCAACATGGGTTACTTTTTCATTCCATGGAACCAGTTTATACAAACAATTAATGATAGAACAAAACAATTTAATTACGCTCCTTTGGGTTTGCTATTCAGTACATTAAACAATCATAAACAAAACCAACAGTTCAGACTGTTGCAACGCCTGGATCGTTGGAGGATACTTTGAAAGTAGTAAGAGTATACTGAAATGCAGAAGCAAACTGAGACCTACCATAAACATTGTCAGTTGGGAGGAACATCACAATGTGCTTAAAAGAATAAAATGGTCAACCAATCTCAGTCATAGCCTGCTAGACTATGTAGCTAGAAGGGAGGAAGAACCTAACCCAGTTCAAACTAAGAACATCATCCACCTCTGGGAAACTCTGACCTCTGACTTATTGGAACGTCTGGGCAATAACCATCATCCAAGAAGTCGCCAATTCCACTCTGATCCTCGCCGTGCAACATCGTGGTGCCTGTCACAGTGTAAGCGTGCTCTAAATAAGGCAATCAGGGCACAAAAGAAAGGCACTCATTTGTCAGGGAGATACTCCATTGCTGCTCTGCGAACAGACTATAAAAAGAAAGTCTGGGCCCACAAAAAACTGCAGACTGAACAGAATTGGTTGACTGTGTTCTCCTTAATTAAAGGTAATGACAATAGCAAGCTTTGGCGTTTCATTAACAGTCTGACCCCCAGAGGAGAGCAAAAGGAAAATAGTGTTGCAGGGAAAGTGTGGGAACAGTATGCCAAGGGGCTGTATACCTGCGAGTCAAATCAGGCCACTGCAGGAAGCCGTGCGTGGTCCAAGGTGGCGGCGGAAATTATCGAACCCGAAAGAGCTACGTCAGAAGGCGTAAACTCGACCTGCACCGGATCATTCACAGAAATGGAGGTACTAAAGTGCATCAAGGCCATAAGAACTGATGGCGCTCCAGGCCCAAACGGGATTCCGGCCCAGGTTCTGAAAACCGCCCCAGCCTTTTTTGCATCCAGACTCACCCCTTTATTTAACCATTCTTTTGCCACGGCAATGTTGCCATCCTCTTGGAAAGGTTCTATTCTATTCCCCATCCATAAAAAGGGGGACCACACGAACCCGGCCAATTATAGGCTTATAGCTCTCCTCGACATAGAAGCAAAGATATACGCCCGCCTTCTTCTTAGGGATCTGGAGGATTGGGTGGACAAGAACGGCATTCTTCCGCCCACACAGACCGGCTTTAGGGCCCATAGCTCCACTCTTGACAACATCTTAGCCCTTTCCTACCTCGCGAAGAAGGCCAATACGAGGAACAAACCGCCCCTGTTCTGCTGTTTCATAGACTACTCCACAGCCTTTGACCGAGTGAACAGGGGCCGGCTCTGGGCAAAACTTGACTCGTGGGGGCTACCACAGGCTCTGCTAAAAGCTATAAAAGCGCTCTATGAGGGCACCTGGGTCAAGGTGAAGCTAAGCCCCACAATAACAACTGAAAGAATTGAAACCAACTCGGGCCTCAAGCAGGGGTGCGTCTTGGCCCCCATGCTTTTCAACTTGTATACTGCGGACATGGGGACAGCTCTGAAAGATGCCAACTTAGCACCTCCAAAACTGGGGAGGCTCGTCTTGGGAACACTCCAGTATGCAGACGACACGGTGATCATGGACCACACTAGGGTGGGGCTCCAAAGAGCCTTAAGCAGTTTGGCCCTATACAATAAGTCAAATGACTTACGGATCAACGTGAGCAAGACCAAAATCGTCATTTTTGGCAAATACCCCCTCAAAAAAGAAGCTTCATGGTCTCTGGGGGAGCACCGTATCGTCACTGCCCCATCCTACAACTATCTGGGCACCTGGGTCTCTGAGAGTGCCTCTGCAGTCAAACATCTGAAGGAGCTTAAACCTAAAATTAACAAAACCATTCTGTCGTTAAGACGCTTATGCCACCGCTTGGACAGTCCCTCAGCAGAACCAATGTTGACAGTGCTCCGGGCAAAACTGATCCCTGCCATTGCATATGGGCATATAGCCTACCCTGGTGCATTTGACAAAGTGGTAAACGCGGCCCAAGCGAAAGCCTATAAGATGGTGCTACAGGCCCCTAGATACGCAAGGAACACTAGATTAAGGCTAGAAATAGGCCTTAAGCGACCGGAGCTGGTATTACTGGGGGACCTTTTAAAACTCTATATTAGAGTATTGAAAGCACCAGAACATTCGCTAAAGCACTCCCTAAAATCAATCTTTGATGAGGTGGGCTCCCCCTGGTACTCAAAGGTAGGACAAGCTATTGCAGCATTGAAAATCGAAAGAAGGAGTTTGCCCCTGCACGAAATTCCTTTCTCAGCCTGGGCCCAAGCAGTTAAGCGCCAAGTCCGGATCATCTCCTTTGGACTTGACCTTGCATCTCTTCGGCAAAATCCACTAACTCAGGCCCTGGACAAATCATATATTCCAGGTAAACCCCAACCTTACCTGCAAGATCCAGTATCCACTTGCGCGAGAAAGAAAATTTTGTATTTTCGACTTTTGGCCCTCAGAATCATGGACTTCAACCCCAAATGGGCCCGTACGGATGGCACCCTGGCCTGTCGTCTATGCAATTACCGCAGAGAATCCTGGCTACACTTGCTGTGCTGCTGCACAAAGCTGGCCAATGATCGCCATCGCTTGCTGCTTCCGATTTTACGGAATACGGACTATAGATCTTGCAGAGAGGCTTCGGACTGGTGCCTCTCAGTCTCCACGACCTGTTTGATAGCCAGAGTTGCAAAATTTATACACCAGGTAAAAATGGCACTCGACTCCCACTTAACGGCATTGTCTGTAAAGTAACTGGAAGCCTTCCGCCCCAGTTATCTAACCTGGGCTGGTTTAAAGACCCACGAAGAATCCATCTTTCGTCAACAGCCCTTGGTACATGAATTGACTCTACCGAACTTTCATGTGCCTCCCCTTATCAGTTGGGAAATACTGGTACAACCTATACATCACTCCTTTTAAAAGAACTCTGCTTTGGACAGCTAATCAGGACTAATATGTTAATATCTAACCCAAAGTGACTTTCACTTTTATGTGTGGATGGGACTTGTGAGGGGGTGAGTCGGGACGTTCATAAAGCTTCTTTTTTTATTTTTTTTTATTTTATCTTATACTGTAAAGATTTTAAGTAATCATGCAGTTTATTATTAAAATTGTCAAAAATTGTCATTGTCAGTTGCTATCAGAAGGCTTTTTCATCGCTCTCATATTTGATTTTATTTCACGTGTTCTGATTCTGCTTGTGCACTGCGCCGCTCGCTTTTAATGTTTAGCCTTGCAGTCATTCTGCGAGATTGTTATATCATAGGCAAATGTATTTAGCAAAGGGGTTTTAAGGGACACCTTGATCTCTCACCTTATTTTTTAATTTGTGCCTTTGTGTCTCTAGCATCTGCTCTCCGGTCCACCACAGCTCGTGCTGATTGTGTGGAGGGAGCGCTGACGCAATATCTTTCCTACACTTCCTTTTGGATATTAACGGCCGCCATCTTGTAACCGAGACGGTCTAGTCTCTCGCCACATCGCCTACATCACTGCATAAAGGGAGGGAATGGCGCTGACGCGCAGCGGATGCACGCAGCGGGCGCGCCAAAGGCAAGCCCGTCTGCACCCGTCCGCGCCTGACACGCGACCAGCGCCAGCCATGCTGCCAGTTTCTATACCGGAAAAACATTCCCGCATATCACCTAAAAGAACTGATATTAACAACATCAGAGGTCCGATAAGTTGCTGGAAATGTCAGGTACAGATACCTTTTGACGATCTTTCCAAAACAAGGGAGCTGATAAAAGAAGCCTGTCATCAGGCGCTCATTAGGGGGGGGCTTAATTAATGTACGTTCCTTAGTCAGACATGCTTTAGATATTAAAGAACTGATCATGGACAATGAATTAGATTTTTTATGCAATACAGAAACTTGGTTAAAGGAGGACTGTAATCCGGATATTGCGGTCGCCTTGCCCCCCAATTTCACTATGTGTAGGATACACAGAGAGACTTTACAATGGAAGACCTTTATCCTACAAGGGATAAAAGGAGCAGAAAATATGGGCTTCTGCTGTACTATAAATAACTCCTTTTGCTTTTCTGGGGCTTTGTTATATCGCCCTCTAGGTAACAGTAATCTCTTCCTGGAATCACTAGGGGAAGCTCTCAGTGAAGCATTGCTTAGATAGTCAAATTTTTCATTGCTTGGAGACGTTAACTTGCATTTGGAATGTAATAACAGCCCAGGAGTTTCATCTTTCCTGGAAATGGTCACCCTACTCGGCATGAAACAAGTCGTTCAGGGACCAACACATAGAGCAGAACATACTTTGGATGCTGTTTGTACCAACCTTACGTCACTTCAGATAGAAAACCCAATTCCGCAGGTGTGGTCTGATCACTGCTTTATTCCTTTTGCTATTTTAATACCTAATAAGGACCGTGCAGTCATGAACAACAACACGGGTGCACCGAGGTGGAAATGGGATTTATTAGCCGCTAATCCTTCCTTATCAGCAACAGCCAAGATACGGTTCCAACACTTACGGGGGAACCGGGAGAGGATTCGCATATGTTCCATAATTGGATAACATCTATAGGGAAGGAACTAGATCCCCCTAAGTGCTTTGCTCGTTCGACTAATAGAAAAATTCACAATGATCCTTGGTTTTCAAAAGAGCTGGAGGAACTTCATCTGCATTGTAAACAACTTGAACGCAAATGGAGAAGGGGATATGAAGTAACCAATTTGCAAACCTTTAAAACATTTAGGAAACAATATCATCTGGCTATCAAAATATCTAAAACAGAATATTTCCATAATCGAATAACTATGGCAAAGCACAACCAAAAAGAAATAGTCAAAATTGTAAAATCTTTTACAGATCCCAAAGCTTTACATTCGGAGATCCCCTCCGTCCCTTATGTTATGTAACGAAATTGCACTTCACTTTGAAAATAAGATCAAAACCATCCAAAGGAATTTTAAGACCCATAGCCCCCAGGACTTATCCGAGGGAAAGGTGTCAGACCATAAAATGGACAGCTCCATTCTTCAAGCCTTCCAAACTGCCTCATTAGCCCCAGACTAAAGAGGCGATACTAGCCTGCAAATCAGGCTCTCCATTGGATGCATGCCCCCGACTTTTTTACATCATATTATCGATGTTGTAAATCCTGTGATCAATAAGAACGTGAATTCCTCCCTAGCTTCCGGCATAGTACCGGACGAATGGAAATTTGCCGTTGTGAAGCCACTTAAGAAAAAACAGAATGTAGACTCATCTAATTTATCCAATTATAAGCCTATATCCCTGTTACCACTTTTGGGTAAAATCACAGAGAGAATAGTTTATAAAGAACTCTCTAGTTTTTCGGAGTCTACCTTGATTTTTCATCCCCGCCAATCTGGATTCCGCTCAAAACATTCGACAGAATCAGCATTACTCGAGATATCGGACACCTTGAAATTTATAACGGACAGTGGCAGGAAGGCAGTCTTGGTCCTTTTGGATCTGTCTGCCGTATTTGATACCATCTCGCATAATAACCTGCTAGCCAGACTGAGATCTTGTGGCATTTCTGACATCACATTGGCATGGATTACATCTTTCCAGTCAAATAGAAAGCAGGTTGTTTCTTTGGGATCCTTTCTATCGTCAGAACGTACAGGTATTACAGGTGTCCCACAGGGGGCATCTCTTAGTCCACTTCTATTTAACATGTATATGGCCCCACTCATCTCGTTGATCTCGACCTTTGGGATCGAAATTACATCTTATGCTGATGATACCCAGCTGATTCTGTCACTGGAAGAGAAATCTACGAAAGCCGAAGAAAATTTTAAAGCTTGTTTTACGGCAATCATCAAATGGATGAAAAATAATCATCTCTGCTGTAATACTGACAAGACAGAAATCCTTCCGATTGGAAAAAACAACTCTTTCCAACCAAAGGATTGGTGGCCAGATGATACCGCAGCCCCCCCATCAACGGTGGAGTTTTCATAAAACCTGGGAGTTTGGTTTGACTCTTCCCTTTCTTTCAAACCTCATGTCCTAAAGGTAACAGGGACTTGTTTTGGTCTTATCAAAACATTGAATTTTTTTTTAACTTTATCCCGCTTGCAGCGAGGAAAACAGTAGCAGTGGTTCTTATATTATCACGGCTGGACAACTGTAATAGTCTCCTGGAAGGGATAAATAAAGCTACCCTGAGGAGACTACAAGTAGTACAGCATGCAGCAGCCAGATTGGTCCTAGGGCTTCCTCGTAGAGCGTCAGTCTCTGCCGCCCAGAAGACCCTTCACAGGCTCCCGATCCATAAAAGAAATTTGTTTAAACTGCTGTTGACAACGTTCAGAGCATTTCGCCGTTTGGGTCCTGTATACCTCTCTACAAGGTTCAAACCATATATCACTACGAGGACACTTAGATCTAGCTCTGCAAATTTACTTAAAGTGTCTGGCTTCAAATTGTCAACTAAAGGAGGGAAATCGGCAACGGTATTGGGGTCAAAGGCCTGGAATTGTATGCCAAAGGAACTTAGAGCGATAGAACTGGAAGAGCAGTTTAGAAAGGCCCTAAAGACTTGGATCTTTGGAAAAGCAGATGCCTGCTGTCTGGCCCTTTATCTCACGAGCCATTTAGTCAGTGGTTCCCAAATTTTTAATCCTTTTGAGCGGGATCGAGTCCCCCTTTTCCCATATAATGCTTTTTCAAAGTTATATAATTTGCGATTAGACGTGTTAACCACTGATAGTACACTGGTGGCGATGGATCTAACGAGGCTGATGTTGGGGTAAGGCGATATATTGCCATACTTCTAAAAATTAGTTGTTCTCCGGGCATCCCTTGGGTCTCCTGATCTACCTCTAGACAAATCAGGGCTGATGAAAGGTTTATATCCCTTCTTAGGACCTCTTTAAGAAATTTTGTGTTGTCAGATTTTAAAGTATTTAGTGTAGTACAGGACGCCAGCATATGATCTAAATCCGCCTGGGGCAGCGAACATCGAGGGCATAAGGTCCCCTTCCCAGTTCCCCATTTAGCGATCTGTTAGGCTACAGAAATAAGAGAAGCCATTTTTCCTTTGTTTGTACATGTGTTTAAGGGGGGGAAGACCACCGGAATTATGGTCGCAGGCAAAAATAATAGTTTAAAAAAAAAACATAAATCAGCACTAGACCTCGCATCTTATAGGCCAATCACATTAATAAATGCGGTTAGTAAAATTTACTCCAAAATATTAGCTACCAGTTTAGCCGGGGTAATTCATTAAGTCATATCCCCAAAGCAACATGGGTTCATCCCGGGACGTGACACCATAGATCACATAAGAACAACCATTTCACTTTTTGATGCAGAACAAATTTCTGGAAATCCTATGGCACTCATTTTACTCGACGGTGAGAAAGCCTTCAACAGAGTTTCCTGGCCGTTTCTCTGGGAGTCTCTGTCGAGGGTTGGGATAGGCCAACATTTCATACAGGCATTTAAGATGCTGTATATTCAACCAACCGCAAAATTATTTATAAATGGCACACTTACTGACACCTTTAGAATAACTCGAGGCACACGTCAGGGGTGCCCTAGCTCACCTCTGCTATTTGCCATTTATATCGACTCCTTCTTACGCACTTTGGAACATAAACCGAGGATTAGGCCAAAAATCAGTCAAGGTTGGGAAACAAAAGTATTGGCATATGCCGAGGACATAGCGCTTGTAACATTCAACTCGATAGAATCTATGGCAGAGGTAGAGCGAGAGGCAACAAGATTCGGCCTTTTGGCCGGGTATTCGCTAAATCGAACCAAAGCCCAGATTATTTGCAAAAACATTACCATCGGTGACGACGTGAGACAGGTAGAAAACGCCACTTATTTGGGGGTAGACATTACTGCCAATATTGAAAAGTTAGTCGAAGTAAATATCGACTCCATGATTGATCAAATAAAACCAGAACTGAGGTGACTACATAATCTGTATCTTTCAATAATCGGAAGATGTAATATAATTAAAATGCTTGTTTTCCCTAAGATCTTATATCTTATAAGAGCTATTCTATTAGAATTTAATCCCAAATGTATAAAGAAGATCGAAGATACGTTTTCCCGGTTCATTTGGTCTTATGGGAAACCCAGAAGAGCATATAGGTTCCTTTCTCTACCAAAGGATAGGGGTGGTTTGGCCCTTCCAAACATTAAACTTTACTACTGGGCAACTACTCTTCTACACAATCATACCCTTTTCTCTGACAAGCCACTAGATGATTCACCTAGCCATATCCCACACCTATAGAATTAATAATGGGTAATTAGGCTTGGGGATGGGCCTGGAGATTCTTGAATGACTCACTACAAAAAAGTACGCTATAAAACGCTGGCTGCGGGATATAAAATCTTGAAGGCAGTCCGGAAGATGCTAGGATTCGGCAGTCTGAATTATTATACCCCGATCAGTAATAACTTTAACTTGCCTGGAATCTTTAAAGACTCCACAGTCAGGAGATGGATAGACAAAGGCCTATCCAAGCTTGGAGATTTTTATTCCCTCACCGATATAATCACTTTTGAAAATCTTAAAACACAATATGGACTAAATTGGAAAGATTTTTTTAAGTATTTACAAATACGTGATTTCCTAAGTAAGAAGGGTGGAGGCCCAATAGGATTCTTAAATAATTCCATTATAGATAAACTAAGACAGAATAATCAATCAATTGGAATGGTATACAATTCTCTTAACTCCCTGATGACGGATGATATGGGACATCCGGCTAGCAAATGGAAAGCAGAAAATGACATTTCGGAGGATTTATTTCAATATTCCACCGAACTAGCACAGAAGCTTTTAATACCAGCACGACTTCAGGTGCAGTATTATAAAACTTGCTTTTCGCTTTATTACACGCCAAAAAGGATCGCTAAATGGGGAACTGGGAAGGGGACCTTATGCCCTCGATGTTCGCTGCCCCAGGCGGATTTAGATCATATGCTGGCGTCCTGTACTACACTAAATACTTTAAAATCTGACAACACAAAATTTCTTAAAGAGGTCCTAAGAAGGGATATAAACCTTTCATCAGCCCTGATTTGTCTAGAGGTAGATCAGGAGACCCAAGGGATGCCCGGAGAACAACTAATTTTTATAAGTATGGCAATATATCGCCTTACCCTAACATCAGACTGGTTAGATCCATCGCCGCCAGTGTACTATCAGCGGTTAACACGTCTAATCGCGAATTATAACTTTGAAAAAGCATTATATGGGAAAAGGGGGACTCGATCCCGCTCAAAAGGATTAAAAATTTGGGAACCACTGACTAAATGGTGCGTGAGATAAAAACAGTGGAATACGATATCTCAGATACACCCTAGAACATTTAAGATCCATTACACAATAACACACTTAGATAGATGGTCGACCCAAGGGAGGATTTTTTTAAAATGTGCATGAGACTATATTATAGAAATGTTACAGGTTTGATTTAACGCCCTTTTTACTCCTTTTTTATTTTATTGTTTCGTTCGTTATAAGTTCATGGGCCTTAAAGACATGCAATGTTATGAAAATAGAATCTGTAACTATATAATTTATCCTTTTATTTTAAACATGCAAACTAAGGTCATTGCGTAACATTGAAATCATACACCAATAAAAATATAAATAAAGAAATAAAGAAAGGAATACATGTTTATCTCCTGCAGGAAACACATCTTCCACATACAAAGGGGATAGAATTGCAGAAAAGATGGAGACAGCTATTATACCACACAAGTTACTCAGCCTATGCTAGAGGTGTCTTAACCTGGAGCTGTCTTTGGGTGCTGTTACAAGTCACTAGAAAATTCACAGACAATGGAGGGCGATACCTCATTACAGTGGAAGACTAGGCGGTAGGGACACTGCCTTTGTAAACATGTTTGCGCCATTCTACGAGCAGGCAGCGTTCCGGACTGAAAAATCTAACCACCTCGCAGTACTGACACACTACTCAATTCTGGTAGACAGCGTCATTAACTGTATTTTAGACACAGAACTTGACAGGTCACATCTATGAGGACGAGAACTTCCCAAGCAGGACAAAACAGGGCAAGCTATTTTCCTGGTAGACTAACCAAGCAAGGAGAAGGAGCCCTATTCTAACATACAAACTATGCACAGAGATATGGTGCATTCACAAGCTGAGACCAATGAAATGTCTGAGAGCTAATATTCGCGAGAGGGAGCACAATAATGTAGGTCACAAGACTAATAGCTGCCAATCTTGAGAAGGGCCCAAGACTCTTGTCTTCGCCATGCCTTGGCTTTTCGACCGAAACATCAGAGGCATGGGTTTTAGGTAACCGGGGCTCCCAGATCCGTATGGACTCCTCAGGATTGCCCACTCCAGCTTCCCTGTCAAAAAGAGCAGTCAGTACACATGGCACAGCTAAATCAGCAGTGGTGGCTGGTGATAGTTTGAAGTGGCGGGCGTAAATAACTGTCTTGAATGCCATGTGACGAGTGAACCGCTTTTATACAATTCTTGAGACAAAACAATTATCATAACAGCAGGGTCAGTAACCCACTGAACTGCCTTAACAGAAACAATCAGAGTTAAATACAAACATTTCTGAAAGTAAGAACGAGAGGGGCTAGTAGTGGAGAAACAAATCACACCTCGTATTGAAAAAAGTATATAATCTAGTGGGCATGTAATACATTACAGGCAAAAACAAAGAATCAGTCAAAGAGATGGTGCCAAAAGGATAATACAATAGCCTACTAACCAAGGTGTGAGTGCAACACATGGCGATGGCCCATGTGTCAAATATATCCAAAAAGAATATCCCAGCACTCAACAATCAAATGTCAACCAAATAGGTAATAATCTGTCCAAAAGAAAATGTATTGAAACAAAGATTTCATTACTGATGGAGCGTATTTCAAAGATTTCCAATCAAGGTCTCTTTTCACAGGTTCCGTCTTTCAAATTTAGAATCCTTTGATAAACAAGTTATATTAATCGAATTTGCAAAACAATGATTGCAGCCTCAATATGGGATGAACAGTTTAAGTCCATCCAATTCCTGGTGTTTTGGTAACAGCCGACACGAGTTTCATCACACAGTGACTTTTTCAAGGCTGAATAACAGGAAAGGACATACATTGAGGAATATTAGGGATCAACTGACTGGTTGTCAAAGATGTAGATTGTAAAGAAGATCGCACCAGTCATGATAAGTGTGCTGGAAAGGAACGTCCACAAGAAAGCGAAAACAAAGAAATGTCAACTATAGAGAAGATAAACCGCCAGTGCCATGAATTCTCCCACGAGTAGTAAAGAGTAATAGGCATGCAATAGAAATGCAACAGGTAGTCCCCTTGCTTGTATTATTTATGATAGGTTGTCTGGAAGGCGGGTAAAGAAGAAGAGCCGCAAGAACCGTGAATTTCTTCCACGAGTAGTATAGAATGAAAGGCATGCAAAAGAAAGTACCCTCGTTTGTATTATTCACAATAAGTTATCTGAAAGATCAGCCAAGAGAAGTGACACCAGCTGTGAAAGTGAAACATGAAATAAGTTAAAAAGCTTGTCTAACCTCAAAAAATGGTTCCAAGGTTGTCAATCGCAGTAGGTAGATATGAAGAGTATACTGTTTAAGAAGGCCATTCATATACCGGTCTCGCACTCATGGTATGACTAAGAAATCAAAAGGAAAAATAAAAGAAAACAAATAAGTAAAACATAATGTCCATGTGGCCAAAGCCTGTAAGGTCTTAAACAACTAAGGAAAGACACTTACAAACTAAGGAGGAACTCGTCCTGTTGACGCAAAAAACAAATATTTTGTCTTGCAAAAGTGGATCCTCCACTTCATGTTCAAAAAGCGATGGAATCCTGAGAGTATTAACAAAAGGGGGAAGTGAGAAAAGTATCATAAAAAACGGTGTGACTAATATCGCACATTCCTGAAAGTGACAAGCTTTAGATATTTGTACCCGGAAGACTAAAAACAAATGTAAGAGTTGCTGTTATTGATCAACCAATAAGGCAGCATCAAAAAACGATTCAACAATTTAAGAAAAGTTCGAATTTAGATGTTTTTATACAACAACAAAAAATACTCAGATACAAGCCTTACTTCAAAACTCCAATGTCTAAAAGAGTTGAATATCATTGAGCAGAACTAGCTCTCATTGGGAGATGCCTCAGAAAAGCGCAAAAACCCTCACTTTAAGGTTTTTGTTTTTAAAGACTTTATTGATTTTGTGAAAATAAAAATAACTCCAAATTTGAGCAGAGTGTTTTGCCACTTCACCTTTACTAGGTAGGGGTGCAGCAAGCTTGGATGGTTTCAATATTAAGTGAGGCCTCCTGGCCACAGAAACACATCCAGTTGTACTTAATGCACATCAGGACTGATACACAGAACATTATTTCAAAGTTTCTGGCACAGCTTCTGAACAGTGCATCCTTTTTAGGATTGTTACCGCTCATCTATTTATGACCCGAACAGCGCTCCTTGCACTTTTAATTTGTCTTCCACAGTGATACTCACCATGTCCTGCTTCAAAGCCCATTCCGCGATCCTCTCACCGAGGCATGCTGAGGGACCAGCCCTTTCTCAGAGCCCTGAGCCATATGCTATTCCACCGTCCACATGCTGCATGCAATTCAGTGCAGTGGAGTTTGCTACGTGTGGGCCAGCCCAGTCCACACAATCCCAATGTTGCTCTTTAGAATAAAGAGTACTAGACTTTTATTCAAAGTATATGAGAATTGGGATTGGTTTGAGCAGGGCAACTCAATGCTCTATTGGAGACGAGAGACCTGCCGTCTTGGTCTCCCAGGATATCTCTGATATGGTGCTGGTCAAAGACCTTTAAAGTGCGCATGTCAGATTCGGCTTGCCACAGCTCTTGTCCAGCCAAACATCTGCACTTTAATTCACGGCAGCCTTGTTCTCTATAGGAACTACAAGATGAGGACCACACCTCCTCCACTACACAATGGTAACTGTGCCAGGAGAATAAAAATTTACAAAACAGACAGAATCGATCAGACGTTGCGTGGCACCTCCTGGGTAGAAGGGCAAAGCTCTTTTGCCCCTATAGATGAGCCACTGCTGTAAATCAGGCATCTGTTACCTCGTCTATAGACATTCAACCCTCATCATCATCATCCTCCCTGTTGGAGGTCATTCTGTTGATGCAGAAGACTTTACGTGGAATCCTGGAGACATCAATGTTGGTAAGTTCCAACCAATGATCCCAATCCAACCATTTGAAAGAAATTTATACTGAGCTGCTTAAAGTTAACAAATGTTTGCCAACTTTAATTGGGCCCATTGGGGGAAAGTTGCCGGTAGTATGCTTGCACAATACTGGTTATAAAAGCCAGGCGAGCAGTCACCAAGGTTTTGCTAGTAGCTTGGAATATATACCCACCTGTCCAATGTTATTTAGAAAAAGGCGTTATACCTATGATTGTGTCAAATTCTCCTCAAATTATTACCTTTCCCAAGAGGATGGGAAAAAGCTCATGTGAAATCCTACCCCACCTCCTAGCAGTGTGGCAGTAGTGTCAGGCTTAGAAGAGGCTTTAAAGCAAGGAATAAGACTATCTATTAGAAAGTGTCAGGGTGCAAACAAATCAACAATTAAAGCAAGATAAAAGTTTTGCCTCGGGTAGTTCAGAAGCAGAAAAGTCAACTAGTGCTTTGGCAAAGAGAAAAAAGTCATTTCCCAAATAGAAAAGGTCCCAACACTCAAACCCATGACTCACTTTTTACTGTTTGATATAATACACAGGGGGACAAAACAAAACAATTGCATCTATTGGACAGATCCATGATACTGTCTATTTTCCTACCAAGTCCATCGTTTCTGGGATCTCTTCTGGTGATTTATTCCATGTGGTATCGGGAAGGAGGGGAGGGAACTGATGACCATAGATTTCATATCACCTTTGATTACAAATATGGTATATTGTGCCAAAAAGGAGCTCTTTGGTACCAGGCTGGGTATAAATGGTTCCAGCGGAGCTTGAGTCATATGAGAGAAGTGCCAGCTCCATCCTAAATTACCATGGAGGGTTAGCTCTGAAGCAGTTGGAAGCTATTGAAACTTAACCCACAATGAAAGGGGCTATGCCAAGGAGCAACCAGTTTTACTATCTGACTGACCCACATCCCACTGAGAACCGGACGGTTGTAATAGCAAATAATAGGGCACCTGATTATAGAAGGCCAATTTATAGTTAGGAGCAGAATAATTTGTACGCTCCATTGCTGCATTTCCAGGACTTCCAAGATTGGGGTGAATTGGGATGAAAGCCATAGAGAGGGGAGTTCTCTCGATACCTGGGAATTCTAAACTGGAACATTTATGGACAAAAGAAAATTTAAAGTAGAGGTCATACTTATGAACTATTACGTTTATATCATATTGTGTTCCCTGAGGAATCCTGGTTGTGAGAGGACAAAGTTATTGAGGGTTTTGTAGCAAGGTACCAAGCGGGGGAAAGGTGGGTTTTGGCAAGTATTCGGACATTAATATCCTCCAGGAAAATTAAGAGGACAATTGATGTAATCCACTTGGCTAGTGCAGTGCAAATGTTAGTAGTGGAGCTGTGTGTGAATGGCAAAGAATGTTAGCAGTTTATGTTGATAAATCTGTATATTCCCAAATATGAATCCCAGAGAATGAATAAATGTGTTGTGGGTTTTGATCAAGCATTCTGTAATGCGCTGGGAAAATTTCCAGATGGAATTTTAATTATTGTAGGTGATTTTACTGCACAACTGTTTCCAAGGTACTCAGATGAAATGTTGCAGGATGTGTTAGAACATTATAATGTTCCATCAGCCACATTCCCAGTAGGTGTGATTAATAAGGAGGGGGCAGCACTTGGTCAATGGTTGCCAAATAATGGGCAGCTCTGTTTGAATGGCGGCTTTGAGAATGGTACCCCGCAGCACAGACCTAGAGTTCAGGTCACCATCGCAGCTCTATTGACTATATATTTATTCCAGCTAACAGAACAGCCTGTACATGGACTTTACAGTAATGGATCACCAGGGAAGCAACAACTGGGCAATTTTGGCAACTCTATGCTTTGAGAAGCCAGAGGAGGTTTATAAAGTTTTACCTTTGGCATTACGCTTGCCTCAGAGATTTACGAGTGTAGGCCCCATGTATGTTCAGCATCTGGCCTTGTATCAAGCTCTGGAATATACGGACCTTGATCCTGGGGAAAATGAAGATAGAATCTCCTGGTTCAACATGGTGATTGAAAATGTGTTGGCTTGTATAAATGTGAACAGATAAAGGGGCGGGGGGGGACAAGGGTGGTTTGACTTGTGTTGTCCAACAATGAAAAGCCATTGGAGAAGGGTATCCAAACAACACAGGCAAGGGTCCCTTAACATCTTAAAAGAGAAAGCAAAGTGCTTGACCAATCAGTACAGGCAGCTACTTGGAGCAAAAAACAGTATTTTTCTTTTTACAAACACTGAAACAAAATGATCAAGGTGATTCAGTCAGAGGATCAAGCATCATCTAGTAATATATCTGCTGCAATAATCAGGACAAATAGTGATTTGTGAGCCAGGGTTTATGCACACTTGCTTTGATGGGTAGCTAAAACAAGGGTCTATGCCCCCCGTGGAAAGGCTCAGTGGTCAAGCCCATTTAAAAAAAAAAAAAGGCAATGGGAAACGAACCGCGATCATGATGATGATCGCGGTTTGTTACTGGAGGAAGGCTACACCCTGTGGAAACTATTCTGAAACACACCGCAAGGAAAACTGATCTTTGGAAGTGATGTACTGTAATCAGGAACCTATAACACATTCAAATGTTTGTGTATTTTAAGCCCTAAAGAAGCAAATGTTTTTTGCGAAACACGTGTTGGCTTGGCTGTATTTCCTTGTTTCTGTTAAAGAAGATTTGTATCAAGTTGATGATTGGAAATAATGATGATGAATTTTATCGAATGTTGTGCATACAGAATAAACAACATGAATAATAAAATGTCAAATGGACAACTTCAGTTGTAATTTGCATCTTTCTCAGTACATGATCTAATTTGTGTAATCTATCAATCACATTTTATATAGAAGTGGAAAAGCAGGACCAGTAGAGAGGATAGGAGGGAGTTTTAATTGAATGAATGATGAAGATGCGTTATATGGACACCACTATCTCAGTGTTGATGATCCAAATAGCACTTTATGTGTACAAGAGTAGGGATGGATCAATGATTTATATTTTTGATAGGAAGGAGCATGGTGACTTTTACTGCTGAATCTCCATGCTATTGCCACACACACTGCCTACAGAAGCGACAAATTCCTTCGGCCTCTTGATCAATCCCACAGATAGGTACAGCGACTTTACAGAGGGTCAAGGGAGATTGCCCCAATAAAGCACAAATGGTTGGAGGGTGTATGTGCATTCCTAAAAACATCATAAAAGTCAGATGCCACATGAGTTGGAAAAACATAACCAATCAGGACCTAGCACATGTAGTGATCACGCGCTCTCCATGCCAGACATCTGGACATGTTATCCACTGGCTGCATCGTGTCCACGCGAGGTAGAGTCCCACCTGTGGCAACCATTAGACAATAAAATTAGGTCTCCAAAGGCAGCAACCAACATTCCTCACCATACATGGTACACCGGAAACTTTTATAACCTATGAGGTTTTGAATATAAGAAGGATACCTACCAACTGTAAATTGAGACAGTCTTCAGACCTTGTGCCTGTAACTGTTCTCCTTCAACTAAAACAAACTTCCTGTTTTTCCAAACGCTTCTTACATTTTGTTTAAAGGGTTTCAAAGAAGTATAGGTTAGGGAGGCTGTTTGAGATGAACAAATGACTTACTTTTGTTAATGGTCTTTCCAGTGGATACTCTATTTAACTGCAGATTCCCATAACTGTGGACTATCCCCAGACTCCATCCTGGATCCGGAAACTTTTCAGTATAGCCCCTGTACCTGCAGTAGGTGGCATTATGCAGCTCTGTGTCGACTCAACTCAGACCCGGAAGGGATGGCTGAAAACATATATAGGCACCACACAAGCACGCTGATGTCAGTTTTTTTCTGTATATCGCTCGCACGCTTAAACACTAAGTTGAAAAATAAAATTGTTCGTACAAAGTCCAGTCGTATACATTGGGATCTATGTAGATCAACAATGAGTCCATTCCATAAAATGGTGAGGTGGGAGGGCAGTGAGAAGTCTGTGTTCGGATGGAGTAGCCACCAAAAAGTGGGTAACCAAATATACGTAACTTGTTCCTTTGATAGATATTTTTAAATGTAGATTGCTCACCTGTGAAATAGGAACCAAAGCAGTACCTCCCCCGGTGATGGGTCTCTGGAATGCCTCACACCAAAATGGCCAAAGTACCTTTCCTGTTATACTTGGCTGTCAAGGCAGAAGTGCTCTGTAAATGTTTGCTCTGATGCCCACATAGTAGATTGACAACTATCAAGGACAGGCACTCTGCATGCCACCTCAGTGGTTGCAGCCTTGGCTCTTGTGGAGTGAGCCTTCAGGGGGCTGCTTCTTATCCAACACGTAGCAGATCTTGATGAAGGAACAACTACCTGGTTATGGTCCTCTTCTGCACTGGATGCATTTCATTACCCCAGACAATCTCACACAGAGCTGATCATCCACTGGGTCATTGGCGAGATCAATGTAAAATATCAGTGCTTTTTTGGGGGGTCCAAACAATGGAGTCTCTCTCTTTCGAAAGGTGAAGTGGGACAAAGAACGTTGGAGTGTAATGGACTGTTGGACGTTGTGGCAGTGGGTCAGGGACAGACTGAACACGGATACGTTGCAAACGAGGTTTTATTGAAATATATCACTTTTTCAATCTACTAGTGAGTCTTTCTCTGGGCCACACGGCGGGATCCGTGGCTCCTGTTGGGGTTGGGGTCTCCGAACCCTCCTTGTATCGTGGTCTCTCGTTCTTGGGCCGTCGGGGTCGGGGATACGTTTCTCAGCGGGAAGGTCCGGACCCCCAAAAGATAAAGAAAAGACAAGGACAACGGTCAGGGTACCCTTCGGTATGATTTCCACCTGAGACCGGGATCAGGGAGTGAGGAAACACCCTAAACTGTGCACTCGTACCCCAAACTGCAAACACTGCTCTTTGTGCCGGTGAGTCTTTCACAACCAGGGAGAGGGATGTAGGGGATTATATACAAGGCGTCAGATACAGCGGCTAAGTATGCGGGCTCTACCCTCTTTTTATCCAACCCGCTACCCGCTCCCGTACCTGTCCTAGCCACGCTCCTCCCCTGGGAACGTGGCTGGGCGCTGCGCGGGATCCTGGACCTCCTGGTCGGCTGCAGACCGTCTCTCCGATTCTTCCACCGGCCTCCTCGCTCTCGTCCCGGGTACTCCGCTCTTCTCCTCCGCTGGTCACTCCTCCTCGACTCCGCTCCTCTCCTCCGCTGGCCACTCCTCCCCGACTCCGCTCCTCTCCTCCGCTGGTCACTCCTCCTTGATTCCGCTCTGCTCCGCTCTCCAGTCCTCCGATACTCCAGTCTCTACCTCCGCTCCTCCAGGATACGCCGTCCGTCCGCTGTCTCGTTTCTCCTCCTTTTCTTGTTCCGGGTTCCTCTGCGTCATACATGGGTGTGTCCATGTACACGTCACTATCCCACTTAAAGGGCTCATCTCCTCCTGTCAATCGTCCCGTATCCGTCGGCGGGGGAAACTCCTCGTTTTGCTGTGGGAGAACAAGAGGAGGTGAGAACGGTATGGGGGTCCACCATTCCATGCTTTCCTGTTGTTCTGCGGTACCCTCTCCGTTACACTCCTCCCCCCTTGGATGCTCACGTTCGGGGAGCGGAAAGGCCCGAGACAGGAAGTCCGCATTATTGTTCTCCTTTCCCTTTCGGTGCTGTACCTCAAAGGTGAAGGGTTGGAGGGACAAAAACCATCTAAGTACTCGGGGATTCAGGCTTTTGTTTTTGGCCATCCACTTTAGGGGGGCATGGTCAGTGTATAGAGTAAAGGGCTTGCCTTCCAGGTAATACCTAAGTTTTTCCACCGCCCATTTTATTGCTAGGCATTCCCTCTCTATGGTCGGGTACTTGCTCTCTCTAGGAAACAATTTCCTACTCACATACAGAATGGGATGCTTCTGTCCGTCCACACCCACTTGGGACAACACCGCCCCTATTCCCGTGTCCGAGGCGTCTGTGGCTACTAGGAAGGGTCTCGAAAAATCTGGCGACACTAGTACCGGGTGGGTCGTGATCACTGTTTTTAGGGTCTGAAATGCTTTTATAGCCTTGTCGGTGGGGTTTCTTAACGCACAGGAAGAACTCTCTTTTTTTAGAAGGTCGGTTAGGGGGGTGGCTACTTCTGCGAATTGAGGAATAAACCGCCTATAATACCCAATTAGCCCCAAAAAGCCTCTAAGCTGACGTTTGGTAGTGGGGAATGGCGTCTCGATTATGGCTCTGACCTTTTCCGTCTGGGGTGCAATAACTCCATTTCCCAGTATGTACCCCAGATATTTAGCCCTATAGAACGCGGCTTTCGATTTCTTCGCATTGATATGTAGGCCTGCTTGTCTGAGGGCGCTGAGGATGATGGCCAAATGTTTTAGATGATCCGACCACGTGGGGCTGTACACCACAATGTCATCAAGGTATGCTGAGCTAAAGGCGGAGTAGGGCTGTAAAATGGTGTTCATCAAACGTTGAAAAGTAGCCGGGGCTCCGTGTAACCCGAAGGGAAGCACGGTGAACTCGAACAGCCCTTGGTCTGTGGAGAAGGCCGTTTTCTTTCTGTCTGCCTCCTTTAGGGGTACTTGCCAGTAGCCCTTCGTTAGGTCGAGTGTGGTGATATAGCGGGCTTCTCCTATTTTTTCTATCAATTCATCCACCCTCGGAATCGGGTAGGCATCAAAGGTGGAGATTTCGTTCAAGGCTCGGAAGTCCATACAAAAGCGCGTTGACCCATCTGGCTTCGGTATCATCACGATCGGGGACGCCCATTCACTCGAGGAAGGTTGGATCACACCTAGTCGTAACATCTCCTTGACTTCGTGGTTTATCGCCTCTCTTCTTGCAGCCGGGATCCGATAGGCCTTTTGTCGGACTATTTTTCCGGGCACCGTCTGGATCCCGTGTTCCACTAGCTGGGTCCGGCCGGGTAAGTCCGAAAAGGACAGGGCGAAGGGTGTCATGATCTCGCGTAATTCTTGTCGTTGTGCTGCCGTGAGCTCTGGGTTAACCACTAAGTCACCCAAGGTGGACTGTGTGGGGTCCCCGGTGGGAATCATCAAGTGGCCTGCTTTAGGCACAGGTCCCAGCCACTTTTTAAGAAAATTAATATGGTAGCTTTGTACCTTGGTTGGCGACATCTGCAGTTTATAAGTCGTGTTCCCTATCGTTTCCTTTACTCGATAGGGACCTTGCCATTCACTTTTGAATTTGCTAGCGGAGGAGGGAAGAAGGACCAGCGCCCAGTCCCCGGGCTGTAGTCTTCTTAGTTTCGTTCCCTTGTCGTAGTATCTCTTCTGTCTCGTCTGACTTCTTTCCAGGTTCGAATAGGCGAGATCCCGTAATTTGCCTATTTTGGACTTTAATTGAGTAGTGTACTCCAATAAAGTACAATGGTCTTGTCTGTCTTCGGATTCCCATGCGTTTTTCGTCATTTCGAGCAGGGACCTGGGTTGTCTCCCGTATAACAGTTCGAAGGCCGAATACCCCAGGCTACTCTGTGTTTGAGACCGTAGCACATATAACGCCAGGGGAAGCAGTCGGTCCCACTCTCGTCCTTCGACCGCCAGCATCTTCTTCAGCGTGCTTTTTAGGGTCGGTTGTACCTTTCAACCAGACCATCCGTCTGGGGGTGATATACCGACGTACGCAGGTGCTTGATGTCCAATGTGCGACAGACCTCTCTCATTAGTCTGGAAGTGAAAGGTGTTCCCTGGTCGGTTACCACCTCTTTGGGGAATCCGACGCGGGAGAATAGTTCGATTAGTTTTTCGGCCAGGTTCTTCGTAGTAGGGGTCTGGAGTGGAAAGGCTTCAACAAAACGGGTAGCGTAGTCGACTATCACTAGGGCGTGTAAATGTCCTTTGCGTGTGCGAGGCAGGGGCCCGATGAGGTCCATTCCTATCCTTTCAAATGGTACCCCTATAATGGGCATTGGCTGTAAAGGAGCAGGAGGGGGTATATAAGCATTTTTCTTTTGGCACGTCTCACATGTTTGGCAATACTTCTCAATATCCCGATATATTCCAGGCCAATAGAAACATCTCAATACACTATCCGTCGTTTTCTCCTTTCCTGCGTGCCCTGCGGTCAGGTGGGCATGCGAAAAAAACAGCACCTGTTCTCGGAAGGGTTGAGGGACTAACAACTGTAGAGGCCCTACGGACTTCCCTTCGCGGTATAGTAACCCGTTCTTTATTATGAACCTGGGGTATCCCTCCCCCCTTTGTGTCTGGTTTAGGTGGGCCTGTTCCCAAGCATTAAACAGTGTCCTGTCATTGTATTGGGTAAACCTGAAGCTACGGTCTATGACCCAGGGGTCTGGACAGACCAACGCAGGGGCGGGTGTCTTGCTGCTAGGGTGGCGCTCTCTTAATTCTTCCCTGAACAATGACAAGAACCCCGGGTTGTTCACCCCTAGAATCACCTCCTCAGGAAGCGTATCCACTACTCCTACTCTTGCTTGCTGAGTGGTTCTATTGAGGGGGGTGATCGGGACCAGGGCCAGCGGGTAGGGACGTACGTCCCCATGTATACATCAGATGTGCACCGTGCTGTGGGGGAGGTATTGTTGGGGTTGTACTAAGGATTTTCTTACAACCGATTGTCTACACCCGGAATCTAAGAGGGCCTTGACCCCAGCCCCGTTTATCCTTACATGCACGTAATAGGAGGCGCCCAGCTCTGCTGAATATAGAACTGTCTTAGGTAGATAACCAACTTCCATCGGTTCATCCGTTCTTTTCCTGGGGCACAGGCGGGCGATATGACCCCATTCGCCGCAGTCGTAGCATTGCGGTCCTCGCATCGGCGGTGGCTCCAGTCGGAATGGCTTGTTACGGACGGCTTCGGGCGGTATCTTGCCCCTCTTTTCGACCCTAACTGGAGGGGCCGCTTTGGTTGATTTCTCTTGTTCCCCAGCTCCGGCTCCATACCGTGGTTGCGCTCTCCCAAAGTGTATAGCCATGTCAATGGTTTGGGCGACTGACAGGTTCGGATGTTGTTTCAACCATCTCTGGGTCCCGTAGGGTACGGCTTCCATGAACTGTTCTAAATAGATGCATGACATTATTTCCTCCTTTGTGCTGCTGTCCGGCTTTAGCCACTTGTCTGCGGCCATTTTAAGGCGGAAATATAAAGTCTTGGGGTTTTCCCCTACTACCCCTCTCTCTTTTCTGAAACGGACGCGGTACGCCTCGGCATCGAGGCCTAGATGTTCCAGGATTACATCTTTGATGATTGCGTAGGGTGTGACCCCGGTAGGGTTGGCTACTTGGTAAGCGGCCTGGGCTTCGGCAGATAGCAGGGGGGCAAGGAAGAAGGGCCACTTCTCTTCGGGCCACCCACAGGCCCTGGCAGCCCTTTCGAAATTGGTCAGGAAGGCATCAGGGTCTTCTCCTGGTATGTACTTTTGCAGGGCGATGCCGGTAGGGTGCGAGGTGGGTCGTGCAGCCGGTACCGACGCCCCTGGTTCCGGGTCGGTCTTTTGCAGGGATTCCAGGTGGGCTTTCATGGTGTTTTGGAAGGATTTGCGGTCGGCTTGGGCGGAGGTCATTTGCCGTTCCACCGCCCACTCTAGCTTCTCTTGTCCCTGAATCAGATGTTGTATAAGGGCCTCCATCTCGTTGCAGACGGAGTCTGACGTTGATCCCACTTCTGACACCAGTTGTGGCAGTGGGTCAGGGACAGACTGAACACGGGTACGTTGCAAACGAGGTTTTATTGAAATATATCTCTTTTTCAATCTACTAGTGAATCTTTCTCTGGGCCACACGGCGGGATCCGTGGCTCCTGTTGGGGTTGGGATCTCCGAACCCTCCTTGTATCGTGGTCTCTCGTTCTTGGGCCGTCGGGGATATGTTTCTCAGCGGGAAGGTCCGGACCCCCAAAAGATAAAGAAAAGACAAGGACAACGGTCAGGGTACCCTTCGGTATGATTTCCACCTGAGACCGGGATCAGGGAGTGAGGAAACACCCTAAACTGTGCACTCGTACCCCAAACTGCAAACACTGCTCTTTGTGCCGGTGAGTCTTTCACAACCAGGGAGAGGGATGTAGGGGATTATATACAAGGCGTCAGATACAGCGGCTAAGTATGCGGGCTC
The DNA here is from genome assembly GCF_964204655.1 of Triturus cristatus. Classification (NCBI taxonomy): domain Eukaryota; kingdom Metazoa; phylum Chordata; class Amphibia; order Caudata; family Salamandridae; genus Triturus; species Triturus cristatus. The sequence goes on from NC_140585.1 coordinate 367,904,277, forward strand.
TACCCTCTTTTTATCCAACCCGCTACCCGCTCCCGTACCTGTCCTAGCCACGCTCCTCCCCTGGGAACGTGGCTGGGCGCTGCGCGGGATCCTGGACCTCCTGGTCGGCTGCAGACCGTCTCTCCGATCCTTCCACCGTCCTCCTCGCTCTCGTCCCGGGTACTCCGCTCTTCTCCTCCGCTGGTCACTCCTCCTCGACTTCGCTCCTCTCCTCCGCTGGTCACTCCTCCCCGACTCCGCTCCTCTCCTCCGCTGGTCACTCCTCCTCGATTCCGCTCTGCTCCGCTCTCCAGTCCTCCGATACTCCAGTCTTTACCTCCGCTCCTCCAGGATACGCCGTCCGTCCGCTGTCTCGTTTCTCCTCCTTTTCTTGTTCCGGGTTCCTCTGCGTCATACATGGGTGTGTCCATGTACACGTCACTATCCCACTTACAGGGCTCGTCTCCTCCTGTCAATCGTCCCGTATCCGTCGGCGGGGGAAACTCCTCGTTTTGCTGTGGGAGAACAAGAGGAGGTGAGAACGGTATGGGGGTCCACCATTCCATGCTTTCCTGTTGTTCTGCGGTACCCTCTCCGTTACAGACGTGAAAGAGAATCACAAACTTAGGTAGAAAAGCTGCTCTAGTCCTCAGTACCAGTTTATCCTGAAAGAAGGTGGTTAAGGACAGCTCAACTGAAAGAGCTTGTAGTTTGCTCACACAACGAGCTGAGGCGGTAGTGATTAGAAAGACCGTTTTCAGGGTCAGGAGCCATTAGGAACATCTCTATAATGGCTCACATTGTGAATACATAAGAAAAGTAAGGACCACATTAAGGATTCACAGAAGCAACACAAAAGGCTTTGGTGTTAACATGTGGACCAAATTGTTAAAAAAATGCATCACAACAGGTGAACAGCTGGTCCAGTAAATGCAAAAAAGTTGAAAAGGGCAGACGGGCAACCCTTAACAATACGCACTACAATTTCTCGCTGGGTCAAACACAGAGCAAACAGTAACAATGTTTGGGCTGTAAAGGATTCTGGACTACCAGTGTCACAGAAAGCCACAAATTTGCCACATTGAGCAGGGTAAAAGGATTTTGCAGAATGTCGCCTGGCTAACAGGATGACATCCACTATTTCGGAAGGGAGTCAGAATGACGTCAATTGCCACCACAAACTCCATGCATGAAGGTGTAGATTCATCATCTTAGGTACAGGGCCCTGCCCTGCTGCTGTGACAGAAGATCTTTTCAAAGTGGCCGCATGATTGGAGGACAGATGCTCATGGCTGTAGTTCAAGGTACCACACTCTCCTGGCCCAATCTGGAGCCACTATGATGACAGTCGTTCCTTATCGTCTCTAAAACTCAAGGCAGGACAGGCAGCAGCAGGAAGGCAGACATGTGTCCAAGAGACCGTTTTCTTGATAACTCAAATTCACAAAAGCATTGACACCGGCAACAGATCCAGCCAGGATTCTTCTCATTGCTGGGAGATGCCTTGCATCACCTTCGGGCGCAGCTGCCATTCATGCTTGGTTGAATTTGTCTTCCCTAGCATTCAACAATTCCATCAGGTGGTGTTTGATCTGGAAAATGCCCAGACAATTCAGCTAGGTCCAGAGGTGCAGGGCCACTTGGCACACAGTCCAGGACCCCACCCCGCTTGTTTCAATATCAAATTGCGGAGGTGTTGGCCAAGAGTACCTGAATCGGCATATCCTAGATAGGCAGCAGGAAAGCTTACAGCACCAAGTGAATGGCCTGCAACTTCAAAACGTTCATGTGGAGATGGGTCTCCACCAGAGTCCTCTGATTTCCCCCTTTTCCAGATCCTCAACCTAGTAGCGATGCATCTGTCACAACTGTCATCTCTGAGTGGGCCAGCGAGAGGGGTCTGTTGGTGGTACAATTGCAATCGAGCAACCACCAATTGCGATCTTTTGCAGTCTCCTCCAAAAGCTGTATGGAATCAGATAGGTTTCCCTTAGTGCAGAGCCTTTAGATTCCACTGTAGAGCAGACACGTGCCATTAAGCATGGTTGATTTAAAAAATTGAAGAAAAATTAACAAACTTTATTGCATTTTGGTACTGATACAGATGTACACATGTTGCTAAAAGCAAACTAAGCATCATAATAATTAAATCGAATATTTTACAAACCTATTACATAAATAAATGTGACATTGGAGTACAACTCCAACATATCTATGATCATGAAAATACAGTTATCATATAATCTAAACCAATATGAACCACCCAATCCCTCTCGAAACTTGACATCATCCCTATAGTGTGTTGTACAAGTGGGTACAAGAGGCGCACTTTACTATGTCAGACTCCGAACATCTTGGGGATGCGGGTGTTGAATGGAAGTTAAGGGCTGATTAGATCAGGTTCCAAGGTGGGCTAATGCTGGCACTGTCACCTTTCAGCCCTCCTGTGGTAATATAAAATAAGTCCATTGAGGCCAAGGTGTAGATGAAGAAGATGATATTTATTGAAGATGAATTATAGATGGTAATAATCAAGTAATCAAGAGTCCTGTAGATTATTGATGCGAGCCCCACCAGGAGCAGCTCCCTTGCTGCTCAGCCCATACTCTCAACTGACACTCCCCAGGCATCCCAACACTCTGTGACCTCACCACTCATACCAACATTCTACAACATCCACACTGGCTGAGCAGCAAGGACCATGAACTAGGAAAGATGCGTTGCATTGAATATAAGATACAACACATCTTCCCCTTTATGAATAACAACAGAATGATACATCGAGATGTAAAAGTAATAATCATATCAATAACAATACATGAATACTAAATCAATAAATAGGCATATCAATAATATTGGTAACAATACAAGCAGAAGCTGCGAAACACCATAAAGGAAGCTAGAAAGGCACACAAAACATTAAATGAAGATATGCCATAAATCGTATGGAATGAAATGCTAAGGAAGGAACCCTATGAAGATAAAGGAGAAATAGTAAGATGAGTGACACAAAACGCAGTGATAAATGAGAAGACATCGTAGAGAAGAAGCAAATGAAAGTGACAGAAGACACACACCTCTTCCCTTTTTCAAGGCACCAGAACAATAAGTAGGACACACACATCTTCCCCTTTTTCAGGGCACAATGAAAAATAATGATAAAGGATGCAAAGTGCATACACCAAAAGAAACGAACCAAAGAAACAACGTTCAGAGTCACCATCACACCAGTTGGCCAGACAAGTATGAAGTTAAACTGAGAACAAAATATTAAAAGGTGGAAACAACAGTCAAAAAAGACAAGAGATACTCCCAACAATAAAACAAACAAGATCTCGAAAGGAGAAGGGTGAAAAGAAAACCTGCTAGGAGTACAGACAAAGGAAAATTTGAGCCAGACCTCAAATGTCAGAACAAAAGAAGAGTTTTGCACAACATTGAAAACTGATACATGACAAAACTCATTAGGTAATTTTCAGTGAAGATCCCAAGTAAAGGAAATTTTACAATCTAAACATATGAAGTAAAAATAACGTGCACTAAAAATATGTAAGTAACATATTCAGCAATGTAAGTGACAAGTCCACAAAAGTGTTAAGATGGCAAGTCACATAGCTAATAAGCTATAACATCATACACACTTCAATTCAGAATGAAGGAAACCCTTAAAACTTAAAATGTAAGGTGACAAAGTCACATAACCAATAGGCTATAACATCATACACACTTCAATTCAGAATGAAGGAAACCCTTAAAACTTAAAATGTAAGGTGACAAAGTCACATAACCAATAGGCTATAACATCATACCCACTTTAATTCAGATAAAGGATCCCTAAAAAACTTTCAAACAAAGCAACTATATGCTATGTAATGTAAAATAAACAGAAACGAATGTGACAATTAAAGTCACATGGTCACAAAACCATTAAAATTCAGATGTCTCTGTAAAGCTTGGAGGCAGAGTACATTAAAGAAAATAAAGCAAGAAATGTAGGTGACAATTAAATCATGTTGCATTGAAATTCATTAAAACAGAGAAAATTGGAATACAGGACTTGCATAAAATAATGTGAAAATACTGAAAACAGAAGGTGAATGTGAATTGTTTAAAAACACATTGACAAAGAAATGTCACCGCAAAATACCTTGAAAAACCAAGCAAATGCAAGTTAGCACTGTGGTTAACATAAAAATATTACACAAACCAAACTTTTTATGAAGTTAAATATGCTGATTTGATTCCATGTAGAATAATAGGCAAAGAAAAAGAAGGCACAGCGTGAAGTGCACTTGCTGTAAAAAGGAGAATCATCAGAACCGAGGTCTTCAAAGACAGGAAACAGCAAGTTGTTAAAGGGCTGTACGTAGGAAGAAGAGTGGCAGCAGAAAAGTAAACCGTACCTGCAGGAACGACGATAATTTATTAACAAACTTCAATGTCCTTTAATAACTCCATGCGTTGGCAGAAATGCTGAGGAAAGGACGCGACATCTTCAATTAAAACTTTACTGACAACGGCAATGACGTGGTTGGCATGGTTGGCAGAATAGGAAGACCTACAGCAGGTCGATATTAAATTGCTCCGGTGGTGCCAAACAAGATGGAGTCACGTAGCATTACGTAAGACAGGATGGCTCACGGCGGAAGTACTCGAAAGATTCATGAGTTGTTGCGGTGACGGTGAGAAGAACGTCACAGGTGAAAATGAAGAGGCATCGCAGGAGCAAGACCAAAGGTAAGCTGCGCGCGCTGTGAAAGGAAGCGCGCTCTCTTAAACAGCAAAAGACGGTTGAACTGCCACCACAGCATGCGCGCACTAAACGCAGCTCGAGCTCCATTAACACAGGCGGATTAATTGCTGATATTTACCCCAACAAACAATGTACAACAAGTGCCTCACCCGGCAACACGAAGCAGCAGAGCCCGTGTTCTCCACTTGTCCTCACTGGAAATGAGCGGTCATAAGATGTTTTCCCTACAGATCAACATCTACCCACGCCACAATGAAGATGCAAGCAAACACAAGTTAAACACCTCTCCATTAGATGGTAGCACGTAACCACTTGTTTCCGCCTGTAAAATGAATAAAATCAGACTTCCATCCGCTTCAGCTCGGCTCTTAGTTTCATAATTATTCCCCTGATCTGTAGAAACATGCAACACACTGCCCAGATCTCGATCTAATTTTCCCATTCTGTATCTCTTTCTCTGCTTTCAGCTGCCTTTCAGTGGTTCTGAACTCTTGGATGCAGATCAGAACAAACTGACCCAGTTGATATGTCTTGTCCTGGTACTGGCTTTCTTAACCCGTTCAGGATTCACTGTAAGTTGTAAGCGGACAGGCTCTGGCAGATGGTAGGTGAGGGAGGAACTGGCACACTTAAGCTGTATGCAGGCAGGAACTGGCACAGCAGGAGTTGAGGGCGACCGATGGAGTGGTCACTGGTGGGGCTCACAGGGTGCCAATATGCCTTTAAAGTGAAAATCATACCGTTAAAATTAAGTTCATGCCTTGTAGTTACTTCAGGAATTTTCAGATTTCAATAGTCCTTCAGGAGACACATGTAGGTTCTTCAAATCGTCGCCAAATGTGGTAATATAAAATAAGTCCATTGAGGCCGAGGTGTAGATGAAGGAGATGATATTTATTGAACATGGATTATAGATGGTAATAATCAAGTAATCAAGAGTCCTGTAGATTATGGTGCGAGCCCCACCAGGAGCAGCTCCCTTGCTGCTCAGCCCATACTCTCAACTGACACTCCCCAGGCATCCCAACACTCTGTGACCTCACCACTCATACCAACATTCTACAACATCCACACTGGCTGAGCAGCAAGGACCATGAACTAGGAAAGATGCGTTGCATTGAATATAAGATACAACACCTTCCATCTATGCCTTCCAAAACTTCACAGAATAAGTACAGCAGCAAATACTTAACTGTTTTTCTTGTTTAATGGTTATCACTGAATATGATGGGTTGGTCGTCTGAGCTGGTTCATTACAAATTTGAGAGAAGAATTGAGAGGTAAAGCCTCAAGCAACCAGCACCCAGGCAGACTACATGTTTCAGCAGTTTGGGTTAATACTTTTAACCTTTATTCACTAGCTTAAATCGAGTCCGGGGCAGAAGGGGTCAACTCGTTACAATTAGATGATTTGCTGGATATAATGCCGGGAATATGTTAATGATCTTAGTTCAGTTTACGCACGGCAGGTGTTCACTTTTCAAAGTATTATACGATAATAAACAAATACCTTGTTAGTAGTCTCGAAAAAGGAATGAATGAGCAATGACATTTAACTGCTTTCCTACCTAGTCCAGCATCTTTAACATACTCTGGCGCTTTCTAGCAAAGCACACAAAATGTCCAGACTTATGAAGTCACACATGCACAAGCAATGACGTATAGTAAGAATACATTGTTGATGCAATACCTGAGCATTGCTGCCTCCTATTTGACAGATTTGGTAGCGCAGTGGATAAATAAGTTCGACAGCTTTACTATAATTTTTATTTTCCACTTCCACTAGAGCTTGGCAGAGGGGTGAGCCCAAAGTCTTCGCAAGAGCATGTTCATAGTTATCACCGGGAGTTCTGAAAACAGGAAGTAAAAACTGCTTTACACATTTACATTTACTTCAAATAGCAGAATACATCACATATGTACATCTAAGTGCAGACTGAAATTAATTTGGTAGCAGCAGCAAGTAAATGCACCTTTTTTTTATTTTATTTTTTAAACTCTTTTTATTAATTTTATATAAACAATTACAGCATCCGGCATGTTGCAGATTATACCAGCTGTACAGGCATTTACATCTGTATTTACACTTGTGGCAGTACACCCTATCAGATCCCACCGCATCTCTTCTAAGTAAATGCACGTTGCCAAAAGCACAACTAGGGATAGAAGTCCTCTCCATAATACTGTAGTACTTTATTCAATCAAATATTCAGAGAACAAATAGCCATCTACAGTGTCAGCATGGCCAGCATGCAATAGCATTTCCTCTCTCATCACTACCATCAGTAAAAATGAACAATCAAAAAAAAGGTTTCTAGCAAAATCAGAAGGTGGTATTTTCAAAGTATTTCTTCAATTTTAAATCTCAACAAAGAAGCCCAAAAAAAGGGGGCATTTCAGAAATCAAGTTTGGGTTTCGCCTGCACAGCGCTTGCGATGTGCTCGTGAAATCTATTGTTTTTAATATAGCTTAAAATGGGCTTCTCCTATTAGTTCCCAAGGCCAAAGTACTCATCCCAATCCGCTTTAGTTGGAACTTTCTTTTCTTACATTAAGGCTGCACAGCATTTACTGTTTACAGATACTTTTCTTTCCCTGGCTGCACGCATTTACGAAATTTATCTTCTACTAAAGCTGTCCACACTCTTTAAGCCCCATTCACTGTCCAGACTTCAGGGACTGTTAACCTATAAAATAAGATCTCCACCAAGGGAAAAAAGCAGACAGCTTCTAACAGTATGTGGGAATGCTTTGCTTTTTAATTACTTTATTGTTTAATGCACATGCTTTAGCCATAGAATGTTTGTGGCATTTCCTATTCATGTATACCCCTCTCTTTGCACTTTGTAGGCATTATCGGATCGATTTTACTTCCATTGAGGTAATCACAACTGCAGTTAAAAGGGACTTGATTTAAATGGTGCAGCAGGTGCAGTGGCATCAGTGCCAAAAGTTGTCATAACTCCATTAAACACCTAATATTGCTATATTTTACTACTAAACAGGCAGTCATAAGTGCAGTTATCTAGCAGAAACTAGGGCCATGATTTCAATAGTGCAGGGTATGGGTTGAGAGACAGTGCAGGCCTACAGGATGCTGTGGAGCGCAGAGTGAGGCCACTCCCACCAATCCTGGCCTGCTCACATGCTGCACCAGGATTAGGCAAGGGAGTTTCCTGGTGTCCAGGCTGCAGTCACAATGAGGACTTCCAGAGAACCAGAGAACTGAAAGTGGGGCCCACAAGATACACATCCTGTGGACTCTGTGAAGATGCACAGGTTCCTCCTGTGAATGACAGGCAGGCTGTGAGTACATTACATGGTTTTAAATGTATGCTCCCCTTGGCCTGGCACCCTGTATGCCTAGCTCATACTGGCTACATGGGAAAGAACAAATCCACCTAACATGTCTCACACCAGAGCAGAGGCATGCCATCCTCACTGGAAAGCAACTCCACCTGAGCTCCACCTCCTTGGGAGCACCGTCCATGGACCAAGAAGCAGAACCTGACAAACGTGATCGAATCCTTCTAGCTATAGAGGACACCGGAACAGCCTGGCCCTGGATTCAAACTTATTGTCTGAAGACCAATGTAAACTGCGAGACAGGTTGAAGATCACTGAGGAGACCATAAAGGAACTTGTCCCACAGCATTCTGATACTTCTAGAGCCCTAAACGACCTCAATGAGAGGGGCGGACTGAAGACATAGGGGCAAGCAGAAGACGCAGAGGGGCATGCCAGGCTATAGGAGGCTGGCTTAGTATATGAGACACACGTATTTAAGTGAATCACCTTGCACTAATCCAGGGAACCCTTATGGTGATTTTAGTGGTCACAGAAAACCATTGAAAGCTCTCTAAGTGTTAGCTGTGGAGAGCAGCCTTCAGGCGTATCCAGAAGGAGTGTTAAGCAGCTTCTTTTACCAGATCTAATCATGTAGTGTAGGTTAAAAGAAAAAAAAACACACAATGTATATAGAAAAATATATCTATTAATTACACAAACCTCACTAACACATTGGTATATCTCCTACCTGGAGATATAAACACAAATACAAAATAAAACTTCAATTGCAAATATGGTAAGTAGCACAAAATACAGTGTTCTCCAGAGGGAGACAAACCCGTATACAAAAAATTGGAATGCGAACTGCGGCTGAAGTCAGGTCTTGGACCAGGAGACTCAGAGGAGCTGGAGATGCAAGGAATTACCCAAGGTAAATACCCAGAAACTCCATAGAGGCTGTGTGCAGAGGGGAAACACAGCCACGTACTCAATAAAAGTCAACAAGAAAGTCGAGGTTGCAGTTTTGAAGAAGGACCCCTCCTAGGGGACCCTGAAGAAACCCAGTGGAAGACAGAAGGTTGGAGAGTCACCCCACCCATGGATACCCCTGGAACCAGGATACCTACACCAGGGAAGCCGGGTGCATAGGTGCGAGGTGACGTCGGAAACCGCAGTAGACCACAATGGGGGACTTCAGAAAAGATGCCGCTGGCGAAGATTGTCAAGAGTCCAGTGGAGTCCAAGGGTGGATTCTTGAATAGGAGAAACTGCAAGTAGAGGTGACAGAGTCTATGCCACTCGGAGGTGACCAGTAGGCACGGAAGAACAATGCCCACCGATGTAGGAAGGTTCAGGAATGCGGAGGGTGACCTTGTCGCTGCAGCTGTGGGTACCAGGCGACGATGAGGAAGACCAGGAGCAGTGCACGAGCTGTCCTACATCCAAAGTCGAGAGCCAGGGGGTTGGTGTTGGGTGGGAGCACCAACAAGCCATGGCAGCTGCACCAGGCTTGGAAAGCGAAGGAGGAGCAACGTTGGGACAAGAAAGGTCCAAGGGACTCACCACAAGCAGGAGAATCAGAGCAGGCCTGAGCAAGCAGGGGAGCCCACTGAAGCAGCACTAAATGGCAAGGTGCCTTAGAGTAAACCTAGAAAGTGCCCCGAAATACTGTTTTAAAATTAATTCTGTTTAATATCTTACAAAGAACCTTTCTCACACCTAGCAAGTTATTTTGATAGGACAATGAGCTGCTATGATTATACTGAGGCACTGGCCCAGGTGAAGGCCCCGCTTGGGCGGTTCACAGCGGAGGGGCCAAGTGGGAAATCAATGGACCATGAGGCAGACAGAGCGACCTGAATTTTGCAGGTTTTACGGCGAAAGGAGGACAAAAAAGAAATGCTGCACAGCAAGATGTGGCGGATCAGTGTGGCCCAATCTGCCTGCAAAGGTGTAAGATCAGAGAGGTGTTATTAAGGCATTTTAAGGAGAGAGCGGTATGCCCTTTAGCAGCTTGGCATGAATGCTTATAGGTCCAAGGTTGTGGGTTTGAGGAAATGTCATGCTAAGCTGGTTGTTCAAGCTTGTAAAAGGGTGTATTATGTGTATTAGTGAAGCTGGGTTTCATTATCACACATTGTGTTAAGCGAATTGGACAGCAGACTGTCAAGAGAGGCATTTCAGGCTATTAATTTTGTCTGTAGTTTAATGTTCAGTGTCACCTGCCTGATGACTGTGGTGTGCCAAAGGCAATCATGCCTGTACCTGCCTGCAGCCAGCTGCTGCCATTCAATATGCCTGCAGGTGCTTTATGTGCAATGCCCGATGTGGTACCTAGATGGAGTGGGGTCTATAGACCCATCTCCCCCAGGTTGCTTCATGTGCCTGGCACCAATTACTGCCAGGGGCACAGGATAGGTCAGGAGTAGGGGGACTCAGAGAAAAGGTTATTTAGGAGCTGGGTCAGGAATTGCTAACTCCTTTCACCCCGGGGTGGGCAGGATAGAGAAGCAATTTGTATGCCCCCTCGCATTCATTTTGTGAGTTCTTTGTGGGGTAATTGTGTGGGAGAGTTTTACAGATGAAAGGTTTGGGTTATAATAGATTCATTTTCTTAAACACGCAGGTAGGGGGTTGAGTTGCCATAAATGGACAGGCTTCTGATGCGTAAGAGATGAGGAAGGAGCAGCTTAGGTGGCTGATGAGTCACATGCAGGCTTACGCACCCCTTGGGGGGTGCACAGGTGAGGGTCTGGGTCAGACGTTTGAGGATGTTGAGCATGGTATGGTGAAATATTTTGAGATGTTTTTTGTTCGTGTGGGTGAGATGTATGTAGCAAGGAATGGAGAGTCAGTTGTAAAGTAGAGAATTTTTTGGGGAGTATGAGTGAGTTTTAGGGATTGTTGGCACTTTGGGGGAGACTTAAGGGATGGATAAGGTAGGTGTATTATTTTTATTATTGAAGCTTGGTTATGATTTCATGTAATGTATTATGTGATTTGAACTGCAGACCAGTCCTATCCTGTCCTATTAATTGGTCTAAGGCGTGCTAAAGACAATCATGCCTGCACCAGATTAATTATACCTGCGGTGCTCCTTTTGCCTCAGCAACTGACATTAGCTAAAACAAATACAGTTAAATGCTGCCAAGCCCCTATTATGTTTGCTATTTTTCAGTCAGGTGCTCTCAGAGGATGCTACTGAGTTCTTAAAGAAGGAACATTTATATTATTGCTTTTGCCTTCAGAGGGTGGCATTCTATCACTTGGCACCTAGACCTGTTTGTTATACTATTAATTAGTATAATTAACAGTATTGTGTAATGTCAGGTCGACTGTTAAGCACCCTCACCGAATGGCTAATCTCTATCTTCAATACAATCTCCTATGGCTCATTTGGACAGCTGGAGACCGTCCAAACCAGAAAAGACTCACATGATTTTCTTAGGCTTGACGATAAGAAAGCAGTTGAAGTGGTTCATTGGCCCTTCTTAATGCAGGTGCTGACTAGATTTGGTTTTGGTCTCAAATTCCAGCCATGGATAAGCTTACTTTATAGAGACCTGTTGGAAACGGCCCTTTTTGCAGGGTTATCCCCAAACTTTTTGCTTCTTCCTCCTTTATTTTTTCTGACCCGTGGTTGTTGGCAATAGGACTCTGGGCACTTTACCCCTCCTGATCAGTGCTAAAGTGCATATGCTCTCCGTATAAATTGTTATATTGATTGATTATCCATGACTGGCATATTTGTTTCACCTGTTAGCCCCTAGTAAAGTGCACCGGGTGTGCCAGGGCTGGTGATTCAAATGCTACTAGTGGGCTGCAGCACTGATTGTGCCACCCACAGGAGTAGCCCTAAAATGATGTCTTAGGCCTGCTTGCAGTGCCCATGTGCAGTCCAGGACTGCCATGTCGACCTGGCCAGTGCACCCACTGACCAGGCCTTATCCTTCCCTTTCTGTACATGTCAGGCATCCCTATGGTGGCCCTAGGTACCTCTCTGGGCTGGGTGCAGTGTATCTGAAAGGTAGGGCATGTACTGAGGTGTGTAACATGCCCTGGTAGTGAATTACAGCCATTTTCGTTTTTCACTGCTGAGAGGCTATCTTGCCCATAGGACAGAATGGGGAGGCTGTTTACATGCCTATCTTCCCATAAGAACTTAAACTGGGTTTAGGCTTCAATCAGTAAGGCCAAGCCTCATAACATAAGTAACAACAAGTATGCCAGTACTGATGCTGAACTTTCTAACCACTTTTTTTATGTGGGAACATTTTGAAAGAAAACAAAATGAGCAAAGACCACTTTTTCCGTCTATTTAATCAATTAATTTTGACTGTTTTTCTTTTAATTCACCATAATTTGATGGTGACTTTATAAGAAACAATTTAAACACCTATCACAAATAAATGACTGTGAACATATAAAAAGCTTTCATCACTCATTTTTTACACACTTCATTCATTTCTACTCATTCATATCTACATTCACTCCCATACCATACTGAACAGTCTAAGAACAGACATACTCTCAACAGACAAACTTTCAATCATGTGACCACTTCTAAAACATATATTTTCAATAGGCCATAGGACAATGTTATACACCGTAAACAAAGTACAATGTGTTTGCAAGTGGTTCTTTAAGTTCATATGGCCAAAGAGATAAGGTCGACGCGTTTCAAGCCCCTTCTACAACCGGGGCTATCATCAGGACCTGGGAGCTAAAAAACAGAAAAGGGCTGATTTAGTCCTACTAGACTGCCACAGTCTCTAGTTGCACTTGAGCTATTGCCTATTTTATGTACCTTAAATTGGTGATCGATGGATCATCCACAAGACCTCTTGATTTCTAGGATCTAAGAAGATATAAACCAAAAACATAGTTTCAGCTACATACTGTTGCTTATTAAAGAAGAAAACCAGAAAACAACCAGTCACACTAGTGTCACTCTACTTGTATGCTTACGTGGAATTATGTGTTTCGGCTGTGACGATTCTGCTGTGATCTGTAAGTCGAAAGGATGGATATAAACGTCTGACCACCTTTAACTGTATTTCAATACTTGTTTGCAAAGAGTCTCTCAATTGCTTACTTGGTGCCTTTCTGTCAGGCGTGCACGACAAGCGTCTCCAGCATGAAACAATCTCTACGAAGGGGGGAGGAGGGGGGGGGGGAAGGAAAGAGGGAAAGATAAAATCAATTCGTCTTGCTTTTGCCTTTGGCCTATTGAAAATATATGTTTTAGAAGTGGTCATATGATTGAAAGTTTGTCTGTTGAGAGTATGTCTGTTCTTAGACTGTTCAGTATGGTATGGGAGTGAATGTAGATATGAATGAGTAGAAATGAATGAAGTGTGTAAAAAATGAGAGTGATGAAAGCTTTTTATATGTTCACAGTCATTTATTTGTGATAGGTGTTTAAATTGTTTCTTATAAAGTCACCACCAAATTATGGTGAATTAAAAGAAAAACAGTCAAAATGAATTGATTAAATAGACGGAAAAAGTGGTCTTTGCTCATTTTGTTTTCTTTCAAAATGTTCCCACATAAAAAAAGTGGTTAGAAAGTTCAGCATCAGTACTGGCATACTTGTTGTTACTTATCTTCCCATAAGGGCAAGATAGAAAATCCAAGTTTGGTATCTCTGCGTTCAGAATTTAATTATACATCTTTTTAGCAAGATGGTTTTTAAATTCACTGTGTGAGAATAGCACTTTTTAGAAAGTAGCTTTTCTCCTGTTTCACCTTCCTGTGTGCCTGTGTGCCGATTGGCTGACTGGTGTCATGTGATGGGCTAGGTGGCTCCAGGAGTCTGGATGAGTCAACAGCAGGGTGAATAGGGAGATCTGCTTTAGATGGGTGAGAGGAGTAGCTCCTGGGTTTGAGTAGGGCTGCCTCTGCCAGCACAATGCTGGCTCCACCCCCTGCTGGCCAGGCTGAGGACTCTGCCAGCACAAAGAAGGCTCCACCTCCTGCTGAGCGTCTAACGACCCTGCCCCTCACTCTGAAAGGAACCAGGTGCTCCAGAGCAGAGCACACCCAGGAACCGGTTTGAGCAGGGGAATCCCCTCACTGAAACAAAGAGAGACAAAGACTTGGAGGGGTATAAGAAGAGGGCCCCAGACACCTAAACTTTAGATCACTTTGGAACTAGGAAGGAACCTCTGCCAAGGAGAAAGCTGAAAAGAACTGAAGAGGAGAAGACTGCCTGCTTGCTGTTTTGCTTTGCTGCCAAGGAGAGGGGAAGGACTTTGCTGTGTCCCCTTCTTTTGGTTCTGATCTCCAAGGGCCCGAGAAGAGCTGGCTCCCTGTTAAGAAGTCCCAGGAACAAAAGGACTTCACCACCAGCTCCCCTGGAACTCTGCTGAAGGAGTTCTGACCTGCCTTGGAGTGCTTGCCCAGTCTTGGGGCCTCAGGAGGTCGTTTTGCTGTGTTTGGGAGCTGGGAAGCAGAAGCGTGAAAAAGAGTAACTGGTACCCAACGCATCATCCGATTGCGTATCGCCAGAACGAGAGTGCGAGGAGAATTTCATCGCGGCGTCATCGCAGCACCCGGAGTCCCCGCATCGCCGAGTGCGTCGAGCATCGATCTGGTGCGAGAAGATTCCTGACGCTGCGAGGGTCGTCGCAGAACCAGTTTGCGGGCCGCACCACTGCCGGTGCGTGAAAGTATCCAGTCGCTGCGTGTGTCGACACAGAGTCCCGTCCTGTGACGCATCGAGGGTTGCGGCGCCAGAAGTCCGCGCTGTGCCGCGCATCGCACCGAAGATCGTCGCATCGTACCTATGCGTGAAGCTTCCCCCTAAGAAACCTACGCAACGGAAGCCAAAGTCATCGCATCCTCCCCCTACAGATCGGAGCCGGCGCATCCACCTCTGCTGCGTGAAGCAGGGCTGCTGCAAAGCCTCCCAAAGATCTAAGGAGTATCGCATCGCCTTTGCCATCTTCCTTGTTATAGCTTTTGGGAACCTTATCGCAACTACAGGTACTGTTGGGCACAAGAGTGTTGCATTTTGTGCATTGAGAGTCGCATTGTGCAGGACACTGACTTTTACATCCTGGAGTACTTTCTGCAAACTCTTGAACTGACTTTAAAGTAACCTTTTTAATTGTATGTTGGTTTTTCTGTAGTATTTGGTCTTGTGAAGTTTTTAGTAAAGATACCTTATTTTTCTAAAACTGGTGTGGAGTAAATCTGTGGTGTTTTCACTGTGTTACTGTGAGTGTTGGTACAAATACTTTACACATTGCCTTTGATAGCCTAGACTGCTCATGCCAAGCTACCTAGAGGGTGAGCAGGGGTTATCTTAACAGTGTATCCCCCTTTCCCTGACTAGAAGCAAGGGTCCCTACTTGGACGGAGGTACCTACCCTGCCAACTAGAAACCCCCAGATCTAACAAGACCCAATAGGTAGGGTCAATGAGGTTCTGTCAAAGAAACTCAGCATTGGCTGGGGCAACAGACAGGGATGCCCCTTATTACCCCATCTGTTTGCCCTAGCCCTGGAACCCTTGGTCTGCTTGATTCGGGTACACCCCGCTATTAGTGGATTTCAGGCAGAGGGGGAATCGGAGAAGAGGATTTGCAAGTCTTTGACGAATAAAGTGTACACTCAGGATACTCAAACTGGGACAAATCTGGCCTCTGCAGTACAGGAACAATGCACGTCCTAGACACCCAGCCTCGAAGACTGCGCATAGAAAGAGAGGATTTCACATGCCAGGGCATTTTTGTCACCTTAGTTATAAAAAAACAAGACGTAGATAGAAATCTCCAGTGCATTATAGTGGAATTCCAGACCAATGTGGACCAGTGGCGGAAACTGCCACTGATGCTTTTGGATCAAGCAGCAATGTTCAAGATGAGCACCTTGCCCACATTTCTATAAATGCTCTAAAACAATTACTATCTAGGCGACTACTTCTCCAAGATAAAACAGGAGATCCGAAAATTGTTGTGAGATGGGGGATATCCCAGAGTAGCGCTACAGACCCTGCAAAGAAACCAACATGATGGAGCGATCTGTCTCCCTGATGTAAGGGCCTATTGCTGAGCCGCACAGTTAGTAGTCGTCAATGACTGGGGCCATACGCTGGGAAACCATCCCACTTACTCACTCGAATTCAATCAGTTCCACTCCAAATCACACCCACATTACTTACGGCGGTAGTGGTGTCAGGAAACACCTACTGGCACGGCAGGTGACTACTGAAGCCTGGAACAAGACCCAGAGTTACTTGGAGTGGGTAACCCGACACAACTGGGAGACCACGCGGTGGTTGGGCAAGAGGTTTATGAAAAACTGAGAGGCTTTAGTCTTGGGATCTTATTGGGATTTCTAAGTTGGGGAACCTGTAGGAGGAAGGAGAGTTTATTCCCTTTAGTTCCCTCCAATGTGAGTATTACCTCAATGCCAAGCAATACTATAAGTACATACAATTAAAGCATGTATGGCAAGCTGAGGGAATAGACACGACTGAAATCCCAGAATTCGCCCCCATGGAAGGGAGACTGCTCCTGGGAGAAATACCGGAGAGGGCACAAAGGTAGAAATGGGAAAAGGACTTGGACGACAAACAAAACAGACTGGGAAGTGGCCAAGATGCATCCGACAGAAGTGGCTATTAAATCACAGCTGTGGTTAGTGCGATACAAGATTCTCCATAGGGTCTATTACAACCAGGCCTAATTGCACTAATCTGGAAGAGCCGAGACAACAAATTGCCCGAGGTACAGGAACCAGGGTGGCACATTCTTCCACACGTTGTGGAACTGCCTCACTATTAATGTACATTGGAGAAACATAATAGACAAACTGGTCACTATCCTCTGAGCACCCATCCAGACAGATCTTAAGTACATCCTCCTTGGTATTCCCACAGAGGTAGACCTCTCGAGAGCCCAGCTCCTTTTCAGCAATTTAAGTTAAGCAGTGGCAAAGAGACTCAGCCGACCACTGGGGATAACCTGAGCCACCCACCATGGAGGAATGGAGAGTAGGGATGGACCTCTACATGACTGTGGAAAAAATCATGTACAAGTCTAGAGGTTTGCGAAGATCTGAGGCCCATGGCGAAATTATTATGGAATGGATGCGGTTGATGGAGAAACTGTGCTCACACTGGAATGATTATCGTCTTACCAATGTGACTCTGTATATGACTATAAGTAATTTGCCACTTGCGGAACTGAGCCTGGCTATTGTAGGGGGCAGTAGCCCGCAACCAATGACACGGCAGTTTAAAAGAGAGAATCATCCTTATACCTTGTATTATGGCACACTGACATGGGGGGGAAGGGGGGGGGGGGCGTTTATGCATATAAGAGCGCTGATGGGTACAGATTCTCTGGATGACAGCAAATAGGATTGTGTACCGCATTGATTTCTGGCAATCGGATATGTTCATCAGCACGAGGGTAATTACTGCAAGGTGTTTGTAACTGAAAATATGCAATAAAAATGTTTTTGCAAAAAAAAAAAAAAAAAAAAAAAAAAAGGTTATTTGCCACTTGCCAGATTACCTACCTGAGATGTACACTGGCTCCATCATTCTGCCTTGTACACTTGCTGTTTACTATCAATTCATTATGACCACTTGTTATGGTTTGAAAAATAAAATGATTCCCCCCACCCAAAAAAAGAAAAGCAATAACACTCTGTATCCCCACTAGCACTATTTCAGCAGTACAAAACAGATGGCAGCCCTAAAAACAATGAGCCTAAGCACCGATAGTACTGGCCATCTTTCATCGCAGACCTTGCAATTGAAGACCTGCGTGTTGGCCAAAAAGACTGAGCATGCAGCCACCACTTGAGAGTGACACAACTACTCCCAGAGATGAAGCGGTGTATCTTACCTCGTCAGGAGCCTACTGAGGTCAAAGGGCTCAGCATCAGCCTTATGTGAGCTCAAGAGCAGATGTGGCCTCCGACGTGGCCCGACAAGACAACTGTGGACACAATGGAAAGGGCAGATCACTTGAGACAGTGAGTTGGCAGCCAGAGCCCCATGTGTTCATTGGCAGTCCCCAAAAAGTGTTGGGAGTGCCGTCCAGAAAAGTAACTACTGTGCATATGGATTCGGTGCACAGTTGTGACGAGTGCAGCGTATGTAACCGTGGACCAGGGCAGCAGGACTAAAGGGCCTCGTGACTCACACAGGGTGCGTGACAGAAGGCCGCCTTATACCTGCAACACAAACACAACAACCAGTGGCAGGATCACTGTACAATACCACTATTGTGAGCTGATCAAAATGAAAGCTACTTACGCCCTCTAGAAACCCACAAGTCTCTACTGGTTATTAGAGAAACAACAGAAAAACGGAGGCCATACAAGGCAGCTTCTAGCAGATCAGGGTCACTGTGAGGAGGAGGCACTACATTTCTTTGAACAGAACTTCCTTAGCCAAGCACTGTACAGATACAGAAGTGACCCTTATACCACCAGCATAGCAGTTGGGAGATGCCGGAGTGGACAATCAATCAGTGTTAGCAGTCATTTAAGACAGGGCGGGGCAAGGTGACAGACTGAAGAGTTCCACCAGGTAGTCTCACAAACATGTAGGAGCTGCTCTGCCGCAGATATGCCTCTGTAGGAGACTCTGCAACAGTTTTTGAAAGAGTAAAGGAAAGTGAGCACTATTAGTGCTGACCTGAAGACATGCAAGAGGGAGCTCTAGAAAACATAAGAGAGTCAGGGAATCAAATTGCAGATATGGAAAAGCTTCAAGAGCTGCACCCTGTATTTATTTATTCATTTTTGAGATTTATATAGCGCTAGCTAGACTCAAAGATATCAAAGTGCTTTATTTCTTATGTGAATAAATGCACTTAGGATTTGTGTGGGTCACAAACCAAGAACAAAGGAGTATAAAACATACCCCAAAAAATCATACTGCTTTAAGGTAGTTAAAACAGTCAAATACGTCTATAACATTACAGCATTTAGGCAATGCAGTTGGTGACAGAATGGAGACTGAGTGAGTCAAGGCGACCACATGGGCGTTGGATCTTTGGGAAACATAGCTCTCAGTTAGAGAGCATGTTGAAGTAGTTGTTAAGGAGAAGGGATCGGAGTTCTCGTCTGAAGCCAGAGAAGGAGGGGTTACAGCGGAGGTCCTTAGGTACCAAGTTCCAAATCCTAGGAGCATTCCCTGAGAAAAGAGCATGCCTGAGATGATTTTTTCTTCATCATTGGTGGTATGAGAATAAGTGAATAGGATATTCTCAGTACCCGCCTTTTTCTGCTCTCGATTGTTTGGCTTCCAGGTATTTGGGGTTCTTTGTATGAAGGGCTTTGTGAACGATTCAAGCTGTCTTGAAGGTGCATCTTCCATTAATTGGTAGCCAATTGAGACTTTTGAAGGCAGGTGAGATGTGATCAAACCGTTTGATTCCTGTGCGGAGTCTGGCAGCCCCATTAAGAATAGGTCTTAGGGGCACAAGGTGGCTTTCAGAGTTCCAGTGATGATGGCGTTGTCATAGTCAAGTTTCGAGAGCACCATTAGTTCTGAGCTGAAGACATGCCAGAGGGAGCTCTAGAAAAACATAAGAGTCTGGGAATCGAATTGCAGATTTGAAACGCTCCAAGAGCTGCACCATGTAGGCAATACAATTCTAGCACTAGAAGACCAAAACAGCGATTTGATGTTGAAGCACAAAGACAATGGAAATCGCCTACGTCATAATAACTTACAAATTAGATGTTTAGCTTAAGGGGCTAATAGCAGAACATACAAACAAAATTCAAGTCTCTCCTGCAACATATCTGCAAATGGCCAGCGGATCCACCAATCCCCCTAGATCACACAGAGTGGCAGGGGCAAGATTGCTAAAGGAAGCACTGCCGGATATTCCCACCCATGCAAATATCTATGACGAAAAGGAGGAGTTTATGAACATTGTTCTCAAGACATAATCCAGAACCTCGGAGTGCCAGAAAAGACAGCTGTATCACAATAAGATTACATCAACCCTGAAGTGGAGACATGACTTTTGCCAAGACAGTGACCAAACACTTTCGCCAATCTGACACACAGTACCAATGTGGACACACATTCATGCTCACATTCATTTGGAAAGGACAAAAGCTCCTAGACAAAACCACAGATTAGGAGTGTGTCAAATTACACCTGCTAAACGAGGAAAGACAAGTTAGGTGTAGTGGAGAAAGACAAGGAGTACAAGACAGCTGATGGGCATGGAGGAAACTTCATAGAAATCTTCAAGGTAGGACTCCCTTGCCTGAGGAAATATGGAAGACCAAGACTGAAGTCCTCCAGCAAATGCAAAAGAAGAACAAATGAAGTTATGGAAAGGCTATGGAGAATCCTGACAGAAGACAAAGCAATTGCAGATTTCTACAAAATATATACAATGACAAACCGATATTGGCACACAACACCAAGGCCTAACCTCAAACAAACATGGAAAGGAGGTAGACCACCTAACTGCGTGGGGTCAATTAATTGAACTCATCACACAAGCCTAGGCTCATGATGGGGAAGTCTTCATCCTCCCCAGCCCCCGCAAGAACAAGACACTTTCCATGAGTTTGGTCATCAATACTATTTTAGATGCAGTGGTGATCCTCAAGCTAGGCAAGGATCATGCCTGCTGTATCTCTTCTAGACTCACTTCTCTTCTCAACGCGGATATTACAATTTTTAGGGGCCTAATGGCTGCAAGAGTAAGCCCTAGCCTTCCAAATATACCCTGACCAATCACGTTTTATATTAGACTGCCAGTATAGTGACAAAACCAAAAAGATCTTTAACATACTGGAAAGTATCCACAGAATGAAACATATTACCCTTCTGTTCTTGCTGTACCGCGAATAAGACGTTTGACAGAATAAGCTCAGAATACATGGATCAGGTAATACACACCATTAGATTTAGAATGTGTTTTGTGATATGGATCCTGGCAAGCTATCAAGCACCCAGGGCTTACATTAGGGTAAATGGGACTTTCTATGCACACATTAGTACTAAGCGGGTCAGCAATCTCGGATGCCTATTGCCGCTCCTTCTTACCTTACGCTCAGGCCCGTAACCAGAAAAATATGTCTGGGGGGGCATGGCCCCAATTAATGACCCTACATGGAAGAATAGCTTTAGTAGTCTCTTCCGAATATTTGTAGGGAAAATGGTACAACAATAAAATACTGAATGCACACAAGTCTGTCTTTTTTTAAATAATTGGTAACAATGGGAAGACCAGATAGTTCCACTGGCAGGCCGTCCAAAAAAATCATAAAAGTTCATCAGTACATGCTGACTACCATCCATTATGAGAGTACTTCACCTGTGGCTGTTTGGGGTCAGATTTCTGAAGTGCGCAAACCTGTGTGCATTTTAGACTACAATAAGCACATGGGTGGTGTTGATAGAGTAGATCAGAGGTTGGAACCTTACACTGCTATTCGTAAGGCTTACCTTTGGTATAAGAAGTTGGCCATCCATCTCTTTAATTTAGCAACTTTCAATGCTTTTGTTGTGTTCAAGGAGTGTTCTCCTGCATCAAAGTTGACTTTTGTTCAGTTTCAGAAATCTGTGATAGGCAGCCTTGTTGTGGTGGAACAGGCAAGTGTTCCTAGAGTTGGAGTGGTGGAGGATGTGGCTCGATTGAAATATCGCCACTTTCCTGATTACATTCCTCCCACAACCTCAAAATACTTTCCCACTAGGAGATGTAGAGTCTGTTGGCGACGAGGTACGCGGAAGGAGACTCGTATGTACTGCCCAGAGTGTCCTTCTAACCCTGGGCTGTGTGTCCCTGCTTGTTTTAGAGCGTACCACACGCAAAAGAATTTTAGGGAGCACCCATGAGTGGTAAAGTGAACTGCCTGGTCTGTATTCTTTAAAACATTTGATTCTGTTTCAAGGTTGGCATTAGTGCAATGTATTTAGTTTCAGAATTTGTGTTAGTAGATTTGTATCCATTTGCAATTTGTTTGTGTTTTTATTTTTGTCTAAAAAAAATCCTAAATGTGATGGCGGTATGCGTGGACTGGCGCTTGGCTGGCGGTGTGCGTGGATGGGCGATTGGCTGGCGGTGTGCCTGGACTGGCGCTTGACTGGTAGAGCGTGTGGACTGGCGCTTGGCTGGTGGTGTGCGTGGACTGGCGCTTGGCTGGTGGTGTGCGTGGACTGGCGCTTGGCTGGCGGTGTGCGAGGATTGGCGCTTGGCTGGCGGTGTGCGAGGATTGGCGCTTGGCTGGCGGTGTGCGTGGATTGGCACTTGGCTGGCGGTGTGCGTGGATTGGTGCTTGGCTGGCTGTGTGCGTGGACTGGTGTTTGGCTAGCGGTGTGCGTGGACTGGCGCTCGGCTGGCAGTGTGTGAGTAGTGACTTGCTGCTGGTCACTACACACACTGCTAGCTGAGTGCCACTCCACGCAATCCATCAGCTTGTGTGGTTGCTGTGTCAGGAATGCGGGCGTGTCAAAGTGATGGGCCCTTGAATGGCGCTGTCTGCTGGTGTGAGTGTTGTAATGTGATGGGCCCGCGTCTGGCGGTGTGAATGGTTTTGTATGTGTCACACGTATGAAAGGTGTATGAATGGCCTGTAAAGAGGTTGTGAGTCAATGGTTCAGTTTCTCACCCTTTCAATTATTAACAGTGCATTTCATGATTGTGAGATAACTTGCTAATACAATTGTATATACTGAACCATCATTCACCCTCGTGCCAAATCTAACCAGTATGTGTGTGTGCTTGAGGATTAGATGGCTGTGCTGTAATATTTGTTTTTCTGTAGCAGAGCGTACCTTGTCTCTTTTTGTGAATGTTGTAATGTGTTGTTTTTGTGCCTGGTGGTGTGAATGGTCTTGTGTGTATCACGGTTGAAAGGTGTGTGAATGGCCTGTAAAGTGGTTGGTGCCTTGCCGTGGCTTTACAGCTCACGAGCTGTGAGTCACTAGTTCGGTTTTTTGTCCATTGAGATAGGCAATTTTGATGTCGCCTCACTACGTTTTGGGCCCTTGGCTGTCGCAGGTACTTGGGCCTCCCACACAAATGAGGCACCATTTTTACCGGGAGACCTGGGGGAACGCTGGGTGGTGGGAAATTTGTGTGAGCCCGGTGATGCCACAACTTTCCCACACAAAAATGTGGGAAAAAAGTGATTTTTTCAGCTAAAATTGAGGTTTGCAGGGGATTCTGGGTAAGGAAACGTTGGGGGATCCACGCAAGCCATACCTCCCTGGAAGCCCCCAGGTGTCTAGTTTTCAGAAATGTGTGAGTTTTGTAGGTTTCCCTAGGTGCCGGCAGAGCTAGGGTTCACAAACTACAGCTAGGCACTTTGCCAAAAAAGGGTAATTTTTCACTGCGAAATTGAGGTGTGACCACGTTGCGTTTTGCGCCGTTTCCTGTCGCGGACACTAGGCCGACCCACACAAGTAAGGTACCATTTTTCTCGGAAGACTTTGGGGAACGCAGGGTGGGTGGAAAATTGTGGATCCGCGCAGATTCCAGAACTATCCACCACAGAAATGTGGGGAAAATGTGTTTTTTTGACAATTTTTTAGGTTTGCAAGGGATTCTGGGTAACAAAACCTAGTGGGAGGCAGTCAAGTCTCCCCATCCTGGATTCCCCTGGGTGTCTAGTTTTAAAAAATGTATAGGTTTGCTAGGTTTCTCTAGGTGCCGGCAGAGCTAAGGTTAAAAAACTACAGCTAGGCCCTTTGCCAAAAAAGAGTCACGTTTCCCTGCGAAATTGAGGTGTGACAATATTGCGTTTTGCACCGTTTCTTGTCGCAGGCACTAGGCCGACCCGCACAAGTGAGGTACCATTTTTCTCGTAAGACTTTGTGGAACGCGGGGTGGGTGGAAATTTGTGGATCCACGCAGATTCCAGAACTTTCCACCACAAAAATGTGGGGAAAATGTGTTTTTTTTGTAAAGTTTTTAGGTATGCAAGGGATTCTGGGTAACAGAACCT
The DNA here is from genome assembly GCF_964204655.1 of Triturus cristatus. Lineage (NCBI taxonomy): Eukaryota > Metazoa > Chordata > Amphibia > Caudata > Salamandridae > Triturus > Triturus cristatus. Next base: position 367,928,244 of record NC_140585.1, read on the forward strand.
GGTGGGAGGCAGTCAAGACACCACATTCTGGATTGCCCGGGGTGTCTAGTTTTCAAAAATGTATATGTTTGCTAGGTTTCCCTAGTTGCCGGCAGAGCTAAGGTTAAAAAACTACAGCTAGAAACTTCGCAAAAAAAGGGTAAATTTTCATTGTGAAAACGTGGTTTGTTCACGTTGGGTTTTGAGCCATTTCCTGTCGTGGGCACTATGCCTACCCACACAAGTGAGGTACCATTTTTATCGGGAGACTTAGGGTAATTCAGATTTGTGAAGCAACTGTTATTACCTATTGATTTTTGATGCATTTCTGCCTTCCAAATGAAAGACATTGTGTAAAAAAGAAGTTATTTTGAAAAATGACCGATAATTCTCATGCTAGTATGAGTATTCCCAATTTCAAAAATGTGCAAATATGTACTGTTTCTAAACTCTATAATAATTTGTTCCCATTTCAGAAATACATAGGTGTCTTTCATACCGATTTTTCCATGTATACATTTTCCCACAATAATTGCTATATACCCGGAACATAATAAAAAACCATTGCAAATTGCTGCTCAGTTTTTGACTCTGGGTTTGTCAGGTTCTTGGTGAATCTACAAGTCCTATATATCCCCACAACCAGGAAGGTCCAGCGGATGTAACGGTATATTGCTTTCAAAGAGCTGTCATAATTAGAAGAACTTACAGGTGAAAACGTTGACGCAAAAGGCTGTTTTTTTCAACAAATTTAAAAATTTTCCTATATTCAACTGTTCAGAATTTTATCTACTTTTCTGAAATGTATAGCTTTCCAGGATCCATTATTGCTTTCACACCCATTTCTACCATTAACTGAAAGGAGGTTGAAAGCACAAAAAATAGCAAAAATAGGCTATGTCCCAGAAAAATGCCAAAACTGTGTAAAAAATGTTGGTTTTCTGACAAAGTCTGTCATTCCCTAAAAGCAGGGAAAATGGTGATTTCAGCCCAACAAACCCTTTTTTGATACCATTTGCAGAGAAAAACCCAGACGCTTTCATTTGCAGCCCGTTTTTCCAATTTTTCCCCAAACAAACAAAATTTTGCTGTATTTTTTTGGCCAATTTCTGGGACCCCTCCAGGAAAATCCACAAACCCTGGGTACCTTTAAAATCCCCATGATGTTGGAAGAAAAGGATGCAAATTTGGCGTGGATACCTTATGTGGTCAAAACGTTACAGGGGCCTAAGCGCGCACTACCCCAAATAGCCCAAAAAAGGCTTAGCACATGGGGGGAAAAGGCCTAGCAGCGAAGGGGTTAAGCTAGTAAGCATGGGTAAGGATGAGTTCAGCAAACAAAAGGAGATTATGGATGGAGCTCTGAAACTTTTCAGACACTCACCTCCAGTCACAGATATGGGTTGAATCCATCATTATTCTTTAGCTCACTTTGCCACCTCAGTTCAGACCCAGCTATATGCAAATCAGTCTTGACCCTGTGCCTCATTGGAACAGTCAAGCCCGAACTGCCAAGCCAGGTCTTCCCTGAACCAAAAACAAGCATCCTGGGACCGGTTTCTGGGTAACACCCTTCATCAGCCAGGCTAGCTTGAATCCAGTGGCAATGGCTGGATCCAAACTGGAATGGCCTGGTGAGCAAAAAACCGATTAATTTAGGCCCAGATCTCTGTAATGGGAAAAATGTATGACATTGTTCTGAATTCTATCCATCGTTTTTTTTGCATTGGTCACCCCAAGTGGGACGGTATGCCCGGACGTGGGACCGTGCTCCCCATGGCACTGGAGTCAAGCTATCCTGGCTGATGAGGGGTGAAACCCCGAAACCTGTCCTAGGATGCTTTTTTCCGGTCCAGGGAGGACCTGGCTTGGCAGTTCGGGCTGGACTGTTCCAAGTGGGTGCAGGGTCAAGGCTGATTTGCATACGGCTGGGTCCAAGAATGGCATGGTGAGCAAAAAAACAATGGATTTAGGCCCAGATCTCTGTACTGGGGAGAATGCATGACATTGTTCTGCATTCTGTCCATCAGTTGTTCTTTTTGCATTTGTCCCCCGATTGGGATGGGTATGCCCAGACGTGGGTCCCGTGCTCCCCATGCCACTGAAGTCAAGCTATCCTGGCTGATGAGGGGTGAAACCCCGAAACCGGTCCCAGGATGCTTATACTCGTTTCCAGTCCAGGGAGGACCTGGCCAGGCAGTTCAGGCTGGACTGTTCCCAGTGGGTGCAGGGTCAAGGCTGATTTGCATATGGCTGGGTCCAAACTGGAATGGTATGGGGAGCAAAAAAACGATGGATTTAGGCCCAGATCTCTGTACTGGGGAGAATGTATGACATTGTTCTGCATTCTGTCAATCAGTTGTTCTTTTTGCATTTAAGGATGAGTTCAACCTGAATACGTTCATGGATGATATCATGCTATCCCTGACCGACCCACTGATGTAGACTACTACTGTCTTGAAAGAACTGGAGATACACACAGCCATACCTTGCTTTAAAACCAATCTATCAAAATCTGACCAACAACTATTGAACCCTCCACCTCTGCAAAAAAGACGATTTGCACAAATGAATACCAGCCTGTTGGGATGCTAAAGCAGTTACTTACTGAGGCATTTAAATAGCCTCTTATAAGCCTCATAGCTTAGCAAATGTTGGCAAGAGGTCAGACACTAAAAGAGCTGGAGGTAGTTATACCAGGCTACATTTCCATGGTGAACTCTTATATGGGTTGCAGAGAGAGCCATGGTACACATTGGACTATACCATAGAGTTACATGCCATCCCCACCATGTGGGCAAAAGCGACAGAGCTAGCCCTAAGGACTAGTTGGACCACTTTTGGGAAATGTTAGCCATGGAGAAAATCACAAGAGTTTTAGAGCATAAACTTATGTTATATGCGTACAACTGAGCACCTTTTCTGACAGTTCTGTCAAAAGAATTTAGGCAGTGTGACTGCCAATGCTACCAAATGATGGTGCATTTAATCCTGGTAGCCCTTAATAAAGTAGGCACCATAGGCAAGACAAAAGAAAGAAGCAGCTTGGAAAGTATCGTTGTCCTCCTGCAAGGGCCCTAAAAGGATGGAAGGGAGTATTTTAACCCTGGCAAATAACAGTTGTGCTCGCAATAGGTGTGGGCTGAGCGAGTAGGGTGTTTAAAGGGGGCTGAGATGTTGGGGTTTCTAAGAAGGCTGTGGCTTTGAGCGCATTGCTCCCTCACTGACCTGAAAGCTGTAGTCAAAGGTAAGAGTGATACTAAAAAAAAGCATGTGAATGACTTGGGCCCCTATCGTTTCTGACCTTCTTAAGAATTCTGGGCAGGAGTGGTATTGGTGGGATGGCATACAGGAGGACTGAGCTTCACTCAAAATACAAAGCTGCCTTGGAAACTTTAGCACGTAAAACTCATGGCATTGTGCATTCTTGATGGTGGCGAAGAGGTCTAACCAAGGCTCTCCCAATTCTTGGATGAGACCTTGCACCACCTCTGGATGGAGGTGTCATGGTCATCCAATGGAGGCTGTGGGTGAAGGGGTTAGTCGCGTCCCCTCGAAGGGGTTCCCTACCATGTTTGTACGATGTAATGACTGGTGAGAGGGTGGCGCCGCCTCCATTAGGCACTTGGCGCCTGTCTGGGTACTACAATTCCCAGAATCCATCGGGACCCAAGGCTGGACGGAAGACCCGGCATAGTCCGGGTATTGATGTACTATAAAGCCCCACCCCTTCCTGGGGTCGGGGTTTGACAATCTTCGTTTCCTGTCAGTGGATTTCGACGGCTGCTGGTCTGCTCTCCAGATGCCTAGGAGGCTGTCTGCGTTTCTCCACGTCAGATTCCCGATTAATTCCCGGGTGAGCCAGCCACATCGGAGTTCTACCCCTGCAGGGATGACTACAGGTATGGTATGCCTGAAAGCGGGAGCAACGCGCAGGAGTGCTCCTCACGCTACCATGACTCTTGTTGACTGAAGGTATTGTTTTGCTCTACGATGGGAGGAACGCGCAGGTACGCTCCTCACACTCCTAGACTGTTTCTTGATGCCCTGCACCGTTGTGCAGTAGATCAATGTGATCCTGAACAGCGTGTGATTCCTGGCAAAGATCGCTGTGAGGTTTAACAGCGAGTGATGTCTAGCAAATGTACTTGTGGCAACTAGCTGCATGAGAGCTCTGCCACTGCTCTCTCCTCCTCAGGAACTGGTATCCTTTTTTGGACATTTGGCTATATTTGGGGAATCACTCGTTTCTGGAGGTTACCACTGAGCCAGATTGTGGCTTTAGCTTTGTGTATTCTTTGTACCTACGTTCTCAGAGACAAACCCCCATACCTGATCCACAAGGGGTCCTCTCTCTTGTCTACGGATTATCTTTACGTTTAGAGTATTGCTGCATAAGTGATTATGAGTATGTGTAGCTATGTTATACTCCCCAGTTAACTGTTGTGTATGCTATACCCTGTACTCTCCTCTCTTCTGTACACAGCGCTTTCCTGTGGGGTGGCTTCTGATGATGTACTGAGCTTATTGGCCAGGAATAGGTGTAAGAAGACACCACCTCAAGCAGCATTTTGTGTTGTTTTATCCACTTTCCTTTTCCCTGGAGTGTTCCCTCTCAGAGCAGTGTGATAAGTACTCTGTGGGAGGTTGCGCTCAGAGGAAGAGGGGGGCCTGCTTCGAATCATCGTCCCCGCTGGATGGCTTCCAAAGGTTAGTGGCACCTTGCTGTTTGGCATTTTGACAGATTGTCAAGCCCAAGATTGTTGCCCAGCCTGGACGATGGACACTAACACGGTATTGTTGTCTCTCCTGGAGAGCATCACGTCTCGTCAGATTGAGGTACATACCTCCCGATCAGAGAACCAAGAGTGGAGGAAAGAGATGGGTACTCTACGGAGGGAAGTAGCAGGCCTCTCCAGAAAGGGCAAACCCTAAAGCACAGGGACAGGGTCGTACATAAAGGGGTGGACCCTGCCTCTTCCTGTATATGACACACCCACTCCTGTAGAGAGTAGAACGCAGGGAACAGAGTTATTCCTAATGTCCGATATGGGGGGGAATGCAGCCAGCTGGACTATTCCACTGATCGAGCGAGATGACCCCATCTTGTACAGTTTTCTGAACTTTTGGTTTGAGATGAGGAAACTGTTCGACCGCAAATTACATGTCATGACATTGAATCGGGAACTAATAACCCTCAGACAGGAATCCCAAGACTTGCTGACATGTATAACAACGTTTGATCGACTCCTGGTGGAGACCGATTGGTCCCTCGAAAAACGCACCGCGCTGTTCTACCAAGGATTGCGAAGGGAATTAAAGGATGTATTATCTCAGGTGGTTCAGCTGCCCCAGTCATGCGATGAGCTCATTGATCTCACAGTTCAACTGGATCATAGGATACAGGAAAGGAAACTGGACAAGAACCGTGGTGAAAACCGTTATTACCTTCCAAAGCCCAAGCCCGTCTCCGAGGAACATGTAAGAGCGCCAGAAGCATCCAAACCTATGCAAATCAATAGCATCCGAGGACCCCTCACTGTCGAAGAAAAGGAAAAGAGACGAAAACAGGAGTTGTGCGTTTATTGTGGGAAAAGTGGGCACTTCATCAAGGAATGTCGAGCTTGGAACCGATTCCAGGAAAGACAATCCCCCAGAGGATGCAAGCAGTGGTACATCAGCAATCGGAGAGAAAAGAGGTGACCAAAAACTAAAGAGCCCGAGTCAGATCGAGGTCCCTTACTCGGGTATCCAAAAGGAAGCAATCTCTTCAGTGTTAGACAACACCATACAGTCTTCTGTAGCACACCTTAACGTGTATATTACATTATGGTTTACAGAGGAAACACCATTACAGATGTCTGCCTTGCTGGATTCTGGAGCAACCGGAAACTTCGTGGACCAGGCAAATGCTCATAAGATCGGTGTTCCTTGTGAGAAAAAGGATTCTCCTGAACCGGAAAAAGCCATGGACGGGACGGCTTTGATTTCAGGACCAGTGAGGTATCATACCATACCCTTGGTGATGCAGTTTGGGGTAGACCATTACGAGATCATTCAATTTGATCTAATCGATGCCCCTCAGTTCTGCCTTATATTGGGGATGCCATGGTTGACTCTTCATGACCTAGTCGTTCGTTGGGCAAAACATACCGTCGTTTGGCGGGCGGGTGTGAGGAAACCCAGTACTGCTGCTCCACCACGTTACCCATGATATATGAGGACTACAAGACTGTGTTCAACAAAAAGAACACGACTCAGTTGCCGCCGTATCCAACGTACGACTGTCGCATCGATTTGACACCTGGAGCTGCCATCCTGTGTAGTCGGTTTTATGCCCTTACCGAACCAGAGACATAGCATCTGAAGGGTTACTTGGAAGAAAAGCTAGCGTACGGCTTCATCAGGCATTCCTTGGCACAAGCCTCTTTCCCTCTCTTCTTTATCCCCAAGAAGGAGGGGGATCTGAGGCCCTGTATTGACTACAGAGCCATCAACAGGGTTACCATAAACAACCGCTACCACCTTACCCCTCATTCCGGTGCTACTGGACCAACTCAGGAGGCTAGACTCTTCACTAAATTGGATCTGCGGGAAGCCTATCGTTTAGAGAGAGTGAAGAAAGGCGATGAATGGAAAACGGCCTTTCGGACAAAGTTTGGTTTATATGAATACCAAGTAATGGCCTTTGGACTGTGCAACGTGCCTGCCGCTTTTCAGTATTTTATGGACAAGGTGTTACGTGGTTATCTGGAGAAGTTCTGCATCACCTATATCGATATCCTCAGCTATTCATCGAACCCACAAGAATATGTTACACACGTGAAAGTAGTACTGGACAGGCTCTGACAACATGCCTTGCATGCCAAGTTGGAGAAATGTCTATTCCATGCCAAAGGTCAACTTCCTAGGCTACGTTATAAACGCAAAAGGGTTACAGATGAACAGCGGAAAGGTTGAAGCAATCAATCAGTGGAAGGCTCCACACAATGTTAAGTAAGTACAAAGCTTCCTGGGATTTGCCAACTTCTACCGCCGTTTTATCAAGGACTTCTCCAAGCTTATACATCCCATAACCAGCTTGTAGAGAAAATATACTCTCTTCGTGTGGACTAACAAAGCAGACCAGTCCTTTCGAGCCCTGAAAGACCGGTTCACTCATGCACCCATCCTACGACACCCTGATGCACAATTACCATTTGTGGTTGAAACAGACGCTTCACAACATGCTTTATGGAGAGTGTTGTCACAGCGGCATCCGGACACTGGTCAACTGGATCCGATGGCTTACTTCTCCAAAAAGCTCACTCCCTGTGAAGTGAATTACAACATCACGGACAAGGAACTGTTAGCCATAAAGAGAGCTTGCGAAGAGTGGAGACATTACTTGTTGGGTGCGCACCACACCGTGGAGATTTATACGGACCACCGCAATTTGTTGTTTTTGAAGACTGCCAGAGCATTGATGTCACGTCAATCGAGATGGTCGCTCCTTTTCTCCGATTATGATTTCATCGTCAAGTATCGCCCTGGTCCACAAAATGGAAAAGCAGATGCTCTCTCCCATACTGAAGAACCCAAGGAAAGCCTTCAGGAAGCCGTATCCAAGCCACCCTCTATATGCACCAAGGCTGCGTTCCCAAGCACAAAGACATAGCGTGGATTACGTCTTAAAACTTCTTAGAGGATCTGAAAGTGTCTTTGGCCGACGCAATGGGCAACCTTAGATTAGTGGAACATCTGAATATTCTGAAGCCATTATTTGTGTTTCGGAGAGGAAAAAACCTGAGAAATTATCTGGTGAAAGCTACCCGCCCTGCATCGAGTCAAGGAGATTTACGAGGAATGCTAGGTTTACCAGCACTCGTTGGACATTTTCGATGCAATGGGTGTGGAGCGTGCCCGCAAACTAAAGACTCCAAGTCTGTCGAGATAAACAAAGTGGTACACTTACAGTTGAGCTTTTCTAACTGTAACACAAAAAACGTAGTTTACTCTGCCACGTGCCCATGTGGGAAAACATACATTGGGCAGACGACCCAAGCAATCAAGATGAGGATCTTGCAGCACAAATCCCGTATACGCTGCGGGACCATAGGGGCCCCTATGGTCCAACACTTTATCAAAATGAACCATAGAGAAGACGCATTATACTGGACAGTATTAGCAGTGGTAAAAGGACCTAACAAAATGACACTGCAAAGTAACCTGAACCGCCTCGAGGCACGTATGATAGAACGATATCACACAGCCACTCAGGGGTTGAACGATCGAGATGAGATCTGGGCTTTGATTTGAGTATGATGTATGATAGAACAAATGATACAGAAGGGAGACTAAAGATTGGTAAACTGTATTAGGATTCTGCGTTCCTCTAGAATTAATAGGATTGCATTGTTGTACATTATGTATTTATTTATGTAAAATGTGTATAGTATGGTTATTTAATGAGTAATGGTATTGCTTGACCACTGTTGCTCCCCTTGTTGGTGGTTCTGGTGGTTGGTGTTGCCCGTTTTGTCCGGTTTATTGTTATGGTCTCATTAATGGGGACACTTCCCTGCTCTTGTTTTCCTCCCTTAACATAGTGCCTCCACCTTTTCTTTAACTTTGCCCTTCCAGATTCAGCCTATACCGATAGGGTTGACCTGATAGAGATTAATTCTCTTTACTGTGGTAAGATGGCCACCCCTTTTCTCTCCCCGGTTGTCTATATTATGTGAGAGTAGTCCTCTCTATCTCTACGCGTCTCTATGATCCTCGCGCGTATAGATAGCTGTACCTCGTAGGAAGCCCCGAGCGATGGCTGGCGTTTGCGGCAGTTCCGAGATTTAAGCAGGACTCTTGAGAATTTAAAAGTAAGTACACCGATTGGGATGGGAGTGTTGTTGCGAATGCCACTCACGAGGCAAGACCGTAGTACAGATAGACTACGTGAATGGAGGGGAGAATCACAGTTAGGATGAGAGATAGATTAAGCTTTACTTTGCTTTTTAGATTTTGGATTCAGTCAGACGGGGCAGTAAGGAGAGCTTTCCCGACACAGGGGTGTGTCTTAAAGTACAAGCCCGTTTATCAGGCTAGTAAGGTAAGCGATGGCGCGCGCCGTAATTTGATGCCCCGGCTCAATTATGGCGGAACTGTGAGCTTTGTCTGGGGTTCATTTTTGTGAAGGTGCTTATTTACATTCCTCTCAGGTGCCCGGATTATTGAACCGAGGATACTTGAATTGGGCCACTACTTTCATTCGTGTGGCAGGAGGACTACATACGAAAGTTTAAGTATATGGGCTCCGGATTGGAGACGTGATTGATTTCTATGGGCTAAGTAGGACACTAGAGCATGGCTTAGGCGTGCACTTATATTGTTCCATCAGGATTACGCATCATAGTTGTGGCCATTTACGTGCACTCTAGTAACGAGCTGGCTTCACACCCCTAACCCCCGGTGGGTGTTAGAATTCAGAGCACTTCACTGGATTTTTCTCTAGTGGGCAGTAGATCTCTAGACTGCTTCTTTTCCTTGGGCACTTTTGGTCACTAGTTGTTGTCACTTTTGGTGAGTGGACTGTGGAGATTGTGATTCACTAGTGATTGTGCGGGCACTATCATCACCGGCCACCAGCTCGGGAGGCATGGAGGGTTACAGTAATACCATTGGTTTATTTATTTATTTTGATCATTGTATATATTTCTTGTAGTGTGGGCACAGTCATGTATTAACCCTGTCCTGAGGAGGCCAAGGAAAGATTGAGGCCGAAACGCAATTGCGTAGGACTACCTCCTAGTGGTCCGTCCTGAATCAGTGGGAGGACACTAGTGGAATGTATTTGTGGGGTTAGCGTATGTGTACTAGGTGTAGTGTGTTAGGTTTTTTCCCTCTAATCTCAGCGCTAATTTTTGTACATATGTTCTGTGTTTTCCTCCTGATTAGATATCATTATTTATGTAGATTGCTAAAAATGTTTTGATATACTTCAGTTAGATTGATAAACTAAAGAGAGAGTAATTAAATGTGCTCTTTTCTAAAATAAAGTGTGTATTAATTCCTTTATACCATTATATTTCTGTATATAATTACGACGCAATGGGCAGGGCTGGATACAAGAAGACCCCAAACACTGAGTGGAAAAGGCAACTACAAGTATTGGCCTGGGCCCAAGACTATGTGTTAGGTGGACACTTTGGAGAGTACAAAACCATAGCATGTATAGAACGTTACTTCTGGTGGCCAACGCTATGTAAGGATGCCAAGGAGTACCCAAGAACTGCGCCATCTGTGCGCAAGGAAAGGCCAGTCATTCGAAACCCGCAGGACTGTTACGTCCGCTGCCTGTTCCTCCCCGTCCGTGGCATACTGTGTCAATGGATTTCATCGTGGAAATGCCACCCAGAGAAAGATATATCCCCATTCTGGTTGTGATAGACCACCTTACTAAGATGGGACACTTTATCCCCTTGAAATGCCTGCCCACCTCCTCAGAACTGGCTTTCATCTTTCTTCAGCACATAGTGCGGGCTCATGGAATACCCTGTGTTCTCATCACAGACAGAGGAACTCAGTTTACCTCTCGCTTTTGGAGAGCGCTTTGTGACACCATGAAGGTGGAGGCCAGGTTGTCCACCAGTTACCATCCCCAGACCGATGGGAAGACAGAACGCCCTAACCAGACACTGGAACAATACTTACATTATTTTACTGTACAAAACGCCATGGAGTGGTACACGTTACTCTGGATGGCTGAGTTTGCCTACAATAACGCAGAACATACCACGTTGGATTGCTCTACTTTCTTTCGTGTTTATGGGCATCATCCTAACATGCTCCCTTTTGAATGGACAATAGTTTCTAATCACCATTCCATACATGAACACCATGCACATCTTAGAGCAGTGTTAATTGATGCTAGAAACCAGTTGGCTACAGCACAAGATGCCTACAAGCACTTCGCCGATAAGAAGCGGGCCGCGGAACCCGCTTATCAAGTGGGTGATAAGGTATGGTTGGCCACCAAAAACCTTCACCTCAAAGGGGTGGATAAGCCGAAACCAAAATATGTGGGCCCCTACAGTATAGAGAGGCTGGTTAACCCCGTGGCTATGAAATTGTCCTTGCCCCATTCCTGGCACGTACATCCAGTTTTTCATGTATCCTTACTCCGTCCTTGTCCCATTGACACTAGATTGCAGGTGAGGCCTCTTCCTATCGCGTTAGATGGTCATGACGAATATGAAGTCTGGGACATTCTGGATTATAGGTTAGTGCGGGGGAGGGTGCAGTATTTAGGGGACTGGTGTCAAGGATAGAACTTGGGAGCCCGTTCGCAATCTCCACTGTCCCCTGCTGTTGGAACGTTTTCATACCCTGCATCCTGGGAAGCCTGGGCATCGGCCGAGTCGTCGGTCCTTGAGAGGGGGTACTGTCATGGTCATTCAACGGAGGCTGGGGGTGAAGGTGTTAGTCGCGCCTCCTTGGAGGGCTTCCCTCCCATGTTTGTACGATGTAATGACTGGTGAGAGGGTGGCGCTCCCTTCATTAGACACTTGGCACCTGCATGGGTACTACAAGCCCCGGAATCCATTGGGACCCAAGGCTGGACGGAAGACCCGGCACAGCGTGGGTATTGATGTACTATAAAGCCCCTCCCCTTCCTGGGGTCAGGGCTTGACAATCTTTTAGTTTCCTGTCAGCGGATTTCGTCGGCTGCTGGTCTGCTCTCCTGCTGCCTAGGAGGCTGTCTGCGTTTCTCCACATCAGACTCCGATTCATTTCTGGGTGAGCCATCCGCACCGGCGTTCACCGGAGTTTTCTCCCTGCAGGGGTGACCACAGGTATCGTATCCCTAAAAGCGGGAGCGACTGTATTGTTTTGCTCTATGACGGGAAGTAAGCGCAGGTACGCTCCTCCCGCTACCTAGACTGTTTCTTGACGCCCTGCAACGTTGTGCAGTAGATCGCTGCGATCCTGAACAGCGTGTGATTCCTGGCAACGATAGCTGTGAGGTTTAACAACGTGTGATGTCTGGCAAATGTAATTGTGGAACTGGTATCCTTTTTTAGACATTTGGCTATATTTGGGGAATCACTCGTTTATGGAAGTTTCCACTGACCCATATTGTGGCTTTAGCTTTGTGTATTCTTTGTACCTACGTTCTCAGAGACTAACCCCCATACCTGATCCACAAGGGGCCCTGTCTCTTGTCTACGGATTATCTTTCCCTTTAAATGGAGTATTGATGCATAAGTGATCGTGAGTATGTGTAGCTATGTTATACCCCCCAGTTAATTGTTGTGTATGCTATACCCTGTACTGCATCTCACATATCTCTCTTCTCTTCTGTACACAGCGCTTTCCTGTGGGGTGGCTTCTGAAGATGTACTGAGCTTATTGGCCAGGAATAGGTGTAAGAAGACATCACCTTGAGCAGAATTGTCTGTTGTTTTATCTACTTCCCTTTTACCCGGAGTGTTTCCTCTCAGAGCATTGTGATAAGTACTCTGTGGGAGGTTGCGCTCAGGGGGGCCTGCTTCAAACCATCGTCCCCACTGGATGGCTTCCAAAGGTTAGTGGCACCTTGTTGTTTGGCACTCTGACAGGAGGCGCCCTTCTTGATCCGCTAGGCATTGACGGCTAAGTTCGTCCAACCTAATTTTCAGAGAGCCCGCCAGGTGTTGAACCACCAGGGATATGCCCTGACGTTCCAGCCATGTCTAGAGGCGCAGCGCCCCTTGACAAAGGGTCCACGACATCAACCGACCCGGTTTGTTGACCTTCAGTGCCAGCCAGATCACTCGGAGCACCAACAGGCTGATATGTAGTGCGGATTCCGCCAGAGACCAGAGTTCTCTAATATTCACATCTCCCAGATGGTTGCCCCAGCCCACAAGTGACTCATCTGTCACTACAGTCAGCTCTACTTGGGGAAGGGAGAGGGTTCAGCCACTGACCCAATAGCGGTTAGCTAGCCACCACTGCAGGTCTTTTTTTAGTTCCCTCCAAGATCTGGATCATGTTGGAGAGATTCCTTTGATGCTGTGCCAACTGGAGCTTCAGGTCCCACTGCAGAACCTTCATATGCCAATGAGCATGTATCACAAGAAGGATGCAGGATGCCATGAGGCTCAACAGCTTCAGAGTCCGTCTCACCAAAATAAAGGATAGAGGCCGAAACACTGGTATCATAGCCTGAATATCCTGGACTCACTGCCTGAGAGGATAGGCCCGAAACAACACTGTGTCCAGAACAGCTTCAATGAATACGAGCGTCTGAGTAGAAATCAGGTGTGACTTTGGCACGTTCATAGTGGACCCCGGCGAAAGCAGAAGGTTCACCATAGTCTGAAGGTGGGGCAAACCTGCCTTCAACAGCAATTCACTGAGGTAAAGCAAGATTGGAATCCCTGACCTCAACAGATGAGCTGCAACCAACATCATCACTTCTGTGAGTACCCGCTCTTGGCCAAATGTGAACTGCAGGTAACGCCTGTGGGCAGGCAGGATGTGGCTGTAAAAATAAGGATCCAGTGAGTACAGCAATACGATCCAGTTTCCTGGGTGCAGGGCAGACAGGACTTACGCAAGCATAAGCATTTTGAAGTTCTCCTTTTCCAGGAGGATATTGAGATGGTGCAGGTCTAGCATAGGACGAAGGCCTCCATCTGTCTTGGGCACCAGAATGCAGCGGGAATAGCAACCACGACCTACTTCTGATGCCAGTACCTTCTCTATAGCTCTCTTGCCAAGAGAGCTAACATCTCCTGACGGAGTAAGGAGAGATAGTCCTTCGTCAACTTGTCATAAGTAGGTGGTATGAGTAGAGAGTGGTCACAAAGGGGAGAGAGTAGCCCCTTTGAACGAGCTCCAAACCCAAAGGTAAGATGTTATTGACCTCCAGTGTCGCAGGTGATGTCCGTGATGGTCTGAGGGCATGCTAAAGGGGTTTAGCGGCTGCGGGTGGGGGGGTGGACTGACTACTACTGGCTTGCCTGTCCCACGTCTGTGGTAACCGCATCCTCTGCCACGAAAGGATTGTGCGGTTTGCTGGCCGTAGTGTTTAGGTGCGTAAAGGCTCGGTGGATGCCCCTCCTGTGGCCATGAAAGGGGTGAATGGTGCACTGAGCGTGGAAAGGGGCCATTAAAAAGCCCAAGGATCTGGCCGTAGCCCTACTGTCATTGCAGCGCTCCAGCATTACGTCTGCATTATTCCGTAGAAGTAGCATCAAAGGGAATGTCCATGAGAGAAGCCTGGACATCCACTGAAAAGCCAGTGGTTCTTAGCCAGGTGTAGCGTCTCAATGCCACAGACAATAAAATCTCTCTACACAGTGAGTTGGACATGTCCAGTACACATAGTACGGTGAACTGTGCAGCCTCTCTGCCATCTGCAATTGCCTGTGACAGTATGGCTCGAGCCTCCTCGAGACCATTGGCAGCACTTGCGCAACCAACTCCTATATTGTGTGGGTATATTGGCCCAACAGGCATTCAGTGTTCACCGATCGCAAAGCGTTAATAGAAGTTAAACTTTCTTACCAAAGGTGTCCAGCCTCTTGGATACCCTGACCAGGGTTAACTCAGGATGAGAAGGCCTAAACTACCAGGCTCACCAGGGTGGGGTGCTGGATGAGGAAATTGGAATCCCCAGGAACAGGTTGATGGCAGTGGGCAATGGTCCTATTCCAAGGAGCTTCTGTGCATGGCTCTGTAAGTGCTTCATTAAAAGGGAGTAAGGGTTTGAATGGGGGTAACTCCTGGCTGAAGAACTACTGTCAAGACATTCGTCTTGACTGCAACCGAGGGTAAGTTAAGGTCCAAGATCTCTGCCGGCCTCCTCACCACCATGGCAAATGAGGCACCCGCCTCCGTAGCCACGGTAGGAAGAGAGACAAAGCTAGTATCTGGTGAGGTGTCCAAACCACTGGCATCTGTCGATTCCTCATACTAGTTGTCCTCAACGTCTTCTACAACGTACTGGTAACTAGAAGGGTCTCCAGACCCCTCCCATATGCTCCCAAATTAAGGCCTATCAAAAGAGTAAGGCACTGGCTCTAACATGAGGGGTCCGTCTCCCTCCCACCCGTCAGCACCGGTGTCAGATAATGCCCATCTATCTCTGTGTCGGCGCCGGTAAGCGTTGGCACTGGAGGAGGTGCCTGGTAAGGTCGCGGTGGCTTGACCAGCGCGGTTCCAGATCCAAGGGGCCCCACTGGCACCGGTTGCAAACCTACCAGCATAAGGCCAGTAGGGACCACTCTTTTGTGGTAAACACCACTCTTAAACTCACATGGCCCGATGGCTTTCCAGCAGGGATGGCCACCCAAATATGAGGTGCATGGCCTCATGGAATTCTTGTAAATTGGGTTGCTCTGGCTGCCGGGAAACTCTGGAAGGTGCAGAGATAGCGCAGGCTCGACCACAGAGCTAGGTCGTGAATGCATACGCTCACTTGTATCGTCAGATGACTTCATCAGATATGGTGAAGTCTAAGATCTCTTTGACTTCTTGCTCTTCTTACCAGATTTCCCTCGACGACCTCGACTGAGATGACGAGAGCCTGTAGTGGCTCCACGAACAATCTTGCGACCTTCTACTAGACTGAGATTTTGAGCGTTGCGGCGTCGCACAGCTCCTTCAAGATCTTGGGATGCATGGCATGGGTAGTCGACACAGGTCTCTGCATTTTGGTTGCGCTCCAAGCACCAATGGCATACCAAATGCGGGTCTGTCCCCGACATCTGTCGATGACAGGCACCACACGGTTTGAAACCAGTCTTCCTAGTGGACATCCTGACGCACCAGGAGACAAGATCTCAACAAAAGGTCGAAAAAGGGTCCGGCAAAAAAGACTGGGGGAAGCTCTTTCCGGATCCGTGCTCACTGGTGTGGAAAGAAAAGAACTGACATCAGCGCACTGCTGTGGGCCCTATATAGGGACAATGCCGACGATGCCACTCGAAGCTGAACTATGCCACCGACTGGTGTACAGGGGTACTGCTCACGAAAAATATACAGATCCAGCCTGACGCCTGGAGATTATGCTAAGGTAAGGAATCTTGAAGTCTATCAGATTGGGTTTCAAGCACAGTGTTAAGAAAAGAGTTCTGATCTAGCTCCTAATGACTGAGCACCTCACTTAGAAGCTAGAACCTGGTATCACCCTACTGGTTTATGTAAAGGTTTGTCACCTTGGCACGAATGCATCCGAGCACAGCTTGTTCATGAAGAAGAGAAGTGAGGGCAAGTAGAATATGATGAATGGATGTCAACCATCTCCAATTTTGGATGGACGCTCCTCTACCGGTTCTATAAATCCTTCTCTGATTGAAACCAGGGATGTTCAAAACTCAAACCGACTGATTTGTATGCCTAGCACCTTTGGAGATGGATAAGCCATGGATCCACATTCCTGTAGATTTACTGAGCCAGGGCACCAAACCAAGCCCCTGTTTGAAATTGTAAATAGAGCCTTGTATGATAAGGGAGAGATTAATAGGTCACAAACCAAATGTTTCAGATGTAGGTGAGTCTATTGAACAGCTACAATCATTCTCTGGTGACTGTCAACCATTGTACCAGGAAAGCAGAATGGCTGGGCCTTGGCCAGCTAATAAAACCTTTAGGAAGAAATGTAGTAGTAGGAAACTGGGTGTCTGCAGTACACCCCACTTTTTGCATGGTTTTTGATGAAACCTCGACTGGACTTTGACAGAAGCTCTTTCCCTAAACTGTACCTTTTCATTCCCAAAAGGCACAATTTCAGTACCCCTTGTAAGTCCCTAGTAAAATGGTACCCCCTGGTATCTAGGGCACTGGCACTGAAGAGGGACCCCAAGGGTAGGAGCCCGAATTGTGGCACCCAAGAGTCCCTCACCAAGGTCATGCACCCTGCCACTGCATGCCTTGGTGCAGACAAAACTAAAGAGTCTACATGGCACCCATCCCTGGGTGCCATTCCCACAAACACTGCATGGGGTATAGATAAGACACTTCTCTGGCTGGCCTTATAGCCCTAAGGAAGGGTTCATTATATCCCCATTATATCCCCTGTGAGCACGTAACTGCATGAGCGGATATGCCCCTACAATATCCATATCGATTCTTTAACATTATTAGTGAACAGGGAAGTCTTGAAGAGTATATAGGATGGACACTCGACCTTCTGATTTCTAAAAGGGTAACCACAATAACAACAGTATTGCATTGCTTTTCCACTGTATTGAGTGTAATTGCGCATAACTCAGATTATTGCATTCTCTTGTCATTTATCATATTGTAACAAGTATTTACCTTATACTGAAGATCTTGGTCTAAATATATATAAAAAGAAGTAAACTTTTTCTAATTTGGTTTTGACTTCATTCCTTGAGTTTGTGTAATCATTTATTGCCTTGGTGTGTTCAACAAATGCTAAGCACTACCTACGGATAAGCCTAACTGCTTGCCCACACTACCATAAAATAGCGCATTAACATGATCTACTGTTGCCTCTGTAAACCAATAAGGGTCTCTTTGATGTGGGTTTCCTACAGCAGTCCTCGGGTTTGTCCAGAAATGAGACCACCATGAAATTCAAGTCTTGTGCTGGAGTTTGGTGCAATATTTTTCGGGTGACCAGGAAGGGTAAGTCCTAATTCCACAAAAATGGTTGGACTTTACCTCTGACTTAATAAAGGAAGGATCAGCGAGTAAGAACTGGTCATTCATAGTTACCACAATACAATGTCTTAGTAACGCTTTGCGTGTCTAATGAGTGCCAACGGAAGGTCTGCAAACCAAAAGCTGAGTTTGTGGTACCGGAACTACCAAATCTGAGCCAGGTGAATAGAAAGGTGCAAGCATGTGTACTGCAGGTTCAGGGATGCAAAGCTATCTCCTAAATGTACCAATAGAATGACAGACTGCAAACTCACCAACTCGAAAGATCGATTTAGGAACAATTTAATAAAAATATTTATCACTTTCAGGTTAATTACTGCTCGAAAAGATCCTATGACTATTTCTTCATCAGGTGCAGAATGAAATATGGCAATTTCCCTTATTCCTTCTCTAACAAAGCTACTACATCAAGTAGGGAGCATTTCCTGAACAGACAGATGTGATTTGAAGTTTTGATTCAACCAAGTTCTGAAGCTAAGACTAGACATCTACGTAGTAGTTGCACCACAGAGCAAAGGAGGACTGGCAGGCTCTTATAAGGATATAATGAGGCACCGGTCTCCGCTCATGTTAGTTATTCAGGTGCAGGGGATATGTAGTCAGAATGTCTCTTGGAAAACCCCCATCCTACCTTGAAATGGATGCCTGAAATTCTTGGTTGCAGAAGAAAACCAAAGAAAAATACAGGAAACAAAATATCTTACTTTGAGTGCAAGAAGCATTTTTCCATCTCATTTAGACTTCTTCAGCAAGTTATCATATTTGCTTTCTTCTGCACCATCATAGCAATTTCCTCTGAAGACTGTTCGCATTACATGATTTCAAGCATTCAGACTACATGATGGAATGGCAGATAGGCCAAGTGAAAGTACTGATATGTAGTATCAACTTCCTGATTGATCAGTGGTTAGAGCATCTGTGGGGATTTGACTGGAACCAGGAAGAACATTCTAGAAGCAATCCCTGCATGATATGATTCCTATCACGGGAGCGGCAGAATCAAAAGGTCAGCCTGCACCTTGGAACACTCTGGATTAATGGCAGACACTGCATACTGGCAGCCGTCTTGTTAAAGTGGCTTGCTGGTGTGGCTATCCAAGTTGTTTCGATACTCTTGCAAACATTCATGAGGGCATACCAACAGAAATCTTGCTTCAAGAGACCCCTTCTAAATAAAAAGCAGTGAGATATGCACCAGCTCTCACACTCCTGCTTCAACAGCGGCCTTATGTAAGACAGAGGCTACTGGGTATATAGCATGTTGATTGAGGTTGTTTCCCACTGATGTCCTGGGGCTCATCATACTATGATTTGATAAACTGGGTAAAGTACAACCATTTCAGCACTAGACTCTCAAGGTAGGCAAGCAGCCCAACACTTCTCACAAAGAAGTGATGGGGGAGCAGGGCAAGAGCTCTGAGCTCAACAGTCAACTAACAGACACAATAATGTAATGACCACAACAGTGGTTGTCTTTCTTTAAAAACAAGTTCTTTAATTACACAATAAAACTAAATATTATACAATGCAATTAGGTCAGCCAATACAGGGTTGTATTACTTGTTGGGCTCACAGTGCTCTACACCCTCCTGTATTCTCTCCCCATCCAAGTGATCATACTAGTTACAGCCCTCCTGCCGCCTTGAGCTCACCCCACACAATTTAGATGCACAAATGAGTTTCCACCACCAGTTTAAATTGGGCAGAAAGTATCGAATCCTCAAGCTCTACTTCCTCAAAGCACGTCTTTTAAAAACAAAAATCTTTTCATTAAGTATTTCACTTACAACATATAGGTCATCAATACAAGACAGTACCACCTCTGTAAAAGTAGTAATACAAACCAATAATGCATAGCATATTACAACCACAATGTTTAATTACATATGGTTTCGTTAATTTTAAATCCATTTATTGTCTGCATCCAGGGAGTGTCACTATGCTGTGTCGAGTACTATGTGGGCTTGCCAATGCTGCCAAATTTTAGTCCATTTGTTTGGGCTCAAAGAACGCCTTAGTACTTTGATCCAGTTGCCATTTAAGACTCATGGTACCTGTACAGTAGGGGTACTCACAAACTTTCTCTTGGGGGCCAAATTTACAGTGTGGTTTGTGGCCGAGGGCTGCACCTTGGGGGCGGGGTCATTGGGGGAGGGGGCGGGGCTAGAGCAACAAAAAAAAACTGTGACCATGAGGTGGAACACAGGTCCCTGCAGCGGACGCCTTCGTCCACTGAGCCACCGGACCCGGCATACACATATCTCTCTCTCTCCCTCTCTCTATCTCCCTCCCTCCCTCCCTCCTCCGTCTCCCTCCCTCCTCCGTCTCCCTCCGTCCTCCGTCTCCCTCCCTCTCCCTCCGTCCGTCTCCCTCCCTCTCCCTCTGTCTCTCTCCCTCCCTCTCTCCGTCTCCCTCTGTCTCCTCCTCTGTCTCCCCCCTCTGTCTCCCTCCCTCCCTCTCCCCCTCTCTATCTCCCTCCCTCCCTCTGTCTCCCCCTCTCTGTCTCCCTCCCTCTCTCTCTCCCTCTCTCCCTCCCTCTCTCTCCATCTCTAACTCCCTCTCGCCCTCCCTCTCTCTCCGTCTCTCCCCCTCTCTCCCTCTCCGTCTCCCTCCCTCTCCGTCTCCCTCCCCCTCCCTCCCCCTCCCTCTCCCCGTCTCCCTCCCTCTCAGTCTCCCTCCCTCTCAGTCTCCCTCCCTCTCTGTCTCCCTCCCTCTCTGTCTCCCTCCCTCTCTGTCTCCCTCCCTCTCTGTCTCCCTCCCTCTCTGTCTCCCTCCCTCTCTGTCTCCCTCCCTCTCTGTCTCCCTCCCTCTCTGTCTCCCTCCCTCTCCGTCTCCCTCCCTCTCCGTCTCCCTCCCTCTCCGTCTCCCTCCCTCTCCGTCTCCCTCCTTCTCCGTCTCCCTCCCTCTCCCCGTCTCCCTCCCTCTCTCTCCCTCTCTCCCTCCCTCTCTGTCTCCCCCTCTCTGTCTCCCCCCTCTGGCTCACCCTCTCTGTCTTCCTTTCTCCCTGTCTCCCTCCCTCTCTCTCTCCCTCTCCCTCCCCCCTCTTTCCCTCTCTCTCCCCGTCTCCCTCCCTCTCCCCGTCTCCCTCCCTCTCCCCGTCTCCCTCCCTCTCCCCGTCTCCCTCCCTCTCCCCGTCTCCCTCCCTCTCCCCGTCTCCCTCCCTCTGTCTCCCTCCCTCTGTCTCCCTCCCTCTCAGTCTCCCTCCCTCTCAGTCTCCCTCCCGCTCCGTCTCCCTCCCGCTCCGTCTCCCTCCCGCTCCGTCTCCCTCCCGCTCCGTCTCCCTCCCTCCCCGTCTCCCTCCCTCCCCGTCTCCCTCCCTCTCCCCGTCTCCCTCCCCCAGTCTCCCTCTCTCTCCCCGTCTCCCTCTCTCTCCCCGTCTCCCCCCCTCTCTCTCTCCGTCTCCCTCTCTCTCTGTCGCCCTCCCTCTCAGTCTCCCTCTCCGTCTGTCTCTTTGCCTCTGTCTGTCTCTGCCTCTATCTGTCTGTCCCTGTCTCTGCCTATCTGTCTCTGTCTGTCCCTGTCTCTGTTAGTCTCTATCTCTATCTGTCTCTGTCTGTTTCTGTCTCTCCCTACTGCCCTCAGTCACCCTCTGTCCCCTTACCCGACTCTCACACCCTGCTGTTCTCTTGTCATTCTTTGTCACCTCTCCCCCCCCTCCGCTTGTGTGGCAGCTGAGGCAGCTTCCCTTCCAGGGCGCACACACACAGCCCCACCCGAGTACTTCACAGGTCTTAAGAGACCATTTGCATGATAACGAGGCTTTGTTGTAATTCACCTCTTAGCGCCCCAGCAGCTCCACTCCGACTATCGCTTGAATCCCCGGGCCCCCACAGAGCAGAGTCTGTGTTTGCTGACACTGTTAAAAAAAAAAAAAAACACCGGTACGATGTCTGCAAGGTCCGCGGGCCGCCAAGAAAGGCTTGCCGGGCCGCTGGCGGCCCGCGGGCCGTACTATGAGTACCCCTGCTGTACAGTGATCTTGCAGGTCAGATAATGTGATGGGCACCTTTCGTCTTCATGGTAGCCTCTTCTCAACGCCTCTATTGATGGATGTTTGCAGCACAGCAAATCCAGCTTTTACAGCAATTGCAGACTCTCTGGCTGTCCGGCGCCACTCAAAAGTTATGTTCTTACAGCAAGTCAGGTCCGGGGGTCTTGGCATGGCTTCTCCAGCATTTGCAGCCTCATAGGTAGAGTACTGGCCTCCAGTGATCACGAGTAGTTGCAGCCTCTTAGGCTGACCGGGGTCCACTCAGTGGCAACACATCTTCCCTTTTCTACCTTTCTCTTTTTCTCACAGACACTCTCCTCCTGCAGCACCTGGCACACTTCTTCCCTCTCTTAGCAGACAGGCCAGGTTCAGCCCCACACCTCACCACTACTATATACAAACTCAGTGTTCTGGAATAATTAGTGAGGAGCCCACTGCTAACAAAGTCTTAATGGCATTTCTATAGGTAGACCGGTTTCCATCCTCTTCTCTTCAGTGTTCAGTTCCCTGCTAAAATCTTGGAGAATTCTATGGGGAGGGGCGAGGCCCCGGGTTGCTCTTGCCCGTTGCAGAATCCGGCCCTACGATGGAGGTATGGGCATGACCGATCTCCACCTATACTACCTGGCCCCCCGACTTCTTGTAACTCATGACTGGTTCACCGGGGGATTGTCTGATCCGGCCTACATGACGGAGCTCGGAAACATGGAACTCCCCCAAATACAAGCATACCTATACGGATGTCCCATACCAAGGCAATCCCGCCGATAACCAGGGCAGTCCTGGTGGAGTGGCACACACGATGGGACAACCGACTGACCCAACACACGCCTCTCTGGCAGGGCACATGGCTGGGAGAAGTGGCGGCACTCTCAGGGTTCAAGCAATGGGACCACATAGGGATCTCTCTGCTGGGCGACGTGTGGGTTGGCGACCACATTCAGGCGTTCCAGGACCTACGGGAGCGTTATACTCTGCACAGTTTTACAAATACCTACAACTCCGTCACACCCTCAACATACACATTTCAACAGGCAAGTCTCTTTCCGAATTCAGCCCACTAGAAGCCCAAGTCATGATGGGGAACCTGGGGAGGGGTGGGGTCTCCCGAATATACCGTACCCTTATTAACAACGGACCGGCAACTCTCGCTCCACTCTGGGAGGGGTGGGTAGGTCCTCTGGAGGAGGAAGACTGGCATGAAGCCCTCATGGCCCTAAAACTGTCACAACCTCAGCCAGGCTCCGCCTTATTCAATTATCCTATCTCCATGCAGCCTACACTACCCCAGCACACCTGCACAGAGCAGGGCTGTTTCCCTTCCCAAACTGCACACGCTGCGGCCATGAACCAGCTGACTTCTACCACATGACTTGGTCATGCCCTAGCCTGCCCCGTATTGGTCAAGGATAGAGACAGAGCTTACGCACCTGGGCTGGCCCAGTTCCCCACGATCCCATACGTCTCCTCTTGGGGGTGATGCCTGGATGGTTCACGAACAGACAAAACATTTCTTGGGACAGCAATCACAGTGGCCAAACGAGACTTTGCAGCTACTTGGGCGCAAGCCACACCCCCAACCGTGGCAAAATGGCACCGGGGAATGGACTGGTGTGCCACGCAGGAGAGACCCTTATTCGAGACTCGCGGATGCCCAGACAAATATAACAGAATCTGGGGTAAATGACTGAACCAGCTGGTCTAATTGCACGAACCCTCCTTTTTGCACACGGGTGTAATGCTAACGTGTCAAGTTGTTGCTTTCATCCACTCCTTTGTATGTATTTTTGTCTGGTAATTGCGGTAACTGCTTGTAAGATTGATCAAGTGTCCTGTGCTATTAACGTGTTCGATCTTAAAGTCAATAAAGTAGATTATCAAAAAAAAAAAGATCCTGGAGAAATGCATCAATAAAGAACCGGGTTACGTTCCGGTCACAGCACTGAGTCTGTCTCACTGCGGCTACTGACTGTATCCATGCGCAGGTTGTTCGGGGCGGGCAGCGCTTCTGATAATGCTCGACCTTTCGGCGACATTCAA
Organism: Triturus cristatus; assembly: GCF_964204655.1. NCBI lineage: Eukaryota > Metazoa > Chordata > Amphibia > Caudata > Salamandridae > Triturus > Triturus cristatus. The sequence goes on from NC_140585.1 coordinate 367,951,909, forward strand.
CACCGCCTACCCGGTGTGTATGGTGCAGAGTTTGCGGCGAAGGGGGAATCGCTGGGAATACCTTGCAGCTTTTCCATTAATTTACGTCAAATAGAGCCCATATAGTCAGCTGTGGAGGCTTTACAGCCAAGGCCTTTAGTCTTCCACGTGGAATGCCCAGGGCTCATCTTTGAGCCCCACCCTTTTCAATCTTTATGTGACTGCCTTGGCCGATCTAGTGCGATCCTTTGGATTTCAGGTGCTATCTTATGCGGACGATACGCAAATTATCGTCTCCATCTTGAATGACCTGCAATTGGTATCAAAGAGGTTCAATCAGTGCATGTCCAGCATTATTTGCTGGATGAAGGACAATTCCCTAAAGATCAACACAGACAAGACCGAAGTGCTGGTGTTTGACTCGCAGAATTCCATCTAGTCAAACTCCTGGTGGCCGGCAGTCTGTGGTCCCCTCCCGGTCCCTGTTAGTGCAGCAAAAAATCTGGGGGTCATCTTTGATGATGGTTTTAGCTTTGACGCACAGGTCAGCTGCATGGTTAGTACTTTTTATATTCTGAGGATTTTGAGAAAGGGTTTGCCTTTTATTTCGTCCGAACTGCACCAGTCTATCATCATCGCTCTGGTCACCTCTCGGCTGGACTATTGCAACGCTCTTTACCTGAACATCAATACGGTCTACCTGAATAAGCTCCGGGTGTTACAGAATGCGGGGGTACATCTGATTCTGAAAATTCCCAAGCGTCTGTCAGCCAGGAATGGGATTCGCTCCCTGCATTGTTTCCCCATCAGGAAGCGTATCTGCTTTAAGGCTCTGAGCATGGTATTCAAGGCCATGAATAATAAGGGTACGCTACACCTGAAATTTATTTTTTTAATGTTACACCCCAGGGAGACTCCGGAGATCCTCCTCACAGAAAAAACTTGTGATTACCAGATTTCGTAGGACCAGATGGGGCGGCCGCTCCTTTTCGGTAGCGGCGGCCAAGCTATGGACTCCCTACCCACTTTTATCTCCAAAGCGGACTCTTATCCATTTTTTAAAAAACATCTGAAACCTGGCTTTTCTCATCTTAGGTTGTTGCAGGTGCACTTCTTTCCTGTCTCCACTTTGTCTGCTTTAGTGCCATGACACTCTCGGGTATAAGTGCGCTTTTTAAATAATATCCTATCCTAGTGTCTTGATCTCTATCCTTCAGCCTCAGGAATGCAGGCAAAACATTGTTACTGCCCGAGTCAACTTTCCTCATCTTATGCCATGCTAAACCAGGGACATCCAAAATGATGGATCCGACTGGCTTCAGTACTCAGACTCGCACACGCTGCACACAGAGTCCTGCTACCATGCGTGTATCACAGCCTAACTGTACATGCACTTGCCAAACACATGGGTTATTAGTGCAAGATTCTGGATTTCACATAACTGCAGATTTTTACAACAGAGACACTAGACAACCACTCCCACTCTCACTGACAGATAAAAGGTTTTGGTCCACTACAAATAACAAAACACGGTATACTGTCACTGCTGCTTTTTGCACTTCACCCACGATAGGGACTGTGGTCACCTGCCTACTACGAGGGCACCCTTGGTGCACCCTTCAGTTCAAAGGACAGGCTCTGGACCCTGTATTGTCATGGACAGTCCCAGGCCTCTGCGCACACAGTAGGTTAGCGTGATGCCGTGGCCGAAATAAAATTCAGGATGACAGATTCACATGCAGTTGGGCAATCAGCAGTGGAACATGCCATCTACTATGCAGGAGACATTTCCATTCCAACATGTTTTCTGTTTTGTATTTCCTTGTGTGCACCATCACACTACTAAATGCAACCTCAACCAATAAGCAGCGTAAGGGACAGGAGAGAAGAGGATTAAATAGTGGTGATCTTAGTGTGAGGATTCTTATAATTAATTTCCCTACCTGCTCATCACAGGGGCTCACAGACACCATTTTGTAGAACTAAGAAAACATGCTTGAACCCCAATGACCAGAGTCCCCCGTATGGTTAAGATGTGCACTATTAACATGCTGAATTCAGTACCTGTCCTCCTGCCTCATGTGAAGAAAGACTAGACACAGGATTCTCATGAAGTATGGAAATCGGATTAGTTTAAGAAAAATGAGAACAAGAGAATTAAAAAAAGACATCTCCCTGTTTTTGAGGCATTCTAAAACACGTTCTACTCCTTATAGCCTGAGAGCATTCGGCAAGACGTTCAATTAGTATTTGACAAAGAAGACCATGCAAACTTAGTTTTGCTGCTTTGTCTATCCTTATAGGGTTCTGGAATGTCCATGACAACCATTGAACAACAAGATATCCCAATATATCCAGAGGCACACACAGGTCTGCTCAGAACAAAACAATATGCATAACACCAGCTCTCTGCTTAAGCAACTCCTGATTTTCTATCCATGAGCTACTAGGCACATAGCCCACTTAAGGAAAGTAAACCAAAATTACCTTACTACCAGGTGTTTACCTCTATTCTGTGGTACATGCTTTGTTAATTTCTTATAGTCTTTCGGAAATTAGGATGTGGGTATTCCTTTTCATGATAAAACCAGGTTGGCCAATCCAACAGACTCTGAAATTTTTCTGTTCCTGAAACTCACGCTGGACCGTACTCACCCATACTCTCAGTTTCACAATGTAATGTATGTCAGTAGGATGGCTACGTAACCTGTGTCTCAAAAAACTATTTCATAGTGACATAAGGTCCTACTTCGATGAGAACTAATCAAAATGTAATAGAACATGAACGTAGGATTCTGACTGTGACATTCTGTAAGCATTCTCACATTGGCAACAAATATAAATTGCTTACTTTGTAACTTGCTGCAAAGTTGATAAAAGCTGACTGGTTGTGTCGTGATCACTTGCACCCAACGAGGACATCAGAATGTGCAGATCATTGAAGATCAGAATATGATCTTTAGCATGCTTCTTTGTGACCTGTACAAGCTTCTTCCACCGGTCTCCGACATTTACACCTGGAAGACAATCTGATATTTACTAACACCACTAAAACATTCCCTTACCTTTGTAATAACATTTACAAAAAAATGCAAATTCTGCAATAAAATCAATGCATTTAAATCACATTTTGGTGCCTTGTATACTCCTATGATTGCCCACGTAAGAATGTGTTTATTCATAGTGGCCGCATTTATCTAACTGTGTTCTCTTATTAATGGAGCATCACCTCAACCCTGGGAAATTAGCACTTCAAAATTCTAAATTTATAACGTGATACTTTAAAAAAAAAAAAAAAAAAAGAAAATATACAAAATTCAGAACAAAAGTTGAAAGAGGAAAAAAGAGAAAGAATAGAGCAGGAAAAGGTAGAAAAATAGGTAAAGAGAGTAGGAGATGAAAGAGGAAAAAAGACCTCAACAGGACGGGGAACACTCACGGTAAGGGGGAAAAAAATGGGAAAACCATTAAGAAAAGTCTCTGAAGCAGAAAGGTGGAACAGAGTGAAAAAGGAACACCAGAAGAAATAGAAGGAAGGTAAATAACCCCCCTGAACATCCCCATAAATTGGCTGCATTGATTTCCTAGTGTCTGGGCTCTGGCAGCTACAATGAAAGTACTGCCCCTCTTTAGAGCAGAGGATCTACCATTAACGAGTACCTGCTTTTGAGGGTTTTCTGACAAGCTGGGGCAGACGCCTTTCAAAAGGTTTGAGCTTTCTCAAAGGGTAATTTACAGGTCCCAAAATTCTAGTAAGTATTACTTTTTATGAGAGTTCTCAACAGTGCTCCATCTCAGCGAATTAGTTGACACTTAATGACAATTACACACGTGGGACCGGATTTACAAAGGGCCTCTGCACTTGTGGCAGAGGTCCCCCATTTGTTGGGGGGGGGGGGGGGGGTGTCTCCACACTCTGGGCATAATCTCCGCATTGAGAATTCTCATTGCATAGATTCGGCACCAAGGGGCCGAATACAATGGCGATGGGACCGCCACCGACAGGCCATCGGTAGCTGTCCCACAGCCATTGATCCCTGCAGGACCACCCCCGCATTAGGATGTGGCGGACGGAGGCATGTGGTTGAAGGACGGGCCGACATCATAATCAGGTCCCAAGTGCAGAGACTCCCCCATAACTAATCAGGCCCTCAGAGTACACCTGCAGACCTGAGAATGCCTGTCAGTTGAGAACACCTGTAAGACCCGTGGCAGGAATTCTATTTTTATTACCAGCCAAATGAAATGTACAAATACAAGGTGTTTTAGGTTTTTAGAAATCTTTTTTTGATTTCCGTTTCTTTGCATCAATTGTTTTCTCCGGCCCTCTTAAATTCCCACAACTCCAGTAAAGCCTAGCATTTTTTATTTTGATATTTTTTCTTATGTTTTAAGTAGTTTTGAAGTGATCTAGCTGAATATTCCATATCTGAATTTGTATCAAGTTGTTAATTGACAAACTGATAAAGGTATTGAAGAAAAGGCTCATACTAACTGAACTTTAAAAAGTCTCTTCTACAGCGCAGCTAAGTCACAATTTCTGCTGTGGATTTGTGTACTGGACTGCTTAGTTCCTATTGGACTTGGTATATTAGAAATGGGACCATGCACCTTTAATTCACATAATGTCTTGAGGGGACATGGCCACATGTTGTCAAAATAATGATGTACTCACTAGACTACTCTGATTAATGCTAATGGAATAAGTGCTACTGCACATTAAAGACATGCATATATATATCAGTATAAATGTTATTGTCCATATTGAAAAGTGAGCAGATCCGACTACATTCCAATAAGAGCTACCGTGAAACTACAAATAAAATACTTATTTGCTGCAGTCCGGATCAAGTATTTGACCACTAACAACAAGGTGACAGTTTGGCACATGGTCATTAAATAATGAATGCTCCTACCTAAAGGTGAACGTGATTGATTTCACAAATGATATACACAGGTCTTTGAAATAATTGGAAAAGTACCATTTCTTAATATGGAATGTTACTTCCTTCAGGACCAGCCCACAGCAAGGAGCAAGGTGGCTGCAGGTGTAAGAATGCAAGTTCCATCTGGATGCTAGCTGTGATGGCCATGGGATATCTCGCATAGGAAGAACGGCTGGAGTGCTTTATGAGCAGAAGTGACATCTGGGAGGAGATGATGAGCCACAGCAAAACTAAGAGGAGATATGTGAAACTTAATGCGACCTTCCACCGTAGGTACAACATTGCTTACTACGGTTTCTTTATGAGGCTTCCACATCATAGAGCTAGTAAAGATTACTTCCAGGTATTTATAATGTGTGACCGCTAGTAGTTTTTCACATTCCAAGAATGAGGTATGTTCCCTCTTTTTCTTCCAAAACGTTGATCTGTGAACAACAGCACTCTGAAGAACATCGGGCTTTTCGTAATTTGCAACTAGTAATTTTGCGACCAGTGTGGTAATTTGCAAAGCAAACTATGGGTTAATAGGATGTATTGCAAATTACAGATTCGTAGTGGGTTGCAATTCGACCTACCTCATGAATATTAATGATGTAGGTTGCAGATTGGGACCAACTAGAAATGGCAGCCATCTTAGGGATGGTGGCCTGCTGAGGTCAGCAGACCACAATGTCTGTGATTGCTTATAAATTCAGCAATTTTTTTTCTTTATATGCAACCTGTTTCCTTTCAAGAGAAACGGGATGCGTTTAACAAAACAAAACAAAACAAAAAATAGGACAACGCCCCAAACTGCCCATTCCAAATATTAAATTGGTATTATGTCACAAACCCAAATTGCAATTGGTAATGTGTTACCAAATTGAAATTGGGCTTGATAGATTAGAAATAGCCTTTTACAGTTGCAAACAGCCTAATTCGGCTAACTGGGCTGTTTGCAACTGCAAAAAGGCATCGCACATCTGACCCTCAGTTCCTGAGACTGGCTGTGTGGAGTGTGCCAACAAGCTACAGAAGACAAAGAAAAAGAAAGTTGCCACCACACACTCCTCCTTTAGTTTATTATCAAACAAAATCCTTGTCGACAGTTACCCAAAGTAATCTATTTTGAAAACAGGTCCATGTTAAACTGTGTACCCGTTTAAAGAAATATAAAGCTGGAATGAAATTCCCAATTTGGAGCAGCAAATCATGAGCAACACAAATCAAAGAAGCAGGCAAGGAGATTTCCTCTGTTGCCAACTTGGACCTCAGCACAAGATATTAAAGAGCAAAATTATGATACGACATGCCCATTCCTTGATGCAAACAAGCCTGTTCTTAAAGAATTAAATTAGTCTGTGATACCTATTCTTCAACATGAAATAATAGCAGCCTAGCAAAAATCCTTGCCCCAATGTCAATAACGAAGACAGTCTATAGGCACTTAAGGTAATAAAGAGTGGTGAACTGGAGGCACTAAAAATATATACTAATTAATGAATTTACACAGTTTGAACAAAATATAGTTTTAAAAATATCGAGAGACTGAAATATCGTAGATTAAATATTGTGACACAAGTATCGTGATGCACAAAAACTTTGACACGAATATCGTTTTTTGAGGTAAGTAATATCGTTTTGAATAATATCAATGGTTTTAATATCGCTTTCACAAATATAGTGGTTCAAAATATTGTTTTTTAATTATTTTAATGTGTTTTAGTGGATATATTATTTTGTATTACTATTGGTTACATAAATGTCAATTGTTTTTAAAATACAGCTTCTTTTAATTAACTACAATATATTATTAATTTTTAATAATTTATCGTGTCGTAGAGGGTTGTTGGGTTTCTAGAGGGTGAAGGTGGGAAGGCAATAAGGTAATAAATAATTAAGAGTAATTTCATAAATGTTTTAATTACATGATTTAGGTCATAAAGTCATTTATATAATACTGATTTATTTTCATTATGTGATAAATATATATCGTTATATGATATTTGTGAGCTGTGGTTCGTAGGGGTATAGGGTGGGAAGTTAAGTAATAATTTACAATTATTAACTATTTAATTGATTTTTAATGATGTAATTGATAGAATACTTATTTATTTTACATATATTTAAGTTGTGGGTTGCTAGGTTTGTAGAGATGCAGGGTGGGAAGTTAATTGAGTAATAACTAACGTATTATTAATTGTTGAATCATTATTACATTGTTTTTTATTATGTAAAATAGGGAATACTGATTTTACTTATATTTTGGTAGCTGGATCCTAGGTATATAGGTTTTTAGGTTGGGAAATTAATAAATAATTAACTAATAGCTATTGTAAATTAATTATTTAATTGTATTTTAAATATGTAAATTGTAGAATACTCATTTAGGTTCTTTTATTTTAGTTGCGGGATACTAGATTGGTAGACGTCTAGGGTGTAAAGTTAATTAGGTAATAATTAAAAACTATTTAATACATTTCATTTAATTATATGATTGTTATTTATGATGCAATTCATATAATACAGATTTTTCTTGCTATATGATATTTGTGGGGTGGGAAGTTAATTAAGCAATAATTAATTAATTTTAAATATGTAAGATATGGAATAGTTTTTTTTTCTAGTTATATTATATTTTAGGTGTGGTCTGTTTGGTTTGTAGGGGTACAGGGTGGGAAGCTAATGAACAATTGAATAACAATTATTTATGAATTGATAATTAATGTTTTTATTGACTAGTAATTATGTAACTTGATTGTTTTTAGTTTTAAGACAAATATATAAAGAGTCACTAATATTTGTTATTAACAGTTTGATATTTTCTCTACATTCATGGAGTTACTCAATTATGTAATGTGTTTGAAGTGAAGTATTTTCCTTACACTTGCTTAGACTGAAGTAGGAATATTACAATTAACCTCTTCGCAGTTCAACACTTTCCCTATTGTTGCACTGTTTGGAGAAGGAACATTACATTTTACCCCACCGAAATCCAATGTTTTCTCTACTGTTGTAGAGACTGGAGTGGAAATAGTATATTTTGCCCCTCTAAACATTTTCTCTGATGTTGCGCTGTTTTGAGTAGAAATAGTACGTTATACCAATCTTTCCCTACTTATGCCCTGTTTGAAGTGAGAAAGGTAGATTTAACTCCTCCAAAGTTCAACACTTTCTCTACTGTTGTCTTGTTTAGAGTGGGAATAGTAAATTTCACCCATCCCAAATCCAATGCGCTCCCTACTGTTGCTTAGACTGAAAAGGGAATAGTCAATTTAACCCATTTAAAGTCTGATGCTTTTCCCTACTGTTGCACTGGCTGGAATAGGAACAGTGAACTTAACTCTTCCGAAGTCCAACACTTTCCCTATTATTGCGGTGACTGGAGGAGAAATAGTAAATCAAACTCCTACGAAGTCCAACACTTTCCCTATTATTGCAGTGACTGGAGTTGGAATAGTAAATCTAACACCTCCAATGACCAACACTTTCCCTACTGCTGCATAAACTAAAGTGGGATAGTATATTTAATATTCATAGAGTCCAATAGCTTTCATAATATTAGATAAATAGATTTTATAGCATTTTTTTATTTGTTATATTTCATGTTATTTGTTTTTATTTCTTTGGAGTTTTACATTTTTAATATTGTATTTACTGAGTACATTAATTAATATATTTTTTCATAATCAATTGTTTATATTTTAACGGTTTTATTATGTCTGTGGGTGTATAAATATATATATACACACACACAGAGTAACAATAATACAAATATTTATTTTACATTATATTATTTTAAATGTATCAATTCAAATATATATGTATATTTTCATAATGTAAAATATTTTTAAAAGTAACATAATGTGAAATACATATTTTTATTATGTTACACTATAGAAATATATATTTATATAAATACAAACATATGTGTTTGTATGTCTATATCAGTATATATTTATACATAGTGGAATATATTTAATTACCATTAAATTAAAATTGTATATTAAACTATTTAACATTTACTACTTTAAACTCCATTTATATAAAAAAAAACAATATTTGTGTCTACGTTTGGGCGATATTAGTGTCAACAATATATTTTTTTCTATGTTTTTGTACTTACTATTATAAGTATAGAAGCACAATATGGTAGTAAACAATATTTGCCAATGATATTGTTTACCACGATATTGTGTCAGTGATCCAATTTACACTGGTTAGCATCATGGGCATACAACAGCAATCTCAAAAGCCACTGATACTCACCAAAAGTGAGAAAGGCAGAGGGCTTTGCTTGTTTACTGAGTAGTAACAAAGTGTAAAAGGAGAAGTACACTGGGAGATCCATCCCTGGAAATTAATTTCGGAATGTCCGGCAGCCTTCGGGGTTATGCCATCAAAGCATGATTCAGGGGTAATGAAGGGATGAAACTTGCAATTCAAAATGGCCTTAAAATATTGCCCCATCCCACACTTTCATTTTTCAATTTGGAATTCAATTCTTTATTTTGAATAACGCCTGATACAGGGCCTTTGTTAGGTATCAATTAACCTCACTGATATACAGATGAGCTGGATTACTGGCAAGCTATTTTGCACACATCTTGTATATGTTTACATTAATTTATTATATTATGAAATCAACTGTCTTGAGGGATGTGAACATTTAAGAAATTAGTTGTACCTCTCTCGACAAGCCATATTGTGGTATTTATAACACTCTAAAGCTGTGCGTTTGCTATGGGTGTTCCTATATGGGGGCAAAGGGAAGTACCAGGGTGGTTTTGCCAACCTGATGTTTATCCAGGCTAAGCGTAGAATAGCAATGCAACGGAAGCCCCTTGATCAAGGTGTAGACAGCAGGTATGGTTTGCTGGTCAACAGATAGATACCCTGCATTTTGAATCAAAAAGAACATCTAAAGCGTTCCAGATTTGAGGCAATAGTAGCTGTGCTGGTTACGGTCACCAAGAAATCTGATGACAGAATCCCATTAAAGAACCAAACCTGCTGCTCTAACCATGAATAGAAAATATACGTATGCAACGCAGGAAACTGAGTATTAAGTGATACAAAAGACTACACAGATCATACTTCTATGGTGTGTATTTCCAACCACAGCTAATGTCTTTTACAAAGAATAGCTATTATAAAAAGTTATTTGTGAATGTTCATTCCAAATAGATATAATTAACAATGTTGGCGCACCACAGAATCTGCTTAATTGTTTTGAAAAGGGGAATTGTCTCGACTATATGGTTTATTTTAGAAAATGGTAATAAAATATGTAATAAACACAGGAGATTTTGAATTTAATCTGTGGGTCCCATTGAGACTAAAGCTGACTACTTCAGCAAAATATCTCCACTGTTTCATAAGCTAGTAGAGGAGCTATTTTTAAGAGTAATATACATTTTTAAATCGAACAACACTGACTCTTTTGTGACTTCAGTTTGTAATGTATGGTTATTACAGAATCGTGGTGACACCTGTTTCTTGGGTCAATTTGGTATCTTTAGTGTCAAAAGTTTTAATTCAATTGCATAAATACGTTTAAATTATCAGGAATTCAAGAAACCAAGGTGCATATCGGTCATCCACCAGACTTCCTGATGTTGTCACCTGATGAAGTTCAACATTTGTGAAGGCATCTATCCAACTCCACTTATTGCAATAGCTAGGGTAGTAATGAACGAGAGGGATGGCACATGGCATTCAAGTAATCAGTAACCCTGGGCGGAAAACTACGCTACGCTCGCAAAGTTTGTGTAGTTTGTGCTACTTTGCACTACGCGAATTGCATGTAGCACAGTGCAAAATCGTGTAGCGTAGTTGGCATTTTTTGCTCGCTCGCGGTCCTCAACGTCAAGTTGGTGACCGCGAGCGAGCAAAATGACAACCCGACGAGACTTTTTCCTCGTTCGCGATCAGCAACATCAAGTTGCCGATCGCGAGCATGGTAAATAAAACTCCGGGTGAGATTCTCAACACGGGGAAGTCAGGTTTCTCATTGCGAGTGGTCGCGTACGCTTGCGACCGCTCGCGATGAGAATCTACCAGTCCGCGTTGAGAAAATCTACTCGAGCGGCAGAAAACAACAGCTCGCACTGTGCAAGATGCCGTTTTCAATGATTGCACAGTGCGGACAAGCATCCGGCACTGTGCAATCATCGCGAACAGCGCACTACGCAGTTCGCGTAGTGCGAAGCGTACCTCGCGAAGTGCGAAGTGCACTTCGCGTAGCTACGTGTAGCGCTACTTCCCGAACTACGCCCAGGGTTAGCAATCAGCCACAATGCCAGTAGATCAAAGATAAATTCTTTCAATTAATGACAAATAGGTCTGGCAAACAGTATTTCTTGGTCACGAATTGCAAGATGTGAGGTTGACCCCTTGGACAAAGCAATGAGCGGGTCAACCGAAAATAAAGGTTTTTGTAGATAGTCCCTTTGGTAGTGAACTTGTCAAAGCATAAAATAGCACCTACGACATATCCAAAATTGTATTTTGAGATGTTAAGGAAAGGTTGTGAGGTTTGTTTTGCTGTTCAATAGGAAACAAACTGGATATTCTCCATTCAATGGCTCAGAGGTAAATGTAGTGAAGAACATTTTTCACATATATCCTCTCCTAATTTGTTTCCATTGGCTGCCACCAGAACTCAAAATGTCTGCAAAATTATAAGTAATAATGCTTGAGACGGTTCACCCCCATAAACCATCTGTTCTCAAAGACTAGCAATAGTAGGTTGAGTTTGCTCGATGACGAGCAAATACCATACGATTTTTGAAAGGTGCTAGTAAATGCAAACCAGGCATATTCCTACTGCACCCTGAAACAGAGGTATTTACTACTGAAGTACCTCAGATACCACATTTGCTTTTTAACTTCCAAAATGGCAATAAATACTACCTTGCTTCAGTTAAAATGCTTGACATAGCAGTTTAGTCCAATACTGCTGTTTCCATTTCTCTGTTTTAAAGCTGGTAAAATGTAGAAGAAATTCTCTTAGTTAATTTTACATTTCTACTATACCTTCTGATCAGGTCGGGCTCTAAAAAAACATAATGCTAAATAAATAAATAGGGCCTTATGTACAGAGACATTATGCAGTCGTAAAGTCTGTGATTGACGAAATCACAGGCTTTTTAATCGCAAAATGCCTTTTTAAACATAAATAGGCCTTTTTATGAGTTTGGTCGCAAGCAATTCATCAGTTACGGACCCCCAAGTATGGGTCATAACTGATTCTGAAAGACAGCTTCCCCTTTGTGAAATCAATCGCCAGTCTCAAGGGGAGAAGGCTGTGATGCAGAGGACCAATGTCTGCTCCCCATTATGTGTTCCCCAATGAGAAGCATTTTAAAAGCAGTACCTGTTCCTTTAACACACACAACAGCTCTTTAAAAAAAAAAAGAAAAAAAGAGTCCTTCCCAGCTGAATTCACAGCTAATCACAAGGGTGATCGCAAAGTGTGAAGTGTCAAATTGTGGTAAGTCTGATTAATATTCTTTTGGCAGATAATACTAATAGGTTAGTTACATTGTAAACTGCATTCCCATTCACAACCAAGTAATTGTACAAATTGCACATCCTTGGTTTGGGAATGGAATGGTTCATGAGGTCCTAAATGCTCTTATTTATATAATCATACGTCAATGCACCATCAACATAATCAAAACAAATCAAACAAAAATACTATGTATTTACCTTCCATTTGAAGTCTGTAAAGCAAAGAGCATGTATCCACCACATCGAGCATAGCTCCACTTGAAAAACAATGAGGGGCTAACTGAAATGCAAACAACAAATAATGCAAGAAATAAATTACTTAGCGAATTGGAGTCGAACATGTGTGAACGTCAACAAGATCCCGGGGTGTACTTTTAAATTTAAGGCCATTTATCTTCCCACAGTTAAATTACATTAATTGAGATGTACAAGCAGTCTTTCATGCAGAAAGGTGCAACATCCTGATAACTAACTCAGGTTATGGCAGCAATCCTTTCTGAACATGAAGTAGGCTGGAATTCATGATCCTTCGGATGCACCTCTGTGCGGCTGACATCAGCCGACACCAGGGGTAGACTTCCCTGTCCTTACGCATCTAAAGATATAGCACTGTTAGCTTCCGTTTCTTGCATGCTGCTGCCAGTGCCCGCTACTTTTTTTTACCTTGATATCACAGATTTTATTATGGGTGTATTGGGCCACAAATAAAGTCTTTACATTGTGGCATTCTCTTGTAAATTAGTTGTGTTTTTAAGGTAAACCTGCTGTAGGGTGCCAGTGGGTATCGCCCTCTGATCAGGGGCGAATAATCCAAAAGAACACAAGGTTTGTTGTCTAGAACTAGATCAACGTCCCCACTTCGCACACCATGAATAATATCAAATATTTTATATCTAGTATTTATACTCCTTCATACCATATTACATTTTGGTGCCGATTCCGATCCATACAAGTACTGTACAAACGGCCAAGTACGATTCGTACGTGAAAAATAACTACGAATAGCGTCGGGAAAAGTGTACGAGAGGACGTCGGAAAGTTTTTACGTCCGAATATCGTCGGGAAAAGTGAACGCGAGTGAGCCGGATATTCTTACGTGCAAATCGTAAAACACAAGTCCGAGCGCGCAAGTACGATCCCGACCGTCCGTCCGAATACACAATCGCACGTAAAATGGCCCGTACGGAGCCAACGCAGGAGCACACATGTACACGGGTAAACTTATACCCGTGTACGAGCCGTACAGCCCCCCCCCCACCCCCCAATATGTCAGCACCGTACACCACCCTGTCCGCACTGTACCCCAGCCCCGCAACTGTACGCGCCGTACCCCCCCATGTATGCGCCGTACCCCCCCTGTCCGCACTGTACCCCAGCCCCGCACCTGTACGCGCCGTACCCCCACATGTATGCGCCGTACCCCCGCATGTACGCGCCATACCCCCCCGTCCGCACTGTACCCCAGCCCCGCACCTGTACGCGCCGTACCCCCCATGTACGCGCCATACCCCCCCCATGTACGCACCTTCCCCCCCATGTACGCGCCGTACCCCCGCATGTACGCGCCGTACCTCCGCATGAACGCGCCGTACCTCCGCATGAACGCGCCGTACCCCAGGCCTGCACCTGTACGCGCTGTACCCCCCATGTACGCGCCTTACCCCCGCATGTACGCGCCTTACCTCCGCATGTATGCGCCGTACCCCAGGCCCGCACCTGTACGCGCCGTACCCCCCCTATGTACGCACCTTACCCCCGCAGGTACGCACCGTACCTCCGCATGTACGCGCCGTACCCCAGGCCCGCACGTGTACGCACCGTACCCCCACCGCATGTACGCGCCGCACTCCAACACCGTACCCCAGCACCCTCACCCAGCATCGCGTATGTACGGACCGCACCTACGCGAAAAAGACTCTTACAGAACCAGGACACTGTAAAACAGCACAAGGAGGGTCAATTCGACTCTCACAACACCACAAAACACGTCTACATGACAAAATACATCTCAATGACTGACCTGGCACATCCAAACAGGCAAACAGAGGCCCTAAATCACAACCACCTCTTATAACACACCCACCAAAATTCAAACACAGCCACACCCAAAAATGGACCAATAAAAAGGGCCCACACACACAACCCATGAGCCTTTGCAACAGACCCACTGCTGCCAGACCCCACAGAGAAACAACTCTACATTACTGATACCTTCACTACACCTTCACTCACACACCTTCACACAACCTCCTTCACAAACATCTCCCTCTTCACATTCACACACACCGCCACATTCACACCCACAACCATCCACACCCACACCCACACCACGCCCACAGACAAGAATCCAAAGTTCTCAACGGCGGAGCTGGACCTCCTTGTCAACGAAGTCATCAGAATCGAGCCACAGCTGTTTGGAACATTGGTCAGACAGACCAGCATAGCTGAAAAATCTGCCATGTGGCAGAGGATTGTCGATAAGGTGAATGCTGTTGCGCCCATCCGAAGGACCAGGCATGAATGCCAAGCCAGGTGGTACGATCTGCGCAGGGCGGTCAAGAGGAAAATGAACGAAGAATATGCCCAGAGTAACATCACTGGAGGTGGGCCGCCCCGCAGACCGGTACACTACCATCCCTGGGAGGAGATGGTGATGGTCCTGCTACCGCCGGTGGGAGTACACGGAGTCGAAGGAGTCGCAGAGCCTGGTGAGTACACAAACAACTTACGTAACATGGGGGCAATGGGGTCCACACCACATATACACCAAATGCACGCAACTTCCCCCAAGCACTCACCGCACACAACCACACTCAAAAACCACGCTCATGCCGCTAACGTCTCCATGCACCCTTCACAAATCAAGGCAAGGCCATGTCCAAGGCTACAACAACCACAAACACAAGACTGGATGTCCGGGAGGCTGGGCCCCACACAACACATTGTGAAAATGAGACGCAGACACTAATGCCCTCAGCCCATATGGCATAGGTACATACCCATGCACAATGCACAGGGACTGGCAAAGTACTGACAAGGTAGCTGACACTTGGCCCTGCTGTATGCAGCACAAGGCCCTCCTGGGACCACTGTACACTCAAACACCAACTCCACAAGCACAGGTATCTAGCACAAGACCTCACACTCACTGTCATGCCAGCATGCACCATGAGGGGACAGACACATCACCTGGGAGACCCAATGACAACTCACTCTACACACAACAGCAGGCCCGGTCACACCCCCCCCCCCTAACACAAGCACACACCCCCGGGGCAGGCAACGGATTTACACACTCCCACAATGGATATGTGACACAACAAGACCAATCCATAGCCAAATAAGCATCATAGCCAACAAACTACAGGTCAAACACTCAGGAGAACATCCCAATCTGTCCCCCGCAACATACCCATCCCCAAGTGGACATTGAGAGGAATGCTAGGCACATCCAACTACCTGGAGGAACTGTGTCCACTTGAATATGTATGAAACATAGATGTCGCATGAAACACCATTAACATTGTCTCTCTCTCACACACAGGGCAACGTCGTCGATCTCCCCCCAACACTGGGGGGGAAGAATCACAGTCCCAGGCTCCGTGTGAAGATGATCCCACCGGCAGCGAAGACTCCCACCACTCCGTGGATGACCCCGACCAACCTGGACCCTCTGGTGCCCAAGCCCCTGCAGCACCTGCGTCAGGTACATCTGTGCCAACCCCCCCCAACCCCCCATTCCTGCCACATCCCAGGATACACCCAGGAGCCCTGCTCGCACTGAACAACACAGCCAGTCTGACCAGGAGGGACAAGGTTCTCCGGGCACCCAGGAGGAGGCAGGCAACCCTGCAAATGCCATCCCTCAGGGGTCCCGTAGACCCGATGTGCCCACAAGGGCAGGCCAGGCTCAAGTGGGCAGGGGTGGTGGTAGTGGAGGCAGGCGGAGGCGCGAACCTGACCAGCCAGCTCAGGACACCGGTATGTCACACATACGCAACATCCTGGACACATACCGGAGTGACACCAGAGGCATCAACCAGGTCGTGTCGACTCTCAGAGATGCAGGGGGCCCTCAATGAGATAAAGAACCTGCAGGTCGAGCATCATGCCAGTCATCAACAACACCAAGGACGGATGGAGGCAAGACTGGCTGAGCTCCTGGCGGTACACAGGGACATGAGCCAATCACTCCGTCAGATCGCCCAAAGCATGGGCAACCCTCCCTGTGCCACCAGGCGTAGACCAGCACCAGACACAGGGAGGGAGGAGGAGGAGGAGGATTCGTCTGACGGAGCGTCCCAAACATAGTCAAGGCCTGCATCTGAGGGTCCCCGGAGGAAGGTGGGTCGTCCACGGAAAAGACCGTGAGAGTCAGCGGACCATCCACATCTCCCAGCTCACCTGGCCTGGCACCTGGCCCCCTGGCGCAACAGCAGCACCTCATCCAATGACATTCTCTGCCACATGGACTTGCTGGTCACAGTCTGACCAATGATGACCAACACTGTGCCCTTGGATAACTTCCAATGCCAAGGATACCATCTCCCCCTGTGAACTTTGGATTCTATTCCCCCGGTAGAGCACCTAATTTCATCTACCAAAACACGTACCCCACCGCAAATAAATATATTACTTTGGTCATGAGACGTTCCTGTCATTTTGCATTATTCAACAACATATGTGTGTGGAAATGTCAAACTATGCCTGAGTGTTGAACTAACTCCAGCCATCCATACCCTGGGATCAGAGTCTGGTACAGGACACACATGGGTCACAAGGTATCCTTCAATGTAGGCATGGAGCACAACACTCACCTGTGATGGCCTCTGGCTGCTGAGGGGGGACTTGCTAAACTGTGCGGACAGACCTATTTGGGAGATTATCATCAAGGCGTAGAGGTCATGGCTCATGTGGAGGTTCCCGGGGAGGGAGTCCCAGGTATGTGTGGCCAGGTGGGAGAACAATGTCCTGTATGCTGGAGTACGGTGGATGTGAAGAACGATGGCCAGGGCAAGGTTGGATGCACGGAGATGGCCCAACGGGATCTAGGATGACAGACGTACAAGGTTGGTTTTGGGTCGGGGTTGTGGACTGCCTCCTGAGTGTGGGAGGGGAGTGTGGAGGTCATCCTGCAGCAGACAGTGATGCATTGCAGCTATCTATGGTGGACGGTGAGGTGGCTGGGGCGCAGGGTGTTGAAGCTGAGGTGTGCAGATGCACCCTGGATGTGGACAAGTTTCCTGGGAGTTTGGATGTACTTGCTCCGTAGAGGGCAGGGCAGTATTTGACACGGATGTTGTCATGGACCTGGGGGATGGTCTGTCTTTTCTTGGAGTGGATCTATCTGTGGATCATGTGCATAATGCAGAGGGCGTTGCAGCATGAGGTACAGATGCTGTGGACTAGCATAGCAAATGTGAGCGAGCCAAACATGATGCACACCATCTTGTGTGTGTGGCCACTGGGTGCTTGTGCAGGGCTCTTGCGGGTGGGACCCAAGCACTTGATCCAGCTGGAAGGGGACAATCCTCAGATGATCACCTCAGTCCTGTACAAGTCCAGCCTCAGGTGGCTCGTGTTCAACCATTCATCAATGGATCTCATGCATACTTGAATGATGGAACTGCCAATGTCTGTGTCTTTGTTGAGGGTGAGGAGCACCTGGCTGTCAATGGCATACGAGCTGATGATGAGGTGCTGTGCGCATGTGATGGTGGAGAGGGGGGTCCTGGACACTCTGTAGATTGACATGCTGAGAGATGATACCTGTGCCATGTCCCAGACGATGACACCATACTACATGCTGAAACCTTGAGTCCCACTCCCATGCCCTTGCTGGGCTAGAGAGCCGGTGGGGAGGATTAGGGACGTGACCTGGTTGGTGTGACAGGGCCTGGAAGGCGGGGCAGCGCAGTGTAGGCAGTTGGAGTTGCACACTCAGCATGCAAAGGTGTGGTGTGTGTGCCCAGGGTATGTCTGACAGCAGGCGTTAGATGTGCGGATGGACATAGCTCGGAGTGTGGCTGCTACATCAGACTGTAGTGTGATGTGGGTTATGCAAGGACAGGATGGTGGTGCAATGTGCACCTTGCATGTGCTGATGGTCCAGCCTTTGGCACCGCGTGGCGGCAACAGTGGCATAGACAAGCTGAGGACAGCCAAATGAATGGGTGGAGGGAGGAAGTGAGGAGCATCTTAGAGGCGTGTGTTTTGTCAAATCTGGATACTCTGTGGGCCCTTGCTGCAGGGGCCGCAGCAGCAGGCGGCATCTCCTTGCAAAATGCCAGAATTTGCCCACAAAGACTAGAATGTCAGAAGGACAACTGCAACAGGCGCGTGTGTAAAGTAAGGAGTGTCCAGTGTCACATGGTACACCCAGAGACAATGCATGCACAATCAACAAAGAAGCATGACACCGGATCAGGAAACTGAAGGTCGACCTGCGCACAGGAGACACACCCTCAGCAGGTGTTGATGGCCCATTGTGTGGACCAAAATGCCAAAAAACATACACAACCATGTACTTCATGCCCAATAGGGAGCCTAATCCATGAGCAACTGCATGCATGTTGCTAAACTACACATGGACTCCTATGCATAATCTTCCACAACTATGCCAGATATGCCGCATGCAAAGTGGCAAGAGACCTGCATTGACAGAGATGAGGCACCTTGGAGTGTGACGAATACCTTTATTACTCAGCCTCACACTAAGGGTAATGCATCAATTGGAACAGACTCACAGGTCATTTGGCTGACCATGTTTGACCTACACTGGACACCCCCTTCAACACACAGATGTGGTAAATCCTACTGAGCTGGCACACAAGTGAAGGGGTTGAGCCTAACACCCCTTGATGCACACGGAGAGTCTGCAATTCCCCATTGAGCCTCATATGGGGATGTCCCAAACTATGTCCACCATTAGCATCCCGTATGTTCCTGAGGGACGTTATACACACATTGATGCCTTCATCAGAATCCACAAACCATTACAGATGACTGTCAGGAAGGGTGACTATCAATTCATGGGAGACATGCAACACGTCATGTGCCCCATGGTGAGTCGACATGTATGCATGGTAACACAACATGCACAGGAGCAGTCCCCACATATCACAAACACGTACCACCCACAAAATGCCTTGCTGCACTCCTTACCCAAAATGACTTTTCACCATGTCTGTGCATGTAACTCTGATCTAGCACACGTTGCAATACTCATGAGGAATAGCAGGAGGGCAATGATGACATGAGCAGACGACAGCCGCAAGAACCTGGGGAGGACAGACACACAACAAGTCAGCAAAGAGCTAGTAATCCGCAGACATGTACATGTACTCTACAGGAATGATGTTGTCACCATGCTCTTAAAAAAGTTAGTGTCCCAGCTAAAATGTGTGGAATGACATCATCACTTGAATGTCACATCAGAACACACCTCCAAGTCACTTAGCACACAGTCAGCTGGACACACACATTGCAACACATGCTACACAAGGCTCAAAGCGTGCACACTCAGACACAGGGACTCACCATTATGAGAAGAAGTTGCGGATAAGCTGACTCCGGATATCCTCATCCTCACTTGCCCCATGCCCAAGCCCTTCATCCTCCACGGGTGGATGATCCTGCTCATCCGGATCAAGGATGAGTGGCACGGCCTTCTCCACTGCCATGTTGTGCAGCATGCAGCACACAATGAAGATTTTGCAGACCTTCACCGGGGCATATGGGAGGGCGCCGCTGGTCTTGTGGAGGCACCGGAATCTGCTCTTCAGGAGTCCAAACGTCCTCTCAATCACGCGCCTCGTCTGCCCATGGGTGTCGTTGTACTGGTGTTCTGCGGCCGTTCTGGGGTTGCGGAGAGGCGTCATCAGCCATGGCATGTTGGGATAGCCAAAGCCCCCTACATGAAAACATAATGTGAAGAAGTGGGTCAGGAGATGCCGTAAGATACAAAGATAGCGCTAAACACAGGACTAACAGAGTATACCCACCAACAAGACATGCTCGTTCCGCGTGCAGCTGCAGCATCATTTCTGGCACCCTGCTACGCCTCATGATGTAGGCATCGTGTGCAGACCCTGGAAAACGGGAACAGACATGGGAAATCAGCATGTTAGCAAGACACACCACAAGGGCATTGATAGAGTGATAATGTTTGCGGTTCCGAAAGGCTACCTCCTGTGCCTGTGGTGGTACCAAAGCCACATGTGTCCCATCAATGGCCCCAATTACGTGAGGCATCCCTCCCAGGGCATAGAACTCACCCTTGACACATGTCAACTGCTCACGAGTGGGAAAATGGATGAATTCATCCAGGTGCACCAACACGGCTTCTAAAACATCATGCAGGACACGGCTGAACATTGTCTGGGACATGCCACCAACATCAGCTATGGTCAATTGAAACGTGCTGGTGGCAAAAAAAATTCACCTTCATCTTGGGGGTCAGAGCTGTAGGATACCTGTGTTGTGGTTGGAGGTGTGGTGCAAGCCGGCGGGTCAAGTCCTCTATCAACTCTTGCGAGAAGCGGTATCTGCGTATGCAGTCATGTTCACGCATGGCATCCAGGTCTGGCATTCGTCTGGGGAGAGGTGGTGCCCTGCAGAGATTTGGAAGGAATAACGAAGAGTGAGTACATTACCACACCAATGTCACTGAGGTGAGCACATGTTCAACAGCTAATACACATCTGCTTAATACAGAGTCTGGTCTGTGCAATACATCCAGGACACGTAGGCGACCCAGGTGATACTCCTACGAAGAGCCAGCCACAATAGTTGCATGGCAATGTTGACGTGACATGCCATTAAAATAGCTGTGGGCCAGTGTAAGTGACAAGCCAGACACATTACATGAGTGACAGACATCCACATATCAGTATTTGAAGGATGTTATCTCATACAGACAGCTGGCGGGAGTCTAGACGCACAGGTCACATGTCATCTGAAAAAGGACAGATAAAACACATTTCCATGAAGGCGTACATGTCAAAAACTGATGACACAGACATTGAGACAATGCAGATATTGCCTCATGTCAGGAAGTCATCTTCGAACCATCATGACACATGTAACGTGTGAGTCCACATGAGGCATGGTGTGCGTATATGTGTGTCATGCACATATGCACACAGACACATGTTGGATGCTGCAACAGCAGATGGAGTTGACGGAACACCAACGGCAAGCTCATTGGAACACATGACACACACATGACAGTCACATCGTGGCACGCTGGTAGTCACATGTCAGGTGTAATGATCCGTGTTCCTGGCATCAGGGGACAGTTGCGGGTGTTGGTGACTGTGCCATACCAGTGATGCAGTGCTCGACACGTGTGTCCTACATGCACACATGTGCAAAGTGTGAAGGGGAAGTGTGCCACCTAGTGCCCCATCACACATGACATGTGTAAACAGCTCATCACACATCTATTGTGCCACAACATGATGAGACATGTGCCACATCACTGCCTGACACACCTAGGCCCTGCACATGAAGGACTGCACTGACAATGACTTGATGTCCAGCCTTGTGTGAGTCTGACACCTCCATTCCTTTCGTGTGTGCCTCCTATCACCAGTGTGAGCTGTGAAACGCAGTACACACGCTCTGAGGGCATGTGTACGGGCTGTACTCACGCGTGAGTACTTGCCGTACATGCATGAGTACGTTCCTATCACTATAGTTGTGTTACTGTAGGTCCAAGTGATCCGGCACGTACTCACGCGTGTACGGCCCGTACACGCGTGAGTATGTGCCTATCACTATAGTTGTGTTACCGTAGGCCCTAGTGATACGGCACGTACTCACGCGTGTACGGCCCGTACACACGTGAGTACGTGCCTATCACTATAGTTGGGGGTACCGTAGGGCCTAGTGATAAGGCACGTACTCATGCGTGTACGGCACGTACTCACGCGTGTACGGGCCGTACACGCGTGAGTACGTGCCTATCACTATAGTTGGGGGTACCGTAGGGCCTAGTGATCTGGCACGTACTCACGCGTGTACGGCCCGTACACGCGTGAGTACGTGCCGTACACGCGTGAGTACGTGCCGTACACGCATGAGTACGTGCCGTATCACTAGGCCCTACGGTACCCCCAACTATAGTGATAGGCACGTACTCACTTGTGTAAGGGCCGTACACGCGTGAGTACGTGCCGTATCACTAGGGCCTACGGTAACACAACTATAGTGATAGGCACATACTCACGCGTGTACGGGCCGTACACGCGTGAGTACGTGCCGGATCACTTGGACCTACAGTAACACAACTATAGTGATAGGAACGTACTCATGCATGTACGGCAAGTTGGGGGTACCGTAGGCCCTAGTGATACGGCACGTACTCACGCGTGTACGGCCCGTACACGCGTGAGTACATGCCTATCACTATAGTTGGGGAACCGTAGGTCCGAGTGATACGGCACGTACTCGCGCGTGTACGGGCCGTACACGCGTGAGTACGTGCCTATCACTATAGTTGGGGGTACCGTAGGCCCTAGTGATACGGCCCGTACACGCGTGAGTACGTGCCTATCACTATAGTTGGGGGTACCGTAGGCCTAGTGATATGGCACGTACTCACGCGTGTACGGCCCGTACACGCGTGAGTACGTGCCTATCACTATAGTTGGGGTACCGTAGGTCCGAGTGATACGGCACGTACTCACGCGTGTACGGGCCGTATCACTATAGTTGTGTTACCGTAGGCCCTAGTAATACGGCTCGTACTCACGCGTGTACGGTACGTACACGCGTGAGTACGGCCTGTATCACTGTAGTGATGGTGCCCTAGGGGTACGTGTGAAACGCGCCGTACCTGTGTGGGGATTTAAGAATTACAATGGGGACACATGAGGGACAAGTATTAGGGCCTAAATGCATGCTGGTTGTCATGGATACCGAGTTTCAAGTTCAAAATTTAACATTATGTGGTCTTGAAAAAGCAGTTGGCCACATTATACATTATTGCAAAGTGGTTGTTGACTTGACATGATGCTGCAAATTCGAAAGATGCTAAGGCTGTCACTGGTGTATGTTTAAAGGGATTGGAGGAAACGTAGGATGCCAATGAGTCTGACCAAATACTCTGTACTCCTGTAAATGAAATAGGCCAGCAAGGCAGATATAAGGCAGGCAGAACCCATGGGAGGGCACTTGCCTGCACAACATGTCAGTCGATACCACTGCTGCTGTATTGTCTCCCTCTGGCACCATGTCAAGGACTGTGGAGAGGTCCCAGCCTTTCACCCAGGAGGAGAACGAGGCTCTGCTGGATGTGATCCTCCCACGGTACCCCATGCCGTATGGTCGACCAGGGGAGCAGGTGAGTGCTGACTCCACTACCTTTGCCTGTGCACCTTTTTTGTGTCAGTCACTTCTGGCATTGTGTCCAGGTGTGACAGACATGCAATGTTGGTTGGAGTGGGTACCAGGGGAGGGTGGATGGCTTATGTCTCTCATGCAGGGCTTGATGTAGTTCATGTGTGCACTCCTCACTTGCATTGTTCTTACTGTGACATTCACTGCATAGTGCATGGCACATTCAGCCAGCCTAATCCTCTTGGGCATTCTTGTTCTATTGTCCTGCGGTGATTCAGTGGTCACCCCGGTGTGACAGGTGACTGCACCCACAGATGTGTGAGAGTTGAGTGGAGCTGTTGTGAGAGTGGTGAGAGTGTCCAAATGATATGTACGCCCCCTGGACATTGATGTGTGTGAATGTTTCTTGTCATGTGGGTGAGTGTCTATGTGGAGTGTTGCACCACAGCTGCATGGAGGAGGCAACTGCTCAATCCATCTGATGTGAGAAGTAAGTCGTGCTGTGTGTCGGACTTGCTGAGCTAGCCCCACACCTGTGACCCCACCCCTGGCAAGTGGCACATGTGCAGAGTGAGGTTTGCATCCGCTGTTGCCAATGGCAGGTGATTGATGTGTGCCTGAGGTTTCATCAGTGGCCTGGGGCATGTGGCTGCTTTGCGGTGCTGTCCATCAGCCTTGTGTTGCTTGGGATGCACAGTGTGTGCCATGATCAGGGATTGTTTCGCACCCCTCATGCCACCTGTGTACTTACTATGCTATGTAGTGCATTGGTGCGTCCCCAGTGGAAAAAGTCCCTATGACTAAGGTGCTATTACTTGCCTCAACAAATCAAAGATGTTCAAATGTGTGTCTCTGTGACATGGTGCAGGTGTAGTGATGTTGTCCCACTTTGTCATCCACACAGGTAACCGCCTACCACAAGGGGAAGATCTGGAAGGACCGTCAAGGCCGTGGAATCGGTGGAGGGTCGCAGTCGGCGCCTGCCACAAGTGAGGAAGAGATGGCAGGACATCCGGTGCTGGACCCGGAGGATCTCCCGGGTCATGCTGAAGGAGGAGGCTCCTCGCAAGCATGGCGGGCGCCAGCGCCTGACCCAACAGATGAAGAGTGTCCTGGCGGTGGTCTTCCCTGACCTGGATAGGCGGATACAGGAGTTACAGCAGCAGGAAGGGGGTAGGTACATGTGTGTTTGTTGTGTGTCGCCAGCTTTTGTAGCTGCTCAGTCGCCTGGATACACTGCCAGTCTATATATGTGCAGTGCATATCCTGTTCCCCCAAGTCAACCTGTGCTGTTCTTCCTCCCTTCCCCTCCTTGACATGTGTTACCTGGTCTGTATGTTATCACTATTGCACATGGTCATCTAGGCTGCCAGTTTATCAAGGTGCACACTGCTTTCAGCATCATGTGTGGGGGTGGTCTGCCTGTGCCCTGTCCAGTCATTTGGGGGTGCATAATTGTTGGCACTGATGCTGAGTCTCAACATAGGAGTGTGCGGTTTCAAATGAACAGACTTGCAGCATGCATTACCAATGTTGTGGCCTCAGACATGATGTGCATGAGTGGGATATATGCATAGTGCCGGGACGGTTGCTCCTGTTACAGTCAGCTCATTCCAGGACCATGGAGCAGTGTGCCCACTACAGTCCCCTGACACAGCCTGCCCTCCTACTCATGTGTGTCATCCAACACTGTGCACATTCACTGTGGGTCCAGCATGGCTCTGCCTCTGTGGCATTGTTCCCTGGCCTAGGTAGTATTTTTCACATGTGTGATACATTTGTCCACTGGACAGGGATACACCAGTTTGCTTGTGCATACTCACACTGGGCAGTGCCTGTGTGGCTATTCACAACAATCTGTTGATGTTTGTTTGTGACCAATATGTTTTGCCAGCCCTACAAGGTGATGTCGTGTTAATGAAGCTAGTTTTCAAGCAGTTATTGTAACCCTGAATAAGAGGTGTCACTTCTTGATTGGAATCAG
Source organism: Triturus cristatus (assembly GCF_964204655.1). Taxonomy (NCBI): domain Eukaryota; kingdom Metazoa; phylum Chordata; class Amphibia; order Caudata; family Salamandridae; genus Triturus; species Triturus cristatus. The sequence continues at coordinate 367,977,655 of NC_140585.1, forward strand.
TCACATTGACTCAGGTATGGGTGGGTGTGTGCGGGAGGGGCGTACATGTTCAACCCTGATGTTTCATTGCCAGTTCTGACTTGTGTGTGATGATTCGCAGTACAGAAAGTCATCGTGCAGTGCCCCCGTGATGTTGGCCAGTGCTTAATGTTCGTGCTTCGTAGCCTGTGTCAGTTTTTGACAATCATGTATCCTGCTTGTACATCTTTGGCACCTGTGTGTGGTTCAGATGCTACACAGTTGTGACTTTGTGTGCTGACATCTGTGGGAACATTCTGGCTTGCCATGAGGGGGAACCCACAGTACAGCTAGGCTTTTTTGCGAAACAATTGCAGGCCCATTAGCTTATGCATTGTCCTGGGTGTGGACATGTGTGCCACTCCAGATGACAGTCAGTAGGTCATATGTGTAGCCAACTGTGTGATCAGGTGACGGATAGCCATGTGACAAATGACATTATTCAAGTTGTTACTCAGAGAAAATGTCCATTGGCACTCACTACACCTGTCAACATGTCTCAATGTTTCATATGCTTGACCTTGTTGTTTGGTTGTGAAGGACAACGATGTGCCTGCATGACAGATGTCTCCCAAGGAAGTGCACAAGACACCACCTTTCCAGGGACACGCTGGCACATTTTAAAGTAAGGCACAGTTTGAACAACACTTGTTTGGAGTTCATACATCTGGTCATAACTCCTATTTACTACCAGGTTTACCTTTGTGGATAGGACTGTGTTTTACTTCTTAGCCTGGAAAGGCTGTGTATTTGGTATCCGCTTGGCCCTGGACAGGTCAGGCAGCTTTGGATCTGAAGTGGATGTTGGACCTTTTTTCTTTAAATTGCCCCTATGGCAGCCTCTACGACAGGCTGGGAAAAATCTGCGTGACAGGATAGGCAAAATGTCCAGCTACCTAAGCATCATACAGCATCAGCTCCTACACTATGCTGTTATTTGTCCATATTGTTTAATGTCAATGTTCACAGACTTGGTGAGGAATGGGAGAGTAGATGTCCATTGTGAATGCATCTGAATGGTGCATACATATTTTTTTCATTTTTCCTTGTATGATGTCAGTTAAAATTAAAGACAGATGGCTCACTTATATGCTGCTGGAAATGTGTTTACACAAATTATTTTAGAATGTTTACAGGATTTGGAGTCACAGAATAATATTCTTCCTCAGGGACACAAAGGATTTAGATCTCACTCTTCCTGCTTTCACAATCTTTCTTGAATAGCTTTTTATGAAATGTGTCAAACATTCTAGCACATCAGTCTCAGGTACTTTTTCCAGATGCAGATAGCCCCATCAATGTTAGATGAAGCCGTTGACCACCACTTGGTCATTTTAACTTAGCATGGTGGTCAACTTCGCTTAAGGGCGCAATATGCAACACTTTTTGCTAGCTTCCTAGAAATACGAACATTTTTTTCCCGGACAAAGGAAACGTACATGAGAAACCGCAGAGTAGACCAGCACAGCAAACAACCTGTTAACATGCTCCTCTCAAAGCTCTTCACCAAATACAATTAATTTCAGATCTGACTGAATTTAAAACAGTCCATACCCCCTACCTCAAAATTAAGTTTTATATTTCAATACATCAAACATACCAACAGAATTCTGTTTCACCTTCATTTCATGTTTCAATCAATCAAGGTTATAGCGTGCCCACTCACCCGTGAGGGTCTCAAGACACGGAAGAGAGGGAGATGGAGACCTGCTGATCCATCTGGGCACTGGTGTTCAGTCGAACAGCCAGATCTTGAGATCCTTCCTGAATTGGGACAGCAACGGGGTTTGCCTGAGGTGGAGAGGCAGGGTGTTCCAGGTCTTGGTGGTGAGGCAGGAGAAGGATCTTCCTCCGGTCCTGATCTTGCGGATCCTTGGGATGGTGGCCAGGGCCAGTTGGACAGAGCGGATGTGTCTAGTGGGTACATAGAATGAGAGGTGGTGGTTCAGATGTGCTGGTTCTGAGTCGTGGAGGGCTTTGTAGGCATGTATGAAGAGTTTGAAAGGGACTCTTTTGTTGACTGGGAGCCAGTGGAGTTTTTGCAGGTGTTCGGCGATGTCGCTGCAGCGCGGGATGTTGAGGACCAGTCTATCTGCGGCATTTTTAACGTTCTGTAGTTTCCTTAGGAGTTTCTAGGCGACGCTGGCAGAGTGCATTGCCGTAGTCGATTCTCCTGCTGATGAGGGCATGGAGAATAGTCTTTCTGGATTTGGTGGGACTCCTTCTGATGGTCTTTGGAAACAGGCAAGGCGTGTGTAAGTGTGATGAGGAGATGGCGTTGATCTGGCAGTTCATAGTGAGCGAGGAGTCCAGTATGATGCCTTGGTTTCGTGTGTAGTCCAGAAGTGTGGGGGGCGTTCCTAGCACGGCGTGCCACCAGGAGTCATCCCAAGCTGAGGGGACGCCTTATAAAATTATTATGGTATTCCGGACATATTTTGTCAAACACATCAGACCCAAGTAAAACCTCCAGAGGGCATCAGAGCATTATGTGTGTGCACAGCAAGCTTTCACATAAAACTAGCAAGATTCAGGGAAACAATACACGCAAGACATCAGTTCTACCCTCATACAGGTTATAGGCTCCATGTAAAAATAGAGTTATTAGCGGGCCTGTGCTAAGAATAAAAACTGGCTAACATGGCGACTTCCTCAATTCACTTTTTTGCAGCATTATCACATTATCGCCAACAAGAAAGTGCAAAGTATTGCGAAAAGAAACTGCACTCTTTATTCAGGCCCTTTACCACTTGAATAATTTAAAAGACCTCTGCTAGTCCTGCTATTTACTTCGACCACCATGCAATCCACTATTGTGGTTATCTGCAACAATGAAGACTGCTATGTAGAGAAAGATGAATCAACAAAATTAGGGCTCATTTGGATACAATAGAGTGATATTCACTGCCTGAAGCTCTGATTTCACTAACTGTGCTTTTTAAAGTCTGGGTTACCCTGCCTCTTCAATGCTTTTAGGTCTTGTCTACAAACACCTTTTAGCTCTATGTTGAAAGACCCCTTGCAGACCGTACCAAAATCTTATAATGGGCTTAGAGTCAACCCATTGGTTGTCATTAGTTGGCCTTGCAACAAATTTCAAGTGCTTGCTTTTTGTTTAATGGTTTTCCTTTCTCTTCTTGTGTTTGTTGCTTTCTTGGAGCACAGCTTCTTTACCATCATTTTGACTGGATGGCTTGTATCTTTCCACTGCTCAAATTCAGGGAACTACTTTCTTCTTTTTCATTCAGCTTTCCTTGCAAACGAAAGCATGCAGCTGTTAGGTGCCCTGCATTATTTATTCAGACACTGTATGCCCCATTGCACAGTAGAGAGGTCAAGGAACATTCTCAGACCTCGGGCAAGGTGATGGGGGAATATACCTCCCCTACTCTTTGCCAAAGTAGAGAGGCACTGTAGTGCTAGAGGCACTCTTGTGGTCTGACACCCTGTGATGACCTTTGACTACCATTATTGACTTTAGTGTGTTATTTTTCTCTAGCCTGAATGTACAACGTCCTGCTTGTTTCTCTTAAAAGTTTCTTTCTTGTAATCTTGCAGTCTTTCAGTGGGAGCTGTCACGGCCAAGAACAGAACGCGTGGGATGTGCATTTGAAAGCATGAGAGGGAGAGAGAGGTGTGGAATGTACTTTTTGGTCTTGTAGTGCAGTGTTGTGAGCAGTGATGCACAAATGTGCTCGGTGTTGTACATTGAGACATGAAGTATGTGATGCTATAGGACACTGAGAGATGAAGTAGGTGAATCTATAAGCAGTTGTGCACAAATGTGCATTGTGTTGTACATTGATAAGTATTATGAAGTTCTTACTATTGGCTTTGACATGGCCTCATGTCATCCTGTTTTCCGACTCAGCTTGGCTTCAGCTTTTCTGCGTGCACAGCAGCGCTTGCAAGTTGTTTGAGTTAATCACGTTCAAGGATTGTTTTGTGAGAGATTGTTTAATGTAACCTGGCGTGAGCTTGGTCAAGATAAAGGCTGGAAAATGCAAGATTGGAGAGGGAACGTGGGAACTCCTTCGTGCTATTGGAATGCTTGCTTGGAAACTGGCCAGTTCTGGTAAGATTCCTCTGGCACGGGGGGAGGTTTCTCTCGAACCTTCTAGTGTGTTTTGAGATTATAAAGCTGAGGGTTGTTGACTTAGAAAACAGGATTTTGGAAACCGAACGGGGACGGACGCGTCCACTTCGGCGGGACCCTGATTGCTGAGGCTCTTAACCCCTTCGGTGCTCATGACGGAACGGTTCCGTCATGAGCGTCGGTTGAGCTGTGCTCATGACGGAACCGTTCCGTCATGACCACGCCCGCGCAAGAAACCGTCAGCACAGCGGCGGAATTCGCGCAGCATGGAAGGGGTTAACCACGGCTGTTTAATTCCCACAGTCAGGAGTGGGCTAAGATGCAGTGTCTAAACCAGGTGAAATATTGAGTTTTGACTAGTGCCATTGTGATGCGTGGTTCCAGTGGCTGTGGTCATTTGAAGTATTGAGTTTTGATTATTGCCATTGTGATGTTTGGCCAGTGGCTTTGACCATCTGAAGTGTTGAGCTTTGATTATTGCCATTGTGATGTTTGGCCAAAGGCCTTGATTATTTGAGGTTTTATCTTTATGATGAGTGATTGAGTTGAGGTGCACATCCAAAGTAATCATTTGATGTATTCAGTGTATATATCTTTCTGATCTCTTGCAGGACGTTCAGCATATTATATTTTCTTGTGTTATCTCATATTATTTGCTGCTTGTTTATTCATGGTATTACTCATACATTTAACTGTTGTATTTATCACGTGTGTTATTATTGCTTGTATATAAACATACACATCTCTTTGTGTATTTGGATCTTGTGCATTTAGCATCTGGGAAGCCTTTCTGTTAGAGAGCATTGTGTAAAATAAACTCCAAGCCTTATTCTAAAAGATAGAGTCTTTGCACTTTGTAAAATAAAACCCTTTTCTAAAGGTGTTGCTTGTTTTGTGTTAATGTGTTCTGCTTCGTTGGGCAGAGCTACTGTGAGGCAGATTCTGTATTATCTGCTAATCGAAGCAAAACATTTTTGGCGTCACTTGCCAGGATTCGAGACGAGTGCAATTTTAAGGGGGGAAAGAAAATGTTTTTCAGAAAAACAATGGCAGAGTCCCAGATGCCAACTGAGTTATTTGAGAGGGAGATTGCCTCTCAAAGAGGGAAAACAACTTGGTATATCAGACAGAAATAGTGGTGTCATTTTGAATGTATTGCTTAGCATGTATCAAAAATGTGAAAGCTTAGAAAAAGAATGTAGGGAACTGAAGAAAGAGTTAGCTAACGCTCAGTTTGAAAACAAGTCTTTGGAAGAAAACTTAAACATGTACCAAGCTCCGAAGCCGTTTGTTTTGCTGAGCTGTTTAGATAGCCAGGATGAATCATATGTGAAAAATGTGAACTTAGAGATGTTGCCAGTGAATCTGCAGGTCTCACAAGAGGTTTTATTTAATTCTTTTGAGGACGTTGCACAGTTAGAAATGAATTTGAACCGAGAAAATGTGAATGTGCAGGAAGATAAACAGACCAGTCTGTTACAATTCACGATCGTTGGTTGCAGGTACAGATCAGACATGTCAGTGAATGATGAATCTTGCTCTACATGGAACGACGCTATATTGAAAAAAGAAATGCAGCAGTGTGCTTTTGAATCTGCACAACAGACTGTGCAGTGTTTTAGAAGTGGGGTCAATTCAGAAAGGAGACAGTGTATCATGTGTACCAGTTCAGGAGCAGTGTGCTATTTTTTAGTAATTGTGAAAAACAGGGAAAGAAGAGTATACTTTTAAACTTGTGGACTAAACATTTTCAAATGCTGGACAAACAAAGATGCTTTTGTGCATTGAAAGACACTGGGCAGAAGACAATAACACATAATGAGACTTTGACCTTTGAATTTTCTGAAATGCAGTGGGGAGAAGCAACTGTAATTAAGTGGCATATACAGACAGAAACTGCAGTTTTGCATGAACAGTTGGTGCAGGTCCCAATAGAAGGTCCAGGAGTGGAGTTTGAGACACAGGATTCCCCAGTGAAGTGGCATATTGTACTGCAAAGGGCAGCTACTGTGCATGCTCATGGTCCTATACATTCACTAGACCGAACCTTTGATTCCATTACAGATAAAAAGGCTAAAATCTTAGCGACAGAGGTGGTGACACACGGTTCAGATTTGGTGTGCATGACTAAATGAGAGCACCTAGGTGAGAAAGACCATACAAACAGGTGGGCAGAGAATGAAGGGATGCATATCCCCCTGGATTTACTTAAAGCTATGATTCCTATGTGTCAGTATGCACAGCGCAGACCAGTCCCACAGAAGGTGAGGGGAAAGTTGAACAAAGAAATATTACCAGAGCAGACAGAGCCGATGGATTGTCTTGGGCTCATGCCAAATGATAAAGGGAGCACGTATTCAGCAGTGGGTGGAAAAATAGTCAGGAAGGAGACTGCCCAGCCATTCTTACTGTGCAGGAAAAAGGAGAGTTTCATCCTAATACCAAGAATTCAGAGACTATAGCGTGGATAGAATTCTCCGATAATTACCCAGAGCCAGCCGAGAACCGTGCAGACAGGAATGAAAATCTTGTGCCTTCAGACTCAAAACAGAGAAAGGAAAGCGTGCACTTTTTGAAAAATGTTTTTTGCAAGAATAGTGATGCTTGTTTCTTTTACAGATCATACTGCGGCCTGATGTCCTTGTCCTGCGAGAGGATGCCCATGTCTGTGTGCCCGGTGTGGGACCCTTCCCCTCCCCTCCCAACCCTGGAGTGATCACCAAACGGTGCAAGTGGACATGCTGTGGCTGAACAAACCAGACGAACTTACCAAGCAACTGATCATGAACTAATATCGCAAACATGAAGTAAAATGTACACAGTTACAATTTCGAATGCAAGAAGGCTGTGTGTCTTTCACACAGAAGGACATTATTTGTTTTGAAGAAGATGTTTTCTCATTTTAGAGATTATGATGTTGCCTTTATTTTCAAGCACAAAATATATAGGTTTGGCTGTTTCCAGTATTAGCCATTTGAGACATTAGGAGCATTACTACGTTCATATGCTTGATTCTATTTGTGCATTTATTTTGTGTTTCCATCATACATTTATTCTTGCTGAATATCCAGATATGCATGAGCTATTTTCTACAATGCTTTTATGATTTCACTGTTTTAATGGGTGTTTCAATTCTATTTGTGCTTTCAGTTCAGCATGAGTCTATGATGTTACTGTTTTAACATGTGATTCAATCATATTTGTGCTTTCAGTTAAGAAGTTCAGTGTTTGATATATGTATGTGATGATAGTCAAAGGTCATGGGGTGGAATGTAGTGCTAGAGGCACTCTTGTGGTCTGACACCCTGTGATAACCTTTGACTACCATTATTTTAATTGACTTTAGTGTGTTATTTTTCTCTAGCCTGAATGTACAACGTCCTGCATATGCCTGCGTCTCTTAAAGGTTTCTTTCCTGTAATCTTGCAGTCTTTCACTTGGAGCTGTCACGGAGTAGGAAATCCTTGCCAAGAACAGAACGCGTAAGATGTGCATTTGAAAGCATGTGAGGGAGAGAGAGGTGTGGAATGTACTTTTTGGTCTCGAAGTGCAGTGTTGAGCAGTGATATACAAATGTGCTCGGTGTTGTACATTGAGACATGAAGTATGTGATGCTATAGGACATTGAGAGATGAAGTATTTGAATCTATAAGCAGTTGTGCACAAATGTGCATTGTGTTATACACTGATAAGTATTATGAAGTTCTTACTATTGGCTTTGACATGGCCTAATGTCATCCTTTTTTCTGACTCTGCTTGGCTTCAGCTTTTCTGCATGCACAGCAACGCTTGCAATTTGTCTGGGTTAAACACGTTCAAGGATTGTTTTGTGAGAGATTGTTTAATGTACCCTGGCGTGAGCTTCGTCAAGATAAATGCAGGAACATGCAAGATTGGAGAGGGAACGTGGGAACTCCTTCGTGCCATTGGAATGCTTGCTTGGAAGCTGGCCAGTTCTGGTAGATTCCTCTGGTGCGGGGGGGGTTTCTCTCGAACCTTCTAGTGTGTTTTGAGATTATAAAGCTGAGGGTTGTTGACTTACAAACCGGGATTTTGGAATCCGAACAGGGACGGGCGCATCCACTTCGGCGGGACCCTGGTTGCTGAGGCTCTTAACCAAGGCTGTTTCATTCCCCCAGTCAGGAATGGGCTAAGATGAAGTGTTTGCACCAGGTGAAGTATTGAGTTTTGACTAGTGCCATTGTGATGCGTGGTTCCAGTGGCTGTGGTCATTTGAAGTATTGCGTTTTGATTATTGCCATTGTGATGTTTGGCCAGTGGCTTTTATCATTTGAAGTGTTGAGTTTTGATTATTGCAATTGTGATGTTTGGCCAGTGGCTTTGATCATTTGAAGTGTTTTCTTGGTGATGTGTGAGTGAGTTGAGGTGCACATCCAAAGTAATCATTTGATGTATTCAGTGTATATATATCTTTCTGATCTCTAGCAGGACGTCCAGCATATTATATTTTCTTGGGTGTTATATTATTTGATGCTTGTTTATTCATGGTATTACTCATGCATTTAACTGTTATATTTATCAAGTGTGTTAATATTGCTTGTATATAAACATGCATATCTCTTTGTGTAATTGAATTTTGTGCATTTGGCATCTGGGAAAGCCTTTCTGTTAGGGAGCATTGTGTAAAATAAACCCCAAGCCTTATTCTAAACGAGAGAGTCTTTGGATTTTGTAAAATAAAACCCTTTTCTAAAGGTGTTGTTTGTTTTGTGTTAATGTGTTCTGCTTTGTTGGGTTGAGCTACTGGATGGCAGATTCTGTATTACCTGATAATCGAAGCAAAACAGGCACTCAAGATTACTGTAATACCCTTGCACAAAACTGGAGTTTGGAACACAGCAAATCCTCATTCAGTTAGACAGGTTACTGTTTGGGGGGTGAGGGGGTGTAACAAAAACGGCTCCAATGTCCTGGTGTAATTTTTATAACTATATTGCAATTGTCTGAAAACACCTACACTGCCTGCATAATACCGCATATGACATCTATAATGAAAACACATGGACATCCACATTTCAGAGGACAAACCATTTAACACAGTGTAAAACATAATCAACTATGATACACCAAACGACAGTGAACATGTTATGATGTACAATTGCATTCATAATCAAAACAATAAGCTAACTACTGGTGCCCGCTATCTCAGACACGTTCATAATAAACTGAGACCTTCACGAACGGAGAAATAAAAAAACTGTGCAATAACTAATTCAATTCTGCACAGCTTCTGCTACTTAGCACACCACCAGGCAAACGCTTACACATTCATCAACTTGTTCATTAACGTATTCACTTTCATGTCCATCTTCAATAAGTGATGGCGTGATGGGAGTTAAAATTAAGTGAGCCTGGGGGAGGAGACGTGATTGAATTGTTTTTTTAGGTATAGTTATATAGTGCTTCATAACCTTAACAAGTGCTATGCAAACAAATGATGGACGGAATGCTGAATAAATCATACATTCACCCCCAGTCAAGACATCTGGGGTTAAATCCATCGTTCTTTTGTTCACCATGCCACCCCAGTTTAGACCCAGCCATATGCAAATCAGTCTTGACCCTGTGCCTCATGGGAACAGTCCAGACTGAACTGCCAAGCCAGTTCCTCACTGGACCAGAAACAAGCATCCTGGGACCGGTTTCTGGGCATCATTCTTCATCAGTCTGGCGAGCTTGAATCCAGTGGCACATTGAGCAAGGGACCCACGTCTGGGCATACCCATCCCACTTGGGGTGAAAAGTGCTATGCAAACAAATGATGGACGGAATGCTGAATAAATCACATATTCACCCCCAGTCAAGAGATCTGGGTTAAATCCATTTTTCTTTTGCTCACCATGCCACCCCAGTTTAGATCCAGCCATATGCAAATCAGTCTTTACCCTGTGCCTAATGGGAACAGTCCAGACCGAACTGCCATGCCAGTTCCTCACTGGACCAGAAACAAGCATCCTGGGACCAGTTTCTGGTCATCACCCTTCATCAGCAGGCCATGTAAGGCCAGCCAAACCGTCATGCGCACTGAAGCGCTCACCAACCCCAGCTGCGTTGCCAGGTTGGAGAGAGCAGGCACAGGCTCCCAGTCTAACCTAATCATCAGCGCTCAGGCCAATCCTGGCGCAGCATTCAGCAGCATGAAAGCAGGATTGGCTGCAGTGCACTCTGGGAGCCTGTGCCTGCAGAAGAGAAGGGTGTGATGCAGCAGGTAAGTGCTTTAAAAAAGAAAAATTGTCTTGTCCCGCCACTCAATCAACACACCAACCACTACTGGTGGTGTTCTTTTCTTTCCATATACTTGAATGGGTAGGGGAGGAAGTAGAGTAAGATAAACATATGCACTTTAATTTAATCAAATGCTATTAATGACTCAGTTGGTCTCTGTAGAATCCACCCAGGATCAACAAAGGAGCAGCCCACGCTATCCACCGAATAGAGACCTCCTCAGCAGATGCAGTACATATTCCTCTCGGGTGACTGGTGAGGGAATCTTTGGCATGCAACGTATAGAGCCAGCCATGGTAAATTATCTCATTAGCCCATGCAGGAGTCACATGAAGTAATCCAAGGGCACAAATCGAAAACCGATAGCCATAGTAAATGTTCTTTAGTGACAGAGGAGCAAGCCAAAGCATTCACTGATTACAGATAGCCATCGTACATGATCTAAAGTAAGTTCAGTGCCGACAAAGAGTAATCTACAAGCATGCACAGGAGAAATATAGTTATAGTTTATGCTATTTAGAGCACCCTGTATAAAATAAAAGGTATGTCTAAAGGCTGGTTACTGGTTATAAGCAACCGGGGCAACAAGGTCACAACAGAGTAAAGACTAATGAACTAGATGACACAAGACAGACAAATGTAGCAGGTCACAGATCTATGAGGCTATAGCCTAATGCCCAGATCATGCAAATAATATCCAGGCCTATCCCATTGAGAAATTAGCAGGGTCAAGCAGATTTTAGACTTTGTCTGCTAGGTTCTAGACTGGGCAAGAAGGCATGGCATGCACCCGTTACAGGCAGCTATGATAAATGCTCTATAAAGCCTACACAGGAGCAGAAAAAAAGCTTAAGGTAATAACTTTTGGGAAGTTCATGTCTTTTCAGGTTTTGTGCTGTTGTCATTATCACATCCTTGCCAATCTTAATTCTGTTTCAATTTACCTTTGTGTGTGGTATTTGTACTGCATGGACCTAGCCAAATTGCAGTGGGGAGCTATACAGTCAAAGAAAAAGAGAGTCATCAAGAGATTGGAAATGTAGCTGGGTTCTATGAACAGAAGTGGAATGTTACTGCGTCGTGATGTAGAGTTCTTTAAAGAGGTGCAGCTTTTCATGTTTCATAAATTGGAAAGGGGTTTGGGAGGCTCAAATGGATACTGGGATGCTATGCTGTACCAGAACATGGGTGCGTAGATGAAGATGGTTTGTGGTGTTGCTTTTTCTTTTTTGGCACATTTTTAGTACAAGTGTCCTAACTGCTAGTGTGCTGGATATGGTGATCTTATTAGCTAGATATGTGAGGTGCTGGTCGAGACGGCTTTGTAAATAATGCAGCTGACTTTGAAGGTCGTGGGCGCCAGCAGAGGGTACCAGTGGAGTTCTATCGGTATGGTGTGGCATGGTCATATTTATTCAAACCCAGGATGAGATAGCATATATTTCACTACATTCGCTTCTCTGGCTATACTGAATGTGGCAGCCATCTTAACACCTCTCAGTTTGATTGGAACAGTAACTATTTGGTTACACTTCACATTTCATTTTCTAGGATTATTATAAATTTCATCATCAATTGTTATCTATTTCACAAATACTCACTTTATATTGAAAATTGCTAATTCCTAAGAATAATCACATTTCAAATTTTATTTTTAAGGAAAATCATAATTTCTCCTAATTAGGAGTGAAAAAGTAATATGTTTCTGGTAACCTCAGACATATTTTCTAGCGTGTAACCCGGTGATCATTTCAAGCGCAGTGGTGCTGTATTTCAATAACACCATACAATGTGCCAACAAATATACATGCTACTGAAAAATACACATAGGGTAACTCTCATTCAAAACATTCACACCCTTGATGGGCTAATGTCATGGTTAGCCTACTTTCCTATTTTTCAAATCATAGATGTTATCTAGCTTGAAATTGCGTGCCCCTATGACCGTAACCTGTGTTATCGATACCTTGTTTAATCCTGATTATCCCATGGTACCTTTCACTCGTAATTACGAGAAATGATGATGTGCCATGAAAATTAAATTTCACTGTAGCCAGAGAAGCGAACGTAGTGAAATATACGCTATTGATTTGCATTTCCTTTGTTTATTTCAGTGAATTCTGTACCACGTGACTTGGTTTAAAAGGAAAAATGGCGTTCGGTGCACCGACATTGACAAAGGCCCAGTGGCGAAACGCGTGCCTTATTAGTGTCACTAAAGTGGATGCTGAAAGTGCCTTACAGTGACGGCACTGTCAGCATCCGCTTTGTTGACACTAATAAAACAGGCATTTCGCCACTGGGCCTTTGTCAATGTCAGTGCACCGATAGATATCGATATACATACATGGTATATTTTATTGCCTAAAATGCCCTGTAGAGGGACCTGTGACATGAGGAAAATAGTCTACCGGTCTCTTTGGAATAAGGGTTTCATCATCATATCTGCCCAGTACCACTCTGAACAGATTTACTATTATCTACTGTTTAAAAAACATTCTATTTATGAAAGGAGGACAAAACCTGAACATTATAATTCTAATCAGTGCCTGTTAGTTGCACCTTGCAGAGAGCAACTTTAACAGATTTCTCCAACAGAAAACCAAACAGTATAGTCCAGTATTTCACCGATTTTTTTCAACATTTCCATATTGGAAAAAAGGCAGCTTTTTCAGGCACAATGCCATGGACGGCCAATCACCAGAATAGCAGGAGTAACGTATGTGACACCAAGTCATTTGACCCCAATAGCATCTCAGGAAACGACGTTATTTGACCTCCGACCCACTGTCATCTTCCCCTCAGCTGTCCGTTTCTCAACTGTCTATCTTTTTTGTATTGTCTCTCTAATCTGTCTTTCTCACCCCTGCTATCTCATCCTGTATGTCAACTTTTGTTTTCAACAATCTCCTTGACCTTATACCTCAAATGTCTTACCTTCTCGCCTGATTTTCTCACCTGTTCTCTCTGTCTTTGGTCTGTCTTGCACCTCTAATACTCCTTTGTGTTTCTCTTTCTCAAATGTTTGTCTCAATGTCACCTCCATATCGTCCACTTTTCCTAGTCTCTGCCACTCTCAGCTGTTTTCTAACCTGCCTCTGTCTTATCAACGCTTTTCTCTCTCCCTCTCTAAAGTGTATAACAGCTGTCTCCCATTCAGCTCTGTCGCCCATTCAGCTGTCACCATAACTACTCTATCAATTATGTCCTGTCTTTCAGCCGTCACTTTTTCACGTGTCCACCTTTCTCACCTGTGCACCTCTTTCAACTCACCTCTCTCAACTGTCTAACCCACCTCCTTACTGCGCTCTCACAGCTGTCTCTCCTCCTTTCTGAGATCTTCTCATCATTGCATCTATCGCCTCTCGCAACTGTTTCTCCACCCTCAGCAACTCCTTCACTCCTACTCACCTGTCTCCCTACTCCATCAGCCGCCTTTTCATCTCTTACCTGTCCTTCTGAGCTGTATTTTTCGAACAAGCCACACCTCCCTTCCTCCCGCTCAAATGAAAAGGGGGGGGGCTCTGGGCCCCCCGCCCGCATGGCGGTGCGGCGACCACTCCCCTTGTCCTCCGGACCTCTCGGTGGTGGGGCGTGTCCACTGGGGCGCGCCCTGTCACCGATTGGTTGCCACCCCACCCTTGACCCGGATGGCGTTAATCGACATCCGTGTCGGGGGGAAGGGGGGGGGGGGGCGCTAGGAAATAAAGAGGCGGGGAGCGCCAAGGTGACCCCCTTGTTCCCTGGACGCTCCCCCACATCGGACGTGCCCCGCGCTCGGGGCCTTGTGTTTTTTACGTGTCTTTTTGATTCCCGTTTGCAGGTTTCGTCGTTACCCAGCTAGAGCGGAGGATCGTTGCGGGGAAGCTGGTCCGGTGCCGGAAAGAGGTTTTCGTGTTGGTGGCGTGCAGGAGCCTTCGTGAGCCCAGCGGGGACTGTTGCGGGGAAGCTGTGCATTTTTGTAGAGGTCCGGTGCAAAAAGAGGTATTGCGAGGCAGCGGGTGGGGTGCGGCAAAAAACGCCGGCAGAGCGGTTTTCCCGGCCATTCTCACGGGTGCTGGGGGGAGTTTTTGGCAGAGGCTGTGGCGTGACCTTGAGAGCTGCTGCCTTCAGACCGGGGTACTCGGGTTCGAGTCGCGGCCAGCCGGACAAAGACCTTCGCCCCCCCCCCCTCCCCTGGTTCTCGCCCGAGCTCCGTGTGGAGAGAAGCGTCAGTTACAACAACTGGAGCCTGTTGGGAGGTTATTATTTTATTGTAAGTGGGGGTGCTGGGAGAAATAAGCGCGCGCAAAGGGCATTAAAGGCTGTAATTAGCGAACATTATTGTTTATGTGATTCTCGCGACAGGAGTGTGTACAAGGGCAGTAGACGGGGCAGTCACAGAAAGTTAGCGCTTGTACATACGTGTTTACCTTTTTACAGTCTGCTTTCACATCTGGGTGATTTACCACTCCCAGGAATTAATATATGTTCTATTTTAGGTGGGTTATTACTGCATTGCTGTTTTTTCCGAGGTAAGCTGCGTGGTGGACGGCGGTGTTGGACGCAGGTCTATTTCCGGCTGGGAGTACGCAGGATTCGAACGGTAAGAGGAGAGCGGGGGGCTCGCATTGCATTGCTTCTGGTAGCCGCCGGGTGGGTCTACGTTAGAGTTCACTCACCCCTGACAAACCGGATAAGCCGGGGCGTTGCGGTTACGGTTGCATGGTGCTTACAGCCCCCTGTACATCCTCCATCTGGTGAAGGTAAAAGCGCACTTACACCTGTGTTGGAATATTAGGAGTGTAGGGCGGTGCACCTCAGTCATGCCGAGGTCGATGGGTGGTAAAGGAGGGTCCAAGATGGAGGCTATGATGCAGGCCATGATGCAGGAGTTGAACAGCATTAATAGGCGGTTGGGGAAGGTTGATGAATTGGAGGCCCTCATGAATGAAAGGTTTGCTGATCCCCCAGGCCCTTCAGGCAGGCCCGCGCGGCAGCGAAAGGCAATCTTGCCAAGGGGGGATTTTGCTAGCCCGCCAAAGAAGTCTAAGGCCAAGAAGCCCAGGTGCAGTGCCCCAGCCCCAGTAGTTCCGGTCTCGATTCCTCCAGCACCCCCGAGTCCAGTACCTTTTATACCTGTGCCGGTAGTTCCGGAGCCCGCTGCACCGGCTCCTGCCATGCCGCCGGCGTTACCTCCTGTGGGCCCTGTTTCCCCGCCCGTGGTACCGAGGCCAGTGCCTGGCCTGCCGCCACCGGTCACTCCGTTGCCTGCCATACCAGTGCCACCGGCCACGCCCCCTGGGGCGCCCGTAGTCCAGGTTGATAACCCGGACTCGGTCCCTGCTGAATTGGCATCTCAAATAGCGGCCTTATTGCCTTGGTTACAAAAGGGGGGCGTGTTACCTGCTTCATCAGATCACGCGGCGGAAGCGGCGCAGTTGGTAGAAAGGATTAAATCGGCAGCGGCAGCAGACAGAGCTGCGGTACCATCATCTGCTTCACTTTCAGGTTCCAGCCCCGCTCAACCGAACGCAGATGGTGGTCAACCGGCCCGGGTACAAGGAAATGGTAAGGAGGTGGCGCTGCCTCTCTTGGGAGATGGGTCAATTCCCTCCAGGAGTGAGAATTTGGCACAGCATGTGTCCCAGGCAACGAAAGAAATGATTTGGGCGGGAAAATATATTTACATTTTTTCGTTGCTACTTGATAGCAGGGAAATGGAACATGCGAAGACACTAAAGGAATGGATGCTTCCTAGTGAATGGAGGGCACAGTGTTCTAGATTTAGGGTGGAGGAAACTTTGCTCAACTGGGTCAGGGCTTTCGCAGTATTCACAACCATCATGTCCAAACGGCCTCCTAATGTGCAGGCGCCATTGGCTTGCTACCAGAGTAGGATTGTGGGGTGGAGCGAGCAGTACCCGGAGGATGCCTGGAAGGAGTATGATGTTAATTTCAGGAAAGCTAAAGAATTTGACTCATCACTGACATGGGATAGGGTTGATTCTGTGTCGTGGCATAGGCAGTTCTCAGGGAGCTCAGCCCCACTCCAGTCCACCAGCGCGGGCAGGGGGTACTCCACCAGACCTCAACACCCCTTTCGGTCGGCCCAGGGGAGCGAGGTCCCGGGTAGGAGTAGGGGGGGGGGGGTTTGAGAGAAAAGGGGTGTGCTGGGATTTTAATAAGCGCACCTGCACGAGGGCCCCTGGCACCTGTAGATTTAGACATGCATGTGCAGTCTGCGGTCACCCCTCCCACCCCGAGTCATCTTGCAGGTCTAAGCAGGGCAACCACAGTAAGAAGGGGAGGGGGAAGCCAGAGTAGTGCCGATCACTTGGTTATCCCTACCCCTATAGATGTTTTGGCAATGATTCCTTGGTTGAATAGGTACCCGAATCACACAGCGGCCACTCTACTTCAGGAAGGTTTTTCACAAGGTTTTAGGATCCCGGCAGGGGGGTACACAGGTAGTGCACATTGCAGGAACCAACTGTCAGTGCAACATAACCCCACAGTGGTGGCTGCTAAGATTAGCAAGGAACTGTCTTTGGGTAGGATAGCTGGCCCTTTACAGACGGTGCCTGTTCCCAATTTTGTGTGTTCTCCACTAGGGGTTGTACCTAAGAAAGAGAGGGGGGAGTTCAGACTGATCCACAACCTGTCGGCACCTAGAGGAGCGTCATTGAATGATGCAATTGATGAGGGGATTTGTAGTGTAAAGTACGCCTCATTTGACCAGGCAGTTGACTTATTGCGGGCGCTGGGGCCAGGGGCGATGATGGCAAAATCAGACATAGAATCTGCTTTCCGTCTCCTCCCAGTCCATCCTCTGGACCACCATTTATTAGGTTTCACTTTTGATGGCAAGTTCTATATGGATAAATGCATGCCCATGGGCTGTTCCATCTCATGTGCCTATTTCGAGACGTTTAGCTCATTTTTGGAATGGGTCGTGAGAGAGGCGACGGGCCACCGGCAGGTTATGCATTATCTGGACGATTTCCTTTTCTTGGGTGCGGTGGGATCTCAGGAGTGTGCGTGGGCGTTGAAGGAATTTTGTGTGCTCATGCGGGCTTTTGGGGTCCCGCTAGCACCGGGGAAGACGGTCGGACCGTCCACCTGTTTAGAATTCCTTGGTATCGAAATTGACTCAGTGGAAGGATGCTTCAGGTTGCCTGTGGACAAGGTGTCTAGGTTTAGAGCAGCCCTACGTCAATGCTTACGCAAAGACAAGGTTACATTGCAACAGCTACAGGAAGTGGTGGGGCAATTGAATTTTGCCCTTCGGGTCATCCCAATGGCACGCCCCTTTACACGCTCCATTGCTCAAGCCATGAAAGGGTTACGGGAGAAACATCACCGCACGAGGTTGTCATCTGAGGTTCGCCAGGATATGCTTATTTGGATGGCATTCCTGGAGGATTTCAATGGCAGAGTGGTGTGGTCAGGTCCTCCCGCCACATCAGCAGAATTGGGCTTATGGACAGACGCTGCGGGGAGTGCGGGCTTTGGTGCCATCCTGAGGACTAAGTGGGTCGCCCAGTGGTGGCCAGCGGAATGGAGAACATGGGGTCTGACCGCCAATATTGGCTTCCTGGAACTCTTCCCGATATGGGTAGCATTGATGGTCTGGCCGGAACACTTATGCAATCAATCCGTGGTGTTCTGGTCGGATAACATGACAGTTGTGGAATGCATAAATCAGCAGGGGGCACGCTGTCCATTCATACTGCGCTTCATAAAGGAGATTGTGTTGCAATGCTTAAAATGGAATGTGGTGTTCAGAGCCAAGCATGTCCCTGGCATCCTCAACAATGCAGCTGACTCCCTTTCTCTCTTTAAAATGCAGGTTTTCAGGGAACATCTTCCTGCGGCAGACCCCCAGCCAGCGCAATTCCCGGCAGATTGGTGCCCCAGATTACAAGACCTTGTGGTTGCTAGCTTAGCCCCCAGGACCAGGACAGCTTACGAAGGGGCGTTTTTGTCTTACCGGGCCTTTTTGGGGCAGGAATGGGAGGTTAGGTGGGCGCAGGAGGACAGTTTTGCAGCTTACCTAGAATCGATGCACAGGGAAGGGCGCTCAGTGGGGGCTGCGAGCAGACATAGGGCGGCGGTCTCCTTCTTCGCAAAGGGTAAGGGTATGCGGGATCCCACCAACACCTTTCTGGTACGCAAGGCCTTGAGGGGTTGGCGCCGTTTACAAGGTTGCCGGGGTGATAAGAGGAGGCCCATTGGACTGGCAGGGCTGACAGCATTACTGGGGGCGCTGCACAGTGTATGTAGCTCACAGTGGGAAGTACTTTTGTTCAAGGCTGCATTTTCCCTGGCCTTCTATGGGGCTTTGAGGGTTGGGGAGTTAGTGGCTGTGTCAAAGGCTGATAGGGTGGGCGGACTACAGTGGGCCGGCGTGAAGATCAGGGAGGACGTTCTGTGGATAACAATTCAGAGATCAAAAACTGATCAGGATTCTCGGGGTCACACTATAGTGCTCCGCCGGGCTCGGGCTAACCCTTGCTGCCCGGTTTCTCACGTGGAGGCTTTCTGCAGGCAGCGGGAGGGCACGGTGGGGGGCGCACTGTTGTGTCATGCCGATGGTACACCATTGACTAGGTATCAGTTTAGACAAGTCTTGGAGTTAACGGTCGGACGGGCAGGTTTTGATCCAAAGGAATTCGGCACCCACTCATTTAGGATTGGGGCAGCAACTGAGGCAGTGGCGAGGGGTCTCTCAGTTGAGAATGTGAAGAGACTGGGGAGATGGTCGTCCGAACGTTACAAGAGTTATGTACGAATTGACATGTTATGACAGGATGGTGCACACAGCAACATGAGCGTCAGAGATTGGCAAGCCTTAAAAAGTTTACAAAGTAATCAAACCATCACCATCAAGCCAGCCGATAAAGGCGGGGCAGTGGTGGTAATGGACACTCAGGATTACGACATCGAGGTGGCCAGGCTTTTGGGGAACCGCTGCAATTATCAACCTTTGGCGCGGGACCCCACAAATGATCTTCAGGCCACTATCATCAAATTAGTGACAGAGGCCAAAGAAAAGAAATGGGTGACATATAAAGAAGCAGAATTTCTGATCAATTTAAAACCAAGGATGCCGGCTTTTTATATTGTACCCAAAATTCACAAGCCACAACGACCCCCTCCTGGACGTCCAATAGTATCGGGCATCCAATCCCTTTTAGAACCATTGTCACAATTTGCGGACTTTTTTCTGAGGGAGTGTGTCATCACCCAACCCTCGTACGTCCAAGATACCACAGATGTCCTGAGAATCCTGGAGGATATAACATACGACCCTGTGAATCAATTCCTTGTTACAATAGACATAGAATCATTGTATACGAGTATCCCTCAGGAAGCCACGCTGGTGGCAGCAGCCCGCGCCCTGAGGGACTCGGAATGGTTCTATGACACTCCTCAAACTTTTGTACTCCAATGCATTGAGATCGCACTGACTAAAAACTTCTTTTCGTGCAAAGAACAGGTGTACCTCCAGGTGTCGGGCACCTCGATGGGAGCTACCTTTGCTCCCAGTCTGGCCTGCATCTATGTGGGCCAGTTCGAGGTGTACCACATCCATCCCCACACGAATCTCTTCCAGAAGAACATCGTTCTCTGGAAGAGATATATAGATGATGTCTTGTGTATATGGGAGGGCTCGGAGGAGAGACTCACTGAATTCCTTAACTGGCTGAATGGTCTTGATGTCTGCTTAAAATTCACTTGGGCGGTGAATAGAACATCTGCAGTGTACCTTGACCTGGATATACAGGCCAAGCATGACAAGCTCGTTACTAAGGTGCACCATAAAACAACCGACAAAAACTCCCTGCTGCACTACAGGTCATATCATCCCAGAGCACTTCGAGATAACTTACCTGTGGGCCAGTTTTTAAGATATCGCCGGAATTGTTCCAACTTACGCCAGTACTCTGAACAATCTAATGTATTGGCTACCAAACTGGAGAACCGAGCCTATCCCAAGAAAGTAATCAGGCAGGCGAAAAAACGAGCATACAACACGCCACGTGCGGCTCTCCTGGAAAGAACTTCTAAACAAAAGGGTGAATGCATTCCTGTGGTGACCACTTTTGGCCCCCTATCCACCAAAATCAGGCAGATCATCCGTAGACACTGGCACCTGCTAAGCACTGCAAATATGCAAATGCCTCCACCACGCTTTGCATTTAAACGATCGGCAAACCTACGTGATCAACTGGTACATACCAGAACCAAATCTGACCCACGGGAAAATAACATTCCGCAAGGACATTACCCATGTGGAGGCTGTTCTGTATGTAGGCTCACAACAGCCACTAAAAGCGTCACTCTCGTAAATAACCGTATATGGCATCTGAATAAATTCAGTAATTGCAACACATCCAACGTTATTTATAGATTGACCTGCCCTTGCCAGCTACATTACATCGGCCTTACCACCAGGAAGGTCAAAGTTAGGATTCAAGAACACCTGAGCACGTTACGTGCAGGAAAACTGAGTACAAAACTGGTCCAACACTTTCAGCATCACAAACATGACCCCAAAGATGTACGTTGGGTAGTACTAAAAAGAGTGATGGGAGACCAGTTTAATATGGAATCCAGACTGAGCAGCAAGGAAGCTCGTTGGATTTATCAGGAGGGCGTGGACCAGACTGGATTGAATGACTCCATCGAGTGGAATAAGGTTTATGCATAATCCATGTACCACTCATTCATTGCTCTTCCTTCCTCCCCCTGATGGTCAGTATGAGTCCAGCCATAAGGGTCAATGTACGAATATTGCAAAAGGAGGGCGCGATATGGGAGTGGTTTTCCTTAATGAAAGACCAGGACCACAGTATGAGACACCTAGGGGCACCCGGTATTATTGACACCGTTCACTGCAGTATTGTAAGATATAGTCATTATTCAGACTACACTTGACGTTTATCTATGAATCAAGCAAATAGTTACAAACGGAACTCCTGGGTGATGATACGTCTGTATTTTTCATCCATGAGTTAAATCAACAGTTATAAACGAGACCCCCAGGTATACGGACGCTCCTATACTGAGAAGTTGATTGCCTGTAGAGGTATCCACAGGTATTCTAAGATGGCGCGTTCTGTCGGCCCAGCCAACAAGTACGACCTGAAATGGGCGGGACCGACATAGCGTAGCCACGTGATCCGGGAGATCACGCTTTTAGTCACGGCTGACAGCGGCTGCGTTGTTGCAGTGCTGAGCGAATGCCAGACACGGACATAATACCGGTGAGTCCGACTATTTGCTTTTCCTTTTAAAACAGAGGGGGTTACTTAAAAAGTGGTACAGATCACAGGTGGAGGGACACCTGTACTAGTACACCTGGCTCGACCGAGGGGGTTTTCTTAAAAAGGGTACGCACAGACCCGTCACGTAAAGCAACAGCCTAGCAATGTTTTATTAAGAGCTTGGCCTCACTACATACCAGCAGATACACTTAGTATGAGCCACGCATTAGGTACTAAAAAGCGTACCATGAGCGAGACATAGGAGGGATAACTCCCCATATAGCGGGCAGAATTTAAAAGGAGCACCCCCCTTGATACAAGACCAACCCCCGCTAACCCCCGCAAAGCAGGAGTTATACTTGAAGAATTACACAACAGCAATACAGGGAAGGATCTAGATCAAGAGAAACAGCTATTTATCTCACAGGGCATGGAGGGAAATCGATATTTGTTTCCTCTAGAAAACTTTTAATTCGATTTTTTCTAATTTATGTCTTTCACTATGTGTTTACAGACTCATGGTAGGAGTCGAGGGGATGAGCCCTGAACAAGCGACCGCTGTTATACACATACAAGCCCGAGGGTAAAGGTATGCCCACGATGGGCCACATCCCGGTAAACATTTTGGGGGACACTCAGTTGGGAAAGGCGTACATTCAGTAATGGGCCCCTTTGAACCAGAAGCCAAATATTTTGGATATGTGTTGTTTGTTTGTCTTTTTTCCAACAGAACTGCTTTTAACTGATCAAGCAAGGCTAAAGGGTGAAATGACAATACCCCACGCCCTGAAGAAGTTGCCGTGAGTTTTTCCAAATGGCAATGAAACATGTCGGCATTTTATATGTGAGTGGTCACACAGCATAGAATAAAAAGTAGAAAGCTAGTGTGAACCAACTCAAATCTGTGTACATACACTGTGGGGTTTATTACGGTGCACGGTTCTCTGCACAACTTTTCTTCTCTTTGTTATACACACCCTAGCAGTTTTTGCGTTTTGGGTTACTACCCAGTCTCTTGTCTACACTTTCCCACACACATTTCCTTTCTACGGAGTGGTGGCAGCTGATGATGAGATCTTGAGGTAGCAGGCGAGTACCTTCCTGCTTTATCCTCTATGGTGTTGCTACCGTGAGGCGCCATCACTCCTTTCCCACACTTTTTTCACAGGGGGGTGGTTTTAGACACTACTATTGTTGGATAAAAAGACAGTCTTTTCCTCATCTCGTTTGAATAACCCTTCTTCTCTTTGAATAGTGAGCCATACCTTGAAGTAGCATTGATGATATTGAAACACTTGCTCTACAGTTTGTCTAAAAATTATATGACAACTACAATGGATACATGAATCTACTGCTCACTGTGGGAACAGGTCCTTTATTGTATACAGGATGGTGCACACGCCTGGTATGTTTCTGGTTTTTTGCAGTTTCTCAAACCTGTCACGCAGGGGAGGAACTCGTTACCGGGCGTTAACCACCGACATCGGCACAGCACGGAGGACACAAGAAATTGGTGACTTGGATTGTGGGCCACTCTTATGTTAGGCGTCCCGAACATGTTTTTCTTTCAGGAGACCGTAGGAAGGAGGTGGCGCAAAAGGGGTTTGATATCTCATTCTTCGGGAGAGGGGGTTTATGCCTCAACCAGTTTCGGAACTTTTTTCAGGGACTATTAGCTCAGCAGCCCGCTCCCCCCTCAGTGGTGATACTTCACCTGGGGGAGAATGATTTGGCAAAATTTGGGAGGCGCTTGCTTATTGAGGAGATCATTTCCACTGCGGGGTGGGTGGCCAGGACTTGTCCGGGTTCCACAGTAGTCTGGTCGCAACTTATCCCTCGGTGGCAGTGGCGAGGGGGGGACTCGGTTAGGGCGTTGAATCACTCGGTACGGAGGATCAACACACAGTTGGACAAATTATTTCGAGCCCCCCGGTTGCAGACGATTCCACATGGGTGTATCTGCGGTGAGCGGTTCTACCTGAGGGACAGGGTGCACTTGACTGAGGCAGCGAACGTCTTGTGGTCTAATAATGTCTGGGCCTGGTTGGAGGGATTTGCAAGGTAAGCGCGCTCCTGGCTTAGGTCTAGGGAAGGGGGAGGCCAGATCGTCGGTCAACAATGCTGGCCTGTGGCGGTAAGGTCATGACCGGTGAGCAACTATTTTAAGGTCTGAGGGGGCGGGCATCATCCTATGGAGGTTCCCGCCCAGGGGGAGGGGCCATTGGCCCCTCCTAGAACTTCAGGGGCAAGGTAACTGGTGCTTCAAAGGGGCGCGGGTTGGGGAGTCACGCTTTCCTTAGGCTGGTAGCCACCCCGCGTGCGCATACTCATGACGTCACCGGATGGCGCAGAGTAAGGGCCCTCCTTTAGTGGGTAAATGAAGTTCACGGCGTGGACCGGGTAATTACCGGGCCCGGCTGCGCATGCGCACATCTGAGGCGCAGCTAGTAGGACCTGACACCGGTTAGCGACCTTGCCATTTGGCCCAGAAATGTTAGTATACAAAAATGCAGATGAGGATGTTAGACTCGGTTAGGAAACAATCTGTATTAGAGTCTTTGTTAAGGATAGTCATTCACATTTGTTGACAATAATGTATCTAATGTCCTGCTGATTTTTGTATAACGGTTTATCATGCAATTATAAAAATGTTATTGTTTTATAACTTAATAAATACGGCTGGGGGGTCTTGAGACCTCCCGCCTTCCAAAGATACCATGCTTATGTTCCTGTTTCTGGGTGTGGTGAGGTCATAAGGGGGGGGGGCGGTAGCCAGTCACTGACCATGTGTCTCTTTATCAAGTTTCTCACAAGTCTCTCTCCTTTCTTTCTGTCTCTCTTAGCTATCTCTTTATCATTTATCTCCATTTAGATCACATCCCCCTCTGCTCTCACGGTCTCTCCCTCTAACACGGTATTTGTAAAGAGTGAACTAATCACCCCTAAGGGTCTCAAGGCGCTGGGGACATCGGGAAGATTAAGCGAGCTACTGCCCAGAGCCACATGGTGCTGGGCTGAGCTGCCACCGGTGCCGGGAATCGAACCCTAAGCCGCACGCTCCTGAGTCAGCCACCATGGCCGCTGCGCAATACCTCTCCCTCTCCGACTCTCAGCTGTCTCTTGGTCTCCTCTCTATGTGTCAAATCCCGCTCTCAGCTGCCTCACTCTCGCTCACACTGGTCAGCCCTGATTTCTTTGTAATCCCCTCACTTCCCCTCATAATCTTTCCCCTCCACACGCACTCCCTCTTCTTTCCTTCTCCGCATGTGTTTCTTGCTCTGTTCGCATGCTCAGTGATATCAATAGACAGAGATGTAGTTTTAAAGGGGTCCGCCCCACTTGCAACAAATATAGTTTTATGTTCCTTAGATCTATCTGGCTGCGGATAGTTTTCATGCCTTTCTGTGCACGTAACTTCTGATACGGGAGCTGTAAGGATAGTGGCAAGGGCCACAGGGGTCAAGCCAGGGATCACAGCTGTGACATCCTGGTGACCCCTAAAACATGTCCATGGTCAGCGCCCCAAAATAAACCGACTATACAAAAATACACAGCTGGCAACATGTTTAGCATGGGCCTACACCGCCATCTCAGGGCCCTGGTGACATTTACAAACCTCCGTCCTTACAGTTTATGAACACGATTAAATGCCTTCAAGAAGTTCACCTACTTACAGCGTTTCTATATTCATCCTCGTTGTATTATTCAACATACGATGAAAATGCTCATATAATACTTACATGCTTATCGTACACTGTTAAAGCACTTTCATATTCACCCTGCAAAAAATAAACAATTAACATGATAAATGCAACATTTGCATTAGTGGAACTGTCACACAACTGGAGAAAGGATCATCTAAAAACAGGGAAGTGGAAACAGGTGTCGGACTCTTGTCACTGAAATGCATACAGACGAGAGAGGCTCTTTTTTGGCTACTTAACTGGGGTTATTGGAGAGTCAAACTCAATTTAAGGACACCCATAGTATCAACATCATGTTTCTCTGCTGGTTTTGGATGAATGGAGGAGTAAAACTCTCAAAATTAATGGTGGGCAGACTGTAAACAATTTGTTTACAAAATGTAATTACTTTCACTTTTCATTTAAACTGGTTCCTGCTCTGAAAGGCCCTCTCACTCCTATAAACAGACCACACACATGGAGGCCTTCTAGCATCTGCACAAAATATGTATGGACACAATTCATCAGGAGCAAAACCGGGAACATAGAACTCACTTAAAACCTCTATGTTGGCTCTATAGTGGAATACACTGAAAGTCGTGTATACTTAATACACAGGGACCAAGGGACTAGGCTAATACCTAAAGGATTTGAATCTACAACAAAGAAAAACACCAGCCTCTTTTCTTATCAGCGTTGATACATTAACTTGATTTATCTCTTTTTTTAATTTGTAGTCAAGAAGTCTAACTAGGACACAATCTCTCATGTTTGACAGTTTATTAAACACAGCCAATGAAACGTCTGCTATTCTCTATCAACCGGAAAGCATCTTCAGTAAAAAGTAAAACAGTAGCACCAGTAGGAAATGCTAGCCAATCTTAGTGGGGTACATTCCAGAAATCAAGCAATAACATTTTTCCGTATAATGTGTATTCATTAGCACTGGGTGGGGTATAATTTATATGTGTTAAGACACATGGTCTATGATGAGAGGAATACATAAATGTGATTGCTTTCAAAGGGCTTTTTTACGAGTCTGGCGGTCCACGGACAGCCAAAGTCGCGGGTGCGCAGTAGTGGCGGTCTTCCGACCGCCCCATTACAACCAGGGCGGTGTCTAATCACCATTTCAGAATGTAAGTGTAAACTTAGGTACCCCTGAAACCAGGAGTTGGAGCCCAATTTACCAGTGTAAAGTTACTACTACTAGTAGTTTTTCAGACATAAGCGGAGGTCTCTGCCTCGGGAGCAGAGATCTTTCCTATGATAAAGTACAGGGAAAAGTCAAAAGCTTATTAAACTTAAAAAAATAAAAAATAAACATTAGTAAAAATAATGTAATATTAACTTTGAATGTAAATTAAACATATGGAATGTTTAAACCTCATCAATAAAATATTACAGCATATGATCTTAAAATTGTATTAAAAAATAATTTCATTATATTTAATTAACACTTAACTATTGTTTAAAGAGGTTTTAAAAAGTCCAACTAAAGTAAAATGTTTATTTTGATTTATTATGTATTAAAATGTATCAAAACGTATAAATGCAATTTATTTTTTACAAAAAAAGTTACATTTATTTTTAAATTGTAAAAATGTCTATTTAAAAACGAATGGTTGTATAGTAATTCTTTTTTTTATCAAATACAACTTTTTACAGATCAAATCACATTTATATATATTTTTCAAAAGAAGAAACAAGTTAATGTATTGTAACATTATTTCCTAAGGGATTTTAGAAGTGAGTTGCAGTTCTAGTGGTTGACGATGTGTGCTGCTGGACTTACTCTAGGTCTGAGCTGGAGTACATTCGCAACTGTTTTGGGAACATTATGGCTGTAGTAGCTTTGGGAGTGTAGTTTATGAATAGCAATGGCAATGGGCGTCCTCTTTTGTGGGTGGGTATCTGTCTCGCCTTAAACCCCACATTAGCCCTCTCTAAATCCCTTGTTACTCCTGATAAACTCATTCACCTAGTAGTAAGAACTCAGAATTTCCATCCTCTCCCTCCTAACCTTCCCACATTTACTACTAAAATGTGGACTTATATGTGTGAAGAGCTCTGCAATCAGAATTGGCATATGAATATTACTATTATTTTTGATTAAAGATGTAAGCCTCTTCAACTACCTGAATAAGCAAGGCATCCCGGCAGATTGAAAAGAGGCGAGCTGGAGGTCTCTGCACTTAGGTTTGTAAATAGCATTTTATAGTAATTCAATTTTACTATTGTAGTACAACTAAATATACTTTGTAATGCAGTTTGTGACTTTGTGTTTCACAACAGTTTCGGGATAATCCTTTCTGTATCACTAATCTGCAGTACAGCCGATAACTTTGTGGAGAACCTTAGTACAATATACCGCTTGGTTCCTAGTCGACCACATGATGAGATTTTCAGTAAAATATTTTACTTTAGAATTTCAGTTCTGTAGTTTGAGCCAACAGAGGCTTTAAACGAGGAGCACATAAAGCCATTCATATAACTTAATCATATATAACGTTATTTCTAAGCCATTTCCATGTCAGAAAACACATAGGGACAGTATTGGTGTTTTTTAGTTCACAATGACCATTAGCCCCTATTATTGCGCATAGTAGCAGATCCATATCCTGAAGTTTGCAGTAAGAGACCCTCATCCTAAACTTGGAGAACAATTGCACAATAAATTGAAAGTGTATGTGTTTTTTCTGATTCATTTTTGCATTTAAAGTTTTAATAGATCACACTGCTGGCCTTAAGGCCATAGTAGCGGTGTCAAGTGTCAAGGGTGAGAGAAAAGCAGCTGAAAAGCCTCACAGCTCAATCGTGAAGGGTTGTTTTTTTTAAAAAGAAAATGCCAAGACATAAAGCAAGCGAATATCCATGTTTTGAACATTTACTTGTTTTCCGATGGTGGTTTCATTCCACATAGAAGAGGGTAGTTAAGTTCACGCCCTGGACGTTTGTAAAGGGAGGACACATATGCTAGCTCTAACATGGCATATGTTAAGAACCTTTAAAAGATAATACTTTCCCTCAATCTTGTGATAGAAAAAAACGAATCAGACTAATGTTACAAACTAAGGAACTTATTCAAAGTTAGACAGATTAGGGACAAACGCCCCAAAATGTCAGATGTTCTGTCCACTATATTACAGATTGCATTGATGTCACTGACGCTCTAAATATGTCAATGGAGCATCCACCGTTTTTAATAGATGGTCCACTTTGAAAACTCCAGACAAGGCCTTAAACCTACTGCCCAGCCCTGTTGCCTTATGGATTCCATAAACAAATACTACAGTATACTACACAACTGTATCAGCGTTGACCAAACATTTCGGTAATAAGTAAGGGATCGAACAGAACATTACCTAAAATACCACAGTTGTAGCAGTGTCAATAAAAAAAATATATATACAGATGTTAAAGGTCTCCCTTACCTTTTCGATAAAATACAGAGCATAGTGCCAATAGTTATGGCAGGCGAGCATGTCACACTCCTGAAATGAAAAGATGAAATGTTAAAAAGAATACTCCGAAAAAACATTGCTTTGAATATTTATACATATATGATGCCAATGACAAACATGTTCTATAAGTTGGTGAGAAATAAAACCACTAACTATTTGAAAGAGATAGCATTTAGAATCCATACACAGATCATCCTTAGCATCTGCAAATGCTAGTCAGAAGACTCGCCTTCAAATGTAAGATTTCCGAGGTGTCCCTTGCATTTCTTCATCAAAGCACAGATTTCCACACTGCAGAACAGAAAACAACTGCCCAGAAACAGCTGAAGTATCGACTTTCTCTTTCCCTTGGATTGCAATCCTCTTGGACTTCATTTGTAGGCAACTAAAACAGAGATGCTTCATATCTGAGGACTACTCCCTCTCCAACCACTGAATCACATCCAGAGACAAGCATCCTGCGACCGGTTTCGGAGTATAACCCCTCATCAGCCAGGCTAGCTTGAATCCGGTGGCATAGTGAGCACGGGACCCACGTCTGAGCACACCTATCCCACTCGGGGTAGCAAATGCAACTTGGAGACCTTTGGAGGTCCGACAGAGATGACGAGAACACCGCATTACCACAAGAATGTCACGCAAATCAGCTTACTAAAAAGCTGAGTGTATTACCTCTTTTCATGCTTTGTAGAATCAGCCATTTTGGGAGGTTACAGTGACAGGAAGCGCACAGCAGCTAATGGGTGATCTGTTATGCTTTGATGGGTCTGGCTGGTTCGCCCTGATTGAACAGTGTTTTGTTTGCATTATGTAGCACAGGCTGACCTGCCAACCTCTCCTGGCACTAACTGGTCAGTAGCAGCACGCACATGCGTGCAGCTATATGGCCTACCTGCCACAATAAAGTTTACTGCTGCAAGGTGGCCCCCATGTAATCAATCAATCATGGCATTTGTAAAGCGCACTACTTACCCGTGAGGGTCTCAAGGCGCTGGGGGTTGGGGAATGCTGCTACTGCTCGAAAAGCCAGGTCTTGAGGCATCTTCTGAAGGTCAGTAGGTCTTGGGTCTGCCGTAGGTGGGTGGGGAGGGTGTTCCATGTCTTGGCGGCGAGATGGGAGAACGATCTGCCGCCGGAGGTCGCTCTTCGTATGCGGGGGACTGTGGCGAGGGCACGGTCGGTGGAACGGAGCTGGCGGGTGGGGGTGTTAGTACTGATGAAGGAAGTTCAGCAGCCGCCTGATGTGGACGGACAGAGTGACTGAAAGGGTCCAGTCACACTCTTTAATTGTGGTAATGCTGTACAGTGACTTAAAATACGTTAATGAAGTACTGCCTCTGAAAGACCTGATTGTTTAATATCGCAGTTACATATTTGTTTTACTGTCCGATCAGCTTCCAAGCGCACCAGGTTACTGCCCCTTTCATTTCAGGAGCTTTGCAGAAGTTTCATGATCTTCTCACAGGTTCTTGTGACTCATAAGGATGTAATTTCCGATATTTATCTGTTTCCATGGACTTTATTGCTTGATTTTGCTCACCAGAGTGTGTCACTTCAAGTGTCACATATCTGGTCATTGAATGTAACTCATAAAAGCACTGAAACCATGGAAATGTCCAACATAAGAAATCTGAAAACCTGGCAACTATGTCGACAGAGGTGCCATACACAAGCCGAGGAGAGAAGGGGACAGAGTCTGATGGAGCTCCCTATGGCTGTGGTGCCAGGGAGACTGGGCTGCGGCTGTGGGGTCTGCCCCAGGGCCTGCCAGGAGGTGCTGCGAGTTAGAGACCAACCGCCTTGTCCATGCCGGGGCATTAACGACCCGGCTCATCAAGAAGAGCCCTGGAGTGTTGTTCGTTCATGCCCCATCCGACACGAGGAGGGACAGTTGTGGAGGCCAGAACGGAATTATCTGGCCATGCACCTGATCCAGAGACGTTTTAAGGCATGGGCAAAAGGGCTCTAGCCTTTCAGGGGGCCCACCGATCATTCCATTTTAGAGCTTCCCCATATTTGATGTCATTCAGAAACGCACTGAAAACATGGCTCTTTAGCAGTTTGGGACTGCATGTCATCCTACGATCTGATTTGTTGAGCTAAGGTACTCTTGGGTAACCGTTGCGCTTTACAAATGTACTTAAAATAACAGAACATAACCTTGAGATGAAATGGCAGATTCATGAAGTATTGTCAATAAACTGCTGAGTGGCTACCATTTTAAAAAGTTTTGCATGCTTTCCTCCATCAGACATTCTTGGAGGGCAACCATCAGTTAACTTGTAAGCATCTCTTGTTATAGATAGGCAACATTATGTATGCTATAAAAATGGCTGTGGTAATATAGTGAATGTAGGTAGTCACAAAGAGTTAAAAAATGATGCGCTATATAACATTATACTATATGACGTTCAATGAACACAGTGGACTCCAAAGTAAATACTTTTGGTGTCTCACAACGTTTTAATATAAAAGCAGAATAAGGTGGCCAGTGTGGAAGGCAACATGTCGAAAAAGGGAGCAAATACACTTTCCCAAACTTCACTTTAATTTGACAAAAATAAGCCATCATTGTCAAACTCCATAAAATCATGAATAAATTAGGGCTGTATTCATTGATCAACTGAGTGGGAAAATTGAGTTCGGTTCAATTTTTGGAACTGATCACAAGTCTTGCCTCAAATTCATTTGGGATTTTTAGATGGTGTGAATCTGATTGCTTTGCAAAATGTTCCAATTGTTGCTGCATGTCCAAGCGAAAGTAGGCTGCTCATATTGAGATATATCTAACTATGCAACCAAATCACCCAAGGAGTTTCGTCAGCCTCAGCAAACTGGCAGGAACACAGTCCACCACACATGGCAAAAGGTGGTTAAAGAAAAAAATCCCCATCATAGAATTCGTATTCGGCGGAGTTTATTGCTTGTAAATGAAATTTGCATTTTGTGAGCGGTATTCAGACAAAAAAACAGAATTTAAAGTAAAGTATTGTCCTACAGAAATATAGAGTTTCAAATATCGTGACATGGAAATATCGTCAGCAAGAATATCGATTTTAAGGTAAGTAATACTGATTTTTAAAATATCCAAGTTATTAATATCGTTTGCAAAACTATGGTTGTTTACAATATTGTTTTGTAATTATTGTTATATATTTAGTATATTCTTGAAATGTATATAATGTTAATTTTTTGTATAATTATATTTCAAATATTTTTTTATTTTTTAGTAGATAACTAATGTAATTACATTTTGAGATTTTTAGTTCTGTAGCGGGTTTTGGATTGATAAGGGTATAGGGTGGGAAGTAATTTAATTATAATAAATTAATGAATATTTTTCATTATACATTATTTAATTGATATATATTTATGTTAATTGTGTTATAAAACTTTTATGCAAAATGTAAGTGCAGGTTGTGGGGTTCATAGAGGTGAAGGGTGGGAAGTAATTTATTTTTAATTAATAATTAGTTAATTAAAATCAATTAGTTATACTAATTGTGTAATTTTTATTTGGTTCAGGCTGAGGTGTTATGGAGTAGAGGGTGGCAAGTAATTTATTTTTAAATAATTCGTTAATTAGCATTAATCAATTAATAATGATGTTAATTGTGTAATTTATTTTAGGTGCAGGTTGTGGGGTTATAGGGGTAAAGGGTGGGAAGTAATTTATTTTCAATTAATTAATAATTTGTTAATTAACATTATTAATAATTAAATATGTTAATTGTGTTTTTTTAAAGTACGGGTTGTGGGGTTATTTGGGTAAAGAGTGGGGAGTGATTTATTTTTAATTAATTTATAATTAGTTTTTGATTAATAATTAATTGAAAATTATGTAGAATTGTCTAATTTAATGTTATTAGGTGCAGGTTGTGGGGTCTCTAAGGGTAAAGGGTGGGAAATAATTTTATTAAACTGATCATAAATTATTAATTAATATTAAATAATTGATTATGTTAATTGTTTAATTGAATTTTTTTAGGTGTGGGTTTTGGGGTTTATAGGGGTAAAGAGTGAGTAGCAAATTAATAATTATTTTATTACAATTATTAATTTGATAATTATGTTAATTGTGTAAATATTTGTCCATACAATTTTGTGTGTGTGTTGTGTGTTTTTGGGGTTATACTGTGGGAAGTGCTGTAATTAATAATTAATATTTAATGAATTATAATTAGTTTATTGATAAATATTTATATTATTAGTGTAAATTAGTTTTTTTTAATTAAATTTTATGTGCAGGTTGTGAGGTTATAGGGTGGGAAGTTACTAAATTATAATTATGTAATACAATTTTTTGGGTTAATAAATTAGGGCCCCTTTGGTTGCCTCTCAGCCACCCTTTTCATTCAGGGCGCACGCCATGAAAAGGGTTGTGAAAAGGCAACTCGTAATATGCCTGGCAATGCGGGCTGCAGCACCGCCAGAATATTCGTGCCATTTCCCCGGGGAGCCGGTGGTCTCATGGTGGTGCGACCACCACATTCTGAATACTGCAGGCGGGGGTTTAAACATACTCAATTTCACACTTTTTTCCACCTTTATACTTGTACAACGTTCCTTCTAGTGAAAAATTAACATGCTAAGTGGGAGAACTACAGCTTCTGTAATTTTCTAAGTACACTCAAAGAATTCTTTAACATTTAATAAAAGAAAATTGTACACTCAAAGAATTTTTAAACATTTCTTAAAAGAAATTTGCTACAAGCATAGGACTGAATATACAAGAACGATGTTTCAACTTTTATTCCCTACCTTTTGTGAAACAGGTCGACAGGGCATGGATTCTGGGAACATTAAAGTCTCACTTGCAATCCTCACAGAAAAGGCCAATGATAATACCCCTTACTTGAAATGGCAAAGTTCTTTAATCATACTTTTTTAGGCATCTAAACAATAAGAGCAGAGTGTTAACCACAGCTCTTGGGAAGAAATGCTCCTTAAGCCTCTGTTGGATATTCTTATCAACTTTAATGGCATCCTTGTGGATTCATTGTTTCTGCAAAGCATGCTAGTTCAATACTTACATAAACTGTGACTATGTGTACAACACTATGGTGTGTTCACAGTACTATGGCTTGTACAAACCTTCCAGTTTTTTTCAGTAGCCTCCATGAACCTCAAACCACTCTTTACTTCTGCTGTCATTTCATACACATGTGCAATCGTGTGTACAGACCAGGCATCTTTCTGGTCCACAGCTAACGACTAACAAAAAACGAGAAAAAAATATATATACACTTGAAGAGGATCATTTTCAGTACACAGATACTTTACTAGTTCAACAAGTACTTTAACAGTATACAAACCAATCAAACTGAATACAAAATATTTGTATAAACGACAGTAATTCCCTTTTGTTTTCAACTCGCAAGAGCACTGTCCCCTGAATATTAACACTGGCAACCAACTCATTCCACCTTCTTATGTGTGATTAGTGGCACTATTGTATAAACTCACCACTCACAGGGTGCTACCTCAATGAGCAGGAAATTGTTTGGTAAATTATAATAAGAGGATTGGTTTTGTAAAACAATGGTGTTAGGGCGCTTTCCATCACAACAGATCAAAAAAATTTTAACAGAGACTTGAGCTTATAGAAGTTCAAAGGTTAGAGCAAAAATGTCAAGTAGGACTGTCTTATTTAAAAAGAAGATGAACAACCATTTGAAATTCCAGTAGGTCTAATATGTTTTTTGTTTGTTGTCTTTATTCGTATAACGTAGTGAGTTTATTAAATGTTAGACAGTACAAAATATGAATTGTTTGTATTAAGTTATGTAAAGAATGTGGGATTGACTGTGCGTGGCAGTGAATAGATCTGATGCAAAGAAGACCAAATATCTATTATTCAAGACATATTTAGCCAGCGAATATTAAAGTGGTTGTTTTGAAAGAAATTGCTCGTAAAATGCCACATCCGATTGGCAACTAATTACTGCATTTGTGGCCATTACAGTCACGCCAGGATACCCTCCAGTGTGATAGTGTGCTCTACAAATTGTATAACAGCATGACATAACAAGCAGTGCAGGTTCCACATTCTGACATGGTGCTCCCCAAAATTTGGAACAGACCTGCAAGGATTAGAAGGGAAATCTTGCATTTAAAGTTTTCGAAGAATAAAAAGGAGGATTTCTTTCCTTTTACAGTTTGTAAAGCAATGTGCTGTATGCGAAAAAATTAAAATAGTGGGCAAAGCCTATTTGTTTAGGTCTCGTTTGCACTTGTGCTTGTCAGATATATTGTGTGCAAGAAGGGGCTTGCCGACTGCCCACTGCTTACAATTTGTTAGCTGCCTTGTCACTCTAATTTGCTGCCTTGTAATTAGGCAGCCCATGCCGACATCATGTCATGTGTTTTAAATAGGCCCGGGAGAAAACGCTGTCATTTTTCACCATGCACACGTTTCCTAAATTGCCTTCCCTTTCACACAATGAGTTTTAACACATATTTGCGTGCATGACAATGCTGGATTAGTTTCTCTGAAACAGCTTCACTTACAGATTCCCCTCAGCAAGAACATTATCACGACTCGTCGAACATCACGTACAAGGCCTCGACACACATTGTGCAAATGTTGTTAATAATTTTCATCCACGACCTGTGTATTGGGTCTTCCCCAAAGTCCTTTGCCAATCTTGAGACGGAAAAGAAGCTGGAGGCAATAGACCCATACAAGTTTCTGAAACTCGAGGTTCAGATTGCTAAACTACCAATAACACTGGAAACCCCATCAGTGATATCCAGACTAACTCAGCTTAGCATACGGGGTCATATGGTATACAAGGTGCCTAAACTAGTCCTGCCTGAGCCACGTAAGTCATACAAGGAGAACGAAAGCAAATGGGAGACAGAAATGAACTCGAACACAATCAAACTGGACTGGGAGCTAATACACAGGACACCTTTCAGAAATGAAATCTCACCCACAAACGCACAGACAAAATACATATTCATTAACAGAGTTTACTGGACGCCAAGCAGACTATATAAGATTCCCCTTTGCTGGAACTGCAAAACACATGAAGGGGACCTGGCACACGTTATTCCACTGTGACTTGCTTCAATGTTTTTGGGAGCGGATCTTCGTATAGATCAGGCATACTCTCCAGGTTATGCCGATAAAGGAATTCTCATACATACTTCTGGGGTCACTTAACACTAAGTTACGTAACGAGAATGATTGTGACCTACTCAATCTAATGCTTACCCTGGCTTGCAAAGTTATCCTATTTAACTGGAAGAATGACAAAGCTATATCATTCAAAACGTAGCAGGAACGGTTAACCGTTTTGAGAGGAGCGCACAACTTAACTCTACAACTTACCCATTGGCAATCGGCCAATACAAAAATGTGGTGCTCTCTTGACTCCTCACCCCTGGTCTTCAAACCTCCGTGAACAGTTGTGCTACTGCTCCGGTCAGTATATAGTGTGCCTTACGAGATGTTAGTTAATGTGTCAGGAGACCACTGAAGGATACCCCTGACGCGGCTTCTGATTGTGGTGAAGTTCCATTGGCGACCTTTTTCTTTCTCCTTCCCTCATTCGTTTTCCTATTATTTATCTTTTCCTTAGTTCAATTCAATAGTTCTTTATTCGGTGGTTAAAAACCATCATAAAAGAATACACATATATACAGTTAAAACAGTATTAAATCAGTATACAGAACATTGAATGAATCTATGTACATACAAATAATTCATTATCACAGACAATCCTTATAGGTAGCTTGCTAAAACTAACAAGTTGGCGAATCTACAGTGTTCATAATTAATGCTGGCCTCTAGTTACCCTGAGTCTGAGTGCAAATTTCAAGAAACTTATCACCGCACATAAAGTTAGCGGGTCACTAGCCCTTTGTAAAAAGGTCAGTGCCTCTTTGGCTTGAGTGAACCTTGCCTTTTTCAGAATATCTTTTAAAAATCTACGTCTTGGGATGGTGTAAATAGGACATAAAAATACAAAATGAAGGGTGTCCTGCGGAGACCTATTGTCGCAGCCGCAGGCACCCTTCTGCTCAATTGACTTACTAAAACCGGCTGGATCAGCTAATAAATAAGGTAAAAAATTGAGCCTAAAACGTGACATTAAAAACCTCTCTTGGGCATTGTAGAGGACACAAAGGTACGGTTCCATCCCTGCAGTGGTTTCAAGCCTACTGTAAGTACTCACTGTAGGTTTGCTCCCTTCTAATGTAATCCTGCCCGATACTCTTGATTCCATGAAAATTCTCTTCAGGTTAAGCTTATCCTGAGCAGTGATCAGTGAGGGGTTTAAGTACAGCTCTTGGTAACCCATACTTTCCAGGCTAGTCTTAACATAATTGATCCATGGGATTTTCAGATGTTTATCTCTACCAAGGCAATCTTGTATAATCAACCTGCTCAGTGCAGCTTCAGGGTTCGTCCATATTTTAAGCCAAGCCAGGATTGGT
Source organism: Triturus cristatus (assembly GCF_964204655.1). Lineage (NCBI taxonomy): Eukaryota > Metazoa > Chordata > Amphibia > Caudata > Salamandridae > Triturus > Triturus cristatus. The sequence continues at coordinate 368,014,859 of NC_140585.1, forward strand.
CTAAACTTAATCAGATCCTCTAAGTAGGGTCTTCCTAGTTCTTTGTGGACTATGAGAGCTAGTGTGCAATTAGGGACTTTCAATACTGAGCGAAGTATTTTGTTTTCTTCCCTTTGTAGTCCATCAAGATTTATAAATCCCCATACTTCTGAGCCATACATGGTTTTTGGACAACACATTGAGCCATAAAGGTTCATTGTTTGTTCCGGACACCAGCGGCCAACTCTCCTCCCGTAACCAGAAATGGCCCCAGATGATGCCACCAATTTACCACACCTTTCCTGCACAAGAGGTGTGAATTTTAGTGACTCATCAAAGAGCACCCCTAGATACGAGAATGTTTGCACCCTTTCAAGTATGTGGGTGCCAATTCTGTAAGTGGAGCCAGTCCGTGGCTTGTGGCCTGCTGTCATTACATATGATTTTTTTAGATTGACAGACAGGTCTATTGCTTCCATAAATTTGACAAACCCATCAATAAGGATCTGCAGGCTTTTAGGTGTCCGTGCCAGAAGAACCGCATCATCTGCGTACAACAGCACTGGGATGTTACGTGTCCCTACCCTTGGACAATCTGTATTTAGATTATTAAGAGATTGTTCCAAATTATTAATATATAACGAAAACAAAAAAGGAGCTAAAATACATCCCTGCCTCACGCCACTTGTACAGCTGAAGGATTCTGTCAATCCCCCATCCTTGTTATAACGTACCCTGGCAGAGGTTTCTCTATGCAGTTCCCTCAGTATGCAGATTATCCCAGGATCGATTCCGAGTTGGTTCATCATTACCCATAACTTATTCCTGTTGACATGGTCAAACGCAGCGGCCAAGTCCATGAACCCCAGATACATGGCTTCGTTGCTGGTTTTGGTGTACTTTGCTACCAGCATGTATAGGTTCAGGCATTGATCGCTGGTGGACCTACCGGTCCGGAAACCGTACAGGGCATCTGAAATTATGTTTTTGTCCTCGGCCCACTCAGTCAATCGATTCAGGATTACTCTTCCCAGGATTTTGGCTGTGACATCTATCAAGGAGATAGGGCGGTAGCATTGGGGGTCATCTTTGTTGCCTTTTTTAAAAATGGGTACAATAATGGCCGTTGACCAAGACCGGGGCAGACCGACCATAATGGCCGCATTTAATACTCTAGTTATAATAGGGGCCCATAAATCCACGTGACTCAGGAACAGGTCTGGGGGGATCCCGTCTGGGCCCGGGGCTTTGTTTTTAGTAAGTCCCTCAATGCCCATTCTAATCTCTTCCAGGGAGAATACCACCCGGTTACTCACTATGTTCATCCCCCTCTCCTTTATCGGATCCTCCTCCCCGTGGTTATACAGGCCCTCAAAGTGAGCAGTCCACTGTTCCGGGAGGATGTTTGTTGCGACCTCAGGGGCGTTGTTATCTTAAAAACAAGGGGAATTTATTTATCTCCAGAATTCTGTGATATCCCTATTTTCAGAGGCCTCCCTCAAGGCCGCCCATGCTTCCCCCTGCAGTTTGACTTTCCTTCTTTTTAGCTCCTTCCTGTATATTGACCTGCATGTTTTGACTTCTACTTGATCCCTAGGTGTACCGCTCAGGGCTATTTTTAGATTCTTCAGAGCGCGTGTACAACCCCCATTAAACCATTTCGGTGAGTTAGAATAAGATTTCTTGGGGGCCTTGGCCAACAATAACCCGTCCACCAAGCTAGTTATTTGTCCAAACACATTTATTAGGCGAGCCCCTACCACCAAGAGGTCTAAGCACTCGTCAATGAGTGACTTGCCTCTTTCCATCAGGGACTTGTAAAATCTAGCCCCATCTAATTTTGCCCACTTGAGTCTTCTGCCCTGGGCCGTCACACATTCAATGATACCCTCAACAGGCTTGTTCTTTTGCTTGCCCTGATACAGAAGCTCCATAACCAGAGGGTTATGGTCGCTAAACGGACTCCACTCGATTCCTACTTTGATGATCCGATTTTTTAGGCCTCTCGAGACAAAAATATAATCTATGTAGGACGAGCACCCTCTCCCTTTGAAAGTAGGGGGGAGTGTGCCATCCGGTCCCAGTGGGATCATATCAACTGTATGCTCAAGGTCATGAGAGTGGATGAGCTTACCCAATTCGATCCCACTTGGGGAGTGGCTGAAATGGGGGCCTTTTTCTATTGGGCAATTTGACCAGTTAACACTGATCGGAAACAACCACGGGCATAAGTGACAGTTCAAATCACCCATTACTAGTATCAAGGGGGCCAAAGCACCATGGGCGGGAGCGAGTTCTTGTTTCAGCTTAGCGTCCAGTTCCCTTATAGTAGTGGAGTCATTTTCCGGGAGAATGGTATTATACACATTGAACAAAACAAGACTCAACCCTTTGTTCCTAAATCTCAGGGCCTGGATGTTCCATGCGAACCAGTCCACGTTAGACCATTTGCCTTCTATGTTTAGGTCAATGTATATTATCAAACCACCCTTGGCCCTACCTGAGGAGGTTTTTTGTGCAGGCGTGAAAAAACATTTATAACCAGCTATTTGAAGGTGGGTGTTATCCAATGCCCAGGTTTCTTGTAGGCAAATTATATGGAAATGGGCCATATACTGACGCCAATCCTTGTTGTCAAATTTCCCTGCAATACCTGCTATATTCCACGAAATAATTTGCAGGCCCTCTTTCTCGATAGTAACGGGCCCTACCCCTGCCATTCCTTGAGTAGTGTTAGCCCGCCCCCCATTCTTTCTGGAGGATAGTTTCTGCAGGTCACTGTCCTGCTGTCTTGGTTCTGGGGCTATAATTCCTGTCCCTAAGGGTGTTTGTGAACAACCCCCAGCGAGAGGGTCTGGGACTCCTATGGTCTTTGCTAGGATCCTACGCCCACCCCCCCCTGGTGATGACTGTCCATCTTCTTTGGTCAAGCAATGTATGGGAAAGGTTCCTTCTATCGGTAATACCCGATCAGGATTTGTCTGTTCCGTGTCAACCTGCGCTAGAGGGGAATGTGAATTGAATAGTCAATCAATCTCCTCTAGTGACCTTAGTGGGGTGAACCTGTTTGCCCAACAAGGGTGTCCTCCTTCCCAAATCGCTGTCACTTGTCGTGAAAAATTTGGGCCTCTATTTAAACTAGGATTTCGTCCCTCCACGCATCTCCATACAGTGTGCTGTCCCTCTTTTGGTACCTGCTGCCTCAAGTAGAAGTAGCTAAGTGACAATGGCCTTATGCCCGTCGTGCATCCAGGTGGTCCCTGACTTAGAATATGCTCAACCACCCTCCTGTCCCTAAAATTAGCAATAATGCAGTTTCCTTCGATGTTTTTAGGTCTAATCCCTATCCAATTCACTCGTCTAACCAGGAGAATTTCCCCATCTTGGTTATTAGATATTGGTCTGTTTTGAGTCAGCCAATAAATGAGTTTATTTTTTAACTCCTGGTGTGATTCTTTCTGGGCCTCTTTTAATTCTGGGACCCCAGCAAAAACAACGACCAACGGGCACGCCTCAGGGGGAAGGTTTATGGTAGGGAGTCTCTTGTGTATTATAGTAGACCTATCTTTGTGGTTTACTGCATTTGGGGCCTCATGTAGGTAGCCAAATACCGGTCGGTAACGGCCGATTTTCGGTAAATATGCCGTTACCGACCGGTATTCAGACAAGTGAGATGTAGGAGTCCAAAAACCACTTTTCGGTAAATATGAGGCGGTAAATACCGATTCATAGTTACCGAATACATAATTAACGAATCGGTAAACATGAAGTGGTAAATATGAAGTGGAAATAATTAAAATGACATGTAGGAGCACTCGGTAAATAAGAAATCCAGGAAAATCGGTAAATAAGAGTCGGTAATTAACACGGATTGAAAGCAGGTGGTAACCAACAGCAGTGCAGCTCAGCAATCCCAAAATGCAACAGCGTGGACAGCCTGGCAGCCATGCACGTCATTGCAATGCGCCTACGTCTACAGGCAGCAGGACTGAGGGTTTGGCGACGGAAGGAACGCATCCACAGACAGCGCATCACACCATTCCAGCTGACTGATGCAGAGATACATGAGAGGTACAGGCTACACCCCGAAACCATCATGGACTAAAGCAGGGACCTACACCCACTCCTGGACCAGCCAATAAGAAGGGCGCACGCCATACCCCCACATGTGCAGGTGCTCTGCAGCCCACATCTGCTGGCATCCGGCATTTCGCAGGTGGTGACAGCTGCGGTGGGTGGTGTATCCCAGAGTTGCCTGTCCCGTTCCTTCAGGAATTCATTCCCCCATTACATTGGCTGCATTGATGGGACACACATCCCACTCTGTCCACCAGCTGACACAGAGCACATCTACAGGATCAGGAAGTCCACCCACTCCATCAATGTGCATACCGAATGGAATGTTATTGTGAAAGGTCCCGTGGGTGGCAGAACCAAAAGGTGCGCGTATGCTATTTACAACGAGGTCTGCAAGTTGTCGCACAGTGAGGCGGCTTCCAGACTGAGAGCCATTGACCAAGCGAACATGGAGAAGGCCTAAGCCGTCATAGATATTAGCACTAGCACTCTCACTCCTAGGATTCATGCATGAGACAATGGGCACATGCAAGTACACGGCGCATGCAATGTACAAGCCCCGATTTCGGCGTGCGTCCTACGAGGTATCCCAGTGCCTGTGATTACACCTTCTTTCACTTTGCTTGCAAACGGTATTCATTTCAATATGATAAATGATGTTTGCTGCGGGATGTGAGTGGTAATCCCGTACATAACTGTCTCGCATGAAGTTGTCTGCTGCAATACTGTTCTTATTCCACCCCCGCATGGGCGGCGGGATGTTTCCATCTGACCTTCGATTCCAACCTTGAAAGCAGAGTCCAACTAGTTGAGCAGAATAGAGCGCCATTGTCCCACAAACAGGTGCCTTTGACTTCCCTCGTGAAATATTTGTCCTTCACGTTGCTACTACGCGCACTGAGGAACAGGCGCCTCTGAATACTGACCTCCCCCTGCATTTCGGCTCTTTGATCCAATGTATTATCAATGCCTCGTCCACGACCGGCCTGGCTCAATTTGTGTGAACATGTGGGGCTCGGGTCTCGTGACCTCCTTCCACACTATTATTTGTGTAATTTCGGCATTTTACATTCACTGTTCCCGACCATCTTTGGAGGTATTCCGCTGCATCTGGCGCTGGTGGAAGGTGTGCTGCTTTTACTTTTCATACTACGGAATGGCTGCTCCTTCTGTGCCACACGAGCGCCTGTCCCGTCTGCATCTTCTTCGTGATAGGATGCTTGACTTCTATGGTACTTTGCCATTGGCGACTTTGAGCCTGGCTTATGGATTATCCTTCAGGTATTCCGACTTCACCTGCGTACAACCTGTATTGCACTGCCTGGATTGTCCCTTTGAATGGCCTCTGGATTTGTGCTTGACCAACATGCTGTCTCCGGTGCCGGATTTCGATCGACTGATGCGGCCCTTAGTGTCTCACGAGTTGTCCTGTTATGGTGTCCGGATCATGGAGTGTGGAGCGGCGCTTGGTATCCTGGGTAATTGGGACATCTCAGCGGCAGCCTACGACTTCTTGTCCATGAGCTATTTGGAGGAACATTCCGGGTGCCCTCAGATTGTGCTAGAGGCTCCGTTGGTTGGAGCACACGTATGTTCCTTTTCTTTACTCAATTGGATGGCTGAGACTTTTAGTGGCCCTGAAAACGATTGGCTGTTGGAAGCCGTGGCCACATATGCTGCCTATACATTCATGGATTGACTGGATAGTCGTCCATTGCGCCTGTGCTACTGGACAGCACCCTGGCGCGACATTCATTTCTTTTATTTCTCGTTTTTCTCTTCCTGATGGTCTGCTTGAGTCGTTTACTATATATGCATTGTGTTTTTTACAATTGTATGCTGCAATTAATTGGACTGTAGGACTTTGGCGCTGCATTGGTTATGCCCTGTCCTGCTCTGACCAAACTGAACTCTGCTTTCTCTCTTTTCTTGCCTATTACATATTGCTTCGCTCAAGGGGGCGTGTAGTGAGTTCTCCCTGCATACGAACATGCATTGTTCAGTTGGCATGACCGCGTTGAATGTTATGTAGCCATATTTGTGTCTGTGCACACGACACTGCGTTTACATGTTCTTTCTTGAATAAACTGATGACTCGAAAATTCCTTCAGACGAGTGCATTATGTTGTTCCCATCCCAAGCACTGCGCAGCGACCTTGGTCTGTACATGCTGTGACACACAGTCTGGAATTTTACACAATGCATGTTTTCCACTCTGGGTTGTTCGACCCACGATTTAGCCATGGCACACGCGCAGCTGCACATACCTGAAAGTTGGTGCTTTTAATATCACAGACATCATGTTTATTGTTCAGACCGAAGGCGAGCCTTCCTGCGAGGAGACTCCTGATGCTCCTGTGATGTGATTTCACTGAGCTGATCTTTGAGGTATGGGGTCCCCTATTCAAGCCTGAGAGACCTTCTATGATGGCATGATTGTGATATTGGCTACTTGGTTAAGGGTAGGTGGTAGTATCCTCGGTATTTTCCGAATCGCTAAATACCACCTCGGTATTTACCGAATCGGTGGATTCCACCTCGGTATTTACCGAATCGGTGGATTCCACCTCGGTATTTACCGATTCGGTGTATTCCGATTCGTAATTACCGAATGTTACCGAATCGGTAACTGTTACCGAATTTTTACCTACATATAACTTACCGATTCTAATTTACCGATTCGGTACGGCTCGGTATTTACGAACCGGTAAAATTTATTTACCTACATGAGGCCCTTGATGTGGGGTCAGCAGGGGGTTGGGGCTGTTTGTCCAACTTCTGTTTACCTGGGCCTTTGTTAGAACACAGTTCGCTCTCACTAGAATTGTGATTACTGAGCGCTTGTCCATGGGGAGCCGGGGCATCATGGATTTGTGCAGATATTATTTGTACGTTCCTACTATCACTGAAGTTATTCGCCCTTTGAATTGCTGAATTAGTCTCTAGGGTGCTAGTGGAATTGCTTAAAGCCCCTAATGAGCTACCTTTTGTCTCCCTGTTCTTTAGTTCACTTAAGATTTTGTCCAGCCTACTTGTCACCGGCTTCAGCTGATTTATGATCAATATTTCTAACTGGGCCTGTAGGTCTGACATGATCTTAGTTAACCAGATTGGGGGATCTGCTTGAAAAGGTGTCTGTGTAGCTCGCTCGATCCCACTAATATTTCTACTAGGTGGATTGGTGTAGGTGATTAAGCTGTTTGTATTCTTACGCTTTTTTTGAGAGCATTTCTTCTTTTTGTGTATAATAGCACATTTGGTGGAACCTAGATCCTCCTTATGCCTAGTGATAATGGGTTGGGCACATGAAATATCCCTCTCACTGGTTTCTGAGGGACTAGGGGGTGAGATTAACACAACCTCCTGCTCCTGATCTTGAATTGTTAAGAGAAGATCAGGATCTGGGGTTAAAGACAGGCGCCTCTCTGTGCGCTCGATTTCGCTCGACACGGCCCCTAGCGCTCTTTTTAGCATGCGGTCAATGGCAGTAGGCTGCGTAATAACAGGGAATACAGAGCTAATGTCATCTTTGTGTGCCAGAGAAGCCTCAGAAATGCTACGCTTAGCTCTTGTCGAGCGTGTCACTGTTTTGCCTGACATACTTCCCCCTACTGCTGATCAATACCTGTACAACTATCTTGGGTTATTTTATTCACCCACCCCCTGCCACACATTCACTATGCCCCACGAGAGATAATAACGTATTAGACCTCTCCGCCCCTTATCACTGCTTTCACATATAACAGACCCAGTATAAATACCGGATCCGATAGTGAAGTCTCAGAAGAATGAAATGATGTCTATCCTCTATAACCCCAGTGTCACAACCAACATTACTCACATATAGGTGTCCAGAGAGAACTAGCAAGAGGGGTGGCCCGGCCCGGCCTCTTGTGGCCCCTGACGGCCACAGACGGCCCGCTCTCTGCCCGGGCTCAACCCGGCCCTGCCCGCGCGTCCCGCGACGCGGAGGGAGCCGCTGTTTATCAAGCGCCTCCGGGCGCGCTGCTGGCCGGAAGGAAGGCAGGTGAGGAGCAAAGGGTGACGGGAGCTGTAGTCCCCCCCAACTGCGGCCAACGATGGAGAGTGGCGGCGAGGGAGACACATGGCGTCAGCGTCCCGTGTGCGGTCCGATGGTCTGGTGGTCTGCGCCTGGTGAGTCCGCTGCCTGTGACCAAAAGAAGTGCCCCCCGCTCCACCGAGGGAGCCGCTGTTTATCAAGCGCCTCCGGGCGCGCTGCTGGCCGGAAGGAAGGCAGGTGAGGAGCAAAGGATGACGGGAGCTGTAGTCCCCCCCCAACTGCGGCCAACGATGGAGAGTGGCGGCGAGGGAGACACACAGCGTCAGCGTCCCGTGTGCGGTCCGGTGGTCTGGTGGTCTGCGCCTGGTGAGTCCGCTGCCTGTGACCAAAAGAAGTGCCCCCCGCTCCACCGAGGGAGCCGCTGTTTATTAAGCGCCTCCGGGCGCGCTGCTGGCCGGAAGGAAGGCAGGTGAGGAGCAAAGGATGACGGGAGCTGTAGTCCCCCCCCAACTGCGGCCAACGATGGAGAGTGGCGGCGAGGGAGACACACAGCGTCAGCGTCCCGTGTGCGGTCCGGTGGTCTGGTGGTCTGCGCCTGGTGAGTCCGCTGCCTGTGACCAAAAGAAGTGCCCCCCGCTCCACTGAGGGAGCCGCTGTTTATCAAGCGCCTCCGGGCGAGCTGCTGGCCGGAAGGAAGGCAGGTGAGGAGCAAAGGATGACGGGAGCTGTAGTCCCCCCCCAACTGCGGCCAACGATGGAGAGTGGCGGCGAGGGAGACACACAGCGTCAGCGTCCCGTGTGCGGTCCGGTGGTCTGGTGGTCTGCGCCTGGTGAGTCCGCTGCCTGTGACCAAAAGAAGTGCCCCCTTAGTTTCCTTAGTTGCTGTAGTGGGTCTTTTATCAGTTCCCTTAACAAACGTGGACGGTATTTTCAAAACTGAAATAAAGGACCACTGGAAGCCAAGAAGAGGATTTGGACTTAAAACCTTGCATTTCTCTGGTTAAATATACTGTACACATCATTAATACTCAGCACCTATCAGCTAATGTTAACATTTTCTTCTACTCTAACAGATTACAGGATAATTGCATATGTCTTAACCTCCTGGTGGAAATCCATGGTTAATGGGTACTGTAACATGCAATGTCGTTTTTACTTTTGCTGTATGCCTTCTTAAAAAAATCCTCATAAAAATAGTTTGAAAGAATAATTTTCATCCACGAGGTGACACAGCTATCAATAGACCATAACAATGGTTGAGAGCAAGGATGCTTTTCATTATAAATAAACAAGCGTTTCCGGGTTTAGGCAGAGGAGTACTTTGCTGCCATTACGAGATCACTCCGTGCTGAATCTTCAGCACAGCTGTTTGCTGATCCTTCGGGAGGGGATGTCCAATTTGCGACCAAGACAGGGACTTAGATTCTTTCCCTTCAGGTAATAGGGCTGGATCATCCAGATCGTGGGTTCTTGGCAGAACATTCACACACACCTACACCTTAGGTTAGGAAACGCATGGTAGGAGTACGATATATATGTATATAATGTTTGATATGCCTGCATATTTACATTATTTTAGTAAGATGGTGGAGCTTTTTGTTCTGTTCACTGTTATATTGCTAATCACTTTTATCTACTTCTGTCTATTCATCATAGCAGCACATATATTCTATACAAGGATAAGGTTGGTTCAAATAATGAAAACGCCCCATTGTGTATTTCTTGTATAATTCTCTGAGAGTAAAAGAGCACAAGTGACTGAGCGAGAGGGTTCTAATCTTTTAAAACAAGCCCTGAAAGGGGTTCAGGGTGGTCATGTTCTGTGGTTGCCAAAACCATTTGCGACCTGTCTAGGTTTAGGGGTGCATCTGGTGGAACTGTGAGCTAGTTGGTCTTTAGGACGACATATCCTGCGGGGGTGCATGGAATCAGTCTAGCACCATCCCTACGTTCATGTTGCCCGAAAAACACACAATTTCTACTGGGAAGTGGGGAACTACACGACAATCACTATGACTACGACATCTCTCCTTCTGGAGCATGGAACAAGTACAGATTGCCTCTGCTTAATTGCTATCCTTTCCCTGCTCGAAGTACTTTTTTTTTTTTATTATTCATGTTGCTTCCTGCCCCTACCACTTACGCACCCCAAAGAGACCTAAAAAGCAAGCTCTATGAGACAGCAAGCACTGGCAGGCGTCATATAGTTTTTTAAAAACCTTCCTGTTGCCCGTCCCCTCTCACTCTGCTTGCTGTTCGTGTTGCCCTTTCACTCCTTTGAAAATATTAACAATGCAGGCTCTGTCATGCACGTTCTATTAAGAAAAAATACAATTGCCTTTGCCAGGCTGGACTTGTTTCTGAGAGTGATGGCTCGAGTGAGAACTGGATCAACAGCGTTTCTATAATTGGCTCTCGGAATCCTAAATATCTTGAAATGGCATCAACATGCAACAGTTGCAGATGTGTAATTCCTAGTGCCTATTGATAATATCATACGAAGTCAGTCGAACTCCCCTTATCTCGTGGCACCTTCTTGTCTCATGAAATGCATACCAATTATTTTCTGGACTTCAGCTCTTGCTTGCATTGCCATTCATTTCAACCGCCATTCAGCAGCAATGACTGCTAAAATAGAGACTCCATTCCCCTATTTTTAATTTTAGTAAAAGTAATGCTTATTGCCTTCCCACCCTCTTGTTCCTGTTGCCATAAGGTTAAAAAAAAAAACAACAACAAAAATCACATTGACGCAGGTAGTGATGGAGCAGGGGAAAATACAAAAATTGTTGTACACCCTTCGAAGTTAAGGACCTCATAACCTTTAATTTACTAATTGTTTGAATGAATGTACCTTTATTTAGACACTACATATGGGAAAACTAACTGGCATATGCTAAATCTAATTTACTTACAGATGTGAACTTAAACTAACATAGCTTTGTGCTTCGTGTAGAAATAGAAGTAAAATTGCATGCATTTCTTGTGCAGTTAAATATATTGTTACAAAGAATGCAGATGGTAAGTAAAATGGCTTGAAATGTTGCTTATGCTAGGTAACACCTAACACAGGTCATTAGAACGGTGGGTCATAAACAGGAGGGCTTATTTTCTATGTCTAAACTATGTTGTTTTCATATTAGTTCCGTTCAGGCCTGCTAGGCCTCGCCGAGAAAATGGGCGCTGCCGAGAGATGTGATCACGTGTGATCAAGATGGCCCCTGCGCAAGAGCAGAATGGAAGTTACAGTCACGAGTGAAGCCTGTGCCTGGAGTGAGAGATGTCAAGGTTGCACTGGCCTAGGACAAGAGTGGATGCCAAGATTCTTTATAAAAGAGCATGGGATCGGATGGAAGAATTTGGACTGCAGCATTTATTAATAATAACAGTTGTTACAAATGGTAAAACATGACAAGTCCCAAGGATGCATGAATATGTAATTTACGGAACTGGTTTAGGCAAGGAGGACAATGAGGTGACCATCACCACCCCTCCAATGGACCAATGGAAATTGATCACAGCCCCTAAAAAGTTTCAATTCTGAATATAGCAAGCTAGTGAAAGAGTATAAAATTTGGTGCTTATGATGACGTTGTGGCACTTGCTTATTTTCTATTCAACACGACACGCTGTCTGTTGAGACGATTTCTCTCCCTGATGCTGAAAAGACTTTGACAGATTCTGAACTTCGAACTCTGATGGGAGAAAGGAACGAGACCGTCGCGGGATTCAGTCCTGGGAAGGAATACGTGCGAGGAGGTTATAGGGACAGTCAGTCAGTTTGGGAACCTATCCTCTGATCTGCGGTTCATGTTCTGGTGAACCATTCTTGTCATCGCCCTAAGGTCAAGGGTAATGAGTAGTTTTCTGTTTCTTTTGAATCTTTAATTGAAACGCTTATGAAATTAATGATCATAAATTGTCTAATAAATTCTACTTATTCAATGAATCTAAATAACATTTCATGCTAACTCAAACTGAGTCTGTGGTTATTAAAATTAAAGTTATGATCTATAAAGATTAAGGTGCCGATTCCGATCCTGTAAAACCCGGGTACGAATGGTCGTACGGAGCGTATTCTCCGTACGACTTGTACCCGGGAAATGCACCTTACAAACCGCAAGTACGATTTGTACAGAAATACCATTTCTGTACGAGTCGTAAAAAACTACGTGCGACGAAAAAATACCCACAATTCCGTTCCGGGACATCGCGTACGTGACGTCCGGACGGAGTCAGGCAGCGTTCTACGGACCAGCAAGTACGATTCGTGCCTACGTCACACCGCACGGATCATTTTTTACGGCAGCCAAAAACTCCCGGGAAATTGAGGACGACGCGAAGAAGGAGCTGCAGGACGCGACGGACAGCCATGGACCCCATCCTACGTGTCATCCCGGCCCTCCTAGCCTACGACCTGGTGCACCGAAACCGCCGCGCACGCCGCAGAAGGTCAGCACAACACCCAGGGGCAAAGGGGGGACGAGGGGCAGGAAACATAACCTCCACCAAATTTGTAAAATACCATATACTGTCCATACATTATCTCCAGGGTCTGGTCACTTCGGGGGGCGTGTCCACCAATCCCCGCGTACGCGTCACCACTCCAATGGTGGTACGGGCCGTACCCACGCACTCAGGGCGTGGTTACGGCCCGTACCACCATTGGAGTGGTGATGTAGGTGTACGCGCCGTACCCACGCCCTCAGAGTGTGGGTACGGCCCGTACCACGTGTACCCCTACATCACCACTCCAATGGTGGTACGCGCCGTAACCACGCCCTCAGAGCGTGGGTACGGCCCGTACCACGCATACCCCTACATCACCACTCCAATGGTGGTATGGGACGTACCCACGCTCTGAGTGCGTGGGTACGGGCCGTACCACCATTGGAGTGGTGATGTAGGGGTACGCGCCGTACCCACGCCCTCAGAGCGTGGGTACGGGCCGTACCACCATTGGAGTGGTGATGTAGGGGTACGCGCCTGTGAGAGGGATGGGCGGAAAACAAAGCGAGGAGGCCTCAATGAGGGTTGAATGATGGCGTTATTTATTTCATCCAGTCAAAGTAAGGTAAACCTTGGGACAGTACAGGTGATGATAGGCAAAAACAAGGTTTCGGGCTCCGGGTAGGTGTCCGGGATATCCGGTGGAAACTTGGTTCGTGGTCTTCTTCGGACGTGATGGTACAGCCCCCTGCCACAGGATCCCAAAAATAAAGAGAACAAAACACGGTCACTGCACTTGGCCTGGATTACGCTATTTCGAGCCACCGCCTTTTATAGGTGCCACCAACGTTTTAGTGCTCTCTTTTATTAAAGGGTGTTTTCTTGGTGATACCCAGAGTACGTTGTGAGGTTCAGAAGGATGGTCGGGTTATAGTGACGCTAAGCCCCACAAGAGAGTCACCTCGCTGTCGCTGGGAGCTAGGTAAGCGTAGGCTGGTAGTGAACGTGAAATGATAACCGATAACTGTGAGGGGTGATAGGGTGGTGACGGGAGAAAAAAGAAAACAGTTGTGGATTTTCCCTCCGTTCCCTCCCCTTCTCTGATACTGCACAGGAACCCACCCCCTCCCTCTCTCTACGTTCCGATCCCTGCCCTGACCCACGTACCGTGGGTGCCGCAACTCTCCTGAGTTACGGCGGCGTTGTAGCGTCGTCCGGGGGTGTCCACCAGTCCTCCGTCCACTGCTCCCCTTCGCTGGCTTCGTTCTCCGTCCCGTGGGGATGCGACTCGTCTGCTTCTCGTCCTCGTTCCTCCGGTCTCTCGTCTGCTTCTCGTCCTCGTTCCTCCGGTCTCTCGTCTGCTTCTCGTCCTCGTTCCTCCGGTCTCTCGTCTGCTTCTCTTCCTCGTTCCTCCTGGGTGCTTCGCTCTGTTCGCTCGTCCTCCCGTCTCTTGAACACGCACACCTCGGCGTCTTCCGGGTTTGCCTCTTCTACAGGAGACTCCGCCCCTGCTCTCGTTGTTGGGTCCTCCCATAGGTTGTGGTCGTGACCGGGTGGTTCTTCATCCTGCAGAGGGGAAGGACCGAAGTGGATTAACTCCTTCCGTGCCTTGCCGTGATTAACCTCGTCCTCCGTCTCACAGCGCCGTACCCACGCCGTGAGTACATGGGTACGGGCCGTACCACCATTGGAGTGGTGATGAAGGGGTACGCGCCATACCCACGATCTGCGTGCGTGGGTACGGCCCGTACCACCATTGGAGTGGTGATGTAGGGGTACGCGCCTTACCCACGCCCTGAGTGCGTGGGTACGGGCCGTACCACGCGTACCCCTACATCACCAATACAATGGTGGTACGGGCCGTACCCACGCCCTCAGAGCGGGGGTACGGACCACATCACCCGTACCTCTAGGGCACCAGTACATCAGTGATACAAGGCGTACACACAAATGCTGATTGTCGCCATTAAGGCATGACAACATACTCAATACACAAGTACAGTGACTAGCAAGGATGGCACAGACAATGCAGCCGGAGACATTGCTGAGCAGGCATGGCCATAGTTGAAGGGATCCGTCACCAACAAAGGAAATGTAGACACAGGTCAGCACAACAAAAGTGCAACTCCCTGCAGGGTAGATGTCAGGTGCCACAGAGGAAGGAACACTCCTTGGGACAATGTCTCCAAACACAAATAGCACACACGACCAAATATACTTTGCAGAGACATTGTGATGCCACGCAGATACCATGGTCCACCCCATTAGCATCAGACTACAACTTTTTCCTGACATAACACATTACCACCACCCCAACTCCGGGACCATCAGCACCCACATCAATACCTGAAATGCAAATGTGTTCAAACTGAAAAGAAAATGCTTTATTCAGCATTAAATGAAAAAGTAGTTAACGACACTATTAACAAAGGCACATGGCCAGTCCAGATCTGAAGTCCTTGGGGGGGGGGGGGGGGGGGGGGGTAACATGGCCACGCGTCTCCCCTAGCTTGCCTGCACATTAGAACCCTCAGGTTCATCGACTATGGGGGGCATCATGTGGGGAAGGACCAGGCACCGCAGGGACAGGAGGTGTAAGGGTAGGTGTGGTGGGTGCAGGGACGGACGCCTCCACCACAGGGGGTGGGGCAGTGCCAAAGGTGGAGGTCAGCTCGGCGCTGCACACTGCTGCCAGGTCGTCAAGCGTCTCCCCTTCACCCGAAGAGAACACAGCCTCAAAGGAGGGGGGGGGGGTCGGAGTGATGGGGTGCAGCGCTACTGGGGGAGGGGGGATACAGGGGGGGGACTCAACTCCCCTACCCATGGAGTGCCGTTCCCGTTTGCGGGCTGGAGAGACAGAGGGGCTGAGGCCCAGCACATCCAAGTAGGCCTCTTTCTCTGGATGTGTGGTAGGGGAGCCAAGGGGAGTGCCTTTGGAGGGACTGGTTAGTGCGCCATGCGGCCTCGGACTGTGGCTGCGTGTATGCCTGTGTGCCCCAGACCCAGTGGGTGTGTCCTCATCCCCCCGAGTGTGCGTGCCAGGAGGAGTGCGCTTGCCCTTACGTGGTGGTGTGCTGTCTGTGTCTGGTGGGGTGCGTGCTTGTGAATGTCTGTGTGTGCTTGGGACAGGTATGGGAGTGGGAAGTGTGGATGGTGCAGGGGTAGGGGGGGGACGAAGCACTGCAGGAGACTCACTGCTGCCGTCAGTGAAGAGTCCATGGACCTCAGCAACATCCGTTGGTCAGACATCGCTGATGACATGCCCTCCATGTACGGCACCATCTGTGTCATCATTCGGGTGTGGCCATGGAGGACATTCAGCAGCGATGTCTGTCCAACCTGCAACTGCCGCAGAATGTCCACAGACTCTGCAGTGAGGGCAGCAGGGGGGACAGGGGCAGGGGGTGCGGTGCCTGGCATGAAGGAGACACGGTGTTGCCTAGCACGGACAGAAGGGACCGGAGCAACTGGGAGGGTGGTGATGGGAATGGAGGGGGCGGTGACAGATGTAGTGCTGCTGCCAGGTGTCGCAGCAGCGTCCGCCCCCTGGAGGAGTTCAGCATCGGACCCGTCTGCGTCGTAGTCAGTGTGGTCACTAGACAGGTCCTCCGCCTGACTCCCCTCGCCCTCCGTGCCACTTGCTCCCGCAGACTCCGCAGCAGTGGTGGCAGCGGTGCTGAATCCCTCCTCCACGTCCGTGCAGGTGTCTCCCTCGGTGTCCTCCGATGATGCTGTGGGCAAGGTGAAGAGACAGAAAAAAATCAGTCACCTGTATACAACAGACACATGAGTCCCAATAAAAATGTCACAGTGCATATCAGGAAATGCATCATGAGTAACATCTAGAATAGTCCGCACATATGTAACCCTGCATTCCCCAGTTGGTTGACCCACCATGACACTTGGAAACAATGGAGATCATGACACAACAGCAAATAACTTGATATCGAATTATACTGAGAAGCTAGTGTCTGGGGACAGTTGAGCACAGCAAGAATATGAATCCATGCCACCTCTTGTTCACTGTGAACGAAACAGTATTGGTGCACCCCATGCCAAATAACACACCTCAATACTGAAGGTGTCCCCACACTCTGAGACCTGTGAGTACTTAGGAAACCATAGCCAAAAACATTGCTATCCCTTGGGACTCACAACACTTTACACAATGTACATGTTAAGAATGTGTGAATGTGCCACTTTGTGAACAGAAGACACATCTGCCTGTATGACAGAAGTCACACAATGATGTGCACACAAAAATACATTTACACAGTCATTGTATGAGCTGGCAGCCGAATTCTAAAAAGCCACTGGAAATAAGAAATGGGGTATCAGTAAGTACATATACATGGCACCACGGTGGTCTGGATGACTTGACACTCGTAAGTTCGTATCAGCAACAATCAAGGACTTACACACATGCAAACACACTGTGTGAACATGGATATGTATATTCAGAAAACAAGTGGTAATCAAACTGTGCCTTCCAGTGAAATGTGCCTGCGTGTCCACGGAAAGTGTAAAAGTACTTTCTTTTGCACTTCCCTGGGAGACATCTGTCATGCAGGCACATTATTGTCCTTCACAACCAACTAGCAAAAATAAGCATAGGAAAAATGGAGACATGTTGACAAGTGTAGTGAGTGCCAAGGTACAATACTTATTGACTGAAAACTTGATTCATGCCACCTGTCACATGGCCATCCGTACCATGATGACACAGTTGCCAACACATCTGACCCACTGCCTGTCATGTGGAGTGGCACCCATGTCCAAACACAGGACAATGCATTAGCTATTGGGTCTGCAATGTGTCGGGATAAGGAGCACCTGCACTGAGGAGACACCCTCATGGCAAGAAAGAATGCCCACACAGATGTCAGCACACACAGACCAAACTACGTAGCATCTCGCCCACACACTGGCGGCAAAAATGGATGAGCATGAGCCATGTATTTCCATTTTTGACACATGCTGCAAAGCACAAACATTAAACCCAGCAAAACATGACTGGGTCACTGCATGTTGAGTGTCTGTCCAGACAATTATCACACACAGGTCAGACCCGGCAAGGAGACATAAGGTTTGGACATGTAGGCCTTGCCCGCACAAACCCCCCATACCTGAGACAATGTGATTGAGACAGATCAAGAAGTGACACCTCTTAATCTGGGTTTACTCCAATGTGGATCAAGAATTCCTAAATGTACTCCACATCACCTCGTGAGGCTGCCAACACATATTTGTGACCAACAAACATCAACAGATAGTTGTACATAGACACACAGGCACTGCCCAGTGTGAGGATGCACAAGCAAAATGGGGTCAGCCTGTACAATGGGCACATGTAGCACACTTCAGATAAATACAAATGAGGGCAGGGAACTATGCCACAGAGGCCAAACTATGCTGAACACACAGAGAATGGGCACAGTGTTGGATGACACACATGATTCCGAGGCAAGGGTGTCTTAGGGGACTGTAGTGGGAACACTGCTCCATTGTCCTGGAATTATCTGACTGTAACCTGAGCTACTGTGCCTGCACTATGCATATCTCCCACTCATGCACATCATGTCTGAGGCCACAACATTGTTAATGCATGCTGCAAGTCTGTTCATTTGAAAACTCACACTCCTAGGTTGAGACCCAGCATCAGTGCCAACTAACATGGACACCCAAATGACTGTACAGGACAGGGCACAGGCAAGGTAACAACACATGTCTCAGACCCCCCCCCACAGCCTAGATGACCATGTGCAATAGTGATTACACACAGACCAGGGAACACATGTCATTTAGGGGAAGGGAGGAGGAACAGCACCGTTTGACTTTGGGGAACAGGATATGCACTGCACAAATTAACCCTCGCTGTGTATCCAGGCAACTGAGCACTTCCAAAAGCTGGTGAGACACAACAAACACACATGTACCTACCCCCTTCCTGCTGCTGCAACTCCTGTAACCGCCTATCCAAGTCAGGGAAGACCACCGCCAGGACACGCTTCATCTGTTGGGTCAGTCGTCGGCCCCCGCCGTGCTTGTGTGGAGGTGAGTCTTTGAGCTGCCACCGGGCGATCCTCCGGGTCCAGCACCGGATGTCCTGCCAGTGTTTCCTCACCTGGGCGAGGCGCCGACTGCCACCCTCAACAGATCTCACGGCCCTGACGGCCTGCTTCCATATCTCCCCCTTGGCGTAGGCGGTTACCTGTGAGGATGACAAAGTGAGACAACATCACTACACCTGCTCCATGTCACAGAGACACACATTTGAACATCTTTGATATGTAGAACAGGGCATATTATGCTGGCAACCAATTGCACCTTTCTCATAGTGACATTAGCCTATGTGGAAGCCCCAATGCACTACATGGCATTGAAAGTACACAGGTGGCATGAGGGGTGCAACACACTCCATGATCATGGCACACGCTGTGCATCACATGCAACACCAGGCTGATGGACAGCACCTCCAAGCAGTCACATGCCCCAGGCCACTGACGCAACCTCAGCAGAGTACACAGACACACACAGGCACAGGTCAATCACCTCCCATTGGCAACAGCGGATACAAACCTCACTCTGCACATGTGCCACTTGCCTGTGGGGTGTCACAGGTGTGGTGCTAGCTCAGCAAGTCAGACACTCTGCACGGCTTACTTCTCACATCAGATGGGTGGAGCTGTTGCCTCCTCCATGCAGCTGGGGTGCAACACTCCACATATACACTCACCCACATGACAAGGAACATTCACACACATCAATGTCCAGGGGGCGTACACATCATTTGGACACTCTCACCACAGCTCCACTCAACTCACACACATCTGTGGGTACAGTCACCTGTCACACCGAGGGGGCCAGGGAATCACCTCTGGACAATAGGACAAAAATCGGCATAAGGATTGGGCAGGCTGAATGTGCCATGCACTATGCAGTGAATGTCACAGTAAGCACAATGCAAGTGAGGAGTGCACACAGGAACTACATCATGCTCTGCATGGGAGACATAAGCCATTCCCCCCCCCCCGGGACCCACGCTAAACAACATTGCATGTCTGTCACACCTGGACACAATGCCAGAAGTGACAGTCACAAAAAAAGGGGCACAGTAAAAGCTAGTGGAGTCAGCACTCACCTGCTCCCCTGGTTTCCCATACAGGCTGGGGTACTGTGGGAGGATTACATCAAGCAATGCCTCATTCTCCTCATGGCTGAAAGGCTGGGCCCTCTCCACAGTCCCTGACATGGTGCCAGAGGAATCACAAGCAGCAGCAGTGGTGGTATCGAGTGTAAGGTAGTGCAGGCAAGTGCCCTCTCATGGGTTCCGGCTGACATATCTGCCTTGCTGGGCTGTGTCATTTACAGGAGTACAGAGTGATTGGTCAGTCTCATTCGCATCCGTTTCCTCCAATCCCTTTAAACATACCCCAGTGAGGGCCTTTGCATGGTTCAAAATTTGAGCATGATGTGAAGTCAACAACCACTTTGCAACATTGGTTTAGTTGCCAACTGCCTATTCCAGGCCACGTGATTGAAAATTTGAACTTGAAAATCGGTATCCATGACAAACAGCATGCATTTAGGCCCTAATACTTGTCCCTCATGTGTCCCTATGTAATTTAGCTATCCACACACAGGTACGGTGCGTTTCACACGTACTCCTACCGCACCAGTTGCACATTGCGTTTGCCACGTACGTGTACGACCAGTGTGTACACGTACATGGACTACCAGTGTGTACACGTACGTGTACGACCAGTGTGTACACCTAAGTGTACACACTGGTGTGTACACGTACGTGTGCGACCAGTGTGTACACGTACGTGTACGACCAGTGTGTACATGTACGTGTACACCCAGTGTGCACATGTACGTGTACACCCAGTGTGTACACATACGTGGACTACCAGTGTGTACACGTACGTGTACGCCCAGTGTGTACACGTACGTGGACAACCAGTGTGTACACGTACGTGTACGCCCAGTGTGTACACCAAAGTCCACGTACGTGTACACACTGGTCTTACACGTACATGTACACACTGGTAGTCCACGTACGTGTACACACTGGAAGTCCACGTACGTGTACACGTACGTGTACACACTGGTCGTACACGTATGTGTGTACGGTCCGTACACACACCCGTACTCCGGCGGGAAAAACAATGTGATGATATGGACCGTTCACACGCCCTCAGAGCGTGTGTACGGTGCGCTTGACAGCTTACACAGGTGATAGGAGGCGCACACGAATGGAATGGAGGTGTCAGACTCGTGCACGGCTGTACATCAAGTCATAGTCATTGCAGTCCTACATGTGCAGGGCCTAGGTGTGTCAGGCAGTGATGTGGCACATGTCTCCTCATGTCTTAGCACAATAGATGTGTGATGACCAGTGTACACGTCATGTGTGATGGGGCAGTATGTGGCACACTTCCCCTTCCCACAATGCACATGTGTGCATGTAGTACAAACGTGTCAAGCACTGCATCACTGGTATGGCACAGTCACCAACACCCGCAAATGTCCCCTGATGCCAGGGACAGGGACACTAACACCCGACATCTAAGTAACAGCACGCCCCAATGTGAACATGTCCTGTGTGTGTCATGTGTTCCCATGAGCTTGCTGGTGTTGTTCCGTCAACTGCATCTGCTGTTGCTACATCCAACATGTGTCTGTGTGTAGATGGGCATGGCACACATATACGCACACCATGCCACATGTGGATTCACACGTTACGTGTGTCTGGATGCTTCAAAGATGATTTTATGACATGAGGACATATCTGCGGCGTATCCATGTCTGTGTTTTCGTTTTTCACGTGTAACCCTTCATCATTATGTGTATGATCTGTACATTTCCAATGACATGTGACTTGTGCGTCTAGATTGACGCCAGCAGTCTGTATGAGATGACATCCTTCAAATGCAGATATGTGGATGTATGTCACTCCTGTGATGTCTCTGGCTGTTCACTTACACTGGCCCACAGCTACTTGGCCCATGTCATGTAGAACGTGACTATCAACGGGTGTAGCTGGCTTGTCGTAGGAGTATCACCTGGCTGGCATACGTGTCCTGGATGTATAGCACAGACCTAACTCTGTATTTAGCAGATGTGTAGTAGCAGTTGAGCATGTGCTCAGTTCATTGACATTGATGTTGTTAGGTACTCACTCTTCGTTCTTCCTTCCAATTATCTGCAGGGCACCGCCTCTCCCCTGACCAATGCCAGACTTGGCTGCCATGAGGGAACGTGACTGCATAAGACGTTATCTTCTCGCAACAGTTGATTGAGAACTTGACCGCAAAGCTTGAACAACACCTCCAACCGCGACACAGGTATCCTACTGCGCTGACCCCCAAGATGAAGGTGGTGGCAGCCCTACATTTTTTTGCCACCGGTACGTTTCAATTCACCATAGCTGATTTGGGTGGCATGTCACAGACCATGTTCAGCTGTGTCCTGCATGATTTTTTAGAAGCCATGTTGGAGCACCTGGATGAATTCATCCATTTTCCAACTCGTGAGCAGTTGACAGGTGTCAAGGGTGAGTTCTATGCCCTGGGAGGGATGCCCCATGTCATAGGGTCTATTGATGGGACACATGTGGCTTTGGTACTACCACAGGCACAGGAGGTGGCCTATCGCAACCGTAAACATTACCACTCTACAAATGCCCTTGTGGTGTGTCTTGCTAACATGCTGATTTCCCATGTCTGTGCACGTTTTCCAGGGTCAGCACACGATGCCTACATCATGAGGCGTAGCAGGGTGCCAGAAATGATGCTGGGGCTGCACAACGAACGAGCATGTCTTGTTGGTGGGTATACTCTGTTTGTCCTCTGTTTTGCCCTATTTTTGTATCTTACGGCATCTCCTGACCCACTTCTTTACATGATGTTTCCATGTAGGGGACTCTGGCCATCCCAACATGCCATGCCTGATGACACCCCTCCGCAACCCCAGAACAGCTGCAGATCACCGTTACAACAACGCACATGGGCAGACCAGGCGAGTGATTGAGAGGACGTTTGGCCTCCTGAAGAGCAGATTCCGGTGCCTTCACAAGACAGGCGGGTCCCTCCCATATGCACCGGTGAAGGCCTGCAAGATCTTCCTCGTGTGCTGCATGCTGCACAACATGGCAGTGGAGAAGGCTGTGCTACTCATCCTGGATCCGGATGAGCAGGAACATCCACCCGTGGAGGATGAAGGGCTTGGTCACGAGGCAAGTGATGATGAGGAGGAGGACATCCGGAGTCAGCTCATACGCAACTTCTTCTCATAATGGTGAGTCCATGGGTCTGAGTGTGCACGGCTGGAGCCTTGTGTGGCATTTGTTGCAATGTGTGTGTCCAGCTGACTGTATGCTAAGTGACTTAGATGTGTGTTCAGATGTGTCACTCGAGTGGTGATGTCCTTCAACACATTTTAGCTTAGACACTCAATTGTAATATAGCATGGTGACAGACTTATTCCTGTAGAGTAAATTACCATGCATACGGATGACAATCTCTTCCCTGACTTCTTGTGTGTGTGTCATCCCCAGGTTGTTTGGCATGCTGTCTGCTCGTGTCATCGTTGGGCTCCCGCTATTCCTCATGAGTATTGCAACGTGTGCCTAATCAGCGTCCCATGCACGGACATGGTGAAAAGTCTATTTGGTTATGGATTGCTGCACGGCATTTTGGTGTTGGTAGGTGTTTGTAATGTGTGGGTACTGCTCCTGTGCATGTTGTGTTACTATACATACATGTCGACTCACCATGGGGCACATGACCTGTTGCATGACTCCCATGTATTGATAGTCACCCTTCGTAGCAGTCATCTGTGATGGGACAGTGGATTCTGATGAAGGCATCAATGTGTGTACAACTTCCCTCTGAAACATACGGGATGCTACGGGTGGACATAGTGTGGGACATCCCCATTAGAGGATAAATGAGGAATTGAAGCCCCTCCGTGTGCAGCAGGGGGTGTTTGGCTCACACACTTCACTTGTGTGCCAGTTGAATGGATTTACAGCATCTGTGTTGTGAAGGGGGTGTCCAGTGTAGGTCCCACATGTTCTGCCAAATGACCTGTGAGACCGTTCCTATTGATGCATTTCCCTAGGTGTGAACCTGAGTAATAAAGGTGTACCTCACCCTCCAAGGTGCCTCATCTCTGTAAATGCTGGTCTCTTGCCACTTTGCATGCGGCATCTCTGGCATAGTTGTCAAAGATTGTGCATATGAGTCTATGTGTAGTTTAGCAACATGCATGCAGTTCTTCAGGGATTAGAATATCCATTGTGCATGATGTCCATGGTTGTGTATGTATTTGGGCATGTTGTTTGCCACAACAGACCGTCAACACCTGCTGAGGGTGTGTATCCTGTGCACAGCTCGTCCTTCAGTTTAATGATCCGGTGTCAGTCATCTTTGGTGATTGTGCATCCATTGTCTCTGGGTGTGCCATGGGAAACCGGACACTCCTCCTTTACATACGCCTGTTGCAGTAGTCCTTTCTGACATCCTTGTCTTTGTGTGCAACTAGTGGCATAGTTTCCATGTCATGCCACCTGCTGCTGCAGCCCCTGCAGCGAGGGCACAGAGAGGTTACAGATTCGGCAACACACACACCTCAAAGATGCTCCTCCCTTCCTCCCTCCACCCATTCATTTGTCTGGCATCAGCTTGTCTGTGCCACTGTTGCGCCCACGCGGTGCCAAATGCTGGACCGTCAGCACATGCAACGTGCACATTGCACAGACCTCATGTCCTTACATGACCCACATCACACTACAGTCTGATGTTGCAGCCACCCTCCAAGCATTGTCCATCCAAGGAGCTACCACCTGCTCTCAGCCATACCCTTGACGCACACACGACACCTTTGTAGGATGATTGTGCCACTCCAACTGCCTACACAGCGCTGCCCCGCCTTCCAGGCCCCGTCACAGCAACCAGGTAATGTCCCTCCTACTCCCCACCGGCTCCGTACACCAGCAAGGCCATGGGAGTGGGACTCATGCCTTCAGCATGTAGTATAGGGGCATAATCTGGCACATGGCCCAGGTATCATCTCTCAGCGTGTCAATCCTCAATGTGTCCAGGTCCCCCTCACCGGCATCACATGCACACAGCACCTCTTCATCAGCTCGTATGCCATTGACAGCCAGGTGCTCCTCACCCTCACCAAAGACGCAGCCATTGGCAGTTCCAACATTAAAGAAGGCATGAGATCCATTGATGGATGGCTGAACATCAGCCACCTGAGGCTGAACTTGTACAGGACTGAGGTAATCATCTGAGGATTGTCCCCTTACAGGTGGGTCAACTGCTTGTGTCCCAGCCGCAAGAGCCCTGCACATGCACCCAGTGGCCACGCACACAAGATGGTGTGCATCATGGAATTGTCACTCACGTTTATCATGCTAATCACCAGCATCTGTACCTCAGGGTGCAACACCCTCTGCATGATGCACATGATCCACAGATAGATCCACTCCAGGGAAAGACAGACCATGCCCCAGGAGCACAACACCAGCCGTGTCAACTACTGCCCCGCACTCTGCGGAGCAAGTACATCCTAACACCCGGGAAACCAGTCCACATCCAGGCTGCATGTGCACACCTCAGCTTCAACATCATGCGCCCCAGCCACATCACCGTCCACCAGAGATAGCTGCAATGTATCACTGTGTGCTGCAGGATGACCTTCAGACTCCTCACCCACACTCAGGAGGCAGGACACAACCCCAGACCCCACACCAACCTTGGCCGTCTGTCATCCGAGACCCCGTTGTGCCAACTCCGTGCATCCAACCTTGCCCTGGCCACCATTCTTCACATCCACCGTACTCCAGCATGCTGGACATAGTTCTCCCACTTGGCAAGACATACCTGCTACTCCCTCCCCGGCAACATCCACATGAGCCATGACCTCTACGCCTTCAGGATACTCTTCCAAATTGGTCTGTCCGCACAGTAATGCATGCCCCCCCTCAGCATCTTGAGGCCATCACGGGTGAGTATTGTGCTCCATGCCTGTATAGTATGATACATTGTGACCCATGTGTGTCCTGTCCCAGACTCAGATTCCAGGGTATGGATGGCTGGAGTTAGTTCAACACTCATGCATAGTTTGACATTTCCCCACACGTAGGTTGTGTACTCATGCAAAATGAATGCAACATGTAATTGTAGAAAAAGAGATTTATTCTCGGTGGGGGGCCTGTTTAGTGTGGACAAATAGGTGCTATACATGGAATCCAAAGTTCACAGGGGGAGATGGCATCCTTGACAGTTGGAGTCATCAGAGTCCAGACCACAGTGTTGGTCATCATTGGTCAGACTGTGACTAGCAAGTCCATGTGGCAGAGAATGTCATTGGATGAGGTGCTGCTGTTGCGCCAGAGGGCCAGGTGCCAGGCCAGGTGACCTGGGAGATGTGGATGGTCCGCTGCCTCTCACGGTCTTTTCCATGGACGACCCACCTTCCTCGGGGGACCCTCAGATGCAGGCCTTGATGATGCTTGGGACGCTCCGTCGGACGAATCCTCCTCCTCCTCCCTCCCTGTGGCTGGTGCTGGTCTTCGCCTGGTGGCACAGGGAGGGCTGCCCATGTTGTCGGCGATCCGACGGAGTGAGCGGCTTATGTCCGTTTGCACCTCCAGGAGCTCAGCCAGTCTTGCCTCCATCCGTCCTTGGTGTTGTTGTTGACTGGCGTGTTGCTCGGCCTGCTGGTTCTTAATCTCGTTGAGAGTCCCCACTACCTGGCTGATGCCCCTGGTGTCACGCCGGTATGTCTCCAAGATGTCTCCAAGATGTGGCGTATGTGTGACATACCCTCAGCTGACTGGTCAGGTTCGCGCCTCCGCCTGCCTCCACTCCCACCACCCCTGCCCACACGAGCCTGGCCTGCCGTTGTGGTCACATCGGGTCTACCGGACCCCTGAGGGATGGCATTTGCAGGGTTGTCTGCCTCCTCCTGGGTGGCCGGAGAACCTTGTCCCTCCAGGTCAGACTGGCTCAGTTGTTCTGTGCGAGCAGGGCTCCTGGGTGTCTCCTGGGATGTGGCAAGAATGGGGGTGGTGGTTGGCACAGATGTACCCGACGCAGGTGCTGCAGGGGCTGGGGCACCAGAGGGTCCAGGTTGGTTGGGGTCATCCACAAAGTGCTGAGAGTCGTTGCTGCCGGTGGGATCATCTTCCTGCCGAGCCTGGGCCTGTGATTGTTCCCCCCCAGTGTTGGGGGGAGATCCATGACGTTGCCCTGTGTGTGAGAGGGAGACAATGTTAATGCTTTTTCATGCGACATCCATGTTTCATACATGTTCAGGTTGCCACAGTTCCTCCAGGTAGTTGTATGTGCCTAGCATTCACATCAATGTTCACTTGTGGATGGGTATGTTGCAGGGGACTGATTGAAAGGTTATCCAGGGTTTTGACATGTCGCATTTGGCCTTGGATGCTTTTTTGGCTGAGGCTTGATCTTGTTGTGTCACATGTCCATAGTGAGAGTGTGTGACTCCCTTGGCTGCCCCGGGGGTGTGTGCTTGTGTGAGGGGTGAGTGATCATCACTCAGCCCGACGCTGTTCAACATCCACATGGCCCCCCCTCACACAAGTGGCCCGCCACCACAACCTCTAAGACATCTCCTACGCCGACGACACCCAGCGCATCCTCTCCCTCACCAAGGACCCTCACACCGCCAAGACACACATCCACGAGGGTCTGAGGGACATAGACGACTGGATGCGGAGTGGCCATCTGACACTGAACTCGGACAAGACGGAGGTCCTCATCCTGGGAACCACACACTCAGCCTGGGACGACTCCTGGTGGCCAATCGCTCTGGGGACATCACCGACACCCACCAAACCCGCACGCAACCTAGGATTGATCCTCGCATCCTCCCTCTCCATGTCCAAGCAGGTCAACGGCGTCTCCTCCTCCTGCTACGACACCCTACGCACGCTCCGCCGAATCTACTGGTGGATTCCGACTTAAACAAGTAGAACAGTGACACAGGCCCTCGTCAGCAGCTGACTGGACTACACCACTGCACTCTACGCAGGACTCCCATCCACACACCAACGGCGGATACTACGCTTCTGCAACGCCTCGGCACAAGTGATCGTCAACGCCCCCCGCCACAGCCACATCACCCCCCTCCTGAGATACCTGCACTGGGTCCACATCGACAAGAGGATCACCTGTAGGCTCCTCAGCCACACACACAAGGCACTCCACACCCATGGACATGCCTACCTGCACATCAGACTCAGCTTCTACACCCCACCCGCAAGCTCCGCTCCGGCATCCTCGCCCTCGCAGCTGTCCCCCGCATCCAACGTACGCCCGCCTGCAGCAGATCCTTCTCCTACCTCGCCGCAAGGAGCTTGAACACCCTCCCAACCCACCTACGACTGACCCAAGACTTACTTGCCTTCTGATGTCTCCTCAAGACCTGTGTCTTCGAGCAGTATTGTGACCCCCCCCCCCCCTCAGCGCCTTGAGACCCTCACAGGTAAGTAGCGCGCCTTACAAGTACCCAGATCGATTGTTGATTGACGGTGCCTGCTGGTGGGTGTAGTGTGATTTTGCTGTTGGTCTCCCAGGTGATGTATCTGTCCCCCCATGGCGCATGCTGCCATGTCAGTGAGTGTGAGTTCCTGTCCTAGTTATCTGAGCTGGTTGTGTTTGTATTAGATTTTGCAGTTGTCACAGGAGGGCCTTGTGCTGCCTACAGCAGGGCCAAGTGTCAGCTACCTTGTCAGTACTTTGGCAGTCCCTGTGCATTGCGCATGGTGCATGGGTATGTACCTGGGCCATATGGGCTGAGGGCATTGGTGTCTGTTTCCGAGTTGTACTATATGTTTAGTGATCCCCACCCTCCCAGACATCCTGTCTTGGGTTTGGGGTTTGTGTAGGCTGGGACATGGCATGGCCTTGCTTTGTAAATGGGGCATACTCATGTTAGTGGCCTGAGCGTTGTTTAGAGTGTGGTTGTGTCAGGTGAGGGCTTGGGGGTAGGTGAGTGCATTTGTTGTAGTAGGGGTATGGATGCCATTCCCCCCATGTTACGTAAGTTGTTTGTGTACTCACCAGGCTCTCGAACTCCTTCGACTCCGTGTACTCCCACCGGCGGAAGCAGGGCCATCACCTTCTCCTCCCAGGGATGGTAATGTTCTGGTCTGCGGGGCAGCCCACCTCCTGTGATGTTACTCTGGGCGTATTCCTCGTTCATTTTGCGCTTGACTGCCCTGCGCAGATCGTACCACCTGGCTTGACATGCATTCCTGGTCCTTCTGATGGGCGCAACAGCATTCACCCGATCAACGATCCTCTGCCACAGGCTAGTTTTTTGGGATATGCTGGTCTGTCTGACCAATGTTCCAAACAGCTGTGGCTCGACTCTGATGATTTCGTTGACAAGGATGTCCAGCTCCTCCGTTGTGAACTTTGGATTCTTGTCTGTGGGCATGGTGTGGGGTGTGGGTGTGGATGGTTGTGGGTGTGAATGTGTAGGTATGGGTGTATGTGTAGAGGGGGTCTGTGTGAAGGAGGTTGTGTGAAGGTGTGTGAGTTAAGGTGTATGGGTGCAGTTGTTTGTATGTGATGTCTGTCAGCAGTGAGTCTGTTGCAAAGGCTCATGGTTTGCGTTTGTGGGCCCTTTTTATTGGTCCATTTGTGGGTGTGGCTGTGTTTGAAATTTTGGTGGGTGTGTTATAAGAGGTGGTTGTGATTTTGGCCCTCTGTTTGACTGTTTGGATGTGCCAGGTCAGTCTTTTAGTTGTTTTTTGTCCTGTAGACGTGTTTTGTGGTGTTGTGCGAGTCGAATTGACGGTCCTTGTGCTGTTTTACAGTGTCTTGGTTCAGTACGAGTCTTTTTCGCGTAGGTAAGGTGCGTCCATGGCTATGTTGTTGTTCAGTGTTCACATGTACAATGGTGTTGTACGACTCGTACATACGCGATGCTGGGGTACGGTGTTGGGGTACGGTGCGTCCAAGTACGGGGGTGGGGTGGGGTGTACGAGGCATACATACGCGGGTGCTGTGGTGGGGGTACGGCGCTTACATACGCGTGTGCTGGGGTACGGCGCGTACATGGGGGGATGCTGGGTTACGGTGTTGGGGTACGGTGCGTCCGAGTACGGGGCTGGGGTGGGGGGTACGGCGCTTACATACGCGTGTGCTGGGGTGGGGGGGTACGGCGCGACCATATGCAGGTGCTGGGGTACGGCGCGTACATGCGCGGGTGCTGGGGTGGGGGGTACTGCGCGTACATACGCTGGGGTGGGGGGTACGGCACGTACATGCACGGGTGCTGGGGTACGACCCGTACATACGCGGGTGCTGGGGTACGGCGCATACATACGCGGGTGCTGGGGTATGGCACGTACATGCGCGGGTGGGGTGAGGGGTCCGTACAACTCGTACCCCGTGCCCATGTGTACCGGGGTAGTGGTCATACAAAGTTCGCTCCGTACGGGACGTTTTCCATACGCTTGGGGATTCGGAACGCCGGTACGGATCGGACTTGTGCGCTCGGACTTCAGTTTTACGACTCGTACGTAAATCTGTCCGGGGACGTCTCGTAGACTTTTCCCGAGGCAATTCGTATGTAATTTGACAGTACGAATCGTACTTCGCCGTTTGTACGGGACTTGTACGACTCGTACGTAAAAAAATACGGATACGAGTCGTACGGGAAATATTTTTACCGGATCGGAATCGGCACCCAAATGTTTAATTGTGATTGAGCTGGACTTAATCGCTTTCAACTGATTCCTACTAGTTGGTTCATCAACCCAAAAATAACGGAGTACCTTGATGCTTAAAACCGGAAAACTATAGAGTTAAATGTATATAGATATTATTTAGAAAAATTATAGTAATAAGGTACCCCGTGTTGTCTAGCAGCTCGCCAGCTTGTCACTTATCACGAAAACTGAAAGAATGTGCGTTTTCGGTGTTATGGGCCCCACTGATGAATAAGTGGTGTGTGAGTTTTCCTGGGTTGGGTGACGTTTGTAAAGGGTTTGTTTTAGTCGCGCTGCATCAGTAGCGCTACCTGCTTCAAATCACTTTTAGGTTGAGCTTAAGCAGCCCGCAAGACCTGTTGTATTCAACAAAACAACTTTATTCCCGCCTGCTACTTACCATTGGTTCACTGCTGCGTTGCTCCTTTTTGCTGGCCCCCCAAGTCGTTCATTCAGCCTATAAGTCACTTCCAGTCAAGACTAAGGAGCACTGGACGAGCACAGTCTTCTTACTCTTTCTTTCCATATTTGTGTTTTAGCAAACTCTTTTTTTTAAAGTTGCTTTAAGCCCATTGCTGCTTACACCCGACCATCGCCCTCCTACACAAACGCAGCGTTTTAACGTTGCCGGGTGATTTCTATTGTATGTCATAGCCGCTTCATACAGTCGTTTAGATGAGGTTGGACATGCGCAGTTCAATGTTTATTCCTGCATTGAATGTAGTACACATTGTGATCACATGTGGCAGCTGCCTTCCCGGCTCCTCTTATTGTCAGTTTAATGCCTAGTAAGTGAGCACTTTACATGAGCTGTGGCAGAGGCACTAGGCTTTGTTTAGTGTTTGGGGGGGGGGGGACGGGGGGACAGCCTGTGTTGCTGTGCTTCTGTCCCCACCCTCGTGTTGCTTCAACCCTTTCTGGCCCGGCCCTCCCTGCGCACACACATAGCATTACCTCCTGCCCGTCACTGCTTTACACGGGCAACATCCTGTAACATAGTTGCCAACATTTGAAACTAAAACCCGGGAAGCTTTGCAGCACAGGGCTGGCTACTGCAGATAGAAAGTTCTTTTTTGCGTACCTGTGTGTAATAAAGAGGAACAGTTTCTGCAACAATATTATCCAGGACAGTCTCCAACTTGCTGGGACGAAACGGGACAGTTGGAAACGATGCTGCAATTGTGATAAAAAAAAGTTATATCATGCGTTCATGCGCAGGGTCTCTTGCACTGCTTCGAAATTATGAATAAGTTGGTAGATTTAATGTACAGGGCTTTCTATAAGGGGAACATCAAAGATGGCACACCTGTGTGGATTATAGCGGGAGGCTCGCGGAAGTCCTTTAAACAGTGATTGCCACCCAATGGTCTCCGTCATCAATTTAGGCTTCAACACCTCTCTGCAGCGTTCCTCTTCCCTGTGTTTTCCAGATTCACTAGATGAACGTCTGTTCCTTTAGAACCCCAGACGT
Source organism: Triturus cristatus (assembly GCF_964204655.1). Lineage (NCBI taxonomy): Eukaryota > Metazoa > Chordata > Amphibia > Caudata > Salamandridae > Triturus > Triturus cristatus. The sequence continues at coordinate 368,046,620 of NC_140585.1, forward strand.
ATGTTACCTTCTCACGCTTCACATTTATGTTATGCTCTGTTCATATTGAACTTTGCAATTACTACTCTGAAGCACTATATGTGAGAAAGTGCCATCTTTCTTGCATGGTATGCCCCCACTTTTTGCTGAATTGCTGAATATACTTTGACTGAGTGTGCCCTGAACTCCTGCCAATCAGGTGCCCAGGGCCTATGTTCCTTCCCTAAAACCTAAAACCCAAATTGGCAAACCCTGGCCACATGTCAACCCCTGGTAAATGGTACCCTAGGTACCCAGGGCTTTGTGACCAGGGAAGGCCTCTAAGGGCTGTAGCACTTATTGTGCCACCCATAGAGGCCCTGTACCCTAACACAAACACACTGCCCTTTCAGGCTGAGTGTCTGGGTATAAGACAAAACAAAGAGTCGACATGGCACACATCCCTGTGTGCCATGCCCACAACCTACACTGCCCTGGCATACATCAGCCACCCCTCTAGCTGGGTACCCTATGCCAGTGGTGTGGGCACAGGAGCATGAGCCCTGTGCCCCTACAGTACCCAGGTCCATTCCTGGGCACTGTAAGTGCAGTGCTGCCATTTAAGAGTAAATGGTGCTGAGAGCTCGTCAAACACGAACTCCACAGCACCATAATGGCAATACTGAAGACTGAGAAGTTTGGTATCAAACTTCTCAGCACATTAAACCCGTACTGATGCCAGTGTGGGATTTAATGTACAAAGCACTACAGAGGGCATCTTAGAGATGCCCCCTGAAACCTAACCTACAATCCACGTCTGGTCTGAGAGGCTGCCTAGGCTGCCACACAGCAGACATGTTGCTGGACCCCTGGGTGGAGAGCCCCCGCTCTCCTGGGCCTGCAACAATGCACATCCTGGGCGAGGTGCTAGGTCTCCTCCCCCAGGATGGGTAGGGGGAAGCCTCAAAGGCATGCTGCCTTTGTGAGCTTCTCCAGGCCACTTGCTGTACTCAGCAACTGGCCCCCAATGGTTCTGACTCCCACTCTGGCGGGAAGACCCCCAAGTAAAGACAGGGGATGTGCCAGCCTCTGCCAGCCCCACCCCTCAGGTGGGGGAGGCGAGGTGAAGCACATCTCCGGGCTCTCGCCATCTTGAAGATGGGAAGCCCTGCCCAATTAGGACTAGGCTACTACCTCCCTCCCACAGGAGAGTAGCAAGATAGGGGTGTACCCACCCCAGGGCAGGGACCCATTGGCCCCTGCCCTTTACCTACCGGTAACGCCCCTAAATCTAGTATTTAGGGGCACCCTGAACCTTCCTTCCTTAGATTCCAAAAAAGCAAAGAAGAAAGAAGATCTTCCATGCAGCTGCTAAGAGGAGGAAGACACCAACTGCTTTGGCCCCAGCCCTACAGGCCTGTCGACCCTCGAACCCTGCTCTTGCTACAACCCGGCACCTCTTGTGGCCAGCAACCTCACAAACCCCGGAGGATCTGGCTACCTTGTGACCCTGAGCATCTGGGACTCCCATGAGCAGTGGCTCTGCTCAAAGCAAGTTCTAACCCCTGGCATCAGCCTGGAACCGTGAACCCTGCACACTCTGCACCCGCCAAGCCTGGCCTGTGTCGGAGTGAACAAAGACCCCGAGGACGTCCCCCGGGCGACTGTGACTCAGAATCCGGCACCCAAGGACTCACCTCGATGCTCCTGACGACGCCTGCAGCCTCAGAACCAGTGTGGTAAATAAAATATTACGCTCTCAGACTTTTATATTATCAATAAGATCATGCATAAAGCAAGAGGCTGAGTCTGTGGTATCAGATTCATAAAGGGCTTTATTCCAATAACTCGAGTCAAAGGGAGAATATCACCATCACCAAAAAAAGGATCTGGACGGGGCTGAAAAGTATTCTCAATATTCTCAAAACATTATTCACAGAGTACAGTATATATACATTTCTCAATTGTACGTAAGCAAGAGAGCAAGAGAGAATGAGATAAGAGCATGTGGGCGTGTAAGTAGGCGTGAAGGTGGGCGTCCATGTGGGCGTCCACTTGATGATAAGGGGTAAATTGTCATGTGTGGGTGGATACCTGGAGATGATTTCGCAATGTCAGCAGAAATACTTGGCAGAGATGCGCGCGCAGCAGCATGACGTGTGATAGACGTGCAACTAGAGGGTGAAAGGGACTTGACATTTAGCTCTACATGTGGAGACAAAAGTCTGGGGTTATGTCAACCTAATCCCAAATCATATCTAATATCCTATGTTTAAAGAACTGTGTTATCCACAAGGGAAGGGCTCTCGGACAGAATCTATTCTATACTGACTGTGTGTGCGTGTACAAGCGTCTAAGTGTCTATATGAGATGCAAGGGGCAGAAACTTTCCATGGTAACAGGGCTATGAATTACTTGCATGAGGGCAGAGAAACCGGGCCTTTTGCTTGGTAGCTGGAAGAATGTTTACTTAAACTACTAGACAGGAATGCATCGGCTGAGGAGCAAAATAGATAATTCGAAGGTGAAATACAGCTTCTTGGCAGGCAGGCGAAAACTGGCCGAGGCAGGCACCGTTAGCTGCACAGGGAGTAGGACAAAGTTCATGGATACAGATGCGAGCTCAAACTGATGCTGTCAGAGGCAGAGAGCAGGGAAAGGCTTTGAGGACAGAATCGGGCCTACTCTGCCTGAACTGCAAAAATGGAGTAACTTAGCCATAAAAAGTCGGTGGCCTTTCATACTTAGGAATCGAATATCCAGCCCATTCATGGCGGATCTGACAGAGGACATGTTAACGGTGGACGCACATGTGTTTGCGTCTTCGAAACTGGAACTGGAGGGAACATACATGTACTTGTAACATGCATATAGAACCGTTGGGGTCCAAGATAGGGGACATAACTGGTCAGGAGAATCCACATTTCCACATTCCCTCCTTGTCCCCTACTTGCCCTTCAAGAAACATCAATCTTCATTAATCCATCGATTTGCTCATGGAGCATCATTTCTTCTTCTTTCTTCTTCCGGGATCTTGAGCGAAAACCTTGATGTGGAATACACGATGTGGCACACAGACCACAAATCGCTGGTCCACATTGCAGGCATAGACAGCAACTGAATAGTATGAGAAGGCCAATACCTAGGAAGGATAGGACCCTCCATCCAAAGGTAGATAATACACTCCAAAACCAACCGGACCAAGTCCAGGTGCCTGGATTCTGGTGTATCTGGCTTACAATCTTATGAAGGCGAGTTATGGCTTTATATACAGATGGCGAATTTTCTGGTATGAAAAATGCAATAGCTTGATCCGATGACCCTACAAGCTCCGCCCCTATCGGCCAGGATAACGTCAAGGACAAGAATATTTTGAAGCACAACAATCCGCATAGCAGACTGCTCTTCTGTTAAATTGCCTAAGGCGGAAATAGTTTCGTTCACTACTGCTTCAAGGGTTCTGGTTAATCTACGTATCAGCTTACTATTGGTAACTGTACCTATATAGGGAAAGAAACCTTTATTGAAATCTGTGTATTTTTCCCATGCTGTTTCAGTGTAATTGACAATTGGGAGATCTCTCTGCTGTCTATTGTGTACTAAATGAGTATTTCTATGAGAATCAGGAGGAGCTAGGAAAACAGGTGGTAGGAGGAATGCTATGTAACAGGTACCATCCCAATCTAGAGGTAAGCGTATATATGCGGTCTGGCCACATATAAAGTAGGAATGACGAGAAGCTCTAAATGTAGACTTGCCTTGATCACTGAATTTTATTACAGTGGTGCATTTACTATGGCCCATGTGTATGGAGCCATTCTTTCTTATACATAATTCCTCTTTTACTGGGAATACGGACATGGCGGGCAAGATTGGTGTAGTTTCAGATTCAACGTTCAGGATCATGAGGTTAAGTGTAAAATTACCTAATCCATATACTTCATTTCTTAGATCAGTTCCTGTTCTTTTGGGAAGTCCCTCCTTGTTAGGGTAGCAGACTTTAAGCAAAAACTAAATTCAGGTTTCCCCATACCCAGTTGTCTTGATAAACTGCGGAATTCGAATCTAGGGAATTAATCAAACTAAACCATGCTCCACAGGAGCCATTGTGTGTGAACGGATAGAGAATAAAGGGGCAAAACTCCCTTATAGTTCTGATAGGGGGGGAGTCGGCCACAGACCCAGCAGTCTGTAGCATTGCTAGTCTGATGTGAATGGTGCAGCATCTGAATAAAGGTATTGTTGCGTAAGGCAAGTCGATATGATAGCTCATAGGATGGCAGATCACTAAATGTGTGCTTTATGGTATCATTAGTGGAGGAGTGTAAAAGTGAGGCAATAGGAGGAAAAATAGCATGTAGTATTAAGCTGATACATATTATCGTGATGCACGTAAGAGATTGAAAAATTACAGTCACTATACATCTATTTGCTTCTTATCTAGCTCTCTTATTTTTGCTTTATGTTATTGTCCAAGATCTTATGCGAGCCAGAATACATGTTCAACCGCTTCACCACCTAGTGGACTTAATTGATCAAACGGGTTCTGACTTTTTGAATCAAGGTTTAGCTTTGTGGAAACTTCTGGGCATTCTCCTCTAGAAAATGTTGTTCAAAATCCAAGTTCAAAGTTTTTTTTTCTTTGTAAAAGAGTGGTGAAGGTGCACTTTGACTTTAACGGCCGTCCCCGTGGTCCAGAGCACTGACTTTGGCGCCTGTCATCCAGGAGCGATGGAGTATTCTTTGACCTGGGTGTTGTCAGGGAAGGCGGCAGCAACCTGCGAACAACAAGAGAGTAGTGCAGACATCAAGGAAGCCAGGTAATCTGTCAGCATGTTACTGTCAACATAAGTAATCTTTTAGGCATTGTAGTGCCCCACATATTTGGTGGTCTACCAAAGACCACTTCATAGGGAGATAAGCCTGTTCTAGAATGAGCTACTATTCGCATGTAAAAGAGGGCAACCGGCAGGGCTACCATCCAATCTATACCTTTGTCTGCGCAAATTTTAATGTCTGATTATGTCTTTCTACAAGGCCTGCTGCTTCAGGATGTCGCACACAATGGAATTTCCAGGTATACCCTAACAGAAGGGACACCTGCTTCATTAGTACCAGGACATATTTGTAACCTCTACATCTGTTTATTTGGATATAATCCATTTGGAGCACTTCAAAAGGGTGGTCAGGTGGATGGAATCCACCTTGTTCCATCGGAATGCCTTTACCTGCATTGAATTGGCAACAGATCATACATGTTCTGACCTTTTGTTTCGCTGCTGCACGCAGGTGCTTGTTGAACCATATATTCTGTAAGCTATCTATCATTGCTTTCTCTCCTAAGTGTGCAGGACTATGTGCGGTATTTATAATCACTTGTACCATGGTATCAGGAAGAAACCATGTGGATTTGCCCTTTGTCATCCAACCTTGATCAGTCAGTACCCCTCCTTGTTCCGATCATTTCTTTAATTCGTCTACAGTAGCATGTGTCTGAATGTCTTGTACATCCCTGGAAGGATCCCTAACTGTCATGGCTTTGGACAGTGATAGTATCTGTGATTTTGTCATGTCTAGTGGGGTCTGAGCTGTCTGTTTAGCAGTTCGGTCTGCCAGATCATTGCCTTGGGAAATGGTATCTGTGGCTCTAGTATGTGCTTTACATTTTAGGATAGCTATGGCTGTTGGTAAATGTATTGCTTCCAGTAGGGCTTGAATAAGGGGGCCATGCTGTATCTTGGCCCCATGAGAGGTCAAGAAACCTCTTTCTCGCCAGAAAATCGGTGTAAATGTGTACTCTCAGGTGCTTAGCTCTTATGCACGCTTGTGTCAGGGCGATGAGCTCTGCTGCTTGTGCTGACAATATGTCTATTCTTTTAGTCTCTATTATTACAGTATCAGCAGTCACTGCATATGCTGCCACTAATTCTCCCGCCCCTGTCCTCATGCATGAGCCGTCAACATATAGTGTTAGCTCGGGGTCTGGGAGTGCAACATCTGTCAAGTCTTGTCTTGGTTTAGTCACGGTATGTATTACTTCAACACAGTTGTGTGGTGAAACGCTTTCTGTACTGGAGGGCAAAAGGGTAGCAGGATTCAGTATGTTGCATCGTCTGATCTCTATGTGTGGTTGAAATAACGTTGGCTCATAATCCGTCAGTCTAGCTACAGTCAGGTGTTGTGTTTGTGTCCGGTTCAAGAGAACCTCTACTGCGTGTGGTACTTGTACTGTCAGAGGGTGGCCCAGCACTATCGAGTCACTTTGTCTTATGGCTAAGGCCGTTGCTGCAACTGATTTTAGGCACGCAGGCAAAGCCTGTGCTACTGGGTCTAATGTACTAGAAAGATAAGCACAGGGCTCGTGTTTTCCTGCATGATCTTGTGTTAGGACAGATAGTGCTGTTCCATCCCGCTCTGTCACAAAAACATAAACGATTTGTTGTAATCAGGGTTTGCTAAAACTGGTGCTTGACATAAAGCTCTCTTTAATTCTTCAAATGCCACAGTGTGTTCTTGTGTCCAAGGGAGGACTTTAGTAGAAGCTGTATTCGGGGCTTGGACTAATTCCCCTGAAAGATCACAATAAAACATGAGAAAAAGGGGAAAGCACCATACCTATTTCCTCGGCTTAATTTCTAAGGGGGCTAATTTCTAAGGGGCTTAATTTCTTAAGGGGCTAGCGGGAAGCGAACCTCCTCAGGGGCCAGCAGAAAGCCAATATTCTCCTCCTTCCCCCCCTTTTTGACAGGAGGAAATCTGAAACAGATTTCACTGCTGTCAAACACTATCAAACCCTGTGTCTTGTCAACACTATTAGTCCCTGTGTGTAGCTACTGGGCGTAAGCAAAATTATAGGAGATACACAACGTATGTGAAACGGCGAGAAATCCTTCAAATTAATGTACAAACCTCATTGTGTTAGCTCATAAGCTGGCCAAATGACATCTCATATGCAAATGTCCCTATTACATGAACCTACACCAACCTGAAGTCAATATTAATGCTAGGAGGCCCTAATAGGAATGCTAAATTACCTAAATATTCGGAAAACCAAGTTTAAGAACAGTTGTTAATGTTGATAATTAATAATTTATCTGCTAAAGAAATCAGTCAATGTGCAATAATTTCCACCTATACAATAAATAGCCTAATTCAAAAACAAGTCAACTTTTGGGGCCACCACTCACAAGAATGAGCTTACTAAAGCAAACTTTAAAATGGAAATCCTGTCAGATATTTTCTCATTACCCTAAATACCGGGCCTTATTTGTCACTCTGTGGTGGCAGTCCTTATTTAAAACAGGCCTTTCAAGAGTTAAAATGCGAGTGCACAGATCATAATTGTTCCTTAATGTCCAATCTGGAAACATATGACCGAGGCTGCCTGTCTATAAGAGAAAGGCAGTTATGTGAAAAATATTTTAGTCTTGCATAGCCCTTTTCTTTTGTTTCATTCATCTCCAACACCAATTAGACATACACTGATAACGTGTTGTCTGCTATTTTGACAGCATGATAATGGTAATATCATGTCTGTGAAATTTAGTAATTGTGCCAAGCCATCAGTATACCGGGCACAGAAAGCATAGATAATTACACTAACATATATAAATGAGCAGCGATGCGTAATTACAGTACCTACAGCTCAGATGCGAACATTCTGGCCTGCTTAATTTGTCAGGCTTATAATCAATAACTTATTTACCTGCCCTATACAACCCCATCTGGCAGTGGGTCATCCCAATGATGACCGCGTCAAGTCTGACACACAGGATCAGCAACAATAATCAAAAAATGACGAACACACGAACCTGTCTCTTTTTTATATTTTTTTTTTTTTTTTTTTTTTTATAAAAATGTGCTATGCTTCTTTGTACACAATGTACCCTCATGTCCTAGTCGAAGATGCATCCCACATCTTTCCTCACAGACCCGTAACCACTGGATCATTTATCCAATGCAACTGGTGGCAGCTTGTGGCCACAATTCAAAAATGTCTGAATTTGAAAATCGTTTTTATATAGGCACATAGCCCTTAAAATTCCAAACAAGAGCAACATTTTACTTTCTGACCAGAAGCAATATAACAATTGCTAAAAAATAAAACAAATCTTCTCCATAGACATTTCCTCGGGGCACTTGTTTTGCACAGAATAGAACAAGGGAATCTTTCTCGACTTACATTTCTCAGCTGCCCTGTCTTATCAGAGAAGTTAAAAATAGCCCCTCAGCGCGGCCTGAGCCTGGGCTGCCAGCCATCTTTTTTTTTGTTTTTCCTACTCCTGGCCCCAAGGCTCTCCAGCTGCAGGCATTACACAGATGCGATGTCAGAGAAGCCTTCTAAGCAGTGCCCTGTTCTGCTCCTCTCATCGGCCCCCACCTACACTGGCTACAAGGTCAGAATCTGTCTCCGATTTCTGTATCACATTCTGCTCTACACGGCCCCCACCTTCTCCTCACTCTGAAGCTGTCAAAGACAAAAAGACTACTCAATTCCATAAAAACTGCAATAATTCGCTCAATTGAAAAATTATTTTTACATACAATTTGCACTCAGGGGGTCATAATCTTACCGACTTGACCCAGCACATTGGCTCACTGGACCATCAAGAACACAAACCTGTATTCATGAAAAATTTGCAAATTCGAAATACCCACAATTCTTTTTCCAAGCTAAACTTGTCACTAATTATTTTTCGTTAACACTTTGTACATTAGGGGTGTCATCAAATCACAGGAGTTGCTCCTTCTCTAGCTGCACCCCTCTCAATTTCCTATTGACAATGTAGTCAAATGTTGGACCATGTAAACACCAGCTATGCGCTGTTCATTTGGTGGGGGGCTCAAGAACCTTTGGGCTACTATGTAATTAATATATGTATTATAACTGGTCTTTTTACTGGGGCCACTCTTGCTAGGTCCTCTGAAAGGACGGGATAAATACCAGCAACGTCAGTATTTCTTTTTCTGTCAGCCTACGCTCATTTTACCAGCTCTAATTCCTCCTGTAACATCTCATCCTTGGCTTTTCCAGACACCAGTCCACTTCTCTCTGCTTCGTGAAACACTTACTCTGTCCTTCTATGTCACTCCTTGCGCCAAAAACTCAATGGCATCCTTCCAAGCTGGTCTACATTTTCTCTTTCATAAGAGTGTTTCGTTGTCCATCTACTTGTCCTGCTTTTACTCGTATACCTTCCTCAACTAACACGTTTTCTCGGGCTTTGTCTGAATCCTCCCTACTTTTCTCTTCTTTTCTGAGCGCTTACTCTGTGCGTCTATGCTATTCTTTACGCCATAATTCAACAGCGTCTTTCTGTGACTGTCTAGCTTTCCTCTTCCACAACTCTTCTTCGACTTTCATGATACATTCGGCATCCCAGGTCCCAGCTACGGGCCATCTCTGACTTTCTGGTAACTCTTTGGTGTAGTCCACCCATAGATCAAGGAATAATATGGCGTCTAAGCCATGCTTGTGATACATTATTTGCCCTGGAGTGTCCCTAGGAGGAATAGGAACTGCTTCTTCAAGCACCCCTTTTCTAGTAATAATCTGTCTTAACTTCGAAAAGAGCGGCATATTGACAACTGATCTGATACTTAATCTGGAACACACTTAATACAAAAAGCACAAAAATGAACAATGAACAATGAACAATCATTCATACCACAATATTTGAACACTTTAAACATTAAACATTTTAACAACGACCGACAATGATGACAGTCTGCCTAACTAATCACCACGCTGAATTCTTGACAATAACTGAATACTTCGGAATACTTGATATACTGCTAAACAGTACATATACACTGCTAAACAGTGCAGACCGGATTTGTGTACCCAAATCCGTCTTGACCGGCACAACCTATGTGCGCGTCAACACGCCTCCCCGGCGATGGTACTCACCGAGTAGCTCCTTGAAACGGAAGGCCTCAGAGAATGGACTGGACTCGACGACTGCGGACATCGGACCCTCTGGACATCGGGACTTTGAAAACCTGGTTGGCCTCTGTATACCTCGGACGCAGCTCTCTCGCAGGTGGGCTCTGGGTAGACAATCTGCGTTCCTCACCGCCTCGTATGGATGCCTGGTCACAGTCTGTCCCCTTCGGTGGCCTGAGGGAGTTGGCGGGAAAACCCGCGACGTGCACGCTTGAAGTCCATCACGGCTATGGAAGGGGGCAAAACAGGACCTTCATCTCCGGCGTGTGGGGAAAGAGATTAAACTGTTCGGGCGCCATTCTGTGGTAAATAAAATATTACGCTCTCAGACTTTTATATTATCAATAAGATCATGCATAAAGCAAGAGGCTGAGTCTGTGGTATCAGATTCATAAAGGGCTTTATTCCAATAACTCGAGTCAAAGGGAGAATATCACCATCACCAAAAAAAGGATCTGGACGGGGCTGAAAAGTATTCTCAATATTCTCAAAACATTATTCACAGAGTACAGTATATATACATTTCTCAATTGTACGTAAGCAAGAGAGCAAGAGAGAATGAGATAAGAGCATGTGGGCGTGTAAGTAGGCGTGAAGGTGGGCGTCCATGTGGGCGTCCACTTGATGATAAGGGGTAAATTGTCATGTGTGGGTGGATACCTGGAGATGATTTCGCAATGTCAGCAGAAATACTTGGCAGAGATGCGCGCGCAGCAGCATGACGTGTGATAGACGTGCAACTAGAGGGTGAAAGGGACTTGACATTTAGCTCTACATGTGGAGACAAAAGTCTGGGGTTATGTCAACCTAATCCCAAATCATATCTAATATCCTATGTTTAAAGAACTGTGTTATCCACAAGGGAAGGGCTCTCGGACAGAATCTATTCTATACTGACTGTGTGTGCGTGTACAAGCGTCTAAGTGTCTATATGAGATGCAAGGGGCAGAAACTTTCCATGGTAACAGGGCTATGAATTACTTGCATGAGGGCAGAGAAACCGGGCCTTTTGCTTGGTAGCTGGAAGAATGTTTACTTAAACTACTAGACAGGAATGCATCGGCTGAGGAGCAAAATAGATAATTCGAAGGTGAAATACAGCTTCTTGGCAGGCAGGCGAAAACTGGCCGAGGCAGGCACCGTTAGCTGCACAGGGAGTAGGACAAAGTTCATGGATACAGATGCGAGCTCAAACTGATGCTGTCAGAGGCAGAGAGCAGGGAAAGGCTTTGAGGACAGAATCGGGCCTACTCTGCCTGAACTGCAAAAATGGAGTAACTTAGCCATAAAAAGTCGGTGGCCTTTCATACTTAGGAATCGAATATCCAGCCCATTCATGGCGGATCTGACAGAGAACATGTTAACGGTGGACGCACATGTGTTTGCGTCTTCGAAACTGGAACTGGAGGGAACATACATGTACTTGTAACATGCATATAGAACCGTTGGGGTCCAAGATAGGGGACATAACTGGTCAGGAGAATCCACATTTCCACACCAGGTACCCCCCCAACCGCGATCAACAGAGGGTAAGATTTCCAGACATCAAAAGGCAACCCTGCACCCGGCGCCCTGCGGCCCCCTGTGCCCAACTCCTGGATACCTACCTATCCTCCATCTACCCAACTTACCTCTTGAAGTGGTGGTGGCACCTGAAGAATCTTCGTCCCCGAGCTTGCAGCCTTTGTTCATCCTGGAGCTTTCCCATTGAGCGCCCAAAGGCTCAAAAGCACACTGCACCCAGCCGCCCGAGTGACCCTGGCAGTGTAACCTCTACTCCTATCTACTTCCCCATTTGCCCTGTTAGTCAGCAGCCACTAACCAAGGCCCACCTGCCTCCCATAGGATAACATTGGGCCTAACTCACTCTGCACCCGGCTGCCCCTGTGCCGCTGAGGGTGTAACAACTGTACTTACCTGACCCTGGGAGACCCCCGAGTCTGTGCCCAGAATTTTAACTCTGCCAGTCGAGTACTTACCCAAAAGCCGATAACCAAATTTTACTCCCTAGCGTAACATTGACTGGTTTCTTCTGAAATTTCTTCCAAGTGTTGAGTTTCTAGAACTTAAAATATTCACCTAAAATCAACCGAGTAACGAAAACGAAAATACTCACCTGCTATTAGGAGAGATCCCAGTGCTGGATCTTGGTGCCCAGCACTGACCCTGAAAAGTACTCACAACCGTACTTACCATTAACCCAATTTTCTTCCATAGGAAATCATTGACTGTTTTTCTGTGAAATTTCTTCTAAGTGTCGATTTTTGCAAACTACAAATATTCTTTATAAATCGTACCAACTGTGAAAACGTAATTGCTTACCTGTTTTAGATAGAGGTCCCAGTACTGAGCCTAGGAGCCCAGTGCTGGATTACAAAAGTAACGAGAACATACTATATCTGTAACTTGAATTTTCTTCCATAGGGAATCATTGAGTGTTTTTCTATGAAATTTCTTCTAAGTGTCAACTTTTAAAATGGCAAAATATTGCCTAAAAATCACAATAGAAACTAAGTCGACTTTACTCACTTGTTTCCAAGAACTGTCCCAGGACTGAATCTAGGATCCAGTCCTGGAGTTAGAAAAGTAATCCTGAAAGTAATCTATTGCAAATAACTTAAAACTCCCATTGAGCTCAATGTATTATTCTGTTTGAAATTGTGTTGCCTATTGCATCAACCTGTAACTATTACCTACAAAAGTCAATTGTATATTGCAAAAGTATTTAACTAAAGCGTCTCATTCTGAGAAAGTATATTTTAATACCTATTGTTGGTTCTAAAATAAAAACAACCATATATTTTTTATATAAACCATTTGCCTAGAGTTCAGTTCTTGAGTGTGTGAGACCATTTGCTGACTGAGTGTGTACAACAAATGCTTTACACTGTCCTCTGATACTGCCTTACTGCTCGATCAAGCTACAACTTTAGAGAGTAAGGTTAGATCCAACTTTAACCTCTGCCAAACCTCTGGGGACTGTGGACTCTGTACACACTATCTATTTGGGAACAGTATAAACAGAGCCACTTTCTCACACTATAGGATTATTTTTTTTACTGCCACAAAGACCCGCTATTAATTCACCATTGGTACAGCAGGTGAGAAGTCCAGAATTCAAGTTAAGTCGGCTATCTTTGCTTCTTTCCCTGTGAGCACAGATTGCAGGCCAGCGTGGGCAGACAGCCGCTGCCTACACCTACCGCAAAAGCTTAACTGCCCCGGCATCGGCCATGCAGCTGTTCTTTCTCTCTAGGGCACAGCTGCTCACCGTTGCCCAAAACGAGGCTAGTGAACCACTCAAGCACAAAGGGGATGCATAATGGGTGCTGCCTCAAGGCCGCTTTTCCCCAGCTCATAGAAGATAGTGCCACCGGCATCGGTGGTGTCTTGGAACATACCGTGTATGGAAACGTTTCCTTTAACGTTCAGGCTACACTCTGAGGCCGAATGGTTCAGAGCAAATAGACACCTACCGTGGGGTTCAGGGTCAGTTTCATTCTACTTTACTAATTACTGCAGTGCACTGCCTTGTGATAACTGCCAATTTGCCTGACTTAATTCTTTGTGGGGGCGACTTCATAAGAAAACAGATGGTGTACTCTCACCATCAGGATAACTTGTACTGGTGTTTGTGTGTGCTGTGTGTCTACTGATGACTGCACTTAACACTTGCTACCCTTCACTGGAACTTGTTGTCAATTAAATGCTGTTTTTCAGCTAAACAGACACGTACATCAAAGCACTGTAATAAATGCATAATCACAGCAACCACGCGCCATCATGCTAAAATCACGCTATATTAAAAATATTTTCTTTATTTTAATAATTGCATTTTACTTGGAGACAATGGGGAGTTTGGCCTAAGCTGTCAACTTTGGAGCTGGAGAACTGGGCTTCAGTGTGCAAGTTGCTGCCGGTTTTCACTGCTCCCAGCCAGCTTCTACTTTATGCTTCTCCAACAATAGTGCAGCTCTTTGCTGCTACCAGATTGTTAGTTTATGCTACTTCCAGGAAGCTGCTTAGGTAAGCTGCCTTCAGAGATACAAGTTCATACAGTGCAATGGACGCGGCTAGCTTTCACTAGCCCAAGGTGCTGCTGAGTTATTTTAGGTTGTTCCATAGTGTGCTTCGCCTGCTGTTGCCACAGCGTTACTTTCACGGTGCTGCATATCTTTACTGTCCCCAGGTAATGCTCCCTAACACCGTTACAAGAGTGCTGCAACTGGGGGGGTTTCTATGTTTGGTTGTTCAAATGTGCTGAAACTCTACTCTGACCTCCAGAAAGCTGGTACTTTACATGCTGCCCCGAACTGCTGTTCATTTAAGAAACGGTGGAATATGATCAGCTTAACCCCCCCCCCCCCAAAGAAAAACACATAAATCCAGTTTATTTTTACAGCCTAGCAATGGCCCTTTGTTGTAGTCGGAGCCAGCCCATGTCTGTCTTTTTTAGACGTGCACTGATTTTGAATGGTTGTAGTCCATGTTTGGAGAGGAATATGAGTAACACAGAAAGAAGTGGGAGGAGTATTTCCTTCCTCCCACCCCCAATCTTTCGATTAATATTTTACTTAAAGGAAGTGACGTTTCCTCACTGCCCACCCTCGGATCAAAAAATAACACTTTAAATAAGTACTAATCAATGCAGTTGTTGGAGCACCCAGGATAATATTCTGCATAGCTAAAAACGTATAACGTCCCAAAGGAGAGATCTATTGCATTGCAAATGCTTGTATAAAAATGTTCCATTACCTCCTGTTCTCCACCTCACTGCCGAACTCAATGCTTGCTTTGCACTGTACTTAAGGTGCGGAGGAAAGAGAATGTGGTATGCATTCTTTAGTAAGCACGCCTTTAGCTTTATGTTCTTGATGTGTTGTGCAAACCGTGTTGGTCAAGGGGGTGCTTTATTTTGTGATTATATTGAAAGATTAGCATTCATGATAGTATTTTGTGCGAATGTTTACAAGTGAAGGTGACTGTGATAAGTCTAAGGGTGAACGTGAATCAGAGAGAGGGTTTCCCTCAGGTGATTTTGTCTTATAAATGAGTCCAGCTTTCTTCAAGCTTGACTAGAGTCATTATTGAATGGTAGTGGAACTGAATGCTGTAAATCATCTCACTCGGATTACAACTGCATTCAGTAGAATGATTAAGGAATGTGTAAAGTTTTGTAGGTTGGGGAAAGAGTGGCTGGAAGAAATGTGTGCACAGCAGCATACCAGAAGCCTGCAGTTTACACAGCATGCAAACGATGAGCTTCTACTTAAGGCGCTGAGAGGTACCATGCTGAACTTCAAGTGGTGTCCAAGATAGATGAAGAAAAGCAGATATTTTAACAACGGATAAAAAAGTGAATCACTGAAATTGGGTGCAACTTAAATGGAAAGTAATAGAGTGTGGACTGTTAACAGGGTGGTGAAATGTAAGAGCTAGATAAAGTAATTTGATGGAGAAGGAGAAAATATGGGTATGGTCCATTTAAGTGGAGGAGAAAAAGAGAAAAGCATACGCAAGTGGGCTGGGATATTTGAAAGACTAGGGGTTAGGTTTGCTGGCATATTATAGGTAAGCAGGGACATGGTGGCTTGGCAATGTGGAATGGATAATTACACGGTCAGTGTAGGGTTATGTGGGGTAAACTCCCTTTAATGGTTTTCGGTTCATTGGGGCTGGCACTTGAGAAACCATTCTAGGCTTCGTGATGTCCTCTGGACAGATTTGATATGTATAAATTTTTCAAAAACTATTCATAAAAGGCCATCCTGGGGACCTCATTCCATTTCTGTCTAAGGATATAAAAAATCAGTTTTTCCCCTGCGGGCACACCCTAAAACCTTTACATAAACCTTTGCCATTTTAGGGTAAAAACCTTACTGCCTTAATGCTCAGGACACCAAACTCCTTTGTGGTTCCCAACCGATGAAGCAACAGGTAGAACCACATTATCACAAGAGAATCCAAGTGTGCACTGAAACATTTCCATGGTCTGCACACAAATGTTTATTTCCGTATTGGCAGGGACACGCTAGGCCAGTGATGTTAAAGATCACTAAGCAGTTGCATACTTGTAGTAGTGTGCTAAAAAGGATATACAGTATATTTTCACATTTTAGTGGCAAACATAATGCCACATTTTTACTCAAGACCAACAACAGTGCATTACGTTATGGGGTAGTTACTCCACTGATAGCACAGTGGCTACGTTCAATAATTTCAAGACACCCACATAGCCTCAACGGTTGCTAATAAGACACCTAATTGAAGAGCATTGCACATGAACAACATATATAAAGATACACAAACAACAGCAGGAATTTTTCTATCAATTGGCTCCCACTGTGTCAGAGTGTGAGCTTCTGATTTACAAAAACTTATCAGAAATTCTGAATTGTTGACCTACATCTGTCCTTTGCTGAGCGTTCCAATTTCCTAACAAGTCACCAATATACTCCGAAGTACACATGGAAATTCATGCAAATATACACACTACTTCTCTACACAGAGCTTCCATACACACACCTTAAGAATTGTTAAAAGGGTGAGCAATCCCAGTAAGTAAGTGTAGTGGTTTTGTTCAAACTTTGTTTTCGTCACTTGGAAAATAAGCCTTTCCTGTGTGGAAAACCTTCCAATCAAGAAAACACTTTTTTTGTTGTTGTAGTTTTATATAGCGCAAACAGGTATCAGAGCGCTTTACATGAGCACCAGTTGCATTACAGACGGACACATTAATTTTTAGACATGGGGAGATTAAGTGATTTGAACAGAATCACAGGTTGTTTGAGACTCCCACCAGACTCGAACCTGGTTCCCCATTAGGCGTGGACCTTTCTTCTCTGCACTGGTAAGTCCCTTTTACCATCTCGACACTTCACTTATGACTTCAGAATATACCCCATGACAGCAAATGTCCCCTTATGCTATTTTCTCATGTAGCTGTATATATAGCAGCAAGCATTTGCAATTAGGTCTTGCATTTATGAACGTTTGAGCTATTGGCATTGTAAATAACAATGCCTTTTATTTATATGTGGTTTTTTAAAACCAGATAAGTAAAAGGCAATGTCAATTACAATGCCAATAGCTTAAAGTCTCACAAATGCAAATGCAAGACTAATTGCATTGCAGATGTGTGCTATAAAAATAATAAAAAGCGTTAGGAGAGAGAGTGTCCGGCCTGCACCAGCAAGCAGGACAAGGTATTCGAGAAAATGGTGCTCAGAGGCTGCAAACTAAAGCCTACCGAGCAACAACACATGTAACGGGGGGGTCACTATGTGAGGTTACAAAATGAGAAAAGGTGATATAAGGAGGGACTACTAAGCCTTTTTTTGACCAATGAACAGCCACTGTGGACAATGACACAAGTCAATGAAAAATGTGGGCGGAGCTACAAGTCCCTACCTCAATACAGCATGGCTCGCTGAGCAGCGCAGCGCTGCACAGCCTTGGCCTAAAAATATAATTGTAAATTCAAGCTTTTTTGAGCAAATATGTTTCAACCTAGACCTCCGCTCTTTCATTGTGGGGGCTGCCTCTGTGCTCCTGAACAAAGGTGGCGTCAGCTACTCGGGGTCCACTGCTTTCCTGTACGTGCCATACTGATCCTCTCACCACTTTTTAGAAAGGAGATGACAGCTTCAGTACAGCTGGAAAAATAATTGTGTTCAACTATGTCGCTGAACTGATGCATTTCGGCTACGGCTGTAGCCTTTGTCAAAGTGCAGGACACCATTTTGTTTCAGCTTTTATTTTCATAACCTCACAGGGCTCCATTGACACCAAAAAATATTACAATTGATGATACTCTGTTATAACCATGAATTTAAACAAAGTATAAAACTAAATATTCTTCTTGATGTCACCCATATATACACGATTAGAATAAAAACATTTTTCAAATTCATCTACATAACTGGGCCCAGTTGCCTACTGGGATGTGTAGTCTTACTTCCCTTCATGCACATAATGGATTAAGATCATGGCACTATTAATCATGTTGAATTCAGAGTACTATCCACCTTGACAGGGGTCATTTCTGCACAGGTTTCCCTTTCTTTGCTCCAGAAAAATCCCACAACCTGTTCATCGGCTACTCACTGGCCCTCGGTTCGATCAACGTATATGCTTTAAGCCCTTTTAGTTCAACTGCTGGAGCCTCTCCTCCTCTTATGAGAGGGTGATGCAAAGAACGAGAGTAGAGTGATGGTTTGCCCACCATGGTCAAGACTTTTGGTAAGAGGGCTGCTCTAGTATTTAGTATCAACTTGGTTGGACAAAACATGGTGTAGGGTAGGTGCCCAGACACTGCCTGCAGTTCACTTACGTGACAAGCTGACATAATTGCAATGAGGAAGACAATCTTCAAGGTCAGGAGACACAGAGATAAGCTATGCTTAGGCTTGAACGCCGTACAACTTCCGAATGTCAAAAAAAGTTAAGATTCCAACTGTGGCATAACAAATGGCTTGCGAGGAAATGTGTGTTAAATCTTTCATTAATCTCATTACAACAGGTGACATGATCAAGAACGGTTAGCATGGCAAACAAAGAAAGTGCAATAGAGATGACAAATATCCTTTTACAGTATCCACTGCAAGGCTTTGTTAGGCTAAAGACAAGAAAAAGATGTAGGACAGCTTTGCCTGCAAGGTTTCAGTTCTCTTCAGGCATGGCACCAGGTTACAAATTTGTCCCAAAGCCCGGAATAAATCAACCACTTCAGGCAGGAAATTGAATGGAATCAATTGCCACCACTCAGTCTCCACACACTGAACTGTAGATTGCCTAGATTAAGGTGGAGGAGCCTGACCTGTTGCTGTGACAAGAGGAACCATGAAGTGGCAACCTGATCAGAGGACAGGTGTTTCATGGAAAGATCCAGGTACCATACTCTCCTTAGCCAATCTAGGGCCACTAGGACGACTGAGCCTGATCGTTCCTGATCTTCTTCAGAAGTCAGGGCAAGAGAGGTTGTGGTGGGAAGGCATATGGGGAGTGCCGTGTTCCATTCAAGGTTGAATGTGTCTCCTAACAAATATTCTTGTGGAAACTCCAATGTAAAAAATTGTTGATGCTGCTAATTCTGGCAAACAGATGAAGCTAGAGTTCTACCCACTAATGAAAAAGACATTCTGCGCCACCTCGAGACATCTGCGCTGTTCATATGCTCTGGCATTCAGGAACAGCACTAGGGGGTTGGTACCAAGAAAAATGACCAGACATGCATTTCATCTCCAGAGACACAAAGCCGTTTGGCACAGGAACCAGGACACAACTCCACACTGCTTGTTACTGTACCACATGGTGGTGGGCTTGTCAATGAGACCCTGCACCAGCCTTCCCTCGGTGGACAGGAGGAAGCCCTTCAGGGTCAGACGAATGACCAACAGCTTTAAGTGGAGCTGACTCTCCTCTGGAGACCAGCGACCTTTGATGTCTACCTCATCAAAGTGACCAACTCCCCACCCCCAATCCAGCAGTGCTGCGTTGGTGATGCATTGGTCACTAATGTTAGCTCTGAGTGGCAACGGGGGCAAACAGGAGTGGCCTGTCACTGGACAAATTGCAATCAGTCGAACACCGCTGCAAATCTCGAGTTGTCCCTTTCGAGACCTGGATGGTGTTTAAAAGGAGGACTTGATGTTGGGCATACTAAAACTTCAGTTTCCACTGCAGGGCTCACATGTGCCACCTGGCATAGTTGGCAAGGAGGATGCAAAAGTCCAAGAGGTCAAGAAGCTTCCGAAACAGCCTCATCGTGATCCAAGATCAAGTCTGAAACATCGGTGTCACAGCCTAAATGTCCTGGACTTGCTGCTGTTGTCATATGGCCGTTAGGGTCATTGTCGACATTGCTAAATTAGCATGAGCTCTGCTGCCATAATGCTGCTTTTGCACACGTTACTACATAACTATTTTGCAAGACTCTGTTTGTGCCTTTCACATGAAAACCGTCTGCTTTCTGCGTTCTCTGCCTGTAGCTGGAGTTTAGTCTGAACATGGTGTGCAAGGTCGATAAACCATGCCCCTTGTTATTCTGTTCTGGTAAGTCCCTAGCACCTAGACAAAACTTGCTAACACAGCTGCTATTGCTGGAAACTTGTGCTTTGATATTATGGGAATGCATGCTGTTCTAACACACACTTAGAGAGGAACCTTTCCAGGGAGATGAGCTATGCTGTTCCTATGATGTAAAAATACCATCTAGGCAATAAGATATGGGGTCTGCTGACAAAGCCCAGAGATCTTTTTTTATATAATAAAACCTCTTCTAACCAAGGGGAGGGTGGTTAGGCCTCATAGTCCTTTATCCACTGTCTGTATACAATGACATCCCCCTTTATAATCTATAGAATTGTAACAATACTAACTGTTTTATGTCTATGCGTTTTGCTGCTGGTAGTGGCTTGTATACTGCACTATAGAGCACTATTGTTCAAATAAACATTTTGAACTATAACAGTGACTGTCAAATCTTATTGTGAACACGTACGAGTGAGTGAGCGAAAGGGTACTTCCTGCTACTGTTGCGGGGATTCTACACCTACACAGAACCATGCCCAGGAAAACAGGACCTCAGTGTATAGGGGTGTACCAACCTATCACCTTAGTACCCAAAATCCCAAGACCGGCTAGCTATAGTGTCTCATTCGTTCTCCTCCAAAAAGCACGAAGCTACAAATGATTAGACAACCCAGAACACAACACTCCCGACTCTCTCAGGAATCGCGGTAGCAAGACATACCGTTTCGCTCGCTCACTCGTATTTGTCCACAATAAGAATTGGCAGAGTCACAGTAATAGTTCAAAATGTTTATTTTAACTATCGTGCTCTACAATACAGTATACGAGCCACTACCAGCAGAAAAATGCATAAACTCAGAACAATTAGCATGGTTACAATTCCACAGAATACAAAGGGGGGGGGAAGTCATTTTATGAAGACAGTGGAATATGGTCTATAAGGCCTAACCACCCTCCCCTTGACTGGAAGAAATTTATTTATATAAAAGAAGATCTCTGGGCTTTGACAGCAGACCCCATACCTTAAAGCCTGGATGTAAGGTTTACATCATAGGAACAGCATAGCTCTTCTCCATGGAAAGGCTCTCTCCAAGTGTGTGTTAAAACATGCATCCCCGTAATATCAAAGCACGAGTATCCAGCATAGCGGCTAAATTTAGCATGTTAGGTCTAGGTACTAGGGACTGACCAGAACAGAATAACAAGGGACATTGTTTACGGACCTTGTACAACGCGTTCAAACTAAACTCCAAGAACTCAGCAGAGAACGTGAAAAGCAGAAGGTTCTCATGTGAAAGGCATAAACAGAGGCTTGCAAAAATACATTCATGTAGTAACGTGCACAAAAGCAGCATCATGGCAGCAAAGCTCGAGCTAACTTAGCAATGTCGACAATGTCCCTATGAGCCATACCACACCATCCCCTTGGTAAGGTCGTAGGACAGACAAAGGACCAAAACAGAGTTCAAAAGCCAAGCAGAGTTCAAAGCGCTGGGAAAGGGAAAAAATATATATATAAACCAAAATTGGAGAAATAAAACAAAAATCCAATAAAGCGTTGTCCCCGTGATAATGTTATTATGAAGGAGGTGGTAAATCCATCTAAGTACGTGAACCCAAGAATGCAATTCCCTCCAAAAGATCATCCTTATCGTTAGCAGAAAAAAGAGATGCCATCCATTCTAGTAGGTCAAAGGAACAAACATGCTCCTCATAATCTGATGCTTCCAAAAGCATAACTGGACAACCTGCGTGATATTCCATGAAACTCTGATGCAGGAGGTTCTGTGAAGCCGCACAGATATCCCATTCAGCCAATACTCCAAGTGCTGCAGCACGCGCCATACGGCCATCCCCAGAACAAGCCTGGTCATAAGCTTCTGAGGTACTCATTAACTGGATAAAATCCGAGACTGGACATGACGTATTGGCGAGGCATAAAACCATCGCCCAATAGAAGGGGCACCGTCGACAGTAGAACACTGGTTGCATGCAAGTGAAGTAGGCAAAGCGAAAAGTGAATCCATAACTCATGCCAAGCGTTGCTAGTGGCAAGCATCCAAAAACGTGTTGCATTCGATCACGGTACAGTTAAAATTGGCCTGGTCTGTGCATTACCACAAGATGAGCAGCCATTGCGCAGCAGGAACAGAAGAAGCAGGATTCCACCAGCTAACGCCAGTAATAAAAGGAATCCTCCGAAGAGGCCGGAAAAAATAAAATGAATAAAAGCCGGTATTACTCCAAATATCGACTGAAAGGAAGTCACAAGGCCGGATCCCACACGTTAAAAAAATGTGCAAGGCCTTTAGTGTCAGACGCATTAAATATTTGATGTATAAGCTCCTAAAAGTGAAGTGGGAGATTAATGTTCAGAAGTGACTGTATCTCGCTAGATGTCCTAACCACCTGTAATTGAAGGTCTCTCGAGCTGAAGTGAGAGCCACTTCAGGTTGGAATACTAGCGCTTTGAGATTGCTCAATCTGTGGAAATCTGTTTTCAAAGTCGGAATGGAAGGCCTAATGGAACTATCTAGACTCCCATGCGGGGGCAGAAAAAGCACATTGCTACAACAAGTTACACCCTGTGAAACGGTCACTAAATACGGAATTCCTGCCCGCAAACCACAGCAGTCTTGGTAATAAGATAACTGCTGTTAGTTAGTAAGCAAGGTAAAAATAGGAATTATTGACTGCACTGGGGTTCCTTTAAAAAAACAAGCGAGATTAGGCGCTGATACATTACATGCACCGTGTAATTTAACGTGTTTACAAACCAGGGAATGCCCTACAGTAGAATCGCATTCCTTCCCTGTTAGGAAAACTTCCTTATCCTCCCGTTGACATCTGTAAGTAAAAGGTAGGGACCATAATTCGTGGAAAAATGCACTACCCAGGGGTTCAAAGTAGCCAATCGGAAAACGTTGCATGCATGATTTAAATTGAAACAGCAAAAAAGGGAAAGAGATAACCCCATGAATTAACCAAACAGCAGAGTCCGCTTCCGCTACCGAGAACGGCAAGGGCTCCAATTGTTCAAAATGCAACAGTGTATAAGCAGCATCTTTGATGTTTATCAGTTAGATTAAACGGTAGAAACAAAGCAGAAGCATTCAAATAATCCCATGGGACTTTTCCCATTTTAAGGGTCTGTAACGTCCATACAAACTGCATAACTGATCTTAATTAATTTTGACCATGATACAATACAGATACATCACTTTCAACAATATCAATCACAGATTAAACAATATTATCCAATGTATAAATGAGTGATGAAAGTTTATTGATGCTATTGTCGACCACGGCAAGAACTTTCTCTAAATTAGCCTGATCAATTTAGCGCAGACGAAGAGCTGCCTCAATCTGTGAAAGTTTCCAAATTTCGTTGTACGCGGCATAAATAAATCTCTTAGATCTAGGAGTCCTAGGTCCTAAGTCCTAAAATGAAATCAGTCAAATTGATGTCATTTGACAAGAGTGTGAGGTGTTATTTCACTGATGCTAAGGCAGAATGTTCCAACCATTGTTGGCATAATTTACCCACCAAGGATGTGGTGACCGAATGTGTAAGTAGATAACGAGGATCCGGTCTAGTCTGTGTGAAACCAGGTGTTACATTATAAAAAAGCAATTGACATGCATTAAAATATGTTTGCCACACCAACCATCCGGATGAATCAATTTTAGAGACATTGAAAGTGACATTTCGAAACAATTTCTGTAATGCGTTGATAGTATAATTCAACTGAGCATGCCAATTTTCGTATTCCGCGAAGGACGAGATATTCAAATTTTTCACAGAGGCCAGGCTGAAACAAGTAGTTTGGTACACTCTTTCATTTAAAAGTAAAATTTGAGTTGGGATCAGGCAGGCACGATGTTAACGCTTCAGTTCCCTGAACCTGCCATTGTTTAGTGCCCCAGATTGATCATAACCCTGTGTGGCCAATTTAGCCCTAAAAGAGCTGGAGTAAATCAATTCAGTGTGCGTCAAGATAAATTTAGATTGAGATGACAATTGTGGTTTAAAGTAGTATGATTCCGGATTAGACGTGTCATAAACTGTAAAATATGTGAACTTATCTCTAAGAGTTTTAGAACTCTCTTGTACGGAAGTAGAGTGGAAATCTGGAATAATTTCTGTTAGCATAAGCTGAAGCCATCTTGGTTGTGGCATCCATTTTGTTGGCTTTGTAATTCTCCCATCCTCTGCTGCTCGTCTTTTTCCCTGCCTGTGCTGTCTATTTTAGTTGACTTCCTGACTCAGCTAAAAGCAATATGCATGCTAAGAGTTTGTAGCTGCCAGAAAACCTGGTCTCAGAATCAACTGTCAACCTCTTACTCCTGCTCCCCCTCCCACTTTGATGACTAAGTGATCTCCCATCTGCCCATGTTTGTCGGTAACTATTCCTGTGTAGGCCTGTACCTTCTATTTGTATCCACATGCTTAACAGTGCAGAAAAAGCTGTATATAAGGCCTGTGTTCTGTGACTTCAATGTACTACCCCAGGCAGCACTTGAGAGTGCTATGTGGACGTAGTCCCACTCATGAGTGATGAATAAACTTATTTGAATTCCAGCTGCAGTGCCAATCTCTTTTGTTGGTCTACGGACCCGTGGACAGAGAAAGGTGACCCCTGAACCGGTAAGCTCATTAAAAAGCAAATTTCCAAAGTAGGACAATGTTCCCATTGAGTGTGATTAAAAACTGGTCTTAATGTGCTCGTCTATGTAAAAAAAATTATGCCCATAATGTTGGTAACAAAAGAAATCAGCATAATTGGCAGAATTTAAATACAAGTCTCCAGCATCAAAAGCAGCATAATATTTTAAATTGGAAAACAATGCATGTACTGCTTGCTTATCGCAATCGTCAGAATATATGTCCCGTGTTACCACATCTCCTAAAGAGACATGAAACGCGTATGGCACACTGAGCACCTCGGTTGGCCGTGAATTTAAAAAGCTACCTTGTCCCAAACGATGCCATCTGCAACCGGAAATGCTGAAATGTTCACAAGTGTCTGATCACGTTTCATGATATGGGACGTTGTGTGAGGGGCCAGAATTCCATCAACCAAGTTCACAGCAGAGCGTTCTGGCAAATAGTGACCATTGATGAGTAAAAAGAACACTGTCACAAATTGACTTGACATGAAGAGGAAAATCAGGATGAGCACCAACCAATTGTAGGTTCATAGAGGGGCCAGTTAAGTCTTTTTGAACCAAGAGAAGAAAATACTAAATTTAGTCAGTGGAACAGCCAAACTGGAAGCTGAGGAGGATGAGTCAAAAGAGAAGCTGTTAACAACAAATGGAGACGGGGTGGGCTTTTGTGATAAAGGTCCAGCTTACATGCCCAAATACTGAGAACAAAGAAGGTAGTATACAGTTTTATTTAGCTTGAGCCACATGCATGACTAGTGCTTCTATTGGCAGTTAACATGACTTTGAAAAGCTAAACTTCAGCATGTCCAGCGGATTTGGCTATGATATTATCCACATTGGACTCACCTGCTAATAAGTGACTGTGTTTCTTTACAAGTTTTTTTTACAATTTGTTTTTATCTCTAGATTGGCTACAGCACCTACGGACACCCCACACCGATGGTGCCCAGGAACTGGTAATATTTAGGTCATTGCACCACAATACCAGCTATTAGTGTAGATTTAAACTAACATAATAAATTGGTCCTGAAGAATTGCCGCCTGATACTATTTTTTAGGACTATTAGGCAAGAAACATGTTGACCACATAAGAGCAACTGCCTATAACATCATTGTAGACAGTCGCCACCACTAACTTTTAATCAGGGTAGGAGGCAGGATTATTAAATTAGTGGCCCTGACCACCGTCCCCTGTTTTAACTCACTTGGTTCTCATCAACAACACCACACTTCTACACTTTAAGGCCCCTCACACACATTCACCATACGGCAAGGATAAAAAGATCTCCGCCAAAGAGACCCCACTGAGGGTGCCCGTCGGGTATTGCACCGCCAACCCGACAAGGAGCATGCCCAATGATGAAGCATGACACCCAGCGAGCTGGGTGTGTGAGGGCACTATCCGAAAGGAGGAATTCCCTATCCCCTTTCCGGATAAATCACTCTGTAGCCTTTTACCTCACAGTCACTTCTTTACCCTTTAGGAACTGCATACTACCTTCTTTGTTCTCATAAGAGAAGCTGGCATGGTCCCCAAAGTAACCATTTGTATCCCTCGGTATTAAAGGTGGGTGGGATGTATCAGCATGATGGTGTCGAGGATTGCTCGGCCCTTCCCTCTGGGACTTATCTGTGGGATATGTATACTCGACATCCGCGTTGGAAGAGGATGGAGGTAGAACAGGCGAAAGATCAACAGCAGTTTCCCTCTCATCCTCAGTGGTACAGGCTTTAGTCGTGGACATTGAGGTTACCAGATTCAAAGAAATAGCGCTGCAGGAAACAGCAGGTGTTACACTATTCAGAATCGGCCAGACGGTGTAACTTGACATTGTCCACAGAGATGTATCTGTTGTCTTTGGGTCCAGGTAAATGTGGTACAATGACTGTACGGGTACCCTTCAATCCAAGTACTGGAACTGGTGCACGATATGAGGGACCAAATTCTTTTTTTTCTCCAGCTTTTCTCGTATCTGATCTCTAATCTTGGGAAGCCAACCGGCATCAGCAATGCAGCATCATTGGAAGAGGGTAAAGGTTCAGTTGTGTAGCTGTCACAGGTCATTTGGAGATCCAGTAACACAATAGAATGATTATCTACGTCAAAGGTTGCGGCTGCCTCTACAACGTCTAGACCATCAAGGTCAGGCACAAACATTTTAATGCCAAAGAGCATTACGTATGGGGTCCGCCCACCGAGAGATCTTCTAGGGAGATTATTGAGTGCACTTTGAACATCATACAAATGGGCCAGCCAGTTCCTGCCGTACCTAAGACTCTAGCTGTGAAGGATTGCTTTAAGTCACGGTTCATTTGCTCCACAATTGAATTGCCCTCAGGCCTGTGTGGAGACGAATACTGCACCAGTACCCCCATTGACTTCATCGCGTCCTTGTACACCTTAGAGGCATACGCTGGACCTTGGTCTGAATGAAAGGTGTCACAGGCAAACATTCCACAAATCCCTGATGACAGTTCGAGCGTTAGCACTGCATTGTGGCCACACCCAAAGGAATCTAGTGCACGAATCAACTGCAACAAATAGCATAAGGAGCTTGTACCTGAGATATATGATAAGAGTATTTCGAAGGGGAACTCTGAAGATGAACCGTTCCCTCCCTCGTTGAAGCTACCGCTGCCAGAATATCATTATCTATTTTAGTCATGGACCTTGTAACTGCTGCTACGGAACAGTGGCTACTGCAGATTTGGCCGCTTCATCAGCCAAAGAATTACCAAGAGCATGTGCTCCCACATGCTGATGGTCAAGAGTATGGATAACATGTGTGAGGGGCAGACGTTGTTTAAGGTCTGCCACTCGAAGCCAAAGCGTTTTATGCTTAATTGCGCTGCCTTTAGAGTCCCGATAGTAATTTTAAGACCAAAAGAATAAGTGGTCATTAAAAGACTGAAAACATTAATAAGAATCACATACAACAAGAGTATTCACATTAGGATCAGCAAACTCAAGAGCAAGAACAATGAAGCAGCTCCGCCAATTGTGTAGTACAGTCTCCAAGTGCCTGAGTATGCACTATGAAAGACTTAAACTCTCCATTGACAATTGATCCATCACAATTGCGCAAGCCGCTGAATAAGCGTGTTTGGAGCCGGTGTCCGGTTCAGCCGAGCCATCAGTTCAAATGATACATTCCTACTCATGTAAAGGAAGCAACGACAACGGAGGAGGATGAGCATGTTTATACTGTAAAAACTCCTGTGTCTGTAGTGCAGGGTCAAAGATAAATGTGACATCAGATGACGTCAAAGACATAGCCCATTGTATCCAACGGGGATGTAGTGCCTTAGAGTTAGGTACACTTGCCTTTGTCCCGGTCTCCAAAGCAGGGAAGGGCATGACCATAAGAATGTGTTTACCTTGCACCAGTGAGCGTTCTTTCAGAACTGCCATCTGGATCGCTGTTAAAAAAAATTTAACATTTGAAAAACGCATATCAGCTGCAGTGTACAAATGTGATATGTATGCAATAGGTACTGTGTGTCCCTCATTGAACTTCAAGTAAGTGAAACCCACCGCCCCTGGCACTATACGTATCACCTGGTTCGTGGTGTTATCACACGTCAACAATTAGTTAGTTGCAAGCATGTCAGATTGCAAAGAATGTAGGATAGAGGTATGTTCCAGCTGGCAGAAGGATATGTTGGTTGTACCAACGCATAAAGTGGTTTGATACGCTGAGCATAATCAGGAACGTACTTGCTCCCGAAATTCAAAAATTCCAGCAAGGACTGAAGTTTCTTCAGTGTAGAAGGGGATTGCAACTGTGCACATTTCTCCAAGAAGTGGGGGGCTAACCCCTTACCTTCATTGTTGAGCTCATAGACCAAAAAGTGTACCGCCAAATGTGCGATGTGCGATTTTGCAAAATTGAACTTATATCCATAGGCGGCAAATGATAAAATGATCCTGTCGACTCAGACAAGATGCGGCATAAGTTCGTCGTCCATCAGATAAATGTCATCAACGTACAAGAACGCATCTGGATCTATATCGTGCAACAAAGACATAATACGTGCTGCAAATGCCCGGGGCTATTCTTATACCCCATAGGCAAACGCGTACATTTTTTCTGATTTCTGATGGCAGTAAATGCTGTCAAGTCACGACTCTCAGGTTCGAGATTATGACTGTAGAAACCATTGTAAATGTCCAGTGTAGTTTTGAATTTTTTACAAACTAAATTGATCACCAGCGCAGAGCTGTGTGTGTTTTGCTCCGCAAAAGTTCGGCAATGACTATTTAAATTTCGATAATCCAACACAATTCGATTTGAACTATCAAGCTTTGATACCGTAAAGAGAGGATTATTCATCGGTGATGTACACGATTCAATCACTCCTTGATACTCTGTGTTAGAATGTCACAAACTTGAGCCTTAGCTTCACGCCTGATTGGATATTGCGGTTGTGGCTGTGGCATAGATCGTAAAGGCATCTCATGAGCCTGTGAATCAACATCCCAGCCTACTAGAGTACGGGACACTGCCAGGGCTAGAGCCAAAGACCACTCAGCTGCGCAAGCCGTTGAATGTCCCTGAGGGATGCAACGTGAAAAACTCGGAAGTATCACGTCCTCCCCTCGAGAAGCGGCTAACAAAGGGTGGGGGCCAATCTGCCTCCGCTAACAAAATGTCATATGAGGAGGTTAGATTCTCCCAGGAAACTGCTTTGATTAGACGCGGTATATCACCTTCAATTGGAAAAATAATCTCATAGAGTCTATCGGGGGGGGGGGAGGGGCAATCCAGGTATCTGCTGTTTCTACTGTAATAAATGTATCAGTTGCTGTCGCCTCCAGACAGGGACGCAGTGCCTCCCGCACTATGGAAACCTCCGCTGCGCTGTCGATCAAAGTCACTGCCCATGTCCAGTCCAGGAGTCGCGTTCTCACCGTCTGAGGCATATCTCGCTGTTAAAGCGGCAACTTTTTTCTTCTGATACGGAGGTCGAAAATGAGGCAGTTCCTCTAGTTTGGCTTTAACGTCAAACTGTCGAGCTTGATCTCAACCTTGTTGAGTGGTCGGACCATTGCCACTATCGGGGCGCTCCCTTTCACCGATGTGAGAGTCCGATGTGTCCTGTAAAGAACGAGTGTTTTGCAAATCAACATCTAATGCATCATCAGAGTAATGAGAGGGGGAGAATGCCACCCTTCCCACCATCATCATCATCATCATCATCATCATTAAATAACCTATGGTGCACCCTACTCTGTTACAGAATCATAATCAAAGCCAAAAACATAATGGCATTCTATCTAAAGGTCTGACGTGGTAGAGGCACAGGGTTAAAGTCAGGATGCATGACAATGGGTTTTGTAATCTCATAATGCAACACCAGTCAACCTTGAGACTATAAAGGCCCCTGGATCCAATATGGGTGTTGACAGTGGATTATCCTGCAGCAGTGGAGTCCAGGTGGCCGGAGCCAGTGTAGATCGTGGGGCCAGAGTCTTAGTCAGTACAGGTCCGGTAACACATCGCAAGGGGACAGATGGAGACATGAAGGGACCCACCAGTGGTAACATGACTGGAGGCTTCTGTGAGTCCATGGGGCTTGAATGCGTACCAGAGGGAGCCAGAAGCATACTCAAAATTTGCAGCATAGCTTTCTTGAAGACCTCAATCTGTTGCAGGTTTGACACAGTCTGGGAAAATCCGGGCACTATGGGACCAACAGGAGAACTGCTTCAGTGACCGATGACTTCAATAGAGTGTGACTCACATATTGATGCCCTCTCTTGCGAGTAGGGGTAGGAGGTCGAGTCCTGCTTTGCTTTCTTAGCTTGTGCTTAGACTTAGTTTGAGCAGTGGCGCAGTCACAGGAGCAGCCCCGAGACCAGGCACATGACTTGGAGTTGGATCTGCACAAAGGCTGAAACGTCTTCCTGTGTTTGGTGACAAACAACTTTGACTACCGGTCTCCAATAGCGCTGGGGTGCAGTAATGTGCACTTGTCACACAACTCAGAGTCGAGCCCAGGCACCAAAGGCACACCATGTGAGGGTCTGTAACCAATATTCGCTTCTTGCAAGGTTTGAAGCCTGTTGTTTTTGGAGAAGACATCATTCCCTAGCACAGTGTAAAGAAAGTTTTAGGAGTCGTCAGAAGACCGAAACAATTGGCAGCGCAGCTCCAGATCCATGTCAGAAGGCATTGAAATAAAAGAACTGACTTCACTGTGCAGAATTGGTGCTTACATGAGGCTCCACTCTGTCACTTACGGGATGTTGTGGAGTCAATACGAGCTGCATGATGAGTCCTAGTGGTACACGGGAGCAGTGCTACAAAATTCTCTGGGTTCAGTCTGGGCCTGGGATATGATTTGTGGAGAGGAATGTGCGGTTAGTAGTATCCATTAAACGGTTTCAGCTGTTTTAAACACAGACCTGCAGTGCATTGTACCAGCAACTGCTGTTAAGCAAGTTACCTTTTTTATACAGCTGAGGGTGGGACTATCATCTCATACAGACGTATGCCTTTACTATGAACTTTGTGCATCTGTTCAAATTCTTTCCACACATTTACAGCTGACATTCTAAAGTTTCAAATCTGCCAATTTAAACATAGAAAAGATTTGATTTTGTTTTTTTTAACCACAGCAGTAGCAGCTGTGAACTTAATAAAATGCAGATGAACCAGAGGTCAAAATAACAGATTTTCAGTGTTCCAAAGGCAAACAACATTCGGGGGAAGTGGCAAAATTGTGGATATCTAGGCAACAATGAGTGAGAACAAGTTGCACATCAGCACAGCATGAGAGTTCTCACACAACAGTCTGTCATCTGGTAATCCTTAGGTCCCAGAGGACTGTGTGAAAGGTAGGTGAACATGCAACACCATGTATAAATATAGAAGGAAAAAGTTAAAAGCAGTAGCCACTTGTGTGACTCATTAACATCAAATGTGAATTTATCCACCAGAGAAGATTTCACCAACGAGTAGCTCGTGAGCTACTGGTAGCTCGCCAGCTACCTGTAACTAGCTCTACTGTGTGCAGCCCAGTGTACTAAATTAGAGGAGGCTGGTTGGTTGATGTAATATATGCATCTCAATATTGATATGCATATATTCAAGACAAAAATGTGTACATTTTCAGAATTCATAAGCTGCTACTTGGAAACATTGGTTGGATTCCCAAAATATATTCAAGCTGATATTTGAGTGATAAATCAAAAGGCGTTGGTGGGAATTATTTGCATAATTATTAACTTGGTGTCGGAGACAATGCAGTTATTATGGTTGTCATGTATATACAATGTTGAGGAATTCTAAATTGATGAAGACTTTTTCATAATAATGCTGGCAATCCTCCCAGACGAACTGAAGTGATCACTGCTGGTAGCCTTGCATGGAGTGGCCATCTTGTCTGATGTGGTCTCTATGATTAGAATAATAATAGTAGCTCGTAATGATTTTAATTGAACATAAGTAGCTCTTATTTCTAAAAAGGTCGGAGATCCCTGCACTAGAGTGACATCACAGCATGGGAGAACACTTGAGATCCCACTTCTGGATCAAGATACAAGGAAAAAGTAGAATAAAATCCTACCCTATATAAGGTTATTTTTACGCTGACCATCAAGAGAAGCAATTTAAATATACCTGGGCGTGGAGGCATATTTCCTGCTGGGTTATATTTTATGTTGGACTTTCAAAAAGTTAATGATCTGTAACCTTCCAAAAATGATTATTTGGAAGGTTTCTGTAGAGAGCAACCTCAGCGAAAAAGGCATTCCGAAAGAGTAGAAGTATTTTGGGGTGTACTCAATCTTAAAAAAACTAGTGGTGTATTCTTTTGAGGATGAATAGGACATTTATAATGCCAAAAAGAAAACATTAATTTGATGCTGGATAGAATACTGGAATATTAACCCTTTACTAACAATGAGAAAATGTATAGTATAAGTCCGAGAATTTTATTTAAAGGGTTATTAGTTTACAAACCACAACTGGAGTAAAATGTGTTTTACACAGAGCTTCTTGGAAGCTATTGCAGATTAAATGCCGGTCTTAATCAATGAAGATTTACATAACAGGCTTGGTATGATGCAACGCTTAGCTTTCAAAACATCACTTTGGATTAAAAACACTTAATGAATTAACTCCAACAGGCGGTTGGACTTCCAGGACTTAATGCTAAAATGACAGGGGTTAAACAGAAACAAATTGATAATCAGTTAATTTGATTAAACAATGTCGAAATAACACAAATTGCACTATATGAAACATTAAAGTAAATGACAGCAGCTTACCTCGGTGGCTATCCTGTAAGCTTGGTCATAAAAGTTTGTTTCCATAAGCCCAAAAGAGTACATGCCCCTCACATAACTAAAGAAACACAAGCAAAACAAGTTGGAGACTCGTTTCCTATAATTTAGAAATTCAATTGTAAAATGTATTGCTTTAAGCATACAACCGTTTTTGCACAGGACAATCATAAGCCTATGAGCACTAAAAGACAGCTTAAGTGTGTAGCCACAAATCTCTGTTCTAATAGGAGTGACTGCATCTGCAGATTCAAAATAATCCCAATTCAGTCCCAGTGAAAACGTGTTGGAATACAGTGAATTTCTGACATTCTCTGTAGTACCTCTGAAACATCCCAATACTAAGCTATCACAGAGGTCTTACACACGAAAGTCATTTCTGCAACTCTAGATTGGCATCTGCTCCCATTAGTTCAACCTACTGCAAGCTTTGACATCTTTGCCTTGTTGTTTATGACTGAGCTGAACAGGTTATGTATTAGGAAAAATGCTGTTGGTTCACCTGTGGAAGCCATTCTAGGCCAGCAAGTTCAAAAGCATAATGTTTAGCTCCTTTCATTCTTCAGATCATCAAGGACCTGATTTTGATCTTGGCGGACGAGTTACTCCGTCACAACGATAACGGATATCCCGTCCGCCGAAAAATAAATCCTACTATATCCTATGAGATTTATATTTCGGCAGATGGGATATCCATCACCGTTTTGACGGAGTAACCAGTCCACCAAGATTTAAATCTGGAGTGATGTAGACTGACTTCAAAAAGACCACTGTTTGCCACTTAATGAAGAAGCCAACTCTTGACCCTACTGACTCTTGAATATAGGTCAATATTTCTGCTTCCTAATATGTGCAACTGTTTGACGGTGCAGCCGCTGCCAAACTTCAGCATTTTATTGAATCAGCAGGCGTGTTTCATGACTCACAGGCACAGACAATCCTGTCCTGGTTTAGGGATGGACACTGTGGTGAGGTCAGTCATAGATGAACTGAGTAGTGTTGGTGCCACGCCATGATGGACCTCTTTGAGGCTGTCAAGGTTTTCAACATCCTCAATCATCAGCTTCTCATCGATTACCTCTTACCGAGGCATTAAGAATAATGTAATCAAGTGGATCGGATCTTTTATTAGTGAACAATTGCAATCCAGCCACCAGATTGATTTCAATTTCTCATCCAAGCCCTTATATTGTGGGTGCCACAGGGATCAGCGCTCTCCTTCTTACATTTTAACCTGTATTTGCATCTTTTGGGTGATAATCTTCACTGTCATCGCATAACATTATTATGTATGTCAATGAGACCCAGTTCCTCCTAGGAGGATACCATCTGGAATCAGCTGACAGACTTTCTGCTCTGTTTAAACATGTTACGATTTGGATGAAGAGAAACCTTTTAAAACGCCATTTGTCTAAGTCGTAACTGATGGTCAGAGGACATAATTTCTCTGTCCGGGACGTTCTTCTTAGGCCTCCATCTTTGGGTCTTCGTCCCAAACTAGTATCTGCTAGGCAGAACCTGGTCAGACTGCGATTTCTCAATGGAGGAGCCAGGTGGCTATGTTGACTGTCATGTTTTTATCAGCTACAGACAAATGTGTGGGATCTTTCCTTTTTTGACATTTGCACATAAGGTTATTCCCACCAATGTATTTGTTTGAATTGACGTGAATTACAAGAATTCAGTCCATTGGGGTTTACTCAAAAAGAGTGCGTAGCAAGACAGTACTATGTTCAAAAAGTAGCAGTCAGACGGGTTTCCTGCATTAGGAAATATGAGCATGTTTCACATGCTTTATGCTTCCCTTTAAAAAATACAATCCACTTCAATGCAGTGTGAATTCTTCATCGTGTTTATTCTAGTCAAAAACTGTGCATGCTCTATTCGAGGTTCACCAAATATGCCCAATTTAAATATCTGAATCTCTTAAACAAGCCCCTCTGAGGTGAATGATACACAACAAAATTCCACACTTCATAAAGAAATGAATATAAGTCATATTGATACACACAATTAAGATACCTAAACTATACATCAAATTGTTATAGATACCAGTACAGGTCTGATTAATCATAATACAACTACATTAAATTAAAACCTTGACAGCCTGGTTGTCAAAACACTGCTCTGTGCCCAACACTTTCCCCAATCTTTGTGAAAACGATGGAGGCAAATTGTATTCAAGCATGTGTCTGGTGAGGCAGTAGAGACTTCTGTCGTACGGTTCATACTTTCTCAGTAAGACTGTGCGTTTTGGACAACAAACGTCAAAACTGTGAGAGACTGAGTCCACGCACACCATCAGGATATGTTGGCCTCACTCCTGGCTAGTTCACTGTGCACCACATGTACCCCTACCCTGGTAAGGTAACAAGTGGTATGCACAACCTCAGAACCTAACAACCCTGACTCCCCAGCAAAATCGGGGAAACAGATCTAAACCCTTTCGTTTAGAAATTCATGCATGTCCAAAGGGAGACACAGGAAATACTCAAATTGGCATTTCAAACATTTATTGAAGTAGTAAGATTCTTGTGTAAAATACGTGCACTGCAAAAATTAATAGACGGAAACCAAACAGAGTAATCATCATCAAGAGATTAGTAAAGTAAATGAAAAGTTCACCCATTGTGCTGTCACATGGATTATATGCTTGCATATAAGGAAAAGGCTACTTACCAGTATGCATCTGTTCTTGGCATGTAGAGCTGCAGATTTGTATACTTTTGCATAGATCGCCATCTAGTGTTGGGCTCGAGTGTTTGCACTTTGTTTTTTTCTTGGAAGAGGTCTTTGTAGTCACGAGGTAGGTGACTCCTACCTAGGACGATAGTGCGCATGGGCATCGACTCCATCCTTGGATTGTTTTTACCATGCAGGGTTACGATGGAGTGTTAAAGAAGTAGAAAGAGATGTCCATATACGAATCTGCAGCTCTACATGCCAAGAACAGATGCATACTGGTAAGTAGCATTTTCCGTTTGAAGCATATTAGCTGCAGATTGTATACTTTTGCATAGACTACAGCAGTTACCTCCTTAGCGGTGGCTACCTGTATCTTATGTTGCAGTGGTTTGAAAAAGTGTTCTTAATACAGCCTGGCCCACAATAGCTTGTTGTTTTGCCTGCACATCTACACAATAGTGTTTTGTGAAGGTGTGTGGTGTAGCCCAAGTTGCTGCTTTGCAGATGTCATCTAGGGAAATGTTCCCTAAGAATGCCATGGAAGCCCCTAGTTTGCATGTGGAATGAGCACTAGGGGGAATGGTTAGTGTGCGTTTGGCTTTGATATAGCATATTTGGATGCATTTAACAATCCACCTTGCAATTCTTGCCTTTGAGATGGGATTGCCTTTATGAGGTGGGGAGAAAGCCACAAAGAGTCGTTTGGTCTTTCTAAAGGATTTTGTCCTTTCAATATAGTAGAGTATTGCTCTTTTAACGTCTAACGTGTGAAGAGCTCATTCTGCCACTGAGTCTGGCTGAGGGAAAAACACTGAGTTCAACAGACTGGTTGAGATGGAAGGCAGATACAACTTTGGATACAATTTTGGGTTAGTCCTAAGAACCACTTTGTTATGATGGATTTGTAAAAATGGTTCTTGTATGGTTAATGCCTGGAGTTCACTACCTCTCCTGAGAGATGTGATAGCAACCAAAAAAGCTACCTTCCAAGTGAGGAACTGTAGTTCGCATTTATGGAGAGGTTCAAAAGGGGGAACCATGAGTCTGGTAAGGACCACATTTAGGTTCCACACTGGAGAGGGCGGGACTCTGGGTGGAATTTTTCTTTTAAGTCCTTCAATAGAAGCTTTGATAGCGGGCACTCGAAACAAAGTGTTGTTGTCTGTTTTGGAGATAGTCTGCTATGGCAGCTAGATGTAGCCGAATAGATGTATATGCTAGGTTACATTGTTATAGATGCAAGCGGTAGCAGATAATGTTCTGAATAGAAGCATCTAGTGAATTTATTTTGTTGTTTGTGCAATAAATGGCAAATCGTTTCCATTTTGCTGCATAGCATGCTCTGGTGGTAGGGCATCTAGCTTCTTTAATGATATTCATACAGTTTGGCGGAAGATTTAGTTAGCCAAACTCTAAGACCTCAGGTGCCAGATTGCAAGGTTGAGTTGATTGGGATGTGGATGTCTTAACTCTCCATGGTTCTGAGTGAGAAGGTTGGGTGAGACGTAGTTTTTGATGAGGGACTACTGATTGTTCCAATAGGGTTGTGAACCATGGTTGTCGGGCCCATGTTGGAGCAACTAGGATCATTGTGAGGGAATGCTGTTTGAGTTTCCGAACCACTAACAGAATGAGTGGGAGAGGGGGAAAAGCGTAAGCAAATTTGCCTGACCGGATTATCCATAGCACATTGCCTTTGGACAATGGGTGTGGATACCTGGACGCGAAGGTTGGGAATTTTGCGTTTGTGTGTGGCGAACAGATCTATTTCTGGGTGGCCCCACATGCAAAAGAATGGAAGAAGAACTTGAGGATGGAGTTCCCATTCGTCGATCTGTTGTGTTTGTCGACTGAGCAGATCTGCTATCTGCTTGTTTACACCTGGGAGGTGTTCTGCAAGGAGATATATGTTTTGCGGATTGGCCCATCTCCATATGCTGTGAGCTAGGTGTGTTAGCTGCAGAGAGTGTGTTCCCCCTTGTTTCTGTATGTAGTACATTGCTGTCATGTTGTCTGTACATACCAGGACAGCTTTGCCTGGGAGGTGGAGTTGAAAAGATTTTAACGCTAGGAATATTGCTAACAATTCCAGGTAGTTTATGTGGAATTGTCTTTGTTGGGTGGTCCATATGCCCTGGATGGGATGGGTGTGAAGATGAGCTCCCCAGCCGGTGAGCGATGCGTCTGCTGTTAGCACTGTCTGTGGAACCGGGTCGAGGAACGGCCGCCCTTTGGAAAGGTTTTGTGTGCTCCACCACTGCAGAGAGCGATGGGTGCGGGCATCTACCAACACCAGATCTGTTAGCCGACCTTGAGCCTGGTTCCTTTGATGTGCCAAACATTCCTGTAAGAGACACATTTGGAGTCTTGCATAAGGGACGAGGAGAATGCAGGAGGCCATCATCCCAATTGACTGCATGAACACTCGCGCTGGTAGTGAGTGTTGAGGCTGACATTTTTGGATTAGAGCCTGTACGGCGGTTATCCTGACTGGATTGAAGTGTCTATTGTAGCCCCTAGGTATTGTTGTATGCTGGACGGTTGGAGATGGGATTTGGCAAGGTTTATGTTAATCGCAAGCTGTGAAGCAGCTGAATTGTGTTGTCTGTGTGTTGCACACAGCTGCTGTGTGATTTGGCTTTTATGAGCCAGTCGTCCAGAAAAGGGAAGACATGAATATGCCGTCTCCTTTAGTGGGCTGCAACTACTGCGAGGCATTTGGTGAAAACTCTCGGTGCTGTAGTGATTCCGAATGGGAGGACTTTGAATTGGTAGTGTTGACCATCTACCACAAACCTGAGATATTTTTGGTGAGCAGGGTGAATGAGAATACGGAAGTAGGCGTCCTTTAGATCCGGAGCAGAGAGAAAGTCGTCCTGTTGAAGTAGTGGGAGCACCTGTTGCAGAGTGACCATGTGAAAGTGGTCTGACTGAATGTACAGGTTTAGTGGTCTGAGGTCCAGTATGGGTCTGAGGGAGCCGTCCTTTTTGGGATTAGGAAATACAGGGAGTAAACCCCTTGGCCTTGATGAGGCAAGGGGACTGGTTCTATTGCATGTTTTTGTAATAGAGAGAGAACCTCTTGTTTGAGAGGTGTCAGATGTTCCGAGGACAAGGGACGCTGTTTGGGAGGAATGTTTGGGGGGTAGAAATGAGTTCCAGGCAATAACCATACTGGATAATTTGTCTTACCTACTTGTCTGTTGTGATGGAATTCCAGACAGGTAGGAACTGTAAGAGACGTCCCCTGACAGGAGTGGAATGATCGGGGGGGAAGTGCAAGGAAGTCACTGTTTAGTGGTGGGGGGTGCGGCTATTGTTGCCACAATCTCTCCCTTCATTATTGTTGCCTCTGTAGCCTCCGCGAGAGTATATCTTTGGGGATGTTTGAGTGGGGCTCTTGTAGTAGGAGGAGGGATGTTCTAAACCCATGATTTTGGAGCCGGCTCTATAGAAGGAGCGGCGAAAAGAGCCTGTAGGGGAAGGAAACTGTAAGGCTCCCATAGATTTAGCAGTTTCGGTATCCTTCTTCATCTTTTATAGGGATGTCGACTGCGGGGCAGAAAAGATGTTCCTGATCAAATGGTTGGTTTAAAATAGCAGTTTGAAACTCCTGCTTGAATCCGGAAACCCGGAGCCAAGCGTGTCTACGTAATAAGATGCTAGTGTTAATTGCGCAAGATGCGGTATCGGCCGCATCGAGTGCACATTTTATTGAGGTGTTGGTAATCAGTTTGCACTCCTAGATAAGGTCATTGGCTTTTTGTTTGCACTTGTCAGGAAGGTGTTCCATGAGCTTTTCAAGCTTGTCGTAGTGAGCCCTGTCGTACCTGGCCAATAAAGCTTGGGCATTGGCGATCCGCCAATGGTTTGCAGCCTGAGATGCAATACGTTTCCCGGATGCGTCAATTAATTTGGATTCATTATCAGAGGAAGGGGGGGGGGGGGGGGGGGGAGGGGGTGTCGCCTGTACTCTGTGAGTTTGCAAGCTTGCGTGTGTTAGTTACCACAAGGGAATCTGACCTTTAATGTAAATTGGGTCATTGGGAGCTGCCTTGTATTTTTTATCCACCCTGGGATTGAGAACCCTGGGTCTGACTGTGTCCTTAAAAACGTCTGGGGCATGTTTTAGCAAGCCTTTTAACATTGGCAGGGTACTTGTTGATTTTTGCGAGGGTGCGAAGGTTTCTAGCAAAAATTCTTCATCTAAGGGGTCAGAATGTAAGGGTATCCCGTGGTATTGGGCAGCCCTGTTGATTAGTTTCACAAATCCAGTGTTGTCATCTGGTGGTGACGGCTTAGATGGATAGAGATCCGGATCATTATGTGGCTCGGGATCTGTATTGTAGTCACCCCAAGTATCATGTCATGTGGGATGTTATGTGAATGATCATCCCCATGTGGGTCTATATCTCTACCTGTATCATCCTTACTATCTGATGATGGAGGTGAGAATATAGTTTGTGGGGAGTGTGGTGGCGAAATCAATAGATGTGTATTAGCTGGAGGGGGAGAAGGAGGTGGGGACGTGTTAGTGCCCATGTCCTGTCGTTTGAGAGGTATAGCAGGTTCTTCTGCAGTGTCCAGTTTCCTCTTTTTTGGAGAGTTGGCAACTAGTTTGCCCGTGTTTGGGTCAATAAACTAAGTTTTTTGCTTTGGATCTGCCAAATCAGGTGCAGGCTGCGTGGGCAAAATGTCTTTGTTCGGTGTCGAAGATTTTGGATCCGAACCTTCTTTGGGAGGGAGTTTGGGAGGCTTTCCGTTGGGTCTTAGACTCTTTAGGTGGTTGCGGTTCCAAAACTTTTTTCGGCTCCGACGTTTTTTTGGAGTCAGAAGCTTTTTTCTGCTCCGAAGATTTCTTTGGTTCCAAGTGTTTGTCCTTGGTATCCTTCGATACCAAGGGCTCTGGCGTCGAGGCTGTCTTCGGCGCCGAGGAGGACTTTCCGGCGGGGGAATGGGGTTGGTTCGAGCCCGAGCCGGAAGGCTTATGTTTAGGTTTCGTTGCCAGGCCAGAGGGCGGGGCATTTGAAACATGTTGCCGGTGTCGACCCAAGCCGGTGGGCGAGGGTGTTACAGCAGCCTTCGGTTTATTTTTCGGAAGAGGGGTTTCGGTGCTCACGAACCGTTGAGCTGGGGTGACTGTCTCTTGTTCGGCGTTGGAGTTGTTGGCCTCGGAGACGTGTTCTTCATCACCTGATTGTTCCGGCTGCATATCTGGGTCTGCTTCAAAGATGTCTGGAATCGAACTGCTTCCGTGACACATTTCGTGACGTCGAGTCCCGACGATCACGGATAGTTTTATTTGACCTGAACCATGCACAGGCCTGGCAGTTTTTATCTTCGTGCTCCAGAGAGAGGCAGAGATTGCACACCTCATGCAAGTCTGTGTGTGGGAACTTAGCACCACAGGGTATTTTAAAGGAGTCCTTTCCATTGACTGCAGGCGTGGTCGGCACGGAGAGGCCCAACGGCCCGCGTCGAAGATCGAGGAGTTAATTTTAAGATGTGCGTCGAAAGGGAAACGTGATCGAGACAATACCGTCGAGTGGAGAGGGAGGGCGCGTCACAGGGGGATATGAAACCGATATCGACCCTGAGCTCAGCAATTCACATCCGAACCCGATGGCAGAAAAAAACAATCTAAGGATGGAGTCGATGCCCATGCGCACTATCGTCCTAGGGAGGAGTCACCTACCTCGTGACTACAAAGACTTCTTTCAAGACAAAAACAAAGTGCAAACATCCGAGCCCAACACCAGATGGCGATCTATGCAAAAGTATACAATCTGCAGCTCATATGCCTCAAACTTATAGTTAAGCTCCTACCTAGCACTCCCTATCCCACTGTGCTTAGGGTGGGTAAATCTGTCAGAATTCCTTAGGGTGAACTAACTCTCCAGTTACCTATGGATGTATTTAATCTGGGAGCCCATTGTGGTGTAGAGGTGCCACAATCATTCTCATGAGGTAAACAGTGTTGCACCTGGCCCTTTTTACATGGTTATCGGAAGACATATTGCCTCCCTCCTGTATTTTTCTGACTTTGTTTTTGCTGGTTTTAGGACTCTTGGCACTTTACCACTGCTGACCAGTGGTAAAGCACAAGTGCTCCCTGTGTAATCTTTATTGGTAATTGGTTTGATCATGATTGCCATATTTAATTTACTTGTACGTCCCTAGTAAAGTGCACTATGCCTGCCCAGGGTTTGTAAATTAAATGCTACTAATGGGCCTGCAGCACTGATTGTGCCACCCACATGAGTAGTCCTGTAAAGATGTCCCAGGCCTGCCACTGCAGTGTCTGTGTGTGCAGTTTTAAACTGCCCTTTCAAACTGGCATATGCACCCACTTGCCAGGCCCAAACCTTCCCTTTTATTACATCGAAGTCACCCCTAACATAGGGCCAAGGCAGCCCCATGGGCAGAGTGCAGTGTATTTAAAAGGTAAGACATGTACTGATGTATTTTACATGTACTATTAGTAAAATATTCCTAAATTCATATTTCACTATTGCAAGGCCTATCTCTCTGATAGGGTAACACGGGGATTGCCTTAAATGAAAATGCTACTTACCAGTATGCATCTGTTCTTGGCATGTAGAGCTTGCGAGATTCTCACTGTGCATAGATCGCCATCTGCCGTTGGGCTCGGATGCTTGTACCTTGTTGTTGTCTTGGAAGAAGTCTTTTGTAGTCAAGAGATGGGGGACTCCTCCCTTGGACGATAGTGCGCATGGGCATCGACTCCATCCTCAGATTGTTTTTCGCCATGATGGGAAATGATGGGGTTTGTAAGAAACAGAAAAGATGTCCATGTGAATGTATCTAAGTGAGATAACACTGGATACAGGTTCCGGGGCGGTGGGTGGGCGTGTGAATCTCTGCAGCTCTACATACCAAGAACAGATGCATACTGGTAAGTAGCATTTTCCGTTTGAGGCATATGAGCGGCAGAATTCACACTC
The DNA here is from genome assembly GCF_964204655.1 of Triturus cristatus. Taxonomy (NCBI): domain Eukaryota; kingdom Metazoa; phylum Chordata; class Amphibia; order Caudata; family Salamandridae; genus Triturus; species Triturus cristatus. The sequence goes on from NC_140585.1 coordinate 368,089,167, forward strand.
TGTGCATAGACTGTGCAGCAGTGTCTCCCTTAGCGGTGGTCGCCTGTATCAGTTACAGTAGTTTGAAAAAGTGTTTAAAGAACAGCCTGGCCTACAGAAGTTTGTTGCTTTGCTTGCACATCTACACAATAGTGTTTGGTGAAGGTGTGTGTAGTAGACCATGTTGCTGCCTTACAAATGTCTTCTAGGGGAATGGTCCCTAAGAATGCCATGGAAGCCCCTAGTTTGTGAGTTGAATGCGCCCTAGGGGGAATTGTTAATGTACGTTTTGCTTTTTGGTAGCATATTTGAATGCATTTGACTATCCACCTTGAAATTCCAGCTTTGGAGATGGGGTTGCCTTTATGAGGTGGAGAGAAAGCTACGAACAGTTGTTTCGTTTTTCTGAAGGCTTTAGTCCTGTCTATGTAATAAAGCATAGCTCTTTTGACGTCAAGCGTGTGAAGAGCTCTTTCCGCTACCTAGTCAGGGTTTTGCAAAAATACTAGCAACTCTACTGATTGATTAAGATGGAAAGCAAAGATTACTTTGGGAAGGAATTTTGGATTTGTCCTAAGAACCACCTTGTTGCGATGTATTTGTAAGAATGGCTCTTGTATGGTTAAAGCCCGGATCTCACTTAACTCTCCTGAGAGAGGTGATTGTGACAAGGAAAGCTACTTTCCATGTAAGGAATTGTAATTCGAATTTGTGTAATGGCTCAAATGGGGGACCCATGAGTCTAGTAAGAACAATGTTTAGGTTCCACACCGGAGAGGGTGGCAGTCTGGGTGGAATTATCCTTTTAAGGCCTTCCATGAAGGCTTTAATAGCAGGTACTCTGAACAATGACAAACGTTGTCTGTTTGGTAGGTAGGTAGCAAGGGTAGCCAGATGTAGTCTTATAGATGAGTATGTCAGATTGCATCTTTGTAGATGCAGCAAATAGCAAATGATGTTTTGAATTGAAGCATCTAGTGGGTCAATTTTGTTATTGCAGTAAATGATTAATCTTTTCCATTTAGCTGCATAGCAAGCTCTTGTAGTGGGGCGTCTGGCTTCTTTAATAATGTTCATACAGTTGGGTGGAAGGTTGAGGTAACCGAACTCTAGGATTTCAGGAGCCAGATTGCCAGATTCGGTTGTGCTGGATCTGGGTGCCTTATCTCTCCATGGTTCTGCGTGAGCAGCCTTTGGGAGAGACGTAGTTTTTAGTGTGGAACTACTGAGAGTTTGAGTAGTGTTGTGAACCATGGTTGCCGTGACCATGTGGAAGCAACCAGGAACCTCTTTAGAGACTGTTGTTTGACCTTGCGTACTACTAGCTGACTGAGTGGACGTGGCGGAAAAGCGTACGCAAATCTGCCTGACCAGTTCATCCATATCGGATTGCCCTTGGACAACGGGTGTGGGTACCCGGCGGCGAAGGTCGGGCATTTTGCGTTTGCGTGTGTGGCGAACAGATCTATGTCTGGGTGGCCCCACATGTGGAAAAAGGGTTGCAGAACTTGTGGATGAAGTTCCCATTTGCGTATCTGCTGAGTCTGACGACTCAACAGATCCACAATCTGATTGGTCACTCCCGGAAGATGTTTTGCCAGAAGATGTAGGTTTTGGGGAATGGCCCATCTCCATGTGCTTTGCGCCAGTTGAGACATCTGCAACATGTGTGTTCCTCCTTGTTTTTGTATGTAATACATTGCTGTCATATTGTCGGTGTGGACTAGGACAGTTTTGTGGAGATGTACTTGGAATGACTTTAGCGCTAGAAATATTGCTAGTAATTCTAGGTGATTGATGTGGAGCTGTTTTTGTTGAGTGGTCCACTTGTCCTGAATTGTGTGGTTTAGGAGAACACCCCAGCCGGTGAGTGATGAGTCTGCTGTTAGCACTATCTGTGGAACTGGCTCTAGGAACGGCCGCCCTCTGGAAAGGTTTTGTGTGTTCCACCACTGCAGAGAGCGATGTGTGCGGCTGTCCACCAACACCAGATCTGCAAGTGGACCTTGAGCCTGGTTCCACTGACGTGCTAAGCATTCCTGTAAAGGGCCCATTTGAAGTCTTGCGTGAGGTACAATGGAAATGCAAGAGGCCATCATTTTTATGAGTTGCATAAACACTTGGGCTGGAAGAGTGTTGGGGCTGAAATTTGGGATGAAGGTTTGCATACTGGCTATCCTGGCTGGATTGGGGTATGCTAGAGCTATGGAAGTGTCTATTGTGGCTCCTAGGTACTGATGTAGGTAGGAGGGTTGAAGGTGTGACTTGGTGTAGTTCACTGTGAACCCCAAGCTGTGTAGCAGCTGAATAGTTTGATAAGTGTGGTGAACACATTGGTTGTATGACTTGGCTTTTATCAGCCAGTCGTCGAGGTATGGAAATACATGGATTTGCTGCCTTTGCAAGTGCGCTGCTACTACCGCAAGGCACTTTGTGAACACTCTGGGTGCTGTGGTCGCCCGGAATGGCAGAACTTTGAACTGATAGTGTTGGCTGTCCACTGTGAACCTTCGATATTTCTTGTGAGTAGGGTGTATGGGAATATGGAGGTAGGCGTCCTTGCGGTCTAGTGTGGCAAGGAAGTCGCCTTGTTGAAGCAGTGGAAGGACTTGTTGAAGAGTGATCATGTGAAAATGATCTGACTGTATGTAATGATTGAGAGGTCCGAAGTCCAGTATTGGTCTTAGAGTACCGTCTTTTTTGGGGATGAGGAAATACAGCATCAAGGAACAGGAGTTTACTCCCTGTAAGGGAATTAGTTCTATTGCATGCTTTTGAAGCAGTGAGAGAACTTCCTGTTTCTGGAGCGTCAGATGTTCTGTGGACATTGGACGTTGTTTGGGCAGTATGTTGGGGGAAGTTGCAGTAAGTTCCAGGCAGTAACCATACTGGATAATTTGTTTTACCCACTTGTCTGTAGTGATGGAATTCCAGACAGGTAGGCACTGTGAGAGTCTCCCTCCGACCGGAGTGGAATGGTCCGGAGGGAAGTCACTGTTTATTAGTGGGAGAGGCGCGAGTGTTGTTGGTACCTCGGCCTCTACCTTTGTTGTTATTTCCCCTGTACCCACCTCTAAAATATCCCTTGTTGGGGGATGTTTGTGTGGGGTTTTTATAGGAGGAGGAAGCAGTGTCTGTACTGATGTTTTTGGATGCTCCTCTATAAAAAGAGTGTCGAAAGGAGCCTAGTGTAGATGGAGACTCTAATGCTCCCATGGATTTAGCAGTCTTCGCGTCCTTTTTCATTTTTTCTAAAGCTGTATCCACAGCTGGGCCAAAAAGTTGTTCGTGTTTGAATGGCTGATTGAGGATAGTAGTCTGCACTTCTTGTTTGAACCCAGAAATGCGCAGCCAGGCATGTCTTCTTAGTAACACACTAGTGTTGATGGAGCTAGATGCGGTGTGAGGAACTTCGATTTTCGATCACGATCAAATCGACCCGCCATTTTGTAACCCGCCGCCATTTTGTGTTGCCATCACTCAGGCAGCACGGCGAATGAAGTCTATTCTGCTTTTCCCATAGCTTGGTGTCGAAATACGTCCTCGGCCTGGTTTGTGAAGCTGATGTTTGGACTAGCAGAGTACACTAATCCGTGTCTGGCTTTCCTAATCCCTGTTTCAACTATCTGTAGGCTCACACCATTCTTTGCCGATCATATCTTATCGACTGGCCTTCACTGTCTCCTGCTACCATTCTCTTGTGTCATGCCTGTCCTCCAATACACACAAACGTATCTCACCACCTGCAAGTCAGTTGTAATCTGTTAATAAATTAGTTCGGGGGTGGGATGACAAACACAGTTGGAGGAGAGGTCTCTTCGAGTCATCTGATCTTTCTGTTTTCAAACCCTTCTTACTGGTTCCGCTTTGTTTTCCACTTACCCTATTGGCTCTTTTCTTCTTTGCTTGGGGCGTGTGTTTTGTTAATAATTCTGTATTGTATAGTATTTAATCTGATGCGCCACAGAGTGAAGTGGCAGTCTCCTGAGAACCTACTTTGTGTACTTCTAGGATAACTGTACTAGCTGCAGCTAAATAAATCCAATCTTCTAACGCCAACAGAGTGTCCCGTGTCTCTGTGTAACGAAGCAGGTGAACCCAGAAGACGGAGGGCGTACCCTGCGCCGCCAGGTCCAAAAGGTTCTGGTTCTTCAATTGGCGCCCAACGTGGGGCGGCTTCAGTGGTACCGGTTCTGCTCGAAGGTCGTGAGGAACCTCGCAAGAAAACTCCGGAGGGTTCGCGAACCACACTAAGCGACCCCTGTATGTCGAAAGTGGTCCGAAGGTCTTTTGCAGCGCGGTTACTCCTTCCTGACGGCTACTGGCGACCGCTGCCCTGACTTCTGCCCTGCTTTGGCCCATTCCTTTGGTGATGTATGGTAAAGCGAGACGATAGACGGGCCTCTGTTGGTGGAAGAAGACGTCCTTAGTTAAGTATTTTCGTGGGTCGCGCCCACAAATTTTGGTTCTTTGTTTGATGTCCTTAGGTTACTTAGATTTAGTCATTGCAACGACTAAAGCCGAGGGTAAGTGCATTTGTGCTGCGTAAACTGAGGTTTACTCCCTTGAAGTTTGTGAACAGTCCAGAGACATTGTGAAATGTCTGGTCTGACTAAGTTTGGAAGAATTTGTTGTCTTGGTTGTAATAGGGACTCCCGACTTGAGGACTCTTGTCCGATTCCTTCGGTTGGAACTCCCACACATGAGCTCTACTCGAAACATGGTATCGACCCCATTGCCTTTAACGAGACATGGACTCGATACACGAAGAAAGATGGTGTTCTTAAATGGCCAGAAAACGGTAGTTTTGACCCTGATGTGTTAGATAATTTAGAAACAGTTTTGTTCAAAAGAAAAGCCCGGCCGGCAATGTTTGACTCTCTTCGCCTTTGGCGTAAGGAAGCCAAACAGAAAGAAATTAAACATGCAAAACGAGCTAGGAAAGCACAGGGTATGACGATTATACAGGCTGCCCAACAGTTCAAGAATGATGAAATTGACAATGCGACTGAAATTTCAGAAAGACAACATCGTATGGCGATAGATAAATGCTATCTGGTGTTGCCTGTTTCTCCTTCTGATAACAAGAAAGATATAAAAGAAGATCCCCTAATGTCCCATTTATTGAGGTTGCCTCCGCCGTATGCGCAAAATGCCAATGTGCCTCAGCCGTTACAGCCTGCTCAGTTGCTGGTAGTACCTCCGCCGGTTCCAGCTCTTCAGCATTTGCCTCCCCCAGTACTACCGCCCTTGCCGGTTTAACCATTAGTTTCAACTTCTCAGCCTTCATCTCCTGATCTTAGCTCTCCTTTGCCTTCTGCTCCTCCTGTGATTTCTAGTTCTTCTCTTGATAATTCTCCTAATATTCTGTCTCCAGTTCTGATGTCTAATTCACCATCTATGCGTAAGCGTCTCACAGATTCTGTCACTAGTATTTTATCTCCTTTCTTTGGAGCTCTTAATGCGTCTCCGGCTTTTGCTCGAAGACAATCTCGTAGTCAGTTCCCAGATTTCGAGGAGCGAGAGAAGCTAGATTCTCTTGCACGAAGATGGATCAAAAAGGGTCCACAATATAGTATGTCTGATATTATGCCTACCTTTTTGCAATGGAATGCACCTACGCAAAGGTATGTTTTTAATGTAATGTGCGATATTCTCATTAAAGAATGGGAAGATGTGAGTTCGAGTTCGATCTCACAAGATTTGTTAGATGTCCAAGCTGATTTTGAAAAAGGACTTATTGTAGGTTCCAAAGTTGAGGAAGCTGTAAGGACACTCATCTCTTATAGAACCTTATTGTTCTCTCAGATTTTTCTTGATTCTGATCCGTCGGTTAAATTGACATCGAAAAATTACCCTATGAGAGAGGTTCCGCCAGTATGGAAGGAAGAGGTTGCGGGAGTAGGTGCTAATCCAGCTATTCCAGCTCACTTTCAGCGTATATGGGTACATGTACCATGGAAGAGATCTGAAGTTTTGGCCCTTAAACAGACTCTACCATATCCTCGTAAGAACCCTGCAGGTTATTACAAAGAATTATCGCAGACAATCGATGCTTGTATTATGAATCTGGCAGATATTGATATGTTAATGGGTAATGTAGTCCCACAGACAATATGGGCTAAGATTCGTAGAGAGGATCATGCACAGGAACTGGGTGCTACTTGGGATGTCATAGCTGATACAGATAGAGACCAAGTGGGTGGTGCAAAGCCTGACGCTTTGATCTCGGAGCTTCCTGGTAGAATCATTACGTTAATGAAAACTATGATGCCTGCATTGAGAGTGAATTGGGATAAGCTAGCAGCATGTAAACAAAAGAAAGTGTCTCTGATTTCTTTACTCGTTTTGAGGAGACATTTATTGATCATAGTGGTCAGGACATGGCTACCGAGGGTGGACAGCGACTATTCGTGGACAAATTTGTATTCAATTTGCTTCCCGAGCTGTCACACAAATTAAAGGATTCGGAAAGTTCTTGGGCTGTTTCTTCTTCTGCCCAGATATTGGCTACTGCACAATATTACGAGAATAGGGACAAAGAAGAAAAAGAAAAGCAAGAGAAAAAGACGAAAGATTTAAAAACGAAGGTTCTCTTGCAGCAAGCTTATCCGCCACGTTATGTTCAGCCTCAGACTCAACAGCCACCGCAGTTTCAGAGATTATATCAGAAACCTGAGCCATACATTCCGCGACCTTTGTTAGGTCCTAATCAATGTGCCTATTGTAGAGAGGAAGGTCATTTTAAGAGCAGTTGTCCGGTTTTATTGCAGTGCAATGGAGCGTCATCTGCTCCACGTGGTCGTGCTGGCCTCCAGTCAGCAAACAGAGGTAGAGGTCGAGGTATGTTAACTCAAGAACAGCGTGCCCTTCCTTCTCCTAATTCCATGAACTACTTTGATCAGCAGAATGTAAGATCCGCTCAATATTATAATGAGGACCATTATGTTGAAGGCGAGAATGAGAGTCTTCATGCTAACTAGGACAGCCATGGACAAAGTAGAGGAGTTGTGCCAATCCCAGTAGATCAAAATGGCCCTTATGTCAACGTCACTACAATGGGTGTATCAAAGCCATTTCTTCTAGATACTGGAGCAATGAGAAGTTATATTATTCATTCTAAACTCCCTGGGGCACCTTTGTCTGGCTTAACAAATGTTTCTGTAGGATTCTCTGGAGCCCCTGTTCGCAATCCGGTTTCTTGTCCTTTGCCTATTTCCGTTGGTCCTTATGACTTGGAAGCTTCACTTCAGTTAACGAATGGTTGTGGTGAGAATCTGTTGGGTCTAGACCTATTGAAAAGAATGCATGCTACAATATATTGTTCTCCTTCAGGCGTACATCTCACTCTAGGTCAGAAGTTGATCTCCCCAATGTATCTGTCTAAAGATCAGTTTCCTCCTGAGTTGCTTTCTCTTCCAACAGCACTTTGGGCCACGGATCCGAACGATGTGGGTTGTCTTGAGATACCGCCTTATGTTGTTACTCTCAAGCCCAATGTTGAATTACCACGTATTCCACAATATTGAATTTCTGCTTAAGGTGAAAAGGCGCTTTTTGAAATCATTCATGATCTCATTCAGAAGGGTGTGGTTGAAGAAACGAGAGGCAACACATGCAATAGTCCTATTCTTCCTGTTCTTAAACGTACTGGTCCTTCTCAGCCTCCTGTGTACCGGTTTGTGATTGATCTGCGAGAAGTAAACAAAATTGTGATTCCACAATTTCCTGTTGTTCCAGATATCACTGCCTTGTTGACTATGATACCTTCCACAGCGACTTGGTTTTCTGTTATTGATCTAAAGAATGCCTTCTTCAGTATTCCAATTGCAGAAGAGAGTAGGGACATTTTTGGTTTTTCTCTTGGAGGCCGAAGCTTCCGATTTAAGCGCACACCCCAAGGGTACTGTGAAAGTCCCTCCATTTACAGCCAAGCTTTGAAATGTCATCTTGATACTTTTCACTTGCAGTCTGGTGCCGCCCTTATCCAATATATGGACGACTTGTTAGTCGCCGCCGATTCAGAAGATATCTGCAAAGATGTCACTGTTGCACTATTGCGTCACTTGTTTAAGCTGAATCACAAGTTTTCACCTTCCAAACTACAGTATGTTTGTAGAGAGGTTACCTACTTAGGTCATCTCCTATCAAAGGAGGGACGACGATTGACACCAGAGCGAATTCAGGCGATTGCTCGAATGTCTGTACCATCCACACAAAGGGAAGTACGTGCTTTTCTGGGAATCACTTCGTATTGTAGACAGTGGATCCCTAACTTCTCTTTGATTGCTAAACCTTTGTTGGCACTCACTTTAAAAGATACGCCTCAGCCCCTTCCTTGGACTGAAGAGTGCCAAAAGAGTTTCACTGATTTACGCACTGCTCTGTGTTCTGCTCCTGTACTGGGTACCCCAGATTACACTAAGCCTTTTACGCTGTATGTTCACGAGAAAGAAGGTTGTGCATTATCAGTTTTGACACAACAATTTGGAGATAGACAGCAGCCATGTGCTTATTTTTCGGCTACGTTAGATCCCATAGCTAAAGCATTGCCTAGTTGTCTCAAAGCCACAGCAGCCGCAGCAATTTCTATCCGACAGTCCGCTGGGATAGTGTTAGATAACACTCTCATTGTCATGGTGCCACATGCAGTGGATACCTTACTAAACAGAACGAAGACACAGCATCTCACGAGTGCACGTTTAACTGGTTACGAGCTGACGCTATTGGCTAGTCAAGTACACATCAAACGATGCAATACTCTGAATCCAGCTACTTTGTTGCCCCTTCCAAATGAGGAGAGTGTTGAGGATCAGCATGATTGTTTCTTCTGTACTGAGGAAGAGACAAAAGGAAGAATTGATTTGAGAGACACACCGTTAGAGAATCCAGATGGGACTCTATGGGTAGATGGTTCTTGTTTTAAGATGCCTAATGGAGATACGGTTTCAGCCTATGCTGTAACTACCTTACATACGATTGTGGAAACTGCACGTGTTAGACACAATTCAGCGCAAGCAGCAGAGTTGATAGCACTGACGAGAGCTTGTGTATCATCAAAAGGGAAAAGAGTGAACGTGTACACTGACAGTCAGTATGCCTTTGGTGTCGCGTTCAATTTTGGGCGTCTCTGGAGAGAGAGGGGTTTCCTAACTTCACATGGCACTAAGATACAGCATGGTCAGTTAGTGACTGATCTCCTTGAGTCACTTGCTTTACCTGTCCAAATAGCGATAGTGAAGTGTAGTGCTCACAAGAAGATTACGGATGATGCTGGACGAGGAAATGCATTTTCTGATGAAACAGCAAAGAAAACAGCGAAAGATTTAATGAGTCGAATATATATGGCAGGTCCTGCGAATTGGGTCAGAGAGAGGAATGTGTGAGAATACAGTGGAAAGCGTGAAAACGATTCAGAAAGAGGCTACAGAAAGAGAGTTAAGCAAGTGGAGAGAAAGTACGGGAATATTAGATGAGATGGGTTGTTGGGTAGAATTATCTGAACATCAACGTTGGTTGTTACCGGATGCTTATGTACTCCCAGTGGTTACTATGGCTCATGGTCCAGCTCACCTTAGTACAAAAGGCATTTGTAAACTTCTAGCTCCAGTTTGGCAGAATGAAAATATCCCGAAATGTGCAGACAGCGTAGTAAAGCATTGTATTGTTTGTCTGATCTATAATCCAGGAAAGGGAACCCCCACTCCAGCAGGTCACTTTGCTCCTCCGACATACCCATTTGAAGTGTTGCAAATCGATTACATTCACATGGATCGATGCAACAACCTCAAATATGTTCTGGTGGTAGTATGTGCCTTTTCGAGATGGATAGAAGCATACCCTTTGAAAGACAACACAGCTTTATCCACAGCCAAAATCCTTCTAAAAGAGTTCTTTCCCAGGTTTGGATTGCCGCGCATTGTCTGGAGTGACAATGGGAGCGAATTTGTTGGCCAAGTCATGCAGAAAGTTTGTGCAGGTCTTGGAATCAAGCAAAAGTTCCATGCGGCAAATCATCCCCATTCAGCGGGTTTAGTAGAATGCTACAATGGGACCTTGAAGTTAAAATTAGCGAAGATTCAAGCAAGTACGGGACTTAATTGGCCTGATGCTTTGCTGTTAGCTCTGCTATCCACCAGAACTGCAGTACACTCTCGTCTGGGACTTAGCCCTTACGAAGTGGTGTTTGGCCGTCCGGCCAACGTATGGGGAATACCTCGTCCTAAAAAGTTCTCAGATTTGCCCTACCCAATGTTGATTGACTATTTGCATGACCTTACAACTAAATTGCATGTCCTTCATCGACAGGTTCAGAGTGCTTTGCCGGAGGCTTCCACAGATCCAGGTCACTCCATCTGACCAGGTGACTGGGTCTGTACCCGAAATTTTCAGAAGAAAAAGAACTTGGAGCCCAGATGGCGGGAGCCTCGTATGGTCCCAATAACGACAAGGACAGCGGTGAAAGTTGAAGGAAAGAAAAATTGGATTCACGGTGTGCATTGCAAGAAAGTACCTTTGCCCTTGCCTTTTGATCAGTGGGTTCGTAGAGGGGTTGGTGACTGTGAAGGCGAAACAGTTCCACGATTTGTACCCTTCAGCGATGCACACCTGAATGGGACATTGTCTGAAAAAGAGGACGATGACATTTTACAGGAAGCAATCCCATTGCATCGCCGCTTGAATACGACTGAACCAAGAACATTGTTTCAAGATCAGAGTGTTCTGGGAAATGAGCGCTACAACCTTAGGTCCAGACAAAAGAACAATTGAACTTTCTTCTTCTCCCTTGTGTAGTGTTCTGTTTAGGTTGCAGGGTCACGGTAGGAGTCTAGGTCACGACCTGAGTAGTGACAATATGTCTGCAGGATTTTCAGTGTCATAGGACGGTTGAGCATCGTGACTTCAGTGATTGAGGAAGATTGCTGTGAGCATCCACTAGTGAAAATGGAAACTACACCAAGTAATAAAGAGAGAAGAAATGAAATGAAGAAAGCATCTTGTAAAATAATGTACAGTCGTTACAGTGTAACTATGTGTTTTGATATCATTATGTATTGCTTTGGCGATTATTGGTTGGATAGTTTATGTTTTGCAGCCAAGAAACACCTCCCCTTCCTCCTCTTTGCCTTCTTCTACTATCTCTCCACACCTCTTTCATACTTTTCCTTCACATGAACTTGTCAGAAGAGCCGAGTATTACAACAATTCCTTTGTCCAACTATTACACCAGCATCAATTAGTGGTTAACACAACTGATTGTTGGGTATGTGGTCTTATGCCGCATACTACTGAGAAAGGAATACCATTTCTAGTTCTTCCTTTCACCTACGAGGGTTCTGCTTGGGCATTCTTTGTTATTTTCTCAAATGCATATCAAAGTAAATTCAGACGGTCTGTTGCTTCACAAATTAATTATCCGGATTTTAGTCATAGTTCCTTGATTAAGGGTATGGTAGTTATGGCTAAAATCATGGAGAATAGCAAGATTTCTATCGATGAAAGAAAAGCATACACCAATTGGAACGTCACCCAATACATGTCGTGTCTTAATAATAAAATGGGAAAGGAGAAATCCTCACCAATCTGGACTGTACCGCATCAAGGTAACTTCTGTTTAAAAATAAACGATCGCTCTTCTGACACTGCACCAAAGAGTAACTGTTCCTACACATACATTTATTCCTCTCTGAAATCACCTCCTCTAGTACCGTCTCAAGGCACCTATTTCATTTGTCATGATAGAGCTTATACCTGGTTGCCAACGGGTTTCTCTGGTACCTGCTACATAGCTTTCCTTCTTCCTCCTACTTACACTGCTTCTGCCAATTATCACCGAACCCGTCTCAGCCGAGGAATTATTGACTCAAAAGACACCACGGGACAAGAAGGAGGAGATTTCCTTAAAGGTTTTCTTCCCTTCTGGGGTCCAATGGCTAATAGCAGAAATATAAGGCAACTGGTCCGTGTCGTAGAAACTACAATAGACATCACTGTAGGAGCCTTGAGTAATATCACGGCAGAACTACAGGCGGATCGTCTTATGACCTTGCAAAACCGAGTTGCCTTAGACTTTATTCTTGCCGATCGTGGTGGAGTATGTAAATTGATCGGGTGAAGCTGTTGTATATTTCATTCCTAATGACGCTCCAACAGTATACCAAGCTATTTCCAAGTTGCATATAATCTCCGAGTCTATTCATCAGGACGAAGGAGATTGGTCCTTAACGGAATGGTTTTGGGGACTACTGTCCAAATGGGGTTGGAAAGCATTGACATTCCTTGGAATAATCTTGACAATCGTATTTTCCTGTTGCCTTTGTATGCACTGTGGTCCCGCTATCTGTGATCTTTGTGCTACCATGTGCATTTCAAGACCCAAACCTCAAGTAACAGAAAACATAAGGATGATGTTACAACAACAGCTTGATGATCTCATGGCTATTGATGTGGACTCAGATTAACATGAGTCTATCTTGCCTGAGTTCTGGCAAAAGGAGGGTCTGAGGAACTTCGATTTTCGATCACGATCGAATCGACCGCCATTTTGTAACCCGCCGCCATTTTGAGTTGCCATCACTCAGGCAGCACGGCGAACGAAGTCTATTCTGCTTTTCCCATAGCTTGGTGTCGAAATACGTCCTCGGCCTTGTTTGTGAAGCTGATGTTTGGACTAGCCGAGTACACTAATCCGTGTCTGGCTTTCCTAATCCCTGTTTCAACTATCTGTAGGCTCACACCATTCTTTCCCGATCATATCTTATCGACTGGCCTTCACTGTCTCCTGCTAGCATTCTCGTGTCATGCCTGTCCTCCAATACACACAAACGTATCTCACCACCTGCAAGTCAGTTGTAATCTGTTAATAAATTAGTTCGGGGGTGGGATGACAAACACAGTTGGAGGAGTGGTCTCTTCGAGTCATCTGATCTTTCTGTTTTCGAACCCTTCTTACTGGTTCCGCTTTGTTTTCCACTTCCCCTATTGGCTCTTTTCTTCTTTGCTTGGGGCGTGTGTTTTGTTAATAATTCTGTATTGTATAGTATTTAATCTGATGCGCCACAGAGTGAAGTGGCAGTCTCCTGAGAACCTACTTTGTGTACTTCTAGGATAACTGTACTAGCTGCAGCTAAATAAATCCAATCTTCTAACGCCAACAGAGTGTCCTGTGTCTCTATGTAACGAAGCAGGTGAACCCAGAAGACGGAGGGCGTACCCTGCGCCGCCAGGTCCAAAAGGTTCTGGTTCTTCAGGTGTCTGCTGCATCGAGGGCCCACTTAATTGATGCATTTGTTATTAACTTGCCCTCCTGAATCAAATCATTAGCTTTGGCTTTATATTGGTCAGTCAAATGCTGCATTAGGGTTTCAAGCTCGTCGTAATGAGCCCAATCGTACCTGGCAAGTAATGCCTGTGCATTAGCTATCCTCCAGTGATTAGCTGCCTGGGCGGCAACTCGTTTGCCCGAAGCATCTAGTAATTTAGACTCTTTGTCTGGAGGTGGAGCATCACCGAAGGTCTGAGAGTTGGCATGCTTTCTAACATTGGTCACTACCAGGGAGTCTAAGGGAAGTTGGCCCTTAATGTAGGTGGGATCATTAGGGGCGGGTTTATATTTTTTATCAATCCGAGGATTGAGAATTCTAGCCCTTGCAGGGTCTTTGAATATCTCTGGGGCATGTTTAATGACGCCTTTTAACATGGGCAAAGTTTGTAGTGTCTTTTGTTACTGTGCAAAAGTGTCTATTAGGAAGCTTTCCTCTGTGGGGTCCGAATGCATTCGAACACCATGGTACTGGGCAGCCCTATCAATGAGCTGACTAAAACCAATATTGTCACCTGGGGATAGGGCTTTGTTGGGTATGCATCAGGAAGGTCTGGAGGATCTACTGGGTCATCATAGTCATCCCATGTGTCCTGTGGTATGTCTGTGTCATCATCAGGGTCAGTAAAAGGGTCATTGTTGCCTCCCCCACCCCCTAAATCATCATCATCCTGTGGTGGTGGTGAATATGGGGGAAGTATGGGAGACTTTGGAGGAGAGGAAGGCTTAGTAGGAAGAACAGGAGAAGAGGGTCTTCCGGGTGAAGTTGCACAGTCTCTTTTCTTCACAGGCACCTCAGGGATGTGTGGAGTGTCCAATTTCCTCTTCTTGTGTGGAATGCTGACAATATGGCCTGTCTTCGGGTCCACTTGGAGAGTTTTTTTGTTTCGGATCGATGGGATCCGGCAGAAAAAGTTCTTCTTCTTCGACAGTCGCTTTCGGCAACGATTTTTTCGGTTCCGAGCGGGATTTAGATTTATGCTCTGGAGCCTTTGAAGGGGTTTTTGGATCCTTCGGCTTCGGTGTCAAGTCGGAAATCTTTTTCGGTTCCGAGTGTTTTGGTTTCGGATCTGAGGACTTTTGTTCTTTCGGTGCCGAGGTGTTCGGTGATGAGGCCTTTTTAGAGACTGCAGGAGTAGGATGTGCTCCAGACTTCGGTGCCGATGGTGTCTGTGGGGCACTGACATGAGGCGTGCTCGGCCCCGAGCTGCCGGAAGGCTTTCCCTTTGTCTTCAGAGCCGGGCACAGGGGCGGGGCTTCTGAAGCTTTCTTTCGGTTGCGACTGGGGCCTGCAGGCGAAGTCTTGACCTGAGCCTTCTTTTTTTCGGGTGGGGTCGGGGCAGGGGCAATTGTACTCACTCTTTGACCTGGAGTGATGTGGTCGTCGGAGTCGTCTGCCTCGGAAACGATGTCCAGATCCTCCGAATCCTCTGCCTCTGGAACATCGGGGCCTTCATCGAAGAGGTCTTCTGGCACCGGTGCAGCCTGTTGCGCCATAACATGTCGTCGGGCCCGGCGATCACAGACAGTCTTCTTGGACCGGAAGGAGGTGCAAGCTTGGCAAGTTTTCTCCTCGTGCTCGGGCGGGAGACAGAGGTTGCAGACCTTGTGTTGGTCGCTGTGTGGCAATTTAGCTCCACACTGGGGGAATTTTTTGAATGGAGTCCTTTCCATTAGCCGTAGGCCCGAAAGGCGTCGATAGGCCCAGCGGCCCGCGTCGACGACCGGAATCGAGTATTTGAGTTAGCGCGTCGAATGGCACGCGAGCGAAAACAATACGGTCAAGTTTGCGATGGTTTGCGCGTCGAAAAGGTTTGGATAGCAAGGTACCAAAGTGCTGAAGTTACATCCGAACTCAATGGCGGAAAAAAACAATCTGAGGATGGAGTCGATTCCCATGCGCACTATTGTCCAAGGGAGGAGTCACCTATCTCGTGACTACAAAAGACTTCTTCCAAGACAAGAACAGGTGCAAGCATCCGAGTCCAACACCAGATGGCGATCTATGCACAGAGTGTGAATTCTGCAGCTCATATGCCTCGAACATACCTTTTAAGTGTAATTTCCCATTGGGAGCAGATACACATATGGAGTCTGGGGTCACTGAACTCACAATTTAAAATTACATCTTTGGGTGAAGTTGGTTTTTAAATTTCATGTTTGAAAATGTTACTTTTAGAAAGGGGGCCATTTCTTGCTTAATCATTCTGTGCCTCTACGGGTCTGTAGAATCCATGTCTGGGCTAGGATGACAGTTGTGCTTGTGCATTCACTCAAGACAGTCACAAAAAGGGAGAGGTGTACCTTGCATATCCTGATGGGCCATCAGCAGGCTGATGGGCCATCCTGAGCTAGAGAGGTTGGAGGAGTTTTCACTGATAATTGAATAGGGCGATGCCGGTCCTCACACAAAGCTGTCTCCACCCCACTGCAGTATGTCTGGAGCCAAGTCAGGGAAAGGCAGGGTCTTGTGCACTACAAATACTTTCCTTTGAAGTTTGCCTATTTCAGAGGCAGAAAGGGGTATAAATATCGGACCTCTGACACTCCGAAAACAGAAAACTTCTGGATTGAGAACATTCTGCCAGGAAGAAGAGCTGTGTTGATGTTAGAAGGGACCACCACTTTGCTATTTGCTTTGCTCTGTTGGCCAGCTGCTTGCTGATACTGTCTTGGGCAGTGAAAGGACTGGACTTGGCTCTCTACATCTTGCTTTACAAGTTTCTCTAAGGGCTTGAGTGGACCTTGCCTCCAGTTGGAAGTCTCAGGGATATCAACAACATCATCCACATCTTGTTACAAGCACTGGGACTTTTCTGTTGTCCTGCGCTCCCTAGGGGGCCCAAAACCAGTCCTGGGCCCTTGGAACTGAATGGTTGGGCTGTAAGCAACAAAAAAGCTAATCTGACGCAGTCCCAGACGCTGCTGCTTGCACCAAAGCCGTGGTCACCGCTCGGGAGGAGCACGACACAGACCACAATGGCATCGCAGCCCCAGCCTCACTGATAACATTGCTCCATGGCGCTGCCTACACCGAAGCCGAGAGCACAGCTTGTGAAGAGCAAAACACATTGCCTCTATGACATTGCCACCCCAGGTGTCACCGCAACAGTGCAATCGGCTCCAACCTTGTCTCTGATGCAGCTAACTGCACCTAGGCTGAGAGCACCGCTCTCGAAGAACATGACGCATTGTCCCATCTTATATTGCAGCCGCGGGTCTGTTGGTGACCGCAATCATCACCGACGCCGCTGCCTGCATTGAAGCAGAGGTCACGGCTCGAATAGCACAGCCCATTGACTGAGACAACATCACAGCCTCAGCACCACCGATGCCAGCGCTCCGGAGCGAGATGTCACATAGCTTGATCCTCAGCGCATGTGACTCCAAGGCCTGAACAACTTCTGCCCAACTTTTGGAATTGACACCGGTGACGCCTCATCTTTGGGTTTCAGTGCAAAGTCTTCCAGGTCTCTTCACTTCCAAAGGTACTGTTTTGCGGGTCTGTCAGATGCCGTATCATTGAACTCTTGGATTTGTGTTATTCACAAAGCCGCAATAGCCCCGGTTGGCGCTATCGACCGACTTCAAGGACCTGTATTTCAAAGTTTATTCTTGCAAAATTCTTATCTTTACTTGTGTATGTTAAATTGTTATTGTTTTTCTCAGATAAATATTGGCTATTTTTGTGCACTGGTGTGGAGTGTGTGGTTGAGGTCGGTGTGTGTTTATGGTTGGGGTGGGTGTGTGTGGTGTGGTGTGAGGGGTGTGGTGTGTTTTACAGATTACTTCTAAGATAAACCTGAATACTCATGCCAAGCTACCAAGGGAGTGAGCAGGGGTTATCCTATCTGTGTAACTTACTTACCCTGACGAGAATGAGGGTGCCTACTTGGACAGGGTGCATACCGAAGCCCAACTAGACACACCATTTCTAACAAACAGGATTCAGCTGCGCTGGAATTCCGGCATGGGGCTACCTCAACAGTGTCAGCGAAATGTTCCTCTGTCTAAACAAAGGAGTGATGCCGTTTATATAATAAACTTCACCCATGTTACCATATCGAAGCCCCAGTCAGGCAGCCATTATTGATTCTATCCTTGCAGAGCTGTCCCCGAGTGGACAACAACATATATCAACATTTAGAGCAGTGAACTTAGTCCTCGAACAGAATGTTCAAGGCTCTGATAAAATGCCTACGAAGAAATGTAAATGTAAGCATAGCCATTTCAGAGAACATTTTCCCATACGGGCACGCAAGCAAATGTCTGTCAGGTGTCAACATTCAAGAAAGATGTCAACTTTAAACATGAGCATATAAAATGGTGTTCCAGGGCCTATGTGACCACATAACACTGCATTAATTTCTGCTTGCTGCAGGCAATGTTTGTGGTACAATGGAGAAATGAACAGTAGAAATCGGTCAACATATAATAAACAGGCCCAGAACTTACCAAAAAACTGGACCATACACTGACCTGTCAGACCAACCCATTAGGCATTGCCTTATTGCCCTAAAGTCCAGTCCGACACTGGCTACTACTAAACCATGTTCTCCTCACTGGAGTTTGTTCCACAGCTTGAGGTGGCACACAGTAGTGTACACGGCATATCAATATAACTCCCTACCAGGGAAAGACCGAAGTTACTGGTATTTACTAAAAATGCTAACAGAACAGGGTTAGATGTGGAGTCAGCCTCCCCCTGGTATGTGTACCGTCTCAGCATCCTGCTTGTAGATGGAATCCTGCAGACTGCTGTAGTTACATCAGACTGAAACGCGACAGGAGGTTCTGTACATGGGCTGAGCATGGACGGCTGTCTGTACCTGCTACACTGAGTGATATCCCTGGCAGCTCAGTGATACAGAGCAACTTTGAGGTTAAGATTAATCTGCAGATGTTCATCCACTCGTTTAAAGCAATCTGAAGGGCAGTACCAGTAACTCCTTACACTGCAGGTAACAAGATGGTTGGAGCTGACTGCAGGAGATGCAAAGGAGAGACCTCAATCAGTTGCGTATGTCTCGGTCATGTCATACACAAGGTACAGTACCCAGACACCAACCAAATGGAGGCAACCCGCCACATGGTGGCACTACTCCTCGGTAGCAACAGTGTCATCGCCAACTGGTTTTAGTCATTTTGTGAATAGTGTATTCTAAACAGGAATGTGAAGAGAAATAATTTGTATCTGCTATTTAAGGACAGGTTATGCACTTGAGTGCTGGAATAAAACCACTGATCATCTGTCATGACAAGTCTAGGCGCAGTCCCGTCCATGTCTCTTCTGCATTCCACTACTATTACTTGATGAGATGTTGAAATAGTAGCACAGTAAATATAGATGCTCTAGGTTAGAAAGCACAAGAAAGAGAAGTAGGAGCACATGCGTCTTATGAGGAGGACTTGGGATATGATTTAAATTTACAGTAATTGGAATAGTTCAACCATATTCGGGTACAAGCCAGAAAGATGCAATGCCCTTGGCATCTTTTGACAATCAGCCTAGCTGAAAGTACTTTTAAAGTAAATAAACGGGTAATAGGGTGTGCTCTTCTAAAGTTGAATACATTTTTTAACAATTACATAGGAGCAGAATTCCAGAACAATACTGACAATTCCTCTGTGAACCCAATACGTTTTAAGATTCAAGAAGAGAAAAGGAAGTGATAATTTCCTATGAATGGTTTCATTTACTTTCTTGCATATTTTGAATTATCTTAACAGTCAGCCAGGATATGTCCTGTAGCCA
The DNA here is from genome assembly GCF_964204655.1 of Triturus cristatus. Lineage (NCBI taxonomy): Eukaryota > Metazoa > Chordata > Amphibia > Caudata > Salamandridae > Triturus > Triturus cristatus. Next base: position 368,108,222 of record NC_140585.1, read on the forward strand.
AAATAGCACAGGTTACAAAGACTATAAAAGGGCCCATAAGGCAGGGACACAATCGGATCCAGCAACCCCACCAAGAATTGTGTACATTCAAGACAGCTGAATCCTCCTAAAAGGCAAAATGGTTTCACCATGCCAAAAAGAGCAAGACCAAACAGGTGGTGGTTTGAGACAGAAGGAATGTCTAGTGTTGCGAGTATGATTATAGGAGTCTCTATCATAAATATTTTTGCAACCAGGAACCTCTTTATTGGAGTTTGAAGTGTTTGGCCTATATATTGAATATGCTACTTACCAGTATGCATCTGTTCTTGGCATGTAGGGCTGCTGACATTCATATCTGTGCATAGATCGCCGCCTAGTGTTGGGTCCGGATGTTTGCACGTTGTTGTCCTGGAAGAGTCTTCGAAGTATCCTTGGATAGGTGACTCCTCCCCTGGACTACAGTGCGCATGGGCATCCTCTCCATCCTCAGATTGTTTTTCGCCATTGTGGCAGTGATGGAGTAGATACAGAAAGTGATGACCATGCTTGCAGTAATTCTGAGAGCTGCAGCTGCGACAGGCGCCGGGGAGGAGGGAGGGCGATATGAATGTCAGCAGCCCTACATGCCAAGAACAGATGCATACTGGTAAGTAGCATATTCAGTTCGAGGCATGTGGGCTGCTGAATTCATATCTGTGCATAGAATACATAGCAGTGCCCTCTATTAGCGGCGGCTACCCGTGCCAGCTGCAGCGGTCTGAAAAAGTGTTTTGAGAACAGCCTGTCCTACAGCTGCCTGCTGTTTTGACTGCACATCTACGCAATAGTGTTTTGTAAATGTGTGTGTAGTGGACCATGTGGCTGCTCTGCATATATCATGCAGGGGAATATTTCCTAGGAAGGCCATGGAAGCCCCCAACTTACGTGTTGAGTGGGCTCGTGGTGGAATAGTTAATGTGCGTTTTGCCTTTTGATAACAGATTTGAATACACTTAACTATCCATCTGGCTATCCCTGCTTTGGAGATGGCGTTACCTTTGTGGTGTGGGGCAAAGGCAACGAACAGTTGTTTTGTCTTCCTGAATGGTTTAGTCCTGTCGATGTAGTACATGAGGGCCCTCCGTACATCTAGTGTATGTAGTGCCCTTTCTGCAACAGTTTGTGGGTTTTGGAAGAAAACGGGCAGTTCAATAGTCTGGTTCATGTGGAACTGCGATATTACCTTGGGCATGAACTTGGGGTTGGTACGTAGTACGACCCTGTTAGCGTGAACCTGAATAAATGGCTCTTGAACGGTTAGTGCCTGGAGTTCACTAACTCTTCTGAGGGAAGTGATCGCTACTAGGAAGGCCACTTTCCAGGTAAGGAATTGAATCTCGCATGAGTGTAGAGGTTCAAAGGGTGGACCCATCAGGCGTGTGAGGACCAAGTTGAGGTTCCACATTGGAGCCGGTGGGTGACTAGGTGGAATGACTCGTTTGAGCCCTTCCAAGAATGCTTTGATGGCAGGCACTCTGAATAGAGAGAGGTGCTGCCTGGTTTGCAGATAGGCTGATATTGCGGTCAAATGGACACGTATAGAGGTGTACGCCAGATTGCATCGATATAGGTGTAAGAGATAACAGATGATGTTTTGGATGGATGCGTCCAGCGGGTTGATGTCATTATTACCGCAATAAATGACGAACCTTTTCCATTTGGCTGCATAGCAAGCTCTGGTAGTGGGTCTCCTGGCCTCCTTGATGATGTCCATACAGTCAGGTGGCAGGTTGAGATAGCCAAACTCTAGGACTTCAGGAGCCAGATCGCCAGATTCAGCTGTTGCGGATCTGGGTGCTGAACCTCTCCATGGTTCTGCGTCAAATGCGCGGGTTTGATCCGCAGCCTTTGATGCGGCACCACGGAAAGTTCGAGGAAGGTGGTGTACCACGGCTGGCGTGCCCACGTGGGAGCAACTAGGACGAGTGTCAGGGAGTGTTGTCGGAGTTTGCGGGCCACTAGCGGTATCAATGGCGCTGGGGGAAAAGCGTACGCAAATCTGCCGGACCAGTTCATCCATATCGCATTGCCCTGCGACTGCGGATGTGGGAATCTGGCGGCGAAGCTTGGGCATTTTGCGTTTTCGCTTGTCGCGAATAGGTCTATCTCGGGATGACCCCACTGCTGAAAGTACGGTTGGAGTACTGATGGGTGTAACTCCCACTCATGCATTTGGTGGCTGTGTCTGCTGAGCAGATCCGCCATCTGGTTGTCCTTGCCAGGGAGGTGTTCCGCCATGAGGAACATGTTCCTTTGAATGGCCCACTTCCACATGCTCTGAGCCAGATGAGACAACTGTGGAGAGTGTGTGCCTCCCTGTTTCTGTATGTAGTACATTGCGGTCATGTTGTCCGTCCGGATCAACACGACCTTGTTGCATAGATGTACTTTGAATGCCTTCATGGCTAGGAAGATTGCCATCAATTCCAGAAGGTTGATGTGCAACTTCTTTTGTTGTGTTGTCCATAGTCCTTGCACTGTGTAGTGGAGTACATGAGCTCCCCATCCCTGGAGAGACGCGTCCGCTGTCAGTACTATTTGTGGGACAGGCTCTTGGAACGGTCGGCCCTTGCAAAGGTTTTGTGGATTCCACCAATGCAGAGAGTTGTATGCCCGACCGCTCACCAACACTAGGTCCTTTAACTGTCCTTGAGCCTGATTCCACTGACGTGCTAGGCACTCCTGAAGTGGGCGCATATGTAATCTCGCGTGCGGGACTATGAAGATGCAGGAGGCCATCATGCCTATCAACTGCATGAACACTCGCGCTGGAAGTGAGTGATTGGGTTTGAATTTGGAGATCAGCAGTTGTATGCTGTCGATCCTCACTAAATTTGGCTGAGCTGTGGCCGCCAGAGTGTCTATAGTCGCACCTAGGTACTGTTGTACGTGTGCGGGCTGGAGATGGGACTTTGGATAATTCAGTGAGAATCCCAGACTGTGAAGAAGGTGAATGGTGCGGGATATGTGGCTTGCACATTGCTGGGCTGACTTCGCTTGAACGAGCCAGTCGTCTAGGTAGGGGTAGACGTGTATATGCTGCCTCCGTAGATGTGCTGCCACCGTAGCTAGGCACTTCGTGAAAACCCTGGGCGCTGTTGTCACGCCGAAGGGAAGGACTTTGAACTGATAGTGCTGCCCCTGAACAGTGAACCTGAGGTATTTTTTGTGTGAGGGGTGGATGGGTATGTGAAAGTACGCATCCTTGAGGTCCAGTGTGGCTAGGAAGTCTCCCTGCTTGAGAAGCGGAAGGACTTGCTGTAGAGTGAGCATATGAAAGTGCTCTGAAAGAATGTACTGGTTCAGGGGTCTCAGGTCCAATATAGGTCTGAGCGACCCGTCCTTTTTTGGAATTAAGAAGTAGAGGGAGTACACTCCCGCACCCTGCTCGTGGATGGGTACGACCTCTATAGCGCCTTTTAGAAGCATACTTTGCACTTCTTGCTGTAAGAGCGTTAAGTGCTCTGAGGACATAGGACGGCTTCTTGGTGGTATTGTGGGTGGAGTGGAGGTTAACTCCAGACAGTAACCGTATTTTATAATATCTTTGACCCACCTGTCCGTGGTGATGGAATTCCATGTGGACAGGAACCTTTGTAGCCTTCCCCCGACAGGTGTTATGTGGTCGGGAGGAAGGGAGAGGGCGTCACTGCTTGTTCTTGGGGGAGGACCTGGTGTTGCCGTAGCCGCGTCCTCTGCCCTTTGTGCTGGAGCCACGATATCCACCTCGGGTGTTTTTATCATAGGTGGTCTGTGTATTGCCTTTGTTATATGTTTGTTGTGACCCCTGTCCTCTACCTGCTCCCTTGTTTCCGGGGCGACGAAAGGAGCCGCTCCGAAAGGACTGAGTTTGTAGTGCGCCCATGGACTTTGCAGTGTCCGTATCCTTTTTTATCTTTGAGGGTGGTGTCAACCTCTGGCCCGAATAAATAGTCGGGGTTGACGGGCTGGTTCAGTATATTGTTTTGTACCTCAGGCTTGAATCCTGAGATCCGTAGCCAGGCATGTCGTCGCAACATGACGCTTGTGTTTATGGCTCTGGCAGCCGTGTCTGCAACATCTAGTGCGCATTTGATGGAAGCGTTCGTTAGTAGCTGTCCTTCTCTGATGAGCATTTCTGCGCCTTCCTTGAACTGGTCAGGGAGATGTTGGAATATTTGCTCAAGTGTGTCATAGTGCGCTCTATCATAGCGAGCAAGGAGCGCCTGAGTGTTGGCTATGCGCCATATGTTGGCAGCTTGGGCGGCAACTCGCTTGCCAGAGGTTTCTAACACCTTGGACTCTTTGTCCGGGGGAGGAGCGTCACCTGTTGTTTGCGAGTGTGCCCTCTTGCGTGCATTCGCTACGACGATGGAGTCGAGTGGTAATTGTCCTCTGATGTAAGTAGGATCCCCAGGTGCTGATCTGTATTTTTTATCAATCCTGGGGTTTATCACTCGTGCCCTGGTGGGTTCTTTGAAAATGTCCTTGGCTGGTTTGAGGACCCCCTTCAACATTGGCAGAGTCTTTACATGTCTTTCTGAGGATGCAAAGGTGTCCATTAGAAAGTCATCTTCGATGGTATCAGAGTGAAGCTGCACCCCATGGTTATTGGCAGCACGTTCGATAAGAGCATTGAACGCCGCAGTATCCTCCGTAGGAGATGTCTTTGCCCCATAGAGTTGTGGATCCTGTGCATCGAGAGGTGCACTGGGGTCTGCAGGGTCGCCCCAAGTTTGATCAGGGTCCTGCTGGTCATCAGGGTCCGTGTCTACATGGTAGGGGACTTGGTCAGCCATGTAGTCCTCCAATGCGTCTGTATCGGAGCGTGTGGGGGAGAACCGGTGTGGATCCTGGTAGGATGAATGGAAGGGTTCATAAAGGAGAGGTTCCGATTCTGCAGGCAACTTCCTTTTTAGTGGGATCCTGAAAGGGTCCAATGGCGGCTCCGAAGTTATCCTTCGGTCCTGGAGAATCATTCTGCCAGTGCCGGCGTCGATGATACGTGCCGGAGACGTCTCAGCAGGTGTGACTGTAGGTTGGGTGACCCGTGTCCTGAGTTGGAACATTTTTGGGATTGTTGACGGAGGCAAGCCGAAGGTAATGTTGGTCGGCACCGAAGAGGCTGCGGGAGCTCCGACCGAACCGGAGCCCGACGTGTCCTGGAGGACAGGTGTGGTTTTGCTGCCTTGCGTCACACCAGGTCGTACTTGGGGCGCCTTCGAGGCTTTGGCACCGGCCAGGCTCGTAGAGGCGGCCGTAGATTTTTTCGGTGCCGGCGGGTCATCGAGTCGGGGTGAAGAGATCACCGTCGAAGTCTTCGATACCTGAGGCTTAGGTGTCGTCGAGGGAGCGATGTGAGACACAGCAGGCGGTACGGCCCTTGGTGTCGTCGGTGCCGGTAGCCGAGCAGGTTTGTCGGTGCCGATGGCTTTTTTACGTTTGTCGACTCCAACGTCGCCCGCCTCAAGTTCGGCACCGAAGTCCCTCTTGGTGCGGTCGGTGCCGACGCGGTGCGCTGGCGTCGAAGGCCTCGATCCGACCAGCGCTACTTTCAGTTTCGGTGGAACCTGAGCAGCTTTCGGTTTCGGTTTTGTGATAGGGAAACCAGCCTGTTTATGTAGTAATGGCTGCCGCTGAACGTCCGAGGCCGGGCCCGAGGGCGGGGCCGAAGAACTGCGGGATGGGTCTCGGGTAAGGCCCGAAGGCGATCCCTCGACCGGAGCCATAGGCTGTGGCACTGGTGTTTGAACGGTTTTAACAGGTAGGCCTTGTTCATCATTGGAGCTACTTTCTTCGGCCCCGAAGGCCTCCTCGTCGTCTCCTACCTCGGTGTCGTCTTCACCTCTGTGGAAGAGTGACTCGCCTTCCTCGTCCGATCCGGGTTCGTGTTCGGAAACGGGACTGGAGGGCAAGACTTCCAATTCCTCGACGTCTTCGGCCTCGCCGAAGATGTCTGTCGGGGCCGGTGCCGCGTGCTGCGCCTCGAGTCTCGCCGCTCGTCGATTCCGCAGAGTCTTCTTCGAGCGGAACCGGGCACAGGCCATGCATGTTGATTCGTCGTGGTCCGGCGAAAGGCATTTGTTGCACACCGGATGGACGTCGATGTGTGGGTACTTCGCATTGCATACCGGACACCTTTTGAATGGCGTCCTGGATTCCATCGTCGAAGTAGTCGATGGACAGGTAAATGCGAAAGCAGTCGGTGCTGAAAGTTAGTAAACTAACAAATTCTATCGAAACCCGATCGATAAACAGTACCGACGCGAACTAAAGGCCTTTTGGCCTCGAAAAAATATTTTCCTAACTCGAGCTAAGATAGCACATCCGAACCCAATGGCGGAAAAAAACAATCTGAGGATGGAGAGGATGCCCATGCGCACTGTAGTCCAGGGGAGGAGTCACCTATCCAAGGATACTTCGAAGACTCTTCCAGGACAACAACGTGCAAACATCCGGACCCAACACTAGGCGGCGATCTATGCACAGATATGAATTCAGCAGCCCACATGCCTCGAACATACATCTACTTTGACTTGTTGCTAAATGCAAAACTCACAGCAGTCATGCTCCGTAAGGGAAGATGTTGTTTTCCAGATAGAAATAATGCTTTGTTAGGTTTTATCAGGTTTTTATAACACGAGTATGCTAGTAGGAGGTCCTTCTAATAGAATTACTTAAACCTACAGCCTTTATCGTATGAACATCTACTACCAAGCAGCCAAAGAGCATAATTCACATTCACACTTCATTTTGTCGGCTTAGTGAAAATTCAGCACACACTTTCCATTTCTGCCCTTATAGTACAGAAAAATGTTGACAAAACAAGGGTGAGATTAGGATGATCCAAATGTACACACATTTCACAGCAGAGTTTGAATGAATTGAGGCTTAGTTGTCTATACTACCGTTTTGCCTTGAATAATCCCAAAAGGAAAGCTTAATCAAAAAGCATTCAGGTCATTATCGTTTTCAAGTCTGGAAGAATTTTAAGAATGGACCAGAGCTCAAAACCTGCAGCTATATCAATTTGACTTCCAGATGGCCTGAAAACTGCCTGGAAATGCCTCCCAGATGGGAAGCATTTTTTTAGCATTCCAAAGTTTACAATCCAGGAAGAAAGCAATCAAGCAATCAGTAGATTGGACCAGTTATTTAACCAGGCATAAATCCACTGCACACTCGCAGGTGCACTATATGCAGCAGAACATTTGCTGTACACATTGTAACCATATAGGTTGAAAGGACAGACTAATTCTCGTTTAGTTCCCGAAGCATGGGTGCCTCAAAATACTGTATCATTCTATACCGAAACATGTGGAAGTGCCATTCTCATTTAGCCGAGAGGTGGAACATCCATAGCAGAGCTGCAAAAATAGAACCTAAATAGAAACAATAAGAAACTGGACGAGCAGCATATCTTCAAACACGCTGGTCACAACGGAGTGTATAAATGATGCAAGACAAGATAGTCTGGAACGTACTGACAAACCCAGACCCAATCGTTTAAAAAAAAAAGTAAACTACTCCAACAGTATTAAGATGTATGAAATACACTGTGCTCAAGTTCTTCAAAATGTTGTTAGAGGTTGGTGCCTAATAGCGATTGTATTTCAGCAGGAGACCTTGCAACTTGGAGATTCTATGGATCTCTTGCACATGTTAATGGAACTTCTTTCTGAAACAATAAGGCTTTCAGTCAGCTTAAACCATCAAAGTTCACATCAGGAATAGCAATTTTAGGCCAAATTGCCACTTCCTTATCTGTGCAGGCTGATGCAAATAAATCATTGCCACAACAGGTAAAAATCTGGGAAACAGTAAACACATAGGGCACTCCCGGTTTCACCCCACAGCAACCTTGGTCGTTCAACATCAAATAATTTCCATTGGAAAGCAATCTAAATGTCGGATGAATTACAGCAGCTGAATAACCTTCGAGAATACAGGTTACGTTTGCCTTGAACCCATTACAAGCCTTATGAAGTGTTAACTAATAAATGGCTGAAAGTGTTCTCGCAGTCTGTACCACTGAGAAATACCTCAGATTCCCCATTTCTACATCTGTACTCGAAAGGTAGAGCCCATTACCCATGCAAAAATCTCTGGCTGAATGCCTCATATCTGCCAGCCTGAAAATATTTCAAACAGCTCATAAAGTGAAATGTTGTTTTAAAGCCATGTAATATCCAATCTATTGATGGCGTTTCTGCCACAGTAAATGGTAACTTCTCTAAATGGTCTATGTGTAACATGGTGTATTTAGTGCCTTTCTTAGCCATTTTTCTGCTACTTGGGCAAATTATATGGCAAAAAGAAATCGGTAATGTTCAAATGTCGCCATGGCAAACTACCAGGGTGTAGAGTTTCCAAATTCCGGCTCAGTAACATCATAGATCGGAGCTGGCTCTATCCATGCTGTAAGAGGGCCATATCACTTTGTGTTATCTCAATAGCTGATGACACAATGTTACTCGCATAATAAATTCTATTGGATAATATGGTCATACCATTGTCTACACCTCTAATGTTTTTTCCAAATTAACTGTCAACTTCATTTATCAGTTTAGCAGGTTCCTGCTGGGAAGCTTTCCAAAGCTCGTTGTATATTGCATACAAGAAACGTTTATGATGTGGCTTTCTAGGACCTAACAAAAAATCCTATAAGTCCATGTCATCGGGAAGGAGAGACAAGTGTGTTTTCACTTCATCTAACGTGGAGTGTTGTAACCAGTCAAAGAGTAACTTCCCCATGCCTTAAGTTGTTCCTACTCCTGAGTGTTGTTTATTCTAAAGCCCTTCTTGCTATTCAGAAAACGTGCATGACACCCATTGACGTTTAATGGGCCACTAACCACCCCTCAGGACTGGAGTGTGAAAAATTGTATGTGCCCTTTTTAGGTCTCGCCTAGCGACGCAGCGCAAGCGCTGCTCGCCTTGGTGAGATCTAGTGTCGTCACTTTTTCGGCAGAGGGGAGACAAGAGACGTGCACGCGCCCGGGCAGGCGATGTGCACGGCTCCGGCCGGCTCAGGCGCACTGCTCTCCTCCCCTCACGCTGCCTATGTTTGCTCGCAGGGCCTTGAACTACGTTTCTGTGGTGAACCAGCACGTCATTCGGACCAGTCAGTTTTGCACGGACTGTACCACTAACCTCGCTCCCACAGTCGTTCCTTGTAGATGTCAAGGGGTGACATTCAAGTGAAGTCCAGACTAATGTATTTTTAAGAAAGCGGAGTAAGGCACTCCTAAAAGTAAATGTCTTCATTGCCGTATAGGGGACTACCCCCCCTTATGGGATCACGTGGCATATGGAAGGAGATGGGAGCACGTGCAACTCTGCAGAACATCCTCCCCAAAAGCAGTTTTACTTGTAGGTCTGGTTTTGCTATTGGACCAGCAGCGCTTTGTGACCAGGTTACCTTGGTGAAAATGCAACATTTCTATGTTTTTATTAGTACACCGTGGCCCTTGTAAGCTCTTTCGCCAGCCAAGAGTACATATGTGATTAGAAGTGAGGTGACTCCCTCAAAATAAACTCTGAAAACGGTACAGTGCAAACACCTTTTTTCTCTGATTGCTGGAGAATATACCCGTAAAGCAGGGGGTGAGCACAACCAAGCTAGGCGGACAGGTGTTGTGAAAGTGCAAACCAAGCGAGTCTTTGGCAGAACGCTGCAGACCTTTGGGAACTGTCTGCTCAATTTACGCCTCCATATATAGCGCCTAATAGACGCCTCTAGGCTTCTGAGTAGGTTCACAGACGTGCGTCAGAGACACATGGCAGGAGACAGCAAACTGGACTCTAAAGTCTTCCACTGCGGCAGTTTCTTCAGCTGCGCAGGTAGGCGAAGCAGAAGTGAGAGTCGAGTCTTGGCCTCTCTGCTGTGTCTTCAACAACGTCTCCCTCTTTAAGAGGATATTGCATCTGCTCATTTTTAGCAGACGTAACGCCTTTCACAAAGGCTTCCGTTTATTGATTTATTTAAAATCAATGTTGACCCAACGTCAAGTTCAAAGTCATATCCGAGAGGACATTGACTGTAAATATTAAGTATGTCATTTTAAATAACTCAGACCTGAAGCAGCATCCTTGTTTTGCTATTTCCAAGCAAACCAAATGTTTGACAGTCAGTCACTCCATTGGATAAATAACCCAATTTTCTGGTTGTAGAAACCAACACTCCCAGGAAGTGAGGCTAGTGGGCAGCGGCTGGGAGCATGCACGCCCATTGTAAATTAACCTCCATAAATTGAGAGCTCTAAAGCTGACGTGCAAGGTGTTCATCCGGTCCACCCTGTTTTTTTTTTTTTTTGCAATATTACTTTTACGTTATAAATAGTCTGCATCAACAATGCAACGAAGGAGGGGGCGTGGCCAGGCGCCGATGAAGATGGCCGCCTAGAGCCCGAGCTCCGCCGAGCCTACTGTGCTCCCCACAAATATCCGTACATTTCACCGGGTGGCGCGTACCACAGTCGAAGCGCCACCTCCCCTAAGTGTAGCGCGACTGATCGGCGCTAGGAGCGGCGTCCGAAGGCTAAGAGGGGACCGGCGGCGGTGATTGTTCGCGCCGCGGCGGCATTGGTGGGCGGCTGGAGCCCGAGGCGCGGGGAGGCCGCTACCTGAGGCCCCGGCGTGAGGCCTACATCGACTGTGTGGCCGGCGCAGGGCGGACTATCGCGGGCGAAAACCAAGCTGCAGCCGCAGCGCATCACTGCCCGGCTGTTGACGGACATTTGAGGGAACCCCGGTGAGCTCGCCGGAGCGGGGGGCAGAGCCACGCAACTCTCGACCCGGCCTGTGGAGGCGGCCGGCCTGCGACGCGCCGGACTCCCAGGCGGAGCGCGGCGCCAGGACTCGCCAGGCCTGCGAGGGAAGCCAGGTCACCCGTGGTGGCAAGATTGAGGTTGGTGGAGCGGCGGAGAGAAAGGCGGCCTTGGGCGATTGACACTCACGGTTGAACTAAGGCCGGGTGGTGGGCCGGCGGCCGGTAGCACAGGTGAGCCGGCGGAGCCTGCCCCGGGGGAGCGACGTTAACGCGCCCACGGCCTTCCGCCCAGCATTTGAGGGACCCCTGCTGTGGCGGCCGACGGCGGTGGGCTGCTCGGCTCGAGGTGGACAGCGGTCCGCGGTGTGGTGGACGGTTGGTGTGGTGTGACCGCCGGTGACTCTACCGCGACGACGTTGCTGGCCAGTGGTGCGGGGACGGTGCACCGCCCGGGCGGAGTGGAGGTGGAGACGAGGCTCGGGGGGTGCTTGCCGGCGCCCGGGCTGGGCCACGGTCCTTGGCAGAGCAGCGGGCTACGTTCACCATGCGCCCGAAGGTGGGGAAACCCACACAAACCAACAAATTGGATAAATACGCGGTGCCCACCGGCCAGGCGCAGTCTGGGGCGACTATGGAAACCGTTGTCGAGCATATGGAGCCCTCCCTGACTTCCATTATGGCCGCAATACAGACGCTAGGTACTAACCTTGAGACAAAGATGGACAAGATCTCGATTGAGGTCAATCTGCTGCGCACGGACCTTGGCAACACTACGGAAAGGTCGAAAGCTAATGAGACTGACATCAAGGCCCTACAGGCCTCAGAGAAACGGCTTGGGGGGCGCATCAACGAGCTCGTCCTCCAACACCGCCAAATGGCACTGCGGCTCGAGGACCAGGAAGGGAGGGCCCGACGGAGTAACATCCGCGTCGTAGGTTTCCCGGAGGGAATGGAGGGGCTCAGCGTAGAGCTCTTTCTGGAAGACCTAATTCTACATCATCTGAAGCCCAGAAGGCTCTCAAAGCTCTTCACCATTGAGCGGGCTCACCGAGTCCCGCTCCCTAGACCCAGGCCGGGGGCCCCGCCGAGGACAATTATCGCTAAGATACTGAACTATCGGGACCGGGACGCCATCCTCCAGGTGGCCAGGCAGCAGGGAGATCTCCAGCATGAAGGGGCCACCATCAGATTCTTCCCTGATTTCACGCTGCGGGTTCAGCAGGAGCGCCGCTCGTTCCTGGGTGTTAAGGCGGCACTCAGGGACCGGGGCATAAAATACATGATGTTCTTCCCCGCCAAACTGAAAATCTCTCTCCGGGGTGGGTCGGGCGACAGGCGCTCTGCTAATTGGGGCAGTGGGTAGTTTAAAACCTGGGAGCGGGGTGGGGGGTGGGGGAGTCTGTTCGGAGGGGTGTTACAGAGGTTACTGACGGGCTGGGAAGCCAGACGGGGACGGATCCACGAAGGGGAGTCCCAATTGTTATGTATATTGTTGTGAGCTGTTGGGGGGATGGGTGGGTGGTTAGAAGGTTGGTATGGTCACACACTGATAGTATGGAGGGGTTGGCGGGCGTCACCGGTACTCGAAGACAGGCGGGCTCCTACAGTACTGAGTATGGCTAGTAGCTGGGAAGACAGCCTTAGGGTCCTTAGCTGGAATGTTAATGGGCTGGGGGATGGGCTCAAACGTACCATTGTCCTACAGTTTATCAAACGCCACCTCCCGGATGTGGTCTTACTGCAGGAAACGCACTTGATGGGAAACACATGTCAGGCCCTCAACAGATGGGGATACACTCTAGCGGTACACTCTGGCTTCACCTCTGGCTCTCGGGGAGTGGGGATCTTGCTTCGCCGTTCCCTGCCACTCCACATAGACCACACGGAGACAGACCCACTGGGCCGCTTTGCGGGCATATCGGGGAGATGGGCTGGCCGTCGGTTAAATCTAATTTCTGCCTATATCCCCCCCCGGCCTTCAGACTCAAGCATATGTAGACCTGGGTAGGCTCCTGCTCTCCCTCCCTGACGGGACGTTGATCATCGGGGGTGACTTTAATGCAGTGATCTGCGGAACCCTTGATAGACAACCCCCCAGGGAACGCCTCAGGGGCAAAGATGGTTGGCGGACTTCCTCGATGCCTTCGGGCTCACTGACATCTGGCGGCTGTTGCATCCCACGAGTAGGCACTTTACCTTCCACTCTGGCCCTCATCGCTCTTTTTCCTGCTTAGATTACATCTTGACTTTCTTACAGCCTGACATGACCATACGGGAGGCCTCCCTCCTCGCGCGCGGCATTTCTGATCCCTCCCCGGTATGCATGCACCTCGCGCGGGGGGTTGGCCGGGAGGGATGTGTCTTGCCTATACCCGCCTGGCGTCTCAAGCGTGAGGACATGCGGAAAAAGCTGGCCGGCTCTGTCGAGCAGTACTTCGAGCTAAACGTCGGGTCGACTACTTCCGCGGTCACCCTGTGGGAGGCCTTTAAAACAGTGCTGCGGGGAGAGGCCCTTTCGGCCATCTCCGGCAGCCGTAAGGAACGGGTGGCGCAGATCACCTCGGTTGAAACGGACCTTCGGGCACTTGAAGAGGCCGCGTGCGCGGACACTGAGCCGGGGGAGCAGCACCGGTTGCGCCTCAAAACCGCGGAATATAGGGAGCTGGTCACGCACGCTGCCCAGACTGCCATTCAACACAAAGTGGGCAGGATATATGACCAGGGCGACAAGAAGGGCAAGCTTATCGCTTGGCTCGAGAAAAAACAGAGGGCCACTACCGTGGTGCCGGAGATTATGACGGCGTCGGGAGACGTGATAACGGAGCCCCGAGCGAATGCGGCGGAATTTGCGAGGCACTTCCGGCAGGTATACAGTAAGGGGTCGGACCGTCCGGAGGAGGACTCTGATGCCTTGCTCGCAGATATTCGCATGCCCTGCCTGTCGGAGGCCGACCGTGAAGCCCTGGAGGCCCCTCTCGTCGCGACTGAGCTGCAACGTGCGATCGCGGACCTCCGCCCGGGTTAAGCTCTTGGACCTAATGGTCTGCCGATTGAGCTCTACAAGCTGAAGCCCGACGTTCTTAGCGTGCACCTCCTCCGTATGTTTGAGGAAAGCACGGCGACGGGGAGCTTACCGCACGAGCAGCGCCTGGCCACGATAGTGGCCATACCGAAAGAAGGGAAGCCGAGAGAGGCCTGCTCATCGTATAGACCGAGCTCCCTGCTCAACGCAGAGCCGAAAATCCTTGCAAAAACTCTCGCCAATAGGCTTCACTCCGTCCTTCCCACGCTGGTACACCCGGACCAGTCCGGCTTCATGCCACATCGCAATACGGCACTAAACATCCGCCGCCTGAATGGTGTATTGGGTAGGTGCCATACGATCCAAGAAGATGCGGTGGTGGTGTCGCTTGACGCTACCATGGCTTTTGACACCCTCGAATGGCCCTACATGATGGCGGTACTCCGCAAAATGGGCTTCGGCCCCCGCTTTGCGGCATGGGTTCGCCTCCTGTACTCGGAGCCCCTGGCCCAGGTGGTAGTCAACAACAAGGTTTCTGAGGTTTTCGCCCTCTTTGCGCTCTCCCTTGAGCCGCTGGCGGCGTGGATCCGGCAGGACATCTACCTCACAGGGATACGATGGACGGACGGCTGGGAGGACAATATCTCGCTATACGCCGATGATATCCTCCTTTACTTATCCCAACCGCGGAGATCTATAGTGGCAGCGATGGATATCTTTACCAGTTTTGGGCGGAACTCGGGGTTCCGCATCAACTGGAACAAATCCGTCCTCTATGTCCTCCATGGCAGCCCTCCCAGGCTTCCCAGCAGCTGGCGCTTACCGTGGCGGAGGTCGGCTTCAAATATCTGGGAGTGTTTGTCACTCTGGATAAGACTCTCCGGTATGAAAAGAATTTACTGCCGCCACTGCGACGGCTCCAGCGTTGACTCCACTTCGTGGCAGCAACTGCCATTGTCACTGCTGGGCCGGGCGGCCCTCTTTAAAATGATGGCGCTCCCTAGATTTTTATACGCCCTCCAAAACTATCCAGACTTGGTGCCCAATTCCTACTTTGTGGCTATAGAGGCGGCGCAGCGAGCCCTCCTTTGGTCGGGTGAGCCTAGAATAGCGCTGCGGAAACTCACGTTGGGATGGTACGACGGGGGGGGATAGCCCTCCCGGATATCCGCAAGTACTATTGGGCCGCTCACCTTTCGGCGATCAATCAGGGGACGTATAGTGATGGGAACGACCCAGTGTTAGACCCGGCCCTCGTAACATAGCCAGACCTGACCCCTGCACCTCACACCAGCCCCCGAGCCCACGGCCTAGCCGATCCTTCCCACCAGAACACACACACCCGACCCGGCTTCCCCGGCCGTGGCCTTCCTCCTTTCGGCCACACCGGGCTCGCGTGCCCACTTCATGCACCAAGATGGCCGCCCGGCCCCAGCGCGACCCTGGCCTAGAGGCGCCACTCCGGCTGGAGGACATCGCGCTCCCCTTGGGATGAGAAAGGGAGGAGCAGTTTCCATCACACCTCTGCGCTCCCCTGGGAAGGTGGGTTTCGATCGACCCGCCGGCCTCCCCGAGGGCTGGCTCCACGCCTGCTGGGTGTCTGGGACTCCTCCCGACCCGGCCCTGAAAGGATCAAAGGATAATGGCAGGAAACCCCAACAAGCGACCCCCAGGTGACAAGACCCCTGCCTGCACAGACTCCGGACATCAAAGAGGAGTCGCCCTATAACAAGGGGTGCTCTGGGACTGTCCGGCAGATTCGCCTTGGAAACACCTGAGCCCTGCTGAGTGACTCGCGGCTCCCTGAAGATCGTAAGACCTCCGAACTTGTGCTTGAGCCCTGCTGAGTGACTCGCGGCTCCCTGAAGATCGTAAGACCTCCGAACTTGTGCTTGAGCCCTGCTGAGTGACTCGCGGCTCCCTGAAGATCGTAAGACCTCCGAACTTGTACCTGAGCCCTGCTGAGCGACTCGCGGCTCCCACAGATTCTCTTGGTTCCGCCGGACCCCACGACGACAAGCGTATCCCCCAGCTCGAGGATTGTGAGCTGTGCGCCGGGTACGCTCCTGCATTTGATCCATATCCCCAAAGACTGTCCCGCTACCTCCTACCCCCCCTCCAAGACTTTGTGAGCCCGCGCTCCACTTGTATATATTTGCCTTGCTGATCATAAAGATCCTACAAATCCGATCTGATAAAGATTTAGTCATAAGAACTCTCGGTGTGGTGTCTCTTTGTCGTGTGGTGCCGAGTGTACGATCCTAGATACGAGATTTCTCCCCTGAGGAGTCTCCCGCCAGTGCCCGGCTACGATACCTCGAGGGTGGGTCTCAGGACAGTCAGGGCCCCCTCCGGGCCCCTCTGAGGTCGCCTTCTAACACCCAGGTTACGGGATGGACAGATGGTTGCTCCCGGGGGGGAATTACGAGGTCGCGCTGTACTCTAAACCCGGCAAGTTTCAGCTCACCGGACCGACGAAGCACTCGGTGCAAATATGGCATGCTGCACATCGCAAGTTGGGCTGGTCCAACACTTTGACCATGGCCACCCCCCTGTGGGCGTTGGACAAAGGGGTTCCGTAGCTAGGACCTTATCGGGATCTCCCAGGTGAAGGACCTGTCGGGGTCCGAGGGGATCAGATCTTTTGCCTACTTACAGGAAACATACGACTTGGCGTCTACGGAGTATTTCAGATACCTGCAGATTAGGCACTCCCTCCAAGCGAACATTCCACTGGGGACTCGACCCCCGCAGGCCTCCCCGCTCGAGGTTCGGCTGCTTGACGGACACATGCCGGAGCATTCTATCTCGCTCACGTACAAAAAACTGATAAATAACCCCCCCGATCCACTCGACTCCCTGAAAGAGTAGTGGGTGGCTTGAGATTGATGATGAGGAGTGGGTTACCGCTCTGGCGTCCCCAGGGGAGGTGGCGAGGTGGCGAGGTGGGGAGGTGGCGATATCGGCTAGACTCCGGCTCCTGCAGCTTGAAATATTGCACAGAGTATACATTTCTTGCACAAGAATTCAGGCGATGGGGGGGGGGGGGGGGGTGGGAAGAGAGCTCTGCCGGCGGGGGTGTGGGGCGACTGGCTCCTTCTTCCATATTTTGTGGGAATGCCCAGGGGTGCAGAGGTACTGGAGGCGAGTTGTGTCCTGCATGCGGGAAGTGTGGGAGGTTGACCTTCGCACAGAGGCTAAGCGCTGTATATTGAACATATGGGAACCCACGGACTTATCTACACGGGGGAGGCTTTGGGTCACGCTTGGGCAAATGGTGGCGAAAAGGAACATAGCCCGTCTGTGGGGTGCATCGACGCTGCCGAAATTGGTGGACTGGCAAAAAGACATGGATTGGTGCATGTTGCAGGAGAAGACCGTATACACGGCACGTGGATGCCCCAGGAAGTGGGGGGAGGTGTGGTCGCTTTGGAACACCTACAGAGGTGACATATGTGAGCCTCCGCAGGCCCGACTATCCGGCCTGGAGATCACAGACTGCATCTAGCCTACATTCAGAACTACTGTACATACGTCTAGTCCTACACTGTTGCTTTACGTCGCCGGTGCTGCGGCAACTCTGCTATCTTGGTGAAACAAATTTTCATATGTGACCTTGCTATGTTTTTGTAAACAATAAAAAGAGTTATTAAAAAAAAAAAAAAAAAAAAAATACAATGCAACGAAGGCAAGCTTCGACAAAGGCAATGGTTCTGCATTTAATGCAGAGTTTATGCTTGGTTTTGTGGATAGGTGAATGGATGATGGGATGAGTGAATGCATGAATTGGGTGACCAGGTGTTGAAGACTTAGAAGCGGAACAGGTTTCAGAGACGTAGGAGTAGAAATTGGCCGTCACCACCGGCACAGAGAGGCTAAAGTGGCAACACTCGCTGACAGAGTAGGTCTACAATGTCACGACACGCTCAATTCCAAAAAGCTTTAAAACAATAAATTAATGTTTCGTTTATACTGTGTTTAAATAAAATCTTATGTTTTCCATGTGATTTCTGCAATATGCAGGATCAGGAGCTCTGTGACTTGTTTACTTACTAATTAGACAAGCAGAGGTTACCATACCACCTGGCGGACAAGATGGATTACCTTGCTCAGAACCCTTATCACTCGAGTGATAAGCAGGCGGCTTTATACACTAATTAGCATAAGCACTCAAACACTTCAGAGTGCTTAGTTTGCACATGCTGGATTTTACTGATACTGAGAGATGCTTCAAGAGAGCCCTGCAGCATCACTTGCGTTAACATAAAAAAGGTCTAACATGGATTATGCGAGAGAAAGGGACATCCAAAAGTTTTTTTTTTTTTTCACGAGACATTTCGTTTCTTGAGCATCCCAATGCAGTTACCATTACCCCTTCAGGCTAGGCCAAATTTTATGCTGAACTGGAAAAATTATGCAAGCGAAAATCTCATGTTCAAAGCTGCAATCCAACCGAGGAAAGGATGAAAGGTGGAGGCTCACTCGTAGTATAGCTAAAATCAATTAAACATTTACTAAATTAATAAAAAATAAACTGGATTGTCCACTGACCAGGCGGTCAAAACTAATAAGGCCTTTTACAGATGACCCTGGGGCATGACTATACAGTACCTTGAACTGCCTGGCCACAAAATGATGTACAGACGGTAGTCGTGTAAGTAGAAATGGTGGTGTTGGTAACAATGATGTTATTCATGGTTTAATGTTGACTGTAATAGTAGTTGTTAATGCAGTGTGGTGATGTTGGTAGTGGTAATTGTGGTGATGGTAGTAATGGTGGAACAGCAGAGCAAGACAGAGAACACGTGGCATTAGGAGAGTACTCGATGCACGTGGAGAGGTGGGGAGGGGCAGCAAAGGGAACAATGCTGGCGTGTGCTCTGCGATTCGAACATAGGAACCCGGGAGGAGTGCAATCGGGCAGCATCAAGAGAGATACTGGGCGCGTGGAAATCAGCACAGCAGCAGAGGAGCCAAATTGTGAGACAGGAAAGACTTAAGGGTAAGACCAATGTGGGAAATGTAAAAAAAGCAATCAGGCACCCACCTCAAGATCAGGCTCCCATTCTAATCCTAACAGAACATTTAAAAAGCCTACTACAGTTCAAAATACACAGGTTGCTTTCTCTTTTCAAACAATATATGAGCTTATAAATTGACGATGTGATGACAGTGTCTTTTACAGATGTAAAACAGTCGTTCATGTATTGGAATACAAACACTTAGGAGAGATATAGGCAGTCCGCTCCATGTATATGTAAAAGACTTGGCAACAATACATCTTGCAGACAGAACTACAGCCGCTATAGAAAACAAGCATTTGCAATGCAATACGTCTTGCATTGACGCAAGTTTGAGCTTTTGACATTGCAAATGACAATGGCTTTTATTTTTGTTTTCTTTTTAGAAACATAAATAAAAGGCATTGTTATTTACAATGCCAATAGCTTAAACTCGCGTAACTGCAAGACCTATTGCATTGCAAATGCTTGTTAAGCATGTTGTTGAGCTCTTCCTGTGCGGCTTGTAAACTGTTGCCAATTATCTAAATGTGTAAATATGCGAACATTGGGTGTGTTCAAATCTTTTATCTTGGAGAGGCCCAGACAAGATGTTTCCTGCTAAGTTTTGTTCAGGAATATTATCTGTCTTGGTATTAGACATGCTCTAAATGAAGCCTTATTACCCTGAACTTGACAGTCTTTCGTTCCAGACAGATTTTAAGTCATTATTGTCTTTCCAAAAGCTAAACCCTTGTATAGACAACTGAGAAAGAGAAAAAAGCTGATCAATTTGGGTTCCGTCAAGATATTTTTCTTTGCTGAGGAAGGAACGCGTTTATAATAATAACACTGGGTCTACAGGGTTGTTGCAAGACAAATATGCAAAAGTTTTGGTGTATGTTTTTGAACTGCCCACAGGTGATGTAGGGCAATATTCCCATTGTGTATGATTAAATACTGCATGTGGAGTACTAACTGTGTAAGAAGTGGTGCGAATAAGGGTGAAAACCATACATTTAGTCATAATCAGACGTCTCACTATACATATTTTCATTCTCAAATACAGTATAATGTTCTAGCTTGGTGAGCATGACCTCTGACCTCGGCCATGGACTTACTCTTTCCCTTGGTAGCTCCATTGCTGTGCCTCTGCCCTGGGCAGGGCTTAGTGCAGGTAGGGGTTCGAGACTCTGTGCCAGTCTAGATTGCGTCCGTTTTTAGATTTACTCTGTGGTCTCTCTGCTTGCCTTTTTCCTCATTGTGCCTTTTCCTTACTGTAACAATTCTTGTTATTGTGCCATTCTTGTTTGTGCCTCTTTCATTACTGTATCACTGATTGTGCCTTTTACCCTGTTGTACCCTCGTTGTTGTTATTGTGCCATTCCTGTTCGCGCTCTCTGCCCATTTTTCTTCCCGCTTTCCGGACGCTGCTGCCGGCCCCTCCTCCTGCCAATTCCTGCTCCTACCTCCCAGATGTGCCTCCCTCCCCTATTTAATGGTGGCCGTGTCGCTGGAGCGCCAAAGGCAAGCCCGTCTGGGCCGGTCCGCTGCCCGACCGCAACGAGCGCCAGGGACCCGGGATCTCGGACCATCCACCGTCACGACTCAGCTGCCCTCCTCGCACTCAACCCCGGAAGAAACAACAACTCTCAGCTGTCTGCGCCAAACACCACCCACAGCCAGTTCTCCTGCCGCAACTGCCTCCAGACCTTCACCACTGCCCCTGCTGCCAACACCGCAGACGGTGAATCCTCCTCAATGTGCACTCACTACACAGACACGCCGTAGAGCTCTGGGACCTCCTCGACACCCTCTCACCAAATGTCGCCTTCTTCACAGAAACCTGGACCAACGCCTCCTCCACCCATGACATAGCCATCGCGGATGGATACAAGATCCAGAGGGAGGACTGCACCAACCACCCAGGAGGAGGACTCGCCATCGCAGACAAAAGTTCCCTCTGAATCTTTACCTTGAGCAACTCCATTTCAACCGCTTAACAGCTTCACTTCAAGGTCCAGACAAGCCCTAGTACCACCCTTCGCGGCACCCTCACCTACAGACCTCCCGGCCCCCGCGCTTCGTTCGCCACCACCATTACCAACCTCATCGCACTCCACGGCATCACCTCAATTAACTACATACTCATCGGAGACCTGAACTTCCACCTCGACATCCCCGGCGACCCCAACTCCACCACTCTCCTGGACAACCTCGCCAACATCGGACTGAAACAGCTCGTCAACACACCTACCCACAAGGTAGGACACACCCTCGACCCTATCTTCGCAGAAGGAAACAACGTCCACTTCAGCCACACCACGAAGCCCCCATGGACGGACCACTACTGCGTACACTTCCACGTCGACAAACCCGAACCAGCCCAACCCTGCACCGCGCCCCCGCAAAGGAACCAGAGCAAAGTCACTGAGGAGCAGCTCAACTCCACCCTCAACTGCGACACCCCCAAGATCGCGACTGACGCCAATATGGTAGCCAAGGAATTACACAAATGGATCTCCAACTGTGCAGACGAGCTCGCAACCCTACGCAACCCTGGCAGAAAGCACCCCAGGAAGGCCACCTGGTTCACCACCGACCTCCAAGAAGCCAGATGCACCTGCAGACGCCTCGAGAAGAACTGAAGAAGAACTGGAGAAACAGCAAAACGGCAGAAGACCACACCACCTACAAAAACGTCATGAAGGAATAGAACCAACGCATAAGAACCACTAAAAGGACCTTCATTCAAAAAAAAGAAATCCTCGCTAACTCAAGCAACTCCAAGGAACTCTTCAGCATCATCCAGGAATTCGCCAAGCCCTGCAGCGAAACCACGAACATCACCCCTTACCAGGACCTCTGCAACAAGCTTGGATCCTGCTTCCATCTGAAAATCAAGAGCCTGTATGACAACTTCAACGACCAGACAGCTGACCCCGCAACCATCCCCATCTCCAGCAACGCCAGCCAGCCCACCATCTCCTCCTGGACACTGGTCACGACCGAAGAGACCGTGTCGACCATGAAAGGCATCCACTCGGGGGGCCCCACATACTCTTGACAGCTGCACATCTACCAGACAGCTGCCACAGACCCAGAACTACGACACACCATCAACGCCATCTTCAAGACTGGCACCTTTCCCCGATTACTGGAAACGCGCAAAAGTCAGACCCCTGCTCAAGAAGCCCTCAGCAGACCCCACAGACCTCAAGAACTACCGGCCCATCTCCCTCCTCCCCTTCACGGCAAAAGTCACCGAGAAGACCGGAGGCGCACAACTAACAAGGTTCATCGAAGAGAACTCCATCCTCGACCCCTCCCAATCCGGATTCAGCACCAACCACAGCACCGAGACCGCCCTACTCGCCGCCACAGACGACATCCGCACCCGCTTCGACCAAGAACACACTGCGGCCCTGATCCTACTCGATCTCTCAGCAGCGTTTGACACCGTTTCCCACCGCCACCAGACTCCACAGCGCCGGAATACAAGAAACCGCCCTTGACTGGATGCGCTCATTCCTCACTGGCAGATCCCAAAGAATCATACTGCCTCCCTTCCGCTCTGAACCTACGGAAATCAACTGCGGATTACCCCAGGAATCATCTGTCAGTCCCACTCTCTTAAACATCTACATGTCCCCCCTCGCCTCCATCGTCAAACAGCACGGTCTCAGCATAGTATCCTACGCTGACGACACCCAGCTCATGCTCCCCCTCACCAAGGACCCCACCACCACCACCAGACTCAACTTCCAGGAATGTATGCAGGACGTCGCATCCTGGATTAGCACAGCTGCCTGAATCTCAACTCAGAAGACAGAAGTCCTCCTCCTCGGACCCTCCCCCACTGCATGGGACAACACCCGGTGGCCCAGCACCCTCAGTAGTCGCCTGACCCCCAGGGACCACGCCCGAAACCTTGACATCGTACTCGACTCCTCCCTCTCCATGAACCGACAGGTCAACACCGTTGCCTCCAGCTGTTTCAACACCCTCTGCATCCTCTGAAAGACCATCAAATGGATTCAGAGTCAAGGAAGACCGTCACCCACGCAGTCTTAACCAGCAGACTGGACTACGGAAACACCCTCTACGCCAGGATCAACAAGGCACTACTCCGCAAGCTTCAGACCATACAGAACACAGCAGCCAGACTCGTCCTCAGCATCCATCGACACGAACACATCACCCAACACCTACAGAACCTCCACTGGCTCCCTGTTGAGAAGAGAGTCACTTTCAAGATACTCACCCACGCCTACAAATGCCTCCACAACACCAGACCCCAATACCTCAAAGAGTGAATCTCCTTCCACGTACACAAAAGAAACCTCGCCCTCGCTAAAATTCCCCGAATCCGCAGGGCCAAAACAGCAAAAAGAGTCTTCTACTATATCACGGCCAAGACCTGGAACGAGCTCCGATCGATATCAGACGCTCCCCCTCCCTGAACATTTTCAGGAAGACGCTCAAGACCTGGCTCTTCGACTAAACTGAGCTGCTTACCCCCTCATCACCAGCACCTTGAGACCCTCACAGGTGAGTAGTGCGCTTACAATTCCCTGACTGATTGATTGAGCACAGACTTTACGGTATGCAAGTCCCAATTATCAGAAATGGTGCCAGGAGTGAGAACATCTTGAAGTGTCAATTTAAAAACATAAGGTAGTTGGAATGTTTCTGTCTCTCCAAATATTTCCAAAGGTATTTTATCCCAAACAATTCCATCAAGTACCAAAACCACTGAAATGTTTACAAGAGACAGGTCTCTTTGCACTTAGTGTGATGACTAAAGCGGTTTAAATACCTCGACTACAGGTTCAACCGCAGAGCGTTCTGGGTGATAGTTCCAATTTAAAAGTAAAAAGAACACAGTTACAAAGCTGTCCCACGCAGCTATAGAGGAGTTTGGCTCTGGCTCATCCCTCGGCCGTCACCTACCCAGCCGGATGTCGGACACTGTTTTTCCTCGTCTCCCCGTTGTGCCCCCTATACCCCTCTCCTCTTCCACCCCCATTATTCTCCTCGATCTCCCCTATTCCTTCCCTCTCTCTCCTATTCTTCTCTCCCCTTGCCTATTTTTTCCTCATGTTTATGCTATGCTTTTGTACTCAAGTAATTCCTCTAACTAAGCTCCAGTAACTGTTGAAACTTTGTAACCATGTTCTGAAACAGTGTTACTTCCTCATGTAAAGCGCTCTGATACCTTTGGGTCTAGCCAGCGCTATATAAAGCTAAATATATAAATAAAGCCGATCCAAATTGAAAGAAAAAGCAATGCCAGTGAAATCCAAATATAAATCAATGGTGGAACAAAATATATTGTTTTGAGCTCAAATATGTTTGCATGGGTTGGATGCGACGTGTTTGACGGAGCTGAAGGAAAGTAATCAAAATCCATTAAATAGCCAGGAGCAGGTTCTGCAAAAACAGGGACATTATGTGGTATTATTGAGCATGTAGTTTACTCCAACGGTGGAACATAGTAAACAACCTTGGGCCATATGCATGAACACATTTTCCCATAGACACAGAATGGGCAAAACCCTTTGATGCATCTGGCCCCTTGTTACTTACATTTGTTGATGAATTTTTATTTTGTGGAGTTGTGTATGAAGCTTGAACATTGTTAGTTGATATGACTGGAAGTAGCATAACATCAGTGTCAGATGTCCACAGCCGAGGTGTAGCAACTTCAACGACGGTTAAAGGTTGTGACTAGATTTCCTCTCTGTTAGTGAGAGGAGGCAGGTAACTACTTAGGATACCTCGGGGCATATTGTTTAGGACTGGCCACATGGTGTGGTTTGATCAGACCGATTGACACAAACCTTTTGTTTTTACAACCAGCAAGAGGCAGCAAAAGTACAGTTCTAGTACCTTCAACCGCCAGTACAGACACAGGTGCTCTGTACAATGGGCTTAATTCTTTTTTGTCCACAATCTTCTCTCAGATCAGATACAGACAGAAGTTGCAAGTTGTGGCCCCACTACTCCAGTGGCTGAACATTTCTTCAATTTGGTGCAGTTGTGCTCATGGAAGCCATTCAGTTCCAGTAAGACAGCCAAACGTTCTCTCATTGTAAAAGACGATACCGCCGCCATTGGGACAGAATTGTCTACGTCAGATACATACATAGGGACCCCAAAGAGGACCTCATAGGGAGTAGGACCACTCAAGAATCTTTTTGGCAGATTATTTAAAGCTCTCTGAACACCATATAGGTGATGCATCCAACTGATCACAATACTCTAGTTGTTAAAGACTGCTTTAAGTCACGGTTCTTCCTGTCCACAACAGAATGTTTCTCGGGATGGTAGTGGGAGGAGTACTGCAGTTACACCCAAGGCTTCCATGATATCCCGGTAAACGTTAGAGGCAAAAGTGGGTCGCCGGTCCGAATGGAATGCAGCTATTGCATATGTCCAGATGAAGACTTGCAGATCTTTAATAACATTTTAATCGCCAGCCGATTGCCGTTTCCATACCCATAGGAATCAAGAGTAGGAAACCACTGCTGGTAGTATGTATTTGTATTGTAGTTGGTGGTCGTAAAAGCATGTACTTCTCGAAGAAAAATTGTCGCTAAGCTGTTGCCTTCATTGGACAACTTGTATCCCCAGAACAGGACACTGAGATATGCAATTTGTGATTTTTTAAAAATTGAATTTGCATCCAACCATAGTAAATCCCAGGATTATACGATCTACTCTGACCAGATGGGCATCTAAGTCAGCATCCATAAGGTATATGTCATTAAAAATAGGATAATGTTTCATTGCCCAGTCTTTGTAAAAGTTCTGTTACACGGGTTGAGAACAAACCTGGGCTGTTCTTGTACCCTTGTGCCAAATGGCAGAATTGTTTTTGTGACCCTAGGGTGGTAAATGCTGTCGAATACCTGCTTTCAGGAGCTATGTTTCAGCAAAATACAAGGCTAATGTGGTTTCATATTTTGTGCCCACTATGTTTCATAAGTGCTGCGCTGTGCACATTTTGCACTGCAAATATCTAGTGTGACTGTTTAATGGTCTATAGTCTAAGACTAATCTGTATAGGTGATCTGGTTTTGCTACCGGAAACAAAGTATTGTCATTGGTGAGTTACAAGGCTCGATGACACCTTGCTATTCAAGTTGTGTTAATATTTCTCTAACTACTTTTTATTGCCTCATGTTTAATGGGGTACCAAGGTTGCACTTGCGGGTTGGACCTTATAGGTATTGCGCCATAAGGCGAATCCTTATCCTAGTCAACAGGACTGCAATATCAAAATAAACCACAAGATGGTGCACTTACAAAAAAGTCCAAAGTTCTTTTTGTGGGCTGGTTACTTCCTTTATTGAGAATATTATATTTTCTTTCCTTAAAATACAACCGAGGTTATAGCCAACACGTTTTGTTCAGCTAAACGGAACTTCATCAGGGCTTACTTTTGAGTACATGTCAAAAACGTCTCTTTTCAGAAAATTTCACAAAGACTCTATCCTGATGCATGCCACCTTTTTGGATCATGGCACAAGTACCATCCATTTGGGCTTGAGTAAGGAAATTACCCCCCCAATTATAACACCTGAATACGTGTCTCCTTTCATATCGTCACATACTCCTTCAGGTCGTCAACCACAAATATAAAAGGTCTACTCCTTGGCAAACGCATTTTTAACTGATTCTGGAACACGGCAGGAGAAAGCTGGATGCATCGCAGATTCCCCTCATGGGGCTGCGGTTACAAAATTCAGGTGGCCAATCTTTTCCAGCCAAAAGAATGTCATGGCCAACTGTCAGGTTTTCCCAAAAGAGAACTTAATGGTGTGCTCTTTATCACCCTCAATTTGAAGTTGCAATTCATATGACATGCTTGGAGAGGTGAGTCTCTGATCTGGTGTTTCCAACTGAAGAAACTTATCAGTTGCACTCGCCACCAGAAACTCTTCAAGATTCTGGTGAGCTATCAATACCTCTGCTGCGCTGTCTAGCAGAGTCAGATGCCACTGCATGTTCAGACGCAGAGTCCTCAGTATTTGTGGCATGTGAAACCAAGATATTTGCCACCTTCTTTTTAAATTGAGGCTTTTGTTGTGGGTGTTTTTCTTCCTTTTTTACAAAGAAGTCTGAAGAGCATTGTGAGTCCTTCTTTGGCTTCACATGTGCCTGCGACCTGCACTCTGATTGTCCTCCTCTCTCAAACTGTTTGTCGGATGACTTCTGAAAGGAACGAGAAGGACGTATATCAGTATACAGATACCGATCAGGCTGTTTAAGTGTTTCACGGTTTCTGAGATTATTGCACTTTTCAGAAGACTTCTGTGGAGTAGACCCACCCCGTGGTTTACATTTTTCTAATTATACCAGCAATTGTTTTACAAGACTCATATGCCTGTTTGGAGTTATCCTTTTCAGAGTTACCTTAAATTTGTATTTTATTAGGTTTGCCTCCCAAACTGTCTCGACCTATAAATGTATAGGTTTCTGCAATACTTTTTGGTAGTTCTGACACCAGATCCACTAATGTAACTTGCACAAGATGATGGCGTACTGCCAGCGCTGCTGCTTCCGTTTAATAATACAGCAGTTTCATCTTTAATAATACAGCAGTTTCATCCCCAAATCCAGGGCTGGGGCTGCTCGTATGCATTATGAACCTTTAGTGCATCAGGGAAAACAGTAATGGATGGTTTACCATGTGTTGTGGTGTACATTGCAGCGAACACCATGCGCCATGTGGCACAATCTTCTACTGGAGGAACCATTGCTAAAGATAGGCATATTGTGAGAATTCTATGTTTTTATTTAGGTCCCATATAGTTCCAGCTGATTACATGAGCAATCCAGAACGGAATTTTCTCCTCTCCAGTGGCAATCTTCCATTATCGAATTAATAGGTCCAGGTCTAATTTTCTGCATTGCTAAACATTCCTCGTTAGAGGCATTGTTTGCATGACATGCTGTTTAATAATTCTGTATAACCTAACTAGACTTGTGCATAATACACATAGTTCTAGGGTGTTTAGGTCTGCTATGTGTGAATACTTTGTGTAGCTGGCTAAGAAGGGCCATGTTGCCACTTCATTGCTGAGGGGACCCAGTCTGACGTTTGCTACAGTATGTGGGAGGGCGCCTTGGAACCAATTTGCATGTTCCTGATATGTGAGCGGTATTTCTAGATCTGTATAAGCTGTGTAATCGTTGAAAACTGCTTGTACAGTGTATTCATGGAACTGTTCAGATGGTCTGTTAATTACCAGAAACGTTACTGTTGGACCCGGCCTCGTGGCATGGTCCTTACCCCCGTGGATTGTGCCCGTTCCCCGCCCCGGCCTTCACGGGCCACCCTTCTGAACTGCACCGAGGCCCTTCATCCTGAGCTGCACGAGGTCGCATACCCCTCGTGGCTCCGCCATCTTGTTGGCACCCACGTGACTCTGTGCACCAGCCAGCGCGACCCCGCTCAACCCGGCCTCGACCCCAGCGAAGCCCCGACATCGAGGCACCACGAACTGGCCAGGGGGTGCCGCAGGAACCATTCATCGTCCCCGGCGGAGGACAGTATCGATGGGACCCCCAACTGTCCTCCCCTCTCGAGGTGTGATCGCCCTGCAACTCCCTTGGGCCTGGCGCCTCTCCTGCTGGGCGTCTGGCCCCCTCCACCCGGCCTCTCCGCCCCCACCGGGCGCCTGGGTCCGGACATCAAAGGGGCTCCAGACCTATATCTGGGGCGACCCCGCCACAGATCGGCAGTTGTATCCCGGAGTCGAGAGCTCTGCTGATTGAATCGCGGCTGACCCTACGGAGAAGAACTCTTGTCGGAACCATCACGAGCCCTGCTGACTGCGTCGCGGCTCCTTCTTGTGAACACTTTGAAGCCACCTGGAACATCGGAGCCCTGCTGACGCTGTCGCGGCCCAACCTCGCTGAAACCTCCCTCGGAGCCCTGCTGACGACGTCGCGGCTCGAGCTGAGCAGAAACCATCTTGAGAGCCCTGCTGATTGGATCGCGGCTCTCCACGAACTGTACGCCAGAGCCCTGCTGACGCCGTCGCGGCTCGACCCCTCCGAGATCCGGAGGTCCTCCAGCTTGAGGATAAGAACTGGGCCCCAGGTACCCTCGTACCGCACTCCTGCCAAAGACTGTCCCGCTACCCCTACCCTTCCAAAGAGACACTGAGACTTTTGGTGGATCCCTCGATCCCTTCGTGTAAATATTGACCTCGTAACCTTCTTATTGCTGATAAAGAATTGCTTGTCCTTGAGACAACCTCCTTGAGTCCTGTGTGGTGGTGTTACTGTGCTAGTACGTGATAGGAGAAGGATCTCTCAGGAGACTTCTCGGCAGCGCTCGGCTACTTCGTACAGTGTGAGGGCCCCCCTTGGTGGTCTCGCCGACTCCTCGGGGTCCGCCTTCCAACAGTTACCCATAAATAGGTAATATGTATTTACTTTTTGAGCCCATACTACGAAGCTAACATCTCCACCTGTAACTTGGAGTCCATGATGTAGTAACATTTGTGTTACCGCATGTCTACTATTTACGAGTATGTTTACTGGTTGAGCGTTAGCCATGTTTATTTATGGAATTCAGAGAAGGTAACTATAGTGGGGTGATCCTTTGAAAAGTTCAAGCTTGAACAACCTACTGGCAAAAAATAGGGGTTCCTTATTTAGCTGAGAAGGATGTATTCCTAACACCACAGACGTCTCCTGTTAATTGGTGAGTAGGGTCTTTGGGCACACCAAAGAAAACTACTTGCGAGACCCAATTAAATAAGTGCCCAAACTAGAATATTGGGGCACTATGTCATACAGTTTCTACTTTCTCAGTAAGACTGTACAATCTGGGCAACATAAGCGTAAAAAAAAGTGGGACTGGGTCTGCACATACCAGCAGAATATGTGGACTTAATTCCTGGGTAGCTCACAGGGTGCCATCTGGGCCCATAAGCTGACAGGGTACCGGATAGGGTTAGCAACCTCAGAACAGGACAATCCTAACTACCCCCCCCCCCAAAGCAATCATGGAAACAAATCTTGCCCTTTCGTTAGTACCTCAGGCGTGCCCAAAGAGGTACACAAGAAACACCCAAGTGGCGTTTCAAATATTTCTTGAGCATGACAAGAACGGTAAACATGATGAATGATTCAACCATTGTACAACTGCATTAGATTATATGAATACCTAAAATTGCACTCGTACCTAGCTTTGCCTATCCTGATAAGTATAGGTGTGCTCATCTGCCAGATACCCCAGAGTGATCTAACTCCCCATTTACCCGTGTGCTTGTATCATCCGATAGCCAGGTCTGGTGTAGAGCAGGCCGCCATCCTACTCAGAATAGGGATGGAATACATCTGGGCTAGAATTCAGGCACAGTGTCACCACGACAACCCTGTCAAAATGCTCCTCTGGCTAAGCAAGTGCTCATGAGGTTTATATAATAATCTAAACTCATGCATTCAGAGCCTGAGCTCCGGACTGGCCCCATCTTATTTATTCTACCCACCCAGACAACACTCGATAACATAGTTTGCGCAGAGTACCGGGGACATTGTACAGAGTGTTCTAAGAGACGATAATGTGACTACAAAGAAATGTACATGTAAGCAATTATTTTCAGAGTACGCTGATGAGCAAGCACAGTGTGTTACAAAGATCACTGTTAAAAAAGATGCCAACTTTAACCGTGAATATGCATAATGGAAGTGTTTGTTTCCAGGACCTATTTGCAATTACACGACAATTGAAGGAGTGTGGGACTAGGGGGCCCCAAATAATATTTGCTTGTCCTGCCCACTAATTGGGGGTTACTGTAAAGAGGTTCTAATGATCATAAAAGGCATAGTGGAATACCCTATTCCAGCCAGGCCCCATGTTGCTCTAATGGACCAAAGCCCTAATACATGGTACACGTCAAAAAAACTGAGAAACTGGATAGAGATTATCCAACATTTTGTGACAGAAAGGCTGGCCATTGAGAGCAATTGGAAGCTAAAACTCCCAACCGTGCTGAATATGTGGTAAGGGAACTATGGTATACAGTGGCAATGAACAGAATGCCACACCACTTGATAAAAGACAAAGGTGACTTCCCATCACTCTGGTGTCCATACTTGCATTTTTCAAGTGAGGATAATAGCAACCTAATATGCTCTTCACAACTCTGCACTAGGGCTCTTTACATGTTTGATTAAAACACATGTGGGTTGGTGAAAGCTAATGAGCATGGAAGAGAACGCTTTTGTTAGGGATATTTTTGGTGGCTACATAATTTACCCTCTGACTCCTCATCTTATTATCATCCCTCCAGGAGTGAGGCTGGTGAATTAAAAAGGTCTGCAGCAAGGATGAAAAGCCCATCAGGTGCCACCATACGGCTTCAGCAGTGATTCTGACTGCCAGACATGATGACACCGGAATATATTATGCTTAACGCACCTAATCATGGTGTACACAGGAGAACAAAAAAAACCCAGCACATAACATGTTTGCATAACTTGGGATCTTATTAATCACATCACTAACTGATATAAGTATGTGTCACTGCACACTTGAGCCTTGAAGCAGTAATTTTAGGCACCAGCAGATGTCATCTACAGGAATGCCTATGGAACAGCTAGTGCCCTGGTGGAGTGGGAAAGGATGTCCTTCTGAATGTCTTTCGTAAAGTCTTTGTTGGCCAATGCGTAGCAGACCTCAAGATAGAGTAAGAAACAATGAGAAATGGTACATTTGGTCACTGCCTTGCCATGTTTGGCTCTTTCAATGCCCACAAAGAGCTGATAATCCTCTATGCCCTGTTGAGTGCAAAGAAAGTAATAGGACAAAGCACTCCTGGATCCAGTCTATATTGCAACTTCTCCTCTTTGGTGGGATAAGGAGGGGTAAAGAAAGGTGGAAGACTGGCCCATGTGAAAGGCAGATACCATATTGGGTAGGAAGGTTTGACAGATAAGAAGAACCAAAATAGGAATAGCTGGTAAGGAAGATATACATGAAGTTGAAACTGATAATTTGATTGTAGACACTGAACTGATTTATTCCAACCACTCACATAGACAGACATCTTAGCGAGTTTCTTAGCACCCAAAATCGGTCACTTCATCAAGGAGGCAAAAGAACTCTTAATGGCACTGCTCAATATTCACATGCACGGGCACTGTGTTTGGGGATTTGGACTTGGAGGACCTGTAGACCTTCCTGCAAGATCAGGTCCACCCCGTGCGAGAGAGGAAGAGGTGACAGAATGCCGAGTGCTAACAGATCAACGTACATCATTACCTGATCTGTGGAAAACAGCTTCAGCTGTGCCTTATCCTCCCACATCTTATGTAGGCAGA
The DNA here is from genome assembly GCF_964204655.1 of Triturus cristatus. NCBI lineage: Eukaryota > Metazoa > Chordata > Amphibia > Caudata > Salamandridae > Triturus > Triturus cristatus. Next base: position 368,140,362 of record NC_140585.1, read on the forward strand.
AGTGAAAACAATGAAATGGAGTAAAGATGGCCCAGAGAAGAGCTACAATTGAAGGCATTACTCTTAGGGCCATTCAGAGGGAAGTGTATGTCACAAAACCAAGAACGCTTACTGTTATAGGGTGTGGTGAACAGATCCACATATGGATACCCCTATCTGAAGAAGATCACTTTCTTCACTTCATGATGTAGCTCCCACGTGTGTTCCTCTAGCGAGAGGTGGCTGAGAACATACACTCTCTCACTGAGGGAACCTGCAAGATAAACAACTACCAGGAATTGCCTCCTATCATGTAATTGACGATCCCCCACATCGCCCTGTCTTGTTGATGTATTAGACACTGATGGTATTGTTCGCTAGAACCTGAATTGAGCTCACTGACAAAAAGGAGAAATGCCTTCAGGGCAAAGCAGTCGCTCACAGGTTCAGCACATTTATGTACAGGAGCTGCTATGAAGTGGACCAAACGCCTTGTGCCTTCACGTTATCCAGAAGGTCACTCCAGCCTAGAAGCGGCATATGTGACCAATATAGATTCCGCATTGGGGGGCTGATAGGGTGATTCACTTAAAGGTTGGTAAGTTCCATCCATCAAGGCAAATCCAAGAAACCATGAGAGAAGCAGCATCTAATCTGAAAGGCTCCTATGATGTCGGAGTGGCCCTTAATCAGCATCTGGTAGCAAAAGTATGCATGAGGTCATGAGACCATGCAGACGTATGACCTTCAGAAATGGAAGCTGTGTGCAAGTCAGAAATCTATGACTTATCTCCCAAACATCCACAATTCTCTTAAGAGAATTAATAGCTTTCATTCGGGTCATGTCCAGTGCCGCACAGATGATGATCACCTTCTGCAGTGGATTAGATAAAACATTTGGGAGTTGATAGCAAAGCTCAAGTTTTGAAGAAGCGTATTTGTGCAGTGAATTTGTTTCTCGACCGGTGCCGGGGACTCTGATTTTACTAGCCAGTCATTCACATATACAACTACATGGATGCCTGACCTTCGCAGTGAAACAGCAACCACTATATTTCTTTAGTAGGGTTCTTTACCCATTCACGGTTTTATTCACTTCATTGGTCCTGAGGAAGCGCCAGGGATCGTTACAACCATTTTAGGGCGCAAAACATGTCGACCGAAGAGTTACTGATGAAATTATTGCCTAGTCAGTAATACACAACCTACAGGTTTTTATACCTGTTAGGGGAACCCACGCACTAAACTAAGTTTGTTTTGGTATCCCCTAGCCAGTTTTAATCATTCATTCACTCACTCGCCCTTTCTTACAAACCCTCAATCTCACACCCTCACTCATCATACGGCGTTATCAAAAGATCTCCGCTAAAGCAACCCTTCGGGGGACCCGTAGGGCATTGCAGCGCCGGCCCAGTGAGGAGCAACGCCCGATGAAGCATGACATCCCGTGGGATGTGCGAGGGCGACAAGAGACAAGACCTGGGCTTGCCTCTATTCTGTGGGGTTTAGACCTAGTCCTTTCTGTTCTTTTCTAGTTCAGTTACCCACCGTTTGGTTTGAAACAGCAAACACTGCCAGCACTTCAGTGAAAACACACAGATCAGTCGTCAGCCAAAATTGCAAGACCTTGAACTGATACTGCTGGGATCCCATGATAATTCTCAGGTAATATCTGCAGGTGGGAAGAATTGGAAGTTGGAAAATAGGTGACTTGGGTATCCAGGGTTGGTAAGTAAATAGGTGACTTGGGTATCCAGGGATGGTAAGAAATCCCCATATACAGGACCAGTAAGACTTGTCTCAAGGGCAGCATCTTTAACTCATCTTGCTGAAAGAATACGTTTAGAAGGCGGATATCCAGGATGGGCTTCAAACCTCCATTTTCTTGGGGAGCAAGAAGTGAAAGGAGTAGAATCCAATGCGCCTTCCTTCCAGAGGCACCATCTCTATGCCCCCTTTTTTCGAGCAGGGCAAAGAATATTGCCTCCAAAATGAAGGAATGTGTCAAGACAGCACATCCTGGAATAAGATGGGGAACCAGAGTGAGGAACAGAAAGGGTAGGGTGTAGCCAAAGCATATCAACTTGATGACCCTGCAAACAGTTGCCATAGTCTTCTGATCAGTAAGAAACTGTGAGACCCCCCCCCCCCCCCACCTGAATATGGTGGTGTAAAAAAAGAAGAGAGGGGGAGACAGTAAGGTTTTCAGGCAGCACACCGGACAGAGAGTGGGAGAGACTAGATCTGCTGCTGCTCATGCTGGCATTCATTAGATTCACCCCTTCATAGAAAGGTGAAGGCCATTTGGTGGGATGTCTGCAACTGCTGAGAGGGTCGTTTCTGAATCACTCTGGAATTGCCTTGAAATGTTCTATACTGTTTATGGAACTGTCTCATTGAGGAAGCTAGGAACGGCGAGTGGGCTGTAGCTCCATCTTCTTGATGCATCCATGTGAGGAGTCATCCTTCTCTCCGATCAGCTGGCCGCTAACAACAGCTGGATATCTTCAGAAAAATGCGTCCAAGCGTCACAACACAGCATAGCAACTAAGCCCGGGGATCGAGCGACGCTATTCATGGAGCTCAGAGTGCACTTCAGAGTCTGCTCATAGGCATCCATGCTGTCATTAACCAAATTGGTAAACATGTTTTTCAAATGGCTTGCAGGGACATAACTGTTTGTTTTGCCAATTACCAGAGCACATGGTCATATCAGCTGAGCGGACAGATGGAGTTCAAAGTGCAGTGCGCCAGAAAGCCCAGAGGCACAAAGACTTTTCAGCCTTTATAATTAAGTGATGATCGCGCATGCGCATCCTCGCAGGTTTTTGCAATCAGCTTGTACTCCCACTCCACGAAGGCCTTCAGAGCATCGAAGCACAAAAGTCATAGGTCACTGCGTTCTGTTAGGAGTGTAAACATCATAAGCAGATGTGAGGTGGCTCCAATAATGACATGATCTTACAGCATCTATGAAAGGGTTTAAAACCTAGATGTTTTGGAGGAAAGATTTAACAATTCCCTATCAAAACGCTGAGGAATTTGTCAGTGAAGCAGCTAAAGAGCTTTGAACCCTCGCCAATGAGATGCAATAAAAAATGAACTGAAGCCAGCATGCCGGTTTGCACTCAATATATTCCGCTGTTGTTATGCCCAGCTTGCGGAAAGCTAAAGCCTCATGGTGCCACCAGGGCGTGTTCAAGAGCCATTGTGGATGGAAAGTTTTCCACACCAGTCAGAGGCCTTGAATTAAATTCCTAAGGTGAGAAATCTGCAGCATAATGCATCCATCAGAATGATATCAGAATTGAGACCAAAGAACTTGCATACCAGAATAACCCCACACTGCCAGGAGGGGAGGAGGTTTTTTTGGACAAGTAGTGTATAGGGCTGACCTTTTTTTGCTTACTTGTTGACATATGATTTATATCGAAGAGTGTGTTGTCAGTTGAGGCGGGCCTTATATGCACATATTTGTTCAATCTGCTTTTATGTTGTATAAATGCTTGAAATGCTAAGTGAGATTTGGAAATAATGGATAAAAAGCTATGGAGATTAGCTATATGTGATATTCACATGACTATTACTCAGTGATAACTAACTGCCAATAGATTCAGCAATATTAGGTATCCTGGCACTACTCACAGTATTTAAGATCTTAATTACAGTTGGGCAGCAATGAAAAATACTCAAATTTTTGGAGGAAGTGCTAAATCTGGAGAAGAAGCAGCTGGTGGAATTTTCTCTATCATACTGCCCCAATAGTGGACTAAACTATGCCGGCAGGTTCTCATTCAGAAGTCTCAGCTGCTTCTGTTACCATCCAACTCTAAATCCAACCCCAATTCAATTGGTTGTGAAAAAAACAATATGGAGTATAACCTAGATTTCTTCCTAAAACAATCCCTTACCTACTAAAAGGGATGTTCAAGCTCCAGTAAGGCAGAACCCGTGCCACAGAATCTCGCATCTCAATACTCGTTCCAAGGTAAAAGTAAGTGTCATGAGCAAACTTCAGAGCAAGCAGATCTGTTGGGTGCTCTAGAAGGATCTTGTCCCAAAGAACAGCAGCTCTGGGTAAGCACCTAGAAAGGAAACAAGAACATTGCAGAATTACTGCAGGTATGCCTCATTGTAAATTGGGCTCAACCTGAAAATCCAGCAGATCACCTCTTACACTATAGATTTTGAAACAAATATAATTTAAGTGGAAACCAATAAGCTACTTCATGTACTTAAAATGATCAAAATATTACGATAGAAATCTGCATTTTAACCCCTATAACCTCCCTTGAGTGACTTTGTTCAAAGGATATATTTTGCTATGCAGAGCAGAGTCAAAAACATTTCTCCAATGTCCTTTGCATTCCTTCGTTCTGCAGTTCATCTGAAACTTCGATTTAACATGCCTCACGAGGTTGTTCTTAGCTTTGGCGTCTCTATGAGTTTGATTCCAGATAAGACTTTAACCTCCACCAGAAAAGCACCCTTTTTCCTCAGTACATATTGTGCTTATAAATGTATCCTGTTCTAAGGGACTGGCAATGGGAAAAGAGAGGTTCATGGAAGGAATATGCAAAGTTCAGGTCCGGAGACTTGGGATCTGTTTCAATTGTAATAGTTGTCCTGTAATAGTGCCCAGTCCAAGAGTATAAATTCTGGCTGAATTGTGATGCATAGAACACCATACCCAAACAATAAACATTTTTTTTTTTTTACAAAAAAGAAATGTTCATTTCTATTGAAAACCTAGAGGAAATCCTTTAAATAATTGTGGGCCTCCACCAAAAAGAATATACAGGTGCTTTTACTACTTCTCTTACAAATCAAACAAGGAAATACCCGATTAATATTACAAAGGAACTAATGCTAAATCCTCAAAAAGCAAATACAGCATATATGTGGGACATGTGGACATAAAAACAAATGTATTCTATAACTGATATTTTGATAACATTATATACTGTTGAAGTAACCCCTGCCATACATTATAAGAATATTGCTGGGGGGGGGGGGGTCAGCAACAGGGAGCTTGACGTTGGGGGGGCCAGCGACAGGGAGCGGGGTGGGGTCCAGCAACAGGAAGCGGGGTGGGTGGGCAGTCCAGCAACAGGAAGCGGGGTGGGTGGGTGGGAGGTCCAGCTACAGGAAGCGGGGTGGGTGGGCTTTAGGTCCAGCTACAGGAAGCGGGGTGGGTGGGTGGGGGTCCAGCTACAGGAAGCGGGGTGGGTGGGTGGGAGGCCAGCTACAGGAAGCGGGGTGGGTGGGTGGGAGGTCCAGCTTCAGGAAGCTGGGTGGGTGGGTGGGTGGGAGGTCCAGCTTCAGGAAGCGGGGTGGGTGGGTGGGTGGGAGGTCCAGATACAGGAAGCGGGGTGGGTGGGTGGGTGGGAGGTCCAGCTTCAGGAAGCGGGGTGGGTGGGTGGGTGGGAGGTCCAGATACAGGAAGCGGGGTGGGTGGGTGGGTGGGAGGTCCAGCTACAGGAAGCGGGGTGGGTGGGTGGGAGGTCCAGCTACAGGAAGCGGGGTGGGTGGGTGGGAGGTCCAGCTACAGGAAGCGGGGTGGGTGGGTGGGAGGTCCAGCTACAGGAAGCGGGGTGGGTGGGTGGGAGGTCCAGCTACAGGGAGCGGGGTGGGTGGGGGAGGGTCCAGCAACAGGAAGCGGGGTGGGTGGGGGGGGGGGTCCAGCAACAGGAAGCGGGGTGGGTGGGGGGGGGGGGTCCAGCAACAGGAAGCGGGGTTTCCAGCAACAGGAAACGGGGTGGGTGGGGGGTCCAGCAACAGGAAACGGGGTGGGTGGGTGGGGGGGTCCAGCAACAGGAAACGGGGTGGGTGGGTGGGGGGGTCCAGCAACAGGAAACGGGGTGGGTGGGTGGGGGGGTCCAGCAACAGGAAACGGGGTGGGTGGGTGGGGGGGGGGGGGTCCAGCAACAGGAAACGGGGTGGGTGGGTGGGTGGGTGGGGGGGGGGTCCAGCAACAGGAAACGGGGTGGGTGGGTGGGGGGTCCAGCTACAGGAAGCGGGGTGGGTGGGTGGGAGGTCCAGCTACAGGAAGCGGGGTGGGTGGGTGGGTGGGAGGTCCAGCTACAGGAAGCGGGGTGGGTGGGTGGGTGGGAGGTCCAGCTACAGGAAGCGGGGTGGGTGGGTGGGTGGGAGGTCCAGCAACAGGGAGCGGGGTGGGTGGGTGGGATGGGGGTCCAGCAACAGGGAGCGGGGTGGGTGGGTGGGATGGGGGTCCAGCAACAGGGAGCGGGGTGGGTGGGTGCTTGGGGGGGGGGGTCCAGCAACAGGGAGCGGGGTGGGTGGGGGGGGTCCAGCAACAGGGAGCGGGGTGGGTGGGGGGGGTCCAGCAACAGGGAGCGGGGTGGGTGGGGGGGGTCCAGCAACAGGGAGCGGGGTGGGTGGGGGGGGTCCAGCAACAGGGAGCGGGGTGGGAGTCCAGCAACAGGCAGCAGGGTGGGTGGGTGGTTGGATGGGGGGTCCAGCAATAGGGAGCGGGGTGGGTGGGGGGGTCCAGCAATAGGGAGCGGGGTGGGTGGGGGGGTCCAGCAATAGGGAGCGGGGTGGGTGGGGGGGTCCAGCAATAGGGAGCAGGGTTTGGGTGTCCAGCAATAGGGAGCACGGTGGGTGGGTGGGTGTCCAGCAATAGGGAGCGCTGGGTGTCTAGAAATAGGGAGCAGGGTGGGTGGGTGGGTGTCTAGAAATAGGGAGCAGGGTGGGGGGTGGGTGTCTAGAAATAGGGAGCACGGTGGGTGGGTGGGTGTCTAGCAATAGGGAGCAGGGTGGGTGGGTGGGTGTCTAGCAATAGGGAGCAGGGTGGGTGGGTGTCTAGCAATAGGGAGCAGGGTTGGGGGGGTCCAGCAACAGGGAGCAGGGTTGGTGGGAGGGGGGTCCAGCAACAGGGAGCAGGGTGGGTGGGAGGGGGGTCCAGCAACAGGGAGCAGGGTGGGTGGGAGGGGGGTCCAGCAACAGGGAGCAGGGTGGGTGGGAGGGGGGTCCAGCAACAGGGAGCAGGGTGGGGGGTCCAGCAACAGGGAGCAGGGTGGGTGGGTGGGGGGGGTCCAGCAACAGGGAGCAGGGTGGGTGGGTGGGGGGGGTCCAGCAACAGGGAGGTGGGGGGTGGGGGGGGGGGGGGTCCAGCAACAGGGAGGTGGGTGGGTGGGGGGGGTCCAGCAACAGGGAGCAGGGTGGGTGGGTGTCAAGCAACAGGGAGCAGGGTGGGTGGGGGGTCCAGCAAGAGGGAGCATGGGGGGGTCCAGCAACAGGGAGCAGGGTGGGTGGATGGGGGTCCAGCAACAGGGAGCGGGTGGGTGGGTGGATGGGGGGGGGGTCCAGCAATGGGGAGCGGGGTCTGGGGGTCCAGCAACAGGGAGCAGGGTAGGTGGGGGATCCACCAACAGGGAGCTTGGGTCCAGCAACAGGAAGCGAGGTTGGTGGGGGGGTCCAGCAACAGGAAACGGGGTGGGTGGGTGGGGGGGGTCCAGCAACAGGAAACGGGGTGGGTGGGGGGGGTCCAGCAACAGGAAACGGGGTGGGTGGGTGGGGGGGGTCCAGCAACAGGAAACGGGGTGGGTGGGTGGGGGGGGTCCAGCAACAGGAAACGGGGTGGGTGGGTGGGGGGGGTCCAGCAACAGGAAACGGGGTGGGTGGGTGGGGGGGGTCCAGCAACAGGAAACGGGGTGGGTGGGTGGGGGGTCCAGCAACAGGAAACGGGGTGGGTGGGTGGGGGGTCCAGCTACAGGAAGCGGGGTGGGTGGGTGGGAGGTCCAGCTACAGGAAGCGGGGTGGGTGGGTGGGAGGTCCAGCTACAGGAAGCGGGGTGGGTGGGTGGGAGGTCCAGCAACAGGGAGCGGGGTGGGTGGGTGGGTGGGAGGTCCAGCAACAGGGAGCGGGGTTGTCCAGCAACAGGGAGCGGGGTGGGTGGGTGGGATGGGGGTCCAGCAACAGGGAGCGGGGTGGGTGGGTGGGGGGGTCCAGCAACAGGGAGCGGGGTGGGTGGGTGGGGGGGTCCAGCAACAGGGAGCGGGGTGGGTGGGTGGGGGAGTCCAGCAACAGGGAGCGGGGTGGGTGGGTGGGGGGGTCCAGCAACAGGGAGCGGGGTGGGAGTCCAGCAACAGGCAGCAGGGTGGGTGGGTGGTTGGATGGGGGGTCCAGCAATAGGGAGCGGGGTGGGTGGGGGGGTCCAGCAATAGGGAGCGGGGTGGGTGACCAGCAATAGGGAGCAGGGTTTGGGTGTCCAGCAATAGGGAGCAGGGTGGGTGGGTGTCCAGCAATAGGGAGCGCTGGGTGTCTAGAAATAGGGAGCAGGGTGGGTGGGTGGGTGTCTAGAAATAGGGAGCAGGGTGGGTGGGTGGGTGTCTAGAAATAGGGAGCAGGGTGGGTGGGTGGGTGTCTAGAAATAGGGAGCAGGGTGGGTGGGTGTCTAGCAATAGGGAGCAGGGTGGGTGGGTGTCTAGCAATAGGGAGCAGGGTGGGTGGGTGTCTAGCAATAGGGAGCAGGGTTGGGGGGTCCAGCAACAGTGAGCAGGGTTGGGGGGGTCCAGCAACAGGGAGCAGGGTGGGTGGGAGGGGGGTCCAGCAACAGGGAGCAGGGTGGGTGGGAGGGGGGTCCAGCAACAGGGAGCAGGGTGGGTGGGAGGGGGGTCCAGCAACAGGGAGCAGGGTGGGTGGGAGGGGGGTCCAGCAACAGGGAGCAGGGTGGGTGGGAGGGGGGTCCAGCAACAGGGAGCAGGGTGGGGGGTCCAGCAACAGGGAGCAGGGTGGGTGGGTGGGGGGGGGGGGGGGTCCAGCAACAGGGAGCAGGGTGGGTGGGGGGGGGGTCCAGCAACAGGGAGGTGGGTGGGTGGGTCCAGCAACAGGGAGGTGGGTGGGTGGGGGGGTCCAGCAACAGGGAGGATTCCAGCAACAGGGAGGTGGGTGGGTGGGGGGGTCCAGCAACAGGGAGCAGGGTGGGTGGGTGCCAAGCAACAGGGAGCAGGGTGGGTGGGGGGTCCAGCAAGAGGGAGCATGGGGGGGTCCAGCAACAGGGAGCAGGGTGGGTGGATGGGGGTCCAGCAACAGGGAGCGGGTGGGTGGGTGGATGGGGGGGGGTCCAGCAACGGGGAGCGGGGTCTGGGGGTCCAGCAACAGGGAGCAGGGTAGGTGGGGGATCCACCAACAGGGAGCTTGGGTCCAGCAACAGGAAGCGAGGTTGGTGGGGGGGTCCAGCAACAGGGAGCAGGGAGGGTGGGTGGGGGGTCCAGCAACAGGGAGCAGGGAGGGTGGGTGGGGGGTCCAGCAACAGGGAGCAGGGAGGGTGGGTGGGGGGTCCAGCAACAGGGAGCAGGGTGGGTGGGGGGGGTCCAGCAACAGGGAGCAGGGTGGGTGGGTGGGGGGGTCCAGCAACAGGGAGCAGGGTGGGTGGGTGGGGGGGTCCAGCAACAGGGAGCAGGGTGGGTGGGTGGGGGGGTCCAGCAACAGGGAGCATGGGGGGTCCAGCAACAGGGAGGGTGGGTGGGGGGTCCAGCAACAGGGAGGGTGGGTGGGGGGTCCAGCAACAGGGAGGGTGGGTGGGGGGTCCAGCAACAGGGAGCGGGGTGGGTGGATGGGGGTCCAGCAACAGGGAGCGGGTGGGTGGGTGGATGGGGGGGTCCAGCAACGGGGAGCAGGGTCTGGGGGGTCCAGCAACAGGGAGCAGGGTGGGTGGGGGATCCACCAACAGGGAACTTGGGTCCAGCAACAGGGTGCGAGGTGGGTGGTCCGGCAACAGGGAGTGGGGTCGGTGGCGGGTCCAGCAATAGGGAGCGGGATGGGTGGGTGGGGGGCCCAGCAACAGGGAGCGGGGTGGGTGAGTGGGGGGTCCAACAACAGGGAGCTTTGGCCGGCAACAGGGAGCGGGTGGGCGGGGGGGCAGCAACAGGGGGTGGGTGGGGGACAGCCAGCAACAGGGAGCAGGGTGGGTAGGTCCAGCAACAGGGGGCCAACAACAGCAAGCATGGTGGGTGGGGGGTCCAACAGGGAGCAGGATGGGTGGGCTGGGGGGCCAACAGGGAGCAGGGTGGGTGGGCTGGGGGGCCAACAACAGGGAACAGGGTGGGTGGGTGGGGGGGGCCAACAACAGGGAACAGGGTGGGTGGGTGGGGGGGCCAACAACAGGGAACAGGGTGGGTGGGGGGGCCAACAACAGGGAGCGTGGTGGGTGGATTGGGGGGGTCCAGCAACAGGAAGCGTGGTGGGTGGGTTGGGGGGGGGACACCAACAGGGTGTGTTGGCGAGCAACAGGGAGCAGGTGGGGGCTAGCAACAGGGAGCATGGGCTAGCAACAGGGAGCGGGGTGGGTGGGGGGGGGCCAGCAACATGGAGCGGGGTGGGTGGGGGGGCCAGCAACAGGGAGCGTTGCAAGCAACAGGGAGCGGGGTGGGTGGGGCCAGCAACAGGGAGCGGGGTGGGTGGGGCCAGCAACAGGGAGCGGGGTGGGTGGGGCCAGCAACAGGGAGCGGGGTGGGTGGGGCCAGCAACAGGGAGCGGGGTGGGTGGGGCCAGCAACAGGGAGCGGGGTGGGTGGGGCCAGCAACAGGGAGCGGGGTGGGTGGGGCCAGCAACAGGGAGCGGGGTGGGTGGGGCCAGCAACAGGGAGCGGGGTGGGTGGGGCCAGCAACAGGGAACGGGGTGGGTGGGGCCAGCAACAGGGAACGGGGTGGGTGGGGCCAGCAACAGGGAGCGGGGTGGGTGGGGCCAGCAACAGGGGGGGGTGGGGCCAGCCACAGTGAGCGGGGTGGGTGGGGCTAGCAACAGTGAGCAGGGTGGGTGGGTGGGGCTAGCAACAGTGAGCAGGGTGGGTGGGGGGGGCTAGCAACAGTGAGCGGGGTGGGTGGGTGGGGCTAGCAACAGTGAGCGGGGTGGGCGGGTGGGGCTAGCAACAGTGAGCGGGGTGGGCGGGTGGGGCTAGCAACAGTGAGCGGGGTGGGCGGGTGGGGCTAGCAACAGTGAGCGGGGTGGGCGGGTGGGGCTAGCAACAGTGAGCGGGGTGGGCGGGTGGGGCTAGCAGCAATGAGCGGGGTGGGCGGGTGGGGCTAGCAGCAATGAGCGGGGTGGGTGGGTGGGGCTAGCAGCAATGAGCGGGGTGGGTGGGTGGGGCTAGCAGCAGTGAGCGGGGTGGGTGGGTGGGGCTAGCAACAGTGAGCGGGGTGGGTGGGTGGGGCTAGCAACAGTGAGCGGGGTGGGTGGGTGGGGCTAGCAACAGCGAGCGGGGTGGGTGGGTGGGGCTAGCAACAGCGAGCGGGGTGGGTGGGTGGGGCTAGCAACAGCGAGCGGGGTGGGTGGGTGGGGCTAGCAACAGCGAGCGGGGTGGGTGGGTGGGGCTAGCAACAGCGAGCGGGGTGGGTGGGTGGGGCTAGCAACAGCGAGCGGGGTGGGTGGGTGGGGCTAGCAACAGCGAGCGGGGTGGGTGGGTGGGGCTAGCAACAGCGAGCGGGGTGGGTGGGTGGGGCTAGCAACAGCGAGCGGGGTGGGTGGGTGGGGCTAGCAACAGCGAGCGGGGTGGGTGGGTGGGGCTAGCAACAGCGAGCGGGGTGGGTGGGTGGGGCCAGCAACAGCGAGCGGGGTGGGTGGGTGGGGCCAGCAACAGCGAGCGGGGTGGGTGGGGCCAGCAACAGCGAGCGGGGTGGGTGGGTGGGGCCAGCAACAGCGAGCGGGGTGGGTGGGTGGGGCCAGCAACAGCGAGCGGGGTGGGTGGGTGGGGCCAGCAACAGCGAGCGGGGTGGGTGGGGCCAGCAACTGCGTGCGGGTGGGTGGGGAGCGGGGGCCAGCAACAGCGAGCGGGCGGGTAGGTGGGCTAGCAGCAGCGTGCAGGGTGGGTGGGGGTTCCAGCAACAGGGAGCAGGGCGGGTGAGGGGGCCAGCAACAGGGAGCACCCAGCAACAGGGAGCAGGGTGGGTGGAGGGGCCAGCAACAGGGTGCGGCAGGGTGGGGGAGCCAGCAACAGGGAGCATTCAGCAACAGAGAGCGGGACAACAGCAGGGAGAGGGGCGGGTGGGGCACAACAGCAACAGGGAGCAGCATGGGTGGGGGTGCCAGTAACAGGGAGCGGGGTGGGTGGGGCTAGCAAAAGGGAGCAGGGTGGGTGGGTGGGGCTAGCAAAAGGGAGCAGGGTGGGTGGGTGGGGCTAGCAAAAGGGAGCAGGGTGGGTGGGTGGGGCTAGCAAAAGGGAGCAGGGTGGGTGGGTGGGGCTAGCAAAAGGGAGCAGGGTGGGTGGGTGGGGCTAGCAAAAGGGAGCAGGGTGGGTGGGTGGGGCTAGCAAAAGGGAGCGGGTGGGTGGGTGGGGCTAGCAAAAGGGAGCGGGTGGGTGGGTGGGGCTAGCAAAAGGGAGCGGGGTGGGTGGGTGGGCTAGCAAAAGAGAGCTGGGTGGGTGGGGCTAGCAAAAGGGAGCTGGGTGGGTGGGGCTAGCAAAAGGGAGCAGGATGGGTGGGTGGGGCTAGCAAAAGGAAGCAGGGTGGGTGGGTGGGGCTAGCAAAAGGAAGCAGGGTGGGTGGGTGGGGCTAGCAAAAGGAAGCAGGGTGGGTGGGTGGGGCTAGCAAAAGGAAGCAGGGTGGGTGGGTGGGGCTAGCAAAAGGGAGCAGGGTGGGTGGGTGGGGCTAGCAAAAGGGAGCAGGGTGGGTGGGTGGGGCTAGCAAAAGGGAGCAGGGTGGGTGGGTGGGGCTAGCAAAAGGGAGCAGGGTGGGTGGGTGGGGCTAGCAAAAGGGAGCAGGGTGGGTGGGTGGGGCTAGCAAAAGGGAGCAGGGTGGGTGGGTGGGGCTAGCAAAAGGGAGCAGGGTAGGTGGGGGATCCACCAACAGGGAGCTTGGGTCCAGCAACAGGAAGCGAGGTTGGTGGGGGGGTCCAGCAACAGGGAGCAGGGAGGGTGGGTGGGGGGTCCAGCAACAGGGAGCAGGGAGGGTGGGTGGGGGGTCCAGCAACAGGGAGCAGGGTGGGTGGGGGGGGTTCAGCAACAGGGAGCAGGGTGGGTGGGGGGGGGTTCAGCAACAGGGAGCAGGGTGGGTGGGGGGGGTTCCAGCAACAGGGAGCAGGGTGGGTGGGTGGGGGGGGGGGTCCAGCAACAGGGAGCAGGGTGGGTGGGTGGGGGGGGTCCAACAAGAGGGAGCATGGGGGGTCCAGCAACAGGGAGGGTGGGTGGGGGGTCCAGCAACAGGGAGGGTGGGTGGGGGGGTCCAGCAACAGGGAGGGTGGGTGGGGGGGTCCAGCAACAGGGAGCGGGGTAGGTGGATGGGGGTCCAGCAACAGGGAGCGGGTGGGTGGGTGGATGGGGGGGGTCCAGCAACGGGGAGCAGGGTCTGGGGGGCCCAGCAACAGGGAGCAGGGTGGGTGGGGGATCCACCAACAGGGAACTTGGGTCCAGCAACAGGGTGCGAGGTGGGTGGTCCAGCAACAGGGAGTGGGGTCGGTGGCGGGTCCAGCAATAGGGAGCGGGATGGGTGGGTGGGGGGCCCAGCAACAGGGAGCGGGGTGGGTGAGTGGGGGGTCCAACAACAGGGAGCTTTGGCCGGCAACAGGGAGCGGGTGGGCGGGGGGGGCAGCAACAGGGGGTGGGTGGGGGACAGCCAGCAACAGGGAGCAGGGTGGGTAGGTCCAGCAACAGGGGGCCAACAACAGCAAGCATGGTGGGTGGGGGGTCCAACAGGGAGCAGGATGGGTGGGCGGGGGGCCAACAGGGAGCAGGGTGGGTGGGCTGGGGGCCAACAACAGGGAACAGGGTGGGTGGGTGGGGGGGCCAACAACACGCAACAGGGTGGGTGGGTGGGGGGGGGCCAACAACACGCAACAGGGTGGGTGGGTGGGGGGGGGGCCAACAACACGCAACAGGGTGGGTGGGTGGGGGGGGCCAACAACAGGGAACAGGGTGGGTGGGTGGGGGGGCCAACAACAGGGAGCGTGGTGGGTGGATTGGGGGGGTCCAGCAACAGGAAGCGTGGTGGGTGGGTTGGGGGGGGGGGGGGACACCAACAGGGTGCGTTGGCGAGCAACAGGGAGCAGGTGGGGGCTAGCAACAGGGAGCATGGGCTAGCAACAGGGAGCGGGGTGGGTGGGGGGGCCAGCAACATGGAGCGGGGTGGGTGGGGGAGCCAGCAACAGGGAGCGTTGCAAGTAACAGGGAGCGGGGTGGGTGGGGCCAGCAACAGGGAGCGGGGTGGGTGGGGCCAGCAACAGGGAGCGGGGTGGGTGGGGCCAGCAACAGGGAGCGGGGTGGGTGGGGCCAGCAACAGGGAGCGGGGTGGGTGGGGCCAGCAACAGGGAGCGGGGTGGGTGGGGCCAGCAACAGGGAGCGGGGTGGGTGGGGCCAGCAACAGGGAGCGGGGTGGGTGGTAGCATGGGTAGGGCCAGCAACAGGGAGCGGGGTGGGTGGGTAGGGCCAGCAACAGTTGAGCGGGGTTGCCAGCAACAGGGAGCGGGGTGGGTGGGGCTAGCAACAGGGAACGGGGTGGGTGGGGCTAGCAACAGGGAACGGGGTGGGTGAGGCCAGCAACAGGGGGGGGGTGGGGCCAGCCACAGTGAGCGGGGTGGGTGGGGCTAGCAACAGTGAGCAGGGTGGGTGGGTGGGGCTAGCAACAGTGAGCGGGGTGGGTGGGTGGGGCTAGCAACAGCGAGCGGGGTGGGTGGGTGGGGCTAGCAACAGCGAGCGGGGTGGGTGGGTGGGGCTAGCAACAGCGAGCGGGGTGGGTGGGTGGGGCTAGCAACAGCGAGCGGGGTGGGTGGGTGGGGCCAGCAACAGCGAGCGGGGTGGGTGGGTGGGGCCAGCAACAGCGAGCGGGGTGGGTGGGGCCAGCAACAGCGAGCGGGGTGGGTGGGTGGGTGGGGCCAGCAACAGCGAGCGGGTGGGTGGGGAGCGGGGGCCAGCAACAGCGAGCGGGCGGGTAGGTGGGCTAGCAACAGCGTGCAGGGTGGGTGGGGGTTCCAGCAACAGGGAGCAGGGCGGGTGAGGGGGCCAGCAACAGGGAGCACCCAGCAACAGGGAGCAGGGTGGGTGGAGGGGCCAGCAACAGGGAGCGGCAGGGTGGGGGAGCCAGCAACAGGGAGCATTCAGCAACAGAGAGCGGGACAACAGCAGGGAGAGGGGCGGGTGGGGCACACCAGCAACAGGGAGCAGCATGGGTGGGGGTGCCAGTAACAGGGAGCGGGGTGGGTGGGTGGGTGGGGCTAGCAAAAGGGAGCAGGGTGGGTGGGGCTAGCAAAAGGGAGCAGGGTGGGTGGGTGGGGCTAGCAAAAGGGAGCAGGGTGGGTGGGTGGGGCTAGCAAAAGGGAGCAGGGTGGGTGGGTGGGGCTAGCAAAAGGGAGCAGGGTGGGTGGGTGGGGCTAGCAAAAGGGAGCAGGGTGGGTGGGTGGGGCTAGCAAAAGGGAGCAGGGTGGGTGGGTGGGGCTAGCAAAAGGGAGCGGGTGGGTGGGGCTAGCAAAAGGGAGCGGGTGGGTGGGTGGGGCTAGCAAAAGGGAGCGGGTGGGTGGGGCTAGCAAAAGGGAGCGGGTGGGTGGGTGGGGCTAGCAAAAGGGAGCGGGGTGGGTGGGTGGGGCTAGCAAAAGGGAGCGGGGTGGGTGGGTGGGGCTAGCAAAAGGGAGCGGGGTGGGTGGGGCTAGCAAAAGAGCTGGGTGGGTGGGTGGGGCTAGCAAAAGAGAGCTGGGTGGGTGGGTGGGGCTAGCAAAAGGGAGCGGGGTGGGTGGGGCTAGCAAAAGGGAGCAGAGTGGGTGGGTGGGGCTAGCAAAAGGGAGCAGGGTGGGTGGGTGGGGCTAGCAAAAGGGAGCAGGGTGGGTGGGTGGGGCTAGCAAAAGGGAGCAGGGTGGGTGGGTGGGGCTAGCAAAAGGGAGCAGGGTGGGTGGGTGGGGCTAGCAAAAGGGAGCAGGGTGGGTGGGTGGGGCTAGCAAAAGGGAGCAGGGTGGGTGGGTGGGGCTAGCAAAAGGGAGCAGGGTGGGTGGGTGGGGCTAGCAAAAGGGAGCAGGGTGGGTGGGTGGGGCTAGCAAAAGGGAGCAGGGTGGGTGGGTGGGGCTAGCAAAAGGGAGCCGGGTGGGTGGGGCTGGCAAAAGGGAGCAGGGTGGGTGGGTCGGTGGGGCTGGCAAAAGGGAGCAGGGTGGGTGCGTGGGGCCGGCAAAAGGGAGCAGGGTGGGGCCGGCAAAAGGGAGCAGGGTGGGTGGGTGGGGCCGGCAAAAGGGAGCGCTTGGGACCGGCAACAGGGAGCGCTGGGACCAGCAACAGCGAGCGGGGTGGGTGGGACCAGCAACAGTGAGCGGGGTGGGTGGGTGGTACCAGCAACAGGGAGCGCTTGGGACCAGCAACAGCGAGCGGAGTATGGGACCGGCAACAGGGAGCGGGGTGGGTGGGGGGACCGGCAACAGGGAGCGGGGTGGGTGGGGGGCCAGCAACAGGGAGCCGCGGGGTGGGGGGGGTTAGCAACAGGGAGCATTTCAGCAACAGAGAGCGGGCCAGCAGCAGGGAGAGGGGCACGTGGGGCACGCCAGCAACAGGGAGCAGCATAGTTGGGGAGTGACAGCAACAGGGAGCTGGGCGGGTGGGGCGCACCAGCAACAGGGAGCGGGCGGGTCTATTACTATCAATTTTGTTTGAGATATATATTTGGTATGAAAACATTTTCTTCAGTTCCCAGAATTAAATGTTGGGCAAGTTACTTACCTTCGGTAACGCCTTAACTGAGACATGACCTAGCCGCGGATTCCTAACCTTAGAATTTCCCAGGTGTCAGGCTGGATCCGGAAGACTTTTGCTCGAGCAATACACTTGTGCCTGTAGGTTGCGTCAGTCGGCTCCACGTGATGGCGTCAGCATAGTCCGCGTCACCTATAAAGGCACTACCTCGACGTCAGTTACTTTTCACGACTTTCTATGCCAAGAGCTCGGGGGCATTAAGTGGCTGAGGTATGTCCAAACTATGGCCCTGAAAAAGATCAGCCCTGACCAGAAAGATGATCAATAGACCTTCCTGTACTATATTTTGCAAATGTTTGTCATCGACAGGTGTACACAGTATTGGTAGAGGGACGCCTGGCTGCCAAAATAACATTACAGACTTTGGGAGGAAGGATGAATGGTGTCAACTACCACCGCTCAATCTATATGCAAGAAGGCGCAGAGTTGACAGAATCAGGTGGAGGACCCTCCCCTGCTGCTGCAACAGAAGATCCTCCCCGAAGATAGATGCTCAATTGGAGCTGCTCGGGATACCAGACTCTCCGTGCCGAGTCCGGAGCCAAAAGAATGACTTGGGCCCAGTCGCTCCACATTTTCCTGAGCAATCTGGAAGAGAGGTATTGGCGGAAAGGCGCACAGGAGGCCTGAGCTCCACTTGAGACTAAAAGAGTCGCTGAGCGTGTGCTGCCTTGGAAACTCCAAGGCACAAAACCTACTGCCGTTTCACGTTCTTGGCGGAGGGGAATAAATCTAGCTAAGGCTCTCCCCGCTTCTAAAATAAACCATGCAACAGCTCTGGATGGAGATGCCATTCAAGATATGCTAGGCATCGAAGGCTGAGTTTGTCCGCCCGCAGGAAACCTGCCAGGTGTTGAACCACCAGGGATATGCCCTGATGTCTAGAGACGCAGGGCCTCTTGGCAAACGGTCCATAACCCCACCCTGCCCTGTTTGTTGCAGTACCACATGGTGGTGGTATTATCCATGAACACCTGAACCAGCTTTCCCTTGATGGAAAGCTTTCAATGGCAAGCAAATCGCTCAGAGCTCCATCAAGATGATGTGGGGTCCGGATTCTGCCAGAGACCATAGTCCTCTGATCTCCACACCTCCCAGATGGCTGCTCCATCCCGGAAGTGACACATCTGTCAATACTGTGTGAACTGGTTGGGGTAGGGAAAGGGATCTGCCTCTGACCCAATTTTGGTTGGTCAACCACGACTGCAGGTCCTGTGCAGTTCCCTCCGAGATCTGAACCATGTCGGAGAGATTCCCATGATGCTGTGCCCACTAGAACTTCAGGTCCCACTGCAGAGCTGGCAAATGCCATCTGGCCATCTGGCATTTTTCACTAGCAGGTTGCAGGAGGCCATAAGGCCCACTAGCCTCAGACTCATTCTTACCAAAATCCAGGATGGAGGCTGAAACATCGGTATCATAGCCTAAATATCCTGGACTCGCTGCTCTTGAGAATAGACCCGAAACTGCACTGTGTCCAGAACATCTCCGATGAAGGGGAGCATCTGGGAGGGAGTCAGGTGTGACTTCGGCTTGTTGATAGTGAATCCCAGCGAAAGCAAGAGATTTGCCGTAGTTTAGAGGTGGGCAAGGACAGTCTAGGGTGAACTAGCCTTCAACAGTCAGTTGTCACGATGGGTGAAGACTGGCACCCGTGATCTGCGCAGATGAGCTGCAACCACCACCATCACCTTGGTGAACACCCGAGGGGCGCTTGCAAGGCCAGGGGGGTGCACTTTAAACTGAAAGTACTCGTGGCCTACCACAAACTGAGGGCAATAAGAAGGGCAGGCAGAAGTGAATGAGAAAATAAGCATCCATATAAGACCAACGCTACCATCCAGTCTCCAGGGTCTAGGGTAGACAAGACCTGAGCCAAAGTCAGCATTTTGAACTTTTCCTTTTTGAGGAAGCAGTTGAGGGCTCGTAGATCTAGATTAGGATGCAGGCCCTTGTCCTTTTTCGGGACCAGAAAGTACCAGGAATAGCAACCACAGACTACCTCTGGTGCCAGAACACTCTCTATGGCTACCTTGGCCAAGAGAGTCCTGACTTCCTCCTGAAGCAAGTTCAGGTGGTCCTCCGTCAGCCGGTCGTAAATTGGAGGCATGGAGGGAGGGGTAATCTCGAAAGGGAGGAAGTAGCCCTTTCGGACTATCTGAAGATCCCACTTGTCTGATGTGACATTTTGCCAGTGAAAGTTGATCCTGCCACCAACTGGCCGCCCATGATCCTGAAGGGCGAGACTAGGAAGGTTTAGAGGCTGCAGGGTTGGACTGACTTGACCTCTGGCCGTCCAACCCACGTGGTCGAAAGGAGCTGCGTCCACAGCAGCGCAGAGGTTGCTGAACTGGCGCAGTCTTGTGGCTGGGATATGGCTGGTGCAGCTGAAAGCCCCTACCGTGACCACAGAAGAAGTGAAAAGCCGACGGGGACGGGTGGTTACTGTGAGGCCTAAGGACTTGGCTGTAGCTAATGAGTTCTTAAAGCGCTCCAGGGCCATGTCTGCCTGGTCTCCTTAGAGATGGGTGCCATCAAAGGGCATGTCCATAAGGGAAGTCTGGACAAGCCCAGAAAAGCCAGCAGCTCTCAGCCAGGCGTGGCGTCCAACAGCCACCGTTGATGACATCACTCTGCCCAACGAGTCAGTGGTGTCAAGCCCACAACGAATGGTGAACTTTGCTGCATATCTACTGTCAGATACTGCTTGTGGGAGAATGGCTTGGGCGTCCTTTTGGACCTGTGGCAGCCCTTGTACAACAGTCAAGGCCTTGTTGAAAGGCAGGAGGGGTTCTCAGGAGGAGACACCCGGCTGCAGGTCCTCTGTCAAGATGCTCGTCTTGACTTCCATCTAAGGGAAATGAAGGTCTAGGACGTCTGCTGCCCTTCTCACCACCAGAGCATATGTAGCTCTCTTCTCCGTAGCCACGGTAGGAGGAGAAAGCAAGCCAGAATCTGGAGAGGTTTCAAGTCCACTGGCCTCACCCCAGTTCCTCATACCAATCCATTTCATGCTCAGGCTGGTCTTGTAAAGGGTCCAGCACCCCTCCTAATCTTCCTCCATTCCTAGCCCTTCAAATTAGGGCTGAGGAACCAACCTAGGATCAAAGGGTGTTGTTGGCACCGATCCTGCTCTGGGTCATCAGGGACAAGAATGGGGTGGGCACCATCGGGGAGTGCTGGAGTTCCGTGTGGGGACTAGGAAAGGTCACGGTGGCACGACCAGTCCAGATCCACCACTGGATCCATTGGGGGCACTGGGACGAAACCCAATGGAGCCGCCTCTGAGCCTACGGGGCCCAAAGGCACACAGGGAGGGTCAGGACTCCCAAATATGAAACACATGGCATCATAAAATTCTTTAAGCTGCCCAGGGGTTTGCCATGGCTTCTAGAAAGGAAGGGAAGTGCAGAGCTGACCCAGGCGCAGGTTCTACAGAACGAGGCCTAGAGCGTCGGGACTCCTCTGTCACATTGGCTGACGGACGGAGAGGAGTTGAACCACACTTCGACTTCTAGTGTTTCTAACGCCTCTTACCTGAGCGACCCAAAGCTTTCGAGTGGGAGGACGAGGATTTAGAACTCCCAGATCGGTGCCCGGACCTTCCTCTGGACTGCGACTGAGAACGACACTTCCAGGGCAAATGCCGTAGACGCGAGTGCCTGGCCGCAGCAGCTTTAGGGACCGCTCCCTTAAAACTTTCGGAGCCATGCCCCGGCACTCAGAGCACGACTGAGTCATAGTCACGGGTCCAGGCACCAAAGACAAATTAAGTGTGGGTAAGTCACCGACATGGCACGATGGTTGGTGTTGCACAGATTGAATGTAGAAGTCTTTTACATTGTAGAACAAGCATTTGCAATGCAATAGGTCTCGCATTTGTGAGAGCTTTTTGGCATTGTAAATGACAATACCTTTTATATATGTGTTTTGAAAAACCTGCAAGCAGTGCATAGTTATTGCTTACTAGAAGCAAGCCTGGCAGTAACTGCCCCTCTTTTACTGCCAGCCTGGCTTCTCGTAAGCAATGGCTATAAGTACAAAGTGCGTGTTTACGCACCGCTTGCAGGTTTTCAAAACACAAATAAAATGCATTGCCATCTACGATGCAAATAGCACAAACCCTGGCAAATGCGAGACCTATTGCATTGCAAATGCTTTTTTTTCTTTCTATCATTGATCCTTGTCATACCAAGCAAGGCGTGTGAAGTGTTGTAAAGTGAAACTACATTGTCTGCACAAAGCACTTGATAAAAATGTTGAACAAGAACTGTAGGAGAAAAATGCCATCCTGGCCGTCACCTGTGCCTCTAGCAGAGTACTGCAGTGCAGGAATGCAGTGGCACTGTGCCTGGTGCCCGGTGCCCACTGCAAGAGGCTGTATTTAATGTTTTAGTGTGGAGCAGAAGCTGCTGGAGAATCTGCAACAGGTCGTAGCCTCCAAGCCAGTGGTGCTGAGAAAGATTCACTTGAAATGCCTCCTAAACACAGACCTGTATTCCCGTGTAGTCTCTGTACACACTCCTCCCGCATGGACCCACCGTCCACGCCATACACCGACCACGCCTCCGTGGCATAGAGTGAGCCATTTTAGCAGCAGGCAAATGTGAGGGCGGACAGTTGATCAACCCTCAGCGGGAATCGACAAACAACTGTCCAAGTCTGCAACAAGGAAAGAAAGCATGTCTAGAGATACAGGCTACCAACTAGGGTACATGTTTTCATGTGCAGGTAATATGGTGTCGTTTGTATGTGCGTAGAGGATGAAAAATCTGAAATGTGAATAAAAATACGCGTGGGAAAAAAGATCTTCATATGCTTGAGCTCTGAAATGTAGGAGTCTGCCTTGTGTGAAGTCAGCGCCGCAGTGAAAGTGAAAGCTAAATCAAGCTCGCGAAAGTGGAAGCGCATGAAAGCGAACATCGCCAGAGAGGAGACGCCGTGCACGTGCATATTGGCTGTCCAGGCAAGTGCACATGTCCTGTCCCCCTTCGCCCACCAAACCGACAACAATAGGTCTCGCCAAGGAGAGCAACGCATGCGCTGCGTCGCTAGGCGAGACCTAAAAAACGCTAGACGAGACCTAAAAATCTGCAAAAATCGTTAACAAAATGCTGAAACAAGCGTGGAAACACACTGACAGCCCGCCGAGGTGGCGTCTATATAGTTGACGTGGACATCACTTTAGGCGTGGACGATGCAACACGAAGAGTACCGACGCTACCTAGTGGTGGGCAAGTATATTGCTCGAGCAAAAGTCTTCTTGATCCAGCCAGACGACTGGGAAATTCTAATGTAAGGAATCTGCGGCTAGATGTCACTATCAGATGATATGTTTAGTAGGTACCTTGAGACAGAAGGTAATATGACTGAGACCACTGGCACTTTCACTGTCCCCTATACATACTTGTGAACCACCTCTCTATGTGGGGCACCCGTACTTGCTTGTCACTGTAACTGAAAGTACTGCATATGAGCACACAAGCGCAATCCACACTTTAATATCCACTGTTTATCTTGTACCAAAGTTCTACTATTTAGGTGTGGCTTGACAGAGCAGCTGTGTGCAAGACCTACCGCCCATAGGCAATATGACTTTCCCAGAGTGGGCTTTGGCTCCATCTAGAGGGGCATTTTTTTCATTCTACTCGATATATTGTTGAATCATTTCACCTTCCATGAAGAGCATGCAGTGCAATGCATGCTAAAGGAACTATTTTACTAGTACACTGAATCACCAAACTTCAATTCTTCAAGTCACTGATGCATTGCATATAGAAAGTAATTGTTTTCTTTGGCTTTTATTTCACTGCAGCAAGCTTTTAAATGTTTTAGTCCGGACCTAGGGGCTGGTTTAGAGTTTGACTGAGACAAGTACTCAGTCACAACAGGAATGGAGTACCCTGTCCGCCAAACTTAAGGTCGGCCCACCTGAATTACAGGTCACTGTCATACTCTCTAGATGGCCTGATTGAGTAAGGGCAGTCGGAGGTTTGGCTATTCGACCACCTACCCGATTAAGAGAAAGGGACAGTAAAAACTTTTTAACGACCCCCCATAGCATGAGAAAAGATTCCCATGGTGTACGTGGTCATTAGTCTTTGGTTTTTTTCAAAAATAAAATCCCACTTTGGGATTTTGAAAAAACAAAAACACGTTGATTGAAATTTTGATGGTACAGTCTGTCTAACTTTAATATATTGACAGGAACCGCCATGATGGTGGTTCCTGACAATTCTAATAGATGTCCACAGGGCCAGCAGACAGCTACATTCAGAGTACTGTTAATGTCAAGGCAACTGAATATCTTACCCCGTGGCTTACAGAGTAATTACCATACTCCAAAGCCTAAATCAGCCCTTCAAAGTGCAAGCCACAATAACTGGTTTTGCCAAAGATTGTTCTCTCCCGATCTCTACTCTCATGTATTCTCTACTTTCTTATTGTGTTTCTTCTCCTCTACATGAAAAAACTGGGCCCTAAATTTCAATATGTTTAATATGAATTAACTCAAAGGAGTGAAAAACGCTTACCCTTTTGCAAATGTTTCCACTGCCGCCACGTGCAACTGCTCCCTGTTGCTCAATGGTTGCGCTTTTGAGAGCTCAACCATCCTTTTTACTGCAGTGTCCAACTCCACATCATAATGCACAGATCGACCAGTGCCAATCAGCTCCAAGCCATTAGCTATTACATGCCCCATCACTACAAAGAAAAGCGTTAGAAAACATTTTCAATGTGGCAAGTAAACAGGAATATTTGGCTAAGCATTTTATCCTATGCTTTTCTTTTAAAAAGTCACCATCCGTCACAGATTTTAAAAGGTGTATCATAAGGATAACTCCTTACACAAAGCTGATCCTGTTATGTTAATAACACTTATATAGCGCACAAATACAACTGGTCTCTAGGTGCTTGCCCAAGGGTTATGATAACATGTTACTACCGATATTGAGGAGATTAGAGCATTTATCTCTTCCGAAAGCGTGTTTAAATAGTAACGTTTTCAATCTCTTCTGAAAGGGAACAAGAGCAGTTTGTTTCCTCAAACCTTCCATAAGTTAATTCCAGATCTGTGGTATCATACCAGAAATGGCAGACTACCCAAAGTAGTTTTCTTGAAACATGAGCAGGTCAGCAAAAACGTCTTATAGGAGCATAGACGGCGTCCAGGCACATATTGCCATAGGCGTTCCTTAATATACGATGGAACTGTGCAATTCAACGTCTTATGTGCAATGCACAGGCCTTTGAACATGGTCCTCTGTTGGACTGGCAGCCAATGCAGTTGTTGCAAAAGTGGCGTTACATGCGTCCGTCTTGGTTGCTTGAACAGTAGTCTTGCTGCATTGCTCATAACCATGTGAAGCTTATCCAACAGCTTATAGGGGACGCCAATGTACAGGGCATTACCATAATCTAGCATGTCATAATCAACGCAGCCACCACTGTTCCCATAGCAGCAAATGAGAGGATAGGAACCAGTTTCCAATGCTGCCTCAAGAAACCTGTGCAGCTCCTGCACACTGTCACTACCTGCTTAGCCATTGACAAGTTACTATCCAGCTTAATCCCTAGACTTTACACTACTGGCATGGAGTCAGGGGTGGGACCTAACTCCCAGGGTAAAAAAACACACCCCTCCATGGATTCCCCATCACAGCAATAGCTAGAACCTCAGTCTTAGTAGAATTTACTTTCAGTGAGTTAGCTGTCATCCAGTTCGCTGTAAACCGCAGAATATTCTGAACGTTCAACTGTGTCTGCATGGAACTCTCGATCCGTAAGACCAACTGAGTGCCATCTGGGTTTTTAAACAATTGGCAATCCAAGTGTGCTAATGCTACAATCAGATGATATACATAAATACTGAACAGCAACAGGGATAGTGCATCTCCCTCTGGAAACCCACTAGAGAGCACCCTATCTCTAGAGACATGCCCACCCATCTGCACCCTCTGTGACCGTTCATTCAGAAAGGATGAAATCCAAAGGAGTGCGGATCCTATAATACGGCATGCTATTAACCTATACAGGAGCACTTGATGGTCAACCTGATCAACACAGAGGGCCTGTTCATATCAGCCGCAACTTTAGGTTTATCCATAACCGAGAACATCACTAACCCGGTACTATGATTGGCACAAAAGCCATACTGGCAAGGGTGGAGCACTTTCTGATCTTTCATGAATTTGGTAAGGATTTTATTCACATGCTGCTCCAGTATTTTAGCTGGAAATGGCGGCAGTAAACTGGGCGATAGTGCTTTACGTTTTTCATTAATCAGTCCCATGCCTTCTTCAACCCTAGCCCTCTTAAATCTTTTCCGGATACCAAGGAGGTGTTCAGGGGAGACAAAAACTCGCCCTCCACAGCGGGAAAGGCTGCCTCGAACTCCTCGGGGGAGAATGGTCTTCCAGGAAGCCATATTTAACAGCTGCCAAAGACAAGGCCAGGATCTCTAGCTCATGGGTGGAAATACCTATAGACACCCACCCTGATTGGGGGTGCACATCAGCCACTATCAGTGGACAAGAACAAAGCGGGTGTTCCTTACTTCCTTCAGGATGTCCTTAATCTTATCCATTAAAAAACTTGCATCCTATTGCAGTCCTGAGGGTCTACCACAAAGGCCCGATCTTTTGGCTGACTTAATTCTTTGAGCACCTTAAAGGTCTCCTTCCGTGGATCAGTATCTTCAATGATCCTTGCATCATAAAAGGCTGCTTTAGTGGCCATAATCACTCTTTTGTAATTGCCCAACTCCTTTTTATACATCCATTGAGACTCTGACTCATAATTCTTGCACCAGTGTCTTGCACATCAGCAAAGCCTCTGCTTCTCCTCACAAAGTGGAAGGGGTGTAGCAAGAGTACCAAGTAGTGGCAGGTCTCCCACTACGAGCTGGCGCCACCTTATCTATGGTATCCTGAATCCAACTCGCAAACCACTCACTTTTCTGTTCTACATCCTCCGCCCTATTTGGCGGATGTATTGTGTCACTTAGGGCCTCCACTTTTATTTTATTTTTTACCAGTTACGTACTGTTGGCCAAATTGGCAGACAACGAGCCTGCTGAGTAGGCAGGGGGATCATAAACCTGGGTTGAGTGGACCTTACCAAATCCAAGGTGTGGCCTTTATCAAGAATTGGAGACTCAACTAATTGCTATAAGCACAGCATTTCCTCCTTCACCAAACGACACCGTTGGGGGTCCCTTGGTACAGTAGCCCACCAATAATCCATTCTCTATCCATCTCCCCACCACCCTATTAGATAGCACTTGGCCAGTACCCTCTGTTCTCAACTCTTTCAGCTCCACCCCAGAATACGTCAAGTCCACCAATCAGCTCTGCTCAGCAGCAGCTAACCGCGGAAGAGACTGCACTGCTCACCGGCAAAAACAAAAAATCCTATTAATGCGTTACAGATTACATGCTCAGTATGCACTTGTGGAGTTCCACAATGTTATTGTTACCTTTCCTTCCTCCAGCTACAAGACTACAGTTTAACACTATGCTTTACTTAGGTCAATTTATTCAGCTTATATTTTATTTGCCCCAATTACTTTCCTAAAACAAACCGGAATAGTTGATGTGGGAAGTGCCAAACTGGTTAAAACAACTGCTGACAAAGCCAAGCATTTCACTTACAGAAATATTACCTGGATTACTTTACTAAGCATTTGATTATAGAATGAAATTACCCTTCATTATCTAACACTGAATTTAATTGCAAGGCCAGATGGATTTTGATAAATTATTGATAAACTGTATTGCTGAATACTTAATTCTGCATTATCAAGTCAAGAGATACTTTATTTCGGCCTGATAAGGCCATAAAAGCATGTAAAACAAAAAAACAGTGCAATCAATACAGCTTTTTCAACATTAAAATTCAGCATACACATTAAAATATTTGATCAATAAAAAATTGTAAGATGTAATAAATATCCTAAAAAATACAAGTATCTCAATCATTCAGTACAAAATCGTGTATATAAAAGGCGGAATCGCTGTCATAGTGCGAAAGTAGGGAGAGTTGGTTGGGCATGCTCTTTCTTTAGAACTGCTCAGCGTACACACCACATTGAAAACAGATAGCGGGACACTGAATATGCAATAAGCATGCTACTATCATATTTTAGGATCCTGAAAGCTTATGAGCAGTGGGAAGTTCTGAGATTCCTACAAAGCTGACGTAACCAGCGAACTCTTACTTCCTTATATGCAGGACAAAAAAACAGTACGTGCAGGTCAGTCTCCGTACAATTATTACAGGATGGGCAATCTTTTGTGGAGCTGGCCCCCCACCTATAGGTAACGGCACGTAAGAGAAGTGCACCATACCTGAACTGCAAGTATAGTTTTTTAGCGAAGGACGGCTGTATATCGTCTATGATAGATTCAAAACTATATTGCATTTTGACTTCTAGAAAGATGCAAGTGTGCCTGTCCTGGAACCCCTCAGTAATAGGTTAAGTTTATGGTCTTTGAAATTCTTGATCAAAACCTTCCTAGGTGTTAAAGGACATCTAACGTCGGCACTATCCCATAAGTCTCCCATTCCAATGGCTATCAGAGAATTCTTGATATGAGTAAGCCAAGATATTTTGCTTGCTCCATTAAGGTTTGCCACTTCCCTCAGTTCCTCTCTATACATGGATAGCTCAGGGGTACTCCATAAGCGGCGCTAGTATAGTAGGGGTCTACGGGCAACCGCAAGTGCAATTGAGCTAACTCCAAGATCCATTCAGAGTGGGGTGAGTGGTGTGCTTATGGGAAGTCGCAAGAGTTGTCTGAGGAATGAGTTCTCGATCTTAGCAAGTTTTTCCGTGGCCGATGACCCCAAATTTCTGCCCCATATGAGGCAGCTCCTCTGGCTTGTGCCCTATATATTTCTAACACCGGCCCCAGCATCTTGTGAACACACTTCCTCTGCTGTTCCGCCAGCCCCCGGATGCTTGTGCCAGTTTCAAACAGACCTTCTTAATCTGAACCACCCACTCAATTTTCTCATTTAGAGATAGTCCTAAGTATTTGCATACAAGGACTCTCTCTAAAGATTCCCCATCTAATTGGGGATTAGGTCGTTTTGAGTACCCTGAGTTAAAGACCATATATTCCGTTTTCTGGGTGTTAATTTCCTGGCCCTTTTTCTTGAAAAATAAGTGGAAAATGTTCAAAACCCTTTGTATGCCCACAGGTGACCTCGACAGCAGGATGGTATCATCTGCGGACATCAAGGCAGGTACCTTGTGGCCCGCTAGCTTAGGAGCATCTATGTCCCCTCCTGCTGTCCGGTCCCCACTAAGCCATTGATAAAAATACAAAAGAGGGTCGGAGCCAGAAAGCACCCTTGCCGCACACCTCTCTCTATGGATATGCGATCGGTGAGCTCTCCGTGCTTCCCATATCTGATTTGGGCAAAGTTGTGTTCATGCAATCTTTTCAGAATGCGGTATATGTATGGGGGTGCTCCCAAATCTAGTAAAATAACCCATAATTTCTCTCCGGGAACTAGATCGAAGGCAGATTTTAAATCCACAAAGATCATATAGAGGCTGCCACCCTCCTGGATTACTGGTTTCCAGTGCAGTAATTGCATCCTGAAAACGCGATCGATTGTGGACATTTTAGCTCTAAAACCGGCCTGGAAGGGACTAAGAATGGAAAATTCCTCCACCCAGTTCTGTAAACAGTCCAGAAGCACTCGGGCAAAGGTTTTCTGTGCCACGTCAATAAGGCTGATGGGCCAATAATTTGCAGGATGTAGGGGGTGATCCTTTTTTAAAAATTTGAATAATTTCCGCCCCCAACCATGTTGTGGGCAACTCCATTCCCTGGAGAATAGCATTGAAAACGGTCCATAAGTACAGAGCCCAAATACTAGGTTTGGTACGATAGAGATCCCTAGGGATCTTATCAAGGCCCGGAGCTTTTGCGGGGGATTACTCGGTCGATTGCGGCTGTTATCTCTTTTAGGGAGATTTCGGGCGTATCCAGGCGAGCTAGTTGTGACTGGGGACAATGAGTTGCTGCAAGCCCTGGATCACCCTCCACCCTGGGATAAAGGGATTGGAAATGGACCTTCCAAACCTCAGCCCCTAGATTTGGTTTGATTACTGGTTTGTCCTCCTTAGAGTCTGTATTAATTATTTTCCAGAAGGTCCTCATGTCCCTGCTATTTAGAGTGTGCCTCAAAATCTCCCATCTTTCTAGTTCCCATTTTTTTTTTTAGCTAGCTTGATTGTGTTTTTATAGGTTAGCATATTGGCCTTTATTGCCTGCTTGTCATTGGATTTAATAGGTTTTCTTGGCCTTTTGGCAGTTGCCATTGTACCAGGAGTGCCTGGGGGCACTGCCTTCCTTAAATCGTGATTCGTAGGAGAAGCCATGGTGGTTTTCAACAATTTTGCGGAGTGGGCGAGTGGAATCTGCGATCTCACTCAGTTGATTTGCAACCAAGGGCGGCTGGTGATATTTGAAAGTGGTAGGGCGTAAAATGATTGTCATACTGCTCTGCAGCGAGCGAGCGAGCCTGAACAACCTAAGGGGAGTTCGGGGGGGGGGGGGTTCCTGAGAAAATTTTGAAAAAAGAGTGGAAAAATGGTGCATTTTCAAGCAAATTTGAGGAAGTAAGAAGATTAATAAAGCAATTGTGAAAGTGCAGTTATTACATTAAAACAGAGATGTCATATAACATAGTTAGCTGCTTATTCAGTATAACCACAGAGCTTCATAACAGACTTCAAGATACAATGCATTGCTGAGTAATATCAAAGGAAGCATTTTTTTTATTAGCCACAGTGCTGTACCAAGACTCCAAGAGGCAATATGGAAACATGAAAAACATGAAAAAGGATCAAGGTGCTGAAACATAGCCTTGAACATAAGCTTCCCAGCCCAGGACATGAGCTCAGCAGCACCCACATGTTTAAAGTGCATACCTGCCTTGCCCAGGGAACTGGAAACCAGTATTACGTTTAACACGCCAGAAACCAGCTCCCCACCTTCAGTCTTCAGGTCATCGGTTTCAGACACTTTTGCCAAGAATCTCATCATTTACAATATTGACTCGGGTGATTTCAGTGGAGAACCTATTCATTTTGTGTGCACCCAAAGGCCATAGTGGAGCCTCTTTCGTTCCCCAGCACACTGGCCTGAAATAAATCATTGCATTGTCCTTTATTATCCACCTCATAGTAACCCAGAGTGATTAATACAGACCCTCATCATCCATTACAACTGCGCTTTATTCATCAACACTCGACACACCTTTTTTCAATGCATCATTTGAACTGGTTTTTTTTTAGTCTTATATATCACGAACTAGACCAGAAAGTATCAGAGGCTTTATGTGAGCACCAGTTGCGTTACAGACAGACACATTCATTTTTAGGTCTCTCCTGACCCAGCGCATGCGCTGGTCTGGCGAGACTTTTTGTGAGGGCTCAAAAAAGTGCTACCACTGTAGCCTAGAGCTACAGTGCATGTGCGCGAGCACGCGCGCCTCACTTTCGCGGCCGCTTTGATGTTTGATCGTGATTGCGATCACTTTCACTTTCGCTGCCGCACGGCCGCTTTGATGTTCTCCGTGAGCTCGTTTTTTTTCACCTGTTTATTACTTCTATGTAGTAATGGTGGCACCCGTGCACCGCCATTACTACAGAGCAGTAATAAACAGAAACGAGCATTGGCATAGCCAATAGGTCTGGCTTTTGGGACCTTATAAGTATTTAGTTATGCAACTGTTGCATGGCTAAACACTTATAAGGTCCTAAAAGCGAGACCTATTGGCTATGCCAATGCTTGTTTTGTGAGGCATGGGGAGTTTAAGTTATTTGCCCAGAATCACAAATGAACAGTAGAAAAGGACCCAGAGTCACAAATTCCCTCAATAATTATTCAGTTACACGGGGACACTCAGGGTCCAATTTATAATCACAACAGGCCCGGGCCGCAGCTCTGAAAGGCTGGCAGGGCTGGGACAGATTCAGTCACGTGTGTCACAGCCAGAAAATCTGAATTTTCGTGCAGTCAGATTTTATCTGCTGCTAAACGTGAGCGCTGTAAAACGTTCCTCACACACAATCAAAGTGGCGTAACTTCTATCTTCTGTGGCATCAGTGTTATGCTTCAAAAGAAAACGTGCCTCCTACAGAGAAAAGTCAGCGCGCATCGTGCCCCATTCAGAAATTGCAGTCTCAGTTGCCCTGTACTGGAAATCCCTCTATTCTGGAGGCTGTCGTTCGCCTTAAATTGTGTAAAATTGCAGGGCAGCTGTTTTATTGAGGAAATTCACACTTTTTCTCCTCCCCTCTCCCACTACTTTTCTCTCTCTCCCTCTGCACGCTCTATTCTCTCCCTTATGTTTCTCTTGTTGCTCTCTCACCCCTCCTGCATACTTCTCCCACCCCTTAATCAGTACTCAGTCGGCAGCTTATCTTCTTGGACACAATACACAGCACTTTTACTCCATAAACGGAGGACTCAGCACTCTCTCAGGACGGACTGAAGAGACTGCCACTCCGGAGTCAACAAGAGTATTCACTGATACCGGCATCATTAATCAACACATTCTGCATCATCACTTCCAATGGCAGAGCTGCAGTAATGCTCCTTGGAGCACGCTGCTGGCTTTATTAAGCTCCTTCATATACAATTTATAAAAATCCATTTAAAGTGCATAAGCTCAACCCAGCAACAGAGCCATAACCTAAACCTAATGATAAATTAAGAGCTTTGCAGGCGATGTTCCTCACCGGATAGATATACATACTGACTCATAGGGGATACAAGGTCAGATAGGTATCCAAATAAACAAAAAGCTATAAATAGATCGTTATATACAAAAAACGTTTTTAAAAAGCAGACAGACATACAGACGCCGGGCACAGAGGGACAGACCGGCAGAAGAGCAGCCAGACATCTTGCAGTCTATATGACCCGAGCGACATACTTCGGCTTCACCATAAATTACTTCTCAGTTTTGTTCTGAGCCACATTCAGCTGCGTTTGATCTCCGTGAACATGCTGTAGGCGCACAGTAGTGTAATCTTACTGATCTAAATATTACAGAACGCACTACAAAAGTACAGCCACATGCACTCATCTGCTTCAGGTTATGGAAACCCCGCTTGGTGGAAGAGCTCACTTAACTCTAAAATGTGGTAAATGTTGGCAAACATTTAAAGGCAACCACAAACCCTCGTGCAGTTTCAAAGAATGAGCCTGGAACATCTATTCTAACCCCTGAAGGTTGTGGCCATTCTGCCTCTGAAACGGGAGCCAGTCGGGCAAATCCAAGCCGTGGCAATCCTATTGAAATACACATAACGTATTAAAGTTAGAATTAAGAAACATCAATATGAGTTTTCAGGCTGGTTTTGTGGCACGGGAGCTCCCGTAGATCTGGCAGTAAGAGGCAATGTAAAAATAAAGGAAATCCAAGAGGCTGTGCCTACAGCGTGTTAGTAATGCCCATAGCGGGTCTATAAACCAGCGTTTTGTGACATTAACAATGTAAGAGTGCTTGTAGTCCAATTTCCACTGAATGTTATTTCAGAGATTCATGGGGCATATTAGCAAGACCGGCAATAAAATTATAGCCGTTTTCGCGGCAGGAAACTGCCGCTAAATCGGCGATAATGGGCTTGCTAATATGCGTTATAGAATTCCAATAGAAGCCTATTGGAATTCTAGAACGCATATTAGCAAGACCGGCTATAAAATTATCGCCGTTTTAGCGGCAGTTTCCTGCTGCGAAAACTGCGATAATTTTTTAGCCGGTCTTGCTAATATGCCCCCATGTTCATGCGGGGCCTGGTTGTTTTGCGCCTGAATTAATGGGTTTGAATGAGGAAAAAAAACACAGTTTGTGAATTACGTTAAGGGAAAACTAGAAAGGAAATGATTCACCGCACAAACACATGAAAATCGTTCTAATTTCATGTACCTTAACAAATGGCAGTTGTGTCATCGACATCGTATTACAATTGTTTGTTGCAGCCAAGCCCCAAAGGATGTCAGCAGACTTCGAAAAACAAAATGGTCCCTGAGAGTGGGAGTCAGATGTACGATTTCATTTAGAAAAAGACACAAACTCAGAGCAAAAAGCGCGACAATATGGATCTTGCTACTACACACTCATGAGGTGAATTTTTCAATCTGTCCCTCGCAAAAATCCTCATTACAAGGCGACCAGAGAGGTGTCCCTAGCCACTTCCCTGTACCGTATCCTCTCTCCCCACCCACTGACCCCTCCCACAACACTGCTAGTCCGCCCCCACCACCCCTGCGAGATCACTGTTTTTTGTGTGTATGTAAAATGAAACATTTCCTAGCTTACGAGAAGGAAAGTTTCAATTCTATTAAGGACTAGGAGGCGAGGATTATGCATATCTTCCTCCACTTTATTATCCACAGCAGTTTAAAAGAACATCAAAAGAAACACAATAAAACATCAAAGACTACAAATCCCATGAACCAGAGGGTAGTCTCTATGATAACAACAGTCCGCTTCAATGACAGTCCACCAAACATATTGCCATGACGTCCCTTCCGCTTCCTCTTCTTCACTGGAGGATGTTAAGCTGGAATCACTGCTTCATTCGAACTTTTGATCATTCCCTGAAACAGAGAAATAACCCTGGTACCCGGTTCCGGAAAAGGGTACAACCGTCACATTATCCATGAGAAACAAAGTCAAAACGGAGAACAGCAAAGAAAATGCAATGATCGCAATGGCATAAGCCAAAATGTGTGCTCATACACAAAAGTTTTTCCTTGCCTTGTTTTCTGTTATTATACATGTATGTTGTGAATCACTGTTTGTTTTGTTTTGTTTTGTCTCCTCATCCTTTTTTGTTTCAACAGAATTGAAAGCTTTCAGCAATCCTGAAGGCCCCATTTTGGTAACCGTAAGTGCTAGCGGTTCTAGACACCACTGGTTAGGGTGCGCCTTAGCGAGCGTATACCGCCGTGGTTGTCCACAACTAGGTCCTGAAGAATGCTTCATGTAATACCGTTAGAAGCAGAAACATGTTGACCATTTTGCACCTTAATTAGGACGTAGCTGGTCCAATTATCACCAGAATTCACACGTCCACCTCACTCCTTTTAACAGTGTCCAGTTTACCACCATTAAAGCTACCTTTTGGTTAAAATTGTGACAATTGTGGCGTCGTAGCACACCGGGGAGACATTCGGTCTCTCCGGTGGGAACCCAATGATGAAGCATGTCACCAACTAGGTTGGTGAGTGAGGGTTCTTTTAAAAAACACAGTGATTCACTTTGCTTTACACTTTTTTTCACCAATTCAGACTTGATGGACACACTCTTCTTTTGTTTACCTATACTACCCCCGGGGGACTAAGAGTGGCTCCAATTAATTTCCCTCCCTCTCCTGTTGTTAAGGTTATAAGCCAAAATGCAACAATACCAATAAATTCCTGATCAACAATATCATGGAATAACTTACTGACTACCAACGAAAGCTCCAGGGTGGGGAGAGAATGAAAAATATTTTCAGGGAGGGATAATCCTCGCCTCCTAGTCCTTAATATAATTGAAACTTTCTTTCTCGTAAGCTAGGACATTTTTCATTCTATGGCAGGATGGAGGCGAGGATTATGCAAGTTCAAAGCTTACTTACAACCAGGGATGCCGCCTCCAAGATAGGTTTGAAGTAGAACCTCTTAAAGGTGGACTCAGACGACCAATCTGCCGCATTCATAATATCATCTAATCTACCACCTACCTGGACGGCCTTCGACGCCATGGCCCCCCACGTGGAATGAGCACCAAACCTACTCACATCCACTCCTGCTTCAGACATAATCCAACGTACCCACCTGGCAATTGAGGGGGAAGAAATCGCCTTGAAAGTTTTCTGCAAAGCAATAAGCAATTGTCGCTCACCAGGAGGCATAAGCTCCGAGGTCACCTCCTCATATGCCTTAATACATCTCACCACACACAACTTAGGATGGTCTGGAAAGGAAGGATAAGATACTGACCTGGTATTAGTTTTCGTTCTCCGAGAAACGGTAAAGGTAACTCCATCCGGAGTAAAAACCCTAGCTGTAATGTCCAGAGCCCTGACGTCTGACACTCTTTTACATGAGATGAGACATAGGAGAATAGCCAACTTAGCGGACAGTTCTTTGCGGGACAAATACTGATTATCCTGCCAACCCAACAGGAATTTCAGGACCTGATTGACATCCCACAAACCTGAATATCTAGGCTCCGGCGGATTAGCCAACCGGATACCCCGCATCAGTTTACAAACCCAGGGGTGTTCCCCCGCCGGTCTGCCCTCGATCTCGCAGTATCCAGCGGAAATGGCTGAACGAAAGGAGTTAACCGTCTGGTATGCCAAGCCACTCCGAGACAACTCTGCCAAAAAATTCACGATATGAGTAACTGATGCGCCCACGGAATCCAAGTGTCTCTCCAGACACCAACCGTGCCATCGTCGCCAAGCCGATCGATAACGTTTGACCGTTCCTGACGCCCAGGCTTGTTGGTGCACAGCGTCTGAAGAAAGCTGGTCGTCCTTCCAACGTCCCCTGAAATCCTCCACGCCATGAGAGGTAGATGACCCTGAAGCACCAGCGGATGAAGGTTCCCCTGGGGATCCTGGAGGATTGAAGGGAATGAGGGCAGTGGAATCGGACAATCCGACGACCAACTCCATTAGCGTTGGAAACCAGGTCTGCGCTCTCCAAACCGGTGTAATCCGCACCATGGACGCTACCTGATGACGAACCTGGGCTGCCACCCTGGGTATCATCATGAAAGGGGGAAAAGCGTAAGGTTACTCCCTCGACCAGTCTTGCAGAAAGGCGTCCACCGCTGTGGCTTCCGGATCCGGTCTCCAGCTCACGAAGCGTGGAAGGTGATTGAGTCGTGAGGCAAAAAGATCCAGAGTGCATGGACCCCATCTGGTCATCAAAGCCAGGAAGACTGCACGATTGAGTTGCCAGTCGCTGGAATCCAAGAAATTCCTGGAGTGCCAATCCGCCTCCGTGTTCTGTAGACCGGGAAGGTACTCCGCCGTCACTGAAATCTGCTTCTGAAGTCAATAGTGCCAGAAGTCCCTCGCCAGATTGGACAAGGCCCGAGAATGAGGACCGCCCAGGCGATTGATGTACTGCACTGCTGATATGTTGTCCATCCTCAGAAGGATGCAACACGAGATCCTGTTCTTGGTCATGGACTTCACCGCAAAGGATCCCACCAGCAGTTCCAGACAGTTGATGTGTAACTGGAGTTCCTCCTCCGACCATCTGCCCCCCATCGATATGTCGCCACACCGGGCTCCCCAGCCTAGTCAGCTGGCATCCGATTCGATCACCAAGTCCGGGGCCGACCCGAAGATCGTCCGACCATTCCTGGCCGACATGTGGTCCATCCACCACTGAAGTTCGGTCCGGGCCTCCTCCGGTAGTGAGATTAGTTCTGAGTAGGTCAGACCTCGCCATAGATGCAGAGCCTTCAACCTCTGAAGAGCCCTGTAATGCAACGGGCCCGAAAAAATGGCCTGAATCGAAGAGGACAACAGCCCCATGATCCTGGCAAGCTTGCGCAGCGAAATCCGGTCCCTCCGTAGAACCTGAGACAGTTCCCTCCGTATCTTGTTTACCTTGGATTCTGGCAGGCTCAAGGAAGCCAAGACGGAGTCTATTAGAAAGCCCAAGAAGACCATCTGTTGTGCTGGCCGCAGTTCCGAGTTTTGAGCGTTGATGACAAACCCGAGATCTTGAAGTAAAGCAATAGGCATGGTCACGTTCCGGGAGAGATGTACCAGAGACTGATCCAAAATCAGGATGTCGTCCAGGTAGATAATCATCCGTACCCCCTTACGCCGGAGAGCCTCCACCACGGGGCGCAACAGCTTCGTGAAGCACCACAGAGCTGAAGAAAGACCGAAGGGCAACGCTCGAAATTCGAAGACCTGACCGCCCCAGGCGAACTGGAGAAAACGCCTGTGAGGGGGGAATAATGGGAACCGTCAGATACGCATCCTTCAAGTCGATGCGGACCATCCAATCGCCCTGAAGGAGGAGATCCCGAAGTAGATGTATCCCCTCCATCTTGAAGTGGCGGTAAACCAGCCACCCGTTGAACTCCCGTAAATTGATAACCGGTCTGAAACCCTTGTCCTTTTTCTCTACCAGGAAAAGGTTGCTGAGAAAACCGTTTGGATGAAGTACCGACCTGCAAATTGCTCTTTTCTTTAAAAGATCCGCAATCTCGGCTTCTATCAGACTCTACTCTTCTGCCGAGAAATGTAAGGGTCTGGGGCGTACCGTCTGAACTCGGGAGCCGTAAAACTCTATGTGATAACCCCTTACCGTCTGCAAAACCCACAGATCTGAAATGATCTTTCCCCAATTGTGAGCGAAAAGAAGGAGCCTCCCCCCCCAGATCTTGAGGGGAAGAAGGGGTAATCCTTACCAGAGGGGCCTCCTGGGGCGTTCGCACCAATCCTGTTCTGACCTTTGCCTCTTCCGGAACCTCTACTGGGATAGAAGGTTCCCTGGCGTCCGTCAGTCCAGCCGTTGTTCCGTCGCTGCTGACCTCGCCCGGAGGGGCCTTGTTGCTGGGAGCGGCCGGAGGAGCGAACCCTGCATCGTCTGGCCCTGGCAAAAACATGCCCCGGAAAGATCTTCTTTATAGAGGCCTGAGCCTTGTCCAGGGCCGAAAAGGTGGTGACAAACTTGTTCAGCTCCTTAACAAACGGGTCCCCAAACAGCTTACCCTGAGCCACGGGCCCGCTTCAGAGGTCGCTAAGTCTCCTTACTTCGGGTCAACCTTTATCAGGAGTGATCTTCTCCTCTCCGCCGCCACGGCACAGTTCGCATTGCCCAGAAGGCAAATCGCACGCTGAGCCCAACCCACGACTATGTCAGTCGGCGAAGGGTCTCCAGACTCTCTCAAGCGTTCTGCCAACTGGATAATCTGGGTTAAGAGCCCAACCACGTCAAGGAGTTTATCCTGACAATTTCTCCAGGACCTGTCTATACCCTTCTTGGGGTCACGCATATATATGGAAAAAAACATACACAGTTCATCATCAATTTCCGGAGTATGCGCTACCTTTCTCTTAAGTGAAGGCCGAGGACATTCGTCCCTCATCCGTGTTCTGACCTCCCTCT
Source organism: Triturus cristatus (assembly GCF_964204655.1). Lineage (NCBI taxonomy): Eukaryota > Metazoa > Chordata > Amphibia > Caudata > Salamandridae > Triturus > Triturus cristatus. Next base: position 368,178,186 of record NC_140585.1, read on the forward strand.
CCAGAGGCTGGCGAATCTTAGCCGCCACGTAGTCCGCCACCTTGGCGTCAGGGAACCATTCGGACGACCTGGGGTGGTAAATTTGAGTAGGCTCAAACATGTCCGAATGCCCCCCGTCCCCGTCTTGGGACTCAGAGGACCGGGAACCCAGACGCCATGGGCGACCCGAATCCTTATCCTCGTCGGTGGAGACATCCCCCTCCGACACACCCTCCCCTTCAAGGGAAAGACCGCCATTGGGGTCCAGCTTTGGGGCGACAAGGTTGCAGTTTTCTCCGGGCTCTTCTTCCTCCCGGCAGGGTGCGTGTTTAAGCATTCGCTCACTTTTAAGGAAGGTGTCACGTAACCTGTCGAACCCTTCCAAGTGCCCCGCGTGACGCTTAATGGCCTTCCTCCCCTCCCCCTGTGCACTACTGGGACCTGCGCCCGTCGAACTAGGGCCCCCAAACATCCCTGGGATACTCTTAGCCAACTGATCTACTCTATCCTGCAAGGGGGCCAGTGCCCTCGAGATGGCAAAAGAGAGGGCATGGTCCACCGCAGGAGGGAGGCATTGAGGAGGCCATTCCTCTTCAGCCTCCTGAACGGAGGAATAAAAATGATCTTCAGAAGAAGACATAATTCTGAGGGTGAAAAGCACAAAAACGCCTGAAAGATAGAGCAGGCAGCCCCCTCTCCAGTGCTCAAGACAGCGAGGAACGAATCCCAGCCGGCAGCGTCTCTCCCAACGAGAGAACAAAATGACCAGCAGATGGCGCTGAGAGCGAACAAAGGGACAGCACCGAAAGCGGTGTCAGCGGAGAGAGTTGGGCGGGTATACGGGCCGGCCAGAGGCTCAGCGCCCACGCACCCGATCGCGCTGCACCGCCGGTATAGCGCTCGTGAGAGCTGCCCCCACCAGCAATGACGCGCGCCACGGAATCCCCTCAGCGCGCGAAGCGCTCACCGTGAGGAAGCCGCGTCAATGGGAAAACAAAGCGCTCGGGCGGGAGCCTGCTGCGCTACAGTACGAACAGAATACAAGCGAAAGCCAGAGAAAGCACAATAACCACTATGCACAATAAACAAACACCCATCAGGTAAGCGAGGAATGAAAGAGTTGCCACTTAACTGACTAGCAGTGAAGTTAGAGGAAGCGGAAGGGACGTCATGGCAATATGTGTGGTGGACTGTCATGGAAGCGGACTGTTATCATCATAGAGACTACCCTCTGGTTCATGGGATTTGTAGTCTTTGATGTTTTATTGTGTTTCTTTTGATGTTCTTTTAAACCGCTGTGCATAATGAAGTGGAGGAAGATATGCATAATCCTCGCCTCCGTCCTGCCATAGAATTCAAATTAATAGAATTTTTTTTTTTTGCCAGGAGCCCTCTTTCCCGTGCTTTACATTCTGGTGCTTGTAGACGTGCATTAACTTCCAGAGGAGTAAAACTACATGCACCAGAATGCAAATGGTGATACCCGATTAGCCGAAACTGGCTGACCGCGTTACACCTGCCTGGGACAACTTGATTGCTTAGAGGTGCATTGGTGCAGTGTAGAAATGTCTCCGTAGGCGTAGGGTGACGTTCGTGGTTTTGCATAAAAGTTGCTGTGGAGAGATTATCCTTGTCTGCATGCGTCCACCCAATGTGATACGTTTTTGTGTTAACTGACCACAATACAGATTCTGTGAGCAGTTTTGCACTCAAAAGACACACCAATATTTTTTTTTATATTTTTTAATTGTGCATGCTGCTATGTGTCATCGAGGCCACAAACACCTGTAATAGGGCAAGGGTACGCGCAGGCATTCCACAAGATAAGCAGTTGTGGCTCGCAATATGCGCAGGGGGGGTCATGCGGGGGGGGGGGGGGGGGGGGGGTTCGCGCGAGGGTGGAGGGCCGGGGATGGAAGTTTAAAAATATATATATATTTTTTTTAAAACATGAAAACTTACCGGACCGCTGCCGGGGGTCCGCGCCGCATCTCGCATCTGCTGTGTGTTCCTGTGCCGGGGTGGTCCACCGCCGCCTCTCAACCAATCAGTGGCCGCCGCCTCTCAACCAATCCAGACGCCAGGATTGGCTAGAGCACGGTCTGTCTCTGCCCATAGGAGACTGGGGGCTGCGGCCACTGGCCAGTAGCATCCCTCGCCCTCTCGCCTAATGTAGGGAACTGCAGGCTACTAGTGTGCAGGTTCGGGCTGGTCAGAAAAATGATCAGCCCAAACCTGACCATGTGCACTGGGCCTGCCCTGCTGTCACTCAGTGAAGTAGTCAACAATAAACCCAACCCTCCAGTGCTGCCCCACCCCCTTCAGCGACGCATCCTCCTGACTGACTCGGATTTCGAGTCAGGACGCGCCCGGCGTGAAGTTCTTCTCCGTGGTTAGTGGGGCAACGCCCCTACGCCCCAATGGAGGCACCGCTGCTGTTTGCAACCTCCAAAAATGGCAGGATTGTTCGATAGATCAAAGCTAGTCATCTTGGGATTGGCATAGGGTACCCCATCTTACTCGCCTCCTGCAGTTAGTTAGGGTAGGCCCTGAAGTATTCGAGAGTTGGCCCTTAAGGACATCCCCGGTGTGTGGCAAGGCCAATTCTAAGATCAGGGCGTTATGGTCGCTGTCGTGTCTGGACACAATCTTGAAATCGATCATCCGGTGCCATAATTTAGTGTTCACCAGAATATAGTCTATAATGGAGGAGCAGCCCGGTCTGTTGTAGGTGAAGTTAGCTGGGCAGTCAGATTTGGAGCGCCCATTACACACCCTGAGTGAATGATTCAGGGCAAGGGTGTTCATCTGTATAACCAATGGTGTCCAGGCCCGAGTTGGCGGGGCATTGGCCGTTGGAATCGTCCAGTGCAGGTCCTCCTCATTGAGGTTAACTGCATCCAGGTCCTTCAGTGGTTCATACTGGCAGTTTAGGTCGCCAGCCACAATCACCATATCGTTATCAATGACAGTAGGCAAAAATGTTGATAATATATCAAGGGTGGTAGACTCCTGGCCATACCCAACTGGCTGAGAGTAAACATTGATGAACACCATTTTGGTCCTAAGTGGAAAACTCAGGATGGCACAAAGTATGTCAGTAGAACGTGTTTCACTGAGCAACCTAAGTGAGTTGCAATCCAGATGCTGAGACTGTCTACCCTTACCCCCAGATGTGGCTGGTATATTAAAAGTTGCATAGCCAAGTCTATGTGTGTCCTCCCTGGCCCAAGTATCCTGGAACATGCAAATATCATTGTCTTGAATGAAGGCACCCCACTCTGGGTTATCTATTTTGGAGCGGAAGCATGCAACGTTCCAGGATAGTATTTGGAGCTTCGGTGAGTCATTTGGCGGCTTGCTAGGGTCTTTAGGCTCCCTATCTAAGTACCCTAGGCCGTTCCTGACTGAGGGATGGTTGTTGTCTAAGGGTGTCAATATTAGGTTTGCCAATTGGTGGTCATTGTGTGATTGCGGCAGTGGCCCTGCATTACTTAAGCAAAATGGTGTTCCCTGTAGGTCCTTCCTTTCAGCACTTCTTACTCCCCCAGCCACTGCTAGTCCTTGATCTTGGGGCGTTAGCTTACCAGCCGGGGGACATGTCTGGGCCATAGTCAAAGGGTTGGTTGTGCCTTGTCGGTTAGCCGAGAGGCTATTCTCAGTGTGACTCTCATGGGACGCCTTCGAGTTTGACAGAAGCGGAGACTTTAATATTCCAGACTCTTGTTCAGCCAAGTGAATGCTAGTTAATTCTAATTCCCGGACGCCACTTGTGTCAACCCTTCTGTCAAAGACGGCAATCGGCGTCTCTAGTCAGTCATTGTCCTCCAAGGAACTTAGGACAGCGAAGTGGTTAGTCACTGGTAAATTGTATCTGGGTTGAGTACACACCCCACCTCTGTCTACCCCTTGCGGAGGCTGCATGGGGTCAGATGGCTTAGAAAAATACCCCAGTTGCAGGATGTGAATCCCTGTTTGCTCTATTGTCCAGTTTCCCGCCCTATCAAGTATTGTTTGGACAAGAGCAGGTGACCCAAATGAAAGCACCACACAGTCACCCCCTAACGACTTTTTAGATCCATCTATCCAATCAACCCGTCTGACCATTTTAAATTCTGTAAAGAGCGGGGAAGATAATCCAGACCTCGCACTTAGCAGAGATAATGATTTATTTTTGAGGGATGTCCAGTGTTCCCTGGCTCCATGTGGCAACAGAGGGACATTGGCCAGCACAATTGAGTAAAGGGTTGCTTCTGGTGGAAGATGCAGGGTATTTGTGTCAAATTGACCTCTTACTGACTGGTTCTTTGCAATAAGCAGTTTTCAATGCGGCTTCCCTTCTGTTTTCATGCCTTGGTCTACTAGGTAGAGGATCATTTTGGATATTCATTAATAGTTCTTGGATGGAACTTGGGACCAGTGACTTGTGGTAGCTATTGGCCATACCTTCCATGTTCTGGCCCATAGACAGGGGATCCAGTAGTGTGGTTTGAGGAGCCAACGCTGGGGCTGTGGCAGGTCCTAAGATTCCAGATTGCGCAGACCTAGGTTCGTCGCCCCTATTTATTTGGATGTTCTGTGTTTTACGACATGAGCAGGTCAGTTGGGGCTGGATGATCTGGGAACCCAACGGGCTCAACTGAGACCGCTGAGTCATATGTGCACTACCTGTCACCAATGCTAGTTAATCGATGCTAGTTTCTATATGAGTTAGCTTTTGCAATAGTGGTTCTAGTAGAGCTGAAACCACCTCACCCATTTTTACCCAGAACTCCCCACTTTCAATACCCTGTACAGGAGTTGGAGGACTTTGTTAGCAAGACTGGTTGCAGGCGAACAACCTACCTCCTCCTCCAGCTCCTCCACCATATTTTTGCTTTTGAATCCTCTTTTTGGTGCAGGGTGAGTTAGCTTAATGGGGCCCTGTCCCTTTCTTTTTAAGTCTCGCTGAGCTACGCTGCTCAGAGACATTTAGTAGGTGAGTTTTGAAAGTGCTACTGGCTGGCCTAGCGCTTGCGTTCACGCGAGCGTGCACGCACGCAGCCGCCATCTGTCTCCTCCGTCACGGGTCATTAAGTTGCTTGTTTTTTTTTTTTTCCCGTGCTTACCCCTCTGCCTCCGTCCGATCACTTTCACTTTCGTGGCTTGGCTGTTACGAGCAGAAATCAAACCAACACGAGTGCATAAGGCCCAACAATATCGCCGAAAATGTCCACATGAGGGCGCTGTTGGGCCCTTTATGGCCGCCTTCATAATCATCTATTGCATTTAAGATTCCCCTTGTGGTTGTGAATCTTAATAGTTCTCCAGAGCGAGCCTCACCATCTCACCTAATGCCCTTTGACCACCTGGGAATGTGCAGGGGGTAACTAAAAACGTGATAGTCAGCCTTTCTTGCATTAAGTTTACTTTTTAAGCCAGAGAACAGAATAGCTGGGTCGTCTGGTTGAGCCCGCTCTGCGCCTGACTTTGGAGACAGCGTCTATCTTTGAGTGGCTTGTCTTGTGTGACATAACACCCATTATAGTAACCTAGGCTAATTATGAACGCTATGCCATGGTATTGGCATGATGCTCTAATTCCTTGAGTAGCATTTAATTGCACTATGCCATTTTTTAACCATTTACGGTGATTTGAGCTGTGGGATACTGGTGACATTTGCATTAATGTCGCACATCTTTGTGTTTACCTACGTAGGACCCTCTTCTTGGCATGAATACTGCATGTTGAATTAAGTTAATTAACACCTCATAAGAGATCCAGAATAATAAATATGCCTCATTTAAGGTTTTTATTTTTACATACTCAGTATTTTATATTTTCTCTTCTATGGATTGACACCGAGGGGTGAGCACAAATATTTGAGTTAGCTGCATGTATGGTCTTTTACAGTCTTGACATTGGTGTTGTATTCATTTTGTAATACTGCTATTTTAATGTGATTTCATCAGTCCTGTAATGCTTCTAGTCGTTTGTATGCGTCACTGGTGACCTGTGACTCACGGAACTGTTGGCTGTGTTAAGTGCATTACCGATGTATTCATGTTGATGTACAGAAACTAAAGTGTCAAGAAAATAATTTGTGGATCGAATTAAAGACTATGGACACCTCACGACTTCATGTTGGACGTTGAATTTTTCTTGAACTCTGAGTGCTCAGGACAATTGTTTTGTATTACTTTAACCCATGTGTTGTGGGTTGTATTTTGGGCTGCCTGCTAGCCAACCCATGTTCTTGAGCACCATTTATTTGTAACTTTTCTTTCTTCTTTCCCCGGACTTGTTCGGTGAGCGTCCTGCTTTTGGCCTGGCTACTATATTCCTTCCATTTATTTTTAGGGCTCGCGCAGCGAGAGCCCTTTTGTACGGGGTTTGAAAACGGAGCCTGGAATTGCACACGCTCGTGCATGTGCTTTTCCTTTTGGCTTCCGTGATTGGCCTTTGCGTGCGAGTATTTTTCCAAGACAGCACGCAATAGGCCAAAGGCGGGCGCATTGCTCCACCCATGGCCTATTGGTGTCGGTTACCAGCACCGCCGGCTATGTAGTTTCAATTATCGTGCCCAGACATGGGCGTGATAATGGAAACCACATGTCTCCCACGCGCGCACCACTCGTTCCTTTCAGTCACTACGCTTCAAGCTCGTTGCCTGCCATATGCTGTACCTGTCCCAGCGCACATCTTCACCCCTCCCACACTGCTTACCCACTCTCACCACCCCTTCCAGGTCCCTAACTGCCCCTCCCAAATCCCCCCGTCGCTCCTTGTTAAACTTCAACTGAACCGCGGCGAGAGGGAGCTGCGGCCACCATTGTTCGCTATGCGCAAGTGTTGTTAATCTAAAAGGGCGTCCGTATGTCATCTGTCGGTAAACTGCTGGAGTTTAGTTTACACTCCTCGTACCATTCGTTGCCTTATCTGACCTCCTCCCTCCGCAAATGGAAGTCGGGCGCCTTTCTTTTACTTTCTACAGCTCGCTAAACTTTTGTTTTTTAATATCCTATTTCTTTAATGCCCATTCTTCAAAAACTCGAGCCTTTATTTTCTTCGGTGCAGCGGCTCTGCCACTTTCGGGAGGCAAATAATGTGTGGGCCGGCTGGTGTTGCAGGATCGGTTCGCTAGACCTTGTGCGTTGGCAAAAGTTGCTGGCAGTGACATGCGTGCCCCAGTCGACTGTGCCTGCTGCTGGTCACGCTGCTTAGAGGATCAGCGCAGTTATAGGTAAGCGATACCGCGCGCCCCTTACTAAGCAGTTTGTGAGCCCCCAACTAGCCCTGTGAACTCCATGGAAGAAGGTGGGGGAGGTGAAGTGCCACCAGAGCTCACCTTCAGCGCTGGCGGGGAGGACATTCCGGGCCACCCAGAGAGTAGTTAGGGATGCTGGGTGCCGTGTTCGCAGTTAGTACAGAAACTGCAGGGTTACTCCTTATCAGCACTCGGTGGGTGTTCCCTTACAGTTTCACTGCATAGTGGAGCAGTGCTACGAAAGCTTAGAATTGGTCTATGTGGACTCGCTATAATTTTCCCTAAGTTTGCTACTGCCAGAGCCCTTGGAAGGTGCAACACGGCAGAATTTGGGTGTTCGTGTTGATTGAAGTAGGCCGAGCAAGCATCTTCCGCCATGTTTCGTGCTTTTGTGCTCGTCTCTGTATTTTCCGATTGCACTACCTTTTTGTTTGCCTTTATGCTTATTTTTTTGTCTCTCTCGGTTAAGCTGTTCAGGAACATACCTTTGTGATTGGTGGTATGCTCCAAGCAGTAAGTAGTTGGAGTGCCCTCCATGAGTCCGTGTGTGAGCAAAATGTGGGTATGTCAGCGTATGTGTAAGCATGAGTCAGTGTGTGTGAGAAGTTGTGGGTGCATGCATGAACGCGTCGGTGTGTGTGTGTATGTGCGAGCATAAGTTAGCTTGTGTAAGTATGGGTGTGTCCATGAGTGTATCAGCTTGTGATTAAGTGGTGGGTGTGAGTGTTGCCTGCGTGAAATTTGGATGTGTGTCCGTAAGCTGTGTGTGTCAGCGTGCGTTTAAGCACGAGTCAGTGTGTGCACAAGTTATGGTGTGTGTGTCAGCTTGTGTGCAAGTTGTGTGTGTGTGGAAGTATGAATGTGTGCATGAGTGTGCCAGTGTGTGCGCAAGTTATGGTGTGCGTGTGTCAGCATGTTGTGTGTGGGAGAGTGTCAGTATGTGTGCAACTTGTGTGTGAGTGTCAGTGTGTGTGTGTGTAAGCACGAGTCATCGTGAGTGCAAGGTATGGTGTGTGTGTGTGTGCCAGCCTGCTGTGTTTTGAGGCTGTCTGCCTCAGCAGGACCCCGTCTCTTCCCCGGTCTAGGCGAGGAATGCTCTCTCCTCCCACATCCTCAGCCAGCCTCCTCCGGCACTCCCTCCCACTGCAGCCTCTTCCTCCCCAGGGACAGCGGCAATCACCTAAAAATCCCCAGTCGCCCCACAACCTCAACCAGCCTCCCCCGTCACTGCTCCCCACCACAACCTCACCCTCCCCTGGCCCATCCACCGCCTTCCCCACATCCTCACCCAGCCTCCCCCATCACTGCTCCCCACCCCAGCCTCTCCCTGCCCAGGGACACCGGCCCTCCCCCAGCATGCCCCAATCCGTCCATCACTGCTCTGCAGTGCCTACCCTGGCACCCAAGGTGCAGGAGGCGGGGGTGCTGCACCTACCCTGGCCCCCAAGGCGCTGGAGGTGGGGGTGCTGGGCAAAAGGGGGGGGTGCTGCACCTACCCTGGCACTCAAGGGGGTGGGGGTGCTGCACCTACCCTGGCCCCCAAGGCGCTGGGGGTGGTGGTGTGCTGCGCCTACCCTGGCCCCCAAGGCGCTGGAGGTGCTGCGCCTACTCTGGCCCCCAAAGCGCTGGAGGTGGGGGTCACCATCTATACATTCCATCTTGCATTTTAAGATCCTTTTTTCATATTTTTATTCATCCATTTGTTTAACTGTTTACCATTCTCATTTGGCCAATATTCACACATCAGCTTTTATTTTCATAATACATAATACACTACACTCTATAGGTCTCCATTACTAAAAATTCGAACTATTAGAGTTGCATTATTTGCTACGCCAAAAACTCAAACTTTTACTAATGAGAGACCTATTGCATTGCAAATGCTTGTTTTTATAACACACATTAAACTTTAAATGCCAGTAAGTGAACTGAACAATTATTTCAGATTATGTTAAAATTCACAAAGCACAAATGAAGCACATTTGTTTGTAATTCTAAAGTGTGGTGGAAACAAATAATGTAATATGATCAAAACAAATCAGTATACAAGGTGATGTTGATTTCCATAGTTTTAACAGTAAATCTATGCATCTGTGCAACATGAATGGTCATTTCAATAGAAAGTGTGTTTTCTGTAATGGCAGTGCACTACTAAACCATGCATACTCCACTCTACATCACTCTTTCTATTCCACTCTACGCAAATCTGCGCCTATCCACTCGGACTTTCTACGCCACTCTTCGCCACTTCCACATTATGCCATTCTACTCTGCCATTCCACACTACGCCACTCTACTCCACACTATGCTACTCTATACCCCTCTTCTATACAACACTTTACTCCAATGTATGCCACTCCACTCCACTCTTACTATTCCAATCTATTCTACGATTCTAAACTCCACTCTGACACTCTATGCCACTCTACACCACGACACTCCACTCGGCTTCGCTCTACGGCACAGCACTCCATGCAACTTTACTCCACGCTACTTTACTCCACAGTGTGCCACTCCACTTTATGCCACTCTAATCCATTCTAACCCACTCCACTACACACTTCTGCACTCTAACACTCTACAACACTTATGTCTACGCCACTTTACAAAATTCCACTCATGACACTCCACACCTCTTTACTCCACTCTATGCCACTCTACAACACTTTCCTCCTCTCAGTGCCACTCCACTCTAGAACAGTACTCTACGAAACTTCACTCTACGCCACTTCACTCTACGAAACTCTATCCTACGCCACAACACTCTACACCCTCCACTCTGACACTAATCAACTCTATGATGAATATGTGTTCTTTTTTCGAAATGTGTTTACCACGCATGCCACAACAACGCGGTTGTTACAACAACCGCGTTGTTATTTCGCATTCCGTTACAACGCAAGTCGTAACAATGACTTGCGTTAGGGGGCGCTGGATGTTGGAATTGTATAAATTACTATTCCAACTCCAGTCTGTGCGTGCACTAGGGAAGGTGTTGGATTTTATATCCAACACCTTCTGCCCCTCAACGCAAGTCGTTGTTACGACATGCGTTGTAACGGTATGCGAAATAACAAGGCGGTCGTTGTAACGACCGCGTTGTTATTGCATGCGTTGTCTACTCCCTCCACTCTACCCTACGCCACTCCAAGCCGCTTTCATCCCCTGTACACTACTCCACTCTACACCATTTGCCTCTTCTCCATTCCACATCACTCTTCTCCACGCCACATCACTCCATGCCACTCCACCCTACGCTACTCCACTCTACCTCCACAACATGCAGCACTCTACTCCACAGCACTCTACTCAACTCTGTGGCACTCCACGACACTCCAATCTGCTACACTCTTTGCCACTCCACTTTACGCTACTCCAGTCTATGCCCCTCCATTCTAGCTGAAAATACACCAACTTGCATTTGTAAAGAGAGACGGGCCAGTTTCGAGGCAACATGGTGTCCCTGGAAAAAAAGCTGAAAGATTCTCACTTTCCTCTTCCTGACCTCTCACCCCGTTTTTAGGTCTCGCCTACGCAGCTCTCTCCCTCTACGTCTCTCTACCTCTACGTCTCTCTACCTCTACGTCTCTCTACCTCTACGTCTCTCTACCTCTACGTCTCTCTACCTCTACGTCTCTCTACCTCTACGTCTCTCTACCTCTACGTCTCTCTACCTCTACGTCTCTCTACCTCTACGTCTCTCTACCTCTACGTCTCTCTACCTCTACGTCTCTCTAACTCTACGTCTCTCTAACTCTACGTCTCTCTAACTCTACGTCTCTCTAACTCTACGTCTCTCTAACTCTACGTCTCTCTAACTCTACGTCTCTCTAACTCTACGTCTCTCTAACTCTACGTCTCTCTAACTCTACGTCTCTCTAACTCTACGTCTCTCTAACTCTACGTCTCTCTAACTCTACGTCTCTCTAACTCTACACCTCTCTAACTCTACACCTCTCTAACTCTACACCTCTCTAACTCTACACCTCTCTAACTCTACACCTCTCTAACTCTACACCTCTCTAACTCTACACCTCTCTAACTCTACACCTCTCTAACTCTACACCTCTCTAACTCTACACCTCTCTAACTCTACACCTCTCTAACTCTACACCTCTCTAACTCTACACCTCTCTAACTCTACACCTCTCTAACTCTACACCTCTCTAACTCTACACCTCTCTAACTCTACACCTCTCTAACTCTACACCTCTCTAACTCTACACCTCTCTAACTCTACACCTCTCTTCCTCAACCTCTTTACCTCTACCGCTCTCTCTCTCTCTACCTCGGTCTCTCTCCCCTCTCTATAACTCTCTCTGCACCCCTCTCTCTATACCCCTCTCTACACACCCCTCTCTACACACCCCTCTCTACACACCTCTCTACACACCTCTCTATACACCTCTCTATACCCCTCTCTACACACCCCTCTCTACACACCCCTCTCTACACACCTCTCTCTACACACCTCTCTCTACACACCTCTCTCTACACACCTCTCTCTACACACCTCTCTCTACACACCTCTCTCTACACACCTCTCTCTACACACCTCTCTCTACACACCTCTCTCTACACACCTCTCTCTACACACCTCTCTCTACACACCTCTCTCTACACACCTCTCTCTACACACCTCTCTCTACACACCTCTCTCTACACACCTCTCTCTACACACCTCTCTCTACACACCTCTCTCTACACACCTCTCTCTACACACCTCTCTCTACACACCTCTCTCTACACACCTCTCTCTACACACCTCTCTCTACACACCTCTCTCTACACACCTTATTAATTTTGTCAATACACTTGAAGGCAGCAAACTGTGACAGTGGATAGCAGTAGTTATCAACTAAAATCAATGGTGACCCATAAGCCCTCATACGTTAGCCCCCTGACAAAGTCAATGGTCATATGGGTATAAGGCACAAAATGTTAATAAGGTGGCCCTGCCCAGCCTCTTACGGTCACCGACAGGCGCGGAACAGGCACACCCGCGCTGCGGGAGCCCCTGCAGGAATTTAAATGCCTTCCTGGCGCAAAACAAACACAACGGCGCTGGGAGCCGCAGGGCACGCTGGGGAGTGTGGTCCTGCACTCACCCAGCTCCCACCCCGGTCTTCTCCACGACCCCTCCTCGGACTATGGTCTATGGCCCACAGCGAGGGGCAGAGCAGGCAGAAAACAGCAGCAGGGCGTCCCCAGTATTACGAATGTGAAGGGGAGCCGGCACGCCCCGCACCAGTGGTCAATTGCTGTAGTGGGGTTACAGCCCACCGCCGCAACAGCACAGTCACCAGATACCGCATTAACTATAATGCGGTCGGTAAGAGGTCGATTGGGGCCACAGCTCAGCGCACCGTGTGGGTTTTTGGCGCGCAATGGGAGCTTGGGGGGCAGCCGAGCACAGCGAGGTATGCCCCCCCCCCCGGGCAGATTGGGAGGGGGGAGTGGCCGGAGCAGACATTTTGGAGGATTTGGGAATAGCCCAAATGTAGCTCAATTTTTGAGAAGTATAGCCCAAAGGGGATATAACGTATTTTCGCGCTAACCCAGCCACCATTTTAGGTTTGGTGACCTGGTGGCTGGGAGCGCTTGTTTAGGGCAGGTTTTTGTCTGGTTTTTGTCAGGCCTAGTGTTTAGGTAGGGCAGTGGTAGGTGAATTTTCTGAGGAAGTTGAATATGTCTGGCGGCGATTATCGTGTCCTGGAGGCCCTGAGGCTGCTCAGTGAGGTTGACAGGATGGATTTGGTGATCCCAGACGCGACGAGGGCCGCGCGCCCGGTGAGGCGCGCATCGGTCGGGGTGGCGGCCGCCGTCGCGGCCTGCTCACCCCCCCGGAAGACGGCGATTTCACAGGTGAGTGGTCGGGGCCGCGAGTACGCCAGGAGCGCGGCCCAGAGAATAGGGAGGTCGTGAGCATAATGGGGGGACGAGGGCAGGGCGGGCGAGGCGGCAAGGCGCGGAACTCTGTCCGGACGGAGGAGCGCGTCGGGCGTCTCCCCGCCGAGTATCCGATCCGTTGGGGGCCGCTCGTATGCCAGAGGAGCGGCCCCGGAGGTAGGGGGGAGGCGTTGCCGGGAACGGTGGGGGCCGCAGTGATATATGCGGAGCGGCCCCCTTTTTCAAATGCAGCTGGAGTGGAGACGGGCACCGCGTTAGCAGGAAGCGCTGCCAGGAAGCCTGCAGGGAGGCGGGAGGGGACGGTGACGTGTCTGGGGCCTAGGAGAGAGGCAGGAGGCCGGCCTCGGAGGGGGAGCGCGTCGCGTGGCTCCCCCCCGAGGTTGCAGGCGGAGAGGGGCCGCTCGTATACCAGGAGAGCGGCCCCTAGTGGCTTACCTGAGGTGACAGGGCAGCGAGGGGCACAAGCTGGGCTGGAGGTTGTGGGAGTAGGGGTGAGGGAGATACCGGAGGCCTCCTTGGTGGTGGACAGGCAGCTTGGGGGGTGTGCAGGGGTGCAGGCACCTGGAGAAGGGGCAATGGGCGGTACCGGCCATAGGGGCATGGGGCTTGCGTCGGGGCAGGACGGTAGCGGACTGGTGGGGGGGGGGGGGGGTGGGGGGGAGTCGCCATTATTGATTGAGTCAGAAGGAAGTGAGCGGGATTGGGCAGGCCTGGACAATTTTGAGTCCTGGTCGGAAGGGGTGTCTGGGGCGCCTGGGGCAGGGGACGGGTTGGAGGAAGTTGGGGGCCCTGGGACAGTTGGGGGACAAGGGGCAGGCTTCGCGGTGAGCGTCGGGAATGCGGGGGTGCAGAGGACTTGGGTGAGGACGGCGGGGGACGAGGAGGCCGAGCCGAGCTTTCGGGGGGTGGGGGGGGGGGAGAGGGGCGGGGGGTTTGGAGTGGAGCGAAGGGGAGGAAGGGGAAGGCGATGAGGAAGAGGTGATGGATCGGAGTGCAGTGGGTCGGGCCTGGGTAGTCAATACGTTAGGGGCAGGTAAGCGGGGATGGGATGGTAGACAGAAGAGAGGTGGGCCCAGCACACCAGACCATGGCTTTTTGTTTCAGGCGGTGGACCGACAACCTGACCGTCGCGGGGTGCCAGACTTGGTAGGGCTGGGAGCGGCCCAGAGGCACCAAGGAGAAGGGAGGGTGGAGCCGTGGGCGGCGTGCCCAGTACCGGCGGGGGATCCCGGCGTGGCTGGCACAAGTAGGCCCGGGACGGGCTCGCCGGCCCCACCACCCAAGGGGTCGCAGCGCCCCGGGGGACAACGACAACGGAGCAGCACCAAAGAGGCTGTTTGTTTCTTACGTAGGGTTCAGTCGGCCCCACCAGCGGGGAGCGCTGGGGGTGCGAGGCAGGAGGAGCTTGATTATGAGGAAGATAGTATGGAGGAGGGAGAAGTGCGTGATGTGGAGGAGGACAGGGCGGGGGGCCAAGTATTGCTGTATCCAGTGTTTTGCAGGTGTCACAACGCCAGGCGAGGCCCACGGGTCGGACATCGAGGTGGGAGACCGGCTCGGCCCCTCGGTCAGGACGCAGGGAGGAGCGACGGACGGAGTCATTGGCGCCAGGTAATAGGTCTTTGCTCGGGCGCCCAGTGATAGTATCCGTGGGTGGGTCTGACAGAGAAGGGGGGGTTGGGGGGAGGTTGCGCAAGGGTGCGTATGTGGTGGATGTAGCGGTTGGCACAGAGGAATCAGGTAAGGGAGGGAAAGGCAAGGACGTGGAGAGTTTGACGGACAAGAAGGGGACGGTCGAGACGCAGACGGGAGAGGGGGAGACAAAATTAGAAAGTAAAGAAGTGAAGATAAAACGTTTGCCATATATGGGGGTAACAAAGCCCTTAGGCACACATTTGATGCTGGCTACCAAAGAGCGGATTTGGAAAGGGGAATACGTGGAGATGCTTAAGCTCCTTCACAGGGAAGTGCGGGCGAAGGAGGGCTCGAAGGAGGAGGAATTTGAATTGGCTAAGCGGCCTAAGGTGCCGTTGACGATTGAAAACTGGACAGCGGCTTTCCTGATGTACGCTAGTGTGTATTGTGAAAAATTCCCAGAGAGGTCGGTGGCCATGTTTAATTACATGGATGTCATACGAAAGGCGCAGATTACGGGGGGTGGATATGCCTGGGCCCAGTATGATGAGAAGTTCCGGGCGCGCATGGCGTGGGACCCGGAGGCGAAGTGGGGTGAGCTGGATACAGATTTGTGGCAGCATACAATGGGACTTGCAGGGTCTGGGAAAACCATTTTCACAGCCAGCGGGCTCCCGCTCGTGTATCGGCCCGTTCGTGGAGGCCCCACCCGCGGGGGGGGGTGGGGGGAGCAGGCAGTGGACAGGCAGGGGAAAAAGGGTCTTGCTGGGATTACAATAAAGGACTGTGCACACGGGACTACTGCTGTTTCCGGCACGAATGCTCCGGATGCGGGAAACGACATGCACTGGTCAACTGTTGGGGGGCCCAGGGTCAGTCACAGGGAGGTCAGCAGTGGCAGTCGGGAGCCTTTAAGGCAGGGGGCCAGCAGCAGCAACAGCAGTCGGGAGGAGGGCGGGGGTCTAAGGGGTCTGGGCCAAAGGGCTTGTACTCCGGTTAACGTGGGGAACTTGCTGGCGGCCTTGCAGGGGTATCCAGTGAGGGAGGCTGCGAAGCGGTTACGGTTGGGGTTTCTTGAGGGTTTCAGACTGGGGTATGTGGGCCCACGGGTGCGGCGATGGGCCGACAATTTGAAATCGGCACGGGAGGGCCGCATGGCGGGCCCCTTTCAGGAATGGCCATTGCCCAATTTGATTGTGTCACCCATTGGAGTGGTGCCTAAAAAAGAGCAGGGGTAGTTTCACCTCATCCAACATTTGTCCTGGCCGGAAGGAGGATCGGTCAATGATTTTATTGATGAACAAGAGGCCACTGTATCTTAATCTTCTGTTGACGTTGCCATGTCACTGGTGGTGACCGCGGGCGCAACAGCGCAGATGGCAAAGTGCGACATAAAGTCAGCTTTCCGGCTGCTTCCAGTTCACCCTGATGACTGGGATCTGTTGGGCATACAATTCGGCGGTCACTGGTACGTGGACAAAGCTTTGCCGATGGGCTGCTCCATATCTTGCGCACTTTTTGAATGTTTCAGCACGTTCCTACAATGGTTGTTTACAGAACGGACGGGTCACCAAGGAGTTACGCACTACCTGGATGACTTCTTTTTTGTGGGCACCTCAGACTCCACGGACTGCCAGAAGGCTCTGGACAGCTTCAATGAGATCATGAGTGAACTGGGTGTGCCACTGGCCCCAGAGAAAACGATGGGACCTAGCACAGTCCTGGCCTTTTTGGGAATCGAGTTGGATTCAGGTTTGATGGAGGCACACCTTCCTGCGGACAAAAAGCAGCAAATGTTGGGGCTGCTGGCATGGCAAAACCTAAAGTGACGGTTAAGGACATACAAGTTCTGCTGGGCCATCTTAATTTTGCCTGTAGGGTGGTCAGAGTAGGGAGGACGTTCTGTAGGCGACTGGGGCGGGCACTGGCAGGGCAGAGGCCCCCACATCATCATGTACGTCTGTCAGCCAGGGTGAGGGAAGACTTGAGGATGTGGCAGTTTTTCATGCATCAGTTCAACGGGATACCTCTGATGAGGGAGGCGGACATGGTGTTGGACGTACAGATTTTCTCAGACGCAGCAGGGAGCACTGGATTTGGTCTTTACTGGCAGGGGAGGTGGTGTGCCGAACCCTGGCCCGCGGAATGGTTGGATGGGGGCAGGAGTATTGCCTTTTTGGAATTTTTTCCCCTAGTGGTGGCCGTCACGCTGTGGGGGGCTCTGTTGGCCCACAAGAAGGTCAGCTTCAGGATTGACATCATGGCAGTGGTGCATGTGGTCAATCGACAGTCGGCGAGAGATGAACAGGTTCTGAAATTGTTGAGGGTTTTCGTGTTGGGGTGCTTGAAGCATGATATTGCTTTTCGCACGGTGCATGTGCCAGGTGTGGACAATGACATTGCGGATGCTTTGTCTCGTTCACAGTGGGGGAGATTCCGTGGGCTCGCCAAGGACGCGGACGTGACCCCGACCAGAATGCCGCACCAGCTGTGGTACGTGGGCAACACCGGATGTTGCAACTGGTTTTAGGCTCATTAGCACAGTCCACGAGGTCAGCATATGGAGCGGCATGGGAAGAGTCCCTGGGTGATTAGACAGGAGGATGTAATACAGTTTATTTTGGACTTGGTGGAGAAGGGGAGAAGGGGCTTACGAAGGTCACGATTGTGGGCAAGCTGGCGGGAATTTCTTTCGTCTGGAAATTGTTGTGGGGCTATGCCCCCTCCGCGGGTGAACTGGGGGCACGGATTTTGGAGGGCTGGGCACGGGAGTGTGGGCGCGCCTCTCGAGTGCAGAGACCTTTGTCGTGGGAACTGTTGGAAGGGGTGCTTGGGGTGTTGCCTGGGGTGTGTTTTGATGAAGGGGAAGCAATCCTTTTTTCTACACTCATGTCCTGGATGTTTTTCTGGGCCTTTAGGGTTTCAGAGTTGTTGGGGTCCAAAGGGGAGCGGGTTTGTCTTGGGGGAGGTTTCTTTCGGTACAGAGGAGGTCAATATCTGGCTCCGGAAGGCGAAAATGGATCAGAAAAGCAATGGGAAATGGAGTACCCTTGAAAAGGGGGCGCACGTCGCCAGTTTGTCCTTTTCGGTGGGGCTTGCGTTGGAAATCCTTGTCAGGGGATGTGGGAGGGCTGGTCTTTGCTCATGGGGATGGGCGGTGCGTCAAGGCATCACAACTGTTAGCGGTGCCGAGGAAAGCGCTGGGTAGACTGGGGATCGACGGGAAGGGGTTTGGCACGCATTCATTTCGGATTGGGGCAGCGTCAGAGGCCCATGCTAGGGGTTGGGGGCGAGGGGACATTATGAAGCTGGGTAGGTGGTCATCGGATTGCTAACAGCGTTATGTGCGCAGTGACGCTGGGGGAGGATTTATGTAAAAAAAAAAAAGTGTTGTTTGGTTTTTTCTTGTGTCTCATTCTCGTTTCTCTTTTCAGGTTCGGTTATGGGTCCCCTCGCCAGGGAGATGTCCATCTGGATTGTGGGGCATTCCTTTGTGAAACAGGCGCAGGTCCAGGCCCGCTCGAGTTACTTTGGAGACAGTTTGGGGTTCAATAAAGACTTATTTTCGGTGGATTGGAGGGGTAGGGGCAGTATGCGTTGGAAGGAGTTGTTATCGGTGCTGAACGGGCTTTTGGTGGCTGGTAGGTGCCCGGATGTGTTGGTGTTACATCTGGGGGAAAATGATATGGTCAGGGAGACTGGTTTGGCGCTGATGCGGGCTATGAAGAGAGACTTGTTGTTGATCAAAGCTCAGTGGGCAGGGTGCTCCATTGTATGGACAGAGTTTGTCCCCCGGAGAGTTTGGAGAGGGGCGGTCAATCCTGGGGCACTTGACAAAGCCAGGAGGAAGTTGAACACTGAGATGGTGAGGTTTTGTCGGCACTTAGGGATTGGTAGGATTGCTCATAGGGAAATTTGTTACGACACGCAGGATTTTTTCAGGGATGATGGGGTACACTTGTCTCGGCTTGGCATGGACCTGTATCTGTTGGAGTTGCGGGAGGTGTTAGCGCGGTTGTTAGGAGTTTACCGTCGTTAGGCACAAAAAAATAAAATAAAAGGTACAGTTGGGGGGGGGGGGCAGAAAAAGGGGGAGGCGGCGTATCCGCCTACACTCCCGCCTTTTTCTGGGTGGCGGGGTGGTTGACAGTTGGCCGGGATTGGTTGGAGTTTGTTGTTATATGTTTGGTAGTTTGTGAGCAGGAACAGGGAAAGGGTAACCAGGTAGGATAAGTTTAGATTAGAGGTTGGTTAGTTACAGTAGCACAAAGGCAGGTAGGGATTACGGTCAGGGGAGTTTAGGATTTGGAAAGGCTAGATTGTGTAGGATTGGGTTATATTATGGGTATGGAATGTTATGTTGTATTTTGTGGGATGGGGGAACTGATGTGGGGATCGTAGGGGTGGGGGGGAGGAACAAGGGGTCAGGAAGTTCTTGTATAGTGAGGTGTTTAGTTTTGTAAGGCAGTGGCCAAGGGATGAAATTGTAATATGCAGCTATTTCAATAAAGCGGCCTTTTTCACACATAATAAACTGGTCTTGTGTCGGCTCGCACCCCTCCCCCCTTTATCTCCCAATAGGCACCGCTACACCAGCAAGTGTTCTCCTCCGCCAGGCAGGGGTCTCGCAGTGGCGCAGAAGCAAGGCAGCACAGAATTCAGTTGGCTTTAGCTGCGTCTGCAGGCCACTGCTCAGGGTGGGCGCAGGCTCCTCCGCAGCACCGTCAGGTGAGATCATGGGATACGGTGCCGCGCCACTCAGGGCGCCGTAAGCCTAAGCGTCGGTCGCTCCCCCAGCAAGCAGACTAGTTTCAGGACGGGCCCTGGATGCCGGCGCAAATGTTGCGGCAGTCACGCCGAGTGCGGTCGCGCAGGTCCTGAGCACCGGACAAGGCCACACACCCCGCGGCCCCGGGGAGCCCGACGTCAACGGAAGCCGGGCACACGCACCCAACAGGCAGCCCAGCAGCGCAGTCCGTGATCGTCTCAGCAGCACGCACGCACCAGCAGTCTCCTACGCAATCTTGATTTACTTGTGCATTATATTTATGAAGACTATTCCTCTAACCACTTAGCAGTGCATTAGATTTAAGATGAGGAGTACTTCAGTGTGTAAGTGATTACTTCACAGTGTAGCCAATTATAGTAGAGCAGAGGAGCAACCTGCCGCACAGCATGGGCTGTAACGGCAATACCAGCTTCCCACACATACAAAGTGCAGGCAGTAGTAAAAAGAGTATAAGCTTCCCTACAGAAATCAGAAACTGCACCAGTGTTTCCCTAATCACAGCATAATTGCACAGAGGCAGCAGTGAGGTTAGCCTCCCTAATCCACACACAGCAATGTTAAAACACTTAAGCATACCTGCAGAACACGTACAGCCCCATTTTGTCTGGCTCTGCGCACAGGGCCCTCATTACAAGTCAAACTAACTATTATGTCCTGGGGAGATGCTGCTCTGCCTGATAGCAACTGGCCCAGTGTTCGAGCACCCAGAACATCAGGCTGATTTAACCAGCCTGGAAACCCAGAGAGTAAAACTGAAGGAGGGTCAGACTGCATGTGCATCCCAGAACTGGCCCCAGACTGCCTCCCACCTCCCTCCTATGTCACAGAATACACACATGTAAAACATTTCCATTTTGTTTCAAAGTCTTGCAAGTAATTGTTTCCATCATACCTGGAAACTCAACATCTTCCAACGGTTCGTGACGGTATGTGAGTTTGTATTGATTAGAAAATAACACCGGAGTTAAATGTGGTTCAGTTAGCATGACCAGGCCTTAGCCAGCTGGCAGCTGCAGCTATTCTTAATTTCATATTTACGGACTATGGCACGTTTATTTATGAGAGCAAGCCTTTCTCTCGGTCTGTACGTTTGTGTGCTTTTCCATTTCAGACAAATAACTGAAATGAAGCCTCTCAGTCCGTGGCGTCTTTAATGCAATGTTTGTGCTCTGTTGAGGAAGCAATGCACAGGGTGTTTCTTTTTATTGAAACTTCCCACGGGTTCCTGCCGATAAACTTAGAATGACATTCATTAGCCGAACAAGCCACTGTATTTTTGTGTTGTTTACTGAATTACTTCTGCATTATTTTAGCCATTAGAATGAATTCGGAAGTAGGTGTCTCTGGAAGTATCTTGTTTACCAGAACGATGGTTGGTTCATGTATGCGAAACATTTCTAGTATCTCACAACAATTGTGTGTCTTCTGTACCCTGAAACCTTATAAAATGTGTGTTCATTTTGGGGACGAGCAAAGCCATTCTTCGGTTTTCTAACTGAGCAGATTCTGCGTTAGTCTGTTTACTGATTTAATATTTAGTCTTTCCTTGTGCTTCCTTCAGAGACTGACCTTTTGTTGCTCCTCTTCCCTAGTTCCTAAGACTTTCAATTTATTGATGCTCGATTAGTTAAAATAATTACATCTCAACACAAATAACTATAAAACATGATTAAACAATATTTAAAAGGAAAAAGATATCAAGTTTGTAGTCTCCTATTGGATCCAAAATACCCATTCCCGATAATCCGAAATGACATACACTTCTCCACACTCCTGATAATCCGATATGCTTCACCTCACGCCAAACATGAGTCATGCAAGCCACAGGACCACACACTATTCTAAAGTGCTTCAAGTCAATCATCCTTGTAGGGCAAAATACGGTCCGCCACCCGTGGACTCTCTCAGCCATTACTCCACAGGCGGATGATGTATCCTGGATACTGTCTTCATTCTAGATTCAATGTATTCCCCACTGGTCCAAAGTGCTGTGTTCTAGTAAAGTGCGCCCCAAAAAGTCAAAGTGCTCCGTGCACAAAAGTCCACCAATGTAAAAAAAAAACCATAATAAACATTTCAGATTACCAGTTACTGCTACTGCTTTCACAAACTTTAACAAGCATTTGCAATGCAATAGGTCTCGCATTATAAAAGTGTGAGCAGCTGGCATTGCTAATAATAATGCAACACTAGCTATTGGCTTTGTAAATGATAAATAAATGCCATTATGTGTTTGTTTTATAAAATAGATTAAAAAAGGCATTGTCATGAACAATGCCAATAGCTTAAACTTTTGCAAATGCGAGACCTATTGCATTGCAAATGCTTGTTCTGTGTGCAGCCCTAATTTCCTTTCCTCTGCGTGGGTAAAGACAAGCCAGCCATCTGTTCTGGGAACGTGGTCCTACGTAAACATGTCACCTTGCAGTCAACGTGGCGCTGGCTGGTTCCTGAAGAGCTCTTCTTAGGAAAGCACTCGCTGCTTCTTTAAATGACCAACTTCTTTTCTGCTAATTTTTATAGGTTTAGGGACGTTTCGTAAGAAATACTGTTCTTGTATATTTTTCTCTTTCTAGTTATTGAACCTATTATTATTCAGAGATCTAGGCAAACGTGTACAGACTAATGGATAATTATGTACTTGGAAGCATCAGTGCTTTAAATGGAGAAAAAAAATAAATGCAGGCACTAACTAAATGTAACAGAAGGGGCGAAGCTAAGGGCGTGGCTTGGAGACAAGCAGTTAATTTGATATGTTCTTGGTGTGAAACGGTGCACAATTACGCAGCAACAGTTCTGCTATTTGTAGAGCATTCTTTTTGTCTATGTATTTGTTGTTAAATGCATATAATTGCACAAACATTGCAATGCACACACATTTTTATATTCACTGAATACCAGCGTATGCCCAGGACATTTGACAAACCATGGAAATATTTCTTGATTAAAATATTTTCCCTGATCTTTAAGGTGGAAATGTCCCTGGTTAGCTCAAAAAGGCACACAACCCCACACTCTCAGATATTCACCAAGTGGTATGCAAGCAAAATAAGCATACACAGATAAAAGCACAGATACTCACCCAATTATATGCGTTTCCACACAAGCCGGTACAGAAAAACGAAAGGAACAGAGGGCAGAAAGGCACGAAAAACGAGTGGCACAGAGGGCAGAAGGGCACAAAAAAACGAGTGGAACAGAGGGCAGAAAGGCACACAAAAAACGAGTGGAACAGAGGGCAGAAGGGCACAAAAACGAGTGGAACAGAGGGCAGAAGGGCACAAAAACGAGTGGAACAGAGGGCAGAAGGGCACAAAAACGAGTGGAACAGAGGGCAGAAGGGCACAAAAACGAGAGGAGCAGAGGGCAGAAAGGAACAAAAAAAGAGGGAAAACGAGTGTAACAGAGGACAGAAAGGCACAAAAAGAGGGAAAACGAGTGGAACAGAGGGCAGAAAAGCATAAAAAACGAGGAAAAACGAGTGGCACAGAACAAGAGCGCACTGAAGCTGACGAGGAGGGAGTGGGAGGGGGGAGTGGGGGCGGGCGCAGTGGTGCGGGCCGCAGTTGTAAAAGGCAGGGAGAGGGTGAGATTGAGGAAGGGAAAGATAGGGATCAAAGGAAAAAACAAGGGGGTGGCAAATGGTGTGCACTTTGATGTCCTCAGTGGCCCCGCGGCTCACTGAGGACATCAAAGCAAGTGATCAGGCAGTGCTTTTCAGGCTGCCAAATGGTGCGCGCGCCCAGGGCACATGCACTGTATTTGGAGGCCTGAAAAGCACTGTTTGCACTTCCAAAACTCGCTTACTATAAGTCTCGCCAGAGCAGCGCTAAAGCGCTGTCTCAGACGAGACCTAAAAACCGCCGATATAATGGACAAGATTCTTCATGTAAGCAGTTAGGACTGCTGCCCAACATGGCCATGTTTAGAGTTAGAAAAATTGGCCTGAGACAGTGGCGCCTTAAGGGTTTTAACAGATTGCAGATGCAGATCACATGCATTAAAGACTCGTCTGTTTGGCACACCCTCTGCATCCCGCATCACCTTGCTCAGCACTAGGCACTTAATCGGATTCCGGTGCTCATCGCCGGCACCTAATTGTCAACACCCTACCAAGAACAGTCCACCACATGGTGGCGCTGCTCATCTAATTTAGAGATGAGCAGAACAACGGTAGTTTACGACTACAATACACATAAAAATTGCTAATACCTGCCTCCCCAGCCATTTCTTCAGCTTTGGTGACCTGGAATAATCTGAACTGTCTCATTTACATGAGAGAGAAATGGTTAGTAGTGGTTTTGGCAGCGATGACAAGGGCGATGGGTGGTGCAAGCTGCAGTGGCCTCCTGGTCAGAGCCCTGGTGGCAGTTCCTTGCGACCATACCAATAGCACCGTAGGGGGATAAGGCGCAAGCGCACTCTCATAAGTGTATACTTTTATTGTTTGTGAGTGGCACATTCAGATATTCAGGTAGGGTTCCTGAAGTGTAAAGGTTCACGGCCCAACTGCTGTGAAATTCAGATCTTAGACCCCTAAGGTCCTGATCCCATGAAATTATCTTTGCTGACTTCATTAATAGTTTTGCTGTTATTTTATGAGGTAATGTGTTATTTATTGGATCTTCCATATTTCCTATGTTTATCTTACAGTCAATTTGATTGTCACTGGTAATCCTTGGCCTGCAGGGTACCTTGGAGAACCGCACTAGTAGTCCTGATGGCGCGCCATTATCAAATGCACTTTTACCCAACATGCACTTTACCAACTGACAGGACTCCACCCAAGCAGAACATTTCAAGGGGTTTTTAAGTGCTAGAAAAACAAGCATGCACTCACTCGTGGCCAATGAGCACTTGCAACTGGCTAGTCACAAACTCCTTAAGTTATCCATACACTGCAAGCCCAAAATGCAGGATCCACAGAAAAAGTCTGCTTTCCAAGGACCAAAAGGAAAAAATAAATAAAAATAAACTGAGGTCAACGGTGCTCTGAGCCGAGGCACTACATGCAAAGACAGCATGGGTGAGATCTGGATAACTGGAAATGCAAGGGGAGTAGTTAAAAGAGGAATTAATGAAACCACCTAAATGAGAAGAGGGCAGCGCAAGCTGCAAAAAACAGGAATCACACTGAGTGGAAGAAAATGGGGTGGGGAGCCAGCAGGCATGTAAGGAGAAGAAGGCGCCCGAGACCTGACTAACAAATATGAATTGTTTGTTGTCTAAGCAAAGTACTGGCATTCCGATGTGGAGCCAGAACAGCCAAAGAGCATAGAGAAAGGTGGATTCAAAGTGCCAGCAAATCCACCATCAACTGCAAGGTCTTACATTTATTGGTTTATATTACTAAAGCATAAGAAATTATTACGACAAATCCATCAGTACATGTAGATCCCTTCAAAAATGTATTAGCTTTAAAATAGGTTTCATTAGACTATGAGGAGAGAACAGAGTAGTCCTCAAAAAGGGACCCTAATATCCCTCCCCAGATACAAAAGGGTTCGTGCCAAATAGGTCCTGGTTCCAGATAACCAAGCAAATTGTAATCCCTGTGAAAACATCTCTCTGAGTAGAGATTCGAATTCAGAGACAGATTTCGGCTGGTCAAACCGGCAGAAATGTAGCCAAGAAAAGTCGCAGAAAAAAAGTTAATAAATGTGTACATTTAATATCAATTACACAGGTTCTCTCTCATTTGCAAGTAAAAAAGCTTGGCACAGGAGGTATTTACAGCACCTGGAAAATATCACACCCCAGTTTAGTGGCATTTCCCAGGCGTGGTAAAGACCACACTTGCATCCAGCTACTTGTAATAGAGATGCCTAGTCTCATTCTCCCTTGAGCAAGGGCGACACGGCCTCAGAAACCTTAGAGGCCACCTCTGCACCTGTAAACAGCCAGACCCCGGGGTTTCCACAGTAAAAGTTTAGAAATTCACCTGGCATCGGTATTACACAATTCGTCCTATTGTGCAATGTTGAAAAATATAGCAGTGGAAAGAAATAATGAATTGAGTAAAAGAACAGTCTATGCCAGAGCAAGAAGTGCCAGCGCGAAGTGTAAAACTGCATAATGTAACGTTTTCTCAATTCCTAAGGTTCTTTGCACACATTATCACGAAGTGGGCGACACAGGGATTTGGCAATCACAATGTACTGTCAAAGTATTGAGCGTACTAATCCCACAAAGCAATGTTTGAGACCAACTATACACATCCTTTAAATTAGGCACATAAACCGAGTGATGAGGTTTTTTTTAAAACTGTTTTTATTTATTTTCGGAAGAATCAAAACATCAGCAGGTGTATCTAATGTGTTACAAAATTAGGATTATAATCTTTATCCAGTAATTGTAGAAATGCAGACCAAACCATAAAACAAATCCTTCTGACATTTCCCACCCACAGTCCCATCCTATACTTTAAACATGTCTTATTTAGCTTGCCCCCCTGGTGGACCCAGATTGTGTTACCCCACTAGTGTGGACCCCCTGTGTACTAGATTGCGTCACGTTCGGGCCCTCATCCAACATCTCTAAATCGTAATAACTCAGTCACGGCTGCCACATCTTCCTAAACTTCCTGGGGCACCCTCTTATGCAAATCAGTCTTGACCCGGCTCCAGTGGGAACACTCCAGCCTGAACTGTTTAGTTTAGCCTTTCTTAAGGGAAGCAATGTCATTTACATTCCTACTCTGAGTATTATTAAAAGGGTTGTGGCCCATAGTGGCTAATGTAACTGCTTTGCGGCTTTTGTCTTTGTTTTATTGAATAAAAAGTTTTTTTTTTAAAACAAAAAAAGGGTTGTGGCCCAGTACAAGCCCTTCCTGTTCTTTCCGCCATTGCCTATGTGGTATCCTTACTCGAATGCCAGCTACAAATTTGAAATGTATTGTCCACAACACTCAGTGACCCAAGTGACATACAAAGTAACATTTTGACTTTCCTTTAAAATGACTAACATTTGTGTCTCCCCAAGATTCTCCATCTTCTCAACACTCTTGAAGATGACTAAAAGGCGAAGGGATTTACTCTATGGGTCACATTTAAAAAACACGTCGGGGGAGTGGCCAAGAGGTGAATGGAGTGAGACGTGCACTGCCGAGTCTCTGCAGGCTGCAATAGCTGATCCGCCACCCTTTGGGCCCACTTGAAGACCCCCGGACGGTGGTCTGGTCATCGCGGCTTAGCAGGGGGATCCAGACACCTGCAAAATGACCAAGGGGGCAACCTGTGATGACCTGGCAGCCCGGCTCGGGGCAGACGCATTAATCGGGACACTATGGACGTGACCGCCCTCCCTTATCCACCAGCCCCCTAGAACTTTGGTCCGGGCGTTAGCTCTGGGCCAGCTGTTTCTCACTGTGCGGGCGCCTGGGCTGCGCCGCCATCTTGTGGGCCCTGGAGAAGGCCCTGAAGACCTGCACAACCCACAGAGGAGGCCACCTTCTGGGGACTGCACTGCCTGGTTGCCTTTGCTGAAACTCCGATGGGTGAGTGGAGGACTGTGCCTGGCGCCTGGACCAGTGTGGGAAGCACTTCGGAGCCACCTCCCCCTGCCTGATTGATGTGTTGGTGGGGCTGGGCCTAGCCCCGGCAGCGATCCCTGAAGACACGGTCGGACCCGGGCAGGGTCGGACCACTGGCCCCACGCACTCTGATCCCGGGACTGCCCTGCCGCCACCAGCAAGTAAGATCTACCAGTGCACTTGGGCGCCTGAATCCTCCCCCAACAGCTGTCAACTGACGGGGGCCTCCCCCTCTGCATGCAGCCGCCGGCCCCCTCCTCTACAGCGAGGTGAGTGTCAACCCCAGGCTCTAAGGTAAGGGGGATAACCGGCTGGGCCGCGCAGCTGGGTCCTTTGTCCACACCCACTCCACTGCATGTCCTCTCTGGACCTTCCTTTTGAGGCCTAGGACTGGCCTGCCTGATTGCGTGAGGGTGCGCACTGTGGCTTAGGCCAAACTGGGGGTCCTTTCTCTTTTCTGCTGGACCCTCTTGGCCGGACAGCCCGGAGGAATTGCCACGCCTGGTTTGAGGTCTAAGCCTCCCATGTCACATCGAACCTCTTGCCTGGGAGGCTACATCCTGGCTACCCTTGTTGCCGCTGATTAGAGGTGGCTGGCAGGCACCCCCTATACCTGGATCTCTCCTCCTAGGCGGGCACAACCCCCATAGCGACCAGCAGGGTCCCACAAAAAATCCCCATACGCTGAGCTCTCCTGCAGCCTGTGAACGCTCCTACGACATTGACGCGGCCGCACACCCGGACACTGACTGGGCTGTAAGTACCACTCCAGCTACTCTGCCAGCCACCTGTTTGTCAGCTCACACAGGTGTTCCCCATACACAGACTGTACAGCTGGAGACATCCCTTCGGTCATGCCATGCTCTAAACCTGGCAAAGTGCCTTGCCTACTCCGGCTAAAGAAAATCCTGTGGCCTCACTGTGGCTTAAATCGAACTCTCCCCCACCGCCTACCTCTGAACCTCCGGGGGCAATGGCCGCTGAAGAGCCCGCGCTAGCTCCTGTCACACAGACCTACATGAACATCTTCCTACAAGAAATCAAAATGGAAATTTGATCCCTCAAAACAGAGTTTAAAGCCTGCCTGCGAGAGCTCTCGCGGGACATCACAGAGATCGGTGGTCGAGTGGATAACCTTGAGATCTCTACTGATGCGCGGTCGAAGCATCACGAAAATCTGTGGCAAGCCCCGCGACCTCAAAATCAAGTACCAATGGGACCATCCCTTTGCACTGATCTTCTCCTGGGAGGGCAAACGCTGGTTCTTCCGCTCATTGCAGGATGCAAAGCAACTTCTCCAACTCCTGACATTGTCCATGGATACCACCCCCTCTAGGCCACCCTTAGGGAATCAATACAGTCTGACTGGTCCACGGGCCCGGCCCCAAACACAGAGCTCGCACCAAAGAATAGGCCTCCTCCCAAGCGAAACAAGACATCATTAAACACCTTTGCACGATGAGTGAACCCCTCTCACAAGCCCGTTCTACTGCAGCCTCTGAATCATCTACATTCTATCTTACACCGACATTGCTCTGACCTCCCTTTGCACCATCACCGGCCTTTGAGGTCATATGGGTCCTGATACATGGATCATACTGAAGACCTGGCTGGTCTTGATGTGACCAATTCAACCCACCCTGGTTCATCCGCATGAGGTCTGCATCGGTGCAGACTCTCTACTTCGTAAGTTATACACCTTGTTGACATGCCCACTAAGTCGGCACTAGCGGGCCCGTGGCTGGCGCTTTTCACCATTTATCTTGAGCTTTGGGGAGCTGTGGAGACCGGCATACTGTTAACACCTCCTTCCAAGCCTCCCACGGTCATTGTGTCCCTTAAAAGAGTAACTTCTTCAGAATGGTTTCGGGACCCGGCCATGGACCGCAGTGCCCCAGGGCACAGGGGCAATGTCGGCTACCCTCAAGATGGATCTTGTAGACCTGGGACTAATAGATACCTGGAGATATCCATTCCCAGACACCCAGGACTATTCATCCTTCTCCCATGTCCACCGCTCATATCTGTTGATTGACTTTTGCTTACTTTCCCTCTCTGATACGGTCCCTGGAAACAGCCACTATCTCTGACATTTCTATATCAGACCACGCCCACATAGCTGTAATCCTACTGGTCCCCTGGTGGGTGCCACGAATCCCCATCCACTGGAGGCTTCCGCCCCACATCCTACGTGACCTGGTTGACCTCACCAAATATGCCAAGAGAATATAGAAACAAATTTAGCCATGGACATCAAGACTCTAGAACACATAGATCATATGACACCCTCAGGACAAAATGGGAAACGCCTGGCCATGCTCCGAGGGCAGCTGAGGCTCCACTGAACAAACAAAGCGTAACGGTCACTTATGACACTAAAACAGAAATTCTATGCTGGGGGAGACAAAGTGGGGCCATGCCTGGCATGCGGTCTCCGTACCCAATCAACTAAAGCCCACATCTCAAAGATCAAACAAGCAGATAACTCCTGGGACATGTCCGAAAGAGACAAAGGGCAGGCATTCCGTGCTTTTTAAGAGGACCTCTACACTGAAACCCCCACACACCAGAGGAGATATCCTCCTTTCGCAACACATGCCCTAGGGAACCCATTAGCCCTCAACATGCACAACTTCTAGATGACCCAATCACCTTAGATGAGCTACACCGGGCAGTAAAACAACTCCAGACTGGGAAAACCCCTGGACTGGATGGTCTCCCCACCTCTTTCTAACGCATTTTTCTCTCCCAAATTTAGGACCACCTTCTTCTCTGAAACGTTGGGCCTCACCCCTACGATGTCAGAGGCAGAGGTTGTTCTCATCCCCAAGCCCGGGAAAGACCCCACTCTCTGCACATTATACTGACCTATTGCCTTACTCAATACGGACGCCAAGATATACACCAAGATACTGGCGAACCGCCTTGAAGCCTACCTCCCAGACTGATAGATCCCGACCAGGTTGGGTTCATCCGACACCGTCAGGAGGCAGACAACATCCACCGAATTGCCCATCTCGCTGAGAAGGTCCAAAGCCGGGACATTCCAGCCTGCCTGGTGTCCCTGGACGCAGAGAAAGCCTTTGACTGCGTTGATTGGCAATTTCTGTGCAATGTCCTACACAAAATTGGCCTAGGTCCAGTCATAATCTCCAAACTCTTGGCATCCTGTGTCTCCCCCCCACAAAACAGATTCATTTCAACTACCGACTCACCCCCTCGATCACCGCACATAGGGGCACCAGGCAGGGATGCTCGCTTTCTCCCCTAGCCAACGCAATACGCCAATCGGCGGACATAGCCGGCATTTCCTTTGAAGGCCACGAACACAAAGTGTCCTTATTTGCAGATGATCTTACTCTCACTAACTGCCCCTAGCTCGTCCCTACCGTAGCTAGCCTCCCTCCTTCGATCTTTTGAAAAGGCCTCGGGCTTTAAAATTAACATGGCCAAATCCCAAGCCCTAAACCTAACTCTCTCAACCTTAGAGGTACAACAGCTTCAATCCCTTATTCACTTGCACTGGGCCGATCACTCGTTCAGATACTTGGGCCTTAACCTGACCCCTTCACTGTCCTCATGGACTTGGTCCAACTGGCCGACCTGCAGGCAAGACATTTGGGAAGACCCGCGCCACAGGAAAAAACTCCCAATATCCTGGCATGACCCCCTTAATGTGGTCAAAATGTCACTCTTACCTAAACTACTATATCTGTTCCAAACCCTAACCACGCCGATTCTTCAGGTTGACATTGAAAGGCCATCAGCGTGGCCTAAACTTCTTAATATGGGGCAAAGGTCGTCTGCGATTCTCCAACAAACTGCTCATGCTTGCCTGCCCTAACATCTTGGAATACAACTGGGCATCTCACCTACACTACATATCGGAATGAGTTGTTCGCGAAAACGAAAAACACTGGTTCCACATGGAGCATGCAGTCGCGTGTAGGTCCCTATGGGATCTGGCCTGGCTCTCCAGATCGGATTGACCCTGTAGCGCATATATAGCCACCCTCACGAAAACGGTACTGGATATCTGGAACAAAATAGCAATTTCCAGACGCGTGACAGCCTTCCCTTCCCCCAATATTCTAGTGGTTCCAACCCCATGTTTCCCCCAGCCCTACAACCACATTCATTACTTTCATGGGAGGAAGGTGAATGCCGCACAATTCATGATCTCTTCGAGGGGGATACCTTTAAAACTTTCGAGCAATGCAAGAAATCCTTCCATATCACAGAATCCTCCAGGCTACAATATTGCCAACTCTGACACCGGCTGCTCACCCCCAACTATATTCAGCAAGCAACCAGACCGCTTAGTCCCTTTGAGACCCTGGACCAAGCCTTCTAGGGCACCTGCGGCCTACTCTCCAGCACATATAAGGTACCACACCACTCGACCCCCACTCACCCGCATACATATCAGAGGCAATGGCTAGCCGGCATAGGAGAGGCGATAACTCCAGAAAGCTGGGACAACTTTGGCGTGACATCCCCCTAATCTACAGGAGCAACCCCCAGTGTGAATAAGCTTATAAACTGATGACGCGTTGGTATTATACTCCTACGCACCTGCAGAAAATGCTCCTGATTCTCTCCCCTCTGTTGGCGATGCCAGACAGCGGTGGGGGACTACATTCACATCTAGTGGACCTGTCCAAACCGGACAATGTTCAGGAAGGAGGTCTTAAGCCACATCCAGGATACTGTGGGCTTTCCCAAACGAAGCTCCCCCACAGTGACAGTGACCCTGTTGGGCATCAGGCCATCTAGGCTCACCGCCATGACTCTGACGGGCGTCTCATCGGGCAGATGCTGGGGGCAGCAAGGCAAACCATTGCTCTTCATTGGAAGAAACCCTCTGCACCACCTATCTCAGCATGGTTCCTGCACCTTTGGCATGTCATGACAATGGAAATGCGGACGGCCCACCTTGTTCATACTGACACCAAGTTCACTCACACCTGGCAGCCGCTCATCCATTACTTCTTCAATCTAGAACACACCTGCTACACCCCCCTCGGCTGCGAGCCCTTCAGCTTTTTGAGGACGCTCTCTTTCCATACACTCGAGGGACTCCTTGATCAGGTACCTCACCATGTGGACCCAATGAGGAACTCCCTCCCTCCAGACACCACACATGACTTAACCGATTCTGCTCAGGGCTTGTTCCTTTCCCCCTTCCCTACATTGATGTTTTTTCTCCCCCTGTTCCATCTTGTCCCCCCATTTGTGTTGTTTGGTCATCACCGAGGATCCACCTTCACTTGCTGCTGAAGAAACCCTTATGCAGCTGGTTTAATGTTGAGCTCCTAATTCAAATGTGCCTAAAGATGCATGGGATTTGTTCAATGTTCATGTCACAGCTACTTTATGAAGCCTCATAACCTCTCTATACTACAACAATGTCTTACGCTCTTTATGGTGATGACTGTTTCCCTCTAAATCTTCAATAAAGAGATTTAACGATAAAAAAACACTTGTCCTCACCCGACATGGACTTAGGTTCAAGAAAAGCTTGTCTTAAGAGTTTATATTTACGTTTTTTATTAGCAGAAAGTAAACTTACATTTGGAAAGCAATCTTATCACACACTTATTACCTATTCTAATCTAATGTAATTATGTGTGAGCAAATCTGCCTGCATGAGAAATTAATGGGTGTTGCAAGATAGCCACACCTATAGATGAACCTCCACGAACTTGACAATCTGGGGCTTACACAAGCTTTAGCATGCAATAGTCGCACCCTAGTCAGATTTTCTAACCGACAAGGAACAGATTAAATATGTATCCTAGGTAAAAATGAGGAGAAAAAGCTACCACAATTAATAGAAATCAGCAATAAGTTTGCCATTGGCTAAGACCAGGTGGCAAATGCATGTGTTATACCCAACGGAATTAGTAATATCTTATGGTTTTAAAACTGGTAAATCCTGTCCAATGTGGTAATTTCCCATTCCATGTGCCTTCAGTTGTACTGGCATAGTGCTGGCGTGGATTTAATGCACAGTAAACTGGTTTTCCACTGCATATTTAGTTGCAAGCTAACACTGCCATTTCTCTTTTCTCAAGTTTTTATTTTCTCATGCCAAGAGGGAGTGAATCTTCTAAATAATTGTCATCTAGAACTGGAGAAGGCTTTAGCTGTCTGTTGTTGAAGGCTTATTATCTGCATACAATATACACAGAGCGGGCTTTGGGACACCTCCTTACTAATGACTGGATGGCTTTCTTGTTATCACAGCCCCATGATCCGTATTGGTGAATGTCCTCCCTATTCTTGTGTGTGTCCTGTCCTAGAAGCATTTCTTCTTTACAACGGTTTTGCTGGATTACTTGCATTCTTCCAATGATCTCAAGACTACTTTTTTTTATTCTCTAAAGTATTGCATCTCTTTCCTCACTTGCTCTCGTGTCTGGTCTCATGCCTCCGGCCAACCCTTGCTCATTTGCTGTTTCTAAGCCCTCCTATTCCCACTCACTTAATTTAAAAATAGAAATATTTTTTCAAATCACTGGCAGCTGTACACGGTTGGCAGGCCACTAGCTTCAGTCTGTTGATTCTTGCCTTTCTCATTCCTGGATCGTGTTTGCTTATTTTCTTTCTTGCTCACATGCATACTTTACTTTGTATGATGAAAAAGGTTTCATGGAGGCTGATAATTTCACCTCTTCTTTATTGCTTTTAAATTCAAAGCACGATTCTATAGAATGTGAGTTAAAGGGTGCCAAGGCATTTTCTGCTGATTGTTTATTCTTAAATGTTCAACAATGAACAGACATATTGTACAAAACTAATAACAAGGTGAAAAGATAAAGTAAAACTTTACGCAGAGACTTGAGACAGAGGCCATTTTAATAGTAGACATTGCTATTTTACAATCATTGGTTCAATCATACAGAGAAGGTATGCAGGGTGTGACCCACATTTGAACCTCGAAATTAGGCTTCATCTTTGGTGCCAAGGATGGTCTTAGTTAGCCAGAGAGATGAGGGCGAGGTTGGAGATTTCAATATAAAACAATCTTATGACTCTACCAATATGTTATAGTATTATCGGTTATATACTCTATGGTAAGTCAATCTTGTTGCCACTATTTTGTAAAACTTTGTAATAGTTACTATTCTTATTGCATGCAATAGGATACATTTTTGATTTTTAAAATAAATCTTTGAAATAGAAGACTGGTTTCCTTGTTTTCTTGAGTGCATCTTTATAAGAGGGCTTAAGTTCCACTAATTCTCAGCCAAGATGGCGAACGACCCAGATGTGAGTTGAGAAGCTCCGCTGAAGGCCCGCTGTGAATCCTGCTGTAATTAATGCCCCACGACAAATTGACAATGTTTTATCCCCCCCGTCCCACTGGTGCGGCCCCCGATCTGCTGTGAAAGCCCGTGTCTCGCAGATGCCGCCCCCGGCCCGGTGTGCCTGAGCTGAGGCCTGCCGGGCCAGACCAATCACGCGGCCAGCTCAGATTTGGGCCACGACATGCAGCAGGAGCGACGGCTGACGTGCCCGTAGTATCCGGATGGATACGTTCTAGTGTTTGCCCTGCTGTATAATACACTAGACACCCACCCACCACAGGAGTCACCAGTCAGGTGACCCTGATAATAAAAGGGGCCGAGCGCACGTGCTCTGGGCCAGTTATGCACCCTAACCATCTGTGTCTGCGTGCTCCTTAAACGAGTATTTGGGCCTAGCTCCCGCCAAACTCTACATTGGCGACGAGGGGGCTGTGCCCGTGTGTGCAGCAGCCCAGCAATTGGAGGAAAAGGCAAACCCCCTGCGAGGAGGCGCTGCCCGCCAAAACGCCTGCGGGGCATGTGAAGAGCCCCGGGCCTAACGTGAGTTGGAGAAGGTGATTGGGAGCCCACCCCGTACCTCATGTGCCTGCTTTAATCCACCCCCTGCGCGGAGGCACCCGCGGGGCGTGGAAGAGCAGTGTGGGGAAGTGCAAGCCGAGCGGAGCCCACCCGCATCAGTCACGACGACCCGACAGGCATGAGGTGAGCACTCAAGTGTGGAAAGCGTCGTGGGGCCGTGGCACGCCGAGAAGAGTGCCCTGAGCAGCGGGAGGTCCGCAGTAGCCCACCCCGCATCTGAAGACGAAGGTGAGCCCCCTGCGAGAGAGAGTGAATGGTGCCTGGTAGAGGGCTGGCTGTTCCCGGCGCCAGCCCATGCCCCAGCGCGGAGAGTGAGAGAGGCTGTGGCGACTGCCTTGGGTGCGGGCACAAGGAAGTCCACCAGCGACGCAGAATAAACTGAGCCCGATGGAAAAAAACCAAAAAGTAAGCAGCCCCGGGGGTAGCGTGACCCTCCCCCACCCCGTGCAGCGTGTGAGGAGTGAGGCTGCGGCAGTGGGGTGTAGGAGAGAAGACAACCCCAGAGTGTAACTGCATTGAAGGAAAATAAGGCTGCAGTCTCCGGCAGCGGCGCCAACCCTACCCCAACCCGTGCAGCGAGTGAAGCGTGCGAGGCAGCAGCGGTGGGGTAGAGAAAGGGCAAGGAACAGCATGCGGCCTGCGGCTGCAAGGAAATCCATGGGACCAATTTGATGGCGAGTGGCCGCCCGCGGCACAGAACGACCGCCTAAAGCCCACGCGGCAGTAGGAGGCAGAATAACCCCATCGGAGCAGGCGAGCATGGGGAGGAGTACCGCGTGTGTAGCGGTAATGGCGCTGTGAGGACCGCTGTGCAGCGGGCCACGGGGGCCCCATGTGCAATTACTTAAATAAAAGAAAGGACTTACTGGGGAGACGACAAAGATCTCCTACAGACTTTTGGCAGCCTTTCGGGTGTCCTGGGCAAGGGGCTATCTGGAAGGGTACCTGCTCGGGAGGCGGCGTGTCCAACGCCAACAGGAGTCTGGGGGCAGGTCTGAATGCAGCCGGCCCGAAAGTGCACGAGGCCCGCAGCATTTGGAATGCCGTGGCTGGCCAAAAGACAAAGCAACACTGCCACCGAGTGGCTGATCAGCGGTACTACACCCGCTAAATAGAGTACTGTGCAAACTGTAAGGGACTCGTCAAAGACTGCCAGTGCATAATGAAAATGCCTAGGATGAAGTAGATCCAGAAAGTGACAAGAATATCACTTTGGATGCCAGGGGAATGCACAAGGCACCAAGAGGATGCACAGCTCCAGGTTGCTAAAGTGAACGACAGCTTGTGTGCAGGTCACGCCCGTCCGAAGGACACAAGAAAGTTTGACTGTGGCACCTAGGCTATGCACGCAGAGAGGCAGCACCAAGCTGCTTACAAAAAGGAAAACGAAAGAAGGCGAAGGTGCCAGATGCAAGGCACAGCAGCTATTGGGTAAGCTATGACAAGCGAAAGCAAAGTGGACAAACTGTGCAACTGCCTACGCTGAGGTGGCAGACCCCCACAAGTGTTCCTGTAAGGATGTCAAAAAGACAAGCTGCCAGGGCCGAAGACGGAGAGTGCGGTGATGCCTAGTGGCCACAGGTGATCACCACAGAGGCAAGGTGACAAGACAACCGCCCAAAGCAGCAAGTCTAAAAAAAAAAAAAAAAAAAAAGAACCGAAGGAAGTGCGCAGCAAGTGCGTCCAATCAAGCAACCGAAGGGCACAGTCAGAAGCGCGCCAAACCAATGCGACTGCGGAGAGAAGAAGAAGTGGTGGTTGCACGGACCACCAGAAGCACAAAGACCCTCATAAGGAGGAAGAAGCAGACCTGCTAGTTTGGTAGCAAGGAGGAAGAAGCCGACCTGCTAGTTTGGTAGCAAGGAGGAAGAAGCGGACCTGCCAGATGGTCGCAAGGAGGAAGAAGCCGACCTGCCAGATGGTCGCAAGGAGGAAGAAGCCGACCTGCCAGATGGTCGCAAGGAGGAAGAAGCCGACCTGCCAGATGGTCGCAAGGAGGAAGAAGCCGACCTGCCAGATGGTCGCAAGGAGGAAGAAGCCGACCTGCCAGATGGTCGCAAGGAGGAAGAAGCCGACCTGCCAGATGGTCGCAAGGAGGAAGAAGCCAACCTGCCAGATGGTCGCAAGGAGGAAGAAGCCGACCTGCCAGTTGGTCGCAAGGAGGAAGAAGCCGACCTGCCAGTTTGGTTGCAGGGAGGAAGAAGCCGACCTGACAGTTTGGGCGCAAGGAGGAAGAAGCCGACCTGCCAGTTTGGGCGCAAGGAGGAAGAAGCCGACCTGCCAGTTTGGGCGCAAGGAGGAAGAAGCCGACCTGCCAGATGGTCGCAAGGAGGAAGAAGCTGACCTGCCAGTTTGGTCGCAAGGATGACGCCGACCTATGAGAGGTCAGAAAGAAGGAGGAGATCTGACAAAGACGTCCGACAAAAACAACAGAGAAGACATCCGTGAAGAGAAGGACCCCAGGAGAGGCCACGAAGAGGGCCAAGAAGTGACAGAAGAGAAGTCTAACAAAATGAACTAGAAGTCAGAAGTAATCGAATGCAAGAAGGTCGCGACGACAGGTTTAGTCACAGAGCGATGTGAAGGCAGTGTCCTAGTGTTTGGACAAGACCAGGGGGAAACGTGTGGAGTGCACGCTACACGGAGAAGCCTGGTTAGGGCGAACAGGCATGAGAGAAGACCGGACCATGTCGCGATGGAAGTGTCCTCCTTCGGATTCTCCACCTCCGATACCAAGCTCGATGGAGATTGGAATGCATAATGTTTTTCGGCATTCTTATCTGCCTGGGCTCTTTCTCTTGCCACTTGATCTTTAGTGGGGCCATGCGGTTGGCGCTTATTACTCAACTTACGTCGTCTTTGTGTCTGCCATGGCGGCTGAGATTTGGGCCTATTGCCACTCGGATGCGCGATCCCGGTCTGTTCCATCCAGACCCTGGCCTTCTGGAGTGGTGCAAAATATGGTAGTTCCATCATGTTGTATTCTCAGAGTGGCTGGGAATTAAAGAGCGTATTTCACGTTGTGCTCTCGCAGATTTTTTCTTAACCTTGACCTATGTCTCTGAACCTCCACAGTGTAGTATGGGTAGATGTGCATGTGAGTGTTTTCAATTGACCATGGACTCTCGTCACTTGCAGACTGTGGTCCCTGTCGCAGTAATTAAATAGCCTTGCCACCACAGGTCTCGGTGGGGTGCCCAGGCGGGGGATGTGGGGGCACCCGGCACTCTATGGTCTCTTTCCACAGAGAAGAATTTTGACTGCTTGCATTGGAGGATGGTATAGATGGACCATTTTTCGAGGAAAGATTCCATGCTTTGACCTTCTGAGCATTCTGGAAGGCCCGCTATGCGAACGTTGTTCCTTCAAAATCTTCCTCCTTGATTTTCGACCCGGCCCCGGAGATATTTCGATTCCCCTTGCAGGGCCCTAAGTTGTTCATCCACTGCTTTCACCGTGGGCCTGGGAACTGCCAGTGTGGATTCTGAGTTTTCAACCCTGATCTTAAGCTTTTTGTGATCCTCGCGAAGAAGCCCCACTCTACATAACAAGTCTAGTATAGGGCTCAGGGTGGACTTAATTTCCAGAACCGCTGCGAGAAGCTCATCAAAGCAATGGGAATGTTCTGTTATTATATCCGCCAGTAACTTGTCGGCCTTGGCGTTAGTCGTTGGGCAGTCTGTAGATTCCGTTGACCCCTCTGAGGGGGCCTGGGGCCTGTCTGATCTGTTTTTCCTCATTGTGAAAGAACCGGCGTGGGCCAAGTGCCAGTTTGAGTGGCAATCAAGCAAAAATGTGGAGTAAGTTCACTGCCAGACACCAGTGTAACCCTCGTCAAGTGAGGTCAGGATGACTGCACCCCTAAACAAGTCGGACCACAGCAGCCACCTTCACAAGACACGGGTCCCATCCATTGGCCCCTGCGCAGGAAGAGTTCTATACAGAAGTGTGAGTCTCACATACCATAGTAGTGGAGCAGAAAAGGAGCGAGGTGTAACGCCATCCGATGTAGGTTGAATCGAGGAACATACGAATCCCATAGGTACGGGTAAAGTTCACGCCTGTATTGCCTTTATTGGAGGGACACTGGGGAAGCAGGAATACTTGCTGTGTCTTAGGCCCTCGCTTACAGTACGAGGTGTGGGTGTCAGCAGATCAGCAGACTAAATAGTCTCTCCGCCATTGCAGCATCTGTGCAGGTCCACTGTGTTGATGGGCGAGCGGTCTCGTATGTACAGTTAGTGCCAGGGAGTTTGTTCAACTTCGGTGCCAGTCGCCGTGATCTTGTGTGCAAGCGACTTTGGTACCCGCCACAATGCGTGTGCTGTGGATGCCCCCTCTGTTTGTTATCAACAGCGTTAGTTACTGGGCTCCACTTATGACTAGGACGGTGCCCGTCCCCATCTGATTCCAGAGATGTCCAGGGCAGGGTCACCATATCTCAATTACTGTTCTGGAGCAGTTCTAGATATATAGCCGACTGCCCTGCAGGCTCCAGCTGCTGCAGCAAGCACATTGTAGGCCCTGCAGTCCGAGGGCTCCAGCTGTCAGAGTTGTGGATGGCGTTCGCCCGTCACCCCCAAGGACTTGCTTCGGGGAGGGGAGGGAGAAGGTATCAGGGCGGTCGCAGGCACCTCTCAGAATTGTAGAACTTACAGGGGTGGGTGGCCCCCAGGCCTGCGCTCCGTCCAACCTGCAATGATAATCTCTGTTCTGTCTCCCACAGTTGCGGCGCACAGGGGTCCGAGGAGGCTGATTCGCCCTGTGATGCGGCGTCACTCCTCCACCATATGCAGGAGACACTCCCCAGAGATGGTGGTGCCTGCGCTGTCGGCAGTGGCAACAGTGGCAACCCGCTCTCCATGGCGGGTTGGGGTAGGCACTGTAGAGTTTGGCGGGCGCTAGGCCCACATACTCATAGAATGATGACACAGACACAGTTGGTATGGGTGCATAACTGGCCCAGAGCACTTGCGTTCGGCCCCTTTTATTATCAGGGTCACCTGACTGGTGACGCCTGTGGTGGGTGGGTGTTTAGTGTGTGATACAGCAGGGCAAAACACTAGAACGTATCCAGCCGGATACTACATCCCTCCCAAACTTTAAGGAAGGTCAAAACAATTAAGTCCGAGCCTGTGGGAGAGAATGCAATTTGCAAACAAAACACAACACAATAACAATGACTTCCACGTAGTCTCTTCCGCTGCTGGCCAACTGCCGATAATGGTGTCCTTGCAGCCAGGACCACTAGTTCTCCTTGGCACGATGTCAGGGTGCCCCGAAGATGTAGTCTTTCTTGGACTTGCAACGTGGAAGTGTGATCTACAGTCTCACTCTTCCTATTCCACATCCAGTGAAAGTGCAGATGGAATGATGGTGGATCAGTTATGTGTTATTTTCCACTGTACAGTCCTGGGTGAAGTACTTTCTCCATCTGGTGATTCTTTACCTTCGATGGGATTTGCAGTTGCAGGACGTCCCTCTCACGGATGCCCCTCTCTCGTGGGTGTCCCCTCTCACCGGACGACCCTGAGGCCCTTTTCTGCTAGGCTTCCACTGGACCGGTGGACTTCCGCCGTGTCGCTCCAATCAGGTTGGAGGAGTCGCTACGGGTCACCTCTGCGTGTCCTAAGTTCCACCTGAAAGGGTGTTGTTGGCACTTGCTCCTTTGCATGCTACCTTTGTCCTCCCAGGATTTCCAGAGCAAGCTTCAACAGTCCATCTCTCGTGTCGGTACCCGCTGCCACCGGTGTCCCAGAGGCCTCTACCCCTTGGATTTCCGCAGTCCTGTGTCCGTTCCATCACAGAGGTGGTTGTTACCAATGGACTGGCCTGCTCGCCTCTGTTGTCACCAGATGATCTAAGGATTCGCACGTGGATGTGTACTCCCAGTGATGCTGATGTTCTCCAGGTACTGTGTTTGGATGTTCATGCACCTTCGCACTTTTCCCTTTGGGTGTTTCCCTTCTGGTGTGTGAGTTGACCTGTCACGCACACCTCTTTCCTCTTCTCCTCTTCTTTCTTCCTTCGCCATAGTGTCTTGCCACTCAAGATCTGTCTTCTCTTCCTTCCATCGTTGATGGAATCACA
The DNA here is from genome assembly GCF_964204655.1 of Triturus cristatus. NCBI lineage: Eukaryota > Metazoa > Chordata > Amphibia > Caudata > Salamandridae > Triturus > Triturus cristatus. The sequence continues at coordinate 368,219,258 of NC_140585.1, forward strand.
GCTGGAGGCGGTGCTGGGCGGGGGCTCTTCTGTAACCCTGCAAACATCCGAGGAACTGATATGATGAACTTTGTACAGGTTTGGAGTGGAATGTCATGAATGTAAAATTTTGGTATATGACCCGCTGTGAGTACTGGCTTTATTTACCATCTCACACATATACAGGGAATTGGTCAATGTGCTGTACTATGGGAGTACAACAGACATGCTGTTCTACTAATGCTTCCCATTTGTGTTTTATTACTGGTATGGACTCAGGTATTCCTATCTTATTTCTCTTTCTTTATTTGATTTGAATTGCATATAAGTGCTGACGGCTGGCCGCCCATTGGCACACTGGCCTAGGAGTTGGGGTTTACCGATTTTTTAATTTCACTGTCAACACAGCAAGGTGGCACTCATAGGACACGATGAATTGTGCCTTTTACACACTAGAGGGGGGGGGACATGCTTCCAAGTGGTGGGGGCATTATATCGGGGGCTGCGATACTACACACTGCTATGGCCACTTCTGCTGGGCAACAGGGAACAGCTATATTATTGCGGACGTGGAATGTCTGCAGCCTAACAGGATATGCCAAGCGATACCGGGTTTACCAGGACCTGCTGAGGCACAAAATTGCAATTGCACTCCTTCAGGAGACCCACTTGACCTCTTAAACACTTAACTCAATGTACAAACGTCGTAGGGGTACAATAGTGGGGACCACGTATTCTGGATATGCACGGGGCCCTGATCTGGGTGGCACCTGAGACTCCACTGGCGGTACTACACACCCCCACTGACCCGAATAGGCGCTATGTGATTCTCAAGGGGTGGTTAGATGGACTCCCGATCGCACTGGTTTCACTATATGCCCCGAATTCGGGTCAACCCTTGTTCCTGCAATCACTGACACCGGCTCTCCTCCACGACCCAGGGGCGCCAGTTTATTGGGGCGGGAATTTTAAATCGCACCCCCGATTTAGAAATAGACCGCTAACATCCTCTGCTCTTAGGCACTTACTCCACTACGCTCACAAAACACCTACAGTCTTGGATTTCTAATTTACACTTACAAGATGCATGGTCTAGAATACATCCAACTGACAGGAAATGCTTGTAATACTCAGGATTACACAACCTGCACACTAGAATAGACTTCATGTATTGCTCTCATAAGGCCCTCACCAAAGTATCCCCTACCGGAATATCAAGGTAGCACGTTATCCGACCACTGTCCCCTACAATTGCAGTTGGTATGGGGGAGGCCCATACCCAGAATCCTCACATGGCGCTTACCTCTGAAAGCACTCCTTAACACTTCGCTCCGTGCATTCCTTTCACAATCACATCGTACTTCCAAGATAAGGTGGGCACCGCCTTCAGTGTTGGGATAGAATGGGACGCACTCGAGGTGTTTTTCCGCGGGCACATGATAAAAGATATATGGCGTCCGCTTGACCCTTTACAGAGAATTAGACACCCTTGAGATAGTGATGTAAAACTATGAGCAATCAATATCGACGACACTGGAAGAAGCGACTAAACTGGCCCAAGCAAAATTGTTCCACAAAACAGCAATAGACCAGTTGTGTGCCCTAGAATACAAAGAGTACCTTGCTAAAAGAGATGCTGAGGGGGACAAGGCAGGCAGGCTGTTAGCCTGGCTCCTAAAATCCAACTCACCTCACACACTCATCACTGCTATTCATACCTCAGAGGGACGCCTAATCAATTCACAAGAAGAGATTAACTGCCCTTCCACCTTTATTACATCTCTCTGTATAAGGTCCACCCAGCCCAAGACCAGACAGAGATGCAGTCCTTCTTGAGTGCATAGCCCTTCCCCAAACCATGTGAGCACATCACGCTGCACTTGAATCCCCTTTTACAGAAACCGAAATAACAGATGCCATTTAGCAGACGGCAAGAGAGAAAACTCCTGGAGCAGATGGCTTGCCTTTGGAATTTTACGTGACATTCTGCACACAACTAGCCCCTCACCTACATCAGGTGTATATTGATGCTTATGGCAAGGGTACACTGCCAGCCTCGCTCCGAGAGGCTGTATTGGTCGTACTGCCTAAACCGGGCACATGGTTCCCTCTGCCCGTTGTCACTCTTGAATACAGACTACAAAGTACTTGGTAGGGTGTTGGCCAATAGACTGCTGGAAGTAACCCAATTTTTGGTGTATTTACGCAGGCTTTTTTTATTATTGGTATGGGTGCGCACTATGGGTGTGCTGGCCTGGATTGCCTCCTTGGATATCGAAAAGGCATTCAACACTCTGGGTTGCAATTATTTACAAGCAGTGCTCACAGGATATGGTATAAGTTTTGAGTTTCTAAAATGGATGAGACTTCTGTATAACTCCCCAACGGCATGTGTTAAGACAGGCCACACGGAATCGGACTCTTTTGTTATTTAGTGGGGCACCAGGCAGGTTTGCCCACCATCGCCAATTATTTTTGTGCTGGCAATGGAACCCCTGGCCTGTGCACATCGTCAATAAGCAATACAGTGGGGCATCAAGGCGCACAACCAATGCCATGTAGTTTTACTCTACGCAGATGATGCTTTGATTTACCTACGAGGCAATATGACTGTACTGCACGAATTAATAGAACTGCTAGATCGCTTTGGACACATCTCTGGACTGAGGTGAATTGGGGTAAATCCCCTTCATTTCCTATGCTGCTCCTACCCTTGAAGCAAAGACAAGACTAGCCACGTGCCCTGCTCACCTGGTCCTGCGACTCCTTTTACATACCTAGGAGTTCAAATTTACCACTTGCATTCAGACTTAATAGATGGCAACCTGGGCAAGGTGATAACCAATGCCCGTGCCTCCTTAGCGTTTTGGACGGAACTACTGCTTTTCCCCATGGACCGCAAAGCCAAATCTAAAATGTTGTTATTACCCAGGCTGCTTTACATTTTCGCAGCCCTTCCCTTTCTCTTGCTTTGTAAACTGTTCTGCAAACTTAGATCACTTTGAACATCTCTTATCTGGGATAAAACTAGAACTCGAGTCTCCCTCACTAACCTTTACCACCCGCTTTCGGAAAGGGATCTGCGAGCCCCCATTTACACACATTATTATGCGGCCGCGCAGCTGCAGTGGCCAATGTGTTGGCTGGCAGGCAGCAACACCATTGAAATGGGACACTGGGATTCCAAAGTAGATATTATAGCCCCAAATTTGTATAAAAATAGATCTGATTATTTGAAGGTGATCCACTTTATGTATACTTGAAGGTGGTAAAGATGTTGACAAAAGTTCTATGTTTAAAAAAGGCGAACTTCGGCAAGGCCAACAAGATGGCCGACTAACAGCGCTCTACGCCGGCTCCGCCGGCCCATTTCTTAATTTGTGCTGCAATCCACCTCTCATATCGACATCCGCACTATATCAACACAGCTGAAGTGCTAGGAATATTTGCGGAGCAGCCTGTGGAGGAATTGTGGATACCTATAATCCAGTTCTAGCCGCAGTGGGGCGAGGCCATCGTGGGCCTGTGTGGATCCCTCAGCATGGCGGAGAGGATTATGACAGCTGGGCTAGACTTAAAAAAGCTTTGGCGCCCACACTGATTAAGTTCCTGGAGATCCAACCCAAGCCAAAGTCAGAGGAGTGCCCCAGACCTTCCGGCTCAGAGTGCGATAGGGGCCTGCCTGCTGTGCTTTAGCGGTTGCAGAGACTGCGGGAGAGCTCCGGAGAGGTGGCAAGAGGGCCCCCACCCCTTTTTCTTATTTCTACACAACTGGGACCCTGAGGGCAACGGGAGAGGACATCTGTGCCCTGGCCCCAAATGCAAGCAGATGGGGGGCCATGAAGCCGCACTGCTAGAACCCGTAGACCCTTGAGGAGAGGAGTGCGGTCCGCAGTGCTGCAGGAATGGAGTGCTACTGGGGCTGCAACCTCCCATCGGAAAGATCCCCTGAGACGCTGGCATAAGGGAAAGGTAGTAAAGAGAGAGCGCGGCAACAGAACAGCAGCAGGGATGAAGCTTGGTGGAGCCGGCCGAGGTGAGAGGAGGGCGGCAGAACAAACCTGAACAAGAACGATACCACGCTTTGAGCGGGGCCTGGGGAGGTAACTCAGCCACGTCCTCACCCACGTAAGCAACTGTACTGAAAGTGCCTCTGGGCTCCCGAGTCTGGATCTGAGGCCGACACCCAGGGTTGCACGGCTGAGAACATGCATGCGGCTGTCTGGGGCTCTCCTCCGCTGCCACACTTTTACCCCTCCGAGGCCATGAATGACCTGGGCCTGAAGCGGGCATTTGCTCGAGTGTTGGAAGCTCCCCAGAATCCACGTCCACTGGGGCAACCCTGAGGGATTGGCGGCAAAGCTGCTACCCCACTCAGCAGCGAGACGCGGCATGACACTCTCCTGAGGTAGCAGAGGGAGCTGGGAGCAAGACCATTGATGGGTATTGAACCACGGTAAACCCCATCCTGTGACTGTGGCCATCAAATACCTTAAAGAAAACCAGACATAATCCCACAACAGGTAACACATCTGCGAGGCACACATTGTGGATTCTTGGGAAGTGGGGACCTATAAGACGCTTGCTGATTCAGGCTTTAAGACAGGCTCCAGTGAAGTAGCAATTCTGATCAGGAAAACACCACCATTTAGGACAGAAAGAACGTGGGTGGATCCTAATGGGACATATGTGGCAGTCAAGGGTCTCTGGGGCAAAGTTATGATAACCCTGGTCAGTGTCTACCCTCACACCCACCCCCCCACGGCTGCAAAAGCAAACGATGAGCAAACTGGCAGGGGTATAATTAGAGTCAGGCTCTCTTTGACATATAATTGGGTGATATTTTAATGATGTGGTGAATCCCCTAAAGGGGGCAGGACACTGGCACGGTTCATGAAGACCCTGGGACTGTCATATCTTTGGCATCACCACCACCCACTGGCCCAAACCTATTCCTGCTACTCAGGTGCACATAAGGTATTCTCTTGGCTAGACTACATCTTCACCCCGGCAGGGAAGGATATCGAAATGACAAAATACCTGGCCAGGACCATTCACCATTGTGACTTCTCCATAGATGCAAACTCGTAGGTCATGCGCATGGATGAAACTCAATGCCTGGGAGCTGCAAAACGAGAAAGTGGCCAGGGACACTAGAGTAAACATGGAACTATACTCGAGTGAAAACGGGGACATTGAAGCGCTAGGAGCACCACTGGTGCAGTTAGGGGGTCGGCCAGGGGCAACCAAAGATTCCTCCATGCTACACACCATTGCGATTCCCCACAAAAAGTACCAGGCATTAGCGCACCAAGAAGCTAAAGCTGCTATCCTAGCCACACAACGGTGTCTGTGCGATGACAAAGCTGGAGATTAATGGCATGGCTGAGCAGGAGAGAGTAAGAGGCAAGATGGATAAATGGCATAATAGGTAAAAATGGTATCACATATGGTACTGTCAGGGAGATCGCAAATGAATTTGCCAGGTATTATGCTGTTTTCTTTAGGACACGCCCAATGGCAGATGCTCCCCAGATAGAATCCTACCTAGTGGAGGTGAACGTCCCAGCCCAGACGGCAGATGCCTGTCTGACATTAGAAGAAGACGCTGCTCTTGCAGAGGTGCAGATAGCCATAGGCAAGCTGAAACCAGGGAAGACCCCAGGTCCCAACGGCATACCGTTGGAACTCTTCAAGAGAAATGCAGGGTTACTGAGCCCTACCTACTAAGGCAAAGGACAATGGAACCCTTCCACATAATCTCGGAACGCTACGATAGTTGTGATTCACAAACCAGGTAAACCCACGACAGACTGCAGTTCTTACCACCCAATCTCCCTCTTGAACGTTGACACCAAAATTCTAGCCTCTATCCTAGCCACGAGGCTTTTGAAGGTTATTGCTGCCCTCATACATCATGACCAATGGGCCTTCATGCCCAAGAGATCGACGAGGTTCAACCTCTGTAGGTTATATAATTGGCTCGAACAACACACTGTAGAGAGGACCATCCCATGATGATGTCCCTTGATGCCAAGAAGACATTTGATGCCTAACATTGGCCATTCTTGAGACAAGTCCTGGTGAAATATGGGTCTGGTCCCAAATTTCAGGCTTTGATAGCATTGCTCTACAAAGAACTGATGGCCCAAGTGAAGGTGAATGGAGAATTATCTACAAAATTCCCTATTGAGAGGGGGCCGCTCTTGTGCTGGAACCACTAGCATGTATCACATGCACACATCCAGGTTGGATGCTTTGGGAGACGAATGGTTCTCTTTAAGTGCAGGTGATATGTCACAAACCCGCAAAAGACACTCTCAGAGTTCTTCAATATATTCAACACATATGCACAAATGCATGAAGGCTATAGGATCAATTGGGGTAAATCTAGCCTATATCAGTCAGGTAGACACACTTTGACCAACATAAAGTTCCGGGGCACTTGGAGATAGATAGTGAGGGGGTTACGCTACCTAGGCATATATGTGACCATAAACAAGGATGATAGCTTAGAGCACAACATCCACAGGGTCTTGACAGAATTCCACGAAGATGTGGAAAGATGGATATCTGGGTAGGGCCTCAATGTAGAAGAGTACAACATTACCGAAACTTCTATTTATACTTCAAAACACCTCCCATAAAACCGCAGAGGACATATTTGTCAAAATAGATAGGGAAGTCCAGACTTTCCTCTGTAATGGAGGATACCCAAGGGTGGTTTAACATACCTTGCAAAGGAATCAATACAACAGGGGTACCGCCTTTCCAGATATAAAAGCATACCACAAGGGGGCTCATTTGATTGTGGTTAATAACTGGGGACACATGCCAGAGATCACCTCACATATGCCCTAGAATGGGCCCAATTTCAGACCCACTCATAAATAGATTATCTTTATGGTGGGAAAGGGGGGGGAGGGGAGGGGGGGGGGAGAAACCACTGCCGACAACCCAGGTAGCTATCGCCCCCTGGAAAGGGGCGGAAAGGTGGATAAAACAGAACACACGAGTCACATGAGAAACCTCTCTTTGGAATTCAAGAAGCTGCAGGGTTTCGAGGCCTGCGAAACCCTAAGGATTTCTAAACTGGGAGATATCAGAGGATGGTGTCCTAATCCCTTCTAGCTCTTTCCAAAAAGATTATCAAGTCAACATGCCACAACACTACAAATACCTATAGCTTCATCAAGCCTGGATGACTGAGGAACTTCATATTGAAAACATACCCGAATATGCACCACTAGAAGGGAGGCTGCTCATGGGGTAAACTGCAGAGAAGACAGTGTCATGGACATATAAAACGATAACCAATAATAGGCTCAACTCCCTAATAAATAAAACTAAAAGCACGCTGGGAAAATGAAGTGGGAAAGCTTGATGACCTAGATTGGAACACAGCCCTAATGCACTACAGGGAAGTCGCAATTAAATCAAGACTTCGACTGATCCAATTTAAAATCTTTCATGGTTGGCTTACAGATACAGACAATTGGGAGACACGCCTTCTCTCTGGTAGGGTGGACACCCTGACGCTGCAGAAAGCACTGATGCAAGGTAGGGAGTCGGACACGTCCCTTCCCTATATTGTGCGACACACTGCCGGCATATGGCAGCGGTTCGTTGAGAAGGTCTTACGGAGGGCACCCTTTCACAGGGAACTTCTGATATGGATACTGTCCCCCTTCATCGACAGGGGGCAATATATGTCCTTTCAATCTTGGAGGGAGGGTGGGTGCGAAGTTCTGGCTGACCTTTATCCCAACGAGACCTTCCTTACCTACGAGCAGGCGGAGGAGACCTTTGGCCTTGGACGGGGACAATTCATACACTTACGGGGACTCCAGGAGGTGGTATGTCACCTGGCCCCAATACCCGGACATTCCACCACTGACACACACCCTGGATGTCCTACTTTCATGCGGTAAGGGTCGTAAATTGATTTCTCTCCTGTACAAAGCCATGAAACAGGATTCAACCCCCCCGGTACCGATGTCTCGGGCTGCCTGGGAGACAGATCTCGCCACCCCGCTGGAGGAGTGACAATGGGCACGCATAGGCTCCCTCACACACACAGGTTCATCCAACACCAGGTTTAAGCTGACGCACTTCCATTTTTTTACACCGCACCTACCTAACCCCGGTATCCCTGAAACGTATCTCTGGGGACCGGAGAGATCGATGCCCTAGATGTGCCGCTGAGAAAGCGGGCTTTTTACATTTTGCTTGGGACTGTCCATTGGTTAGGCAGTTTTGGGTGGGGGTGGTGGATCGGATAGTTGCAGTCACAGGCCTTCAGATGGCACCTGAACCCTTGTATTGTCTGCTTGCATTAGTCTGGAAACCCAAGAAAAAGAAACTCCTGTATAAACTCCTACAATTAATGCTGGTACTAGCCAGGCGCAAGGTGGCAATAACTTGGATGGGGCAGAAGGCCCCGAAGGTGCCCATCTGGCTTAAAGATGTCCGTGAGTGGTCCCTAGCCGAGGAAGCCCACATGCAACTCACTCGGCGGGATGAGAAGCTGCAGGACGACCTAATGGCTTGACGGGTTATGTGTGCTTCTGGATTAGCAGAAGGGGAGCCCTTCCCACATGATACGACTGAAAGTGAGGGAAGTGGGTTGGATCTATCCATTGGGTCTGGGCCCGACGGGGAGCAAGAGGGTCGACCCCAGTAAAGTCTGCAGTGCGATAAAGTGCTGTGCCCAGTTCCTTCCTCACGGTGCTCTGTTTGCACATTATTTATTTATTTTTTATTTTCCCATGGCCCCGTTCCCTCCCTGATGCTGCCTGTAGTCCTATGTGCCGTTAACGACATCGTAGATTTGCCTGTACACAATGATCTGATACCAGCTTATGTGTTTTTTGTTTTTATAACATGTAAACTGAAAAATAAAGTTTATATAAAAAAAAAAAAATCTTTCATGGAGTTTATTCAACAGGTCCCATTAGCATCGTTTCGACAGGGCAGATTTTGCCAGTGGCCTTCATTGTGTGGCAGAGAGGGGGTCATTCATACACCCATTCTGGGACTGCCTAAGCATTTAACGATACTGGAATGGCATAATAGCACAACTCAATGGGGTGCTGGGTGAAACGTTACCATTAGACCCTAAATACATATTGGTGGTTATCTCCAAAGATGTAGATATCCCTAGAGCCAAACATTTGTTCAGTAACCTGGCCTCAGAGTGGCAAAGCGAGATATGGCCAAAATATTGGGGCACAACAAGTCCCCCTAGGCTGCAGGACTGGAAAAATGGGATAGACCTCTATATGGCAACTGAGAAAGTTACATACAATGCCAGAAGGTGCCCAAGGCATATGGGATCTCTGGTTATGCCATTATGGCATTGACATGGGGGATGGCGAAGAGCACCCCGACCCGCAGAGCCCCTCTAATGGGTGACAGATCATGTAGCGACATATCATCTGACAGTTGCCTGTTCATTGCATGTCCATGGCTACGAAAATACCACTGATTGTGCATTCACTCTCTTGTACTTATGGTTTCTATGGTACGCTTACATGCTTGATGTGTTGATCGCAGAAAATCCCAATAGCATTTGTTTTTTTTAATAGGGTGAACTTCAACCAAACAAAAACGTGACCAGCCGCAAAGTGGAGAGAACTTTGGCAGCACAATGGCTATGAAGTTGGTTTCAACAATATAGCGGATACCATTCTCTCGTGAAGGAAAGAAGCGTAAATCCAGCTGTATAATTTCTGAAATACCTCTAACATTCACAGTAGGACTTAAAATGCGCATTTTTAGGGGAGAGGGTTAAGTTGAGGGTCCAGGGGAAGAAAGTGATCCTGGCTCTAAGCCCCGGAGCATTACAGCAGCAATCTAAACCAGCAACAGATTTCATTAAAGCTTGGCTGTACAGTCCCAGAAAAATCAGAGGGCTATGACACCTGAAGATGGGAGATAGGGTCAAAGAGAGAGAAAACTTAAAAAACTAATGACAGTGAGAGAGAGAGAATGTGGGAGAGAGAGAGACAAGATTGGTAAGCCTAGCATATATATGTGTTATGCTATTTTACGTGTATTTGTAAAGCCCATTATTACCCGCAAAGGTATCATGGCACTGAGCAAGTGTGTGTGCTTAGTCCTGCCTTTAGGCAAGTTGGTTAATTGAAAAGTCGGGTCTTCAGCTTCTTAAATAATTTAATTTGAGTGGAGTTGTCTCTGATGTGGATTGGGAGGCCGTGCAACATTTTAGGAGCTATGTAAGACAATACCTGTTCTCCTCATCTGGTTCTGTGTATCCGTGGCATGTGTGTGGGCAGGAATTCTGTGGAACACAGGTGTCTGGGTGTAAGTGATAGAATGAGAAGCGACTGTTCAGTTAAGTGGAGCCTAAGTTGTGTACTGCCTTGGATGTGTGTGTGAGGAGTTTGAAACAAGCGTGTTTGTATACTGGAAGCCAGTGGAGCTCCCTGAGGTGTGGTGGGATGTGGGTTAGGTATGGGAGGTTGAGGAGGACTCTGGCTGCGGAGTTCCGGATGGTTTGTAGTCTTCTAGTGCATAGAAGGCGTTCCTGCAGTTGCTGGTGAATATTAAGTGTGAGTGTATGGGTGTATTTGTGTGTATGTGCATATATAGAGAGAGAGAATATTCAGAAGAGGGAGGCAACCAAAGATTGAAGTGATCTGAGATAGGCTAAATTCAGAATGAATGTAAAAATAATAGAGAGAGAGTGTTTTTAAACAAAGAGGCAATAGGAAGGAGGAAAGATTGCATGACTTAAAAGGGGGTCACTGAAGAGGAGAGGCCTATTTACCACAGGGGTGAGATGAGTGCAAATAAAGCTATTCAATCAAGCAAGGAGATAAATGGGAGCCTGGTATCTCTGCTATGCCCAAACACAGGGGGTCTAAGCGTCCCCGGTTATGAAATATGCTATATGGCCGTACAACTGCAGGCTGTGCCTAGGTGGCTAGACGGGACAAGGTTAGAAAAGATTGGGACATTGTGTGAGCCACAACATCAAGGTTCAGCAGTAGCATTATTAACACAACGATTTAAAGACGATGCATGGGGATATAAACTGCTTGGAACGGATCTTCAATGCTGGAAGATAATGGTCAAGAAAATCATGCAGATTTTGACATACGCTCTAACAATGCCATTAGTTGGACTTCCATCGATTAAAGGAGGGTTTTTACAGCTCATAGAAAGAGAGTGGTGAATGTAGAGATACTACTAACTGTAAGTGATTGTTATGAGGTCGCGAACATTAAGAGCCTAACCACAATGGTCAAGGAAGACGAGCTCTCAGAGAATCAGTTTTTAAATTATCAAGCAGAGCTGAAGCCCCGACGCACGAGGTGTTACAGGTCATGCTTACATCTGGCTGCAGAAGTAGGTTGATTTCTCTGCTGTATAAAGCTAGTAAGAGAAGACCGGAAAGGAACTAGAGGACAAAGAGCGGGAACAAATATTCATATTTAATATCTAGGAAGTCTAGATTTAAATACAATCAAATCAACTATCTTCACAATACCTACTTAACTTGCAACAGAATAAATAATATTGCAAGCACTGTGGACATGAAATGCCCAAGATGTAAGCAGGAAGACACTGACGTGGTGTGAAGTTGCTCCATCATAACCTATTTCTGGGACGGATACATTACTTTCATAGAAAGATCCCTAAATAGGACAAAACGTAAGACATTAGAAACTAGCTTCCTGGATTCATTCCCCTGCAGTAAGGCCAAGAAAGCAGGTAACGGATTTCTGTATCTATATACATTTTCCATCAGGCGGATTTGAAATATTGAAATAACATCCCTTCTGACCATGGAATGAACTGTGACATCTTAAGCCTAGGGGAATACATGCAGCAGAACACTGAAATACCAAAAGAACATGAAAGGAAACATGGACAACTGCCGAACAACATGTGTATAATGACTAGGGAGGGTTAAAGCAGAGGGGGTTTAAGCCGAGCATCTTTTGATATTAAGATGTTACTGTTTATGTTAAAGGCTAAAACAGAAAACCTGATAATTCTGATAATTGATAATTAACGTAAGAGTGAACTCAAATGTAATGGAAGGGGATGATGTGGTAACAATATGTTTACACCTGTCACACCAAACTTAATTAATAAACAGATTTAAAAAAAAGCTCAATGACAGCGTGAAACAACGGAAGCAGAAATAGCCTGATGGGATAGTGGAGCTTAAAGAGAGAGTCTTCTAAAATGGAGGTGGCTGAGGCAGGTCAGAAGATCAGACAGAGAGAGACTCACCACTCTTGTTGAGGTGCTGACAAACCCACATGAGCCAACATCTGTCAGTTTACATGATGCAGTTCTGAAACGGATTGGCAATTGATGTGCACTCCTTCACCAGCATCCTCTGATCCAAGGAGTGGGATTATTCCTCTAAACTCAGCGCATGTGAATAATATGTCAATATCTCTTAACACTGGACTTTCTATTTACTGTGGAATAATCATTGATACTAGAATATGCTATATGTGCTACATAATGTATACTGACATATATATATGTGACCAACCCCTGCTCCCAAAGGAAAAGAGCACGCACACGAGGACTGCCGGATTAAGGCTTCTTTAATGCATTTGGCCTCCCGCGATCAAGCACGTTTTGGCTATAGCAACAACCTTTATCAATCTGATATATATATATATATATATATATATACACACACACACACATATCTGTATGTATATATATAGATAGATATACATTTTCTGTTATGATTGTCTTACTTTAAATTGCCTGCTTAAAGGTCATGATTTCCAAACTTTTCTTAACTCCTTCTAGATGTATCCTTAGTGAGGTGTTTTCCAGTCAATTGGTTGTTGCCAGACCCATCATGAGCATGTTGTCCACCTTCGGATGGATAGCTGTGGCACTTACAATCACACCCCTCTGCGCATACTTTCATCAAGCAAAATCCAGCAAAAGCGTAAAAAGTTTCAGGTCTTACCAAACGTTGGATCTGCTTCTTGCATCTTTGAAAGACACCCCTCTATGCCTCCTACTGTTTTATCATTGGTCCATGTTACATACTGTAATTGAGAAACACAAGAGACTTTAAATACCTACTACTGAATTCAGATGACATGTTGATCAAGTCTTGCAACTGTTTTATAATGCATGATAAAGAAAACGTTTATTTAATTTAGAAAATCACCAAGATATTTTACAGCTGCGAAGGAGAGGCAAATTTAGACTGGACCTTGTGAAATATTACAGTGAGATGAAGGAAGGCAGCCAGGGGGTCACATGGTAGGAACCCGAGATTCTCAAGCAAAGACAACTAAAGGGAAAATGAGAGCAATCCCTTGGATTTCCAGAGCAGATACTATATTTAAACCTTTCGGAAGAGTCAAGCTAGCTCTGTTCTGCAATCAAGGGAGCAAGAAAAGAGCATAGAGCACCCACGTTAGTTGTAGAGTTGTGCTGTACAAGTGAAATTCCTGATTTCTTCCCAGAGTTCCACCTGAATATTTTGGCACCTTTTGGCCATTAATAGCACTCTCAGTACTAAGAGGCCACTCAAAATGAGGGCCCGATCAATGCAAAGGAAAAATATAAACTTCAACGAAATGCCATAAGCCAATACCAAAACATGATAAACACCTCATGGACCCACTGCATGATGAATCTCACTCACACAAGTCTATCGGTTGAAGAAGGATGGCCACATACCCTCTAACAATATCCAGCCATAATTGGGAGGAAGAAAACATATTCTAAATCAATCAACAGTAGTTTTTTTTAAAAACTTCATAAAAAGGCCGATTCATATATTAATGCAAAATAAAAAGAGATTGAAAAAAGTAATACATTCTGGAGTTGGGTGAAAGATATGCACTGATAATTTTCCCCTGAAAATATTAACCAAGGTAACATTTACTAATGGGACGCCAATGTCCCCCGCATGCTGTACAGCTATGCTCGCCAGCCCCAACTTCCTCACTGAGAGTATCTGGTATCCTGCTTTTAATAATTTGGCCCCAGTAGCATGCTAATCCAGTGCGCGAAGGCCTCGCCCTGTCCTGTGTCATGAGTGAGGTCCTGGACCTGTCCTGTGACCTGGAGGGTTGCACCATGCATGTCCTCATTTCACTGACACTGACATACAATCTCGGTCACCAGTTTATCTAGTGGAGCAGTGGTGGCAATGTACTGTGGTTTGTCAATCAGTAGGTGAAACCAGACCTTCTTATCTGTATCACTATACTGGAAGCATACTGGGCGACTTGGGTGACGTTCCGTTTCTATGTACTAACCCAGATCCGTATATTAACAACCCAAGGTCATGTTAAAAGCGTGCATTTAAGTGTCCTTTGTGGTGCATATAGCTATGCACCACACAAGCTGAAGTATATTACGGATATTCCTGAAGCTGGAGGTAGGAGTCCCAGACATTGAAGTGGAGAAAGAGTAAATCGGGCCTCTTTTGAAATCCAATTATGTTCTTTTGCTCAGAGGAGCTGTTGATTAGTATTCAGAAACACAGCCTATTGGTGGATGGTGGGGGTGAAAAGTGAAAAGTGGGACTGCAGCTTTTGTTGTTAGGGTGCTGTTGAGAGAAGGATGGAGCCTGCCAGCTCTGCGGAGGTGTGGCTGACCTTAAGTGCCAGAACTGGTGTTATGTGGATCCGCTGACCTAAGGAAGACAGCGTAGAGTGATCAGCATGCCCCAAGGCACCCGGCCACAGAGCATCTGCATGGGCAGTTCCCGGAAGAATAGTGGGCAGCAGATATTGCCGATGCCAACACAAAGTTTGTGTCTATGTTGGAGCCTCTCACAACCATCACAACCAAGACATTTGTACCACTATTGAGAGAGGTTTGGTCCGAGGCAGACTGTGCTGCACCTCTAACCCCCTCCCTGGTGACTACCATTGTGCTGCTGTAACCTCCAAGCTTGCCAGCCAGCCGACTGCAACTCACCAGTAGGTTCATCTGCTCGCTGCAGTTGACACCTGTTTGTGAGGATGTCAGCTTTCAGCGCGCATTGTAGTTCGGCTGGACATATTCTGAAGAAAGAATTAAAATTAAAGGGTTTGAGGTCGTACATTTCTTCTAATTTGGCCTCAAGATGGTGACCAACCATCTTCCAGTGGAGATTTTTTTTAGACAATTAGTAAGTTTTTCCAAAATTTCCTGTAAATCCTGCAGTCCACGGTTTGTTAAGGAGGGAATGGAGAGATCCAGAAAAGACCTCGGTTTCTAGATTTATTGGAAGGCTATCTTCATTGGTAAAGGGGAAGTTAGATCTTCTTCAGACTCTAACAACTGTTTTTTTGTTAACAAATTTCAAAGGTCAAATCAACCAAATTACTTTCTAATTAATTAATCATTTCAGACCCTGTTGACAAGAAAGTGGAGCTTCCTTAAAAAAGGCATATTCTGATCTAAATCTTGGTATGAGAGCAGGGGCTTATTCGGTTTGTACCCCTCTGTCTTTCGTCAAGGGGTTTCAGACTATCTGTGGCTATAGAAGAAGAGGGATGTCTCTTAAACTCTGGCAATTAAATGCTTGTCACATATTACCTTTAAAAATATGAAAGTGTCAGCAATGACAGCAAAGAGGCAGCTGTATCTCAGAAGCTGAAAGGCGGATTCTTCGCAGAAATCTTATTTGCTACAGATGCCGTTTATAGGGGACAATCTCTGTGGAGAGGAACCTGAAACTTCTCTTAAAGTCTCTTAAAAGTCTTTTAAAAGTAGAAAGAATATACAAACCTTCAAGTTTGAGTGCAACGTTTATTGAAGGAATAGAAGGACTTATGATCATAGAAGGAACAAAAAGTATGAAACTTCATTTAACAAGTCATGATTTCAACCCCAGTTTTTGGGAGGTGGTTACAAGAATTTCAAGGGTCATGTGCCAATCAGCATCCCTGACTTCACCCAGAGGAGGAGCATTGTGTTGGTAGTGGCTGGAGGAAGGTGGAGTCTCTTTTCCAATACCTGGCAGAAAACAGTCAAGGATAAATGAGTGATTCAAATGGTGTCTCTGCGCTTGGAGTTTCAGGATGATTTCCCAAACGTGCAATTTATAGTAACGCTTCCTCTAAAAGATTTAGAAAAGATACAAGCTTTACAGGACAGCCTTTAAATGTTGGCACAAAAGAATGCAGCGATTAGGAAAGTCACACTGGAAATTTCAAGTGCTGTCCTTTTGTCAGAACCATGCACCTGAATACTTGGACTTCCACAGGAGCAGATGACTTGTTCCCAAATCCCAAACTCCACTGAAAGCGAATGATCAAATTCACTGCCAGTAAAGAGGGGGAAAGGGGAATGGGATGACAAGAGAGACTTCACTGCTATGCCTCTTCTTCACGGGAATCTTAGCAATTTCTGCCTGGCATCTGCAACACAAATGACAACCATTGATACATGTCTAACCCCTCGCAGAACCTAGACAATTATAAACATAAAAATACTAACCCTATCGTATCCCCTACCTTCTCTTCCGCAGTGGCTAATTTCTCTCTTTTTTTGCAGTTGTATATTAGTATTGAAGTATTTTTGCTTACAATTAACTCTTTCTTTCTCTTAACAGTTGAAAAGGATCCATTGGTAAGTATAATATATATTTCTACATACTATAATAATGAAGTTTGTAGCGAATGTCTGAAACTGCCTTTACTGATATTTGATTACTTCAGTGAATTCCAAATAAAAGTCTCTTTATTGGATTTGTCGTTGTTTATTATCGTAGCGACTTAACAAGGTTGAACTAGTAATTCTTCTGGAATAGTTCAGTTATAAAGAATATTCAAACTGCACTTCTTAACTGTCAGGTTACCTAGAAGGGTAAACCCAAAAGTAGTCACTGGGACCTGGGTATCAAGCACAGTGATTCATCGCTAGCCAGTTACAACAACAGCGATGAATCACTGTTTTTTGTTATTTGATCATGGCTATAGGAATTATGGAAACTGTGTGAATAACTTGGCTTAGATGTGAGCCTTCTTGTCGTGTAAATAATATACTGTATGAATCACACTTCTGTACATTCGCTCCCTCATCCTCACCCTATTCACAACACTCCCACCTTCCCTCTCCCCTCCTGGGACACTGTTTTTTAACACTGTGTTAACAAATGTATGAATCATCATGAGTCCAGTGTGATTAAATAACACTGTACGCCAGGTACAAAACGTCTTTTTTATTCTTTTTTGATAAATAGTGTTTCTTTCCATAAATATATGAAACTATCCACTGGGAACATTGTTCCTATGTACTGCTTAACTGTCAGAAGATCCTCAAACAAACACTGTAATGCGGTGGTAGGTCAATGCTCAGTTGCTCAAATGTCCTTGCAGTAAACTGACTGAGCGCTGAATACTGTTTTAATCTTATTAGAGAAAAGACTTGCTTTTCCAGCAAGCGAAGATTCTCCCACACACACTCACGGTACTCATTCCTGTTGTTTGACCAAACGAAGAAACTGTTCCCCAGCTGGTGAACACTGGAAACTCCTTCTGTGTTTCCTCGAACTGCCGGTAGGTGTCAGGCGGAGATATGATATGAAAAGCTACTCCCCTGACTGAATTTCTGAAAATAAATACAACAAGCGGTAGGAAGAGCTACCGTTCACCTAAAAATGACGGCTGAAGTGTGCCATGCGATTAACGCGCGAGCGCGAACACCTGAACCCTCCACTCTCTACCTAAAAACACTAGAACGTTAACCCCAGGATCGGAATACCCGCTGGCGGCCGCCATATTAGCAGCATGAAGGAACCCTGCAAACCCCTGGGGGGGGGGGGGGAAGGGGAGAGGGGTGAAACCGATTTCAGGGATAATTAATTAACTTCTGGTGCCTGAAGCCTGCCTGGGGGTGGAAAGGGCATCTGAATCGGCCAGCCTTGAAACCTTTGGTCTAAAAGCCTGACCCAGGGTGTCCACCAAATTTTAAGTTCAAGACCATTTTATCTGGATGATCTTTTGGTGGTATCTTGTTTCAGAAAATATATCTTCGGGGTTAACACTGCAGAAAGGTTTGGGTTTCTTCTAAACACTACAAAATAAAAATTGGTTCCGGCTCAAAGTCTAGTTTACATTGGAGCTCAGTTCGGAAAGGATGTGGGTCTCATCTGTCTGGGTGTAGAAAGAAGAGCCAAGTGTGTTCCAGAATTTCTAATCTTCTGAGTACAAACCAGGTCCTAACAAGAGAATTTCTAAGGGGACATGATAGGTTTTCTTTATAGCTTTTGTGAGACTATTTCTGTCTTAAAAGTCACATAGGACATAGACAATTTTATATGTTTTCTTTTTTTAGGCTGCCTGTGTGTTTGTAGTTCTATGGACCCAAATTCATCGGGGACCACTGGTGGATCATATTCTTCATCAATGGAGTCCAGCATCAAATGAGCCATGTTATTCCGATTTTTCACTGTTTAAGAAGTCAACTCCAGTGGTTGTTAGCTCCTGACAATTTGAAGAAGAGGGGTTTATTTTTCTCCTCAGCATCTGTTGGTAATAACAAATGCCAGGAAGAAGGGATGTGAAGCAGTGTTGCATCAAGAATGGCTCAGAGACATTGAATGGGCCTGGAGGGAGTCATTCCTCAAATTGGAAGGACCTCAGAGCTGTGTGGAAAGTCATCTGGGTGCTTTACATGTTGTAGTAAGAACAGGAAATTCTCGGTTGCGTGGGTGTACTGTTGGGGTGACAAAAATGGGACTTCTCCACAATCTGGTGTCCTACCCTAGAGCTAATCGCATTATTCCCGAGATTCGGGATGGAACCGGAACTCATCATACTACCTCCCAAGACATTGCCCCGACGTTCGCGGGCTATTACGCAGCCCTCTACGCAGCCCACCCTCCCCAGTCCTCACTGGCGGCTTTGCTGACCGAGACCGGGACTTAACTGCCTTGCCTCTCCCGGACGGATTCCGCACCCCGATCAATGCGGCTTTCTGCCCGCCTGGGGGACCCGACAATGCATACGCCGTGTCCATCTCGCCCTTGCGCATCGCCATCTCCTCACCCCGTATCTTGCACTACTTTTCATAGACTTTGAAAAAGCATTTGATACGGTGGATTGGGGCTACCCGGGAGACGTGTTGGAGAGGATGGGCTTTGGCTTCCCTTTCCGACGCCTCATCCGGGTCCTCTACTCCACCCCCAAGGCGAGGGTCCTCATCAACAGCGTGGTTTCGGAGGCATTTCCTATCTGGCGGGGCTACCGCCAGGGCTGCCCGCTCTCGCCGCTTCTATTTATTTATTTATTTATTTATTTGCAAGTTTATACCGCGCTAGAATCGACTCCCTAAGGAGTATCTCCGCGCCCTTTAGCATCATCAATATCAGGAACAGATATTAGCCGTGTGCATTATAACATTAAGATGATATCTTAGTCTTGAAAGAGGAAGGTCTTTAAATGTTTCCTAAAAGGAAGATGTTCTCTGTGCAATCTAATAGCTGTGGGGAGGCTGTTCCAGAGCGTGGGACCTGCCACGGATAGAGCTCTAGACCCTTGTCTTGCTTTCCTAGCTCTGGGAACACATAGCAAAGCCCGCTCACCAGATCTAAGGGAGCGAATGGGGACATATGGAATGAACTTGTTGGCCAAGTAGGCCGGGCTGTCCCCGTCAAGCATTTATGTATGATGCAACATATTTTAAACTTCACCCTCTGTTTCACTGGCAACCAGTGAAGTTTGGTCAGCAAAGGTTTGGAGGGTGTTTGAGGGGGTGCGTTTAATACAAGGCGGGCAGCAGTGTTCTGGACCACCTGTAGTCTTGAGATAACTCCTTCGTTGGCAGATAGTAACAAACTGTTACAATAATCTAGTCTGCTCAACACTAAAGCTTGCACCAAGGTCTTTCGTGTGGCGTCTGGGAGTAAAGGAAACACCTTCCGGAGCAGCCCAATGATATGAAAGCATGAGCCCACCACTTGATTACCATGTTGTTTTAAGGAAAGCTCCTGGTCGAGCCTAACACCCAGGTCTTTCACTACCAATTTAGGCTCAGGGACTGGCCCAAGATCTTGAGGCCACCAGTCCGGAGTCCACAGGAGTTTAGCCTCGCCAAATAGCATCATCTCCGTTTTAGCAACATTACATTGCAAATAGTTGGACGCCATCCAATGTGCCACTGCTTTCATTCACTGGGCAAAAGAGTTCCTAGTCTCCGTAGTGAGGGTTTTAAATGGAAAGAGGAGTTGGGTGTCATCTGCGTAAGACACCGGGATGAACCCATGGGATCTCATGATGTTAGCCAAGGGGGCCACATAGATGTTAAAAAGCGTAGGGCTTAAGCATGAGCCCTGTGGCACCCCTTTAGAGATCCTCAGCTCCTCTGACCGAAATGTACCCAAGATGACACTTTGGGTACGGTCTGTTAGGAAACTCCTCAGCCAGGCCAGCGCCTTGCCTCCCAGGCCACTATTAGCTAGCCTGGAAGTCAGGATATTATGCGACACGGTGTCAAACGCCGCAGACAGATCCAGCAGCACCAGTATAACGGAATAACCCTTGTCCTGGAGCATATGTAGATCGTCTGCAACGGACAGCAAGGTGGTCTCAGTGCTGTGTCTGGGCCTAAACCCTGACTGGGAAGGGTCCAGTCTCCCTGCTTTTTCGATATACGTCGATAGGTGGCAATTTACGAACTTCTCTATTAGTTTACCCAGAAAGGGAAGAAGAGAGATCGGTCTCAAATTAGGCAGTTCTGTCCAGGGGATGGCATTGTTTTTCCTTAGGGGTCTTACCAGCGCCCGTTTCCAGTCTGGGGGAACTACCCCTGTACTCAGGGACAGATTAACTAGTTGCAGAATTCTCAGGCCTATTTCGTTGGCTAATGTGGGCATGATGCGTGCAGGGATGGTATCCAAAGGACTACCACTCTTTATTTGCATAATTAATGCAGTTACCTCATCTATTGATATGGAAGGGAATTCAGTGAGGCACAGAGTGGAGTGGGAATGGGCTTCAACAGTCAGTGGAGAGATGTTATCTGTTAGTGCGGTTTTGTTGGAATACATTATTTTATCATAAATCCCTTCTATCTTCTTCGTAAAAAATAGTGAGATCTCGTCGCAAAGTTCTTGGGATGTTAGTTCTGCCGTTTCACAGGCTGCTGGCTTAGTGAAAGTTTGTAAGATTTGATATAACATTTTCGAGTTTTTACCAGCTGCAGATAATTGTGTTGCAATATGGTTTTTACGTGCAGTCCGAATAGCCTTGCGATATGTCTAAAGAGCGATCTTATGATGTTCCATATCTTCAACACTCCGCGATGATCTCCATATCTTTTCTAGTTTTCTAGTCTTTAACTTAAGGGATCTTAGTTCATCAGAGAACCAGACCTCTTGCTTATGTGCTACACGGGGTTTAAACACTCTTAAAGGAATAGTAGCGTTTATAGCCTTGGCGACCGCTTCCTCAAACATTTTTAATTCGATTGTGATATCATCTATCGGGCTCTTAGTTGTGGGTTCCTTGTATTTATCCCTGAAATTCTCCGAGGTAAGTTTATGCCAGGGTCTCCTTGTGCTGGCTAGCGCAGTCTGTCCAGCCCGAGGCTTATGATTAGCAAAAGTATAGAATTTAAGAATGAAGTGGTCCGTCCAGTCCACTTGAGTAGGAGGCATACATTTAATCAAGGGCGAATTGGACATGACTAAATCCAGAGTATGGCCGGCTTGATGGGTAGGGCCATAATTGTACTTTTTGAATCCCAATAGATCTAAGTCCGCAAGCAAAGTATTTGCCTCCGGACAATTACCCCGTTCACTGGACATTAAAATCCCCTACAAGAAGAAAATCAGATTTCTCTTGTACATGAGGGGCTAAAGCCTCAATAAGAAGAACGGAAAAGTTCTCACATGGGCCCGGGGGGCGGTACACCACAGCTCCCTTCCTGTGTTCCTTAGATGTTAGATTGATTTTAAAGATCATTAATTCTATCTGAGGTGTACAAAGTTCTTCGATGATAGTAACGTTCATTTCTTGTTTAAATACTATAGCTACCCCCCCCCCCCCCTTGTTTTATTTGGGCGATCCAGCCTGGTTATTTTGTATCCTGTCGGTATGCCGAGGGTTATGGCCGGAACTGAATGAGGTTTGAGCCATATTTCGGTTAGGAAACATAAATCTGGTTCTTCCGATGATATAAGGTCCCATACCTCAGTGGAGTGTTTGACTAATGAACGAATGTTGCATAACAAATGCTTGCTCCCCAATGATGAATTGGCCATAGGGTTATTTGTCGATGTGATATGTTGTGCTTGTCCCGCCAAATCCGGGGGGCACTCCCGATATTGTCCACATTCAGTGAAATTATAAAATTGCACATGACATCTCCGACAGGCAAACAGACCCTCTAGGTTGGTTCCCACCTCATGTGTGCATACCCTAGGTACATAAGAGGCAATCTCTATTAATACCTGTGAGGTGTATGTTATCCTGCTACTGGGAGGTTTCTCTGTGCTGGATGGATGGTCCTCCATGACCCCCTGCCCCTCGCCCCGATCAGTCGCGGACGGGCGCAGACGGGCTGGTCTTTGGCTCGTCTTAGGCGCAGGTGTAGGTGCCACACTGCGCGCAAACGCTGCGCGCTAGAGTCGACGAGTGGCTAAATAGCCCTCAGGTGTGGAGAAGCTAGAGCGCTAACCGCTCGCCTGTGTGGGCCTGTCACTGCCCCGCCCTCCGCACCCGTGATTGGCTACTGGGTCGGACCGGACGTGCAGGCACAGTTCGAACTCTAGAGCAATACTAGAGCACCTAAGCCCTCAATGAGTGAGAGTATGCAATTTTGTACAGCGTGACACTAAATTTATAACTTCATATGGTCCCTACAGCGAACTGAGATTTACAAAAGGGGACACAATATTTTTAAAAACGTTTCATCTAAACAAGTTCAATAAAAGAAATGCACACAGCAATGATTTTGAAACATAATCAATAATGACGCCAAGCGGGATCGGGATTAGCTGCCACCGTCGTCCCTACCGCGAAAGTCGGAGCCTCCTCGCAGCCTAAATAGCCCTCAGGTGTGGAGAAGCTAGAGCGCTAACCGCTCGCCTTCCTGTGTGGGCCTGTCACTGCTCCGCCCTCCGCACCCGTGATTGGCTACTGGGTCGGACCGGGCGTGCAGGCACAGTTCGAACTCTAGAGCGATACTAGAGCACCTAAGCCCTGAATGAGTGAGAGTATGCAATTTTGTACAGCGTGACACTAAATTTATAACTTCATATGGTCCCTACAGCGAACTGAGATTTACAAAAGGTGACACAATATTTTTTAAAACGTTTCATCTCAACAAGTTCAATAAAAGAAATGCACACAGCAATGATTTTGAACCATAATCAATAATGACGCCAAGCGGGATCGGGATTAGCTGCCACCGTCGTCCCTATTCGCACTACCAATGGAACCCTTGGCTTCCCTCATCCGTCAGGACCCCCTCATCCGCGGCTGGGCCTGGGATCTGCACCAGATCGACAAAATTGCCCTGTACGCCAATAACGTCCTCCTTTTCCTGGCGGACCCGGATAGCTCTGGCCCGCGATGTCTAGACACCCTTTCGGCCTTTGAACGGGTCTCTGGCCTCAGGCTCAATCCGGCGAAGTCCACCCTAGTTCCATTGCACTCTTCCCAGGCGTGCTTCAACTGGCAAACGACCATCCCCCTGCGGAGGCAATCCTTCAAATATCTGGGGGTGTGGGTGGCCCTCCTCCCGGAGCTCGAGTGGGCTATGAACATCACACCCCTAGTCACTAAAGCCAAGGTGTACCTCAGAAAATGGCAGACCCTTCCCCTTAATCCCCTCAGTAGGAGTGCCCTTTTCAAAATGATGGTCCTCCCCCGCTTCCTATACATCTTACAAAACGTGACCACTCATTTCCCAGGCGGTTGGTTTCGGTAGCTGGACGACGTCCTCACCCGATATTTATGAGGGAGACCACGAGTGTCCCTAGCGCACTGACGCATACCCCCCTATGATGGAGGAATGGGGGTGACCAATCTCCACCTCTACTACCTGGCCACGAGGCTGATCGTGATCCACGACTGGTTCGCGGGTGGCTGGTCCGACCCGGCGTACCGAGTGGAGCTCCGGACGACGGATTTTGCGCAACTCCAGGCATACCTGTACGGGAGCCAAGTCCCACGGGATCTCCCCCCTATCACTAGAATGGTGCTCATGGCATGGCGAACCGCCCTACAGTACGTTAAATGGGATCAGAAACTCACCAGGCAGACGCCTCTGTGGAGTGGGGCTTGGCTAGAGGAGGGCTCATCTCTCCAGAACTTCCGTAAATGGGACCACATCGGGATCTCGCAGCTCAGGGACGTTTGGGTGGGGGACCAAGTCAGATCGTTTGCAGACCTACAACACCGCCACTCCCTCCACTCCTCCCAATTCTACAAATACTTGCAGTTGAAGCACGCCCTCCAAGTCCACATCCCGGCCCCCACCTCCTTCCCCGAATTTAGTCCCCTGGAGGCCCAAGTGATGATGGGGAACCTGGGCAGAGAGGAGGTGTCACGGATTTACCGCTCCTTGATGAACAACAGTCCCATGTCCTTAGACTCAGTCCGTGACCAATGGGAGGGGTGCCTGGGTCCCCTAGAAGACGCCGATTGGAGGGACGCCCTTATGGCACCTGAGACCCTGACGACTTCCTCCAAGTTGCGTCTAGTCCAACTCTTCTACCTCCACACGGCATACCTCACCCTGGCGCGTATGTTTAGCGCTCGCC
Source organism: Triturus cristatus (assembly GCF_964204655.1). Lineage (NCBI taxonomy): Eukaryota > Metazoa > Chordata > Amphibia > Caudata > Salamandridae > Triturus > Triturus cristatus. The sequence continues at coordinate 368,243,964 of NC_140585.1, forward strand.
TGCGGCTCTCCCCAGCGTGCCCTCGCTGCACCCATACCCCAGCCGATTTTTATTACATGGTGTGGCAATGCCCCGCTCTTGCACCGTTCTGGGTGGGGGTGGAGCATGATCTTACGCAAGCTCTAGGGTGGGAGGTCCCTCATGACCCGCTACGCCTGATCCTGGGAGTGTTTGATGGCCTTAATGGATCACGGGCTGACAAGCGCCTTTTGGGCATGGCAGTGGTGGTGGCAAAGCGTGCTATCACTGCGCTTTGGTCCCAGGCCAAACCGCCCACCGTGAGGGTCTGGAGGTGGGGGGTAGACTGGTGTGGTACCCTAGAGGAGCGACTCTTCGAGGCACGAGGTTGCCAAGAACTCTTTGGGATAACATGGGGCAAATGGTTTAATTTATCGCCAGTGTGAAAGGTCCAAATGGTTGTGTAAGTGCCGAGCAACGGGCGAGGGCAGGGTTTCGCCCACAAGTGTCATTTGAGTCTAAATCATTTAATACAATGTATCTGTATAATGTGTATGAATGCTGCCAATGTTTTTCTGATCTGAAAAATGTAATAAATTTGATTATCAAAAACAAAACAACAGAAAATTCAGTGGCTATGTCTTTTGTAAACAGGCGGTTCAGAACATGTTCCTCCTCACTAAATCAATTGGTTCAGTCAATAATGGAGTTAACAAAAATAACCTCTTATCTCTCAGGGTAATGCACATTCAGGGCAAGAGCAATGTGTTGGCCATGTCGGAGCAGGGTGCTCCCCTCATCCCAGAATCTGAGAGGTGTTTCTAAATATTTCTCCAAGGTTCAGCATCCCTCTAGTGGATCTTTTTGTGGACCGTCATGCCTGTCTGCCCCTATTCTTTTTAAGGTTTCTGGATCATCTTGCAGAAGGGCTGGATGCCTCAACATGTAAATGTCCAAATACCCCTCTGTATGCATTTCCTCTGATACCTTTGATTCTACGTCTAATTGCAAGAATTCAGAGTGAGAAGGCAGAGATAATTCAGTTTTTTCCATCGGCCCTGAAGACACTGGTTCACTTTGCTCAGAGAGATGGTAATATCATAAGGATGATTTCTTCCTCTTAATTGATGTCTGTTACTCCTTCCATCTCACTTAACACTAGCTTACCTGCTCAGGTCTGTCAGCTTCTGTTATGGATTCTATCCAAGATTCCAGAAAACTTTCTACACAGAGAGCATACGTTTATTGCAAGACATCCTTCTCGAAGTGGTGTAAATATAATTATTTTCTCCAGTTCTTTGCAGTCCAGAGAATGTGTTGCAGTTTTTGCAGGACGGCTCTGATAAAGGCCTGTCTGTTTTCTCCTTAAGGGTGCAGTGGTCAGGTATTAACGGAATTCAGATCTCCTTGGGGTTCTGTTGGAGGCTGAGAAATGGATTTCAAGACTCTAAGGAGTTTGAGCTCTTAAGACCAAAATTAAGAAACATCATACTAGGGTGGGCCCTCCTCTTAATTTTGGAAAACTTCAGAGATATCCTTTTGATCTTTACATTTCTGAATCTTAATGTCGTGTTTTTGATGGCCATTGTTACGGCTAGGGGCCAGGAAGAACTGACTGCTTTTACATGTTCCCCTCCTAATTTCAAGATTTACAAGGACCAAATGGTTTTGAGATTAGGTCCTTAGTTTGCACCAAAGGTTGACTCATTATTTCACAGGTCTCAAGAGATAGCTAGTGCTTCCAGTTTTTCCTCTTCTCATGATTCAGAGTTATTGATTGGTAAGAGCAGTATAGATTTATCTGACTAGGTCAACACATTATAGAAATTTTAATGCCCTCTTTGTAACTTTCAAGCTAGTAGCCAGTAGTATTTTTTTAGGGGGCCATGCCCCCAGTAGTAAGAAAAGAAACGGCATGGACTGGGTGCACAGGCACTCAGTGTGTGGTACCAGAATATCATGACCTAAATATCATTTGTTACAAATATATTGTCCTAAATGTTCTTGAAAATAAAGCACCATTGGAGTTAATAATATAAATAAAATGTTGCCAACTTAGTAAGGGCTACTAAGTTGTGCATAGGGCATTGTGAATTGTGAAAAACGTGATCAAATATACACCTTACCCCAAATCCCAAAGTTGATAGTTCAACAAACATAAATGCAGTGTACTAAAGGAAGTAATAAGCTTCTTACTGTGGGCATATCATATAACAAGCATTTACAATGCAACGGTCTCGGCATTGGTAAAGTTAGAGCTATTGGCATTGCTTATGGCATTATTTTTGTTTATGTTTTTGTTTTCAAAACATTTAAATAAACGGCATTGTTAAAAACAAAAACAAACTAAAATAATGTCATGAGCAATACCAATAGCTCTAACTTTAACAATGCCGAGACCGTTGCATTGTAAATGCTTGTTTTTATTCTGTTTCTGCAAATTGCCTAACCACATTTCATAGCTCACAACCACCCCTCCTTTAAAGCCATAACCAATCTAATACGGAAGCGCCACTCAACCCACCCTTTGCGCGTCCTCATATAGCCCCTACTAATTGTTACACAAAGAAACAGGAGGAGAGGCATTGGATGGTTTCCTTTGGAGCACAAGATATATCGTAATAGCCACCAATAACCACTGGATTAAGCACTAACCTTGGGTTCCGAATAACGTGTTACTCGCCATAAAGCGCTTCAATACCTCCTTCATGGATAGGAAGCGCTATAGAAATATGACAAGCACTACAGTCTAAATGGGAGGGTAAGTGCAGTTTCAAGCTCCCCTTAAAAATGCACGGATCAGAATACCTTTAATAATAATACCACCCATTTCCTGAAAGAAAAAGACGGTGGGACACAAAGCGACCTTTCGCCCACGCAAGTAAGGCAGATGTGTTTTAATTAAAAGGCAACGAAATAGAGACGGGGAAACTTGAGGGACAAAAACCAGACGTTGGCCAAGTACTAGTGAAATCGCTCTTCTAAGCCGACACGAGTTGCCCCTCCCATCCCCCAGTGCCAGATATGAAGATCTTTCAAATTCCGCAAGTGTAGAGTTTCTACAACACACCAGGGGCGTGGCAAGCCTCAAACAGTTGTACCAACACTCAGACACCTGTGAGGAGGCCTCAAACAACCGACAGGATCTGCCCCTCAAAAGCACCCTCCCACCCAAAAAGTCGACGCCTCTTAATGCGTTTACCTGCTAAAATAAAACTATGGAGATCCGATTTAAATGAATTTCAAATAGCGGAAACCGACGCCAGAGACGAAAAGGGCGCGTTTTACGGGTGAAAAGATTCATATTTAATTTCATCGACAGGAGAGCGGCTACCGGTCTGGTTTTCGAGGCCGGACCGGTCATTTTGCTGTCTCACGCGCAGCAGTTCAGTAGCATCACAGAAAGACTGGACCTTAATCTATCAACATCCTCGTAGGGGCTCACCATTTCCCCCCCAAAATCCAATGTAAGATCTCTATCACCCCCAAAATGGCCACTTAACTGTCGAAATATCAGTTAACAGCTTCTCACCTCGTGTAGTTAAATGACATTTTCTTCCGTTCATTAAAATAAAAAACACACACTCAACAGATGCACTTTTGACCGTAAATGTGTCCACCCACGCAATGCAATCCCGATTAGCGTTGATAACAGCTCCACGTTCCAACCCCTAGAGTAGATCATACGCCAAAATGACCCCCGAAAGACGAATCTAGTCAGCAGCACGGAGGCAACAGAGATCTCTGAAAATTGCGGAAATAAGGTAATTTTAACATGAAATTGCTACAGATTGGCACAGAGCGCACGGATATAACATATTTACTCCTTCAATAAAATTGTAATCGCCCAGCCCCGGTTTACCGAACAAACTTCCCCTTGAACTCTTACCATGTTGGGAAAGAGCTTGAAGCTGGCCTCGAAAACGAAGGACCTTCCCTGGGTTTTCAGAGCAGCGGACTGAGAGCTCGCAGACACAGCTGTTCCCAGTAGAGGCAGCCGCTGTGTTTTAAAGGCGCCGTTCTCTGCCGGCTTGCTGTTAAAGCAACAGTACTCCCAACAAGGCAGAGCAAAAGGCACACCACTGCCTTTCTCCGAGGCAGAGCAGAAATGCCTCGGAGAAAGGCAGCGGCATTTTCGGATTCGGGGGCGTGTTTTGCGGTTTAACGAAACGGAACGCAAAAAACACGCCCCCCGATCCGAAAAAGACGGGCCTTCAACGGAGTGACTGACCTGTTCTCCAGTGGCTGGCCAGCATTCAAGAGGCCAGCCAATGGAGAACAGGGGAGAAGAGGGGCGGGTGCAAGCCCCTCTTCTCCAAGTCATTAAATCTCCGGACTTCCGGTCTGCCGACCGGATGGTCCCGAGACCTAAAAAGGTGAAACGTCCTCCCAAATGCGGACATCAGATCATCAGTGCAGGAACTGGTCCCCTCCCACCTACATGAAAGCAAAATCTCTGTTCAGAAATTTCTCCCATACCATACTGTCATGTCTGAAAAGCATCCTACATACTAGGGGCCTAATCAATCAATCTTTATTTGTTAAGTGCGACTACTCAACCGTGAGGGTCTCAAGGAGCTGGAGGGAGGGTGGCTGCAGGTCTGACTGGGCGCTGAGACTCAGTCGAAGAGCCAGGACTTGAGATCCTTCCTGAATTGGGTCAGCAACGGAGATAACCTGAGGTGGAGAGGCAGGGTGTTCCCGGTTTTGGAGGCAAGGTAGGAAAAGGATCTTCCTTTGGTCCTGGTCTTGCGGATCCGACGGACGGTGACAAGGGCCAGTTGGGCAGAGCAGAGGTATCTGGTGGGTACCTGGAATGAGAGGCAGTGGTTCAGGTATGCTGGTTAGGCATTGTGGAGAGCCTTGTAGGGGTCTGTGAGAAGCTTGAAGGGGACTCTTTTGTTGAGTGGGAGCCAGTGGAGTTCTCATAGGTGTTCGGAGATGTGACTGCGGTAGGGGATGTTGAGGACCAGTCTGGCTGCAAGGTTTTGAACGTTCTGTAGTTTCCGGAGGAGTTCCTGGGTGAGGCCTGCGTAGAGCGTGTTGCCGTAGTCGAGTCTGATGCTGATGAGTGCATGGGCAACCGTCTTTCTGGCCTTAGTGGGGATCCTTCTGAAGGTCTTTCGAAGAAGGCAAAGTGTGGAAGCATTATGAGGAGATGGCGTTGCCTGGGTTTCGTGCGTGGTCCATGGGTGTGAGGGCATTCCCGACATGGCGGGGCACCAGCAGTCTTCCCCATCAGAGGTGTTGTGGCCCCAGGAGGAGGACTTTGGTCTTGTCCAAGTTGAACTTGAGGCAGCAGTCCCTCATCCAGGTGGGGACGGCCTTCCTTCCGTCATGGAAGTCGTTTCTGGCGATTATGGGCTCGTTGCTGAGGGAGAGGATCAGCTAGGTGTCATCGGCGTAGGAGACAATGGGGAGTCCGTGGTTGCTGACTATGGCTGCGAGCGGAGCCACGTAGACAAAAAGGGTGGGGATCATAGAAGAGCCCTGGGGGTATCTGCAGCCAATCTCGGACGGTTCTGAGAGAAATGGTGGTAGTCTGACTCGTTGTGTTCTACCGGCGAGGAAGGACTGGATTCAGTCCAGGGCTTTGTCGCAGATGCCGGTATCATGGAGTCGCATGCTTAGGGTTCAGTGGGAGAAGGTGTTGAAGGAGGCCGAGAGGTCCAGGAGGATGAGGGCTGCTCTTTCTCCCTGGTCGAGGAGGGAGCGGAAGTCGTCGGTGGTGGCGAGTAGGGCGGTCTCGGTGCTGTGGTTGCTTTGGAAGCCGGACTGAGAGGTTGGCTTCGATGAACTAGGTCGTTGATGCCCTTCTCGATGACGTTGGCTAGGAAGGGGAGCAGGGAGATGGGTCTGCAATTCTTGAGGTATGTCGGTCTGCAGAGGGTTTCTTCAGAAGCGGGTAGATCTCAGCGGGTTTCTAGTCGTCGGAGAAAGTGTCGGTTTCGGTGGAGCAGTTGATGATGTGGCATAGTTCGGTGGCGACGGAGGTGGCGGCTCCTTGCAAGATGTGGTGTGGCAGGGATCCAAGGGGACTCCGGAGTGAATGCGCTTCTCAGTCTTGATAGTGTCTTCTGTGGTATGGTGGTGGGGGGGGTGATGGGCGGGGTGATGGGCGGGTCTTGGGTGTCAAAGCTATTGTAGATCTGTTTGGTCTTGTGGTGGAAGAAGGTGCAGAGTTTGTTGCAGAGGTCTCCGGAGTGTGGGACTTCTGCAGTGTTGCTGTTGAGTTTGGCGAACTCCTTGACGATGGCAAAGAGTTCTTTGCTGTTGTGTGCATTGGAGTTGATTCTGTCTTGGAGGCCCGTTTTCTTTGTAGTTTTGCAGTGGTTTTGAAGGCTGTGTGGGCTTCCAGGGTTTTGTTGTTCCTCCATCTCTTCTCGAGAAGTCTACAGGTGCGTCTGGACTCGTGGAGGGTGGCAGTTAACCAACTGGCTTTCTTTGAGTGTTGCTTGATAGGTGCTTTCCTGAGGGAAGCCAGTGCATCAGAATAGTTGGAGATTTATTCATGGAGGTTGCGTGATAACGTATTGGCGTTTGTGGATGTTGCAGTGTGGTAGTGCTGAGGGAGGAAGTGAGATGTTCTTCGGTGACCTTGTTCCAGTTACAGTGGGGCGGTGGGTGCGTTGGTGTATGGTGGGTTTGGTGAAGGTGGAATGAATGCAGTGGAGTTTGGAGGTTTGGCTGTAGGTGATGTTTTCGTTGGTGGAGGAGATGGGGGTCGAGCATGTGTCCTGCTGCATGTATGAGAGGTGACTAGCTGCTTGAGTCCGATGTTTGCAAGATTCTCCAGAAAGGATGCGCGTTCTGGTCGTTGGGGTTGCCCAGGTGGAAGTTGAGGTCACGGAGTAGGATGTAATCGGTAGCTGCGAGAGCCTGGGATGTGATGAAGTCAATGATGGTGTCGATGACGGGCAGGGGCCAGGAGGTCTGTAGACGAGGGTGCCGCAGAGGCTGGTGTTGGGGTTGGTCTGGATCTGGAAGTGGATATGTTCCATGGTCGTCGTTGGGTCGTCCAGACCGGTAGTCAGGAGAAGGAGCTCTTGTGGACGATGGCGGTGCCTCCTCCTGGTCGGATGGTTGTTCCAGTTTTCCGTGAGGAAGGCGATGTCGGGCGAGACAGAGTCGAGGAGGTCCCAGATTTCCATGGCGTGTTTGGGTAGGGAGTGCATGTTGAGGAGAATGCAGCTGAGCCGTTCAGGTGCACTGTGGATTGGCCAAGCGGCGGGAGGAGCTAGAGTGCCGAGGTGGGTGAGGGTGCAGCAGCTGTTTCGGCAGAAGAAAGGTCGTTGAGTGTGGCGACGCAAGGTGGCAGGGGGTGTGGTGTCTGGTGTTGAGAGCGAGGAAGGTGCTGGCATCGTTTCGGTGGAAAGTCCGAGAACCAGGGACCGTGGTGCTGGGCGCAGACAGGCTTGCCGGCGATGCATTAAGTTGTGTGAGTGGGAGGGCTGGACAGCTGGGAGGCAGAAGTGCGAAACGCAGTGCTGAAAGGAGGCGGGCGGTCGGGGTCGAGCAGGGACACAGCACAAAAAAAAAAGTGAAAAAAAAGTATGCAACAGGGGGGAAAAAAGAAAATATAAAAAAAGAGTGAAAAGAAGGCAGAGATGAAAAAGAGACAGAAGGCAGACCAGCAGCATAAGAAAGATGATCCCCACTAGACCACCAGGTTTGAGGCACAGGTGGGAGCCTGCGGGTGGAGAAGGGCCTCAAACCACCAACCAACAAGAGTCAGTGGATCTGTAAGAGGCAGCAGCTACCAGACAGAGCTGCGTACGGAGGGAAGCAGTTTACTGACTAGGTCAGTGAAATAGCTCATTTCCTGGCACAGCGGCCTCCATTGAGTAGTGTGAGGGGGAGGGCTGGATAGCTGGGAGGCAGTAAGCGGGAATCGCAGCGCTGGAAGGGGGCAGGGCCACAGGGGTCTTGTAGGGGTGCGGCGCAGTGCAGAAAAAAAAGAGTGAAAAAGTGAAAACAAGTTAAAAAAAAGAGTGCAAAGAAGGCAGAGGGAAAAAGAGGCAGAAAGCACAAGGACAGAAGGCAGACAGCAGCAGAGCAAAGATGCTCCCCACTAGACCACCAGGGTTGAGGCACACACCTGTAGGTGGGAGAGGGCCTCGAACCACCAACCAACAAGGGTCAGTGGACCTGCAAGGGGCAGCAGCTACTAGGCAGAGGTGAACAGGGAGGAAAGCAGTTCACTGACAAGGTCAGTGAAATTGCTGATCAAATTTAGACAACACCTAATACTGAAGGAACTTCACTGATACCCCATTCAAGCCTGCATTGTTTTCTTAAGACTTTAGCATATGCGTTTCATATGGCAAAGGCTACCAGCGCTCTCTACACTTGGATACAGTAAGGACTGTATTACAATTCCCAGGATGTACTGGTGAGGACCAGGAGAAGTCTGTTAGCCAGTGAGTGACCAACCTCTCCTAGAAAGCTGCATTATCTAGAAGACCTAATACACCATATAAAAGTCCACCAGAATTCATTGACGCCAAGGCTTACTCGCTTCCCCATACCAGCTTCCTTGGGGTTGCTGTTGAAGGAGACTCAATCAATGCCAGAGACCTTGAGGGAGCGAAAATATGACCTTCTCCCACCTGAGGATTTCCTGCATAAGCCAACAGTTTTGCCTAGTCCCCATCCTGATGCCGGAATCCGTCGGACTCCTTCTCTCTGCACTATTCCACGTCTACTTTCCCATAAGGCTGTTTATGGCAGGAGGTAATTATTCCACAGGGACGAACCAGGTCACCTTATCGGACCCACAGTCTATCATAGCTAGCCTGAAAACTTACCCTTCTCCCCGTCTAGCACAACCAGTTGGCGTTTTGTGCCATTTGGCGCTATTTATATTAAAAAAATTAAATAATTCGTAACTCTGGTTTCCCTTATTGGATGATTGTCATTATGGTGTCATTTTGTTCATTAAAGTATTCTTTAGACTTCTAAATGGACTGAGAGTTTTAATTGTGTTGTGTTTTTGATATTTTACAGTTTTAGAACTTCTAAATGGTTTACACATTTTTCTTAAGTTAAACCAGTCTGACCTGTGCCATAGCTATCAGCGATTACACTCTGGTTTCAATTGCAGAAACCGTTACTGGGCCTTACAAAGATGATTACATTATTACTTTTGGTTGACTACCATCCACCACAACTGATAATCCACTTTCTAACACACCCCTTTACTTCAGTTTAAAATTCAAATGTTGAAAATATCCGATGTTACTAATTCCCAATTTAATTTACTCAAATTCTGCTTCTTAAAGGGCTGAATGGCTGAGTGGGCCCTGCGAGGGATTCAACAGAGGAAAATTCAATCAGGAAAATGAATGCATGGGGATGGCTTGCTGAAATATAGCATGAATGATTAAAATCTCATGTTATGGTCTCTAGCGTTATGTAGGTTTTCAATGATGAATTTGAACTTTTGCACCAGAAAACTACACTCCCCCAATTACTAAAGGGAATGTAGTACAAAGCAGAAGGATTCTCATGTCACTGAATATTTACAGTCATGGTACCCATTAACATTCAATCCCACTTGAGTACCCCACCCTCACATCAAGTCTCATGTGAAGGAGGCTTCATTTCTATGGAACACAACCTTCAAGACAAGTTATGTTAAGGACAAGAAGATCATAAGGATCATGCTTCTCTTAAAGTCTTGTTATAATAAAAAGAAAACTGTAAAATTAGACTGCAACCAAACACACAGTTTTAGTCCATAAACAAAATAGAAAAACACACATACAAAGCGAGCTAGAAACTGATTAAGACAAACCTGTAGGTGAAATGGTATGTCAGAAAAAGCTACTACTTACTTAGAAGTGCATGAAAACATGAGGAAGTCTAAAGTGAAGGAAGCTGTGACCGCTTACAACAAACCTTTTGCAGAATAAAACAAAGAGCATTGCTTCCTCTTTATTTCTCCTTATTTCTCCTGTGCACTATTAGTAACGCTTTGCTCTTCATATTCCCCTAAGGCATCCCACTGCCTGGGTACTCTTTGGTTGCCTTCGGCGACTCCCCCGTTTGGCCACGTTAGGGTCAGGTAGGGGTTTTGGACAGATCCCTCATTCTCCAGTGACAAGCTACAAAAGAAACCTAAGATCCCCCAGTTCGAGGTCCCATAGAAAATAATCCACTTTGGCTCCCTTGAAAGTCAATAACGTACAACATTTAAGAAGATTCATACCTGTGCTAAATTTAATTTGTTTTTTTCTCTCTTTGTTCCTTCTTCGATCTTTACTTGTTACTTTCTTTTGTCCACCCCCTTTCCATTTCCTTCCCTTCCGTTTCTTTCTCTCCCCTTTTTCTCCCTTAACCTCGCATTCCACACCTTTTGGTCTTGTTTTAGGTCTCTCCTTGCCTCTCCTTCTTTCCATTTCTTTTCCTAACTACAGAAGTCCTTCCTCTAGTGTTGTCTTGGACTTCCCCTTCCTCTTCTGGTCTCACCCCTTCCACCCTTCCCTTTCCTCCAGCTATTTGATCCTTTTCTATACGGGGCTCCAGCCAAGGTATACAAGTGAGGCTGGAATGTTGCAGGCATCTTTCTGTAGGGCCTTCCCCATTTGATCTGTTGGGATCATGGAGGATATGGAGAAATAACCGCTCTCTTCATCTCTCCTGTCGCTGCCTCAGCCACTTTCCATTTAATCCCGTGTGAAAACCATACATACTTGCTTTCTTGCTTTCACAGTGCCCTCAATGTGTTGCTTCTAGGCAGACTTCATATAATAGTCCATAATGGATCACATCTCTGCAATTCTGGACAGTCTCCATGTAAAAGTACCTAATGTTTTAACAATGCCTCCAATGAGTTGTTTTTCCATGGCTTCTCTGGTGCTCTTGGGTACACTCCATATAATACCCCTGGTGAATTAACAGTATCTTCGACTGTTTGATTGCTATGATGCCATCAGGTAGACCCTGGCATATAAAGAGTGTCTCCAATGAGTTGCTTCTCTGTTGCTCCACACAATACCTCTTGGTAGTGTAACAGCGCTGTCAATGGTTTGATTCCTATGGCACTCCTGAGTGATCCTCAAACACCACAATGACCCCACACTAATTCACAGCCTGAAAGTTAACAGTGACAGGTGAGCCAAGCTGAGCCCAGTGGTCTGGCTTTTACCTAAGCGCTAATGCACTTTTGTTATGTAATTCGTTATGAAATTTATACAACAAATGTGTAGACACATGATAAAGTCTTAAAATTTGAAACATGGTTTTCTTAAACATTTAGATCATATATTTGCAAAGGCGACATTCCGCGGGGAGACCAATCCATTTTAGGTGCCCTCGAGAGACCTTCCTGGCCATCTGTTTTCATTCACAGCTGAGGGAGGGGACAACTTCGGATTGGAAAGACAACCAGCAGGAATGGTACAAATAAACAAAAAAATAAAAATCGAAAGCAATTCAGGAGCTGTTGCTCACTGCTCGATACAAAGGAGCCACCACTGAATTAGCACCCCTCCCCCCCACATTATACTCCCGGCGAGAGAGTGGATGCATGCAAACACACAGAAGATTCCACAACTAAAGGAAATACAACGAAAATCATAATGCACAATGGACCTAAACATCTCTCAACAAGAGGGTTGCAGGTGCTAATTGAATTGCTGCTAATTTCAAAAGGCACAATACAAATGTGGCCAGGTGAAGGTGGATGGAGGTTTTTAGAGGGGGGAAGGTGTGGGACATTATGAAACTGGGAGTGGGGGTGGAAAAGAATTGGACTGCGGCAGAGGGAAAACACAAGCACTCATGTGGAGTGCTGGCATACAAAAAGAAAAGTAGCTCCAAAAACGGGAACAGTCGATGGACACAAGACCTTGGTCCATGCTCCAGGACAGGGCCGAGCACAAGGAGAGGACATGGCTTAGGTATGACTTCACAAACCGAAATGAAGGAAATGAGAGCAACACTGCAGCACTCCAATGAAAAGCTGTGGGCGGGTTGAAAGCCATCACTGTGTAAACAACATGTCTCAAAGAGACAGCACACGCGCTGTCTAGCTGAGACCTACAAATGAAGTCTTCTAAATATGTATATAGAAACATTCATAAACCGCTTCCTCTGTCCACCACCTTTTACAACTGTAAGATGATGCCACAAGCAAATTAACAGACAACTTCTATGTTATGGACTCACCTGTATGTGGCCTACATTTTTATGATAGAGGAACAGCATTATAGTAATTAAACCACTACACAAGAGAATTTTGTAATCGTCACATACCAAACTGAATTGCTCCCAAATGTGATATTGAAGGACACTGATAAACAGTAAAGTAAAGTGATCTGTCTACGATCAAACAACGTGGAAAATGCCAGAGGCATGGATTTGAATCTCAGATTTTCTTTTACATCACAGGACAGTGATTTTGTTTAAATCTACCAAGAGTTGACTAGTGCACTGTATTAAATAAATGCAGGGATCATAAGGTAAATTAATCATACGCAAAACATCTTTCTTTACAAAGTTAAAGGAAGTCTAGAGCTGATACCAGTTTCACAGATGGGCTCTACAGCAAGGCGGTTGCTCTGAAAGATTCTCTGTAAAGGATTCTGGCCACCAGGTTACTCTCCACCCAGGTCTCTTGCAGGGTCTAGTCCTCTTTAGTCAGCTCGTGTTCTTGGGAGTCAGGAGACCTATTGCTTTTTTTGTGTAACAGTGTAACCAGGAGGCCAATGATTTGGTAAAAGCAATTCCAGCCAGTGGCGTAACACAGGCCGCCGCAGCCCCTGCAGTGCGGGGGAGGGGCCCTCGAGCTGCAGGGGGTCCCCTGAACGGACTCCCAGAACATGCAAGGGTAGGTGATGTCCATACAGTGCAGTCAGCAAAACGCGCTCTCTGTGCCATGGCTGCCCAAGGGGGCACATTGACATTCATTCGACACCTGCACATCTCGCGTTGAGATCCCCAATTATGAAGCAAACAACCCCTCCCCATCCAAAAGGTACATGGGTCAGCACTTCCAGCCCCTGACAAACCAGGGCCTCGCTGATGCTGTGTTTTTTTATTTTAGTGGGTTGAAACCAGTAGCCAGAATTTGCTCTTTAATAATTGTCCAGCGCCAATGTAAGAGCCATATCGAGAATGACGTTTCTACTGGGGTAACATGGTAGAACATTACCTCGATGAACACATACAATTTATATTGCAAAATACACCCAATGGTTTTAAAATCATGGGTATGCTAGAGCTGAGAAGGTATTTGGTATGATGTCTTTTCCTTCAGCACCAGAGTACTTTTTATATACTACTGGACCTTCCCTTGGCCCTAATAGTTTTAGGATCTTTTGTTTTGCACCGTCATTCATCCATCATTTAATTATAGCGTTGGGAAATACAGTAAGGGCGGGTGCTGAGTTCATGTAATAAATTTGCCCTTCTGTAAGAACCTCTATGTTAGCTAAGTGAAAACCTGAAGCTTCCTTGCGGATCTCGGACCTGTCAACAGGTATTCATTCAGAAACCTAACTGAGCGCCAATATCAAAGTTAGACAGAGACAGAGACACAGACAGACAGACACACACACAAAACACACACACACTTACTTTACCAGCCCATTAATAAGTCCTGTATCCTTTTACTTTGTGAAGTGTGGCTTCAGTCTTTTCCATGTTACAAATTTTGGTGGCTGCAGCTGTCTGAGCCGTAGAGTACAGGTGGTGAAAAGCACAAGGATAATACTCACCAAAACAGGCAGGGGTTACAGATCAGGGACAGAAGATATAACAAGCAAAGTTGGCGGAGAGGGGTGAGGGGCATGGGAGGCAACAACACAGAGAAGTGGTGGGTGGGAAAGAAGCAACACGGGCAAAAAAGTTTTTAAAGGTCCTCAATCACAGCACAAGCAGCAGAGAGACAGTAAATAAGAAGAATCAATCTGTGCTTGATCTATGCACCAGGAAGAAACAGGGTATAACGCCTGACCTACGCTGCCCAATTAGGAGGCAGCACAGAAGGATGACACTAAAGCTAACAAATGGTAAGCAATGGGCGAGCTCCAAGACCTTTTTGTACGCAATGGTGTCTCGCAAGTGACAGCGCATGCGGTAACACATGTTGCTCACCACATGGGGTAAATTCTAAAAATTGCTGCAGTTCTGCTCTGCCAAATAGAGTCGGGTCCTGACATCAAACACAAGGCATTAACAGAAGTGACGACTAACTTTCAGACTGACAAATGCTAGCATCAGAGTAAGACACTGTTGGTGAAATCTGCTAGCTGGAGAGGCCAGACCCAAACATAAGCAGCTGCACCGCTCTGCTTGAACCTCTACAGAGAATTGGCAGCTTTGTAGTAAAAAGATAACTTTCAACCAAGATAAGGTGTTGCCAGGAAACCCAGTCAAACAATGTGTCGTAGCCAGTTTATCATGGGCCTCAGAGCAAGGAAGGAAATAGGACCCCGGCTGATGTTTGAACTGTGAAATACAGTAATAATCAGGGTTCAGTGGGCCTATCGGCCCCGGTGATACTGCACCTGCTACACAAATGGAAGTCATGCCACTGGTCGAACACAAGCAGGCACAGATTTTAAACAGCTGGCCAGTGCGCACAGAGTGGGAAGTGTCCTGCATTGCTTGCTTACAAGTCTACATCCAGAAGAGCGCAGTCCCAAACTGCATTTATTCTTTGAGTGTTATCCTTTGTTTCGACTTGTAGAACCTGCAGTGAGGCGGTAACACTGCACCTGGGAGACCAAAGAACAAGTTACTTACCTTCGGTAACGATGTATCTGTAAGAAACATTAGTTAGTTAGATTCCTCACCTTAGAATATCCCCAGGCGTCAGACTGGATCCGGAAGATTTTTCGTCAGCAATACCCCTTGCGCGTCGCTAGGCGTCGTCTGCAGCTCCGCGTCCGTCGTTGGCGTCGTGCGCCGGAATGACGTCGGAGTACTTAGACGCCGCCCTCGCGCGCTGACGTCAGTTCTTGTACATAGCTTTCCGCGCCAGGAACGCAGAGCCATGCAAAGACCGACACTGGTGCCAAAAAGAAAATCTAGGGGCCTGAAAAGGATATCCTTAACCCTAGATGTCGGTTTTCAGAACGGGGAGGATGGTTGGGTCGGTGAGGAATCTAACTAACTAATGTTTCTTACAGATACATCGTTACCGAAGGTAAGTAACTTGTTCATCTGAAAGAAACACGTTAGTTAGATTCCTCACCTTAGAATAGATACCCAAGCAATACCATCCCCGGTGGTGGGTCTGCGAACCAAGATCACACCAGAAAGTCCTGGAGGACAGAACGGCCAAAGAAGCCATCCCTCCGGACTTGGCTGTCAAGGCAATAATGCCTGGCAAACGTGTGTAGCGAAGCCCACGTCGCCGCCTGACAGATGTCCTGCAAAGGGACACCCCGTCCCAAAGCAGTAGTAGCCGCTGTGGCCCGAGTGGAGTGGGCGCGCAGCCCAACAGGAGGGTCCTTTTTTGCCAAGGAGTAGCAAACTTTGATGCACAAAACGACCCACCGAGAGATGGTCCGTTTGTGCACCGCTTTCCCCTTCTTAGCACCCACGTATCCAACAAAAAGTTGGTCGTCCACCCGGAACTGCTTTGTGCGGTCCAAATAAAAGGAGAGCGCACGTTTTGGGTCCAGACGGTGGAGCCTCTCTTCCTCTTTGGAAGGATGCGGAGGCGGAAAGAAGGTGGGCAAGGTGACAGACTGCCCAAGATGAAATGGAGTCACCACTTTCGGAAGAAAGGAGGGACGAGGCCGAAGGACAACCTTGTCCGGATGAACAGACAGAAAAGGAGGCTTTGAAGATAAAGCCTGGAGCTCACTCACCCGTCTAGCCGAGGTGATGGCTACCAGAAAAGCAGTCTTAAGCGTCAGCAGACGAAGAGGACAATTATGAAGAGGCTCAAAGGGAGCGCACATTAGAAATGTGAGAACAAGATTCAAGTCCCACTGAGGCATTACAAAAGGGACAGGAGGGAACGTGTGAGTAATGCCTTTTAGAAAGCGTGTAACCACAGGGGACTTGAAAAGAGAAGGCTGATCAGGAAGCCGCAAGAAGGCAGAGATGGCAGCAAGATAACCTTTCAGGGTGCCCAGGGCAGAGCCCTGCCGGGCCAAAGAAAGAAGAAAGAGGAGAACCTCAGAAAGAGGGGCGGAAAGCCTTTGCTGTGCACCATGCCACAAATTTGTTCCACCGGCAGGCGTATACCGACTTTGTGGAGGGACGCCTGGCTGCCAGAATGATATCACAGACTTCAGGAGGCAAGTCAAATGGCATCAACTGTCGCCGCTCAATCTCCACGCATGGAGGTGGAGGCTGGACAGGTTCGGGTGGAGGACCGTCCCCTGCTGCTGCGACAGAAGATCCTCCCGAAGGGGCAGACGTATCGGAGGATCGGTCAACATACTGAGTAGCTCGGGATACCAGTACCTTCGTGCCCAATCCGGAGCCACCAAGATGACTTGGACCCGGTCGTGCCTGATCTTCTTCAGCACTCTGGGCAGAAGTGGTATAGGCGGAAAGGCGTACAACAGACCGCAACTCCACTCGTGACGAAAAGCGTCGCCGAGCGAGTGCCGCCTTGGAAATTCCAACGCGCAGAACTGCTGACATTGCGCGTTCTCTTCGGTGGCGAATAGATCTAACCAAGGCTCTCCCCACTGCTGAAAGAGACCTTGCGCCACTTCGGAGTTCAGACGCCATTCGTGATCCATCATGCACCGGCGGCTGAGTTCGTCTGCTCTGGCGTTCAGAGAGCCCGCCAGATGTTGAACCACCAGGGTGACGCCCTGGTGTTCCAGCCACGTCCAGAGGCGCAGGGCCTCCTGACAAAGGGTCCACGACCCCACCCCGCCCTGTTTGTTGCAATACCACATGGCGGTGGTGTTGTCCGTGAACACCTGCACGACACTTCCCCGGACAGAGGGAAGGAAGGCTTTCAGTGCAAGTCGGATCGCTCTCAACTCCAACAGGTTGATGTGGAGACGAGACTCCACCGGAGACCAGAGGCCTCTGATCTCCGCCTCTCTCATATGGCCACCCCATCCCAGGAGGGACGCATCCGTCACTACGACATGCTCCGGTTGGGGAAGGGAGAGGCTTCTGCCCATGACCCAATCGCGGTCCGTGAGCCACCACTGCAACTGCTGTGCAGTGCCCTCCGAGATCAAGACATGGTCGGACAGGTTGCCGTGATGCTGGGCCCACTGAAACTTCAGGTCCCACTGCAGAGCCCGCATGTGCCGCCTGGCGTGATGCACTAGTAGGATGCAGGAGGCCATCAGCCCCAGAAGCCGCAACACTAGCCTGACCGAAACCCGGGATAGAGGCCGAAAGATGGGAATCAAGGCCTGTATATCCCGGACCCGCTGTTCCGGTGGATAGACCCGGAACTGCGCCGAATCGAGAACAGCTCTGATGAAGAGGAGCTTCTGAGAGGGACTCAGGTGTGACTTCGGCACGTTGATAGAAAACCCCAGCAAATGCAGGAGATCCGCCGTAGTCTGGAGGTGGGAGACGACTGCCTGGGGCGAGCCCGCCTTCAACAACCAGTCGTCGAGATAGGGGAAGACTGGAACCCCTGATCTGCGCAGATGAGCTGCGACCACCGCCATCACTTTCGTGAACACCCGAGGGGCACTGGTGAGGCCGAAGGGGAGCACGGTAAACTGAAAGTGCTCTTGGCCCACCGTGAACCGCAGGTAATGCCGGTGGGCCGGCAGGACGGGGATGTGGAAATATGCGTCCTGCAAGTCCAACGCTACCATCCAGTCTCCGGGGTCTAGGGCAGCTAGAACCTGAGCCAAAGTCAACATCTTGAACCTCTCCTTCCAGAGGAAGGCATTGACGTTCCGGAGGTCCAAGATAGGGCGTAGGCCCCCTTTGCCCTTCTTGGGAACCAGAAAGTAGTGGGAATAACAACCACGACCTACTTCTGGACTCGGAACGCGCTCGACGGCCCCCTTGGCCAAGAGGGCCGAAACTTCCTCGTGGAGAAGATTCAAATGATCCCCCGAGATACGGTGGTGCTGCGGTGGCATGGCTGGAGGGGTCGTCTCGAAGGGGAGGGAGTAGCCCCTTCGGACGATTTGCAGCACCCACCTGTCCGATGTGATGGACCGCCAGTGGAGCAGGTGATGGCGAACTCTGCCGCCCACTGGCGTGGAATGGGCCTGAAAGCTCGGACTAGGAAGGTTTTGAGGCGGATGCTGCCGGGGTGGATGTGGACTGACCTCGTCGTCCTCCAGAACCGCCTCGGCGAAAACCACGTCCGCGACCGCGCGCAGGTTGGTTCTGCGGCTGGTGGCTAGGCGTACGTGAGGAGGCACCCCTTCCTTGGCCACGAAAGGCGGAAGTTTGCGACCGCGGGGCCGAGAGGCCCAAGGACTTGGCCGTAGCCCGGGAGTCCTTAAAGCGATTCAGCGCACTGTCCGCTTTCTCGCCAAAAAGGCGAGTGCCATCAAAGGGCATGTCCATGAGAGAGCTCTGGACATCACCCGAAAATGACGTGGACCGCAGCCAGGCGTGACGTCGAAGTGCCACTGAGGTAGAAATGGCCCTACCCAGCGAGTCCGTGGTGTCAAGCCCACATCTTATAGCATGTCGCGCGGCTTCCCTCCCATCGGCCAGAGCCTGGGTAAGTCGTGTCCGGACCTCCTCCGGACACAGGGGCAGCGCGTCCTCCACCGCATCCCACAGAGAGTGGGAATAACGGTCCAAGAGACAAGCGGTGTTCAAAGACCGCAGGGCCAAACTAAGGGAAGAGAATAGCTTCTTGCCAAACTGCTCTAGTCTCTTGGAATCCCGGTCCGGCGGGGCGGTCGGGAAAGAGGATTGGGAGGTGGAGGCCTGGATAACCAGGCTCTCAGGGGTAGGGTGTTGGGACAGAAAACTGGGGTCGCCCGGAGCAGGGCGGTGGCGCCTGGCAACGTTCCTGTCCACAGGAGGAACTGTGGAGGGCTTGGACCAGGTGCCCTGTAGAACGTCAGTGAGGGCCTCATTGAACGGCAGCAGAGGCTCAGTGGAGCTTGCTGCAGACTGAAGCACCTCAGTGAGGACATTCGTCCTCACAGCCACGGCAGGTAGCTCGAGCCCAAGGGCTGCGGCCGCCTTGCGTAGCACCACGGAAAAAGCAGCACCCTCCTCCGAAGCCACAGTCGGAGGAGAGATGAATCCAGTGTCTGGCGAGGTATCCAGACCACTGGCCTCCCCCAGTTCATCTGCCCAGTCCTGGGACAGTTGGGCCTGAGCGGCCATAGGATCCTCGGATCCCTCCCAGTAGTCCCCATCATCCGACTCCTGGTGTAGAGGAGAAAGTAACGGAGCCGGGCGGTAGACAAAATGTGTCTCTAGCGGCGTCCATCTCGGCGTCCATCGACGCCGGACCGGCGCCGGGCCCGGAGCGGGACTGAACTGGGGCACGACGTCAAGCGGAGTCGACGTCGGCGTCGGGGGTGGTACCGGTGTCGACGCCGGCGGAGGAGGCGTGACGAGGTCGACCGGCGTCGACGGGGACTCGAGAACGTGTCCCTCGGGCGCTTGCGGCGCCGAGGCCGGAGCCCAGTCGGGTCCGCGGGGCCCGAAGGCGCACCAGCGGGCGCCGACGGCGGAGCCAGGTTCCTCATGGCCGAGAGGAAGGCAATGACTTCCGCCGGCGTCGCGTTAGTCCCAGGGACCGGAGGGTATGGGGACGTGCGCGGCGCCTGCGGCTCCGCCGGAGCCGCGGGGGTGGAACCACCCTGACCCTCGGCCGAGTCGCGCGACCGGCGAGGGGAGTCCGAAGAGAGATGTCGCCTCTTGGACTTCTTGGAATGCTTCGACTTACCCGAAGACTTGGATCCCGACGACCGATGGTGACGTCGGCTGTGGCTCCGCGACCGATCCTTGGACCTCCTCCTGGACCGGGATCGAGAGGCGCGCGGAGCCGCGTGGCGAACCTCGAGAAGATTACGGGACCGCTCCTGTCTAGCCTTCGAGGTCAGGGCCTTACAGTCCGAGCACGACTCCGCGTCGTGGTCGAGGCCCAAGCAGTACAGGCACCGGCGGTGATGGTCCGTAACCGACATCAGGCGGTTACAGTCAGCACAGGCTTTAAAACCAGGCATCCTACCGGCACCGGAGTCGATTGACAGGATCAAAAAGGATCAAAAAGTTAGTCAAAAATTGACTAAAGGGGTAGCTCTCCCGGATCTGCGCTTACTGGCGCGGAAAAAAGAAGAACTGACGTCAGCGCGCGAGGGCGGCGTCTAAGTACTCCGACGACGTCATTCCGGCGCACGACGCCGACGACGGACGCGGAGCCGCAGACGACGCCTAGCGACGCGCAAGGGGTATTGCTGACGAAAAATCTTCCGGATCCAGTCTGACGCCTGGGGATATTCTAAGGTGAGGAATCTAACTAACGTGTTTCTTTCAGATCCCTTCGGCAGTGGAAATTACCTTTGTGTTATTAGTCCATTTTACTAGGGTACCCTGAGAGCCTAAACAAGGCCCGGTATACAAAAAGATGGTGCTGAGCACCCCGGAAGCAGCTGCAAGAAGCTGGGTGTGTAACAACAGGCTGTCCACACCAGTGCTTAATTTATAAAAAGTTTTTTTTTTTAAAGTGCAGGGTCCTACTCTGGTAGCCACTGCAGCTTGCACCAGTCATTGCCCCCGCCAGCACTGCCAATGAAAGTACCAACACAACTGCTAACCACCACATTCAAACAAGTGAGACAAAAGACAATTCCAGGACCCCAAAGCTATAAGAATGGCTATTCATTATTTTTAATGTATACTGAATTACAAAGGACTTGCTGTTGTACTCATCTCTGAATTAGACAGACAACACCACCATATGGCAGACTCACAAGGGCTGGTGTTGACTATTAAGTGCTGGTGCGGAGCACAGGAAACCACATCTCAAATGAAGCACAGGTCCACACCTCCCTTCTGAAGCAGTACTTGTTCACAGCCAGGGGTGTAACGCAGGCCCCTGCAGCCTTTGTAGCACATGGGGGCCCCCCAAGCCCTTCAGAGGGGTCTCAATTCCTCCCAGGTATATCTATCTGGGATATACTAGACTCAGGGGCCCCTCTTCGCGTTCTGCAGGGGGCCCCCATCATTTTAGGTTACGCCACTGATTACAGCCCCTGTGTGGCAGCAGGACTCCGGGGTCCTTGTATTAGTCATCTTCTTCCAGCAGAAACCAAGAGTCAGAAGTCAGGATTCTTCTTCCAGGAGGGCCTTCTTCTTCTTCAGATGGAGTCTTCCCTGGTATAGGAATGTTCTGAGCTAGATTTATCCTGTGCACTACCCAGTGACTGGAGGAGTTTTACTGCCCAATCCTAACAATTTTCTTGCAGTACCACTAACCCCCTTTTGCCAAACGTCCTCTATGCCATATTATAAACTTACTTAGGAGACCATGTTTTAAGATGTCGGCACCCAGCTGCCATCAAGCAAGCCTGTGATTAGCTTCTTCGACAATCCCCTACCTGACAGGGTCAAAACTGGGTTTCCCTCATATTGTGGCTGGAGTTTAGCTGTCAAGTAGAGTCTTTTATTTAAAACTTATTTTTTTTAACCATTTAATAGATATATAGACAAACTGCCATCATACACAACAATTTGTCTTCATTTCTCTACGTTCTGTTGTCAGCTCCAGTGTGTTCCCACCTAAACCAGATACCCAGCATAGTGAATCGAAATATTGCGTGCAGGCCCGGTCCTCCAACTTTTCTACGGTACCTACGAGTGTGGAAACTAGACTTGTCTTACAGCCCGACCGCCCACTCAACAAAATCTGGGCCATGGCTCGCTGTATGGATTCTACGCCACAAGTGGCTTGGCCAATCACTCACTTGAGTGTATGATATGTAGATATCTTCTGACATAGCACGTTGAATGGCCTAAACTAAACTATATTCTACTAACTATGTTCTAAGGGAGATTTGTGCCAATACTAAAAAGAGGTTTAGTGCTGAAGTCACACACATGGGGAGGGTAATCAAAACATAAAAATTGGGGGCGGTCTATGGGGGTGTTGGTGATTAATAGATAAAGTCCTTGTCGGCATCCCCAAGTCAAAAGAGGTAGTGCTAAAGCTATCCTTTGTTTCACCAACCGTCTCTGTCCACTCCCACAAATCTAATCCCTGCTTCGTGGTCAGTGGTTAAGACCCACTTACCTTTCCAGGGTACAGAGGCAAGCTATTGTCCCCGGAGTAAAAATTGCCAATTCTCAGGGTCAAGGATGTGTATTCCAGCGCTGGCAGTGAGATAAGTGGCAGAACTGGCTTTTAGCCAGTTCTGGCTCAGGCACTTTAGAGTAATGTTTACAATGTTGTTTTCTGCTTATGTTATTAAAAATCTGACTTTATGATTAAGTCAGATTTTCAAAACTAAACAGGAAATATCTATAATGCATTTTTTCATGGCTTTCCTAAGTAGAGGTGGGAAATAAAGATTGTAATCCCACCTAAGCCTAAAATGTCTAGCCTGGCCAACACAGTGAAATAGCTTTTGGTTTTTATTTTACTATAAGGGCACACCAACGAAAAATCTAGTGTGGCATTTTTTTAATATATATATATAAGCACCCTAACCTGTGGGCCTATAATGTACACTGTAGGGGTGACTAATCAATCAATCAGGGGATTTATTAAGCGTGCTACTCACAGAAGAGGGTCTCAAGTTGCTGGGGGTTTAGCTCTGGGTCAGCCGAAAGGCAAGGTCTTGAGGCTCTTCCTGAAGGTGTGCAGTGTGGGGGAGAGTCTGCGGGTGGCTGGGAGCTCGTTCCATGCTTTGGCTTCCTCCAGCTCTGGTTATGCAGATGCGTGGGGTCGCTTCCAGGGTGAGGTCGGCAGAGCGGAGGTTTCTTTTGGGTGCGTGGAAAGAGATTCTTTCGTTGAGGTATTTGGGTCCGATGTTGGGAGGGATTTGTAGGCATGGGTGAGTAGTTTGAAAGCTACTCTCTTCTTGACGGGGATCCAGTGGAGGTCTTGCAGTTGTTGGATCATGTGCTCATGTCGTGGGGTGCCGAGGACTAGTCTGGCTGCAGAGATCTGGATGGTCTGGAGTTTGTGTAGCAGGGAGTTGTTGATTCCTGCGTAAAGGGCATTTCCATAGTCCAGTCTGCTATTAACGACGGGGTGGGTGAAGGTCTTACCAATGACTATGTAAAATAGGATTTTCCTACATGGCAAAGGCATTTTCCACATCATGTGCCACTGCAGTGTATTTAATCCGCAGCCTACACAAAAGTGGTGCTCCGGGCAGAAACATATTTTTGTCATAAATGTGGGTGGCAGAAATACACACTGCAGGTCAAGTATGACATTTATCTTTCCATGCTATACGAGCACGTAAAGCACCATTCACAAAGGACTTGTAGTGAAGTTGACTAGGCTAAATTCGGTATTCTAATGGACAGCACATATTTTAAAGGGGAAGCACAGGCACTTACTGTTTAGTAGTTGTAAAGTGCACAGAGTTCTACCACCAGCAAAATTATGGTCTCCAGAATTGTTGTTATGCTTCTAATGGATGTAAGAGACTATCTGTACTTCCTGAACTCTAATGTTTATTCTTTGAATTCATGAGGTTCATTTTGCGAAATCACCAATACCTTTATATGAGTGTTGCAACGCAATGAATTCATTAATGTTATGAATTAAATAAGATTATAATCGTATTAGCTGTGGATGTTCCTGCTATTTTTACATGGCCATTTCCACTTGTCGGCATTCAAAATAACATATTGGCTTAGGTGTGGATACTGTGTAGGTATTGTTTATATGCAGAGGTGCCTGTGTGTGTATTGTTTGTGGACAAAACAAAGACCAAACCTATTTGTTTCAGCAATGCTTTGTATAACAACATGGCAGTAGAGATGGAGAGACCCTTAGGGACATAGAGCAAACTCTTCACAGCTCCACTGGCCTTTCAGAGGTACACAGCACACCTTTCAAGTGCCTGACTCTGCACAATCTCTGCCAATCAGAAGTGGTTGTGCAATTAGAGTGACTATGCTGACCCTGTTCCCCTACACAGTAGTATGTCTGGCATTTGACTCTCCTCCAACCTGACAGCCTTGTCTAAGTCACACCTAAAGTGAATGACTATGCCAGAGAAACACTGGTCTTTCAGAGGCATCTGTCAAGCATTCTCATAAATCCTAGAGGCCAGACTTTTAGATATAGCAGTTTCCCTCCATAGCTATACTCTTTTCCTTAGATACTTCGAGGAACATCCTATTAAATAAAATATTTTAACAACACATTTTATCATCCTGTCTCTGGTCTGGTCAAAGTAGATTTCTGAAAAGCTTTTCCCAACTCTGTAACCAAAAAAACAGTTGCATAAAACAAAGCCAAGCATTTGCAATGCAATAGGTCTTGCATTTGCGAGAGTTTGAGCTATTGGCATTCTAAATGATAATGCCTTTTATTTATGTGTTTACAAAACCTGCAAGGGGTGGGTAAACACCGCTTGCAGGTTTTGTAAACACAAATAAAAAGGCAGTAGCAAAAAGGTATTGTCATTTACAATGCCAATAGCTCAAACTCTTGCAAATGTGACACCCGCGCTTTGGCTTAAGATGTTCAAAGCTAAAGCGCGGGTGCCACCATGTTAAAAAAAACATAATTAAACAGAAAAATAAAGTCAAGTAGCGTGTTAGGCCAGAAAATAAGATAAGAAAAGCACACCCGCCATTATTCTTGCTGCTGCATGCCGCACTGGATAAATGAAAATGAAAATAAGCAGTGAGGGAGAATGTGTTCTGCCTGCAACAGCAGGCAGGACAAAGTTAAAGAAAATAGAGCTCAGAGGCTGTAATTAAAGCCTACTGAGTAACAACACATGTAACAGGCGGTGTCCTTAAGGGAGGTTACAAGAAGAGAAAAGGTGGTATGAAGGAGGGACTACTAAGCCTATTGACCAATGAAAAGCCAACATTTACAAAGGATAGGAGCCAATTAAAATGATGGGTGGAAAGTGGACAGGGCTGAATACAGAATCATGTCTTAAAGAGACAGCGCAAGCACTGCCTAGGCGAGACCTAAAAAAGGAAAGCTTTCCCTTTGAAGACTTATAACACAGTGTACCAATTAAATGGTCATAGGGTTTAATGCATTAGCAAAATTCCATACATCACATATGGTAGTCAGAAGCAATTAGAGCCCAATGAATGTGATGGATGATGCAATCAAATATAGAAAGGGAGATTGGAAGAATGCTTTTAAAATAGTCTAAGCCACTGGTAATTTCTCTGGTTCTCAACCCAACCTATAATTTTCACCCACTCTACACAGAGGTCCATCTTATACAAATCAATAAAGGCTCTGCCCCTCATGGGACTATGCCATCCCAAACCAACAGACGGGAACCTCTCCAGAGGGGAAAACAAACTCCAGACTAGTTTCAGCCATGTTACATCTGTGTCACATATTGGTATGACCTTGTGTCATTACATCAAACATACAGTACTTCGCTGACAAAACCGAAACCATTCTAGGGTTGCTCGTGTTCCCTTCTAAGGGGGGCTTCACCAGAAAGTACAACACGTTGGACAAAAGAATGATGAATTGAAATGCTACCAAGAGCGACTGTAATTGGTTTGAAGTAGACAATTTGTAAGCATTCCTCCCGTCATTTATTTTGTGCTTGATGAATGATACAATCACCAATAGTTGAGTTCAATGACACTCGCTCAATAGATTATATTAAGTCTATAAAACATGTAAAGCTGTCTGAGCCGCACCTAAAATTATAAATAAAAGCATCCTTTCAACTAATGCTTGATAGATTTTTGTATTTCAAAGTTATTTTCATCAAAGAAATATTTACCTGACTTAGCGCAGCATCAAAGAGTTTGCAAGCTTCATTGCTAGGAGTAGAAAGAGAGAGCCCAGCATCCTGCCATGCCTGCAAAAAGAAAGACAAAACATGCATTATCTGAAACCATTCCATTCCATAGGCCAGGCTCAAACTAGATAAAGCTACTTTGAAACAATTTTACCTAATAACTTCATTCACGGACAACAGCAAGGATGAACTAAACCAATCAGGATCCTTGATGAGTTCTGCTGCCAAAGCAAGCATTCTGATTATTGGTGGTTTAATTAACGCAACATGGACCACTTCCACCTTTTCAGAAGACGTAGTACCAACATTCCGAGGGGTCCACAGACCCTTTCGGGGAGCATAAAGGACAAAGTGTACATCCTTCCTTGAGAAGCTGGTACTGAATGTGAACCTTCAGCAGGTAATATTGCTCGTTTATCTAATCTTTAAATCAAGAGGCACTATTTAATTCAGGTATTTCAGTATATGGCAAACGTAGTTCTAAGTAAAAAAGGAATGCAAAATCACAGACCATTTGTATTATTCTAGCTGGAACATCTTCTAAATTAGGTGATGTATATAGATCAGTGTGGTGTGTGTGTACAGTCCTGCTGCAACTGTATTAAAGAAACCATAAATGTTGTGGAAGGTAAAAACATGCGATTTGGATTGTGCTAAAACAGCACAGTCCACAGTTAACCTTGACATTACACATACTTTTACAATCCGAGGAACAGGGAGACATTACACTACCAGAACCACGCATTATGTGAAAGGTATTAAACTCCTTAGTTGGGAGCCTATCATGGGTTCAAGGGACCTTCATGTCTTTTGGAGCATAATCCATTTATTTCATATTCTAAGTGATAAAATCTTTCCAATTCAATAAGACGCCACAGCAGGTTAACATGAGAACCCATGTCATGGTTAGAAAACGTCCAACATATCACCACCACCAAACAGGATAAGCAGACACTTAAACAAAACAAGGAAATAGAAACAGAGCATCAAAGTAACTCACAAGTACTTCAGCCTTGACCCGAAAACCTGAAATAACACTGTCTGAGACTGAAAACTGTGTAAAAGAGACCCAGGAGATGCGGTCAAAAAATCAAGAGGGCGACAAAGTCAATCTGAACAATCATATCAGTGACATCCCAAGCCAAACAAAATACATTTTCAATATGTAACAGCAATAGACGAATCCAAATCAAGAAAGAACATATTCATTGCAGCAGCCAACAGTACTGTGAGAACTTACTGTTTTTCAAATAACAAAATACCCAATTCACTTCTAAACAGCCCCCAATCATTACCTTAACCAACCACGTGTCTGCCACCCTCCAATCATTCTCCACCACCGTCACACCTGTCCTGAGAGCCTGCATTTGAAGATCCTTTCAATTATTAAGTTTTACAGAATTCCAGTTGACTTACTCCAAATGTACTCATCTTGATAATGGCCCGCATATTTTGTGGGGGATTAAATATGGACTTGTAGAAATGGACTAAAGGAAGAATATGACTAATGAAACTGGTTGTGTCTCTCAATAATTGACGACTACTGTCGAGTCACTTTCTGATCATTTGTGCTCTTTTATAAGCTGCATTTTATACTTGTACACTTTTTGGGTGATCACTAAGAGCAGTGAGTATTACACCTTCTAAACATTGCCTATACCATGCCATTTAAATACAATGTTGAAATTTGTCTGTTGAAATTGTAGGTATGTCTTCACAAAATATTTAATACTATTTACTTTGCACTGACGATGTCTATAATCTATAAAACTGTATTAATGAAGTTTCCAAGTGATGTGGTGAAAGACAGTGGGTAGAGACTACACCAATTAACAATAGTCCTTCAAGGGTTACATTTAGTGCTACTAACAAAAACATACATAACCACTGTTCTATATCATTTTTAAATAATTACTAACAGGACAGGAATCATGATTTGTCAAAAACCATATATGGCTCGTAAATATGGGTGCCTAGTGTTGCAAACATATTTCTTTTGTGATACTATTTACTAAAATGCCTTATAGCTCTCATTTGATTGTCTATTTTACTGTACATTTACTTATATTTAAAAGGTACTAGTATGCCCACCCCGGTCTGAAGATTACATCTTTCCTTCAAAATGTATAATTTAGTAATATTTTATCGAATCACAACATTCACATCACCTCCTACGACCTGGGCCTTGATGTCTCTACCAGGCTACCCCAGAAATTAAAGGTGGCTTTGAAGGCAAATGCAGACCACGAGCCAAGGAGCCACACTGCTGTTTGATGACATTTACTGGAGGGGAGTGCAAAGCCTAGAGTGCTTAGCGCCAGAAGGTGGCAGAAGGAGATAAAGCTCACCAGTCTCCCACAGTACGGGATGCAATGCTGTCTGCCCACAGTGCTTAGAGCCAAGAGGCGTAGATACCTGCTATAAATATCACCACTCTGTCCTACAGTTCGGGACGCACCCGAGTGAAGACTAGGCCAAGGGTAGGCCGGTGTGGACCCTCAGTCGCTGTAGGAAGCAGGGCAGGGCCGACCCTTTTTTTTTAAAAAATCTCTGCATCATAATATGGGTAAGACCAAAACCGGAGGAAAAACCCTGTGTGGGACCACTAATTCAACTATTGATGGCTGTCTTAAAAGGGTTGGGGGAACTATTTCTAAAGACACTGAATTGGCTGAAAGGCATCTCTCACTTACTAACAATCTGCCTGCCGCATTTCAGAAGTTACACAGGCGCACATTGCGCAAGTCCATTACACGCCCTGTAATCCTCACATCACATGATCTTTCTATTGCCCCATCTAAAGCATCTGCAGATACAGTTTCTTTAATTTCACCATCTGCATCAAAATCTGCACCAAAGAGGAAGAAAAAAAACCACCAAAACATCCTGCTGCACTCCGAGAATATGAAGAGTACCCCACAACCTTCAATTGCCCACCAAGAAATACGGCAGGTATTCAGGTAATTGTTCATGAGCTATCAGAGGTATTTAGTCAGAAATTTAACCATCTATTGGGTGAAAGCTTTTATCTGTTGGCACTGTGCCTTAAAGCGACTGAGTATAGGGTAGCAAAAATGGAGGAAGGGAAGGTGCAGCCTATGAATGGCATTTTGGAAGGGAATAAGAGATGGAATCCTACCTGGACCATCTCAAAAGAGGGCTGATTTTGAAGTGCCGGAACTGTCCCACGAGAGTGGGAATACAAAGCCCAAATCACAACCGGCGACATCAGATTGGCAGCCGGTCGGCCCTGTACCTCAGTCAACTGATTTACCTCCAGGCGCTTGCCTTTAGGTCATCATATCAATCAATCAATCAGGTGTTTATAAAGCACGCTACTCACCCGTGATGGTCTCAAGGCGCTGGGGGAGTGGGGAGGGTGCAGCTCCGGATCAATCAAAGAGCCAGGTCTTGAGGGTCTTCCTGAAGGTGTGCAGAGTGGGGGAGCGTCTGAAGTGGAATGGGAACTCGTTCTAGGTCTATGCTGCGATGTAGGAGAAAGACATTTCCAGCCTGCTCTGGTTGTGCGGATGCGTAATGGGTCTCTGCAAGGGAGAGGTCGGCAGAGCGGATGTTCCTTTTGAGTACGTGGAAAGAGACTTTCGTTGAGGTATTTGGGTCCGATGTTGTGGAGTGATTTATAGGCGTGGGCGAGTAGCTTGAAGGTTACTCTCTTCTCGATGGGGAGCCAGTGGAGGTCTCGGAGCTGGGTCATGTGCTCGGGTCATGGGGTTCCGAGGACGAGTCTTGCTGCGGTGTTCTGGATGGTTTGGAGCTTGTGTAGCAGGATTTGGTTGATTCCAGTGTAGAGGTTGTTGCCATAGTCCAGTCTGCTGGTTATGAGTGCGTGGGTGATGGTCTTTCAGCATTCGGAGGGGATCCTCTTGAAGGTCTTGCAGAGGATGCAGATGGAGTTGACGGAGGTGGAGGCGATGGCGTTGATTTGGTGGGTCAGGGTGAGGGAGGAGTCTAGAACAATGCCGAGGTTCCAGGCGTGGTGCGTCGGGGTGGGTGGGTTTCCGAGGGCAGGGGGCCACTAGGAGCTGTCCCACGCAGTGGGTGAGGGTCCGAGGACGAGGACCTCTGTCTTCTCAGAGTTCGGTTTTAGGCAGCTGTCGCTCATCCAGGCTGCAACGTCTTTCAATCCTTCTTGGAAGCGGAGTCTGGTGTCTTCGGGGTTCTTCGTGAGAGAGAGGATGAGCAGGGTGCCGTCGGCGTGAGATACTATGCTGATCCCATGTTGTCTGACAATGGCGGCGAGGGGGGCCATGTAGATGTTGAAGAGAGTGGGGCAGATGGCGGGTCAGGGTGAGGGAGGAGTCTAGAACAATGCCGAGGTTCTAGGCGTGGTGCGTCGGGTGGGTGGGTTTCCGAGGGCAGGGGCCACTAGGAGCTGTCCCACGCAGTGGGTGAGGGTCCGAGGACGAGGACCTCTGTCTTCTCAGAGTTCAGTTTTAGGCAGCTGTCGCTCATCCAGGCTGCAACGTCTTTCAATCCTTCTTGGAAGCGGAGTCTGGTGTCTTCGGGGTTCTTCGTGAGAGAGAGGATGAGCAGGGTGCCGTCGGCGTGAGATACTATGCTGATCCCATGTTGTCCGACTATGGCGGCGAGGGGGGCCATGTAGATGTTGGAGAGTGGGGCAGAGAGAGGATCCTTGGGGTACTCCACAGTTGATCTCTGTTGGTTCGGGGAGGAAGAGAGGGAGTCTGATGCTTTGGGTTCTGCTGGAGAGAAAGGAGTGGATCCAGTCAAGGGCGGTTCCCCGTATACCGGGGTCATGGAGTTTGGCTGCCAGAGTGCGGTGTGAGACGGTGTTGAAGGCTGCGGAGGTCTAGTAGGATGAGGCCCACAGTGTGGCCCTGGTCAAGTAGCATGCGGATGTCATCAGTGGCAGCAAGGAAGGCCGTCTCGGTGCTGTGGTTGCTGTGAAATCCGGACTGGGAGGGGTCGAGGTTGGCGTTCTCTTTGATGAAGGGGGTCAGCTGGGCGTTGATGAATCTCTCGGTGACTTTGGCTGCGAAGGGAAGGAGAGAGATGGGCCGGTAGTTTTTCAGGTCCGTCGGGTCTCTTGGTTTCTTGGGTTTCTTGAGGACAAGCTTGACCTCTGCCCGCTTCCAGTCGTCGGGGAAGATGCCAGATTCGAGGGAGGAATTGATGGTCTGGCCTAGTTCGGGTGCTATGGTGGCGGCGGCTCTGTGGTAGATGTGCGGAGGGCAGGGGTCCGTGGGGGCTCCTGAGTGGGTTTTCTTTATGGGTGTGGTGGTGTCTTCAGTGGTGGCAGGTTTCTAAGTGGTAATGGTTGGCTGGTTGTCGGTGGTGGAGAGGGGGGTGGTGTCCGGAGTCCATTCGCTGAAGTTGTCGTAGTGGGCCTTGATCTTCACATAGAAGTAGGAGCTGAGCTTGTTGCCAAGGTCCTGACATGGAGTGACGTCCGTGGCTTGGATGGAGGGTCTGGTGAACTGCTGTATGACATTGAATAGTTTTTTTGTTTCCGCGAATAAGGCGACGTCTGGCGAGAGGGTCTCGAGCAGGTCCCAAAACTCCGTGGCGTGTCTGTGGCAGGAGCGCACGTTGAGGAGGATGCACATCAGGGCTTTGGTGGTGCGGGAGCCCGGCCTGGGTTCAGCAGTCATGGGGTGGCTGTTGATGCTGAAGGATTGTCGGCAGTAGAACTGGCCGTGGGTGGTGTTAGGCGTCGATCTATGGCAGTTTTTGTCTCTTCCGGGGTTGAGTGCGAGGAGGGCAGCCGAGTCGTATCTGTGGATGGCAGGGGGACCAGGGTCCCTGGCGCTGGCCGCGGTCGGGTCGCAGACTGGCGCAGACAGGCTTGGCTTTGGGGCGCCATTATCAGATAATGTCTTGCTCTTAATCCACATCACAGATGAAACAATGGTGCAGCTATTGACTGACATGATGAAGACTTTACCTCCTCTTCTGGCCCCTTAATTTTGCCTTGCGAGTAGATTGAGGGGCTAATCGAGTCAAGTAGGACTATCACCAGTGCGGCTAGTTGGAACATTGCAAAATGAGGAGTTCTGACGAGGATTTATCCTTCATGTTGATATTTTGCTGCTGAAGGAAACAAGTCCATCTAAAGTTAGTTATTGTGATGGTTATATGCTCTACTATATTCCCCGAATTCTTTCTCCCTCAAGCACAGCAACATTTTGTGTTGTCCGTTTGAGTTAGAGCCACCTTGCCCTGCCTTATGACCCAGATTCCTGTGGAGTGTTCCTTCGTTCAGGCCTTTTATTTAAAGTGGCCTGGAGGATTATACTTCATCTTGATTAACTTTTATAATGGTGACTTTTCAAATTAAGTTCCCCGTAACATGTCCATTTTGTTTGATGAAATAGATAATTTGATGAAATAGATAATTTGCCAAACTCTACTGCTACCATAGGATGAGGTTATTACCGGTTTGTGGGAGGTGACTTTAAAATTGGTGGCAGTTTCTTGCTTCCATCTGTGAATCTGTTCACTAGTGAAGTGTTATTAAACTGCTTAGGATGCAAGAAATACCTTCCTGCATAGCTACTTGAAGAGGGTTGATCTTTGATATCCCTTACAATTTGTTAAACCCAGTACTGCTGTAGCTTCAACATTTGTAGGTCATGCCACAAATCCTACTATTGATTACATTTTTGTCTCAAGACATTTGTGCAATTTCATCTTAGATGTAGACATCCTATCCAATTGTCAGTTACACCTAAATGCATAGGAGCAGGATGACACTAGTTACCAACTCCGCTATTCAATTTCCCGGCCAAATGCTGTCAAAATGCAATATGGCTGAAGAAACCCAAAGGGGGAAAGGGATAGAGGCCAAGAAGAGACAGAAACGCCTTTCTTCTGGTTCCTCTCAGCAGATGTGTTTTTCTTCTGAGTTGTTAGAAACTGCAAGTGGAGAAAACCTATAGTTTCACACTTTATTCTTAGAAACCATTACTTTTTCTAATTTTAATTACAGATTCTATTCTTTAAAAGCACTTACCCAATTTGACTGTAGCTTATGCCTCCCTTCTATTTATTGTGTTTAATGAGCAGTATGCATCTTGTAGAAACCTTTCTTCTGATAATGGTTCTTTCTTGATTTTCAGGAAAACCTCACGGTGAATGGTACAGCGGTAGTTCCTTCAGCAATAACTACACTGACTGGTAATTATTATAATTAACCTGCACATGCACTGATTAGCTTGTGTGTGTGCGTGTAAATATTATCTCACTTGAACCTCATAGCCCAATCGTGTAAAATCCAATGCAGGTCCCTATATTCACCTCAGGAAAAAGCTGACTGAATCACACTGGAAATGATGATTAACATGACACAACTAATTTCCCTCAGACGCGTTTCCAGAAGAACGCAAGCGTGAAGGCCAACTCCCACAACTAACGCGCATAAAGAGACACTGCTCTAAGATATGAAGCGTCTCTAAATGTGCGCACGCCCAGGAGCCACGGTACCATAACATCCTGCTTAATAACAGAACACTAGCTCCAATTTTAGCAAAACAAGTTGAAACCGGAAATCCAGATGGATGTTTTCATGCATATTTGGGAGAGTAAACCGCTTTCAGAATGAGCTAAAGTTTTATAGTTGCAGAAAAGCACCGAATCTTCCCAGGCCTCGGACTGCAATTCTTTTTTCCTTTTTTGAAGACATTGCTTTAAAACCTGCCCGCAATCAGTTTTCATTGCCCTCTTTCTAGGCTCACTTTTTAGAGCCTGCAGTAGCCTTTTATTGGCAGTGGAACATGCGTGATCAGGAATTGAGGTTGGAGCGAGTATTTCTATTAGATTTTAGTAACAGAGCCTTGATTTTATCCCCCAACAGAACAAAAGCTTCCATAACCAATATAGGCTTATCTAATTAGCGCATCTAATTGAAAATAGACATGACATGTTGACGCTCAAGAATAAAACTGTACCTGTGCTTTTGTATGCGGATGATGCGATCCTAGTAGCATGGACGGTCAATGGTTTAAATATCTTCAATAACATTTTTGTGAGTTTTACGAATGGAAAGGGGGGGCTTTTGGCCCCCCCCGCCTGCATGGCTGTGCGGCGACCTCCCCCCGGACTACTCGGTGGTGGGGCGCGTCACTGAGGGGGCGCGCCCTACCGCCGATTGGCTGCCTGAATGACCCGGATGTCGTTAATCGACATCCGGGTCGGAAGGGAGGGGGGCGGGCCACTGGGGGGGGGATAAAGCGGTGAGGAGCGCCCAGGTGACCCCCTTGTTCCCTGGACGCTCCCCCACATAGGACGTGCCCCGGCGCTCGGGGCGGATAACTTTTCGCTTGTTTTATTTTTAATCTGCAGGTTCGCTTCGTAGTGAGGATTCGCGTTCGCGTCGGACGGCAGTGAGTGGCATCAGGAGCACGAAGAATCGCCGGACGGCCTCGTGGGGTCCGCTAGGAGGCATCGTGTGTTCCGGGGATACGATTTCGCGATCCGGAAGCGACGGAGGCATTCTGTGGTCCGCGTCCCACGAGAGGGGAACGGAGCGTGTGATCCGGCGTCGGCAGCGTGCAAGGAAGGTAGCAGGTACTGGGAGGCGGTGGCACGCCCCTCCTGCGATCGTGCGCTGAGTGTGTGAGGTCCCAGGCTGTTACGTTTTATTTTGAATTTGCGTATGGCACCGCAGAGCAGATGTTTCTGATTTATGCATAGATTGATGCCGCCGGTCAGTACAAGGATGAGTGTTAGATTACACACCCTCTTTTAAACGTGCATGGGCATAGCCAACAGGCCTGAATCTGATGTTCCCATGCTGTATTTAATGCCGGAAATAGAAATACAGAGAGCCTGAAAGAGAGCGACAATATATTGGTGTCGTGTTTGATGAGGGAGGTTTGATACGCATTACTTGACCAGGACCCCATTCAGCTATATATTAAGGTGGTTTTACCTAGCCTCGACTTGAAGACAGGACCTCTGGTGATTCTGAGCAACTCACTTAATCTCCCCGTGCCTAACAAAAGCAAGGATTGGTCGATCATAGGTGCAAATAAGTCTGTTACTGAGCACAGTTTT
Source organism: Triturus cristatus (assembly GCF_964204655.1). NCBI lineage: Eukaryota > Metazoa > Chordata > Amphibia > Caudata > Salamandridae > Triturus > Triturus cristatus. The sequence continues at coordinate 368,278,805 of NC_140585.1, forward strand.
AAGTACTCGTAGTACACATTAATATTGAAAGAGAAAGGGGCTGAAACACGCGCGAGGGGCAACAGCCAAGGCCAGTGGACTGGGCAGTGAAGGGAAGGTGGAGCTCGTACATACGTGTGTAACTTTTCATAACTACCGGGATTTAATACATTTTCTATTTCAGGTGCTATTACTACGTCCCTGTAATTTCTTGTGGTAAGCCCCGAGTGGTGGCCAGCGGTTGTGGTCGCAGGTATCTTCAATTCCGGCTGGGAGTACGCAGGATTCGATCGGTAAGAGGAGAGCGGGGGGCTCGCATTACATTGCTTCTGGTAGCCGCCGGGTGGGTCTACGTTAGAGTTCACTCACCCCTGACAAACCGGATAAGCCGGGGCGTTGCGGTTACGGTTGCATGGTGCTTACAGCCCCCTGTAGATCCTCCACCTAGTGAAGGTAATAAGCATACTGACGCCTGTATTAGGGTATTAGTGTAGGGCGGTGCACCCAAGTCATGGCGGGGCCAGTGGGTAGTGAAGGGGGGTCCAGGATGGAGGTCATGTTGCAGGCCATGATGCAGGAGATGAATAGCATCAATAAGAGATTGAGTAAAGTGGATGAATTGGAAGCACGCTTGAATGAAAGGTTTACTGACCCCCCAGCACCTGCAGGCAGGCCCGCGCGGCAGCGGAAGGCACCATTGTCCAGGGGGGGATTTTGTTAGCCCGCCCAAGTCGTCCAAGGCTAAGAGGCGAAGGCGCAGTGCCCCAGCCCCGGTGGTACCGGTTTCAATCACACCCACGGTTTCTGATTCAGTACCCTTGGTACCTGTCCCGGCACCCGTTACATTGGCTCCGGCCATGCCGCCGCCGCCACCTCCTGGGGGGCCTACCCTCCCGCCCGTGCTACCGATCCCAGTGCCGGGTCTGCCGGTACCGGTCTCTCCATCGCCTATCAGGCCAGCCCCACCGGCTATGCCTCCCGGGGGGCCCATAGTCCCACCAGATAGCCCAGACTCGGTCCCGCCTGAATTGGCATCTCAGATAGCGGCTTTATTACCTTGGCTAAAAAAGGGGGGGGTTTTACCAGCGTCATCAGACCATGCAGCTGAAGCAGCACAGTTGGTAGAAAAGATTAAAGCAGCAGCGGCAGCGGATAGAGCTGCGGTTCCCCTTTCTTCTTCACTTACAGGTTCCAGCCCCGCCCAACCAACGGCAGATGGTGGTCAACCGGTCGCGGCGCAGGAAAAGGGTAAGGAGGTGGCACTGCCCCTCTTGGGCGATGGGTCATTGCCCTCTAGGTCTGAGAATTTGGCACAACATGTGTCCCAGGCAACGAAGGAATGCATTTGGGCGGGGAAATATGTTTACATTTTTTCATTACTACTGGATCACAGGGAGATGGACCAGGCAAAGACACTAAAGGAGTGGATGCTTCCAAGTGAGTGGAGGGCACAGTGTGCTAGGTTTAGGGTTGAAGAATCTTTGCTCAATTGGGTTAGGGCTTTCGCAGTGTTCACAACCATCATGGCCGAGCGGCCTCCTAATGTGCAGGCGTCATTGGCTTGTTACCAGAGTAGAATCGTGGGGTGGAGCGAGCAGTACCCGGGGGATGCCTGGAAGGAGTATGATGTCAATTTCAGGAAAGCTAGGGAATTTGACGCGTCATTGGCATGGGATAAGGTGGACTCTGTGTCATGGCATAGGCAGTTCTCTGGGAGCTCTGCCCCACTACAGTCTGCCACTGCGGGCAGGGGGTACTTCACCAGACCTCAGCACCCCTTTCGGGCGGCTCAGGGGAGTGAGGTCCCGGGTAGGGGTAGGGGGGGGGGGGTTTGAGAGAAAAGGGGTGTGTTGGGACTTTAATAAGCGTATCTGCACGAGGGCCCCGGGCACCTGTAAATTCAGACATGCATGTGCGATCTGCGGTCACCCCTCCCACCCCGAGTCAACTTGCAGGTCCAAGCAGGGCAACCACAGCCAGAGGGGGAGGGGGAAGCCAGTGTAGGGCCGATATGCGGGATATCGTAACCCCTATAGATGTTTTGGCAATGATCCCTTGGTTGAATAGGTACCCGATTCACACAGCGGCCACTCTACTGCAAGAAGGTTTTTCTCAAGGTTTTAGGATCCCGGCAGGGGGTTACACAGGTAGCACACATTGCAGGAACCAGCTGTCGGTGCAACATAACCCCGCAGTGGTGGCTGCTAAGATTAGCAAGGAACTGGCCCTGGGTAGAATAGCTGGCCCTTTCCAGGAGGTGCCTGTCCCCGATTTTGTATGTTCTCCACTAGGGGTGGTACCCAAAAAAGAGAAAGGGGAGTTCAGATTGATCCACAACCTGTCGGCTCCGAGAGGTGCGTCACTGAATGATGCGATTGATGAGGGAATTTGTAGCGTCAAGTATGCATCATTTGACCAGGCAGTGGATTTATTGCGGGCACTGGGGCCAGGGGCATTGATGGCAAAATCTGACATAGAATCTGCCTTCCGCCTCCTCCCAGTTCATCCTCTGGACCATCATCTTTTAGGTTTCACTTTCGATGGCAAGTTTTATATGGACAAATGTATGCCCATGGGCTGTTCTATCTCATGTGCGTACTTTGAGGCGTTTAGCTCATTTTTGGAATGGGTCATGAGGGAGGTGACGGGGCATCGGCAGGTGATGCATTATCTGGACGATTTCCTTTTCTTGGGTGCGGCGGGATCTCAGGAGTGTGCTTGGGCGTTGCAGGAATTTTGCGCGCTCATGCGGGCTTTTGGTGTCCCGCTAGCCCCGGGGAAGACGGTGGGCCCGTCCACCTGTTTGGAATTCCTCGGTATCGAAATTGATTCTGTGGAGGGATGCTTCAGGTTACCCAGGGCTAAGGTAGCTAGCTTCAGGGCAGCCCTACGGCAATGCCTACGCAAAGACAAGGTTACATTGCAACAGCTACAGGAGGTGGTGGGGCAATTGAATTTTGCGCTTCGGGTTATCCCAATGGCACGCCCTTTTTCACGCTCTATTGCCCAAGCAATGAGAGGATTACGGGAGAAACACCACCACACGAGGTTGTCATCTGAGGTTCGCCAGGATATGCTCATTTGGATGGCATTTCTGGAGGATTTTAATGGCAGAGTAGTGTGGCCGGGTCCTCCCTCCACATCGGCGGAATTGGGCCTATGGACGGACGCTGCTGGGAGTACCGGCTTCGGCGCCATTTTGGGTACCAGGTGGGTCGCCCAGCGGTGGCCAGCGGAATGGAGGACACAGGGTCTGACTACCAATATTGGCTTTCTGGAGCTTTTTCCGATATGGGTAGCGTTGATGGTCTGGCCGGAACACTTGCGTAACCAATCCGTGGTGTTCTGGTCGGATAACATGACGGTGGTGGAATGCATAAATCAGCAGGGGGCACGCTGTCCATTCATACTCCGCTTACTGAAGGAGATTGTGTTGCAATGCTTAAAATGGAATGTGGTTTTCAGAGCCAAGCATGTCCCTGGCGTCCTCAATAATGCAGCTGACTCCCTTTCTCGCTTTAAAATGCAGGTTTTCAGGGAACACCTTCCGGCGGCAGATCCCCAGCCGGCGCAATTCCCGGCAGTACTTCGGCAGATTGGTGCCCCAGATTACAGGACCTCGTGGTCGCTAGCTTAGCCCCCAGGACCAAGACAGCTTACGAAGGGGCGTTTTTGTCTTACCGGGCTTTCTTGGGGCGGGAATGGGAGGCTAGGTGGGCACAGGAGGACAGCTTTGCAGCTTACCTAGAATCAATGCACAAGGAAGGGCGCTCAGTTGCGACTGCGAACAGACATAGGGCGGCAATCTCCTTCTTTGCGCAGAGTAGGGGTATGCGAGATCCCACTAACACCTTTCTGGTGCGCAAGGCATTGAGGGGTTGGCGCCGTGTACAGGGTTACCGGGGCGATAGGAGAAGGCCCATTGGATTGGCACGGCTGACGGCCTTATTGGGGGCACTGCACACTGTTTGTAGCTCCCAGTGGGAGGTTATCTTGTTCAAGGCGGCATTTTCCCTGGCCTTTTATGGGGCTTTGAGGGTTGGGGAGTTAGTTGCTGGGTCAAAAACTGATAGAGTGGGGGGACTGCAGTGGGCCGGGGTTGAGATCAAGGAAGATGTTATGCGAATAACAATTCAGAAATCAAAAACCGATCAGGACTCTCGGGGTCACACCATAGTGCTCCATCGGGCGCGGGCCAACCCGTGCTGCCCGGTTTCTCACGTGGAGGCTTTCTGTAGGCAGCGGGAGTGCACGGCGGGGGACACACTGCTGTGTCACGCCGATGGTACACCATTGACTAGGTACCAGTTTAGGCGAGTCTTGGAGCTAACGGTCAGTCTGGCAGGGTTCGATCCAAAGGAATTCGGCACCCATTCATTTAGGATTGGGGCAGCAACCGAGGCAGTGGCGAGGGGTCTCTCAGTGGAGAGTGTGAAGACACTGGGAAGATGGTCGTCTGAACGTTACAAGAGTTATGTACGAATTGACATGTTGTGACATGATGGTGCTCACGCCCTGTATGTTTCTTTTGTTTACAGTTTCTCAAACCTGTCACGCAGGGGAGGAACTCGTCACCGGGCGACAACGATCGACATCGGCACAGCACGGAGGACACAAGAAACTGGTGACTTGGATTGTGGGCCATTCTTATGTTAGGCGCGTGGAACATGTTTTTCTTTCAAGAGACCGTAGGACGAGCGCAGCGCAAAAGGGGTTGGATATATCATTTTTCGGGAGGGGGGGTTTATGCCTTAGCCAGTTTCGGAGTTTCTTCCAGGGAATCTTAGCTCAGCAGCGGCCCCCCCCCGTCAGTGGTGATACTTCACCTGGGGGAGAATGATTTGGCAAAATTGGGGAGGCGCGTGCTCATTGAGGAGATCATTTCCACTGCGGGGTGGGTGGCCAGGGCTTGCCCGGGTTCCACAGTAGTTTGGTCGCAACTTATTCCTCGGTGGCAGTGGCGAGGGGGGGTCTCGGTCAGGGCGTTGAATCACTCGGTACGGAGGGTCAACACACAGTTGGACAAATTATTTCGGACCCCCCAGTTGCAGACGATTCCACATGGGTGTATCTGGGGTGAACATTTTTACTTGAGGGACGGGGTGCACTTGACGGAGGCAGCTAATGTCCTGTGGTCTAATAATGTCTGGGCCTGGTTGGAGGGGTTTTTAAAAAAAAAATAGGCGCGCTCCTGGTTTAGGTCTGGGTAGAGGGGGAGGCCAGATCGTCGGTTAACAATGCTGGCCCGTGGCGGTAAGGTCATGACCGGTGAGCAACTATTTGAAGGTCTGAGGGGGCGGGCATCATCCTACGGAGGTGCCCGCCCAGGGGGAGGGGCCATTGGCCCCTCCTAGAACTTCAGGGGCAAGGTAACTGGTGCTTCAAAGGGGCGCGGGTTGGGGAGTCACGCTTTCCTTAGGCTGGTAGCCACCCCGCGCGCGCATACTCATGACGTCACCGGATGGCGCAGAGTAAGGGCCCTCCTTTAGTGGGTAAATGAAGTTCACGGCGTGGACCGGGTAATTACCGGGCCCGGCTGCGCATGCGCACACCTGTAGGGGAGGCGCAGCTAGTAGGACCTGACACCGGTTAGCGACCTTGCCATATGGCCCAGAAATGTTAGTATACAAAATGCAGAGGAGGATGTTAGATTCGGTTAGGAAACAATCTGTATTAGAGTCTTTGTTAAGGAGAGACACTCACACCTGTTGACAATTATGTATCTAATGTCCTGCTGAATTTTGTATAACCGTTTATCATGCAAGTTTGAAATTTATTGTTTTTGTACTTAATAAATACGGCCGAGGGGTTTCGCGACCCCCCGCCTTCCAAAGATACCACGTCTGGGTGCTGTGTCCGGGGGTGGTGTGGTCATAGGGGGAGGGCGGTAGCCAGTCACTGACCATGTGGAAAGGGGGGGCTTTTGGCCCCCCCGCCTGCATGGCTGTGCGGCGACCCATGAGAAACTAGGAATAGGCTATGAGGCAGACCTTATAAGCTTAGCTCCCCTGTTATTATTATGAAGTTTCATATGGAGAAATGAACACGCTAACTTGAGCCAAGATGTAATCCTCAATTGCTTATTGTGTGAACGTGGTCAGGAGAGTCCATAGATATTTTATATCAAAAATGGCCTCGAACGCAGTGGGAGCTTTATCTGTTAACAAACCCCAAGAGAATTTAGAGCAAAAAAGGTCTGGTTAAAATAGGCTTTTCCGAATACAGGAAGAGGGTGAGATTGGTGGTTGAACAAAACAAGTCTTTAAGAGTTTATATGGACATTGAAACTTGTGTAGACTTGAAAATGTACTTAGACATTGTATTTAATACCTAGGAGCGCTCACCACTCACCAATTTGAAATTCGGATCAATTAGATGTGCTCTGAGTTTCTCTTTGCAACTGTTTGATCTGTCTGTGCCCGTGCGACGAACGCTACCTGCAGAGTGCACTGCATTTCACTTTTTTTGTAAATATTATCTTGTGTATTCGAAATGTTTTTTTATTTTTGATGCTAGAACATACTGGTATTAGGAGTTGTAACCCATCTTTAATATGTCTGCAAAAACTCAAGTCCTCGGAAGTTTGTGCAAATATGTGTTTGTGAAGTCTTTGCTGTTCCAAACAATTATCAAATGTATTAATACTTGTTGATGTTACAGTAATCATTTTTATCTATCATTAGTGTTTTTATGGATTGTATTATTAACAAATGTTTTCATCATTGTATTGCTCTTTTATGATTGTTTATTAATAATCGAATAAATACTGATTGATTGAAGTGCCATAGTTCCTAATTTGTTGGGCACGCTTTCTAATTTCCTAGATGTGGGGTCTCTGCAACTTTAAGGATTGTGGAAAACGCCACAGTGATACTCTTCCATTCAATATTCCTAGTTTCTCCTCAAATTAATGTAGTGGTCAAGGATATAAAGATGCCACTCTATATTCCTAAAAATACTCTAGTGCCAACACACTTTATAGCAGGTTCTTTTGACAAAATGCTGGATTATGGGGCACTGAAATACCTGCAATTTGAGCTACACTGGTTTAGCAAAAAGTGGCATTAAGAAAGCTAGAAAAGCTTCAAAATCACACCACCATTATGTGCTTGAAACTATGGAGGCACCCTATGTCACACCAGCCTTGGAAGTACTTTACTAGACGCTTTCTATCTTTCAGAGGGCATATGTGAATAAAGGGCCTGCTACCAACAATGTTTTTCCCATTTACATTCCCACCAGACAAATCTCTTCAACAACTTCTCACTTGATCGTCCAATGCTGCTTCAAATGGGGGAAAAACTGCAGACGATCACTGGCAGTACATGTCCCCAAACTTTGGCATGCTTTGGACGCTCACCGTAGGGCAGAAACTATTTCATTCAGTTTCAAGAAAATCCTCAAAATGTCACTATTTAGAAGCTCATCTGACTAAACATCTGCCTTTGGGTACATGACTGAAGAATGCCATATAGTTTTTTTCTCATTGGACCCAAATTAACTCTAACCACCCACATGTTTCAGTTCTATTTTGATCCTTTGCATATTTTTGCTTTCTGAAGTGACATAAGGCGACAAGAAATATTTTACAAATAATATACCTAAATAAACTCACTCACAGTGCGTGACCAGAGTTTTTGAAAGGTTGATTGGCCTTCAGTGGAGTTTTACAGGGGTCCGCTTATAACAGGGAAGCTGATCAATTACTGTTCTCTGAGCGACTGGTACCATTGAGCGACAGAAAGGGAAAACAATAAATAGCCACTCTGCACTGGACACACTGAAGATTATAACTATTTTGAATATTACTTCCTACTTTAAAAGAGGTCATATATTTACAGCACGTTTGTGTAGTGAATATAGATTATTACACAGACAGTGCAACATAAACACTAGAACTATAAACTATGACAGCACATGTGTCCCTAAATTTTAGATTTATTCAATAAGTGCAATCCCTTTGGATCTGTCAGGGCACAGTGGGAATCACACTGGTTTGGGCCAATGTCAGGCTGTTTTCTACCAGTCCACAACTGAGCACTATCCACAGACTTCACATCCCCCAGATGAGAAGACACACTTGGCTGCAAAACAATTCTGATAAGGTTGTCAGAATGCAACCATGGACAAAGGGGGACATGCCATAATCCAATCTTTTCAACATTGAATCGAGCCTGAGGTCTTGCACATCATGGATGCTCCATGAAAACAAGGTCAATTAAAACCTAAGGTCAAATCAGTGAGCCGGAACAACCCTGTATAGGAACTAGAGACATACAGATCATACTCCTGTGTACATGGAACCCCTCCAATTTTGTCCTAAATCTCTGCGGAATCCTTCCAGAAACACCACCATGTCACTGCTTGGCCCTTACAGATTAGGTTTACAGAAGAACGGGCAGTGGTGATGTGGCCTCTGGCTTGTTATATGCAAACTGTTATGTGGACTGGTAGGGGTCTATGATGTAATTGCATTCTGTTATCTTTCTTCTGGTGAATGATATGGATGCTACATTAGCTTGTGGAATGATCTTGTTATGTTATGAAGCCAGTGTCTATCTAGGCCCTTATGTAACAGCAGATTCCTCTTAGTCTTTCACAGTAACAACTTGTGCAACCAGAGGGATTGTACTTCAGTTGCAACTTGACATTTAGATGCAAGAATAATGGAGGTTTACAGGCTCCACGGTGTGCTCAAATTCAGGGGGAATGGGTTCCCTCCAAGTTTTTAACTGATGATGGAGTTCAGTTCACTTCCATCCCCATAAAAGGGTTTTTAAATACGTATGGAATCAGGCATTTACATACTCTTCTCTACCATCTTCAAGCCAATGGCAATGTTGAGATATTCAACGAGGTTTTAGTAGAATGTGTACAAAGTGCCATTAAGTCTAGACCGCATTGTGTTTCAGTGGATAGGCATTTGCTATGAGTGTATAGAACATCTCCACATTTGGTCACTTGTGAAATTCCACTTGAAGTTATGAGAGAAATTATGAGAGGAGGGAAAGTTAGTTAGTGAAGGCTCATGATCAAAAGTGTGGTGTATCTGTGCTGAAGTGATGAGGCAAAAAGGAAAAGTGATGTGTTTAATGTCTGGTGTTGTGAACAAGAAACGTTTTTGCGACTGAAGAAGAAAAATACATCAAGAATCACGTGTGTTAAATAACTTATTATTATAAATAGGGTTGCCTAGATTTTGAGCCCAGGTTCAAGAAGTGGATGCCAGGAGAAATGAGGAGTGTTGCTGGAGGTCAGTGATCAATTGTGGTAGAAGTCTCTAATCGTCGCCTATAGTGCAAGAATGTAAGTTCTAGTGGCAGGTCTAATGAACAGAAGTTCAGGATGTGAGGCCTATAAAGTTTGATGCTTTACACTGTAGTAGTTCTCTGAACGAACATCATGCCTATGGAGTTTGATGCTTCACGTTGCAGGAGTTCTCGAGCCAAGAGGATTCCCCGCAAGTACTTGGACTAATGTTGGTATTCCCTTATGTGGATGCCTCACAAATTACCATTAAGAGGGTTTGTCCCATTTTGTTCTGTTGTGGGGTATTTTAGAGGTTTGTTTTTATTTTTTCTAGTTTGTGAAAGGGGAAGATGTGGGGCATCTGCCACGTTGTATGTAAATAGTTATCTGGACTTGTAGGGTGTAGGATGCAATGCATTTTGTCATCTTTCTATTGGTGGAGGATATATTCTCCTAAAGAAAAATCTTAGGGGAATATGTACAAGCCTCTATCGTCAAGGGAACGTCACTTTTTGTGACGTTTCCGTGGTGATAGGGGCTTTGCTTTATTTACAAGGCAGCATTAAGCGACTTAACGTGGCTTAACACTACCTTGTAAATAAGGCCCACTTTCAGGCTATGTTTAGCGTGAAAAGGGTGGGCAGTCGGTCTTGCGGTGGACATTCCACGCTGCCCCCCATTTACACAGGCAGCATAAATAGGAGGCAACACCAAAATTATGACCATGGAAAACCTGGTCTTAAGTTGGTGAAACGAGGAGAAATGCTATATTTCTCCTCGTTTTTGCTTTTTCCAGACAAAAACAAAAAGCCTTGGATTGTTTATGTACAGGAAGGTCCCCCTTCCTGCACATTAACAATCTTTAACAAAAATGACATTTTTGTGACTTTCATATGTGCTGCATTAAGCAGCACACACAGAAGTGGCAAAATGGCATTTCAAGATTGTTTATGTACATCCTGTACATAAACAATCTTTCCCCTGCACGCAGACACCCTTGCACTATGGCGTAAGGGTGCCTGCGTTAGCGCAACACTGCTAAGTGCAGCTCCAGCGCAAGGGTAAACACAATGCTGCACCATATTTTGTAAATATGGTGCAGCCTTGCGTTTCTGAAGAGGCGGAGTGAGGCGTTATGCCATGACGGCTAACGCCTCACTCAGCCACTTCTGTTGTACATATCCCCCTTAGTATGCTATGAACCCAGTGTGAATTAACATCCTGCCTGGGCCCTTATGTAGCAGCAAATTCTTCTCTTTGTCTTAAAACACAAAAGACTTGTGGAACCGGCTGGATTGTTCTTCAATTGCGCATTCACTGGTGGTAAACTGCAGACCACATTAACGGTGTACAGATTGGTAATGCATCCGAAAACAATTAAAAATACTAATCCCCATTCCTATTTAAAGTACCATGGCCCAAATGGTACTCAGACAAACTGTACAAGGAAAACTGAATGCAGACCAGTCAGAATGATTTTGTAACTCAAATTACAATGGTAAAACCACATTCATTGCATATCATACAGATGCTTTTATTATGTTCACGAGACAGATGTAATTGGAATATCAATCAACAGTAGCAGCCACCGTGGTTCATTCAAGGAACTTTCTCAAGGCTTTTTACTGAAGGTAATTTGTTTATTTGTTACAGTCTTGAAGACACGCCTCGCATAGTGTGCTATGTCAGTTATGTGCGGTTTATGAATCCCATATGTGGCCACTTTCAGTGCAAGAAGGTGTTAGAATTAAGGTCATAAATTGAAAATCTAAATTAGGATTTTCACGGTGTTCATTTTAGAAACCACTTTAAACACACATCTCAGCAGTTCAATTCAATTCCATTGATTTAGATCTCTTACGAGATCAACAATTATACTAATACATAGTCCATCTCCTTACATAAAAATCTTCTACACACATTTTAAAAACTCATTTTAAACACATGAAAAAAAAAAAAAAAGGAGTTCATAAATTTAAATACTGTACACCAAACAAATCCATTTGGGGGCTTTTCAGAAAAATTAATCAAGTAGGTGCGGGAGGAGTGGTTAAATCTAAAAACAATAGGTTTTATAAAACAATTTCTAGCCTCTACTACCTCCATACCAGAACAAGAATTTAAAATATGCTTTAAATCCTGGGTTCCATGGTTGCAAATGATGCAGTACCCACTATCTTCGTATGGATTACTCCATCTACTTGTGTGAGCTTTTAGAGGGAGCATTTCCAGTCTCAGCATAATGATACATCTCCTGACACTATGCTCCATAGTAAATTTGACATATTGTTGGGGGATCTTAAAGTCAATAGTAGAGGGGAAAGATTTCTAGTGGGATAGATGAAGGCAGTGTGCCTTCTTGAGCTCATGGCTTAATCGGGGAGTCATATTTTTCAAGAAATGCTTCAAATGTGCTAGGGACCAGGATTGGAGGACGGTTTCTGTACATAGGAAATATTCTGAAGCGGGGGCATGGCCACGACTGCCACCAAGATGGCCACATCTGCGCGAGACACCGGGCTCAGCAGTCCCTGATATCCTGCTCGCCACTGCACTATCCTGCCAGGAGTGCCATGACTCGTGGAGACGCCGGGGCGATGCCAACCCGCAGCACCGTGAGCTGAGGTCGAGGAGACCGGCGGGTGTCATTGTGCTGCAGACACCGCCTCAGAGGCCCTGCAGGGGTCACGGGTGAGCCTGAGGCCGAGATTGCTCGTTCTCGTAGGTTTCCGGCACGCCCCTTTCCTCCCTCTACATTTGCTGGCTGCGGAGTGGTCGGCTCCTCGTGGCCTGGCATGCGTCCCTGCTCCCGATCTTTGGCTTGTAGGACTGAGTGTCGGCCTTGGGACCTGGGCACCGGGGACTTGCAGTCTGGCCACCTGGCCGGGCACTGCGGGCTGGGCTTCTCGTATGGTGGATGCCTGCAGCGAGGGGCCCTGTGCCGGCCTGCGTCTATTATCCACCGGAGGCTGCTGCGGGTGAGGAGCAGTGGGTCTCATTTGCGGGTTCGGGACAGACTTGGCAAGACCTCGGTTGCTGGCAGATGTGAGGCATTGCGAACGGATGGTGCTGCACCTATTATAACCCCCTCCCTCCACCCCCCCCCCCCAGGACTATAACCTGGACTATTTGCCACTTGGAGGGGGAATACCGAAGACAAAAACCGCCATGTGATCACCCGGTGGGGTGAAGATACGCGGGTGGTGAACGCGAAGCACTCTGACCCCTCCCCCCCCACCGGCCCGAACCCCGTGTGATGGCTGAACTTAAGGCAGGCTTCGGAGCCATGGAGGCACGTTTTGACACATTAACGGGCCACATGGACAGTCTGTGTGAGCGGAAGGACAGACAGGGCGTCTGGATCGATAACACTGAAGAAAGGATCGCCAGCTTAGAGGCTAGCTATGCGACAACGCAGAAACGCCTAGATAAAATGGAGCGCCTTTTAAAACAAGTTGCAATCAAGAACGAGGACCTCGAGGCAAGCTCTTGAAGAAACAACATTCGTTATCTTAGGAATTGCAGAGACCACCAACATGGGGCATCCTGAGAACTTTGTTGAGCAACTGCTACTGGCCCTTTTTGATCGCCCTAGCTTCTCTAACACATTTGCGGTCGAGCGTGCACACCGCTAATTTGGCCAGCGACCTCCGGATGGCGCTCCACCGCACTTCCTTATAGCCCGTCTGCTTAACTATAGGTACAGAGACAGGGCGCTGCGGCTGGCCCGGGAGAAAGGTGCCCTTCAATACCAATGCTCAAGCATCTCCATTTTTCACAACTTCACCCAAATGGTACGGGAAGTTTGGCAGAAATATAGCAGTGTTAAAAATGCATTCCGCAAACTGAACATCCGCTACTCCATGCTATTCCCAGCCCGACTGCGAATTCAGCATAAGTGACAATCCAGGATCTTCAACACCCCTGCAGACGCCGAGGCCTACTATAAATCTAATCATATGCCCCAGCATAAGTATGTGTGTATGTACTTTATATTTGTAAAGCGCACTTTGGCCAAATTGTTATCCTGCTGCTAGCTAGACCACTCAGTGAAGGCATGAAACAGGACAAGTCTTAGAAGTTTAGCCTGATTGTTAGTGAGGGCAGAGCCTAGTTATCAAAGATTTAATAAACTTCAGCAGATCAGTTGAAATCTTAGTTAGGCTGGCAGTTTGTTCCATAACTGAGCCGATTTTACCGTAAAGGCACGTCCTCCTTGTCTGACTTTCTTGAATCGGAGTTCTTGGACATAGTTACATGTAGCTGATCGGAGGGATCTGCCAGGGGTTTCTTAGTCTGGCTTGTAAAGGTTTTGGTCTTTTGTTATGTAGTGCCTTATAAACTATACAGTGTGATTTAAATGTAATCCTCTGTTTAATAGGCAGTGGGCATCACTAAGGGCACTTGAGGCAGAAGAGTGTCGGATCTGTTTAGTGTTAGTTTTGCTGTAACTATCTGGATGCATTTCTTTAGGAGAAAACTGGGAGCTCCCAATAAAAGGGCATTACAGTACTCCAAACTACATGATATGACACTTCTAGAAATCAAGGATCTAGCTGGGACATCAAGCAGTGGGTACAGTTTCCTGAGACCATGAATCAGTGTGAAGCAGGTCCCAGCAATTCTATTCACTTGCTTTTCCATAGAGAGGCCCTGGTCAAGGATTACCCCCAGTTTCCGTACTGCAGTTAAAGTTGTCCTCCGTGGGTAGAGGCCAGAGATTGGGAGGTAAGGATATAGAGGTTTTGCTAAAAGGACAGCAAAGGAGCTCTGTTTTACTTCCGTTCATCTTGAGTGTGTTTTCATTCATCCAGTTAAATATATCCAAAACACAGGCCAGAAAGTTGCAATGAGAGTCAGCCTGATCTTCATTTGATAGTAAAATCAGTTGGGTGTCATCTGCATAGTTGATAAACGTAATCTTGTGGGACTTAATGAGGGAGATTAAAGGTTTGATATACATATTTAATAAAATTGGGCTAAGAGAGGAGCCCTGGGGGACGCCACTTGGAGTTGTTCTGAAATTAGGGAGAAATGGGGGCATGGATACATTCAGATAGGATTTTAGCTAGTTTAACATTGGGCCTCCGACATCCACTGACACTAATCTGGACACAAGAGTGCGGTGGTTGACCGTGTCAAATTCAGCTGACAAGTCGAAGGGGACCAGTACCACTGGTTGTCCGTTGTCTGTTATCCTATGTATTTCCTCAGTGGCGCAGAACAGTGCAATCTCTGTTCCATGACCAGGACGAAAGCCGAATTGCTCTTCCTACAGCCATGAGTGATCCTCCAGGTACTGCAACAAGATTGTACTTACATGTCGCTCTAATATTTTTATTGGGAAGGGTAGAAGGGAGATTGGTCTAAAATTAGCTAGGACTGATGGGTCAGTCGAGGCTTTCTTAAACAGCGGCTTAACTATTGCCCTTTTACAACAGTCAGGCACGGTCTCAGTTTCAAGGGAATGATTACAAAGTTGTAAGAGGGGGCCTGAGAGTTCATCTTCCCATCTCATCCATTGATTTGGTGGAAGGGTATCAAGTGGTGATCCTGACTTAATGGATCTATACAATAGCCTGAATGCCTCAACAGAGTTAGGGTCAAGCCTGGTCAGAGTCGCTGAAGGGAGGTCCAATAGATGTGGCATGGCAGGTTGAGGAGGACTAGTAATGTTAGGGTTGGAGGTATTTACTTCACTAGGTTTGTCAATACTGTCTAAAATTGTTTTAATCTTGTTTTCAAAGAATTCAGACAGATCCGCACATAGTTTGTGATGGTGTATTCTATTGCTTAAAGCGGGAGGGATTAGTGAATTCATGGAGTATTTCAAAAGTCTTTTTTGCTTTATTGGAGGCCGCGGTGATCCGCTCACAATAGTGTGCTTTGGCTTTTCTTATATTATTTTTATAGTCGTTTAGTACAAATTTTAGACAAATCTTGTCTTTGTTTAGGTAATGACGCCACCATTTCCTTTCTAATTGGCTGCAATTTAATTTGGCTTCCTTCAAAGTAGCATTGTACCAGGGGGCTGATACACTTTTACAAGGTTTCTGAATAGTCAGGGGTATAATTTCGTCTAGTGTTTTTTGGATCTCTTTTTAGAACCTTTGATCATTCTCTTATATAGAGTCTGAGGGAGAGAAGTGTGCATCATTAAGAAAGGGTTTGGACTTAATTGCTGAGAGTTTGTGCCATGCTCGATTTTCTATAAGACGTTTGTTTGTTTTTTCCAGCAGTCCCTTCTTACCCACATGTAAGTGAAAGGTAATCAATGAGTGATCAGTCCAGCACAAAGGGATAATTTCCGTAACTGATACTAGACCTTCTGGGGGGAAATAGGGTCAAGAGTGTGGCCTGCTATGTGTATTGGGTCTTAAACCTGTTGTTGGAGACCGATATTTTCACAGATGTTCATCAGTTCTTTATAAGCCAGAGATAGGTCTCCTTCTGCCCAGTGATTACAATCTCCCAGTAGCAAGAGATTGGTGGGCTTGAGCCTCATATTGGTAATGATGTCCATAAGAGAGGAAGGTGGCCAATAAACATAGGATCCCTGTAGCCATATTCTCCTTGTGATCCTTTCACTGAAAGCCTAGTAATTCAATTTTGTCTGCCTTGTCTAAGGAGAAGGCAGTAAAATTCCAATTGACCTTTTGGAGAATGCCTAGTCCACCCCCTTTCCTGGCAGTTCGGGTTTAAGGAAGCCCTTAAACCCATCTGGATAGGCTCTGTCACGATTGAAGGCAGATTCCCCTGTAGTCCAAGTTTAAGTGATAAATACTACATCAAACCCCCCAGAGTCACT
Source organism: Triturus cristatus (assembly GCF_964204655.1). Classification (NCBI taxonomy): domain Eukaryota; kingdom Metazoa; phylum Chordata; class Amphibia; order Caudata; family Salamandridae; genus Triturus; species Triturus cristatus. The sequence goes on from NC_140585.1 coordinate 368,294,841, forward strand.
CAATAGATTAACCCCCCCAGTGTCAAGCAAAAGATTGATCTCTTCCGCATGTTTTTGTAAGGATACTGGCGAGGCCTTGAGTTGGAAGGGCCAGCTTCAGGGAAGGACAGAATATGTACCAGACCACCCTGCGCCCCACCTTTTCCGGGAGAAGTAGCCGAGCACTGGCAGGAGACCCCCTCAGGGCTGGGTCTCGTACCTAGGATCGTACACGCTGATTTAGCACCATGCAACACAGAGACACCACACCGTAGATTCTGAAGTACGTATGCTTTATCTAGAAATATCAGGATCTTTATGATCCGCAGAGGCGTATGTACAAGTAGAGCAAGGGCTCACAAAGTCTCGGTTGGGGTAGGGGTAGTGGGACAGTCTTAGGATCTGGGTCAATGCGGGAGCATATCAGGCGCACGGCTCTCAATCCTCGAGCCGGGGGATACGAGACGATCTTTGGGGCCAGCCGGACCAGAATGTCTTGAGTGCGACCAAATCTGCAGGGCTCGAGTCAGGGTGTCGGAGGTCAGACAGTCTTCCAGGAGCCGCGAGTCGCTCAGCAGGGCTCAGAGTTCTCCAGGGTGCAAGGTGAGCCGCGACCACGTCAGCAGGGCTCGGATGTTTCTAGGTAGAAGTCCGTCTCTGCCAGGTGGAGCCGCAACGCTGTCTGCAGGGCTCACCGAGGTTCCAAGAGTTCCGTCGGATTTTGGGAGGATGTTCTTCAGCCGCGACCACGTCAGCAGGGCTCGGTTCGTTCCAGGATTCAACTGCCGAGGGTCCCAGAGCGCCCCTTGTTATAGGGTGACTCCTCTTTGATGTCCGGAGCCCTCACGGGCAGGGGTCTTAGCGCCTGGGGGTCGTTTGTTGGGGGTTCCTGCCACGCGGCCCTTTGATCCTTTCAAAGCGGAGTCGGGAGGGATCCCAGACACGCAGCAGGCATGGAGCCAGCCCTCAGGGTGGCCAGAGGGGCGATCGAAACTATCTCTTGGGAGGAGGCCAGGTGTGAATGAAACTACTCCTCCCTCTCCTGCTCACCAGGAGCTCTCTCTCCCCCCAGCCGGCATGGCGCGACTAGGCCGGGGTTGCGCTTGGGTCGAGGGCGGCCATCTGGGGTGCTGGGCCGGGTCACTGGAGGCCGCGAGGCCGATGGAAGGGGAAGGGTGCCCGGTGTCGGGAAGATGGAGGGGAGGACGTGGGTAGCCTCGGGTTCTGGGTCGGGTAGGCTACGTTAGTCAGGGTCGTGTGGGGTGTAGAGGTTAGCCTGGTGTCGCTACGGGTCTGGATGGGCCACGCCACGAGGCCGGGTCCAACATGCGTCCCCCCTCCCCCCCCCAGCTGAAGGCCGGAGAGAACTACCCATCCTCTTGGGGGTTCTCTTCGCTGAGGCGGAAGAATCTGGAGAGGCAGTCAGCGTTGGCGTGGTCTGTGCCAGGGCGATGCTCTACTGTGAAGTCCATCCCCTGAAGGGAGATGGACCATCGTAGCAATTTGGGGTTCTCTCCCCTCATCTGCATGAGCCACCGTAAAGGTCGATGATCCGTCTGGACTCGGAAGTGGGTTCCGAAGAGGTAGGGTCGCAGTTTCTTTAGAGCCCAGACTATGGCGAACGCCTCACGCTCAATGGTGCTCCATCGTTGCTCTCGGGGCAGTAACCTTCGGCTAATGAAGGCCACGGGCTGATCTAGGCCCTTCTCATTGAGCTGGGATAGGACGGCTCAAATACCATGCTCGGAAGCATCCGTTTGTACCACAAACTCTTTGGAGTAATCGGGGGCTTGGAGCACAGGGGCTGTACACATGGCGAGTTTCAGGGCGTCGAACGCCTCCTGGCAGGCAGGGGTCCACTGCACCTTTTTAGGTTTTCTTTTGGACGTGAGCTCCGTGAGGGGTCCTACGAGGCTGCCGTAACCTTGGATGAACCTCCGGTAGTAACCAGTGAGGCCCAGAAAGGCGCGGACTTCGGTTTGGGTGGTTGGTGGTTCCCAGGCCAGGATGGCGTCTATCTTAGGTTGGAGGGGGGCGACCTGCCCGCTGCCGACCTGGTGCCCCAGGTAGACCACCGATCCTTGCCCAATCTGGCATTTGCTGGCTTTCACTGTGAGGCCAGCTTGGCGCAGGGCCCTCAAGACCTTCCGGAGGTGCTGGAGGTGCTCACCCCATTCGGAACTGAATACCGCAATATCGTCCAGATAGGCGGCGCTAAACTCTTCCAGCCCGGCCAGGACTCTATTCACCAGTCTCTGAAAGGTGGCCGGGGCATTTTTCATCCCGAATGTCATCACTCTGAAGCGATAGTGCCCATCCGGGGTGGAGAAGGCGGACCGCTCCTTGGCACCTTCCGTGAGTGCAATTTGCCAGTATCCGCAGGTCAAATCGAAGGTGCTGAGAAAATGAGCAGACCCAAGGCAGTCAATGAGCTCATCTGCGCGGGGGAGAGGGTGAGCGTCGGCTCGGGTGACCGCATTGAGCCCCCGGTAGTCCACGCAGAACCGTAGTTCGAGGGCAACACCAGGGGCAGCTGCTTTCGGGACTAGTACCACTGGGCTGGCCCAAGGACTGTCTGTGGGCTCGATCACCCCTAGAGATAACATCTACTATACCTCCGCCTGGATGCAGGCCCGGACTCGGTCGGGGACGCGGTAGGCTCGGTGCCGTACCGGTGGGCTGTCTCCGGTGTCCACGTCGTGGACGCACCAGTCGGTGACCTTGGGGACAAGGGAGAACAGGTCGGATAACTGGCCCAAGAGCCGGCGGCAGTCCTCGTGTTGTTGGGGTGTGAGGGAGGGGGAGAGGATCACCCCCTCCACGGAGCCGTCCTTTTCTTTGGCCCGCAGGAGGTCAGGAAGAGGCTCCGTTTCCTCTTCCGCCCCGTCGTCTGTGGCCAGGAGCAAGCTCAACTCCATCCGCACGAAGTGAGGCTTGAGGCGGTTCACGTGGAGGACCCGAAGGGGGTTCCGAGGGGACTGGACGTCCACCACATATGTCACCTGACTTTTTCGTTCGACCACCTTGAAGGGCCCGGTCCATTTGTCTTGGAGGGCGCACAGCTTCACTGGGGCCATCACCCAGACCTGCTGGCTGGGCTGAAACTCGACCAGCGTGGCGTTCTGGTCGTACCAGCGCTTCATTTCTTCCTGGCTCACCTCGAGGTTGGCCTCGGCCAGCTCTCGGAACTTCCGAGTCTGGTTCCTGAGAGTCAACAGGTACCGGAACACATCCTGCGGGGGGTTACGGGGTGCCGTCTCCCATCCCTCTTTGACCAGGCTCAGGGGACCTCTGACTGGGTGCCCATACAGTAATTCAAACGGGCTGAACCCCAAGGACTTCTGGGGGACTTCCCTGTAGGCGAACAGGAGGCAGGGGAGAAGGACGTCCCACTTACGCAGCAGGGGCTCCACGAGACCCATGATCATTCCCTTCAGAGTCCGGTTAAACCGCTCCACTAGGCCATTGCCTTGGGGATGGTAAGGGGTAGTGAATTTATAAGATACTCCACATTGTTGCCACAGGGATCTCATATATTTGGAGATAAAATTGGTGCCTCGGTCGCTCACGACCTCTCGGGGGAACCCTACCCGGGAGAAGATCCCCATTAAGGCCCGGCCCACCACGGGGGCCGTGACGGTGCGGAGGGGGATGGCCTCCGGGTATCGTGTGGCATGGTCCACTAGGACGAGGATAAAGCGGTGACCCTGGGCGGTCTTGGGATCCAGGGGGCCCCACGATGTCAATTCCGACCCGCTCGAAGGGGGTACTGACGACTGGGAAGGGTTGGAGGGGAGCCTTGCACTTCCCTCCACTTTTACCACTGGCCTGGCACGTGGGGCAGGACTTGCAGTGGGCCTCTACGTGGGCCCGCATTTTTGGCCAATAAAAGTGTGTTACTAGGCGTGGTAGGTCTTGTCCTGGCCCAAGTGGCCGGCCAGGGGTACATCATGGGCCAAGCCCAGGAGGAAGTCTCGAAAGCGTAGGGGTACCACCAGCACCCGGGCTGACTCTAGCTCGGCAGACCGCTGTTCGCTGTACAGGAGGGTTCCCGTTTGGTCGCCCGCGGCTTGGGCTGCAGCCGGGGTCCGACCAGGGAAGGACAGGTCGCTTGTTCTCGGCAGAACTCCTCTCGGGAGGCGCCCCCTTCGTGGCGCCACTGGGCCAACTCGGGCAGATCACCTAACTCCGTGATCTGCGCGTGGTCGGGCTGGACGAGCCCGTCGTCGGCGAGGGGCTCTCCCCCTGGGGATAGGGCGTGAGGTTCATCAGGGTCGTCTCCGGTTTGGTCAATGGAGGTGGTGCTGGGGGTTTCGTCCTCGACTCCCCCGCAGGGGGGTAGTCGGGCCGCCATGGATCGGGTGGTTGCGCACACCCATTCTGGTAGACCCATCACCCGAGGTGGGTCTTGCGCTCGACCTGTCTCCAGGTGGAACTTTCCAGGTCGTTTCCGAGGAGGCAGTCTACAGGTTGTGCGGTTTGGACAGCCACCCGCAATGTTCCGGTTACTCCCCCCCATTCGAATGGTACCAAGGCCACCTTACACAAACTCTCAGTGTTGTCGGAAGCTATCACAGGGCAAAAGACATTTGGGATGATCTGGTCCGCCTGGACTAAGTGGCTGAGGTCACCAGTGATGCTCGCCCCGGTGTCGCGAAGGGCCTCCACCGGGTGGCCGTTAACCTTTACGAGCTGGCGGTACTTCTTGGTGTTTGCGGGTAGGGGTGCCCCGGGAATCATATCTCGATCTCCTAGAGAGACTAGGGCCATGGCTGCAGGTTCCCATCCCTCGGGGTCCTCAAACTCCTCCCCTAGGGTTACGGTGGCCATGTGTCGGGCTGGGGGAGCTGTCGTGGGGGGTTTCTGGGCCATGGGGCACTGAGGGTAACTGGCGTAATGCCCTAGCCATTGACAGCGGAAACATGTGATATTCACCCGGGGTCCTTGTCTGCCTGGGGTGGCGGTACTGCCTGGTGGAGGAGCTGGGAACCCCGGGGGTGGGTTCCTCGGGGGGCTACGCGGGGGCCCGGATGGGAACTCCCTCTGTTTCCCTTGATTTCCCCCCCCTCTCTGACGGGGAGGTCCTTGATGGCTGCGGGGGTAGTCTCCTACGGGGTTCCGGGGGACCCGGGTGTTTACCCAGCGATCTGCTTCGACGGCCAGCTTCCTCGGGTCTGTGAGCTTGCTGTCGAGCAGGTGCTGGCGTAGTTCTACAAAACAGTTTGTGGACAAGTGTTCCCAGGCAATGAGATCGGTCAATTCTTCGAAGGTGGTTACCTTGCTGCCCTTGATCCACCCTTCCAGCACTTGGCTGTAAAAGTTTACGTATTCCACCCAGGTGGTGCCTGGGATCTTTCGGCAGTCCCGGAACCGCTGCCGATACATTTCGGGGGCGAGGCCGTATTTCGTGAGGAGGGCCTCCTTCATGTGGCTGTAGGATGTTTGCATAGAGGCCGGTAGGTCGAGGAGGGTGTCCCGTCCTTCGCTCAGGAATCGCCCCCACAACCCGGCCCCCCAGTCCTTCTGTGGGACGCGGTGGGAGGTCATGGCTACCTCGTAGGCTTTGAACCACTGCTGGATGTCATCATTTCGATAGTACTCTTTGACCACATCCTTAGGGATGTGGACTTTTGGTTCCCCCAGGGGTGCGGGTTCTTGGCCCCCCGGGGGTCGAGCTCCTTCGCTCCTTGCTCGGAAATCTATTTCTTTCAAGCTACGCTCGTGCTCCAGCTGAAGTTTTTTTTCCCTTGTGCTCCCGTTGCAACTTCTTTTCTATTAGCTCTCCTTGTACTCGGAGTTGTTCCACCGCTAGCCTTTTTTCGGCTAGCCTTATCTCGCCTTCTATTTTCAGTTTGGCCATTTCTAGTTCATGACTTCGGTCCCTTTCCCTGTCTGTGACGTCTTCCGGGGACCAGCCCCCATCCGCTGCGTTGCTTTGTGCCGGGGGGGGGATTGCTTGTTCTCGGGAAGTTCCTGAGCTCGTCTGGCCGCTCTGTCTCCTCACCGACTTCGTCCAGTTGGGGAAGGGAGGCTCCGGACTCCACCCAGGCTTTCAGGGCTTGTTGCATGTCTTCCTTGGTGTTCAGGCCAGTGGTAGCGATCTTCCGTTGTTTGAAAAATTGTTTCAGCTCCTTGTGTGTGTATTCTTCTAACCGCTGTACACAAAACGTAGCACTCACGTCGGTTTCAGCGGTGCTCATGGTGGTTTCTTCTGCCGTCTTTGTTTGGTAGTGTGTCAGCCGTTCGCTGTACGATCTCTAGATTCTGGGCTCGGATCCCGTCGCTTGCCACCAATGTTGAAAGGGCCAGCCTCAGGGAAGGACAGAATATATACCTGACCACCCTGCGCCCCACCTTTTCCGGGAGAAGTAGCCGAGCACTGGCAGGAGACCCCCTCAGGGCTGGGTCTCGTACCTAGGATCGTACACGCTGATTTAGCACCATGCAACACAGAGACACCACACCGTAGATTCTGAAGTACGTATGCTTTATCTAGAAATATCAGGATCTTTATGATCCGCAGAGGCGTATGTACAAGTAGAGCAAGGGCTCACAAAGTCTCGGTTGGGGTAGGGGTAGCGGGACAGTCTTAGGATCTGGGTCAATGCGGGAGCGTATCCGGCGCACGGCTCTCAATCCTCGAGCCGGGGGATACGAGACGATCTTTGGGGCCCAGCCGGACCAGAATGTCTCTTGAGTGCGACCAAATCTGCAGGGCTCGAGTCAGGGTGTCGGAGGTCGGACAGTCTTCAAGGAGCCGCGAGTCGCTCAGCAGGGCTCAGAGTTCTCCAGGGTGCAAGGAGTGCCGCGACCACATCAGCAGGGCTCGGATGTTTCTAGGCAGAAGTCCGTCTCTGCCAGGTGGAGCCGCGACGCTGTCTGCAGGGCTCACCGAGGTTCCAAGAGTTCCGTCGGATTTTGGGAGGATGTTCTTCAGCCGCGACCACGTCAGCAGGGCTCGGTTCGTTCCAGGATTCAACTGCCGAGGGTCCCAGAGCACCCCTTGTTATAGGGTGACTCCTCTTTGATGTCCGGAGCCCTCACGGGCAGGGGTCTTAGCGCCTGGGGGTCGTTTGTTGGGGGTTCCTGCCACGCTGCCCTTTGATCCTTTCAAAGCGGGGTCGGGAGGGATCCCAGACACGCAGCAGGCGTGGAGCCAGCCCTCAGGGTGGCCGGAGGGGCGATCGAAACTATCTCTTGGGAGGAGGCCAGGTGTGAATGAAACTACTCCTCCCTCTCCTGCTCACCAGGAGCTCTCTCTCCCCCCAGCCGGCATGGCGCGACTAGGCCGGGGTTGCGCTTGGGTCGAGGGCGGCCATCTGGGGTGCTGGGCCGGGTCACTGGAGGCCGCGAGGCCGATGGAAGGGGAAGGGTGCCCGGTGTCGGGAAGATGGAGGGGAGGACGTGGGTAGCCCCGGGTTCTGGGTCGGGTAGGCTACGTTAGTCAGGGTCGTGTGGGGTGTAGAGGTTAGGCTGGTGTTGCTACGGGTCTGGATGGGCCACGCCACGAGGCCGGGTCCAACACCTTGGGACACGAGTGTCCGCCCACTACATCTTGAGATAAACATGAGAGGGGTGGCTGGCCGCTGGGTTTGATGTCTGTTGCCCATGTCCCCTTGCTTATATATATATGTCAGCAAATTATTCAAATTGTTTATCTCCTCAGTTGCATATCTAAATCCATGGAGGAGGTACCATGCATTAGCTTTAATACCATGCTCTCTAGGGACCGCCAGGGTCCCAGTCGTTCCCATGCCCCTCATGGTGAACACCAATTTTGATTGTTGCGGGTTATGTTTTTCTTTCTTTCTTGTTGGGTTAAATGAAATTCACTGGATAATTTTGAAAATTCAGTGTGGGTGGGTGATAGGGCACCACATTGGGAATGCTTTATTAGAGTTGAAATGTTTATTGATGCTGCACGTCTCACCTTAGCATTCATCACCTTTACTGTTGTAGGTCACAAGACCCCTGGGCCGAAGTATCATCACTTCATGCTAACTTCAGAACATGGTCAAATTCATTGACCTAGGCGTAGTTATCTGGAATGTACACGGTATTAAAAAACCCGCAAAGGGAAACAGATACTGGCATATCTTAATAGACACTCTGCAAAAATTGTCTTTCTTCAGGAGACACATTTCTCCCCACGTGCTGATCATGCTTTTAATAGGAATTGGGGCACACATCGCCATTTCTCAAGTTACAGTTCCTATTAGTGGGGTACCTGTATCTTAATTCATGAAACTGTATCTTTTCTTTATCACTCACATTATTCGGACACAGAAGGCCAATAATTGATAGTACATGGAACACTGGGAACAGTACATTATTAGTTAATATATTTGACCCTAACACTGATGACCCTGACTTTTATTTCAATCTCCATTCCCGACTGGACAGCTACAAAGTGGATCATTTTACTATTGGTGGGGATCTTAATTTACCACTCTGCTTGCACCCCAACTCCACTGGCACTCACCCATCTGACAAACCCAAGGCCCTTGAGACACTCCAACACCTCATTGACACCTATATGCTGCACGATGCATGGCGTACCCACTACTCTATGCAATCCGGATACACTTTTTATTTGGCGCCCCACTCGGTCGACGATCTAAGCGGCTCCAAAGCACCTGGTCTTGACGGACTAACCGGGGCCTTTTATAAAATGTATAAGCAACAACTGGCACAGAGAATGCTGGCATTATACAAGGCAATGCAAGTCGGCACAATTCCCCCTAGGCTCCGAGAAGCAGTCCTCACTTTGCTGATGAAACCAGGTAAGATCCTGGTAACTGCGCGTCATTTCGCCCATTATTGCTGTTAAATTTAGATAATAAGATATTGGCTTAGGTGCTAGCACAAGGCTGGGTCTGCAATTGGAACAACTCATCTCCTCAGCACAGTCTGGGTTTGTTCCCCACCGGTCCATCTCCTTGAATCTCCAAACTGGTTTTGCCGTACGCAATAAAATGTCCCTCACCATCCCTGCTGCAGTGGCCTTGCTCGATGCAGAGAAGACCTTCGACTCCCTCGAGTGGCCTTTTCTCAAGGGTTTAGTCAGCAAACTGGGCATACCTCCCCAGTTTATATAATTAATTATGTTATTATATTTCAGACAGCATTCCCGATTCTGTGTGGTACTCGAAAAGGGTGACCGTTATCCGCCATTATAATTATAATGGCAATGGATCCTCTGGTTCGGGCGATGCAGGAGCGACACTTGTACTGCAGGCTTCAGCTTGTACATGGGACTCTACTAAGATCACTGTATGCAGGTGACATTCTACTGTTCATCCGCAACCCCCACCTCAATCTGCCCCCTATTATTCAGGAGATGACCAGATTCGGTGACTTGTCGGTCCTCCATATAAATTGGGGACAATCGGCGCTGTTCCTTTTAACAGACGCAACACTCCCCCCGGCTGAGATCCCCCTTAAGTGGGCGCCGGATAAAATCAAATACCTGGGCATCCACATCCATAGAGAAAAAGAGCAAGTTCTGTAACGAAAATATGGATTGGCATTGACGAATCTCCATACACAGGTGAAGAGTTAGATAAAACTATCCTTATCCATAGCTGGGCGAGTTGCCACAATAAAAATGGTTGTCCTGCCTCGCTTTTTATGCCTCTTTCCAAATATCCCCATTACCTTAACACAATACTTTTTCAATGCACTACGAGGAACTCTCTGGCGGTTAATATGGGCAAGAACTCGTCGCCATATTCAATGGGATATGCTCACACTCCCGTACGAGAGTGCCGGCCTGGGTGTCCCTAACCTACATCTATACTATTTAGCAGCTCAGTGTCATTACACATACAGTTGGTACCACCCTGACGCTCGAATACCTTATCTACGCCCTGAACAAGCGCTTCGACAGAACCACACACACCCAGATCCTTCCCAAGGGAACCCCACTCAAGGATACGGACATACAAACGCTGTCCACTACCTGTTGGGCATGGTGTCATATGTGCTGCATATTGGGTGGTGGCCTATTTTACTCTAAAGCCATCCGGCAGCATAACAACCTGTGGCTCCCACTCATTAGAGAGAAACTAGTACAACGCACCCTTCACAGATAGGATATCTGTACTATGAGGGACTTGTTCCCGGATGGGCATGTTACACCCCTTTTTGAGGGACCATGGAGCAGGGACACACCATACATGGACCAATTATTCTTCAGGAGACTGCGCAACACGCTACAATCGCTTATCCCTTCCTATCCCCTTCCTACTGACATTTTTGCTCCACTGACTATGACAGTGTTGGCTACTGAGGGAGGACGTATGATCTCTAGAATATACCGATCTTGTCTTGAATTGAAACCCAACACTACCACACAAGTGCGAGAGGTCTGGGCAACAGAACTTGGGGTAGAAATAACAGACAAAATGTGGGCATATTGCTGTACACAGACACAACGCATCTCCATCTGTCAACGCCACAAATTGCTACACTTTACATTTATACATCCATATTATCTATCCCCATTGGATATTGCCAAATTTGACCACACTAGACCTGATACCTGTGCTAAGTGCCGCGATGCGGGAGCTGACTTCGCAAACCTCACCTGGACTTGCTCAGTTGTACATGCATACTGGGTGACGGTGTTTGAACATATCTTTGCTATGATGGGCGTGGAGCTTGCACCTTGTACTCTAATGGCACTATTGGGAAATACACTTGAGGTGCCACGCAGAGCCCGTAGGTTGATATCCATGGCGCTGCTGCTAGCTAAAAGAGAAATACCATTGCGATGGGGCAGTGCCCCACTACCTCGGGATGGCTTGAGTGTATGTGTCGCTGTGAGAACATTATGCACAGCTACAACTCCTGACCTCAAGCCCCAAGGACTTCTGGACCCCTTCCGTGACTACCTATCATCTATGGAGTGTGAGGAAACGGATTTAAGTCCAGTTTAGTGCCCACGTCGAGTTATACATGTCTCTGAGGTACCAGATGTATGTAGTGCCCCGATGACAAGCGCTGACGCATAGTTATTAATGTGAAATATTTGTAAACTAGTGATACATGCCCAAATATGATGGTAGATTGGTCGGATTTCAAGAAACACCCATCGGGTGCTGTTGGGTGCACAGATGAATCAACGTGTTTCGGTGGTACAAATTGGTCAAACCATCTTCTTCAGGCTCACGATTACAGTGTTTCCCCACATGTTAATCTAGAATGATGAACTAGAAGCAAATTGCGCAGCCAGGATCTGCCACCTCTAGCTGTCCAATAATTTGCTCTTGGTTATGGTCCCCCACATTAGTTAGAGAACCATGGGTAAGCGGCATTGCACTTTACCCTATGTTTAAGGCCCTTACCTTCTTCCATATAGCAGTAAAGAGTAATTAAAAGGGTTGATAAAACACGGATCAGCCACCTCCAGCTCACCAATTTCTCAATAGGACTGCTCCTTACTGAAACACTCTGGTAGGGCTTGTTTTACGACATCCCTATGGTACCGTTTTAGGAATATCTGATAAAAAGATCGGTAATGGATAAAAATTCCTCAGGTTTCGATTCCCTTGACAGAAACACCGGGACACAAAGGTCTCCTCGCGTTATTCAAACGTTGTTTTATTGGACAGCTAGAGGTGGCAGATCCTGGCTGCGCAATTTGCTTCTAGTTCATCATTCTAGATTAACATGTGGGGAAACACTGTAATCGTGAGCCTGAAGAAGATGGTTTGACCAATTTGAACCACCAAAATGCGTTGCTTCATCTGTGCACCTAACTTTAACTCCAAGTAACCAACAGCACCCGACGGGGTGCTGTGGTTGTAAAAAACCTTTCTTGGTGTGGTGCCGTTGTTTGTTATCTCTATGTTTTGATTAATTACATTCTCCCATGTGTTGCAAATTCTGTAATTCTTTTATTAATTGTGCAATTTTTGTCAAATTGTTACATTGTTGCTTGTGTATGATCTTTTTTAAACCTAAATATTTTTATTGAATAAAACACTTTTATATTAGCTACGGTGTTCATGAAACTCACTGGTGATTTTTTATTGATTAGTGGTGTAAATGATGTGTTAGAATTTGTGGTATGCTAACAAACAAACCCAAAGGGAAATTGTTGCTGACTTAGTGATGTTGCATAGAAACACTAAAAAGTGTAGCAATTGAATTGAGGAAAATGGCATATAATTGCAGTCACATACATCAAAATTGAATGGACATCGTCGGTGCTGGGCATACTAGCTGTTTTAACTTGACAATCCAGACAAGACGTCATTATACTGGGGTAAGATAATACATAGTCCTTGGTTTTAGATCAGATTAGTCCAGTCCTCCATGCGGTTCAGTCCAGTGTGGAGACTATTTGTGCACAAAATCGATTGGAGTTCCTTCTTGTTAAGGATACCACTGATGTCAGAGTTACGGGGTGGTGATTGGATCACATTAATTACTTGCCAGAGTAGGTCGTCTTCTGTATGCCCTTGGGTAGTGAAGTGTTCCACAAGTGGCGCATTTGGTGTTTGGCATCTTCGGCGGCTTCGGTGTTGACATATCCTGATTCCGATCTTTTGCATGGTTTGCCCAATATAGATTAGATTACATGGGCATATAATTGCGTAAATAACATTTTGAGTATTGCAATTGGAGAAATTGGTTAAGGTTACATCAATGTTTGCATACACACATATTTTTGTATCAATTGTTAGGTGACAAGCACTACAACCGCCGCATTTGTAGTGGCCCCGTGTTGGTGGGAGGCCACATATCTCTGAGTGTCTGCGCGGTTTTCTTGGTGTTCAGAGTTGCCCTGACTAAGTCATCTTTTATGCTCTTGTTCTTCTTAAAGGCAAACAGTGGCCGTTCTAGTTTTAATTTTCCAGCATTAAGTACAGGGCAATGTTTTAAAATACATTTTTTGACTACATTAGAAATCGGCGAAAATGTAGTGACACATACCGTCTTCTCATCAATGTTCTTAGCTTTAGGAGTAAGGAGTGTTTCACATGGACAATACCATGCGCGCTTAAGTGAATTCTTGACGAGTTTGCGGGGGTAGCCTCTATTGGTCAGCTTCTTTGAGAGGATTTTGGCTCCCCTGAAGTAGTGTTTTTTTAAGAAAACCATTCCGCCTGATACGTAGGAATTGTGAGTATGGCAGAAAATCTTTCAATGCACATGGGTGATGGCTATTGTAGGCAAGTAGGGTGTTTTTTTTCAGTTGGCTTACGATAGAGGGTGGTGTAAAGCCTATCATTGTCTGCATGATTAAAAGGTCAAGCAAGTCTACATCTTTTTTGCTGTGTGTTAAAGTGAATTTGAGACCATTGCAATGGGCATTCAGCCATTCTTGGAACTGAAGAAGGGTTTCTTCAAATCCTTTCCAAATTAGAAAGACATCATCTATATACCTTCTCCACTCCACTACGTTCAGGGCAAATGGATTAAATGGGGACAGGATCTTGTTGGTTTCCAGCCAGTCCATGTATAAGATAGCAAAATTGGGCGCAAAAACTGTGCCCACTGAAGTTCCTTTAATTTTTTGGTAAAAAGTGTCATCAAATAGAAAAATTCTGGGACAGACAAATCTATGTTTAAATGTGTTTATTAGCATTTTCGATAATAGACAACAATATACAGGCAGAGGCATTAATTTGCAGCATAGCTTACAATTCTCAAATGCTCTTGTGCCAGGTTGAACATAGTACCAGAGCAGTAAATCGAGCAATATAAACAGTTCCGAATCGATAAGTGAATTCCTTTGTGGAAGACTCAGCCTAGTGCTGTAAACCAGTAACTTGAACTCCCCCTCACCCCCTCCCCATCCGATAGTCCGTATGTCTTGTCCGTCAAGTCCCTGTCTCTTGCCTTTGGCGTCAGCTACTGAGCCGTTGAGGATGGTTGTTGTTCCTTCCCTAAGTCCGTGAGCTGCAGCACTCTCAGATATTTGGGCTGGGTTATTTCATTGAACTCAGTTCAGAACAGTTGCAGGAAGGGGCTCCATACTTTCTGGAAAGAAGCGTCAGAGTTGTTCATTGAGGCCGATATGCGTTCCATTCCTAAGATGTGCCATATCCGGTGCAGCCAGCCTATATATGTGGGGGGGGGGGGTGGGGGGGGGGGGGGGAGGGTGGATGCCCCCCAGTGTGTCAGTATGTTTTGCAAAGCTGCCCCCAATGCCAGCCCCATCTGGCGGCCTCTCATACTTTTGAGCGGGAATGTGATTGGATTGGGGAGGCTCAGGACCACGTATACTGGGAGCCTTGGGATCTGTGCATCAAATAGCACATCCACCTCATCTAGAATTTTAGTCCAATAAGTAGACAGCACTGGGTATTCCCACAGAATGTGTAGCAGCGTTCCCCGATTGTCGCAGCCTCTCCAACAGGTAGGGCTCCTATTTGGATTGTCTCTGTGAAGGAGCGCCGGCGTAAGGTACCAGTAGCTTGCTATTTTCATAGCTATTTCAATACTGGCCACGTTACGGGCTGTGTGTTTTGCTCTGCAATAGATCCCCTCCCAGTCCTTCCCCGTGTAAGGTCACCTCCCAGTTTCCTCCCCCATCTACTTTGACTCGGCGTAGTCGGAGGCGGAGGGCCAGTTCGAATCATATCGTACATTTCAGAGATCAGCCCCTTTCATATTTGGTCAGTCTGCGGCTCCCCTGCTCTCTCGTCTCCTTTTGGAGCACCCAGTGTCTCCGTTGCAAGTACCGCAATCTCTTGGATTCGGGGATCCCGTACTCTAATTTCATTTGAGGGAATGGGATTATGCCTGTGAGGTCAAAGAGGTGACCCACCGAGCGACAGGAGATTCCCCGCCACTCCGCAAATGTCATATCTGACATCCCCGGGGCGAACTCGCTGTTCCCGAATAGGGGGTTCAAGGGTGACGGAAATGTTGTGAGTTTCTTGTTTCTCGCCACCCCTTCCCATACTTTCATTACTGACCGGGTAATCGGCGAGCCCATCAGACTGCGAGGGCGCTGTGACCTTTTCAGGAAGGGGACCTTCCACAGTGGGATACCTGTCAGCACTCTATCCTGAAAAAGCCAACGTTTTTTGGATTCTGGTCTCGCCCATTCTACTAAGTATCTCAGTTGGGCCGCTTTATAGTAGTTGAGGAGATCCGGTATTCCCAAACCGCGGTCCTCGGGCGCATATACCCTATATAGCCTTGCCCATCCGTGGGTGTACGCCTGCCCACACAAATTGGTTGGTGCTGCGTTGTAGTGAGACTATCACTCCCTTGGGGGGGGGGGTCAGGGGTGTGGAATTTATTAAAATATCTACTTGTCCATGGGGTAAGTTGCTTCATAAATCTACTTGTCCTGTAACAAAATCCACTTGTCCCTTTAGTGCCATGTAATGCGGCGACAAATAATGGCAGCAATTTAATCATATACGAGCTCTGAAATATCCTCTCTGATTATCCCAGGGCTCCTTCCATAGTGGGGTTTGAATACTAGCAATTCCCTTATGTTACCACGTTTCAGCAGAGCTACATATTGGGGCTGAAGGTAGTGGTAGGCAACAGTTCCAGGGTTGGAATGCCCATTTGAGTCTGTTCATACCTACTAACCTGTATGTTTTAAGGGTTTTCACTAACTCTTCTCTAATCCTTTTCCCATACTGAGAAAGGTTGGACATTTACTCCTGACAATGGCAAACACAAAACTTCTTCCAGGGTTGGGATACTATTTCTTGGCCTACTTGTGTAAAGTCTTGTGAATTCACAAAAGTAGTATATCTGTACTTAATACAAGGACATGGGTGCACTTTTGAGACTTTATTTAATAATTGGGCCCCTAATCAGGTCTGGCGTTAACCACAACCTTTTGTGTTTATTAAAATTCTGTCTGTCTCTCACTCGATCAGCTAGCTTCACTGTGAGTGACAGCATTCTGTTCTTTCACAAGGAGCATATCAACACACAGTCATTTTGTTCAGTGCCAGGAACGACTGTAGCAATGTGTGGCGTCGGCAGAGTTTGAAACAAGTACAATGCCTTTGGTAACAGGGACATTTTAACCACAGATACTCTCCCTAATAGGGAAAGGTGGTGTTTACTCAAGACTCCCAGGTCCTTTCCCGCCTGACGTATTAGCTTGGCATAGTTCAGACGGGTGGTCTGGAGAACTCTGGCCGCTAATTCCAGCCCCAGGTATGGGATAGTATCTATCGTTCTAATGCCAGACAGCCATCCTTCAGTGGGGTCCGGGGCGGGTTGTGTCGGATTCAGATTCAAGATCAGTGATTTATCCTCGTTGACCCGGAAACCCAAAACCTTGTTGAATGTTTCTAATTCCTCCTGGAATGCGGGAAGTGAAATCTTTGGTTCCGTCAATGCAGCTATCACATCGTCCGCATATAGGCTTATGGGATGCGTTTCCCCCCCAAATGGGATCCCTCTAATTCAAGGGTTGTCTCTGACCCTCTGTGCCAGCGGCTCTATGTACAGATCAAACAGGAGCGGAGACAACGGGCAACCCTGTCTAGTTCCTCTTTGAATGGCAAATGGTCGCAAGATGATGCCGTTGACTCTAATGGATGCTGTAGGCCCGTCATAGCAGCAACGTACCCATTCCCGAAATTTCTCCCCCAACTCAAATTTTGGCATCGTGTGCCCCAGGAATCCGCAGTTCACCCGGTCGAACGCTTTTTCAGCATCTACCGTTAATAAAAGCACATCCATTTGTGTTTGGTGGACTTTATCTATAAGGTGGAGTATCTTTTTTGCATTGTCGAGATTGAATAAATCCTGCTTGGTCAGGTTCTATTAGATTTGGCATATAGGACTGTGTGGCGAGTATTCTGGTAAATATTTTAAAGTCTATGTTAAGTAGAGATACCGGGCGGTACGAGCCACACTGCTGCTTGTCCTTGCCTGGTTTAGGTAGGATGTAGGACCACTGTTGTTGCCGCCAGCATCGTGGCCGGGACCGGTTGTGTGCTCCCAAAGGAGTTAAATAGTCTCGTCAAGACCGGGGCTAAAATGGGACAGAATTTCTTGTAAAAAAGGGCCGGGACCCGTCCGGGCCCGGGGACTTGAGCACCTTGAGGCGCGAAATCGTGCTGATGACCTCCTCTATGCGAATGGGGGAGTCTAATGTTACTGCCTGGTTCGGAGTCAGTGTAGATACATTGACGGGCTGTAAGTATGCTGTGATATCGTGTTCCGATGGTGTGTCTGCTGCATATAGATTCTCATGGAACTCCCTACAAGTGTGGGCTGTCTCCTGATCCCCTAGGGCGTCCCCCTGTCCACTCCTCCGTAGCGAGGAGACCATCGTCCTCTTTGGGCCCGTAACCTGTTTGCCAATAGTAGGCCCGTACGGTCCCCCCCCTTAAATGTAATAGGAATGTTTTAAATCGGATTGCTGACTACTACGCCCTATCTAAGTCAATACTGGCCAGCTGTGCCCTAGCTGCCTTCAGTTGTCGAACCCTAGGCGCTTCCGTCCTGCTATGCACCCGCTCCAGTTCTTGCACCTATGCTGCCCGATTTGCTCGTATTTCCTTGCGTTCTCTACTTTGAGCTGCTGGAATTGCTATTAGCTCTCCCCGTACTACTGCTTTCATCGCTTCCCAAAGTGTGGTGGCGGCAATGTCTGGGGTGTCGTTTAGAGTGAAATACTCGGTGATGCGTTTGCTGAACTACTGTTTTGTTGTGCAACATGGTTTGTTTAAGTCTCCAGATTCCGGATTGGAGCGGTCCTGATGTCATCTGTATGGTCAGTGCGTCATGGTCCGATAGGGCCACAGGTTCAATACTCGCTGCCTGTACCACACCATTAATCTCCCCCGCGCCCAAGAAGTAGTCTAGAGAATACAGTGTTGAATTGGGGTAGGCATCCCTCCAAATGTCTACTAGTCCCATCTCCTGACAGCTCTCCCTTTTGGAAGTACGAAGTGTGTGATCTGTCCTTGGTCGAATACATGACCATATTTAAGTTCTCCCCTACCAGTGTCATGCGGTTTTGTGGGCTCATAACGTCTGCAAGTGCCACTTAAAGGAATCTCTCTTGTCCCAAGTTGAGGGCATAAATGGAGCCCATCACTAAGGATTGGGTGCCAAACTGGATAGTGTACGCCAAGAGCCTCCCCTTGAGTTCAGCCACTTTCTCCTTCACTACCCCCTTGCAACGGTTGGATAGAATGGCCACCCCGGCCTTTTTCTCCCCTGTGGAGGAGAAATATTGTTGAGGGAACGCCCTCAAGCGCATGCGGTGGCAGTCTTTGGTAAGGAGGTGCGTCTCCTGCAAGAGACATACATCAGCCTCCGCGTGTTCTAGGTAGGATAGGACTGCGCGTCTTTCTACTAGGTTGTTGAGCCCCTTAACATTGAGTGTAACTATTTTCACTACCTCCTGAGCCATGGTAGTTGGTTACGGGCTGGGCTATGCTGGCTCCTATAGTGTAACATGTCCTCTGTCGTGTGGGAACCACCTTTCTGCAAGTCAAAACTGTGTGTGTCAGTAAGTGAACTCTTGCATGAATACTCTACGAGTACTGGGGACATTGCGTAGGGATGTGGCTTGGACATCGGACCCTCCCCTCCCCCTCCCTAATCCCTACAATCCAAACAACAGTTACCCCAAGGTATTGTCCAGGAGCCGCAGTACACAAAAGCATTGTCCAGTGTTCATCGGACATAGTCACGTGCACCTGGAAAAAAAAAGTTAGAAGGGGTATATCGTGGCTCGAGGTTCCCCGTCTCCCCGCCCCCAGCCGTCCCCCCAGCCCTGCTTATCTCAATTGCATGTGGCATCCCCCATAGATCATGAGCTGTCCTGAGATGCTGTGTCCTTGAGGAACGTCTCTAGAGCCGACTGCCGCTCCTGCACCATGGCTGTGGGGTCTGGCCCAGAGGACCAGAAGGAAGGCGCCCCCGTCTGACTCTCTGCCAGCGCTCCCGTGGGGGCCTGCATTCCTGACTGGCTGTGGCCTCCTGACTCTGCCGCTCCATGCCCAGTATCTTAGAGGCATCCTGTAGTGATTTGATTTGCTGAAGTTTGCTATCCCATTTAAAGATCAATCTGAAGGGGTGGCCCCAGGAATATGCCACTCCCTAGTCTCTCAACTGCGTGGTCACCTCCTTAAACTCTCTCCTTTTCTGTAGGGTGATGGCGGCCAAGGCCAGATATAGGGCTATTGAGTGACCCAGGTATTTGACCGGCTGTTTATCTCTGGCCGCCTTAAGAATACGCTCCTTCTAAGTCTGGAAGGAAGGGAAGTGTATCTGGTGGGGGCGCAGGAGCCCGCTTTTTCAACCCCACCCTGTGCGCGCGATCAATGCGGATCTCAAAGTCCGGCGGTGCACCCAAAATGTCCCGGAACATCTCTTGCAAGTACTGAACCAATTCCGCACTCCCTGGGCCCGAAGGAACTCCCTTCACGCGGATGTTATTCCGCCTAGAGCGGATTTCAAGGTCCTCCGTGTGTGCTTGGAGGTCGATCTGTTGTTTACGCAATCAGATCACTTCTTGCTGGAGCTGCACCACCTCTTCCTCTCTAGCCTACTCTTGCTCTCCCATGCTGGCCACTCTTTTAACGATCGTGTCCACATCACGTCGGATCTCTTTCACCTCGCCTGCCACCTCGTTCTTCAGTGTCTGGAAGTCCTCTTGCAAGCTGTTGAACAGTGTCTCAAGGAAGGCACGTGTGACCGGGGACTCTGCCTTCTTCACCTCGGAGGGCTGCTGCGATGGCAGGGTCGAACCCCCCCAACCGCCCGTCTGCGATGTTTTTGTCAACATTTCCTTCAGGGACCTGTCCTTCTAACCCTTATCGAGGACATGCCTACAGTGTGTGATAGGTGCTCTGGGGTGGGCCTTTTCCTCTGCGCTCTTTCTGCTACTGGTCAACGAGCTGCCCCCACTCTTTACCACTGGTTGCTCCTGGGTGTTACACTGTGGGCTCCCTTGTGGACTAACCCTCTGGTTATTGGGGCTGCTGTGGGGGCTCGTGCGATCTTGCGCCCCCTATAAGACTGGCAGAAGTGTGTGCTCACGCACCCTGGCCCCGGGATGTTGGTCGGCTCGTTATCGCTCTTCAGCCCCCGGTGTGCCTCCTCTTGTGTGCGCTGCCACCCACACTGTCCGCGTAAGCCGCCGGGTGTTTCTTCGAGGCGGTAAGCGCGGATGTTTCTCTGCGCCTACCCGGTCTCCCAGTCGTTGCTGCAGGCCAATCCAGCCAGCCAGCAGGTTTGGCCACTTGTCTGTGTCCCTGCTTACTTCATTCCTTGCCCCTGCAGTGCTCTCGGCTGGCTGATCACCGCCCTGGCTATGTCGCCACCCCCGTCTCCTCTATACCTCTGCACGCCAGGCAGAGACCCTGGCCGATACTCCTTGAGGCGGTCCCCAAGCAGGACCGGACGTCTTACTCTCCGCGGGGCCTGCACCGACTGTGCGCTCTATTAGGCCGCTTTAGCCCCCTTTCCTCCTCTGGTCTGTCCTGGCCTCGGTGCACACCCTTCCGCTAGGCCGTCACGGGTGGTGCTGCTCACCCGTGGCCCCGTTGGTCCCTCGACTCTGCCCCGGGCCCGCTCAAGTGCCGCTGTGGCTCGTGATGTCAGGGCTACCGCGCTGTATGTCTCTCTGCAGCCCTCCAGCTCACTCCGCTGCGGGTCTCTGCCCGGCTAGCTCCGTGCCCAATGCCTCCTCTTCTGCTCCGCTGTTTTGTACGGCCTTGCCAATGCTCGCCCCCGCCGGCAGACGCACCAGCCACCGCTCAAACTCATGATGCTGTGCCGGGGTTGTGGCAGCACCACCGCAGCCCCTTGGGGCTCCTGTCCTCCGCTCGGGGCCCACTCCACCGTGCCGTAGTAGTGCTTCAGGGCGCGGACTGCACCCCCTGCTGCCACTCCGGCACCCGGGCCTTGTCTGCATGCCTCCACTCGCTCTGTTGGCCAGCCGATTGTCCCCCACACCAGTCGATCTATCTGGCCGATGTTCTGCGAGTCGTACACTCTGCTAGCTCCCGCCGGCTTGGTCCGCAGCAGGTCGCGGTCCGTCAGGCCTCACCTCCACCCTCTCCTCATAACGATGGGTGTGTGCTCTCTGCCTCATTGGCGGCCCCCACGTCTCAGGTCTCACCACTTCTATAAGCAGCACCTGTGGGGGTCTTGGCCACTGCTATTCCGCCTACTCCGGTTGGCTAGTGAACTGCATCCTCAGCAGGCCTGATGGGTATCCGCCACCATTTTCCTTCTCGGCTTCGTTGCGCGCCGGAGCTCTGTTTCTGCGCTCTGCAGCCTGTCGATGTGGCGCCGTTCCGGTCAGTCCCCGCCGATGGCGACGGCTAGGACTCGGCCACTCTATGCTTGGCCGTGGGGGGTAAAAATGCTTGGATTTGGGCCAGATTGGGCACCGGGAGCAGGGAGACTGGGGGAGACACGTCCTACCCGCTCGCCATCTTGGCCACGCCCCGGACAGACAGATTTAGAGGAGATGTCAAATGAATGAAATCGGGACTAGATGGGACGGAGTCTTGAGTTTAGAATATTCTGAATGACATCAATACCCTCCTCCTGCGGGATATTGGTATACAATGACTCCACATCCAGGGTACAGCGTATACACTGCTCGGAGTCAAAAGAAAGTTCCTCAACCAGATAACCATGCCCATACTGTATTTTATATAGCACTCAGTTTCAGGTACGAACCCTTTTATAAAGTAGTCAACGTACCTGCCGAGAGGCTCTGAAATAGAGCCGCATCCAGATACAATTGGGCAACCTGGTGGGGTCTCCACATTTTTGTGTACTTTAGGGAGGGTGTAAATCACCGGTGTCCTGGGTGATTTAGTATTTAAATATAAGAATTCATTTTTAGTGAGGAATCCCTTAGACTTTCCTTCTGTGATGTCATGAATGAGAGTCTTTATCACCCTCGTCGGATCAGATGCGAGTCTTATGTAGTGATCAGTTCTGGACAATTGCTTAAGAATTTCTTGTTTGTAAGTATCTATGTCTTGGAGTACGATACCCCCTCCCTTGTCCGCAGGTTTGATAACCACAGTGCCATTTTGTTTTAATTTCAGTAGGGCATTTTTCTCTTGTAAGGGGAGATTGTATGGAATGAACTTGTGTTCCTGTTCTAGGCTCATAATCTCTTTAAGGACCAGTTCCTCGAAGGTCTGTATCTCTGTTGGTAGGCTCTTATGTGGTGGAGAAAAGGTAGAGGGAGGACGGAGCAATGTGTATGCTGTATGCGTTGCATAGGGTTTATCAAGAAAGGCGGCTTGTAAGCGTATCTTCCTGAAAAAAAGTAGAAGTTCCATCTGTAATACGAGAAAGTTAGGTTTGACAGTGGGAAGGAAGGATTGTCCCTTACTAAGCAGTGCAATTTCCTTTTCAGAGAGTTGGTAATTGGGAAGATTGAAAATCGGAATGGATTCCTGTTTGAGCATGTTACACATATTTGTGGTCGAGATTGCGTCTGTATTGTATGTGGGTGGTGTACTTCTATTTACTACTGGTAATAACTTTGTCTTGTCTGCCTGTACCACGATTGGCTTGAAGTCTCTGATCTTCGTCTAAAAAAAATTAGTGTTAGTGTTCCTATTCCTAGACGTGCTTGGGCCTTCGCCTGATTCTGAGTTATCGGATGATTTGGCGGATGTGTCAGAAAAACCAACAATGTTATGTTGTTTATTAAATCGTCCCCACAGATGCTGTGCTCGAGGTGCCGAATATGATCGGTTCAAATAAAAGTCCTCTTGCAAGTAAGGGTAGGTTCTCTCGATCTTATAATTCTTAATATCTCTTTTCACCTTGGTCGTTTTTTTATTTTGCTCTATCCTATGGAATTCAGAGACAGTTTTTTCTACTTTTTCCAAAAGTGTCTTTGCATCTATGATACAACTGTTTTCCTTAATTTGTTTTTCTATGTCCTTAATCTCTACCTCAAGTTTACTGGTTTCTTCTGTCGCTATATCAATGCCTAAGACCATTCAATGTCTCGAGCAGGTTGTCCCAATGTAACTGGAGCCAGTTAGGTATTTCTTACTGTCAGTGAAGACTCCAGGAATATTGCATACTTGTAGTCCAACTGGTATTGTGTCGGTCTTTAAGTAGTCAGTTATCATGCGTGCCATGAGCTGTAACCGGATTAATTTATTTTGGGATTTCTCCAACTGGTCAAATATAGAGCTTTCAGTGAGGCTCAGGGTTTCTGGTGTTTCTGAGAAGAGGGATGGACCCTCCAAAATCTTTTTAATGTACTCGTCTGAATACAGGGGAGCGTGGTGTGACATACCTCCCAGAAGGGGAAGAACAGGAAGGGAAAACACAGGCAAGGGAGGATGGTGGGCCCACTAACAATTAGTAGGGGGATATAGAAATCTGTTGATTTCCATAACCCTTGCCACTTCCTTCTCACTTTAGGTTAATGTATTGTTTCCACGTTTTATTTTGTTTTCAAAATAAATTGCAATACCGTCCATTCGGATATTAATAGACCCAATCCTGATTGTAGTTTTGTGGTTATGTTTATGTATCTCATTTGAAAGGGACCTCGGTCTCTAATAATTTAGAGAGATTAAGAAGGCACTTACTATAGCGAGTTCTAAGCAAAGGATCTGTACTGGAACGGCCTGACCACAGAGGCGTGAGCTCAATTTAAAACTGCCAGCACCGCTTATTTTAGTTCATGAAGTCACCTTTTTTCACTCTTGTTCACCCTTGCACCTCTTGGGGAAACTAAAAATATCAGCCACTGATTGATAGTCAAGAAACGCTCAATTGATCCTCATTAAATTCCCACCTTTAAGAACGAGCCTTACTTGAAGTAATCCTTCTACGGAAGCACCTCAACAGTCTGGAACTCTCTTCTGCTGAGCCTTCACCTCACCATGGCTCCTTCAAAAAAGACCTCATATCTCTTCTCTTTGAACAACATCGGCCTAACCAGCTCCTTCCCCCTCTCCAATCGCATACCATCCTCAACTTGGACAAAATATTGATGATACTCACGGAGTACTATTCCACCTGTTTTTCACTGCTTTGTTTTGTTATGTATAGGTGTAAAGTGCTCCTGGGAGAGGCTAACCTGGCATTGACCCCCAACCTTAATTTCCATGTATAGTTTCAATTTCTTATTGATATGTTCTCGCTTTATTGTGAAGTGCTCTGATACCAACTGGCCATGTGCGCACCAGCGCTAAACACAAACTACTGAGAGGCCTCAAATTATTTTGGATTAAGGTAATTACAATTGCCAGCATGCTTAATGCTTCTGATTAATAAAACAGATGGTCTGAAAGTCACCCGCATAACACTAGACCTATTGACAGCAGGGAGAATAAAAGATGTCTACGAAGTCGAGAACGGCTAATGCACACTCCAAGTGAAACTGGCCTCTTTGGTAGAACTGTGTTGCCTCACATTCTAGTTTTAGAAGAAGCACCTGTGTTTAAATAGCAAGGTTATTATTAAGGGCTCGATGTACTAATGTTGGGAATACCGATTTCCTAATTGCGATTCTCTCCGAATCACAATTAGGAACTCGGTATTCCCAATGATTGAAACTCGTTTGAGTTTTTTTAGCAGTCCTTAGTGGGCCGCAAATAGACATACCTCATGCAAATAATGATGTAGGTAGCAATTTGCGACACATTAGGAATCGTAGCCATCACAGGGATGGTGGGCTGCTATGGTCATCAGACCACCATGTCCGATTTCTTTTTAATAAAGCAATTGTTTTTTATTCAGCCTGAAAAACGTGATGTGTTTAAAAAGAAAAAAGAATGAAACTTTGCATTTTAATTTTTTTAAGAGTAAGGAGCGATCTGTGGGGCCACTGCTTGCTCCTAAAAAATATTATTCTTTACATTCTCGAAGGGGAAGGGAGTCCCTCAGGGTGGGATACCACCAGTTTTAAACTGGTGGTAAAGCATCACTGTTTTGCGACTGGAATTTGTTGCAAAAACAGTAATACATATCATACCGATTTGGTATTTGGAAGGGGTGCCCTAAACACGCCCCTATTAAATATGCAATCTCAAATGCAAAATGCGACTCAGTAGCAAGTTACCGATTCACATTTTGTCTCTTTGAATTGGCCCATTTGCGACCGTAAAATGCTTTGTACATGTGGCCCTTAGTGCCTTGAGACCACAAAAGTGAATTCAATTTGCCAAGTGTTACTGAGAAACTGTAAAACCAATTTTATTGAAGTCTCTGGCAGCTCTGCCAAGTATCATACATCTAGTGTTAGAGTAACACATTTTTACGTAATTGCCACATTGCTGCAAGGACTAACATTTGTCATGCTAATCAGTTGATGCCAACCAACTGTGTGTTTACCTAAAAAGTGTTTAGCCTGGGTGCCAATAAGTTGCATCCTGCTCCCTGGCTGGCTTAACCAATATTGAGTCTAGAGACAAAATGCCGACACATCTCTTGTCCATCGTGGGATTATCCTTCCCATGCAACTCCAGATTTGGGATACATTACGGCTTCCCTGATGACTAACATTTCCATTGGAGGCTTGAGCTGACACTCAAGTCATAATAGGATTCATTTTTGATAGAGTGCACTGCCTGCTTCCTGGGCAATTTAAACCAGAGAGGCATCTGGCCTCAACTATGAAGAGAAACAGGAGAGACTTTCACAGGTGAGCCAGAACATCTTAATGGCCCCCATGCGTCCTCAGAGGCTCGACTCAGTTGTAGTGTCCTACTGGACACGCTTGTGTCTCAGCAGGCTCTAGATTTACCAGCTACTCCCTCGCGTCCTGAACACACACCCACCCACCCCACCCATCCAACACAGGCGTCAGATGTGATGTGGGCATGCTAATAAAAGGGCCCAAGTTCACGTGCTTGTGGCGAATTAACCAAGTATCATCCAGTAGATTAGAACACGAACAGAAAGGGTCAGGGCACTCAGAGCCTGCACCAGTAAGTGTATGTTTTTTTGAAATAAGGGAAATATGGTAGTGCAAAGAGCTGAGAACTTGACCCTTCTCGTTCCCACAATTTTGGATAACCAAAAACACAAAATACAGAAAAGCTCAGCACCTACCCAAATATAAAGACTGATTACCAACAATGTGATACAGTATTTGAATAGACAAATAACAAGTAAAATCTAATTTGGGAGATTACTCTTTACTTGTTATATGTCTATTCAAATACTGTATCACATTGTTGGTAATCAGTCTTTATATTTGGGTAGGTGCTGAGCTTTTCTGGATTAAGTATCATCCAGTGTCTGTGTCCATCATTTTAATAGCATGGGGGCCTAGAGCCCACAACTCTACAATGGCAACAAGTGGGTCTTACCCCACATGTGAGCAAGCAGCCGCCTCGCAGCTCCTCGAGGGAAGAAGAGTAACCAGCGCATGAGGTACCGCTACTATCGCTTGCCCAGGAAGAAGACGGCAAGCATTATTGCTGGAGTAGACCAACAACTAGAGAGTGCTGCCCCTAGAGGTGAGGCATGCAGCACTGCTCACCTGCCTGGTGAGGAGTTGTGAACTGCGCAGTGCCGGAAAGAGACATGGCGGCCTGGTGAGTAGCTCTCCCTGGCCAATGCAAGTTGCTGAATGATGGTGAGGCACTCTGACAGCAAAAGAGCTGAGCCCGCACAAGCCCTGAAAGTCAGGACAGTCACTGCCTGCATTACTCTGCTGCTCTATACCAGCACAGAGCCAGTAGAGCTCCTGTAACCTCACCTCTAACAGCACAGCGCATGTGCTGCACCTCACCAACCTGAAACGCAAGCAAGAAGTACAGGGACATTGCCAACAACGAAAAGCATGAGCCAGGGATGCACCGGCCCTGAGTAAGCCCCTGCTACGCCCGGAAGAGCCTGCTGACGCTCTTAGGTCTAGGAGGTCTTTGGCGCAAGCAAGGAGTGCCCCGATGCCCCTCACAGAGCAGTGCGAAAGCCAGCTGTCCTGCCACCCACCTGGCCTGAAGCGCACCATGAGGTAAGTTGAAAATAGAACCGGCGCGCAACGAGACAAGAGGTATGCTCCCCCAACCTGCAGTGGTGCCAGTCAGCGGCGCTGCCTGCAACCATCTGTCCCAGGGAGCAACAAGCATGTACAATGCAATGGTCTCGGCATTGTTAAAGTTAGAGCTATTGGCATTGCTCATGACATTATTTTTGTTTATGTTTTTGTTTTTAAAACATTTAAAGAAACGGCATTGTTATTTACAATGTCAATAGCTCAATCTCTCTCAAATGCGAGACCTATTGCATTTGCACCCACACACAGAGCCACACACACAAAGCCACCCACACAGAGCCATTAAATAAAGCATGTGAAATGTAAGCAGGAACAACTTAACGCTTTTACATTTATGCAGAAATCAACAAGTATTTTTGCCTGAAAACTACAGGGCCCAGAAAGGACCCATTTTAATGTCCACTGCTTATATGTTTACAAAACGTAAGCAGTATGGCTTAAAAACACCTTGGAACATATTATCAAGGAACGGCGATAATGTTATCGCTGTTACTTGATAATATGGCCCCACATTCATGAACACAAAGCCGCCCTACACATTTTGTATTGCAATACCTCCAGGTTTGGCGCACTTCCCCAGGGGGGCGGGGGAACAGCGCTTCACTGGCAAACTCTGTAAAATGACGCTAATGTTTTTGGGATTTGAATAAAACCAATCTGCCCACTTTAAGAACACTCCGTCTTGCTTTATTTAGTTATTGTTAGGCTGATTTGTTGATTTATTTATGTCAATATATAAAAGCATGTGTGTGCCTCCTGACTAACGTGTGATGTTATTGTGTGTGTGCCGAGAGAGAAGTCCTCTGTTTGGTCCTTGGGTAGAAGGAATAAAGGAAGGAATGAGAAAAGGAAAGAGTGACAGAAGTGGTAAAACGAAGGAATGAGTTAAGGAAGGGATAAAGGAAGGAAGGACAGAAGGGAGGGATAAAGGAAGGAAGGAGAGAAGGAAAGTAGAAAGAAGGGAAAATGATAGAAGGTATGAGAAAGAAACTGTAAAATGAAGGGAGGAAGGACAGACGGGAAGAGAAAGGAACGAAGGGAGATGCTGATTTATTCTAAAGGCAGCTTCCATAAATACCAGTAAAGTCCCAAACAAACTCCGAGAACTTCAGGGCAGGGATGAACTGTGGAGGCAGAGATGAACTGTGGAGGCAGATACCTATGTAACTCCCACCCCTCAGAAATCCTTGCTCAGGATACATAGTAAGGGTACAGAGTACCTTCAACTGAGCCCCGCCTTGCTGCTGCACCAGGCTTCACCCGGTACCCCGTCTCGGGACCGGGACTGCAGGATGGGGCCCGCGAGGCCCCAGGCTGCCTCCTTCGTTGTGGGTGCTGTCCAGTGCGGGGTGGGCTCCCGCCTGGACTTTCTTCAGCGCGCACCGGGGCTCCCAACAGCGCACGGGAGCCCCATTTGAGCAGACACTTCCTGCTACACCGCAGGCTCCGCCCAAGTCCCGGGCAAGGATGCCTGGCTTCCTGTGGGCCGCGGCGGTGATTGTTGCTTCGGCAGTAAGAGTGGTAGGCTCCCTCGTAATTTGAATATAAAATAAGCGGGGTGGGCACCCGCCATCATCAAGAAAGCAAACACCAGTGAAGTGGGCACTCGCAAACGAAACAGCGAATCGTCTAGTTTTTCATCAGATAAAATCGCGAGGCCACCGAAATTGCACTTGCAGTTCTACATTTAAGAACAGATTTCACTGAAAGTTACAGATTGTCATGAACATTACTCGTTCGTGAACATTCTGATTTGCATAGAGCACAGTCTTACCGCGTGAAGGCACAGAACAGACATTGTGTTTGGCCAAGGTTTGGCAAATAATGACGCGCGCACCTTTTTTTTTTTTACTTTTACAAAACCCGCCCTGCCAGTTCCAGGCGGACAAAAATAGAACATGGCTATTCTGTGTGTGGAGTGATCACAGCAAATGTTTTTAGCCTTTATGCAGGGACGGCTTTGTGGTACTGCGAGCGGATTGTTGCTGCTCCGTTCCCAGTCCCGCCGCGCACGAAATGGCCGAACCTTCGGATGCAAAAAAAAAAACAAACACGCCCACCAGCGAAAAAAGGGCCGGTCTGCGAAAATTAGCAAAAAAAACGCCCCCGAATCCGAAAAGGACGGGGCCTGTTCGGAGAGACAAACCTCTTCTCCAATGGCTGGCCAGCATTCAAGAGGCCAGCCAATGGAGAAGAGGGATGGGTTCAAGCCCCTCTTCTCCAAGTCATTAAATCTTGCGAGCGAGACTGCGCAAGCGCAGCGTTCTCTAGCCGAGACCTAAAAAGGAGGGAGAATCACCCTCCAACTATGCACATTCAGACCCCCAGAGAGACCCAAGCAGGAGCGCCTCCCCCGTGTGGTGCACATTTGCCGTGTAAGAGACGCCTGCATGCTCCTGCAGCTACACTGCGAGCCTGCTGGGTCCCAGCCAGCAGGAAGAAGGTCGAGGCGGGAACGTGTGGCCTAGAAGGGACCATTATGCTGTCAGCCCTGCAGCCGGCGATGCTCCCAGCGTGGGCCGCGTTCCCCTTACCTGCACCTGACTCGCCAGTGCCGGTGTGGCGCATGGCACCAGCAAGGCTGCCTCAGGCTCTGTAAGCAGCTGCTGTGCCACCTAATGGTGCCTTATCGCACTGCACCTTACCAAAGTCCCGCACCGGCATCCAAACATTTTAAAATAACAGTCAAGCTGCCCTGCCTAACGAAAAACCTGCAAGGCCCCCTGCGGCCTCTGGAAGCATCTGCAGTGCTACCTGGTGGCCACTGTACCACACCGCACCCTCTGCAGCCGCGGCAGCCCCATATGACAAATGCAGCCAAAGCCAAGTACGGGCATAAGGAGCACCGCAACACAAAGAAAGCCAGCACTCACCTCACAGCTGACTCAGCAGCACCCGCAGAGAGGAACTGGCGCCTCCCATGTACTGCGAGGCCTGCAGCGTCAAGAAAGCTGCAGCGGCCTCTTTAAGTAACTATCGCCATCTGGAGGTCGCTCACGGCACCGCAACACGGCCCTGTCGGGGCCAAGACTTTAAGGAGGGCATGCCACGCTTTCCACCGGCATCAGCAAGGAGTTTACAGAGGTTCGCCACCAGAGTACCTGCTGCGCTGAAAGCAGTTTCCCAGTAGCGTGAGGAAAGCCTAAGATGGACGAGAAGAGTGGCCCGCATTCCTCCTAGCAGCGGTCTGCCACCTCGACAAGGAAAGCAAAGCAAGCATACACGTAGCCAGCCGAGGGCACACTTCAAGAGACTATGTTGCTTACAGAGAGAGCCTGGTTGCCTGCCAGGCTCCCAGCACTTCCCCAGAGAAGAGAGGGGAGTAAAGGCCTAGTATGGACTTAACGGAGCAAGACAGCATCTACATCTCAACTGTGGAAGCACGGCCCCGCAGTGGGCCAAAGACGGCACAGAGTGTCTTGCTCCCACACTGCCTCAAGACAGAGTCTCCAGTGGCCCAATACAGGCAAGATGAGAGTCACACACTCCCAGTGGTAAGCTGCCACCAGACCATGTGCAGAGAAGACGTGTGCCATGTGGCCGGACACCACATAACACTGCAAGCTAGAAGGAGCTTGGCACGACGTCACATTGTGAAGAAAAAAGAAGAGAGAAAGGAGTGTGACCAGATCAGTCGCGATGAAGAATCGGACGAAACACAGATGCACAAGATCACAGGATGAATAGACTGAAGACCCGGCTACTACTGGAGAGTGCCCCACAGACGCAAGCCAACCACCGAGGGGGAGCGATGTCTCTAGCATCAGCATAGAGGGAGAACCAAACATTAACCACCAGCAAGCACAAACTGCATTTCTACTCCACGCTTCCCAGTGCGACCATCAGTTCCCAAGCATCAGCTGCCCAAGACAGATGGCAACCTTGCTCACAATCGCAGATGCCAAGGGAGAAGAACGAGGACTCATACCACCACAAGAGTGCACCCGCAGACAAAACACAGCCACCAAGGCAGAGCAACATCCCTGGAGATAGCTCAACTGGAGAACCACATGTAAACCACCAGAAAGCGCAAACTGAGTCTTCCCCCCTAAGCTTCCCAGAGGGACCATCAGTTCCTAACATTAGGCAGTTCAAGTCAGACAGCATCCCTGCACGCGACAGCAGATGCCAAGGGTGAAGAACAGCAGCAGCAAAGACCACACGCTAATTGGTTGTCAAGTCTCTCCAGTCATCCTCACTCCAGGCGAATCATCATCACCTGTCATACAGGTCTAATGGCAACCACATCATCACTGAAACGTGCATCACCCAATCCAACGAAGGAGCAAGTCATCACCGGGGTGGAGTCTTACACCCACAATGCACCAAGAGACCAATTGTCCAGTGACTATCTGACATCACATCTGCCACTCTGTCCTGTTGGTAAGCACACCGACCATTGTGTCACCTACCCTGCGGTTGCACGAACAATGTCGTTGGATTCTGTCAGTGATCCTGCAGCGGCCCCCAGGCAGCCCACAAGCAGCCCACAGTACCGTGGCAGCCCCACAAAATGGTCTCAAGGACATTCCTGCACAAAGGGATCCTTATACGAGAGATGATCTGGAAGCGGCTCCACCAACAAGGTACCGGGAGGCGCCGAGGCTTCGGAAGGATAACGTCCCTAGCATCATTGAGATCATCCCAATTCTAGCAAGACTGGTCATCACGGTGCCCAGATACCTTACACCTACTGAGAGCACAAAATAAGGCTAGCACACCACTACATCTTTTATGCACCAATGGGTATTCCCATACAGGACAAGGCTCTGTAGCGGGACTCCACTGATGCTCCTGATGCACCATGTCTGAGCTGTCTGACATCAACAGCATCACCGCAAGAGCACACAAGCCCACCCAACAGTGTATAAGTGGACACTGATCAAATGAAGACCGCCAAAGAATCCGGACTCCATCTACACCTCGTTCGTGGCCAGTGGTAACTGGTTAAATTATGGACATGTGTTGAGATGACCGGGTGCTCTCAACTGCATCTGTCCACCGTTGCCCTGCGTACTGCCTCTCGAGGCAGAGAGACTAAATGGTGTCTTGAGGGCATAGTTGTGTTTCCATAGGTTGGACTTGTTTTGGTTTGAATAAAGTTAGGAAAGAATGTCTACTTCTTTCCCAACGACCGCATCTGACATCCATCCGCATTGTTACAGTTACTGTCAGCTTTCACGAACAATCCCAGTTACTTTTGCCTTGAAAAAGCCCCTGGCCAATCGGCCAACGGGCGAAACACGTGTCGGCTGTTTTTCTGTTTCTTTCCTCAGGTACAAGGTGTAATTAAGAAAAATTAAAAACAAAATCAAGAAACCACACAACAAGAATGTTACCCTTTTATTTTATGGGTACAAACCTCCACCAACTACCTATATCATTTTAGTAGCATGTGGGTCTAGGGCCCACAACTCTACACCAGCCCGACCGGCAGTCTGAATCGTATTGACCGGTGTGTTTTTGTCCCCACTTCATGGTCAGTTTTCACTCACTCGTCCTCTGCCTGAGACTGAAAACAGGGACACCGCTAAGCGCTTCTTTGCCCAGACAAGGTGTTTTCATCATAAAAGGGTTTGGGGGCCTCTTCCCTACATATACAGGTAATATTAATTCACTGCATAAGTTTGGATGGCCTCCAGTAGCTTTGCTAAAGTTAAAACAAAGCAGCACATCTCAGGCACCTCTGTGCAGGGGCTGTGAAAGGGAAATATAACTGCCTCTCGAGGCTTCCCCGCTATTCCTGCCATATGACGCAAACCAGGGGGTATAATTCTTTAAACAGAGCCATTCACTTTAACACGGAAAGAGGACTACCGCGCTTGAAACTAAGTGACACAAATGCTGTTATGTAGTGAGGTTTTCACAAATAACCCACTAAAATTGTTTTTAGTGAGTGTTTCTCCATCTTTGGGCCAACCACGGTTAGTGAAATGGCTTATTTTGATATCACAACTATTAAAGATTTTTTTTTAACTTATGAATCGTTTGATCCCTCTGCTTTCAGTAAGCGAACACTAAATTATGCAGAATTGTCACTGGCTTTTTACTGCTGAGCTGCAATTGTGCGTCCTTTCAGAGATCTGGGAACTAGCAAAATAATTTAGCGTCTCTCAAAAGCACTCCTCTTTCTACCCTGATTTTCTGAATGACAATTGCCCTAATAGCATTCACACATGGCGCTTAAATACATAAAGCAGTCTATTCTAGTCTATTGACGACTAATTTGTACAAAAATAAATAAATAATGAGAGCAAAGGTTAGTTTGCATTTAGAGTTCTAGAGGCCATTTTATTTCACATGTATACTTGCCCGTACAAGAAGAACCCTTCGGAGAGCGCGGTGCAACAGCAGTTTCTGCTTACCTTGCAGTCCCTCAGACCAGGGTACAGAGAAGACATTTTCGAGCCTCCCAGATAACAAACACTTCCTTCTTTCGCGGACTGCTCGGAAGCTTACGCTCGTGATTTTCACGTAGCGTTTTTGTCGGCGAATCACGCTCCTCCCCACTGAACATGGTGAGGGCGGGGCAATAGAAAACCCCTCCCTCGGTCAAACCAGGCAGAAACAGTGTGCTTAAGAGCTAGCACAGGGGCGTTCTCTGTCCTCCGCTGCTCGTTATTTCTCATACATGCCAATATACCCGACTCGCCCGGGAGACTCCCGGATGCTGTAGCAACACATTGCTGTAATTTGTCTCTTGCCTAAAAATGCCTCCGCTTCAATAGAAGTCTCCCGATAATTTTTTTTTAACTCTCCCACTTTCCCGTTCGAAAATGTTGGCATGTATGATTTCTATTCATAAGCTCCCTTCAGGACACTGGCGTCCTTAGGCGTGGGTTTCGCACGTATTGCGCTAAAGACAATAGTGGGGGAGCCACCTATAACTGGCGATCATGAAGACTGTGCATGTGTTTTGTGACTATATAGATATGTATATATATATATATATACACACACATATATATATTCACTGAAAAAACCATAGGTTTCACACAAGTTATAGTTAGCTGTACATTTCACTCGTAAAAAACCAATGAAATTCCACGTTATAGTTAGTGCAGGCAACTATAACTCACGCGACCGCAATCCTCTGCTGATGCTAATACTGTATTTAGACACTTATTTGCCCATGTCTTCTTCCATTAAATTTTAGCTATACATATATTACAAATATTTTTTTTTCATAAAGACACATATGTCATCAGCAGAGGATTGCGGTCGCGTGAGTTATAGTTGCCTGCACTAACTATAACGTGGAATTTCATTGGTTTTTTACGAGTGAAATGTACAGCTAACTATAACTTGTGTGAAACCTATGGTTTTTTCAGTGAATTTGCAAGGTTTTTTAAATGCTAATTCCTAACTATAACGTGTGTGAAACCTATGGTTTTTTCAGTGAATTTGTACGTTTTTTTAAATGCTAAGTTACTTTACGCCGTTCGTGGTGTGCGCGCCCACTTCACGCAGTTCGTTCCGTGCGCGCACGGTGAGCACGCGGTGCGCTTTGCGCACCGCGCGCCCACTTTACGCAGTTAGTGCCGTGCACGCACGGTGGGCACGCGGTGCGCTACGCGCACCGCGTGCCCACGTTACGCTGGATGGGCCATGTACGCACGATGCGCTTCGCGCACCGTCCGCAAACGGAGGACATATTATGCGCATCGATGTGAAAGGTTAGGTATTACATGTTCTTCAAACAGAAATATGCCATGCACAAAAGGGTCTCTGCGGGCACCTTTTGCACACGGGGGGGGAATATGTGGAATTTGTTTTTTTTTATTTATTTTTTACCGTACGCGTACGGTAAGCGTATTCGGCGTTTTTAAAAAAAAAAAAAAAATTAATTTTTGGCCTTGGGGGTCCTTCTGGGACACCCTGACCAAGGCTAGGGGGTCAGGAGCTGTCTAGTCTGCCCCTTTTCGTTGTTATCCAACTTAGTTTTTCCTCCCCACCCTCAGAGTGCGAGAGAGAAAATGGCGGCCGACACTTCCTGGTTTCGACCGATTCGAATGTTTACTAAGATCTAACAGCCAATCAGAATCGCGCTCGCGCACGGCACCGTACGCGTACAGTAAGCTTACGGTGCGCGATCGGAGCGCGCTTACAGATATATATATTGATTTAAATGCTATTTTCTCAGGAAATACTGAACAGATTTACACCAGACCTACAAAAGGCACTTCCTTGACCTGAGGACTACCTCTCTGCCAAATTTCAAGTAATTCTGTTCAGCCGTTGGGCTGTAGCTGTGTCTAAAGGTCCTATGGAAAAATGCATGGGGAAAACGCGTTTTGGGACCCCCCTTTTTTCTCAGCCCCCGCTTGACGAATCCCCCCGAGACTTTCAGGGTAGGAGCGGAGCGTAGCGCCCCATTAGTTTTGAAAATTTCGCGAGGATTCGTCGACCGGCGCCAAAGTTATTCCAAATAGAATGTTGCGGTTTTCCTATGGAAACAGCGTGCCATGCTGTTACACCTAGGAGGAGAAGCGATTCACGACATATCGAAAGACGTAACCGAGACTGGCCCGCCCAGAACATACTCCACGTTGCGCGACGCTATCACAGCGTATTTTGAACCTTTCGCTAGCGCGGACTATGAACGATTCCTGCTCCGCCAAGCCCGCCAGCTCCCAGATGAGTCAGTTGACGTTTTTTACGCAAGATTGAAGAAGCTAGCCAGCACGTGCACTCTTCCCGATGTGGATGACGAGATCCGCGCCCAATTCATCCAAGGCTGCGTGTCTTCGAAGCTGCGCGAGAGGGTATTGGAGGCGGACAACATGCCCATGCGCGAAATATCCTCGTACTAGGGCGATCAAAGGAGCTATCCAAGGCCCGAGCTGCGCACATGGAGCCAAAGGCAGCGGTCGCAGTCAAGACAGAGCCGGTGTGCGCCCTCAAGACCGATGCCACCGAGAACCGCACGAAACAAACCAGGCGAAGAAACCCAAGACCGGCTCAGCCCTCCCCCGGCCGCGCCTGCGCGTGGTGCGGAGGCGCGACACCCCACAGAGGAACATGCCCGGCACAAGGCAAGATCTGCAGCGCATGTGGAAAAGCCAACCATTTCGCAAGTGTATGTCTGTCGGCACCGAAAAAGAAGCAGAGTGGCCCGCCCAGAAGGATAAGACAGCTAGAGCCACTGCCCAGCACCTCTACCAGCAGTGACATGGACGACGATGAAGCGGACGCGGCCTCCGTCCATGTTCTGCGGGTGCTTAACACCCTGGCAGCAACGCCGTCCGCAGAACCCATGTGCACGGTCAACGTGCAGGACCAAACAGTAGCGGCATTGATCGACACAGGCGCGTCAATCAACCTGATGGCCACCAGCGTGTACCGGACACTAGATAATGCACCAGCACTCCATCCCACGAGGGTGCAAGTATACGCGTACGGCACCAGTCGCCCACTACGCCTGTGTGGGATGTTCCGGACGGAGCTGTCCCACGACGCCACTCGCCTGCAAACCAAAATCTATGTGTCGCAAGAAGGATCAGGTTTCCTGCTGGGTTGCAGAACAGCCCAAGACCTTGGGCTGATCCACTTTGCACTCACAGTCCAAGCCCGCAGCCTTGACCATCTAGTACTAAAGCACACGCCACTATTTGAAGGGATCGGCTGTTTGAAGGGACCCGCCATCCACCTCCACATAGACAAATCGGTCGCCCCAGTGGCCCTCCGGCACCGACGCATTGCGTTCCACCTACGACCCAAGATGGAAGGGGAACTGCGAGTACTCGAGCAGGCTGGAATCATCGGACGGGTAAGCGGGCCCACTCCCTGGGTGTCGCCCATCGTGGTAGCCAAGAAGCCGAAGCAGCCAGACGCGGTGCGGATCTGCGTGGACATGCGCATCCCCAACCTCGCTATCAAGCGTGAGCGCCACCTGACACCAACCATAGATGATATAGTTGGAGAGTTGTCTGGCTCAAGGTGGTTCTCGAAGATGGACCTGAGGTCTGGATACCACCAAATTCCCCTACACCCGGATTCGCGCCCGATTACCACTTTCTCCACCCACGCGGGCCTCTGGCGGTACACCCGGCTCAACTTCGGGATATCGAGTGCAGCTGAGGTGTTTCAAAATATCATCCACAACGTTCTGCAAGGACTGGACGGCGTGTTAAACGTTAGTGATGACATTTTGGTCCACGCCCCAACCTTGGACGAACACATCCGACGCCTGCAGGCAGTGTTTACCCGGCTTCAAGAGTGAGGGTTGACCCTCCACAGAGAGAAGTGCGACTTCCTACGTAAGGACATTAGCTTCTTTGGCTACAGGTTCTCCGACCAAGGAATAGGCCCGGACCCAGAAAATGTCAAAGACATCCACGCAGCCCCCGCCCCTACGTCGGTGACAGCAGTCCGCAGCTTTCTAGGGATGGTCACCTACTGCGGGAGGTTCATCAAGGACCTGTCAGACCTCACCGGCCCCCTCCGCAACCTCACAAAAGCCTCTGCCACCTGGGAGTGGGGTCCGGAACAGCAAGAGTCATTCCAGAAGACCATGGCGGCGCTCTCAGCTGACACGACCCTAGTCTACTTCGATCCCCGGAACGAATCACAACTCGTGGTAGACGTCAGCCCGACTGGTCTAGGGGCCGTGCTGACCCAGCGACGAGCATGCGGAGAATGGGCCCCCATCGCATATGCTAGCAGGACCCTCACCCCAACGGAACAGCGGTACTTGCAGATTGAAAGGGAGGCCATCGCCATCCAGTGGGGGTGCCGGCACTTCCACATCTACCTGTATGGGCACCTGTTTGTGGTAATCACAGATCACAAACCCCTCGTCCCGCTGTTCTAAGGCTCCTCCTCGCGGCCTCCTCCTCGGATTGAAAAATGGGTGCTCCAGCTCCAGGAATTCCAGCTCACCGTGGAGTATCAACCAGGCACCCGAAATCCAGCCGACTTCTTATCGAGACACGCCCGCCCGCCCACTGACTCGGAAGCTGCGGAAGCCGTGGCCACGGAGGAGTATGTCAGGATGATCGTAGAACGGTCAAGGCCTCTGCCAATCTCCCTGGCGGACGTGGCGCAAGCCACCAAAGACGACGACTGCCTACAGATCGCCATCCAGGCCGTCACATCGGGCAACTGGAAGCCACTCCAAAGCCCGTCATCCTTCCGCACGCCGGGTGCCCAAGCAACGCTGAAGGCGCTTCAGCAAGTCCGGAACGAACTGTCCGTGTCCCCGGAAGGATGCCTCCTGAGAGGCCCCCGCCTGGTGCTACCTGGCTGTCTCACCCAACAGGCAGCCCTCCAGGCGCATGGCGCGCACCAAGGCATTGTAAAGTCAAAAAACCGCCTTCGGAGCAAACTCCTGTTCCCAGGCCTTGATAAAGTAGTGGAAACAATCGTCCAACGATGTCCTGTGTGTTTGGCGACCAGCTTACCCAACCCTCCGGTGCCAGTGATCACAGAGGAAGGACCGACGTCTCCATGGGTGCGAGCCAGTGCAGATTTTGGCAGCCTCCCCGGGGGAAAATACATGTTGGTTGTGATGGATGATTTCTCACGGTACCCCGAGGTAGAGATCCTGTCCTCGACTGCTGCATCTGAGGTAATCCCCAAGCTGGAAAAGATAATTGCCACCCATGGCCTCATTGGGGAACTGCGCACGGACAATGGTCCACCATTCAATGGCGCCGAGCTGGCTGAGTACCTGCAATCCCACCGTGACGAACACCGACGCATAACCCGAGGTGGCCTCAAGCTAACGGGGAAGTCGAGAGACTAATGAGGACTCTGAACAAGACTATTCAGATAGCACTAGCGGATGGACAGGGCCTGGAGCTAGCCATCTACCAATTCCTACGCGAATACAGGTTGACGCCCCACTGCACCACAGGAATTCCTCCAAGCCGCCTCTGTTTTGGCAGGGCAGTCACAGACACTATCCCACACCACCCCAGGTGGGCGTCGTCACCAAACCCGCCTAACCGATCCATGGAACAGAGAACAAAGACCAATCGCAAAGCGTCCCAGAAGAGAAGGGCCGCCGACAGCCCTATCAAAATTGGGGACAGGGTGCTAGTGAAAGACCGCCATCCAGGTGGAAAGTTCCGCCTGCCATTCGAGTTAGACCCTTGGACTGTCACGAACATCAACGGTACACTGATCACGGAAGTCAGGGACGGCGAAGAGGTCATAAAAAATGTATCATTCTTTAAGAGGATCCCACAGGGAGTCGAGGAAGAGTTTTCCGAGCCAGAAGACTACCGCCCAGCGTCATCCCCAGGTCCTCGAGAAGCCACAGAGGAAGAGACTCCATGCAGAACAGAAAACACTGGGAACGACTCGGCCACGCAAGCCCACGGAGATTCGGTGTCACCAGGGACACAGAGCCGCCCAGACGTGGTTGAGACAAACTGTTCGGAGGACATGTTCCAAACCCCTCCAGACAGGCGCAGCCAGGGCAAGTACCATCTACGCCCCCATCCGCAGCCATCCAAGAGGTACCGAGACTTTGTGGCCCGCTGTCGACTGCTGAAGTGAGAGTGGGCTGTACCTCCGCCAATACCAAGTAAGACTGTTCCATTTGTGTTGTTCATGAAACTTACAGAGACTATGGTAGAGACTTTAAGACTTTTGGCGTCATGTTTGATGTTTGTTAGGTCTTTACATTTCCGGGTAAAGGAGGAATGTAGTGTTGCCTGAGTTGGGCCCGACCATTGTTACAGGGGTCCCAGGCGAGGGGTCTTGAAACCTCCCCCTGAGCGTGTACACTGTGGGCGCGCCTTACGTCCTGACGGAAGGCATGCCCGGGATTGAATAAAGAACCCAGGGCGCTGGGCGTGGGAGGCATGGTGCTGACCACTACCATAGCACACGTGTGTTCCAAGGTTATTCCTAGGCCCTCGGCCTGAACACTACATCGGCCAATCCGCTGACGTTTTCGCGGGTCAGCCATTGGTGCTATTTTATGGCCTTATGTCTGCGTGAACACTTCAAGTTTACGTGGCAGCAGCGACCGCAGTGGCTTGTGGGAACGTTTTCTTGGCAACCATGTTGCTTTCATTGTCAGGTGTTTTGCCAGTTGGGGGGTATAAGAAGGAATTGGCAGTTGCTGAGCATGACGGTGTGCAGTATGGAGACTAGTGGCAAATCTACTGAAAAGACAAATCATGTGAAGGAGGCTGAAGCCCCCGAGCAGCTTCCTTCTTTGGCTACTATTCAGCAGATGATTGCGGCTGCTGTAGCTGCTGCGTTTTAAGACAGGGAGCCTGTTATTCCGTCTAAGCGGCCTCGTGTTGAGCCAGGGCCCTCGGCTGATTCTGATCGGGAGGATGATGTGGACCTAAAAGGGCACTATGTGCAGGGTCCAGAGTTGAAGGAGGTCCTTCAGGGCATTTGCACAAACTTAATATTTACAGATGGGGTGGTGCCTGAGGAGGAGGCTGATTTTTTCTCTCAGTATCAGAGAAAGGAACCTGAGTCCTTGTCGCTCTATTAGTCTGTACTAAAAATGTTGGAGTCTAAATGGAAAGATGTGGATAAGCATGGGTTCCCCATTTTTTGGCAAAGCGTTATCCTTTGCAGGACTTTGCTGAAATATTCCCTTCTTCTTTGAAGCTGGATTCCTTGATGGCGTGGCTGGCCGCCCAGGGTGTGATAATTTCTGAAGATGCCCCTCCTGGGCACTTTGTTGATAGGAGGGTTGACACTGCTGTAAAGCACACTCTTTCCGCTTCTAATTTTGCTATTAGGGCAGCTACCTATTCTACATATGCTATTCAGTGCCTCCTCAAGGATTTCCAGTCTTTGGTGGAGTTGATGGACCAAGGGGAGGACATTTCACCTACACTGGCTTTAATGGAACTGAAGGTCAGGCTCTTGTCTGTTATATCTTTTGAACTGTTGGGTGCGGCTGCTTGTACGGCTGGATCATCTGTCACTGCTCAGCGCCAGGTGTGGTTAAGGTCATGGAAGACTGACACAGCCCAGAAGGGGTTACTGATGAAGATCCCTCTTTCTGGGGTGAAATTGTTTGGTCCTCCTCTGGAGGATATGGTGAAGAAGTCTACGTAAGATCGCAAACTGCTGTCCCCTGAAAAGACTGTCATTCCTTAATTCTTTAGTTCCAGGTGGGCTTTTGGTCCGGGCCGTCAAGGGAAATCTCAGTAGCCCTTATGTGGCAGGAGGCGTGGTCTGGGTGCTCCTTCCACTGACACATTCCGGTTTCCCTTGTCTGCTTCCTCAGCCATCTCCAAGCCCTGACTATATGGCTGTGTTGCAAACTCTGGTGGGAGGGGGTCGCCTTTCTCTCTTTTTCAGGATGTGGCAGCAGTCGGTATTTAACCAATGAGTGCTTCAGGTGGTGACAGAGAGGTTCCAGATTGTTTTTTTGAAGAACACCTGCAATGTTTTTCAGGTCACGCCTTGTCCTCGGGATGATTTAAAGTAGCAGGCCCTCTTGGAAGGGGTTAGCAGTCTCTTGGACAAAGGGGCTTTTATTCCAGTACCTCCTTTGCAGGAAGGATTAGGGGTTTATTCAGTTCTCTTTTTGCTCGAGAAATATACAGACGGTCTCAGGCCTGTGTTGGATCTAAGGTGGCTGAATCAGTTCATTCCCGATGTCAAGTTCAAGATGGTCTTTCTTCAAGTCATTCTGGCCATGATCAATCAGGGGGACTTTCTGGATTCCCTGGACCTGCAAGATGTCTATCTCCATGTCTTGGTCCATCAGACCTCACAGCGTTTTTCCCTTAAGAATTGAAGTTGGGGGTGTGAGTGGCGACCAGCGCAGGAGAGTGGGCCATCCTTGAGTGCCAATTATAATAGCCAAAGACGAGATTCCCGAAGTGGACTACTGGAAGTGGAAACCATGGAGGCCGCTTCTCCTTCCTGGGTTTCTTATACTTGCTGGAAACCTTTCCTTCAGCAGATATGCTTGTGTGCCATCCTAGGAGGAGGTATTTACTCCACTGTGAGTAATAAATATAAGGATATAGCCTCGTTCTGACCAGTCACTGCACAAACTAAGAGCTCCTTCTTCTTCAAACAAAGCTGCAGTTTCAGTTAAGCTCCAAACCAGGCTGGAACCTGATGAATCCACACTTCCCATGCCGTGGCTCAGATAAGAAACCCTGGCTTCCTCCTGCCTCCTACAGCAGAAGGCTGACGTACCCAGTGCGACTTGTGCTTTTTCTGCTGGCTGTGAACTTCTCTCTTCTGTGTAGGAGGAGACTCCTCCCACAAGAATGGAGGAAGAAACATCATCAGTACCGCTGCCTCACAATTGCTGCCCCCCCGCTCTCACCACACTGCTACATTAGGCATGTGAAGTCATCCAGGGTCCCCATTGTCGGATAGTAAGGTGAGATGTGCTCCCGCACATTTAGAGGCCGATGGGGCCTTGAAAAAATGCAGGTATGGGGTACATTTAGTTTCTCTTACGGCTAGCTCTGCGCTCTGACCCTAACAAAAAGATCAGCACACTGCGCAACGACATAGGTTCAGCTGGAGCCAGAGTACTAGAGACAGAAGCTAAGATCCAACACCCAGAAGATGCAAATCAGTCTCTCTCAGAACAGTTGCAACCCCTTCAAATGCAAGCTAATATGGCAGTCCTCAAAATGGAAGACCTCGAAACTCACTCCTGAAAGGAAATATTAGGATTTGAGGCCTCCAAGAGAATGCAGAGGGATCAGACCTACAACAATTTGTGGGGGAATTCGTTGGCTAGACAAGGGACAGCATCCGGCAGGAGATTTCAGGAGGCCGAGGGATATTCTTGTTAAATTCCATGACTTTGAACAAAACAAATGTGTCTTAACGCAGCTAGATACTAAAGCTCAGTCAAACAAAGGCTTTGAATGCAAACTCTTTAAAAATATAACACACGTTACACTTGCACGATGCCAGCAGCGCAGGATTTCATGGCAGGACCGGAGGCTAGCATTATGCATTACTTTTTTATTGCCCGGCTTCTTGCAGCATTCAAAGTAATACATCACAAAACATTCAAAATTCCAGAACATAGAATGTTCGATACACATATAAACCCCAACATAGCAGCCATCTTCCTCTTTTTATTGCTGCTCCTTGAAAGATAAGTACTTTATGTGTTGGTTAGAAATATTTAGAATTGTATAAAATTATTGTTTAGAGGATTATTATATGTCGTTTTAAGTTTTAAATATTTGTTTAGATAGAAATTGTATTATTTTAAG
The DNA here is from genome assembly GCF_964204655.1 of Triturus cristatus. Lineage (NCBI taxonomy): Eukaryota > Metazoa > Chordata > Amphibia > Caudata > Salamandridae > Triturus > Triturus cristatus. Next base: position 368,337,963 of record NC_140585.1, read on the forward strand.
AATGCCAAATGCTTTATTTTATCGTTAGAGATCCAATTTACGGATCGTTTTAAAGTTAGGGTATTTGTAGAGGTTAACAAGGAAAAGTAGGAAATGATGATTACTGTGGGGTAAAAATTTAAAGAAAAAATAAGTTCTTGCCATTTTAATACGAGCGATAGTTGCGACAGTTGCGCCGCGAACTATTTGAAATCGGAGCTCGCGGCGTAGTTGAGATGGGTTATGCGCGAGTGTGAGCGCAAGTTTGGAATTGTTACGGGAAGCGCGTTGAGAGTAAGTTTGGACACGGAGAGTTTCCCTATTAAGTCATCGCGTAGTGCGTGATGACACTGGGAAGCCATTTTAGGTTTTAATGCGCATTGAATAATTGCCGGTAACGCTGAGGGGAAATATCAGCTGTTTTCTGTTAGTGTCTCAGTGAACGTGTGGTGTACAGCGGTACTACAGGCAATATATGTTATATTTGAAAGATTGAAAGGCAAGTTAAGATTAGAGAGTAAGAATTTTTTTTTTTAAATTAAATTAATTTAAAAAAAAAAATGGAGAATAGTCACAGTGCACAATCCTCAAATGAAGGAGAATTAAGAAAAATTGTGCAAGAAGAAATGAGAACATCAATGAAAGAGGTTTTAGAGAGTGTGTTAAAAAAGAAAAGAAGAGGAGCAGAATGCTCGGAGGATGAATACTGGTCAACAGAGGAAGGAGAAGAAGGAGATTTGAGGAGATATGGAAAAAGGGCTAGGAAAGAAAAAAATATTGAAATTGGAGTGAGATTTTTGAAGAAAGGAGAAGGTGAGCCGAGCGTCACAAAAGGGGAAGGTGTCCGTCGCGGCACAAAAGAGGGTGTCCTATGCGGCACGAAAGATGGGGAAAGTCATAATGAAGAGACCATAAATAAGGAGTTTGATGTAGGAGCTGATGAATTTGTCTTGGATGAGTATTTAGATGACGAATGGGATTTAGAATTCGAAAAGGAAGATAAAGAAGAAAGTAGTGAGGAAGGAAATATAAAGGATCCTCAGGGTGAGGACATGTTTAGCCCGGATAGGATTCGTCATCCTAGGAGCAGTGAGTGGTGGCCTTTGCCTCACGTGGCGAGTTTTATTAAGCGTTGGATAAAAAGGCCTCTTGAGAGGGAACAAAGAGCTGTTATGAAGGCTGAATGTTCTCGTCCAGTAGTGGAAGGAAAGGCATGTTTGACTCCGGATCTCGACCCGGATTTGATTAGTTATCTTTTCAAGATGGGTAGAGACCCGAGAAAGGGTTTAGAAAGGGCACTTAAGCAGTGCCAAGACCGGTTGTTAGATATACTAGGTCCATTGGCACGTATTCTAGATATGGCAGAGGAGGCTAAGATGAAATCTGTCGAAATTGATAATGTACTTTTGAGAGGATGGGCTCAAAGAGCAATGTGTTTTTTAGGCAATGCAAGTTCAGCGTTGTCTTCAGAAAGAAGGAAGGCTATTTAAATGCGAATAAGTCCGAAACTCGGAGATTTTGCAAAGAAAGAACCGACAGAGGATACTAAAGGTTATCTGTTCGGTGAGGGGCTAGTGAAGGGAGTAGGAAAATACGTTAATACCTTCACTAGTTTGGACAGGGCTCAGAATTCTCTGAGAAGAGTTTTCGTAAGAGGAGTTTTTGAAAGGGCCGGGGCAAGAGCCCGTTTCCCTGGCCGGTCATTCAATAGGGCGCAGTACCAGTCTCAAGGAAGGGCTGCCTTTAGAGGTTTTCAGGCAGCAACAGGATTTTATCCACCAAGAGGAAGGAGTGGAAGAGCACGTGGAAGAGGACGTGCTCAATCTGTTCAAGGGATCCAAGGTAGGTACGAAGATGAATATTGGTTCTTTCCCCTGCGAGGAAGGGGGAAGGCTAAAATGGTTTGTGAGGAGTTGGGAGTGTATAACTTCAGACAGTTGGGTTATTCAGACAGTGAAAGGTTATGTGATAGAGTTGGAATCAGATCCATTTCAAAAGAAGGAGCTAAGCGAGCTAATTTTCCAAAACGATTTGAGTGTAATAGTTGCGGAAGAGATAAAAGAGATGTTGCGAAAGGGTGCGATAAGAAGGATTGGAGAAGAGGATCTCGGATTTGTGAGTACCCTTTTTTTGGTAAGAAAAAAGGAAAAAGGTTGGAGACCAGTGATAAATTTAAGAGATTTGAATCAATATGTTGTCTACAGGCATTTCAAGATGGAAGGGATCCATCTGTTAAGAGACATTCTTCAGGAGAACGACTGGTTAGTGAAGCTGGATCTGAAAGATGCGTATTTCACTATTCCAATTGCAGTGGAGAGTCAGAAGTTTTTTCAGTTCAGATGGTTGGGGGAGCTTTATCAATTTTGTGCGCTGCCATTTGTTCTAGCGTCTGCTCCTTGGTGCTTCACGAAGGTTTTGAGACCAGTTGCAAAGTATTTGGGAGAGAGGGGTGTGCGTATGGTGATGTATTTAGACGATTTTTTAATCATGTCTCAAAGTCAGGAGATTTTGAGGGAACAGTTCAGAAGGTCTAGAAGAGTTGATGTGGTGGTTAGAGAATTTGGAAGCTTGGAATGGAAGAGCGATATTTGGAATATGTGCACATTTTGTGTTGGAGACAGACACAAGTATGTTTGGATGGGGTGCATGTTTGGAGGGTCAGGAGACAGGAGGAAAGTGGACAACAGAAGAAAGGAAAGATCATATAAATGGGTTGGAGATGAGAGCAGGACTTTATGCTTTGAGGAGTTTTGGAAAGAATTTGAGGAACTTCAATGTGTTGTTAAAGATGGACAATGTTTCTGCTGTCAGATGTATAAACAAGTTGGGAGGAAGCAGATCAAAGGATTTGACGCAGCTGGCGGAAAAGATTTGGAGTTATTGTTTGGAACAGAAAATAGGATTGAAGGCAGAGTATTTTCCAGGTTTGGAGAATGTTGTAGCGGATTGGAATTCAAGGTATTTAAGGGACTTCAGCGATTGGAAATTAAAGGAGCAATATTTCCAAATAATTTTTCAGGTATGGGGTCCGTTAGAGGTAGATTTATTGGCGTCAAGGCTGACGTTTCAGCTGGAGAGATTTTACAGCTGGAGACCGGATCCATTAGCAGAGGAAGTGGATGCGTTTCAACAGGATTGGAGCAAGGTGAAGGGTTATGCTTTTCCACCCTTTGCTATGATACAGAGAGTTTTGTTGATGGTGAGGAGACAGAAGTGTCATTTAGTAATTGTGACACCTTTTCGGGCAGGTCAAGCTTGGATGCCAGGTCTGTTGGAAATGACAGTAGAAGAACCTTTTCTGATTCCAGATTCGGAGGATGTTCTTACAGGAGAAGGAGAGGTTTTGCATCCCCTGGCTTTGCAAGGAGCATTGAGCCTTCTTGTTTGGAAGATTTCAGGGGTGGAGACAAATTCAGGAGGAGTTGCTCAGTGAGTCGTGAGCTCAAGGGACAAGGAAGAAGTATGTTGGAGCATGGAAGAAATGGGTTTGTTGGTGCATGGAACGGGGTTTGGATCCCGTGGAGGCATCTGCCATAGATGTCAGGCACTGAACTTGGGCGCCTACCAGGACTGCAGCAGGACCCGGGACTACGACACCCACAACACCCGGCTGCAGGAGGGCGTGGCCTAGGGCTCAAATCCCAGGGACGCGAGCCGAGAGGCGCGCGTTATTCTGCCCATTGAATCCGGAAGCGACGGAGGGCTCCACGCTGACGGAGAATGCCTAATTGAACAGGCAGGAGTTGGCGGTTCCCGAGGCACGGGAGACCGCTACGAAGCGCTGAAGTAAGCGCCTCTGCGCCAACCCAGGAACTCTTCCTTTGTTGCTCACGGAAGTCGACCGTGAGACGTTTGGCTGCCTTGAATCTGCATTTGTGGTTCCCGCGAGGAGGGAGACCACCGCGGGGCGCTGTGGTAGCGCCGTTGCATCTTTCCTGGATTCTTGGATCTCAGCCTTCCTGAACGGTGGAGCTTCACTCGCACTGTACAGTAAGAGGCACAGTTCATGTTGAATATTACGGGGAAATAACCCTATCGACTCGCCAGGTGCAAACGGAAGGGGAGGCTGTCCCCAGCGAGACTTGTTTAACAGTTAGTGGCATAATATATGGAGGCCTTGGGCTACACTTTATGTTTTCATATGCCATAAGATTCGTGACTCATAGCCGGTTCCAGGGCTAGCATGGGATTAATGCTGGTGTGGCTATTCAATTAATGCAGAACAACACGTGGACTATAAAGCCCTGAAAACTGCTGGAATGAACAGCAGAGTTCGTTTATGATTTGGAACAGGGACGGGAGGAATTGTATGGATGTTCGGTGGCTGCTTGATGGTTCAGGGCTCTGGATGACCTTCTTGGGGTGAAAGGCATCGCTACATGGAGCTGGTGCATATTAGGTGGAGTGTATGTAGAGACACATTTATTAAGGTGTATTTAGTGAGACCTAAAGAGAGTAGCGATGGTGTTTTACTGTTGTTCTTTAGGTAATTTTTTGTTGCAGGTATCCTCCTCCCCGCTGTTCCCTTCCTAATCACTTTCCCTCACCTGATAGCCCTAGCACTCTGTGTTGGTTTAAATCCAGAGTCGGGGACATCTGGAGGTGGAACCCTTTGTGCATCGGTCAAGACCGACGGAGTCGCAGTGGAACGTGACAGAATAACGCGCCCACTAAACTACTCCTTGGGGTTTGAGCGAAGCACAAACATGGCGTCCCTAGATGACGTGTTACAGGCTCTCCTGGTGGTGCAACAGGAATTAGCTGCCTCTAAGGCAGAAACAGCCGCCCTCAGGGAAAGGGTGGATCGCCAGGGTAGGAATCCGTTCAACGCCACTCAGGCGTCATCCCCTATACACGTGAACGTATCTCCTCCCATTCCACTGGCTAGTCCTGAGAGGTTTTCAGGGGATCCCCTCAAGATCCGGACATTCCTCACTCAAATCATGTTACACTTTTCGTGCAAACCTGCGTCGTTTCCCACTAACCATTCCCGGGTGGCTTTTGCCATCTCATACATGACAGGGGACGCTGCCAATTGGGCGGTACCCTTGGTTAAATACGATGACCCACTGCTCACTGACTGGAACTCCTTTTGCAGGGAGTTTGAGAGGGTGTTTGACCGCAGAGCCACCACTTTCTCAGCAGACCGAGAACTGCTGGAACTCAGGCAGGGAAAACAGGACTTAGTGACATATCTCACCCAGTTCAATCGCCTTATAGCTGAAACGGCATGGCCGGAAGAAAAGAGAATGTCTCTATATTATCAGGGGCTGTGGGCCGAGATGAAGGACGTGCTCGCACAAATCGATCCTCAACCTACTACATACACAGATCTAATGAATCTCACCCTACGACTGGACCATAGGTTGGCCGAAAGGAAGGGAGAGAGGGTATTCGCTCATGTCGAGAAAGCAGAGAGGGGCACCAGAACGACGGGTTCCTCCTCAGAGGCCCAGACAGAACCCATGGAGGTGGGGGCGGTCAGAGCTCCGTTGTCTCGAGCAGAACGAGAGACACGCAGGGCCTCTGGCTTATGCATGTATTGCGGGAAGAAGGGCCATTATGTGCGGGAGTGTCCCGTAAAGCCCAGGAAACCAAGCGGGTATTTCCCTGGTAAAAAAGTGGCGGTCACCATGATCACCACCCCTCTTCCCGACCAAGTGGTCCACGGAGAGAGAACGGAAGCACCCCAACTACAGGTCTTGCAGCTGCCCTCATTGGCGGTAATAGACTCGGTTGCTTCGGAGTCCCACATCCTGTTGCCCATGCTTCTGGCTGTGGGTACATACGCCCATGAGGTCGGGGTAATGGTGGACTCGGGAGCCACCGGGAACTTTATTGATAGCGGGTTGGTGCGGCGCCTGGGGTTGCTGCGTCTCCCGAGAACCATTCCGGAAAACGTCTTAGCAGTAGATGGGAAGCCGCTGAAATCTGGGCCCATCACTGAACTCACAGAAACTCTCACACTGACCAAACCAGGAAATGACTGGGATCATGTAGAGGAGTTGGCCTTGAACATCATCGAGGCTCCTCAGTACGAGATTATCCTCGGTATGCCGTGGTTGGGAAGACACAATCCCACAATCGATTGGAAGCAGAAGACAGTAGAATTCGAAACCGAACAGTGTAGAGAGAATTGCTTGTGTGCTCACCCTACCCATCTCTTGGCTCTCACACAGGGATACCATATCGCTACAACCGCAGAGAAAGAGACGATTCTTCCCTCAGTTTACGAAGAATATAGGGATGTGTTTAGTGGAAGTAAGGCCGAGCAGCTGCCACCACACCGAATTTATGACTGCCAGATCGACTTGATAACAGGGGCACTCATGCCTTCTTGTAGAGTGTATGCCTTATCAGATCCAGAAACCGCTCACCTGCGCAGTTACCTCGAACATTACGTGAACCTCGGGTTTATTAGACCCTCCCGTTCCTCTGCGGCTTCGCCACTTTTTTTTATCAAAAAGGCCAACGGCGAATTACGGGCATGCATTGACTACCGCGTGTTGAACCGAAACACAGTTCGCAACCGATACCCTCTTCCACTCATCCCTGTGTTGTTGGACCAGGTGAAGGAGGCAGCCGTCTACACCAGATTGGATCTAAGAGGGGCCTATCACCTGGTCCGGATAAGAGAGGGAGATGAGTGGAAGACGGCGTTCAAAACGCGCTATGGATTATTCGAATATATGGTTATGCCGTTCGGGCTTTGTAATGCCCCGGCGGCATTCCAATATTTCCTCAATGATGTCCTAAAGGAGTACATAGATAAGACCGCCGTCGTGTACATAGACGACATACTGATTTATTCCAATGATCAGGGAGCGCACATACAGCACGTGTCACAAATATTACAAAGATTAAGGGAAAACAATCTGTTTTGTAAGTTGAGCAAATGCGAATTCCACGTGGAAAGAGTGGAATTTCTGGGGGTGGTATTAAGTCCCTCCGGGCTGTGCATGGCTGAGAGAAAGGTGGGGGCAGTGCAGGAGTGGCCGATCCCGAAGAATGTGAGAGATGTCCAGTGTTTCTTGGGTTTTTCCAACTACTATAGAAGATTCATTTCGCATTTCTCTCAACTAGTCTCTCCTCTCACACGTTTGCTACGCAAGGGACATCAGTTTTGTTGGACCCCAGAGGCCATCGAGGCCTTTTGCTGCCTAAAGAAGGCGTTTACCACAGCTCCGATCCTAAGACACCCACGATCGGATGTGCCGTTCATCGTCGAGGCTGACGCTTCCGACATAGCTGTGGGAGCGGTTTTGTCGCAACGGGAGAAACTCACGGGACAAATGCATCCCATCGCCTTCCTGTCCAGGAAACTGTCTCCAGCGGAACTGAACTACACGATCGCGGAGAAGGAACTGCTGGCCATAAAAAAGGCCTTCCAGGAGTGGAGGCACTATCTGTGGGGGGCTCAACACCAGGTCACGGTGTACACAGATCACCGGAATCTGCAGTACTTAAAAACAGCCAGGCATCTCACACAACGACAGATGCGTTGGATGCTGTTTTTTGCTGACTTTGACTTTGTAATCACCTTTCGTCCAGGGTCGGAAAATAAAAAAGGGGATTCGCTGTCACGGCAAGGGAATGGGCAAGAGTCTAGACAAGTCGTTACCGAGGCCATCATCCCTCCGGAGAAAGTGGTATGTGCGGTCACGGCGGATACGTGTTTGGACACAATAAAGTCACACCACACTCCGGTTCAATGGTTACGATGGGCGGAACAGGAGCCGCATCGAAACATCAAAGAGGGATTGCCATTCTTTCGAGACAAGTTGTTCTTACCCACGCTGGTTCTTCGGCATAAGGCTTTCACATGGTGTCATGATTCAATGATAGCTGGTCATCCCGGATGCACGAAGACTCTGCAACTGTTGCAGCGACAGTTCTGGTGGGATCGCATGGGCAAGGACGTCCGCCTATGGATAAAAGATTGTAGCACCTGTGCCCGGGCCAAGGGTGAACGCTCAAAAGCCAAGGGAAAGCTGGTCCCTTTGCCTACTCCCGCAAGACCCTGGCAAAACATAAGCATCAATTTCGTATTGGGACTGCCGCTTGATCAAGGTTGCAACGCGATCCTGGTAGTGGTAGACAGCCTCACTAAGATGGGACATTTTGTTCCGTGCAAGAATCTGCCCACGGCAAGTGAAACCACCCAACTGTTACTATCTCATGTGGTGCGGTTGCATGGATTTCCAGGAGTGATCGTGTCGGACAGAGGCCCGCAGTTTATTGCGCAGTTCTGGAAAACCTGGTGCAAGGCTTTGCAAATCAACGTGTCCACGTCCACCAGTTTCCACCCACAGTCAGACGGCCAGACTGAACGGCTGAATCAGACGCTGAAGTCCTATCTCCGGTGTTACTCGAAAGAAGCAAGCACCTCGTGGGTGTCACTGCTTTGGTTAGCCGAATTGTCATACAATAATGCGTGGCACAGTTCCATAAAAGAATCCCCCTTCCGGGCCAATCACGGGTTCCATGCCAAAGTTCTTCCGGTGTCGTTCCCCGACGACGTGCGGAATCAACCGGCTATCGCATCCCGGTTGAAGGTCCTTTGGGCGATCAGAAGGAAAATACAGAGGAACCTGGATCGGGCGAAGTTGCTGTACAAGTCTTGGGCCGACCGGCATCGTCAGGACGGGCCCTCCTATCTTCCGGGCGACGGAGTTTGGTTGTCCACGAAATACATTCGCTTCAAGTTGCGCAGCATCTTTCATCCCCGATTCATCGGTCCTTATACCGTGCTGCGCCGCGTGGGCTCGGTGGCGTATCCCCTGAAGTTGCCCGTCTCTATGCGCATCCATCCGGTCTTCCACTGCAGTTTGCTGAAGCCGGCGACCGGGGCTCGCCGTGTGGCAGTTCCGCCTGTGTGCCGAGATGGTCAGTTATAATATGAGGTGCGTAAGGTGTTGGATTCGCGATACCGTGGGGGCCGACTGTGGTATCTCCTTGCTTGGAAAAGGTATTCGGTGGAGGATGACTCGTGGGTCCCGTCGTCGGATGTCCACGCCCCAGCCGCAGTACGCCTGTTTCACGCTCGCTTCCCGGACAAGCCTGGTTCTAGGAGGCGCTTGGGGGTTTGGATCCCGTGGAGGCATCTGCCATAGATGTCAGGTGCTGAGCTTGGGCGCCTACCAGCACTGCAGCAGGACCCGGGACTACGACACCCACAACACCCGGCTGCAGGAGGGCGTGGCCTAGGGCTCAAATCCCGGGGACGCGAGCTAAGAGGCGCGTGTTATTCTGCCCATTGAATCCGGAAGCGACGGAGGACTCCACGCTGACGGAGAACGCCTAATTGAACAGGCAGGAGTTGGTGGTTCCCGAGGCATGGGAGACCGCGGCGAAGCACTGAAGTAAGCGCCTCTGCGCCAACCCAGGAACTCTTCCTTCGTTGCTCACGGAAGTCGACCGTGAGACGTTTGGCTGCCTTGAATCTGCATTTGTGGTTCCCGCGAGAAGGGAGACCACCGTGGGGCGCTGTGGTAGCGCCGTTGCATCTTTCCTGGATTCTTGGATCACAGCCTTCCTGAACGGAGGAGCTTCACTCGCACTGTACAGTAAGAGGCACAGTTCATGTTGAATATTACGGGGAAATAACCCTATCGACTCGCCAGGTGCAAACGGAAGGGGAGGCTGTCCCCAGCGAGACTTGTTTAACAGTTAGTGGCATAATATATGGAGGCCTTGGGCTACACTTTATGTTTTCATATGCCATAAGATTCGTGACTCATAGCCGGTTCCAGGGCTAGCATGGGATTAATGCTGGTGTGGCTATTCAATTAATGCAGAACAACACGTGGACTATAAAGCCCTGAAAACTGCTGGAATGAACAGCAGAGTTCGTTTATGATTTGGAACAGGGACGGGAGGAATTGTATGGATGTTCGGTGGCTGCTTGATGGTTCAGGGCTCTGGATGACCTTCTTGGGGTGAAAGGCATCGCTACATGGAGCTGGTGCATATTAGGTGGAGTGTATGTAGAGACACATTTATTAAGGTGTATTTAGTGAGACCTAAAGAGAGTAGCGATGGTGTTTTACTGTTGTTCTTTAGGTAATTTTTTGTTGCAGGTATCCTCCTCCCCGCTGTTCCCTTCCTAATCACTTTCCCTCACCTGATAGCCCTAGCACTCTGTGTTGGTTTAAATCCAGAGTCGGGGACATCTGGAGGTGGAACCCTTTGTGCATCGGTCAAGACCGACGGAGTCGCAGTGGAACGTGACAGAATAACGCGCCCACGAAACTACTCCTTGGGGTTTGAGCGAAGCACAAACATGGCGTCCCTAGATGACGTGTTACAGGCTCTCCTGGTGGTGCAACAGGAATTAGCTGCCTCTAAGGCAGAAACAGCCGCCCTCAGGGAAAGGGTGGATCGCCAGGGTAGGAATCCGTTCAACGCCACTCAGGCGTCATCCCCTATACACGTGAACGTATCTCCTCCCATTCCACTGGCTAGTCCTGAGAGGTTTTCAGGGGATCCCCTCAAGATCCAGACATTCCTCACTCAAATCATGTTACACTTTTCGTGCAAACCTGCGTCGTTTCCCACTAACCATTCCCGGGTGGCTTTTGCCATCTCATACATGACAGGGGACGCTGCCAATTGGGCGGTACCCTTGGTTAAATACGATGACCCACTGCTCACTGACTGGAACTCCTTTTGCAGGGAGTTTGAGAGGGTGTTTGACCGCAGAGCCACCACTTTCTCAGCAGACCGAGAACTGCTGGAACTCAGGCAGGGAAAACAGGACTTAGTGACATATCTCACCCAGTTCAATCGCCTTATAGCTGAAACGGCATGGCCGGAAGAAAAGAGAATGTCTCTATATTATCAGGGGCTGTGGGCCGAGATGAAGGACGTGCTCGCACAAATCGATCCTCAACCTACTACATACACAGATCTAATGAATCTCACCCTACGACTGGACCATAGGTTGGCCGAAAGGAAGGGAGAGAGGGTATTCGCTCATGTCGAGAAAGCAGAGAGGGGCACCAGAACGACGGGTTCCTCCTCAGAGGCCCAGACAGAACCCATGGAGGTGGGGGCGGTCAGAGCTCCGTTGTCTCGAGCAGAACGAGAGACACGCAGGGCCTCTGGCTTATGCATGTATTGCGGGAAGAAGGGCCATTATGTGCGGGAGTGTCCCGTAAAGCCCAGGAAACCAAGCGGGTATTTCCCTGGTAAAAAAGTGGCGGTCACCATGATCACCACCCCTCTTCCCGACCAAGTGGTCCACGGAGAGAGAACGGAAGCACCCCAACTACAGGTCTTGCAGCTGCCCTCATTGGCGGTAATAGACTCGGTTGCTTCGGAGTCCCACATCCTGTTGCCCATGCTTCTGGCTGTGGGTACATACGCCCATGAGGTCGGGGTAATGGTGGACTCGGGAGCCACCGGGAACTTTATTGATAGCGGGTTGGTGCGGCGCCTGGGGTTGCTGCGTCTCCCGAGAACCATTCCGGAAAACGTCTTAGCAGTAGATGGGAAGCCGCTGAAATCTGGGCCCATCACTGAACTCACAGAAACTCTCACACTGACCAAACCAGGAAATGACTGGGATCATGTAGAGGAGTTGGCCTTGAACATCATCGAGGCTCCTCAGTACGAGATTATCCTCGGTATGCCGTGGTTGGGAAGACACAATCCCACAATCGATTGGAAGCAGAAGACAGTAGAATTCGAAACCGAACAGTGTAGAGAGAATTGCTTGTGTGCTCACCCTACCCATCTCTTGGCTCTCACACAGGGATACCATATCGCTACAACCGCAGAGAAAGAGACGATTCTTCCCTCAGTTTACGAAGAATATAGGGATGTGTTTAGTGGAAGTAAGGCCGAGCAGCTGCCACCACACCGAATTTATGACTGCCAGATCGACTTGATAACAGGGGCACTCATGCCTTCTTGTAGAGTGTATGCCTTATCAGATCCAGAAACCGCTCACCTGCGCAGTTACCTCGAACATTACGTGAACCTCGGGTTTATTAGACCCTCCCGTTCCTCTGCGGCTTCGCCACTTTTTTTTATCAAAAAGGCCAACGGCGAATTACGGGCATGCATTGACTACCGCGTGTTGAACCGAAACACAGTTCGCAACCGATACCCTCTTCCACTCATCCCTGTGTTGTTGGACCAGGTGAAGGAGGCAGCCGTCTACACCAGATTGGATCTAAGAGGGGCCTATCACCTGGTCCGGATAAGTGAGGGAGATGAGTGGAAGACGGCGTTCAAAACGCGCTATGGATTATTCGAATATATGGTTATGCCGTTCGGGCTTTGTAATGCCCCGGCGGCATTCCAATTTTTCCTCAATGATGTCCTAAAGGAGTACATAGATAAGACCGCCGTCGTGTGCATAGACGACATACTGATTTATTCCAATGATCAGGGAGCGCACATACAGCACGTGTCACAAATATTACAAAGATTAAGGGAAAACAATCTGTTTTGTAAGTTGAGCAAATGCGAATTCCACGTGGAAAGAGTGGAATTTCTGGGGGTGGTATTAAGTCCCTCCGGGCTGTGCATGGCTGAGAGAAAGGTGGGGGCAGTGCAGGAGTGGCCGATCCCGAAGAATGTGAGAGATGTCCAGTGTTTCTTGGGTTTTTCCAACTACTATAGAAGATTCATTTCGCATTTCTCTCAACTAGTCTCTCCTCTCACACGTTTGCTACGCAAGGGACATCAGTTTTGTTGGACCCCAGAGGCCATCGAGGCCTTTTGCTGCCTAAAGAAGGCGTTTACCACAGCTCCGATCCTAAGACACCCACGATCGGATGTGCCGTTCATCGTCGAGGCTGACGCTTCCGACATAGCTGTGGGAGCGGTTTTGTCGCAACGGGAGAAACTCACGGGACAAATGCATCCCATCGCCTTCCTGTCCAGGAAACTGTCTCCAGCGGAACTGAACTACACGATCACGGAGAAGGAACTGCTGGCCATAAAAAAGGCCTTCCAGGAGTGGAGGCACTATCTGTGGGGGGCTCAACACCAGGTCACGGTGTACACAGATCACCGGAATCTGCAGTGCTTAAAAACAGCCAGGCATCTCACACAACGACAGATGCGTTGGATGCTGTTTTTTGCTGACTTTGACTTTGTAATCACCTTTCGTCCAGGGTCGGAAAATAAAAAAGGGGATTCGCTGTCACGGCAAGGGAATGGGCAAGAGTCTAGACAAGTCGTTACCGAGGCCATCATCCCTCCGGAGAAAGTGGTATGTGCGGTCACGGCGGATACGTGTTTGGACACAATAAAGTCACACCACACTCCGGTTCAATGGTTACGATGGGAGGAACAGGAGCCGCATCGAAACATCAAAGAGGGATTGCCATTCTTTCGAGACAAGTTGTTCTTACCCACGCTGGTTCTTCGGCATAAGGCTTTCACATGGTGTCATGATTCAATGATAGCTGGTCATCCCGGATGCACGAAGACTCTGCAACTGTTGCAGCGACAGTTCTGGTGGGATCGCATGGGCAAGGACGTCCGCCTATGGATAAAAGATTGTAGCACCTGTGCCCGGGCCAAGGGTGAACGCTCAAAAGCCAAGGGAAAGCTGGTCCCTTTGCCTACTCCCGCAAGACCCTGGCAAAACATAAGCATCAATTTCGTATTGGGACTGCCGCTTGATCAAGGTTGCAACGCGATCCTGGTAGTGGTAGACAGCCTCACTAAGATGGGACATTTTGTTCCGTGCAAGAATCTGCCCACGGCAAGTGAAACCACCCAACTGTTACTATCTCATGTGGTGCGGTTGCATGGATTTCCAGGAGTGATCGTGTCGGACAGAGGCCCGCAGTTTATTGCGCAGTTCTGGAAAACCTGGTGCAAGGCTTTGCAAATCAACGTGTCCACGTCCACCAGTTTCCACCCACAGTCAGACGGCCAGACTGAACGGCTGAATCAGACGCTGAAGTCCTATCTCCGGTGTTACTCGAAAGAAGCAAGCACCTCGTGGGTGTCACTGCTTTGGTTAGCCGAATTGTCATACAATAATGCGTGGCACAGTTCCATAAAAGAATCCCCCTTCCGGGCCAATCACGGGTTCCATGCCAAAGTTCTTCCGGTGTCGTTCCCCGACGACGTGCGGAATCAACCGGCTATCGCATCCCGGTTGAAGGTCCTTTGGGCGATCAGAAGGAAAATACAGAGGAACCTGGATCGGGCGAAGTTGCTGTACAAGTCTTGGACCGACCGGCATCGTCAGGACGGGCCCTCCTATCTTCCGGGCGACGGAGTTTGGTTGTCCACGAAATACATTCGCTTCAAGTTGCGCAGCATCTTTCATCCCCGATTCATCGGTCCTTATACCGTGCTGCGCCGCGTGGGCTCGGTGGCGTATCCCCTGAAGTTGCCCGTCTCTATGCGCATCCATCCGGTCTTCCACTGCAGTTTGCTGAAGCCGGCGACCGGGGCTCGCCATGTGGCAGTTCCGCCTGTGTGCCGAGATGGTCAGTTATAATATGAGGTGCGTAAGGTGTTGGATTCGCGATACCGTGGGGGCCGACTGTGGTATCTCCTTGCTTGGAAAAGGTATTCGGTGGAGGATGACTCGTGGGTCCCGTCGTCGGATGTCCACGCCCCAGCCGCAGTACGCCTGTTTCACGCTCGCTTCCCGGACAAGCCTGGTTCTAGGAGGCGCTTGGGGGTTTGGATCCCGTGGAGGCATCTGCCATAGATGTCAGGTGCTGAGCTTGGGCGCCTACCAGCACTGCAGCAGGACCCGGGACTACGACACCCACAACACCCGGCTGCAGGAGGGCGTGGCCTAGGGCTCAAATCCCGGGGACGCGAGCCAAGAGGCGCGTGTTATTCTGCCCATTGAATCCGGAAGCGACGGAGGACTCCACGCTGACGGAGAACGCCTAATTGAACAGGCAGGAGTTGGTGGTTCCCGAGGCATGGGAGACCGCGGCGAAGCACTGAAGTAAGCGCCTCTGCGCCAACCCAGGAACTCTTCCTTCGTTGCTCACGGAAGTCGACCGTGAGACGTTTGGCTGCCTTGAATCTGCATTTGTGGTTCCCGCTAGAAGGGAGACCACCGTGGGGCGCTGTGGTAGCGCCGTTGCATCTTTCCTGGATTCTTGGATCACAGCCTTCCTGAACGGAGGAGCTTCACTCGCACTGTACAGTAAGAGGCACAGTTCATGTTGAATATTACGGGGAAATAACCCTATCGACTCGCCAGGTGCAAACGGAAGGGGAGGCTGTCCCCAGCGAGACTTGTTTAACAGTTAGTGGCATAATATATGGAGGCCTTGGGCTACACTTTATGTTTTCATATGCCATAAGATTCGTGACTCATAGCCGGTTCCAGGGCTAGCATGGGATTAATGCTGGTGTGGCTATTCAATTAATGCAGAACAACACGTGGACTATAAAGCCCTGAAAACTGCTGGAATGAACAGTAGAGTTCGTTTATGATTTGGAACAGGGACGGGGAGGAATTGTATGGATGTTCGGTGGCTGCTTGATGGTTCGGGGCTCTGGATGTCCTTCTTGGGGTGAAAGGCATCGCTACATGGAGCTGGTGCATATTAGGTGGAGTGTATGTAGAGACACATTTATTAAGGTGTATTTAGTGAGACCTAAAGAGAGTAGCGATGGTGTTTTACTGTTGTTCTTTATGTAATCTTTTGTTGCAGGTATCCTCCTCCCCGCTGTTCCCTTCCTAATCCCTTTCCCTCACCTGATAGCCCTAGCACTCTGTGTTGGTTTAAATCCAGAGTCGGGGACATCTGGAGGTGGAACCCTTTGTGCATCGGTCAAGACCGACGGAGTCGCAGTGGAACGTGACAATAGAGTTGTCAAATTGTTTGTCAGATTTATTTGAAAAGGGTTTAAGTTACAGGACAATAAATTGCTATAGGTCAGCGGTTGCTGCAGGTCATAGTTTGGTGAACAATTGTTCAATTGGTAGAGACATTTTAGTTTGTAGGGTCATGAAAGGAATAAAATTGAAAAGACCTCCAAAACCTAGATATAATTGTTTATGGGATGTGAATAAGTTGCTTATTTTGTTTGAAAGTTGGCCTATGAATAGTTATTTGAGTTTAAAACAATTGTCAGGTAAGTTGGCGACTTTGTTGTGTCTGGTTTCTTTTAGGAGGGTTTCGGATGTTCGAGCTTAGGATGTTAACAATAGATATTTCAATCCAGATGGAGTTTTATTTAAAATTACAAGAAGAACAAAATGAATGTCTTCTTCGGTATTTTATCCTAGGTTTGAAGAACATCCTAAATTGTGTGTGGTTAGATGTTTGAAGGAATATGAGAACAGGATGAGTGAGTTAAGGAGGCATGGTGACGATCAACTTTTGATTTCATATGTGAGACCTTTTAAACCTGTTACTTCAGCAACAATTGCAAGGTGGGTAAGAGGTTGTATGCTTGAAGCAGGTGTGAATATGAATAATTTTGGGGCGCATTCGGTAAGGGGTGCAATGGCAAGTAAGGTT
This sequence comes from Triturus cristatus, assembly GCF_964204655.1. Taxonomy (NCBI): domain Eukaryota; kingdom Metazoa; phylum Chordata; class Amphibia; order Caudata; family Salamandridae; genus Triturus; species Triturus cristatus. The sequence goes on from NC_140585.1 coordinate 368,354,411, forward strand.
TTTATGTTTGGTGGTCTTTTAGAAGACATTTTACGGCAGCAGATTGGTCTAATGCAGATGTATTTGCAAAATTTTATTTGAAACCTTTGGATCATGTTTCGTCGGTGGTTGTTGCACAGCTTTGAACATGCATAATGCTAGCCTCCGGTCCTGCCATGAAATGTAGATTCTCCAAGTTTGATGAAGAGAGAATCTGGATTTCATTAAGGACACGGAGGCTAGCATTATCCCTCCCTCCCTCCCAGGTAAGTTTAAGGAGGGGGGGTTATAAATTTTTTTTTTAAAAAGAGTAGAGATTATAATTAAAAATGTTGGAAACGTAATCTTTTAAGAGTTAGAAAGAAATGATTATTTAGGTTTTTTATGTTTTTTTCAGATAACCAGTAGAAGTTGGATTCTGATTTTGGTTTCTTCGGTTTGAGAAGAGAAGAAGTTTTCGAGTTAGGAGTCAAGAGCAGCATAAAAGAGGAAGATGGCTGCTATGTTGGGGTTTATATGTGTATCGAACATTCTATGTTCTGGAATTTTGAATGTTTTGTGATGTATTACTTTGAAGTTCTGCAAGGAGCTGGGCAATAAAAAAGTAATGCATAATGCTAGCCTCCGTGTCCTTAATGAAATCCAGATTCTCTCTTCATCAAACTTGGAGAATCTACATTATCACGAATAAATATACGGCTATATCCCTTTGGTTTTACCTTCAAACTCTACAATAAAACTCACCAAGTTAAGAAAGTGGAAGAAGCAGCAACAATCCTGGGTCTGCATCAATAAGGAAGCACAGCAGGAGCACCGTTGTGGGAATCATGAGACAAGAGTAGACCCTCGTGTGACACACCCCTGTGAGTGGAGAACTGCAGTGAGTGAGGAGAACTAAAACCTCAACCAAAGACTGATCGAGCGAGCATGTCTCATCTTCCCGGAATGCCCTGCGGCACTGCACTGCAGGACGCATGGTAACAACTGGCCCAGCACATGCACATCTCCAAGACAGATGTAGAGACAACTTTTGCCTTCTTGGCAAAACCACGCAGACACAATGTAAGACGTGTCACTATCCAGTATTGACATCTCCTATGCAAACAGAGTAGTGTGGTAGTGAAATCCCACTTTCGGAAGCCTCGAAGACACAACTAGGCAAGACATGCTACCCTGGAGTGGTGCACTTGGTAATCACTATGTTAGGTTGTGGGTATCCCTTGGGGGAGGGAGACCTTCAGGTGCAACACAACTGTCTTACACTTGTTCAATAACACACAAATGTTCGAAGTTTTTCGCCTGCTTGTTGGAGGGTTGTAACTGTATGTACACCAAAAAGCAAACAACAACACTCCCCAATGTCCTCTGCAATAGTTTTTATTGGCTAAGCTAAATATGAAGAGAGAAATTCTAATGGGTCTATCCCTTTATCACTGCTTGACCTATGTGTAATGTTCTCAAATTGAATGTCAGGGGCCTAAACGTACCTAATATGTGGACTAAATCATATCAGTTCTTCTAAGATGAGAAGATGGATATTGTAGCTATCCAAGAAACTCAGCTTTGGAAAAATGAGGAAACCCAACTCTGCAATAAAAGATACCCTAGTGCCTTTTACTCCTCTGGCACCACAAAACATAATAGACATGCTCTATTTATACAAGGGCTACTACCATAAGAGGCAAAATATATTGAGAGAAAGAGAAGGCCAAACCCTTCTAGTGAAGGTAGCATTAGAGAGGCAGATGGTCATCCTTGCCATTGTGTATGCTTCCAACATGGGACAGATATCTTCTTAAGAGAGTTTCAACATTTCATAAAAGGGTTCACTGAGGGCAATTTAGTACTAATGGGCGACTTTAACTGGCTACAAGGCCCCAATCTCAATAAAAAAATATGTCACAACACATATAGAATCATTCTCTAAAAAGCTAAAAACAAAGTTTGAAGGAACTAGGACTACAAGACTTCTGAAGGATGCATCAAAAAGATCCCCTTCTTTTAACACTTACATCGATCATACTCACGGATCGATAAAATCTGGATAAACAATACACTGATTCAAACCACGCTGGATGGATTCTATACCCCCTTTTACTGAAAGACTCTGTCCTAAAAGATGAACACTGCACTCACAAAATTACTTTCAAGACAAAGATAATGGGGATGCACCGCCAGCAAATCTGTGGGACGCAAGGGGGAAATGTACTAACCATAAAAGACTGAGGAAGAAGCAAATTGAAACAGTGTTCCAGATAGCAGAACAAAACTATAAACTATCAGCCTCTCAGAGACTCCTTCACCTAGAATAAATCAAACAAGCAGACCTTTTTCTTCAGCATTCATCTCTATAGAAAGTTACAGTTGCAGTTCCCAGTATCCATTTCTACAGGACGTGACATCACTGGTATCATAGTAAAACCCACTTACATTCTCACTTACTTTGTTTATTCTCTGGGGCATCTCACTGACTGGGTTTCTTCAGCCAAGGTTAGACCCAGACATGTGTGTAATACAATTAGTGCAATGGTGTCCATTGACTTCATTTAGTTGTGTGTTTTCTTGCAATTACAGGGTGGGGATGTTTTCATTCATCACTTCACAGCACAGAGCAAAACAGTTTCTGAAATATATAGTGTGGGATACGTTTTTGACACCGTTCACAAGCATGAGAGAGGAAAGTACTGCTCTGCCTCTGAGCAAACACTGGATCCTGGCCAGCTCCAGTGAGTGACATCAACGCAGACCGGTACGGCTTGCCAACCTTGACTGCATAAGAAAAGAAAGGAGGGGAGACGGAAACGTTTGGCTCTCAGACAGGAGCTCACCTGGGGAATGGACGTGTTTGCTCAGGGACCTTTTTGTGATTCAGATTAAGACTTCTGCCTGACTGCCTGACTCCCCAGTCATGCTGGCCAGAATGTTGAAAGATACTCCATCGGTGATATATATTAAATTTTGATTTCTTGCTTGGAATATATATATATATAATGTCTTCCTCTTAAGAGTACTGCATTAAAATTCCTCTTAAGAGTGCTGCATTAATAAGGGATTTTCATTTGACATCTGGAAAAGTGCAGTAATACATATATATTGTCTTCCTCTTAAGAGTGCTGCATTAATGAAGGTATTTGCTTCATTTTTCCTCATTTTGAGAGTTCCTTTTCTAAGTGTGTCATTTGAAAGTACAGTGACACATTAATTTGCCTAATTTTGAGAGTGCTGAGTTCCTTTTTGTTTAAGCGTGTCCTAATGTTTCAAATCTGAAGTAATACATTTTGGGTTAGTCGGCAGGCGTCAGGATAGCCACTCATCTGTAATCCAGGCGGTTTCACTTGGGCGAGGACAGTTCCCGAATCCCGAATCCCGAATCCCGATGAAAGTACGCAGGGAATGATGGTTTGTAAAACATCAAACAGCCGCGATCTCCTAGAGGCCTTGTCTGTCCAAGCAAAGGACTGTCCCTTTCTCATCAGCTGAGTATTTGGCGCAACAATGCCAGAAAAATCTGCAATGACCCGCCTGTAGAAATTAGCACATCCAATAATTGTTTGTACATCTTTTACTGATGCCGTGGAGAGCCAGTTTAGTATGGCGTCCACTTTGTTTGGATCCGTTGTTGTTCCTTCTGGAGATAAATGGTTGCCCAGGAATTTTAGTGTAGAGACATAGAATACGCATTTTTCTGTTTTAGCATGTAATGAGTGTTCTCTTAATCGTTGAAGAATTGCTTTGATATGAAGGATGTGTTCTTTTTCATTTTTGGAGAAGATCAAAAGATCATCAATGTAGACGATGGCACAAATATCCAAGAATTTGAGCAAGACTTCATTAATAAAGAACTGAAATGCTGCTGGGGCATTAAAGAGACCAAACAGCTTTACTGTATATTCAAATAGAACAAACTTGGTTCTAAAATCTATTTTCTACTCGTCTCCTTCCTTCATGCATATGAGATGGTAAGCACCTCACATATCTAATTTGGAGTAGATGGTGGAACCTCGCACTTGGTCTAGAAGAATGAGAATGAGTGGTAAAGGGTAACAGTTCTTTATTGCTGCCTTATTAAATACGCAATTGTCTATGCATGCTCTATGGTCGCCATCGTCGCCTAAAATGAACTCTATTTGTTGTGGCTTAGCCTTCTGTTAGGATAACCACTCACCTGAAATCCAGGTGGTTCCACTTAGGTGAGGACAGTTCCTGTCAGAGGTAACTTACAACCATTACTTGTAGGATTGTTTTCTCAAGACTACATTTTTGGCGTTTGGTGACAGTGCCTTATATAAGCAGTGTCTATATTGGCTATATTAATTGGACCATCTTTTTTTGAAACTTTTTTTTATTGGCATTTGTTCGAACAGTAGTTACATATCAATGTTGGAGCGCATTAACATTAAGAATGTGTTTCCAGGCAGGTGATATCCATCTTGACAGTTATAATTACTTCTACTTCAGTTATATGGAGTATGTAGTGTAACAAGTGTTTGCCATATCAAGAACAAACCGGGGGGGGGGGGGGGAATCAAACTAGGGGTTGTCATGGACTATCAAAGGAAGCAGCCGGACCATATCACATGCGGTTCGTCAGGTAACCGGTGAAGCATCCCAATGGGAACCCCTTGCTAAGAGTATGATTATGTAGTCGGGCATGCGGCATAGGTAAGCGAACCGGGGCGCGGCGGGGATAGGAACCCAACTATTCCCGGGTAGGTGTGAAGCGTCAGGGGGGAGCGCCATCCGTGTGGGTTTGTATCGCGTGTGACTGCGTAGCGTTAGGGGTGGTCGCATGCGCGCCCTGGTCAGCTAGGGGCTGGGACTGTTTAAGTTGATGTAGCAGAAGCATCCACTCTAAGGATATCAGGGTTTTACGTATGCCCTTCGCTTCTTCCTCTCGCAGGGCCTCCTCGTCAGCTGCGGCCCACTTGAGCACCGCCCCCCTCCATGCCGCTATCGGGGGGCCCGTAGGGGAACGCCAATGTATAGCTATGCAACGTTTAGCCAGAAGGTGCGTCAAGGAGACAAATCGTATGGGCACTTTGTGACGCTTCCTCCGGCCCATTATTCTCAGCGCACAGCACTCCCATGTGTCTAGATGGGGCAGCCCAGTGAGGTCTCGGAGGGTCACGTGGATAGCTGACCAGTAGGTCTGGATATCTGGGCACGCCCAAAACATATGGAGGAAATCTGCGTCTTGCGCCTGACAGCGGGGACAGAGGAAAATTGTAGAGGGATAAAAACGCTGTAGACGTGCTGGGGTCAAGTAGGCTCTGTGTATAATGTAAAATTGTATGTTTTTGAAACGGGCATTCCTAGACACTTTTTTGGGGAATTCAAGTGCCCTTTCCCATTCATTATCATGAAACACCCGACCCACCTCCTACTCCCAGAGGGTCCGAAGGGGTTCAAGCGATGGAGACGTCAACTCCCGGATGGATTTGTACAGCCAGGTGGTGAGGTGACGGCCCCGTCCCATTCCCAGGATCGTGTGGAGGACTGGGTGCGTGGGGGGCTCCCCTAATGTGAGATCATAGTATGGTCGATAGTGGCTGAGGAGCTGACGATGCCGCAAAAACTGCCCTGGGGGGAGATCATACTCATCAATGAGTTGCTGGAATGGCCGAAGATGTCCCTCTTCGAATAGTATTTCTGCTTCGGTGACATCCCTAGATATCCACTCCCGGAGCATGGCAGGGGTAAAGAATTGGGTGATTTTGGGCCAGCCCGCTAGTGGAAGCAGCGGTGAATACGGTGGTCTGTCTGGTGTGAGGCGGTGTATGCGCTGGATGCACCTCCAGGCCACCTCCACCTGGATGGGGTAGGTCCCCACTGGGCGGGATCCCGGCACGAGCAATCAGCATAGTTCCGGCGTCGTGATTCGGCCTGCGGTCGTGTATGTTTCAGACGTGTGCCTGTCAGCCGTCCAATAGGAGAGCCATTGAAGCTGCGCCGCTAGGAAATAGGCCTCGAATGAAGGGGCTCCAAGGCCCCCCTGCGTCGTGGGTAGCTTCAACTTTGCCAGTGCGATTCTGTGCCGTCCCTTGCCCCATATCAGGGATCCAAGGAGGGTGTCCAAATCTTTGAAGAAAGAGCGAGGCGGTATCACTGGAAGATTAGTGAAATCATAGAGTAGACGTGGTAACAGAACCATTTTCGCGAGGGCCACTCGGCCAATCGGGGCCAGCGGAAGATTCCGCCAAAACCCAATGGTGGATCGCGTAGAGGCGAGTGCCCTACGGTGGTTACCCTCGAAGATGTCAGTGGGTGAATGATATAGGCGAATCCCCAGATATCGGGGCCTCCGCAGTCCAGCTGAGTTTCTGATCACTAATCCAGACCTCCTGAGGGCCAGAGTTGGGGTGTAGGGGGTACACCACAGATTTCTCCCAGTTCACCCTCAAGCCCGAGGCTTCGGCGAACTCGGTCAAGGCGATCTCAAGTGGGGTGAGATCCGCTGCGATGTCCCGTATATAGAGGAGAAGATCGTCAGCATATAGTAAGACACAGTGCGTGGTGTCCGCAAGTGGTATGCCCCAGCTTTGTCCCTCCTTTCGGAGTCGGATAGCCAAAGGCTCCACGGCCAGCACGAACAACAGGGGCGAGAGGGGGCAGCCCTGTCGAGTACCCCTGTGTATCGTGAACTCTGAAGAGATACGGCGTCCCATGCGGATTCGGGAAGTGAGTTTAGTGTATAGAAGGCGGGTGTAGGCTATAAGCTTGGGACCAAGGCCGGCCCGCCGGAGAACCGGGAACAGGTACTGCCATGTTAGGGTGTCGAAGGCCTTCTCGAGGTCCAAGATCAGGCACGCCGCTCTGGGGAAGCGGTCACCAATCTGATCCTGGATGTGAAAAAGACGGCGTATGTTCTGGGAGGTGTTCCTGCCCGGGACAAATCCGCATTGGTCCGCGTGTACCAGCGGACGCACAATTCGGGAGTATCTTTCTGCCAATATTTTACAGTCGGCCGTAAGGAGCGTTATAGGTCGATAAGAGGCTAACAGCTGTGGGTCACGGTTGGGCTTCGGGAAAGTAACAATCACCGATTCTCTCATGGATCTGGGTAATTCGCCCATGCGCAATGCTGTATCCAGTACCGCCAATAGACGGGGGGTCAGCTGAGAGGCGAAGGTGGCATAGTATTCTAGCGAGAACCCGTCCAAGCCCGGGGCTTTGTTTCGGGCCAATGTACGTATGGCATGCGTGATCTCAGAAGTATGTATCGTCGTGTCTAGGTCAGTCTTCTCTGCGGCAGATATCTGAGGGAGAGGAAGAGGGTCAAGGAAGCGATCGATTGTCCCTTGACTCCATGCCCGGGGGCCGCTATAGACCTCTGAGTAATATTGACGGAATTCCTGGAGAATCTCGTCCTGGGATTGTACCAAGGTGCCATGTTGCGTAATTATCGACGTGATGGGCCGCATCTCCGTGTCTTGTTTAGCTAGCCACGCCAACAGGGAACCCGTCTTGTCGCGGTCTTTGTGCATACGAGTCGCATATGCCCGGAAGTTGTACCGCCGTAAGCCCGCGCATGCACCCTGATACTCCGATTTAGCATGGGCAAGCTGCGTTGCCGCTGTCACGATTGATCAGTGATTTTTGTGGCGTTAGCAAGCCGTTTTTCGGCTTTATCAAGGGCCCGTTCCAGGGTGCGTTTCACCCCGATGCGCTGTTGAATGCAGTCTCCCCTGGCCACCACCTTAAAACTATCCCATTCGACCAGGGTTGAGGATGCAGACCCCGCATTACGGGTAAAGTACTCTTGTTCATATGTGAAGACCGGATCCGTCAGGCAATCGCGTGATAGGCGCCATGTGGGGACGGGGGGATGTGGGGGTCTCCATTGAAGACTGAGCAAATGCGCATCATGATCGGATATGACTCTACCCAGGTAATCTGTATGACGGACCTGTGGGAGTACTGCTGCTGTGCATAGGAACCGATCTAGCCTGACTCGAAGATTGTGGGGAACGGAGTAGAAGGAGTACATACGTGTATGAGGGTGGTGTAGTCTCCATGCATCTGTGAGCGCCCAGTGTGCTACCCATGCCTTAAATCTATCGGTTTGTCTGTGGGTAGGGGAGTGCAGAAGTGGGGGGTGGAGCGGTCTAATCCGGGATCCAAGATACAATTGTAGTCTCCCCCGAGTATCCAAGGCACATTTGTGAATTGGGCTAGGATTTTCGTGAGTCTGTCCCAGAATTTGTCTTGGTCAACATTCGGGGCATATATGCTTCCCAGTAGGACGGCTTGCCCGTCCAGCAGTCCCTCCAGCAGGACAAACCTACCCTCCCCGTCCACCACCCGCCTAAGCTCCCGGAACGGAGTACCCGGGCGAACCCAGATCAGCGCGCCATGGGCAAATGATGAGTAGGTTGTAGCGCATACAAGGCCCCGCCACTTCGCATGTACCCTGCCCACTTCCGCTACATTAAGGTGGGTTTCTTGTAAGAAGAGAATGGATCCTGTCTGGCGCTTCGCGTAGGCATAGATCGCATAGCGCTTGCGTGGGGTGTGAAGACCGCGTGCATTTAGCGTGAGTATGTTAACGTCTGTAACTCTCGTCCTCTGTGCAATGTGTAGTGTGCATTATGTGCGGGTCGGGGGAAATGCCGATCAGAGTGGTCGGTACATGGGGTCCCATGGGTGCGCTGCGCGGTTGATGAATAACGGACCAGTGATCCCGGCCACTGGGGGGTTTGGCCCTGCGGGGGTAGGGTTCCATGACAAATGGGATGTGTATGAACTGGGAAATAAACAGTACGCTGGGGTACGGGAAACAGTCCCAATGCAAAGGACTCATCGTCCAAGAGACGGTGTGTCCAAACTTCTCCCTATAACACCGGCGAAAAAACCTGTTCTATATGTTGGGGGGTGGCGACATGAGGCTGCGCGTCCATGCGTCTAACGGGCATGTAAAAGGATTATTACGCGTCACTAGGAGTGTACTAAGCTCGACATCCTCAATAGGGGGTACATAGTGGATATTACTCATAAGGATACAAATTAGACAGTCTAATGTACTTGATTGCGTCATGGTGAGGAAGGAAATGTCTGTCCATCCAGCAGCCCTTCTGCCGTTTGTGGGGTGACCTGGGGGGGGCGCCACGGAGCCCACTCCCGACGCGGTGTCATCACTGTCATTTTCACCCTCCGATGAAAAGATGTGTGGAGGACGATCAATGGAGTCCGTATGTTGGGTGGAACGGAGATCTATTACCGCCTGCAACGCTTCTCGCCTCTCCTTCATAATCTGTTCCAGATCCGGCGAGTCGTGGGTGCCGGGAGCTACTTTCATCTCCGCGTGACGGGGCTTCATGGGACGCTTTTTGGCCCGGAAAATGTTGTAGGGCGAGCCGTTTCTAGGGCGGGCATCGGGTGTCCGTGTGCAGTGCTGATCCGCCCAATCATGTGCTGCCTCGGCAGTCGTGAAGAAGATGGAGGAGCCCCTGTAGAGAACCTTGAGGCGAGCTGGATAAAGTAAAGCATATTGCATGTTGCATGTTATTATCCCGCAGTCTCCGCTTAACGTCCAGAAAAGAGGATCGCAGTTGCTGCACCGCTTGGGCATAGTCCGGGAAGATCATTATCTGCTTGTCCTCTATCCGAAGTGGCGCCGCCTGCCGTGCCGCCCGTAGTACTGCGTCCCGATCCCGGAAGTGAAGGAATTTAGCAAGCAGTGGTCGGGGGGGTCGCTCCAGGAATGGGTTTCCGGGCCGCCACCCTATGGGCTCATTCAATCGAGAAAAACGCTGTTCGGTCCGCAGCTGGGGTGAAGGATTTGAGCCAAGTGTCCAGATAGTCTATGGGGTTTGCCCCTTCAATGCCCTCCGGCAGCCCCACCACCCGAATATTGCAGCGTCTCGAGCGGCCTTCCAAGTCCTGTGCCCGTTCCTCCACTGCAGTCAAGCGGGTGAGGATTCCCTGGAGTGTCGTCTGATGTTCTTTCAGCGTAGGCTGTATTTCCTCCAATGTCCGTTCCTCCGTCCGCACCCGATCTGCCAGCTTGCGGTGATCATCCCGGAGTAGATTAACCTCCGTCGTCAAGGTGCCGAGCCACTCTTCCATCGAGATCCGGGAGAGTTCAATAGCTGCAAGGACTTTATCTAACTTGTCCGAAATGAAGAGGGTTGATGAAGTCGCGGTGTTGGGGGACCAAGTAGAAGTCGTGGGCATCTTTTCCGGGGCAGTCTCCGGCACCGCACTCTGCTGTGTGGACCTTGGTTTCCCCATTGCTGGGTGGCGTGAGGGAGGTGGGCTACCTCCACGAGGCGAGATCCACAGGTCCCCAGGGCCACCGCGCCTCAGTGGGTGCAGGAAGTAATGGGGGGCCCCCCGTGGTGTCAGCACCCGGCTCGAGTACGGTCCCCCAAAAAGGCAGTCCCAGAGATGTGCTGGATCCTCACACCCACCAGGGGGGTCCAGGTATGGGGCAGTGCAAGTTGATCCAGGCGCAGGATGCGCCCCCGCTAGAGGGGGGGGCCACTAGTGTAGCGTCTCAGTCGTTGGGTCACCCCACCACGACAGCGTCCCTGAGCCAAACACACAGCAAAGGCTCACCGATGGTGCCCCAGTGGACAGACGGCGCGCCCCCGGCTCAGATGAAAATTACAGCCGCCACCCTCTCAGATCATGGGCCACTGTGGAGGGATCGGGGTGGAGCCATGCGGTGCACAAGCGGCCCTGTCGGGGTCAGGCGTGAGGTGCGTCCGGCTGGCAATGAGGTCTGGGGTCACGGCGCCTCCATTACCGGTCACAGTCTCTTCCGGTCCCCCGCCACACACCGTTCACCCCGTGTACCTGCAATGTTCAGGGGCACTCTGCCGTGTCCTCCGCTGGGGGGCTCTCCGCCGCTGCGACACGTGTGAAGGCAGGATCTCCCGCTGCAGGCCGCCGAGTTGCTCAGGCGGCCATGCGGAGGTCAGGCAGCACCTCACGCACCTGTCCGGGAAGGCCCGGATCTCCCGCCGATGAGCAGCACTGCCCCGCTGTTCCCTCGGTCCCAGGCACAGCGGGCCCTCCGGCTGTCCAGTGGGGGGGAGGAGGTGGGGGAGAGGGGAGATTAGGCCTGCTCCAGGTCTCTGCAGGGGGCCGGCACCTCGGCCGAGTCCACAGTGGCCCGAGGGGTCCGAGCCCCGCCGCAGGCAGACGCGACTCCTCCGTGCCCTCAGTGTTGCTTCGGTGTCGCCGCCGAGCTGTTCACGGAGCCACCGGCGCCATCTTGGGGATCGCGACGTGGGAAGCTCCCCGCACCGCGGCTCCGTCTGAAGGCCGCCCCCTCCAGTGTCAGTGAGCCTCCGCCGACACCGCACCCCCAGCTGTGCAGGTTCCGCCGGATCTGTGGCCGGCCAGCGGTTCTAGTGACGCTCTACAAGCTTCGTCAGAGACGCCCGAGACGGGAGCCTCAGCAATCCATGTCCGCCATCGTGGCTGTCGAAGCCACGCCCATTAATTGGACCATCTTGCGAGTAGATTATATTAGGTTAGTTTCATTTTAGGTTGCTTAGGAAGAAAAGATTTACTTAAGGGAACTATGTCAGAACCAAATGTTAGCGAAATGACACTTGAAAACAAGATCAGTGACATACTAACCAAATTCGCACTCGATCTAGATAAAAAGATGGAGAAGAAGTTTGATGAATTTATTAGAAATAAAGCTAGCTCTTCACAAGAAGAGCGCTTTTGGTCCGCAGGTGAGGACCCAGCACAGGTGCGGAGTATCTAGAAAAAGTATGAGATCTAAAGCTGCACACGCAGATGAAGGTTTTCGTAAACGTACGAAACGGGGTAGTGTCGAGGACACACATGGGGACCTGGAAAGAGGTCAGATAGTCACAGGTCATAAGAATAAAGGTAGTAGAAGACATACTACCATCCTCTGTGATGAATCATCTGGCAGTGCAGAAATAGAGCTGAGCTGCTCTTCTGAGTTTGACTCAGATGTGGAAATTGTGGAAATAGACAAGGGTCTGGACACGATGGTATCTGATAAGGCGGATGGCCTTAGTGGGGTCGTGGACCCTCTTGGGGAGTCTATGTTGGACCCCATGATGCTAAAACACCCACTTTCACCTGAATGGAACCCGGCTCCGCATGTGGCGCAATACGTGGAACTGTGGTTGAGGAAACAGATCCCAAAGGATGTCAGAATGAGATTACGGTCTGAGTGCCCAAGACCCATCCTGGCTAAAAAGATCGGAATGACACCAGACCTGGATGCTAAAATTATAGCGTTTATTGGGAAAGGAGGTAAAGACCCTAGGAAAGGTCTAGATAAAGGTTTCAGAATGTGTCAGGATAGACTTTTGGACCTGGTCCGATCACAAAAATATTTGATATGGCTGAAGAGGCCTATGTGGGTAAGAAGGATCTGGATGTGGAAGAACGGAGAGAGTGGATACAAAGAGCAGTTTGCTTGCTGGCCAATGCAAACACAGCTCTCTCAGTTGAAAGAAGGAAGAATTTCCTTCTCAAGATTGACGCCGAATTGGCTTAGTTTGTCAATAATGAAGCTGGCTTGGAAGCCAATGGGATGTTGTTTAGTGAGACATTTATTAAGGAAATGTCAAAATACGTTGGGGAGTGGTCTCGCTGCTGATGGAGTGAGACGCACACCATCGGACCTCCGGGCCGCCGCCGGCTAAATCAGCGTTTAATAGCAGCACAACTGTCCCGGGGGCGCCCTAACTGGGGGTGACCAACGAGCGGAAGAGCCCAGGCTGCTGTTTGGAGGCCCAGGGACCCCCCTGGAACGGGCGACAGCGGAGCACACGGTGACGAAGGGGAGGCCCTGGCCTGAGAGACGGCGCCCGCTATTTTGCGCGACTGGTCCCGGCGCGCTCCGGAGAAGACGAGCCCCAGGTTCACTGGCTATGGGCCGCCAACAGAGAGGCACTGGAGCGCTGAGGAGCGGTGTAGTGGTCGGACCGCGCTGGCGCTCCTGTCATCTTATCCTGGTTTGCTGCACAGTGGAGATAGCCGGATTGCATAGGCGGGAGAGACCGCGACCGCTATTTTGCGACCTTCGACCTGAAGCGCCCTGAGCGAGCCCCGGCCCTGACCAGCGGCCCCTATCTGGGGACATACAGTGCCAGGACGACAACTTGCACTCCAGAGGTACGGGGGCTGGGGTACGCTGGCATTGCTATCTAGAGAGCGTCTCGTCGGGTGGCACCCTGCCCCACCGTTGATCCCCTTGCCTCGAACTCCCCACGGGGCCAAGTTGGCGCTACTCGCTCATAGGCAGAGGCACCCTGCACATACCGGGTTCACATAACTGGCACACCGCTGAGTCTGGAAAAGATTGATCGGCGGGAGGAGAGGCTTCCACACGTGGCCACCAGCCGCCGCAACCTCCCTGCTGTCTCCCTGCCCTGAAGACCACTAGGCGCACAATTCCCCGGGCTGAGGCTGAACTCTGGTGAGCCTCTGTTACTCTGCCAGGGGAATAGTAAGGACCGCAGTGGGGTGCTTGACTTCGTTGGCCTACATCTCGGCTAGGGTAAGAGACTGGACATCTCGGGCCCTAACCGCCTCCGGGAACCCAGCTGACGCCTCTGTTGCCCTGGCGGGGGCTCTTAAGAACACAGTCGAGCTCTCGATCCACCGATTGATGCTACAGAAGGCCCCAGACCCTCCCGGCCGATTACGGGGCTGCTACTGGCTGCGACTGGGCCAGACCTGGGTCACTGGCCGCTTGGGGTCACTCAGGCCCCGGAGAGTGCTTGACGAGACTGGTTCCCCCTCTGTGGCCTACACTCTCTGTTGGGATTCACATCGCTGCGCAACAACTTGAATTGTCGTCCCAAGGACTAGGACACTTGCGAGCGGCTGGTGCCACCCCGCCACATCCCCAGACCAAAGACCTTGTGCGGTGGAGTCTGAGGCCCTACCCTGCCTCCCTGCTGGACAGAAGTGACCTCGTCTTAAAGATCCGGGTGAGTGCACATTGCGTGTCACTGCCTGATAGTGCCCTTGAGGAAGAGATCGCCCTACCCTCCACCTCCGTCAACGACCCAGTAGAATCGGACTGACCTTTGGAGTTGTCATGGGGACCCGGTCAAACTGAGTCCTTCCTCCGCCCAAACCTGTCTCTGCACTACATCCTACTAATAGACCCATGAAATCTCTGGGGAGACCCAGGGGGCTTGATTTTTGTCTGCCTCTGCGCCACACAGCCTGCATCAGACTGCGCCTCACCGGCCTCCTGTCCGGGTAGCAAGACTCACCCTTCTCAGCTGGACTATACGGCAGTCCTTGTCAGAAGTAGTGCCAACTTAACGGGGACATTTTGCCTGTGACGCCACTCCCTGGGGAACAGGACTCGCTCGCGGACTGGGAAAGAACCCCCGCTGCCCCAAAAGATAACCCCGTCACGACCCTGTGGAGCAAACCTTGTGCAGCCTCAGTGGCGGACATGGCGTCAGTGGCCAGGGGATCCTCTGAACCTGTCACACAGTCCTTCATGGCCAACTTCATGCATGAACTCAAATCCGAAATTGGATCTTTTAGAACAGAGGTCCAGTCCTGCGTCACAGAACTCCGGAGGGACATCGTGGAGCTTGGAGGGAGGGTGGACGACCTTGAGAATACTTTTGATGCCCGATTGGAGGATCAGGAACATCTATGGCAACGCCTGGCCAATCTGGAGGAGCAAAATATCGAGCTGCAACCTGCGCTTGTGAGGGGTCCCTATTGGAGCAGAAGGGTCAGATATCATGACTTTTGTGGCAGACTTGTTTCAAGAAATTGGGGGGGGTGAGGATGCATCGCCACCGCCCTTAGACCGCGCACACCGGGTGTCAGGCCCTCCTGGACGATCGGGCCTCATACCAGACATCTTGGCGCGGGTACGCTTTTTTACAGAAAAGGAAGCCATCCTCAAGACAGCCCGCGACAAGCCAGATCTCTCCCATTCAGCTGTTCCAAGATCTTGCACCCGCAACGTTCTGTCGCCACAGAGACTTCCGGCCAATAACAGAAAAGCTACGAGAACTGGGTATCTGCTACCAATGGGGCCATCCGTTTGCACTTATTTTCCAGTGCGAATCCAAGCACCGGGTGCTGCAGTCCTTCCGAAAGGCTGCCCAATTGCTTCAGGTCCCAGACACACCACCCTCGAGCCCCACACACCCACCCCCCAGGGTCCGCGAGCCGGCAGAACCCCAGTGGACTACAGTTCATCGCTCCAGACACCCTTCAACTCGCGGCATCTACACTTCATTCCAGGGAAGCCGGACATTAAACAGCATATCCGCTCCTTGGAGGGTAGGCACTCACCCCCCGGCTCTCAGCCATCCTCCAAATGACTGCTTAATACACCCTTCAAATTGTCCGTTTGGTTTTTCTATGCCCCTTGGATCCAGCCCTTTGCCTTGGAGGGAGGTCTCTCGCCCTTGGGCTCCCAGCCCTCAGTAAAATAGTCATTAGACACCTCGCCCAACGGCCTGCTTTATTGCTCTTCACCGTCCACAGACCTGACCCCTTGCGGAAGTGGGTCCAACAACCCACGCCCCCGTAACCATCTTGTTGCAACGACTGCCCAGTGCCTGAACTGCATCCCGACGGCGGCACCGGATTCAGCTCCTTGTTGGCGATACTGATCTCCTATGACCCGCCTCCACTTCTATTCCTTGGAGAGTGACATTTCCGGGTCGGCCTGTGTCTCTGCGCCTGGCTTCTCCCTGGACTGGAATAGACCATTTTGGCCATGTTGGCCGTTGTTATTTTTTTTAACACTATGTCTTTTCTCTCTTACTTCTGTCTCTTCCCTCTGTCTCTCCCTATCCCCGGTGGGGGAGGGGGGTGGTCCCGATTGTGGTGGGTGTCTTCCAGGGCAGACCAACCCTTTTCACTCAGAAATGTGCTAGACCCGGCAGCGAACACTATTTCCTTTGCCTTATTAGTTTTAATTGGGACTGTGTTGGGGGGAGAGCGCTACACTGCATCCCACTTCTACTCTACTCCTCATGAGGGCGCACACACAAATTACACTGACACAATGCCGTCCATACCTTGTTTGAAACGTCTCTCCCTCAATGTGAAGGGTCTTACCTCGCCTAACAAGCGCCGCCAGATCTGGCAAAACCTACTCCTACACAACCCAGACATCATATTTTTACAAGAAACTCATCTCTTGGGGGCGTGGCTTGGCGCCGACCGTGATGGCAGGTCAGCGCTCGAGCTCTGTCTGGCCCGGCGAGAAAGCCCGTAAAATCCGGCACTAATCGACCTGCTGAGGGCTGACTGGACTGTGTACGAGTCCCTATTGTGGATGAGCAGCGGAGGAGACGGCTCCAACCGATGGCGGTGAGCTGCACTGCCGTACGGAGCCCGACATAGAACTGCTGCAGCTGCCGCAGTGAGTGGGGGTGGAGTCATGTAACGTGCTGGCCGGCAGAGCTCTGCAGAGGCCGGGACTCGGCACTACGCAGGACCTGAGGATCACGGCCTGGACTGGAGCGGTGGTGACGGGGAGGGGCAGACTTCCCCCTGCTTATGCCCACCGCCACCAGCATTAAGGTGAGGCCTGGTGCTGGGCTTCTCTTCCCCCCCCCTCCGGCGCCATGAGTGGGGGTGCGGGTGGCCTACGGTGACGCATAGACTGATTTACACCAGAATTTTACCGGAGGCCTGGGCAGACCTTCGGGGGTGAGACAGGCCCCAGGCTCCAGCCGGCCAGATAACACTAGAAGGCACTTAAGGACGACTACCCTGTGATACAGTGAGAGGGGGTGAAGTCAAGCAGCGCCTTGGGTGGTGGGACATTTGTAGAACGTGGACACGGCCCTGCGAGAGACCAGCGATGAGTAACATAGTGGTGAAGCACATGTGGCAGTGATTGGTGGCATCTCGACGGTTTGGGCAAATCATAACCTGCCAAGCAGTGAGACCTGGTGGGGAGCCCCTTTGTCACCCCTCCGGCGCACCATGTGACATCTGATCTTGCGCCTCATAGCACTGCAGTAGTCGAGGACAGCCAGGTATTCGGCAGAGGCCTGATCAGGCACTGGAAAGGCATATAGGCCCTTGACTATATCATACTGCAAAGCACCAGTAACACACAGCACCATGATGAAACCGCGGGGGCAGCAGCATCTGTGCAGGCCAACAAATTAGATAAATATACAGTACAGAGGTAGAATAATCCAGAGGAGGAGACACAAGATGACACCGTGACCGCAGAAGACCCCTCTCTTAGTTCAATCATGGCGGCGATCCAAACACTGGGCACAAATCTCGAGACCAAAATTGATAAAGTCACAATTGAAATGAACCTCATGCGCGCTGATATGCGTAAAACATCTGAGAGAGTTACAGCCATGGAGGGGAACATTAAGGAACTACAGTTCTGTGACACGTAAACTGGAAGACAGGGTTCAAAAACTACTGCACCAACATAAAGAAATGGCCCTTCACTTGGACGATCAGGAAGGACGCGCTTGTCGCAACAACATCCGCATGGTAGGAGAGCCGGAGGGGGCAGAGGGGCCTAGTGTGGATCTCTTCCTTGAAAACCTTGTCTTGCATCACCTCAAGCCCGAAAGACTTTCATCGTTGTTATCAGTAGAGTGGGCACATAGAGCCCCAATCCCGCGGGCGAAGCCTGGTGCACCGCCGCGGACCATCATTGCACGTATACTGAATTACCGTGACCGAGATGCGATCCTGCAGGCAGCTAGGGTCAAGGGAGATCTCTCATATGATAATGCAATGATTCGCTTCTTTCCGGACTTCACATTGAAGGTGCAGCGAGAAAGGCGCTCCTTTGAAGAGATAAAGCGAGCCCTCAGGGACAAGGGAATTAAATACATGATGTTCTTTCCCGCCAAATTGAAAGTGATAGACAGTGATAAAGCCAGGTTTTTCATGACGCCGGAGGAGGCTCAACGATGGCTTGATGAGGGCCCTGCCCAGACACATCACCGGCAAGAAGAGTCAAGCCGGATGCCCCCAGGCCATCGTCATAAAGATTCCTTAACCTGGCGTGAAGATAAGAAGCGATCGACCTCCAGATTTAGAAGTTCCAGTTCCGGCAGCCCTGGAAGTGACACAGTGCATGTGGACCAGTGACAGTATGCAGGGCCTCTACTGGTCTGTACTTATCCCTCTTTATTGTGGCGCATGGGGTGAGGGTGGGAGGGCTCCTTGCCTCCTGACTTAATGTACTCCTCATTGCTTCTTCCCTACTGGACTGGCAAAGGCTGAAGGGACTCAAAACTCGTAAATACTTTTCACCCTCAATACTGATGGGGCATGGATGCTGGCCTGGGAGGGAGAGGCTATCTGGCGCCACTAGCACACGACCCTAGTTTTAAATGTTCTTTGTTTCTGGGATCATAAGCACTCTGCTTTTGGGGATGTGGGTAGTTTTAGACCTACTAGGCAGGGATGCAGGAAGGGGGGATTTGTTATATTTGGGTTGCGGGGGTGGTCCGATTGTCGAATTCATTGTTAAGATGATGAAGTGTAACGTTATGTACATGATGCCATTCCGCCTGAGCAGAGATAGCACAATACAGATTCCGGATGTGAGTGATGTTCTTCTACAATATGGGAATGTTTTAATTGTTGATGTGTTAATGGTTTCTGATCTGCATTTAACGTCATACGGTCACTGTTGCACTGGGTTTGCAATGCCTTCTGCTATTCGTCATGTCACAACGATTAATTTCCCCAATGTCTTTGTCTGATCCGATGACACATCGCACCATGGTGCCAACGTTATCACTCCTCCCTTTGGAATGTTAATGGTCTGGGGGACAAGATAACATGGGGACTGGTGCTACAATAACTGAATCGCACATCCCCGGCAGTCATACTACTCCAAGAGACACACTTGATGGGCTCCATGTGTAAGGCCCTTGACCGGTGGGGGTTTCAACTGGTGGTACATTCAGAATTCACCATGGGGACCCGGGGAGTAGGGATTTAGGTGCGAAAATGATTCCCCCTCATTTGCCACCGCACTTTTAAGGACAACATAGGCCGACTCGCGGCAATCTCGCTTCAATGGGAGGGTCGAATGTACAACCTAGTCTCTGTTTATGTCCCGCCAGCTCTGCACTCACCTGCTTTTCAAGATCTGGGTAAATTCATCCTAGCACTACCAGACGGAGACCTAATACTAGGGGGCGACTTCAATATGACCGTAAATGACGTGCTGGACCGTACCCCTATCTGCCCACAACACCGTGTCAGTTCCCACCTAGCTGACTTTCTAGAAGCGCATGGCCTATTGGACATATGGAGGTTCCAAAACCCACTCGAGAGACAATACACCTTTCACTCAGGAGCACACAATAGCCTCTCCCGCATAGACTATATACTCATGGCTGTAGATGGCCTGGGTAGAATGGGGGCGATCACACACTTACCCAGAGGAATCTCTGACCATTCCCCGATACGAGCAGACATCCGGGCTCACCACACCATTCAAAGTCGTATGTACCCCATTTATACAGGATTCCTTATAAATTCTAAGATTAGGAAACACTTAACCACGGCGACCGCGCAATACATCCAGGAAAACGAAACATCAGTCTCCTCCTCATTAACACCATGGGAAGCATACAAACCGGTGATAAGGGGACAGGCTATCTCCCTCATTGAAGGGCATAAAAGGGAAAAAAGGAATGTATTGGAGACCTTAGAACAGGAATTACAGCATGCAGAAGCCCAACATGCAGCCGGGCCCACTGAAGAAACAGCACATGCATTACGCATGAAACATCAAGAATACAAAGAATACCTATGGACTGACGCTCAGTCCCGTCTGCAAGCCGTCCAATACCGGATCTATGAGTCCGGAGACAAAGCAGGCAAACTTCTTGCATGGCTAGATAAGAGAGAACGGGCACACAGATGGATAGCACAGATTAGGACAGACGATGGAGAACTCACGTCGGACCCACAACGAATAGTTACCGCACTAGCGCAACATTATGAGCGTGTATATACATCCACAAACACTACCACCGTACAGGAAGCGCTCACATTTCTCCAAGACATCCATATGC
Organism: Triturus cristatus; assembly: GCF_964204655.1. Taxonomy (NCBI): domain Eukaryota; kingdom Metazoa; phylum Chordata; class Amphibia; order Caudata; family Salamandridae; genus Triturus; species Triturus cristatus. The sequence continues at coordinate 368,374,405 of NC_140585.1, forward strand.
CATGGCTTACGCCTCAAGAAGCCAAACGGCTGGAAGCAAACATCACGGTGGACGAACTCAAGGTAGCCATTTCAAAAATACAATCAGGCAAAGCCACTGGTCCAAACGGCATCCCGATAGAGTTATATAAGCACACAGCGGACAAGATAGCCCCATACTTGTTACGAATGTTTGAAGCTAGTCGAGACATTGGGATGCTCCCCAGAGACCAACGGCTGGCAACTATTGTAGCCATCCATAAGCCCGGCAAACCGATAGAGGACTGCACGTCATATCGTCCGATTTCCTTAATAAATGCGGAAGCAAATTATTTAGCAAAAACGCTGGTGATTAGACTTACCCCCTATCTCCCCACATTGGTCCACCCGGATCAGTCAGGCTTTATGCCTGGCAGAAACACAGCCATGAACCTTAGACGCCTTCACGGTGTACTGGGACGAAAAAATACTATACAGGAAGACGCCGCGGTCCTTTCCCTGGACGCAAAGATGGCCTTTGACTCGGTGGAATGGACTTTTTTGTTTGCGGTCCTTCACCATCTAGGGTTCAGACCGAAGTTCTGCTCTTGGATTAGTTTATTATACACCGACCCTGTAGCACATGTGGTCTCTAATGGGCACATATGGCGTGAATTCACTCTGGGCAAGGGGTCGAGACAAGGCTGCCCATTATCGCCCTTATTGTTTGCATTGGTCCTCGAACCATTGGCGGCATGGATAAGATGGGATCCTATGGTCCGGGGCCTAAAATGGACAGAAGAATTGGAAGATCGTATCTCCCTCTATGCGGACGATATACTACTGTATATCGCCTCACCCACACGATCCCTCCATGCGTTACTCAATATCTGCGCAGTGTTCTGTTCCATCTCTGGCTATGCCATTAATTGGGATAAGTCTGTAATGTACATATTAGATGGTCCGCCCCCGCGCCTTCCAAGGGGTTGCAGGGTCCAAATAGCTACAGACAGTTTTAAGTACCTTGGTATACATGTAACATCAGATCGGGATGCATTTTTAACACTCAACTTACATGTCCCTCTTCAAAAATTGAAACACGATATTAAGCACTGGAAAGCAGTACCACTTACCTTATTAGGTAGAGCGGCTCTCTTTAAAATGATGACCCTGGCCAGATTTCTCTATGCCTTACATAATACGTCATACTAAGTCCCTGACCCGTATTTTAGAGCAGTGAATTGGGAAGTAGCTGTTCTCCTCTGGGATAGCAAGCCGGCAAGAGTGGCAGCAAATAAACTGGTGTGGAGTTGGTACGGCGGCGGGATAGCCTTGCCTGACATCAAAGCGTACTACTGGGCTTCACAACTCACAGTCATTAATCAATGGCTTCATGTGCCAGACACGGACCCGGCCTACTACCTCGACAGAATGTCATTAGGGAAAGGCAGTGTTAATAGAGCGCTCTACAACAATCAGAAAACCTGTGACCTTATAGCCCCAGCGTCGCACACTATTTACATTTGGCATACAGTAAATAGACACCTGGGATGGTCAGGCAGACTTACACAACACACACCCTTATGGGACACAAGTAAACTTGGTACACTGGGCAATAGCAAAGGATTTCGCGAATGGGATCTGATTGGTATCTCCCAGCTTGGGGACCTCTGGCATAATGGGAAAAATGGCTGCGAGCGAACAGTTTAGATACCTGCAAATTAAACATTCGATAGAAGCAGCACTCCCTACAGCCGCGGTGCTCCCAGAGTCATCCCCCTTAGAGGACCGGCTATTAACCGACTACTTTCACAAACGAGCGACCTCATTAACGTGTATAAAAATCATTAACAACAGGGCAGATCCACTTGACCAGCTCAGGGACCTGTGGCAGTCGGTGGTGGGAGACATGGCTGACCCTGACTGGCGAGAGGCGTTGGCTTCCCAAGAGAGGTAGCAATCTCCTCCAGACTGAGATTGGTGCAATTTAAAATATTACATAGAACTTACTACACACGGACTGCACAGGATGGGAAGGACCCCTGACCCATGTTGTTTACGCCTTTGTGGGGACGTAGGTTCATATTATCACACCTTATGGGACTGCCTGAAACTTACACCCTACTGGGAGGCAGTGGTAAGAACTATCTCAGAAGTCACTGAGAAACATGTTCCGCTTGAGCCTAAATGCTGCCTCCTTAACGTCTGGGGCCCAACAGACCTTAATCATGCTGAGCAGCAGTGGGCAACGACAGGCATGACAATAGCTAAGCGGAACATAGAGCAAAAGTGGGGTGTGGGGACCATACCGACATTATTGAACTGGTGTAAAGATATGGATATGGTCATGGTAGCGGAGAAGGCCACATTTATAAATAGGAAATGCCCCCAAAAATGGGGAGGGGTGTGGGGAAAGTGGAATGTATATAGGGGAAACATTTGCACCCCCCCGGAAGAAGATAGCGGCTTGGACGAGGACCTGTGATGTTGTGGGGGACATATGTGTACCACTGCGGCAGTGTATATTAAGTGATTGTAAAGAAGTTATATTGAAATTGTGGAATTGTATATGCAGATCATTGTTGTTCTAATAATAAATTAATCAAAAAAATCGCCCCCACCCCCAAAAAAAAGAAACTCATCTCTTGAGGGAGGATGTCTCCCGTATGGCCCACCCTCGATACCCTCTCCAACACTGGGCATCTGCGCCAACTAAAACAGCGGGAGTGGCAATCCTATGTTATGCAGGCCTCCACCAGGGGCACCCCAAGGTAATTCGTAGGAAGGACTGTAGATTCCTAAAGGTGGTGGTCAAGAGTGGACAGCGAACGCTCACCCTATGCAACACTTACACACCGAATCAGGCCCATGACTCTTATCTACGGGGTTTATTGCGGGAACACATAACACACAATGACCCTGGTCTCATCTTGGGAGGCGATTTCAATCTGGTATGGGAGGTGGGGCTTGACCGCAGCAAAGGCGCGTTCCATGGAACGGGGGCTATGTCCTCGGCCTTAAAGCAGCAACTAAATGCACTTGGCCTCATAGATGTGTGGCGTTACCACTTCCCGGATGTCCGAGACTACTCATATTACTTCCATGTTCATCGCTCCTACTCGCGCATAGTTTATCTCTTTGTCTCGCTCTCCCTTATTAAGGACACCCTCTCGGCGTCCATGTCAGGCATCTCTGTCTCCGATCACGCTCACATGGAACTCCTTATGCAGGATCACTCTTCCCGCCCTAACCTTCCCTCTCGGTGGTGCTTTCCACCCCATATCCTTAGGGACCCTGTTGATATTACAGAACTCCGGGAAGCTATCACTTCCTATTTTGAGACCAACGACCTCCCAGAGACTCCGCTTCCTGTAGTCTGGGATGCTTTTAAGGCATCGATCCGCGGCAATATCACCTCCATCGCTATAGCTCGGGCTCGAGAAGCTCGCTTGTTCGAAGATAAACTCTCTCTCTTGAGCTTGAGCGACTAGACTGGACCAGACGCGCTGTGAAGGGGCGTCAATGAGGGACACTACACGAGTTCTGGGTATACGGGGTTTTATTGTTACAAGTCTTCTTTTAGTCCGGCTAGTTAGCCTTTCTCTCGCGAAGGTAGCGGTATCCGTGGTGAATTTAGGCTTCTAACGAACTCCCGGATGGTCTGCTCCCCTCCTTCTTCGTCCTTTCTGCGGTCCCGAGCTTGACTCTCCGTTGTGCCCCAGGGAAGAGAGAGATAAGGGACTATATTAGATATGTAGTAGATAAACACGTATTCCTAACACCAGGGACCGGGAGTGAGGTAGCACCATACGTTTGTACAACCGAATACGGAGTGACTGAAACTGTGAGGGATTTAAACAAACTAAGAAGGTAAAGGGACTTGAGGAGGCGACCGGTTAACGCGGGTTCTCCCGCCTTCCCATCCAACCCGCTACCCGGTCCCGTACCTGTCCAAGCCACGCTCCTCCCCTGGGAACGTGGCCGGGTGCTTCGCGAAGTCCGTAGCCGCAGGGTCTCTCGATTCTCCGACCTCCGGTTTCCGCCTGCTCACAATCGTTCGTCTCGGTCACACCGTCTCCTTCGTCTCCGTCTCCTTCGTCTCCGTCCTTCCTCCAGGGATCGCCGTCCGCCCACTTCCTGGTTCTGCCTCCATTTGAACCTCCCGGCTGAGTGACGTCCTCCTGTGGGGGCGGGGCTTGCGTTCCTGGATCTTCCCAGTTAAAGGGCCCGGCTCCGGCCCACAGAGGCAGTTCTTCTTCGTCTGCTGCCCACTCGTTCTGTGGAGAGGGGAGAACGTTAGGGACCCCTGGTACCGGTGCCCACCAGTCTGCACCATCTTTATTCCCCTGAGCTGACTGAAGTGTCCCGTCACATACCACCCCCCCGGCTGCTCCCGCTCGGGGAGAGGCGAGGACCGGGAGAGGAAATCAGCGGCACAGTTGTCCCTACCCCTGCGATGTTGTACAGAGAAAGTAAAAGGTTGCAGGGAGAGGAACCAACGGAGGACCCGGGCGTTGTTGCTTTTATTCCTGTACATCCACTGCAATGGGGCGTGGTCCGTGTACAGGATGAATGGCCTCCCCTCTAGGTAATACCTCAGCTTTTCCACCGCCCACTTAACCGCTAAACACTCCCTCTCAATAGTGGGATAGGATCTTTCTCTGGGGAAGAGCTTGCGGCTTACGTAGAGGATGGGGTGTTCCAGCCCGTCCTCCCCTGTTTGGGACAACACCGCCCCGATCCCGGTGTCAGACGCGTCAGTGGCCAGGAGGAATGTCTTCTGAAAGTTGGGAAATATTAACACTGGGGCCGAGGTGATGGCGTCTTTTAGGTCTTGAAATGCTTGCAGTGTCACCCTCGTGGGATGCCTAAGGGATTGCTTGGAGCAGTCTTTACGGAGGAGATCTGTCAAAGGGGAGGCTAGGTCAGCAAAAGAGGGAATAAAGCGCCGGTAGTAGCCTATTAAGCCCAAAAAACCCCTCAGTTCCCTTTTGGTGGAAGGAAAAGGGGTGTTTCCTATGGCCATGACTTTCTTTTCTTGGGGAGATATGACCCCGTCCCCTAGGACATACCCCAGATACTGTACCCTTTGGAAGGCGGCTCTTGACTTACGAGCATTAATGTGCAACCCTGCGTGGGGGAGTGCGGTGAGTATTGTGGTGATATGGTGTATGTGTTCCGTCCAAGAAGGGCTGAACACCACAATGTCATCCAAGTAGGCTGAGTAGAAGCTGGAGTAGGGCAACAGTACTCGGTTCATTAGTCTCTGGAAGGTTGCCGGGGCTCCGTGGAGTCCAAAGGGCAAGACCGTGAACTCAAAAAGCCCTAGATCGGTGGAGAAGGCGGTTTTTTTTCAGTCTTCCTCCCGGAGAGGCACCTGCCAGTAGCCCTTCGTGAGGTCAAAGGTCGTAATGTACGTGGACTCCCCAATTTTTTCGATCAGGTCGACCACTCGCGGGATCGGGTAGGCATCGAAGGCTGAGATGTCGTTTAATGCCCTGAAATCCATACAGAATCGGGATGACCCGTCGGGTTTGGGAATCATCACGATCGGGGAGGACCATGGACTGGTGGAAGGCCTGATGACCCCTAACCGCAACATATCCTTTACCTCGTTCCGGATAGCTTCTTTTTTTGCGGCGGGAACTCGATAGGCCTTCTGTCTTACTATTTGTCCGGGGGGGGTTTCAATGGCGTGTTCTGCCAAGTGGGTTTTTCCCGGAGAGTCCGAAAAAACGTCCTCAAAGGGACGGAGGGCCTCTTTCAGATGTTCCTTTTGTACGTCTTGTAGGTCAGGATTTACCACCAAGGAGCCCACTGTGGAGGTCTTCTGGCTGTGGGTAGGTATTAAGAAGTGGGCGTTTTTCGGAGGTGATCCAAGCCACTTCTTGAGCAAGTTGATATGGTAGCTTTGGGTTTTGGAAGGGGTCACCTGCAACTTGTAAGTGGTGCGTCCTATGGTTTCCGTTACACGGTACGGACCTTGCCACTCACTCCTGAATTTACTGGTGCTGGAGGGCAGCAACACCAGGGCCCACTCACCCACTTGCAGCGTCCGTAGTTTTTTTCCGTGATCATAGTACTTCTTTTGCTTCTCTTGACTTTTTTCCAGATTGGAATGTGCGAGGTCTCGCAGTTTTCCGAGTTTGGATTTGAGCTGGGAGGTGTAATCCAATAAAGACCTGTGGTCTTGGTTGTCTTCATGGATCCAGGCCTCACGGGTCATCTCCAACAAGGACCGGGGCTGTCTGCCATATAGTAACTCAAAGGCCGAATACCCCGTGCTACTTTGTACCTGGGCACGTAACACGTACAAGGCCAAGGGAAGTAGCCTATCCCAGTCCTGTTTTTCCGCCGTCAGCATTTTCTTTAATGTGGTTTTTAAGGTGCGGTTGTATCTCTCCACCAGCCCATCCGTCTGGGGATGGTACACCGACGTGTGTAACTGGTGGATATCTAGGGTTGCACATACTTCTTTCATGAGGCGGGACGTGAAGGGTGTCCCTTGGTCTGTCACCACCTCCTTGGGGAACCCTACCCGGGAAAACAACTCGATCACCTTGTCGGCCACGTTTTTAGTGGTAGGGGCTGAGAGGGGAAACGCTTCAATGAACCGGGTGGCGTAATCCACGATAACAAGAGCGTGGAGGTGTCCTTTCTTGGTGCGAGGGAGAGGCCCTATCAAATCCATACCCACCCTCTCAAAGGGGACCCCTATAATGGGCATGGGTTGTAATGGGGCAGCTACTGGCTTATAGGAGGACTTTTTCTGACAGACCTCACAGGTTTGGCAATACGACTCTATGTCCTTATATACCCCGGGCCAGTAGAAAAACCGTAGAACCCCGCTAGTGGTTTTCTCCCTCCCGGCATGTCCCGCGGTAAGGTGGGCATGGGAAAAGAACAGTATCTGCTCCCTGAAGGGCTGGGGTACTAACAGCTGCTGATCACCTCCCTTATTCCCTTCCCGGTACAACAGCCCATCTTTGATAATAAACCGGGGATATGCGTCCCTAGACTGGGACTGGTTGAGGTGGGCGCTTTCCCAAGCATTAAACAGGGTGCGGTCGTTAGACTGGGCGAAGCCGAAGCTTCGATCTATAATCCAAGGGTCCGCAGTGACTAGCCCCGAGATGGGCGCCTCTCGATCCCTGTTGTCTTGTTCCATGGTGTGTTTGAACATCGTGAGGAAGTCGGGGTTATCCACCCCCAATATCACGTCTTCGGGGAGGGAGTCAACCACCCCCACCCTCACCGTGCAGGTAGGCCCGTTATGGGGAGTCAAGGGTACTAGGGCCAAGGGATAGGGCCGGACCTCCCCGTGTATGCACCGGATGTGGGGCAGATACTGGTGGGGCAACACTAATTTTTTTCTGACCACCGACTGTCGACATCCTGAATCTAAAAGGGTGTTCAGTGTAAAGCCATTCATCCCCACACGTACGTAAAACGAGGCACCCATCTCAGCTGAGTACAGGACGCTCCGGGGAAGGTACCCCACATCCATTGGCTCTTCGGTTCTTTTTCGCGGGCACAGTCTGGCGATGTGGCCCCATTCGCCACACTCAAAACATTGGGGGCCTTTGGGCAGGGGCCCGTCAGAATGGGGGGTCTTGGCTCGGGGAATGCCAGGGGGGAGCGCTGGTCTCTTCTCGCTTCTGCCTCCCATTGGGGTTTTGGTAGATTTCTCCAGTTCCAGGGGGTAGGAGCGGGGCTGGGCCCGTGAAAAATACTTGGCCATGTCGACCGCTTGTTCAGGGGTTAAATGGGGGTGTTGTTTCAACCATTTTTGGGTCCCGAAGGGTAAGGCCTCCAAAAATTGTTCCATGTATATTTTCGTCATAATCTCCTCCTTGGTGCTGGACTCCAGCCTGAGCCACTTGTCAGCGGCCATCTTCAGACGGAAATACAAGGTCTTTGGGTTTTCCCCCTGCACCCCTCTCTCTTTTCGGAATTTGCTTCTGTAGGCCTCCACATCGAGGCCTAGGTGTTCCAGTATAACCTCTTTGATGATTTGGTACCCGGTCAGACCAGTGGGGTTGGCCACCTGGTAAGCGGCCTGCGCTTCTCCTGACAGTAGGGGAGCCAGGAAAAAAGGCCATTTCTCCTCCGGCCATCCGCAAGCCCGAGCCGCACGCTCGAAGTTGGTCAGGAAAGCGCCTGGGTCTTCTCCCGCAACGTATTTTTGTAAGGCCACTCCGGCCGAGCTGGAATAAGGGAGCCGTCGTTCCACGGGTATCGGTACCCCGGGATCGGTAGTGGTCTTTGGAAGGGACTCAAGGTGCGCTTTCATTGAGTTTTGGAAGAGCTCCCGGTCTGCCTGCGCGGACGTCATCTGTCTCTCCACGGCCCAGCTGAGTTTCTCCTGCCCCTGAATTAAATGTTGTACGAGGGCCTCCATCTTTTGATCGCCGACGACGGGAGATGGAAATCCCACTTCTGACACCAGTTGTGAAGGGGCGTCAATGAGGGACACTACACGAGTTCTGGGTATACGGGGTTTTATTGTTACAAGTCTTCTTTTAGTCCGGCTAGTTAGCCTTTCTCTCGCGAAGGTAGCGGGATCCGTGGTGAATTTAGGCTTCTAACGAACTCCCGGATGGTCTGCTCCCCTCCTTCTTCGTCCTTTCTGCGGTCCCGAGCTTGACTCTCCGTTGTGCCCCAGGGAAGAGAGAGATAAGGGACTATATTAGATATGTAGTAGATAAACGCGTATTCCTAACACCAGGGACCGGGAGTGAGGTAGCACCATACGTGTGTACAACCGAATACGGAGTGACTGAAACTGTGAGGGATTTAAACAAACTAAGAAGGTAAAGGGACTTGAGGAGGCGACCGGTTAACGCGGGTTCTCCCGCCTTCCCATCCAACCCGCTACCCGGTCCCGTACCTGTCCAAGCCACGCTCCTCCCCTGGGAACGTGGCCGGGCGCTTCGCGAAGTCCGTAGCCGCAGGGTCTCTCGATTCTCCGACCTCCGGTTTCCGCCTGCTCACAATCGTTCGTCTCGGTCACACCGTCTCCTTCGTCTCCGTCTCCTTCGTCTCCGTCCTTCCTCCAGGGATCGCCGTCCGCCCACTTCCTGGTTCTGCCTCCATTTGAACCTCCCGGCTGAGTGACGTCCTCCTGTGGGGGCGGGGCTTGCGTTCCTGGATCTTCCCAGTTAAAGGGCCCGGCTCCGGCCCACAGAGGCAGTTCTTCTTCGTCTGCTGCCCACTCGTTCTGTGGAGAGGGGAGAACGTTAGGGACCCCTGGTACCGGTGCCCACCAGTCTGCGCCATCTTTAGTCCCCTGAGCTGACTGAAGCGTCCCGTCACACGCGCCCCTCGGCACTCCACAAAAGGCGTCTTGCTATGCTCCGGACGCACAGAACCAACAAGGCAAAACACGCTCTCTTAGCTTTACGACAGCGATACTACGATGGGGGGGATAAGGTGGGTAAGGCCCTAGCGTGCCATCTACGAACGCGGGCAGCTAAGGCGCACATCACTAAACTTAAACTGGGAGATGGTAACTGGGCCACCACTGAATCTGCCTAACAACAGGCTTTCCAGTCTTATTACTCATCCCTCTATACCAGGGAGTCGCCGGATCTTGATCAGGTACTTGCTATCTTGGAGGCCTGTGAGTGGTCCCCGATTAGCAGCTACCACTCTCAACTGATGGAGGAACCTATCACCCAGGAGGAACTAGCCGGCGCTTTGACGGACCTTCCTCTCGGCAAAACCCCAGGACCTAACGGTCTACCGGTCTCGTTCTACCGTGCCTTCCTCCCACAGCTTAAGCTTCATATGCTCCACCTCTTTAACTCTTTCTCAGACGCGATTGGGCCCTCCATGGATATGGCTGAAATTGCTTTAATCCCCAAACCAGGAAAGAATCATACGCTCTGCTCCTCCTTCCGCCCCAGAGCACTCCTAAACACAGATTTTAAACTTTACACTAAAATATTAGCTAAACGCCTTGTCTCGCACCTCCCTGGGCTCATAGAGCCGGATCAGGTGGGCTTTATCCATCAACGTCAGGGGGCAGACAACGTACGGCAGATTGTGCACTTAATCGGAAAGGAACATCATTGGAAGATACCCTCCAGCGTCTCTGGACGCTGTGAAGCGCTTGATTGAGTGGATTGGGTCTTCCTTCGGGCGGTCTTACAGAAAGTAGGGCTAGGCCCGCAGATGGTTGCTAGAATTATGGCTCCTTATCTCTCCCCGCTGGCTCGGGTGCGGGTCAAGGGTCAGCTCACACAACCCATTTCTATCCACAGGGGCACACAACAGGGTTGTCTGCTGCTCCCCTTTTATTTGCCCTCGAAGTGGAACCACTGGTCATCATGATTCGCAAGGCTCCCGACATTCACGGAATCACGCTTGGGGGTCTGGACCACAAAATAGCTTTGTTCGCTGATGACCTTCTCCTCACCCTATTTACTTTGCTCACTTGAACAGGTGTTGGGGCTTAAAATCAACCATGAGAAATCATGGGCTCTTAACCTCATGATCCCTCCAGAGGAGATCGCCATACTCACATCCCTTGTTCCTTAGTAGTGGGCCACACACTCTATCCGGTAGCTGGGGCTCAATTGGACTCCCAACCTCGCCACATGGTCCCAAGCAGACTGGCAGGAGTGTAAATCCTCAGTCGTAGCTGACCTGCGATCGTGGAAATCCCTTCCTTTATCATGGCAGGGTCGCCTGAACACGGTTAAAATGTTGATCCTTCCTAAGATACTCTATCTATTCCAAACGCTACCCACACCTATACCGGAGCACCAGATTCAGGGTCTGCAGTGCGAACTCACTGCCTTTATATGGGTAGTAAACAAGCCGCATTTCTCCAACAACGTTCTTATGTTGCCGCAAGACAGGGGAGGGCTGGCTTGCCCCAACCGGTTAGAATACTATTGGGCATCACATCTCCGCTTAATTTTGGAGTGGATGGCATGGGTGAGTGAAAAAGTCTGGTTTCATATAGACAGGGCGGTGACCTGTCGTCCCGTTTGGGACCTTGCATGGCTGTCATGGGAAGCCCGCACTCGCAGCGCCTATATTGCGGTCCCTACTAAGACGGTGCTTGAGATCTGGGACAAGTTAGCAACACGCAGAGGTCTCACATCCTTCCCGTCCCCCTGCACCCCTATTGCTCGAAACTCTCACTTCCCACCTGCCTTACTTCACAGATTGGACAGAGGGGGGATGCCGGACGATTCGGGACTTTTTCCTGGGCGACGCCTTTAAAACTTCCGAACAATGTTAAAGGTGTGAGATGGATTAAGCCACGCCCTATTTACAACACTAAGGGGCATATGCATCAACATTAGCATTTGCGATTCCTTATTAGCGAAAAATAAGGAATCGCTAATAAGGAATAGCAAAAGGCTATGCATGTAGGAATCGCTATTCAAATAGCGATTCCTTAACATTCCTTATTACCGAATCGGTAATACCGAATCGGTAATAAGGAATACCTACCCATTCATTCCTATGGGCTTGGAGGCCCATAGGAATGAATGTAAAGCCATTCTGTATTAGCGATTCGGTATTACCGAATCGCTAATAGCTGGAGCACTTTCAAGGGTGCCAGGGTGTCAAAAGGACACCCTGTTGCACCCCTGAAAATGATATGTGCACATATGTTGCACACACACATGCTCTAAGGGCATGTGTGTGCGCAACATGACACTTTGAAAAATGCACCAAAGTGCATTTTTCAAAGTTTTTGCAAATTACCATGCAGTTTATCTTCATGGTAATTTGCTCCCCTTATTAGCGAATTCGCTAATTTTTTAACTTTGATGCATTGCATTTAAGGAATCTCACTTTGGGATTCCTTAAATGCAAGAGCTATTTAAGGAATCGGTATTTAAGGAATCCCTATTTAAAGAATCGCTATTTAAGGATTCCTTAAATACCGATTTCTGCTTTTGGGTTGATGCATTGGGATTGGGTATTTTTTACTTAATACCGGGAGCTAATAAGGATTCGGTATTTTACCGACTGGATTTGGGCTTGATGCATAAGGGTGTTAGTTAGCATAACCGAGATCATGGTTAGCAAGCAAGCTTGTCGTTTCTGCTGCGCTGCACACGACACTGTTATGTGTTATTCATTTTAGAAATGCTGACTCGACTTTGCCTTACAGGATAACAAACTGTTGTTTCACATTCTTAACCGTGAAATGTTCCCTTGGTCTGTACATCATGCAAAGAACGCGTATGGGTCACTAGAAGGTACAGAGTGTTGTGTTTAGATTGATCGTACCACTTGTTAGACATATCATGCATACAGCTGCCAATATCTGAAGGAACAGTTTGGTTTTACATTCATTCGAACAGAAGAGCTGATGCATGCTGTGAGAGCTGATCCTTTGATGTGATTCTACTAAGCTGATCTATACGGTATGGGGTCCCCCCTGTTAACCTAAGAGACCTTCTAATAGTCTAATAATAATAATGTATTAGATTATAGTGAAAGGAGTGTGGCCGTATACCACTGTCATTAATAGTATGATTGCTCCTTTCATTTTATATGGTATTGTAATAATGCTTATGGTTCTGATCTGTACTGTTAGTCTGCTAGTGTTAGCCAAAGTACTGCATCTTAGGACGCGAGGTTTATAAAATAAACTCTTTAAACTTTACCGTGTCTGTATTATTATGTTGTGGACTAACAAATAAGTACGAACAGGTATTTCGGATTCCCACCACTCCTGAGAAATATCTAAGTCGCTTGTTCTGGTTTGTCTATACATTGGGACCGCCTAGCTAGATCTAGGTTAACGAATGGGATACTAAGCTAGTCGGATAAGGGGTTCTGGGTTCTGAGGGGAGTTTTCTGGTACACCACAATTCTCTGAGGTCCTAGTCTCCTGCGCATAGTTCTGTGCAAAAGCAGAATCCCTGCAACATGGCGCACCTAACGTTTGGTCTTAAGTTCTGAGACGCTTTAGTAGTACTAGTTTTAGTCCACAACTACCCTCACTCTCGTTTCCGGAAAACTTGAGTGACGGTTTAACCTACCTAGGTTTAGACTAAAGGTTCTATCAAGCTTGAAAATTAAAAAGGTTATAATTTTTGAGCCCAAGTGCTACTGTGAATATCGTTGTTACTCTTTAAGGAGTCCTTATGGCGGTTAATATTCCCGCTCATAGTAGGGTTCCTCTGCGCGCTCATTTGAGGGCGTATGGGGTACCTGATGACGGGATGTCCGTAGTCTTTGTGGTCAGTGCTGATACCACCTACCCGTATGAGTTGTTTTACTCATGGGTGACCTTTGCGGAGGTGGATACAGACGATAATTTGTTCCACGAATATACAGCCTCGGCTGTACCTGCGGCTTATGCCCCATATCGGACTCTGGAAATTCCTATTTCTGCCTGGCAGCATACAATTTGGTTTAATGGCGCCCTCCCCCATAAGGTCGTATCGGCGAGAATGGGCCCGTTGTCAATTGCAGGGGCTACATGGCCGGTACTGGCCGGATATACTCCACACCCATGCTACATGACGATAGGCGTGGGTGATTTACGAACACTACACACAGCCCTGATTACGGTCCACAGGGCTTTAGTGCAGTATGTGTCACGCACAGTTCAGGTGGGAGCACCTGCGGTTGCTGGACATGGGCGGATCACCATCACGCGGTGGTGATTAGCCCTGATATGGTTAACGCGGTTGTCGGCAAGCGCCCCCCCAGTAAGGATGAATTTCCTTACAGGCTTGCGGAAAAATTTGATCAATTAGAAGCCGTGTTTCCAAACACTACACCTGTGGATAAACACAGAATACTCACCATTACTTTGCCGAAAGACCTAGTCCCTGAACTTGTTGATTGTGACAATTGGGGCAAGGTCTTTGCTGCGACATATTCGAAGTGCTACGGCACTCCGTCTATGGCTGTACTACCCTCCGTCATCAAGAAAGTTCAAGAAAGTCATGGTGCGGAGGCAGCTATTGAGTTGGGATTACGGCTTGTCGACAGTTTCGATGTGATTTGTTCCATGGTAATGGGCAACCTCAAAGGAGATGCCATGCAGTTCCAAGTTGGTAATATGCTGGAGCTTGTGGCTGATGCCGATAAGCCTAGGGAGTTCGCAAAAATTATTGCGAAAGCCTATAGGATGGTTGGACGTAGTGCCTTAGGTGTGAAACCCACCATCAAAATTCCTGATATAGTGCAGCAAACTAAGGTGAGTTCGTCTACAAAAGACAAAAAGCCCAACTTTCCTAAACAAAGTTGGCGAGCCAAAAAACAAGAGAAGCAGCAACAGAAACAAGTTTCTCGTCCTGCCTCACCCTTTCAGTCGTATAGTGAACGCACTTATGATTTGCGCGATCGTACTCGTATTAAGTTACCTGATAAGTTTCAGGTTTCTGAACAACGCTCTCCTCGTTCTTCACAGGAAACATCGACTTCGCACTCTGGTGGTGGAGACCGTGGGAGAGGACGGGGTACTCGAGGTCGAGACCAGCCCCGCCAGACTGACGGTAAAGGCAAGCAGGAAGACGCTGCAAGACAGCGTCCACCGTTTCAGAAAAAGAAAGTTGCTGCTATCTCAGCGAGATATGCCTCAGATGGTCAGGACACAGCTTCGGAACCTGACATGGGCACTAACGCTGCTAGACAGCGCGGCGGAAGTTACAGTAGTGCGGGAAGCATTGTGTCCATTTCTGGAGGCGACAGCAACTGACATTTATGTGACAGTTGAAACTGCTGATACTCGCGTAGCCCCCCCGGAAAGATTATTTGAAATAGTCCTTAATATTGAGGGTGACATACAACGCAAAATTAAAGTGGTTTTTTGGGATAATCTTACCACCACATATGATATTCTTTTGGCGGAGAAAGATTGGCCTCCGGCTTTCATTTTGGACGCCCCTAGGGGAGAGGAAGTTATACTTCCTTCCTTTGGGCACGCAGTGCCCACGGAGGAGTCTACTAGGTTGGCCGGGGAGTGGGCGCAGGTGCTTGCGCCTGCGTTATATCGTAATCAGGTTGGCTGGGATAAATGTTCTCCCAATCACGAGATTCCATTGCGATCCGATCCCCAGCCTCAACCCCAATATCCCATGCGTCGCGAGGCTAGACCTCACGTCGCGTCCATCCTTGAACAATTGGAATATCAAGGTGTGATTGAGACATGTGTGTCACCCATGAATAATCCTTTATTCACTGTATCGAAGCCTGACGGGTCGTACCGCCTAGTTTTGGATTACCGGCATTTAAACTCACATTGCCGGACGTGTGCGGTACAAAATACTCATAGTTCGGCTCTCGTAGATAGTCTTGTGAGAAAACATTTCAAAACTACGCTCGACTTATCCAATGGCTTTTATTGCCATAATTTGGCCCCTCTTAGTTATGAGTGGACAGCATTCACCTCGGGTGGCAAACAAAAATTGTTCAAGAGGCTCCCGATGGGCTATAAAAACAGCCCTGGAGTTTTTGCCGCTCGCGTGGTCTCTCTCTTGGAGATGGTAGACCCGGAAGCATACTCATATGTCGATGACATCTATCTGACAGACGACGAGTTGCTTCCACATCTTGCTCGTGTGGATAACATAGTGACTATGTTTGCAGACTTCGGTTACAAGTTTAACTTTAAGAAGTCGCACATTGCTGAATTTACAGTGTTGTTCTTGGGGTACGAACT
Organism: Triturus cristatus; assembly: GCF_964204655.1. Lineage (NCBI taxonomy): Eukaryota > Metazoa > Chordata > Amphibia > Caudata > Salamandridae > Triturus > Triturus cristatus. The sequence goes on from NC_140585.1 coordinate 368,390,011, forward strand.
CAATAATGAAGGTCGAGGCTTGGCACCGCAGTTCCTTGAGAAATGCGCAAACCTTCGTATCCCTACAACACTGAAAAAACTACAATCCTTGCTGGGTTTTCTGAATTTTGGTCGATCCTACATTCCTGATTATGCCCAGCGTATCAAGACGCTTTATGCCTTGATACAACCAACTTATACCAGATCTTGCTGGCTGCCAGAGCACTCGTTGGCATTGTATACTTTGCAAACTGATCTTCTTACAGCTAAATATCTAAAAACTCGTGACAACCACACCAACCTGGTCATTAGAATTGTTCCAGGCGCGGAAGGTTTCACGTACTTAACGTTCAATGAGGGTGACACAGTCCCCATTGCTTACAAATCTCATCTGTACACTTCGGCTGAGCTGCGATTTTCCACTGTTGAAAAAGTCTTAACAGCAGTTCAGATGGCGATCCTGAAAGAACGAGCGCTATCACAGGGAAAACGCATGCTGGTGGTAACACCGTTTCCTGCTCTCGAAGCAGTCACTAAAGCTAGTGTACCAAATTCCAAGGCTTTGCATCCAAGGTGGATACAATGGGCGACCTCCTTAGCTTCGCCTGACGTCGAATACATCTTTGACGCGGCGTTGCAGACTCAAGAGAGTTTGGAGTATGAATTCGTTCATCCTGCTCCACAGTCATTGCGCCCCATCGAGGAATACCATTGTGTCATATACACTGACGGGTCGGCGCAACCCGCAACTGGATCAAGGCACGCTTATTCAGCGGCTTGCGCAATTGTAGTCGGTACTTTCGTGAATGGAGAGTTCAAATCTGATGCAGTGCATACGCAGTCATTGGGTGATTGTACCGCGCAACTGGCGGAGCTTCGTGCTCTGGTGCTTGCACTTGAGTTTGCTGATCACAGAGTCACTACTCTTATAGTGAGTGACTCTTACTATTGTGTTCAATCTTACAACGACAATTTACTTTTTTGGATTATGAATGGTTTTCGTGATTCCAAAGGTAGCGCAGTGAAGCATAAAACGCTTTGGGCTCGAGTGTCGGAACTCAAAGGGAGTCTGCCACTTGTGGATGTAATTCACACTCTTGGTCACCAACGAGTTGGTGTCCATGCTGTCGGTAACAGTTTGGCTGACGAGGCAGCTAAAACAGCAGTGGCGACATATTTAGTAGCAGCAGTTACAAGATCAAAATCTAAGATGGATGCAGACATCTTAGCAGCTATTGCTGCATCAGAGACAGGGACAAACTTCCCTAGAGGTTTCCCTTCTCGATACCATTATCACTTAAGTCCTGATAACGTCCCATTAGTGAGGATTAACGACGTTGGTGATAGATTGATTCCCAACGCGGACTGCAGACCAAATTTGATAACAGCTGCCCACGAAGGTGTTGCGTCTGCGCATGCTGGAATGTCAGCAACTGTGTCTCTTTTGCAGCAACGTTACTGGTGGTACGGTTTGTATAAACAAGCGCGGGCTTATGTACTTAATTGTGACATTTGCCAGCAGATCAAACCTTCTTCTGTTGCGCGTCCACCTCCAACGCAGCTGCATATATCTAATCAACCACTAGCGTGTGTTTATTTAGATCACTGCGGTCCTTTTACCTCTGATACTGCGTACAAGTACATCTTGGTTGCAGTGGATTCGTGCACACGTTTTCTGTGGGTGTGGCCACAAAGGAGTGCTGATGCCAGGACTGTCATCAAAGCATTGCGTGTCTTTATAGGGAGTTTTGCGTGTGGTACCCTTCACTCTGATCAGGGCCCGGCGTTCGCCTCTAAGGCTTACAAAGAGGCAATGAGAAGTTTGGGGGTCCAAGTCAAATTTTCGTCTCCATACCGGCCTGAGGGCAATAGTGTTGTGGAACGGATGAACCGTGACCTAAAGCAATCGTTGACAGCCAAGGTGTTAGGTACAGGCCGGAACTGGCTTGCCCACTTGTATGACGTCCAACGTGCACTTAATAATCTCCCTAGAAGGTCTCTGGGTGGGCGGACCCCGTACATGATGCTCTTTGGAGTGAGAATGTTTGTTCCGGACCTTGATGGTCTAGACATGGCGGCAGCTGCCGCGCCTTTTGACCTCGATGACCACTGTGCTGTATTACAGAATCTACAAGAAGCAAGAGACACTCTAGCGAAGGAACACGTGCCCTCTACATCTGAAGAAGCGCTCCTGATTCCGGTGGTCGGCTGGCTGCCTCGAGTTGGTGATCTGGTCCGTGAGAAGGTGGAGAAAAAGAAGGAGTTTGGCCCCTCTTATCGTGCACCAGTCCCGGTGCTTGGAGTATTGGGTACACGTACAGTTGTTTTACCCCCACTTCCTGGTCGCAAGGAAAACAGGTACATTTCAATTGATAATGTCAAGCTACACAGGGTGGCCGATTCTCCATAGTATGACACCTTCAGTTTCCTGCCCATCAATGCTGAGAAACTCTGTTGTGTTGCCACCCTCTATCATCGTGCCTGAAGTTTTCATTGAGATGAATACAGTTTCAGACCTGCCTGTGCCACCTTCTGGTGGTGGTTTGCCTGGTGATCCGGAGTATGCTTACCCTACAGAAGTCGCATTGCCACTATTAAATACAACGACACTTACCCAGTCACATTCTTCCTTTGAAACTGAATCATTGACTTCCACTGTCCCTTCCAAAATTTCTAAATTTTTTGCCTGGTTCAAGAGACATTTTTTGGTTGCACCTTGGACTTACATCTGGTTGGTGCTAATTTGTATTTTTTTATTCATGACAATTGGCTTTGTGGTAGTGTTTTTTAGACTTATCAATGGACACTACCTGAATGAGCGTTTCCACAATTCAATTAATTGATGGAACTTTGGCCCCCCATTCCTCATCACACATCATGAAAAGAGACCAGACGTTTGTGAACATCACCGCCTGGCCTGTACGTGATGGGATTGCTTGGGATGCAGTGAACTTTCAAATTCATGGTCCCACCGAAGTTATTAATGTGCCAACTGTTTTTCGTGTTTCTATGGGTGATGTAGTTAAACAAAACATCCGCTCAGATGATTGGGATGTACAAGCAATAGAAGCACTGTTTTCTGATTTAAAATATTATGCAGCATTTGATGCTGATGATCTGTATTTAAATACTGCAAACTATGATGAACAATATTGTTTTCAACATTATGGCACACATTTTTTACACAGAGCAAATACTTTTCGAAATGTTGTTAATTTTACTCAATTGGAACATTGTCCTGTCCCTATGCCTGGCAGCTCTGACACTTTATTGAAATAATTCACATACTTTTCGGATTTTAGTGTGTCAAACCCTGATTCTTTTTATTTTAAGGTGGCGGTAGAACCACCTTCTAAGGTCAGACTGACACACACAAAATGATTATATTCCAAATCCTTTATGGATGAATTGGCTATTGGAGGTTATGACGTATGGAAAGCTACTATCGATCTTAAATCGGTTTGGGGAACTAAACCGTGGCAGGTACAAGGAACAGAAGCTTTGCATCGAGCCTGTCTTATCCCTAACCATATCTTATTTTTAAATTAGTCTATTTTTCAGACCACCTGTTTTGGATTGGCTATATCTAAAAAATTAATTTCTCCCTCGATCCCTGATCTGGGTGCTTATCCTGGTTGGGAAAATCACTCAGATCTGTCCCTTACTATGTTGCAGTCGCTTGTTTCCAATGGCACCTTCAATATTTCAACATTGAATCCTGAGGGTTGGTTGGTATGGCAAACAAGCTCAGATTCCTGTCAACGTCGGTTTCTGGATTTGGCTCCAGGGTATACACAACTTAGGGTTGACCCTCGTTTTACATCTTCACACACAGTGACTACCTACTCTGTAGGTAAATTATGTCAGTCATGGCTGCAACATTCCACGTTAGCTTCAGTTAAGCTTCATTTATCACGCTTAAATGACAAAATAGATTTGAATGATTTTATTAAGGGTCCTGCAAATGGCAGGTCTAAACGATGGGCTTATGCTATTTACAATGAAATCTGGAAATTGTCGCAAATTGAAGCTGCTACTAGACTACGTGCTATTGACCAGGCCAATATGGAAAAAGTATTGGCTGTGATAGATAATAGTATTAATACGTTGTCTTCTAGAATTTATACATTGGATAATATTGTTTCTTCTGTCGTAGACATTGTGCAAGATGATGTATCTGTGTTGTATCATGGTCAAAATCAGTTGCGTTCAATTATGCAGTTTGCATGGACATTGCAAACGTTAAAGGCAGGGAAAGTCCCTTGGGATTACATGAATATTTCATCATTGTTCCTTCCGTTTAATTTGACAGAAAAACAGCAGTTCATGTCCATGAAAGATGCAACTTATGCATTGCTGCACATTGAAAATTTAGAACCTTTACCTTTTTCTGTAGCTGAGTTAAATTCAGCCGTGTGGCTTATTCACGGATTAGTCACTTTACCGTTCAGTTTGTTCAAGTTTAGTTCGTGCATGAAACATTATGCCATCGGCAGATATGAACAACTTGGTGATGCGTTTCTGCATGAAGTTTGGTCACTTCCGTTCACTTACAGATGCGTGAGGGATGGCAAGGAAGTTTACTTAAAAGGTGAAGAATGCAATTCCGCTCCTGATCACTCTGTGGTTTGTAGACATATACAATTACATGGCGCTTGCAATATACACGCTCCTAATTTAGCTTGTGTTCTAAAGGGGATTCCAATGCCAGTTATAACGTCTTCTTTTAAGCTGCTTGCCAACGGTAGTTATTTGCTTTTAAATAGTGAAGCTTGCTGTGGGATGCTAGTGGGTATTCCTTACATAGTGACTGTTTCACAAAAAGTAGTTTGCTGTAATAACGTCCTTTTCCCACCCCCGCAAGGCCGACTCGATATATCCATCTGGCCAGCAATTCCAACCTTGAACGCAGAGTTCAATAGGATGAGCAGAATAAGGGCTCTTTTGTCTAAAAAAGAGGTTGCATTGACTTCGTCCCGTGAAACATTTCTTCTTAATGTGGCGAATACACGCACTGAGGTACAAGCTCTTTTAAATACCGACCTCCCCCTCCATTTTGGAACCTTGATTCAAACTATCTTTAATGCTTCGTCTACGACTGGCCTTGTTCATTTTTTTAAAATTGTGGGCTCGGGCCTCGTGACATCTTTCCAGACTGTTTTTGGTGTGATCCCCGCATTTTTACATTCTATTTTTTCGAGTGTCTTCGGAGGGTTCCCCCTACTCCTCGCTTTGGTGGCTGGGATCCTCTTGTTGATTTGCGCACTTCGATATGGCTGCACACCGGGAGTTGCAAGACAGAATGCTGCGCTTGCTCCATCTTCGTAGCCGGATGCTTGATTTCTACGGCACCTTACCACTGGCGGTATTAAGCGTCAAGTATGGATTGTCTTTCCGGTTTCCCTTTTTTACATGTGTGCAACCTGTTTTTCATTGCCTAGATTGTCCCTTCCAATGGGCTCTGGACTTGTGCCTGTCAAACTTGGCGTCACCTGACCCGGATTTTGATGAACTAATGTGTCCCTTAGTGGCTCATGAATTTGATTGTTCTGGTGTCGGGTTTATGGGTTTGGGTGCCTTCTGGGTTTATGCGATGGTTATAATGTTTTTGTTTGTAATTAGAATCCCCATTATCAGATGGCCAAAAGCCTGGTAGACTAGAGTTTCGATATGCTTTATGTTATTAGGCAGAAGCCCCATGACTACTCAAGTGCTGAGATCACAGCCACAATAGCCCTGAACTTGTTAATGTGTCCTCACTTGCAACAATTATTCCGCAATGCATGTGTTGTCTCTTATTCCAGCCCCACTGCGAGTGGACATGGGCACCGCTGGACACTGTACATTGGCCTCTGCCTAGGGGTGCGAACGATAAGATGTAATACTCTGGGGAAAGTTGCCGACAATGATGTTGTGACCTGTTGCTGTGTATCCACTATAAATGCCAATAAAAACGAAGTTATAAATAAAAGTGACGGTGCTGAGCACCAGCAGGACCCGGACCACTTAAAGCCCTGTTTATAATCATCATGTGCCAAGAAGCTGCATTCATGACAGATCGTTTCTAATTTACTCCTCTCAAAAGCTTTAACATTTTTGAGTATTTCCACTTTGCTTCATTCATCAGATATTTTAGAAGCCCTAACTTGTCAGTCTATGTGCTAGCTTCAACATGTGAAAAGCGTACATCGTTCTTTTGGTAAAACAAAATGCCTTTGCTCAGATGTCATTTTTTGACCAGTGTGGCCTTTAGTGTTTTTTGTCAAAATGCTTTTTTTGTATTGCCTAATATTTCTGCTTTGATTGTGGATTTGTATCCCATTCTGCACACTTTTTTTTGCTTTTAAGAGTTCTCTAGATAAAAAGTCCATTAGCGACGCAGCCTTTATTGACCAGGGATAATCTAACATGTGCAGGAGACCAGGACCTCAGAGAATTGTGGTGTACCAGAAAACTCCCCTCAGAACCCAGAACCCCTTATCCGACTAGCTTAGTATCCCATTCGTTAGCCTAGATCTAGCTAGGCGGTCCCAATGTATAGACAAACCAGAACAAGCGACTTAGATATTTCTCAGGAGTGGTGGGAATCCGAAATACCTGTTCGTACTTATTTGTTAGTCCACAACATAATAATACAGACACGGTAAAGTTTAAAGAGTTTATTTTATAAACCTCGCGTCCTAAGATGCAGTACTTTGTCTAAGACTAGCAGACTAACAGTACAGATCAGAACCATAAGCATTATTACAATACCATATAAAATGAAAGGAGCAATCATACTATTAATGACAGTGGTATACGGCCACACTCCTTTCACTATAATCTAATACATTATTATTATTAGACTATTAGAAGGTCTCTTAGGCTAACAGGGGGGACCCCATACTGTATAGATCAGCTTAGTAGAATCACATCAAAGGATCAGCTCTCACAGCATGCATCAGCTCTTCTTTTCGAATGAATGTAAAACCAAACTGTTCTGCAATATTAAAGACGCTTGTCCTTCAGATATTGGCAGCTGTATGCGTGATATGTCTAACAAGTGGTACGATCAATCTAAACACAACACTCTGTACCTTCTAGTGACCCAGACGCGTTCTTTGCATGATGTACAGACCAAGGGTACATTTCACGGTTAAGAATGTGAAACAACAGTTTGTTATCCTGTAAGGCAAAGTCGAGTCAGCATTTCTAAAATGAATAACACATAACAACAGTGTCGTGTGCAGCGCAGCAGAAACGACAAGCTTGCTTGCTAACCATGATCTCGGTTATGCTAACTTAGTGTTGTAAATAGGGCGTGGCTTAATCCATCTCACACCCCCCCATGATCGAAGCACTAACCAATAGGGATACACTTATCAAGAACGCAGAGTTCAAGTGATTTAGAACGGAACCAAGGGCATATAAGGTAAGTGTAAAGTCCGAGAATAAAAAAAATGTTTATTTAAAAAATGAAAAATGATGTGTTAAAAAATAGGCAAAACTTTCGTAGAAAATTAACAATTCTGGATGCAAGCTGCATTGACAATGTCATTCAGTCAATCCATGAAGGTATATGCACCATAAGTTGCAACTGCTTCCAAGAGGAAATCATTGGAGCGTTCCGCAAAAGTATCTGCCATCCAATTGAGCAAGGGAAAGGAACACACATGTTCATCAAGTATCGGAGCATCCAGCACCATGATAGGACAACTGTCAGTCTCCTCAATATAACTCCTTTCAAGGAAATCAATAGCTGCCTCTCCGATATCCCAGTTTCCAAGGACTCCGTGTGCAGCACCCAAAGCCATAAACCCGACACCAGAACAATCAAATTCATGAGCCACTAAGGGACACATTAGTTCATCAAAATCCGGGTCAGGTGACGCCAAGTTTGACAGGCACAAGTCCAGAGCCCATTGGAAGGGACAATCTAGGCAATGAAAAACAGGTTGCACACACGTAAAAAAGGGAAACCGGAAAGACAATCCATACTTGACGCTTAATACCGCCAGTGGTAAGGTGCCGTAGAAATCAAGCATCCGGCTACGAAGATGGAGCAAGCGCAGCATTCTGTCTTGCAACTCCCGGTGTGCAGCCATATCGAAGTGCGCAAATCAACAAGAGGATCCCAGCCACCAAAGCGAGGAGTAGGGGGAACCCTCCGAAGACACTCGAAAAAATAGAATGTAAAAATGCGGGGATCACACCAAAAACAGTCTGGAAAGATGTCACGAGGCCCGAGCCCACAATTTTAAAAAAATGAACAAGGCCAGTCGTAGACGAAGCATTAAAGATAGTTTGAATCAAGGTTCCAAAATGGAGGGGGAGGTCGGTATTTAAAAGAGCTTGTACCTCAGTGCGTGTATTCGCCACATTAAGAAGAAATGTTTCACGGGACGAAGTCAATGCAACCTCTTTTTTAGACAAAAGAGCCCTTATTCTGCTCATCCTATTGAACTCTGCGTTCAAGGTTGGAATTGCTGGCCAGATGGATATATCGAGTCGGCCTTGCGGGGGTGGGAAAAGGACGTTATTACAGCAAACTACTTTTTGTGAAACAGTCACTATGTAAGGAATACCCACTAGCATCCCACAGCAAAAGCAGAATCCCTGCAACAAAGGGACTTCCGGCTATTAGAGGGGGCCAGATTTCAATACATTCAACTTCGACACTGGGTTAAATCGTCTTCTCTGACACAAGCAGCCACTCGACACTTCACCCAATTCGAGCGGCAGGTCCGCTCCATTGACAATTCCAGAGGGCTTATTTCTCGTACATACCAAATCCTTCAACACTCACCGCAAACTGCTCCACATCCCTATCAACTGCGATGGCAATCGGCTTTGGACACTGACATCCCACCCACCTAATGGGCGCACTTGTGGTGCGACATCCCAAAGGTTTTCCGTAGCATACCTCAGCGAGAGTCTGCATATAAGGTTATGACTCAATGGTACTACACCCCCCACCGACTACATAAAATGTTTCCCAACTCGTCACCACTAAGCTGGCGTTGTATCAACGCTCCGGGGGACTTCCTGCATATTTGCTGGACGTGCCCACTCTTGACCATGTACTGGAAGGAGGTTCTCAGTCACATTAGACTGGCAATAGAGTACCCACTGCCCGAAAACCCACTAGTGCTTGTCCTGGGCCACCGGCCGGTGAACCTGCGTGCTATGACTCGTAGTGACTGGCACCTCAGCCTCCACATGCTTGGGGCTGCCAAGCAAATCATTGCTCTTTACTGGATAAAGGCTGAAACGCCCCCAACGAACCTCTGGTTCACCCGCCTGTGGCACACAATGGCCATGGAGCTACTCACAGAACGCCTGAAGCTGCAGGATACTAAACTCACCAAGCTGTGGCAACCACTTGTGGATTATCTCTGCAGACTTGAGAATGCCAGAACGCAACCCCCGAGGCTAAGGGCTTAACACCTCTTTGAGGATGTAGTATATCCACGGATGCTGATAGCCTTCGGAAGCCCACGGATAGAACTACCCGAACACCACCCCGGGCGGTGCTTACACACCCGACATTAGATGTTCCTACCCCTCCCCTGACATAACTGACCCTAGTCCTTACTTACAGAAGGATAGCAATCGCCACAGAACCTGGCCGACACAATGCCTACAGCACCTCCGGAGTCAGGCGAAGGTAAAGATCCCCCCCACCCCAAGTCACATATCACACACACACACGTACCAACCCCCTCCCCTCCCACCTGTTTCCTTTTCTCTTTGCTTTCTCTCTCTCTTCCTTCACCTTCTGGGTTTATGCGATGGTTATAATGTTTTTGTTTGTAATTAGAATCCCCATTATCAGATGGCCAAAAGCCTGGTAGACTAGAGTTTCGATATGCTTTATGTTATTAGGCAGAAGCCCCATGACTACTCAAGTGCTGAGATCACAGCCACAATAGCCCTGAACTTGTTAATGTGTCCTCACTTGCAACAATTATTCCGCAATGCATGTGTTGTCTCTTATTCCAGCCCCACTGCGAGTGGACATGGGCACCGCTGGACACTGTACATTGGCCTCTGCCTAGGGGTGCGAACGATAAGATGTAATACTCTGGGGAAAGTTGCCGACAATGATGTTGTGACCTGTTGCTGTGTATCCACTATAAATGCCAATAAAAACGAAGTTATAAATAAAAGTGACGGTGCTGAGCACCAGCAGGACCCGGACCACTTAAAGCCCTGTTTATAATCATCATGTGCCAAGAAGCTGCATTCATGACAGATCGTTTCTAATTTACTCCTCTCAAAAGCTTTAACATTTTTGAGTATTTCCACTTTGCTTCATTCATCAGATATTTTAGAAGCCCTAACTTGTCAGTCTATGTGCTAGCTTCAACATGTGAAAAGCGTACATCGTTCTTTTGGTAAAACAAAATGCCTTTGCTCAGATGTCATTTTTTGACCAGTGTGGCCTTTAGTGTTTTTTGTCAAAATGCTTTTTTTGTATTGCCTAATATTTCTGCTTTGATTGTGGATTTGTATCCCATTCTGCACACTTTTTTTTGCTTTTAAGAGTTCTCTAGATAAAAAGTCCATTAGCGACGCAGCCTTTATTGACCAGGGATAATCTAACATGTGAAGCTACTGTTCCAGGTAGCAAGCAGTAGCCTTGCCTGTAAACTAGGTAAACATTACTCTAGTACACAGCACCAAACCCCTCAAGGCTTTGCTCCTCCTCGCCATGGATAATGTGCCCCAGCCTGCATAGTGCATGTGATGCTGAGCAGGGCACCATCTCCATGAATCATTATATTAATTATTCTGCTGCCATGACAGAACATGTGCACATTCACTTGTGGGCAGTGCACTGAGCTGTATACAGTGGTTCCATTTTAAAGTCATAATGCAGCTGCTGTCTCTGAGGAATGGAAACCCGCAGCATGCTAATTTCTTTCACTTCATTCAACGCCACACAGATCCACGCCACACAATTAAACTCCACACATTTCCATTCCACACCACATTTCGACAACAAACCACATAATTCAACTCAACAGCACAATTAAACAACACACCACTTACATCCAATACACACCACATAATTCCACATCATGCCATAAAATTCAATAGCACACCACATAATTAAACTACACTATATACACCACTCCACAACACAAAATACCAGTTAAATTACACTCCATAACACACAATGCCACTTCACATAATTCCCAGTACACTCAGTACCGCATAATTGCTATTTACAGATTTCCACTGCACACCATGCCACATATTTCCACTACACATAACTCCACTCAACACAACACAGCACAATTCCACGGCACGCAATTCCAAACCAACCTACATAAATCCACTCCACACAACATACATCCACTCCACTCCATAACACATAGCTAAAACACATTGTCATTGACAATGCCATTAGCTCTTGGACTGTTGAGACCGATTGGCTTTGCCAATGCTTGTTTTTTGTAACACACATCAACATTTAAAAGCCTGTCAATTAACTGTACACATATTTCAGAATGTATCAGCAGTTAGAAATGTATTTTGAAGTGTGATGGAAACAAAGATTTTAATAGGATCACAACAAAGACATTTTTACTTGATGATGCACAAATGATAAATATTTACATGAACCCAACGTCCTGATATAATTTGTGTGCTACGTAGTTTTAGCAGTAAAACTGTATGTCTGTGCAAATTTAGTGGCAATGTCAATGAAAGGTAGGCAGTCTGTAAAAGACAGTGCGCTACCACATGATGCTTTTGATATATTTTTGCCACAATGTGCTACAAAATGCACCACCATTTACATATTACACACCTACCATTCTCCTACTGAATTCAGTGATTGCAGTTTGTGTGAAGCTAGGATTTTTCATAATCCCTATGACCTGAGTGATGCAATATTATCAGCACCTCTACACTAAGAATTGTCCCTGAAGCACTGTTGCTGAACTATGTCCCTAAGTTCAGTTTTAAAACCATTGCAAGCAACACTATGGGTGAACCGTCCAGTATTTTTTTACTGCTATGTTTTTTGTTTTTTTCATTTCACAAGGCAATTTCAATAGAGAATATGTTCACCATATGTAATCATTCACAATCATCACACTTGTGTACGATTTTTGCACATAAATTGTGACATATGGTTGTGGCCTAATGGCCAGAGCTCCCAAGTTTAAATCTGGGGAACCAGGTTCGAATCCTGGAGTTGGCTCTGGGCAAATGACTTAATCTCCCCTGCTTAAAATCAAATGAATCTGACTTTATCTAATATAATCTGGAGCTCATGTAAAGTGCTTAGTGTTTGCGCTATATACAATTTATATATATTAGTCCAAAATGCAACACTGAGCTTAATTTTAACACAAAAATGGATATGAGGCCTTGCCCCCATGCTTTGCTACAAAAGTGGTTTTTCAAATTTGCTGAAATCACTAGTATCAACACCTAGATTTTTCAGAAACCTTGTGATTTTAGTGAACCGATGCCACAGGCTAGCGCCCCACTATGGAAAAATGTTCCATCTCCAGTGCAGTTCATCATCTACCCACTTTTATGGACAGATCAATATCTTGGCCACAGTCTGAAAAAGGTATATCGAAGGGTGTGGTCAAAGTTATGACATTTACAAAGAATTGCTGTTGGAGAGAAACTCAAAACAATTGTAAAGAGTATGTTATTTTGGTAATTCACAGCATTCTGAAAGCATGTCTACTATTACATGAAAAAAATTGCCCTGCAAAAAAAAAAAAAAATACGTTGAGGCTTTTAGTTCCTTGCAAAAGTTGCAGAGAGAAATTAGGAAGGTCTTTGACCATCATGTTTTTGGTGGGTCCGGGCGAAATAGAGGTTGTTTCCCCGGCCGTAGACAAGGAATCACAAGGGCCTCATTTTCGAGAGGATTTAGAGGCTACCAGTACCAGTTATCAACCGGGAATTGTTTACTCCCAGAGACAGAGGGGCAACTCGAGAGGAAACAGGAGGTCAAGAGGCACGGGTAAGTCAAGGCCCTTTTGTTATCCATGTAAAGTTGGGGGGCAGACTTGCTCAATTTTATCACAATTGGTGTACGATTTCAAAGGACCCGTGGGTTCTTTAGACAGCTATGGGGTATCATATAGATTTCTTAGAGGAACCGGTTCAAGAAAAATGTCTGGTTATGATAAGATTCGAGTCAAAGTTAACAGAACTAGTGGATACAGAAGTAAAGGAGCTATTAGCAAAAGGTGCGATTGTGGAAGAGCTAGATCACACTGTGGGATTTGTGAGCAATATCTTTTTGGTGGAAAAGAAAGGGAAAGGCATGAGACCTGTCATAAATTTGAGGAAGTTAAACGATTGGGTGGAATACCACCATTTCAAGATGGAAGGAATGCATCTGCTGAGAGACATGTTGCAGTTTGGAGACTGGATGACTCGTCTGGACTTGAAAGATGCTTATCTGACTATCCCTATTTGCAAACAACATCAGAGATTTCTAAGGTTCAGATGGGGAGGAAAGTTGTGGAAGTTTGTTTGTCTCCCCTTCGGTATATCCTCAGCCCCGTGGTGTTTCACCAAAATGCTCCGTCCAGTTGTTGCCTTTTTGAGAGCGAGAGGAATTCGGGTAATCATCAATTTAGACGATATTTTTATTATGGAACAAGAGAAATCGAGAGTGGAGGATCATACGAAGTTGGCAATATATCTTTTGGAGAGTCTTGGTTTCGTAGTAAACAGGCAAAAGTCATGCTTGATTGCAAGCCAAGAGACTCAGTTCTTGGGGTTTTTGATAAAAACGATCCAGGGTCAATTGAGATTACTTATGGACAAAATAAAGAAAATAAGGAAGGAAATTCAAAAAAAAATTTAGTTGGATGTGATCTCTTTGAGAATGCTAGTGTCACGATTCCGGCTCCCTGACTCCCCGAATGGCTGCGCGAGGCTGAATCCGCCCTTGGTATACGGCGCAAGGTCAGCGGTCTAGCTTCCAGAGACCGGAAGCTGACGTCACCTTGATCACGGCGCATCAGGGGAATCCGCATAACCAGCGGGTTTCCCGTTGCGTCCGTGCTTTGGATTAACACCTTCACCATACAGGACGTATTCGAACCACCGCTTTCGTGACTTTGCTGTCAGAGAGTATCGCGCTCGGTGCGTTTCTGCAATTAAGGTACGCTTCTGTTTCTTGCCACTTCTCCCTACACGCTGTGCTCGGAATCCGTGACATTAGAGCACAGCGCAGGAGCGCTTGGTATTTTCCTGGCTTCCACGCACTGGAGCGCTTGCTGGGGTCAGGGTTTTCTGTGCGCAGGAGCGCCAAGTTACTTTTGGGGCTTTCCTATACGCAGAAGCGCTTGCTTGTTTTTTGGTTATTCCATGCTCAGGAGCGCTAAGTTACTTTGGGGTCTTTCTATGCGCAGGAGCGCTTGCTTGTTTTTTTGGTTATTCCATGCACAGGAGCGCTAAGTTACTTTTGGGGACTTTCTACGCGCAGGAGCGCTTGCTTGTTTTTCTGTTTGTTCAATGCGCAGGAGCGCTTGCTGGGTTTCCAGGTTTTCAGTGCACAGGAGCGCTTGCTTGTTTTGTGGTTGACCATGCGCGCAGGAGCGCTAGTATGCTTTGCAGTCTACGTTACTGACCTGCTGACCTTGCTATTGTCATTTCCTGGTACCTTCCACAAGGTGATTATGCTGCTGCATCTGTGAGATTGCGTTCAGGCAGAGAGTGGGGGTGTGCATGTTTCATTGGTAATAATCCTTCCCTACTCTCCATTTCCAGGTAGCGTCTCTTATGGGGTCATAAGGAACAAGACGTCACCATCCCGTTCATTCCACAAACCATCCTTTGTTTCCCTGGCATCTTCCCCCAGTCCCATCTACATCCTTGATAGTCTCAGCTTCTACTAGGGGTAGGTGGAGACGGTGGTGGATTCTCATGTCATCTCTGCGAGATCGTCCCGCCAGACTACGGTAAGACGAGCTGGGCCCTGACAGCTTTCCAGGGTTATAGGGTTGTTGTCTTCAACTATTCAAGCTATTTTTCCAGGACCTTTGAATTATGTGCTCTTCAGAGATTGAAGACGTGGTTTGAAGTATTCAGAGGAAATTACACTTTCAGAGGAAGCGAAGTTAGAACCGCATTGGTGGATAAGAAATATGGAGGCATGGAATGGGAAAGCTATTTTCGGAGTAAATCCAGAATTGATTACAGAATCAGATGCGAGTTTAACTGGCTGGGGATCTCGCTGTGGTGTGACTTCGACAGGGAGAATATGGACTATGGAAGAAAGGGAAATGCATATAAATTGCCTGGAATTGCTTGCAGGGTCTTTTGCGATAAAGAGCTTCACGAAGGACAGGGCAAGGTGTTTGGTCTTCTTGAGGCTGGACAATGTAACTGCTGTGAGATATGTGAACAAATTAGGGGGACCAAGGTCAAAGGATCTGGCAGATCTAGCGAGAGTTATTTGGGATCATTGATTGAGTCAGGGCATCCTAGTTCAGGCAAAACACATCCCAGGTTTGACGAATGTGGAGGCAGATTGGTGCTCGAGGAATTACAAGGACTCCAGAGATTGGAGTCTCCACAGGTCAGTGTATTTGACGTTGATGGAAATTTAGAGACCTTGTTATGTGGATCTATTTGCGAACATGCGGAATACCCAATTGGTGAAATCTTTCAGTTGGCGTCCGGACCCGGATTCAGTGGGGATAGATGCTTTCGGACAAGATTGGAGGGGACTTCGTCCCTATGCTTTGCCTCCCTTTGTAATGATAACTCGAGTAACCTTGTTGGTTCGGAAATGGAGGGAAACGATAGTCTTGATAACTCCGCTTTGGAAGTCTCAGGTCTGGTACCCAATTCTTCTAGAAATGTCGATAGATTTTCCAATTTTGCTTCCATCGTTCCAAGACATTTTGACGGGTCCAATGGGGGAACATCCTGAACTTGTATTATCGGGTCAGTTGAGACTGATGGCATGGAGAATTTCAGGCGAGTATGGGAAGTGCCTGGAATTTCACAAGAGGCTCCGGGAAACCCTTTTTTCACAAGAGGCGCCGGGAAACCCTTTTTGGGTAGCTGTCGTGCCTTATAAATTAAATAAATAAATAAATAAATAGGCTTCAAATCTTATTAGAGAATCCTGGGGTCCAGGAACCAGGAAAATGTATAGACTGGCATGGGAGAAGTGGTTACGCTGGTGTGTGGAGAGGGATTCTGATCCAGTTTCAGTGGATGTAGTTAATGTGGTCAATTATTTAGCAACCTTGTGTGCTTCCGGTTTGGCCTACCGTACTATCAATCTACATAGATCAGCCATTGCTTCTGGTCATGAATTGGTTAATAGAGTACCTGTGGGACAGAGTGTTCTGGTGAGAAGACTGATGAGAAGTGTGAGAATTTCTAAACCTCCAGTGGATAGATATTCTTCTGTTTGGAATGTATCGAAGGTGTTATCAAACTTGGAGAACTTAGGTAACAACTGTGGGTTGGATTTGAGAATTTTAAGTGGGAAGTATACAATGTTGTTATGTTTGCTGTCTTTTACAAGGGTTTCTGACGCGAAAGCATTGGATGTCTATGCTAGGATTTTTAACGCAGAGGGTGTATGTTTCTACCTGCGCAGGAGAACGGAAACGAATTCAGAAACCACTTTCTACCCCTATTTTGATAAACATGAATCTTTATGTGTTGTGCGTTGTTTGAAAGAGTATGAAGAGAACTTCAAGTATTCGATCTATCTTCAAATGAAAAGAAACTTCTAATATCTTATAGGAAACCACACAAGGCTGTGTCTAGCCCAACTTTAGCTAGATGGGTGAAAGAAATGATGAGGAATGCTGGTGTTGATGTAGGCAGGTTTGGTGCATATTCGGTGAGAGGTGCTTCTGCTTCAAAAGTCTTTATGCTGGGTGGTGCTTTGACTGATATTTTGAGATGTGCCAATTGGTCTAATGACTCTGTTTTTCAAAAGTTTTATTTTAAATCTGTGATTAATGCAGCTTCTTGTTAGAGAAGCTTTGAACTTGCAATAATCTTAGCCTCCGGTCTTGTCATAAAATGTAGATTTTCATCAGCTTTGATGGACAGACAATCTGGGTTTTATTAAAGACACGGGGGCTAATATTATCCCACCCCTTTTCCCTACCCTTGTTTGGTAAGAAGTGGATTTCCGGTTAAAGCTGGTTAACTATCGCCTGTTTTTATCACGCTGTCGTTTTTAAGGACTTATGTTTATGTTTCGTTCCAGTGCACAAAAAAGAAGGACGATGGATGGTGGTTCTGGCCCTTTGTTGATTCTTAGAACTTTGGTCAATGTTCTTGTTTCTTAAAGGTGCTGCTGTGGGAGGCGCAATAAAGGAAGATTGCAATAATATTAGCCTCCGTGTCTTTAATAAAATCCAGATTTTCTGTCCATCAAAGCTGATGAAAATCTACATTTTCAGGAAATTCGTCCTGGCAGTGAGTGTTGTTCAAAAGTTCAGGTGCTGGCCCAATATAGTACGTTAGAAAAAAATTACCTATACCTCTAGTGACTTCAACACTTATTCATATGAAGTAAGATAAACGAAAATTAATACGTTTACCTAAGCAGTAATTTCTGCCTTTTATTTATTTTTATTTTTTTAATTAATATCTTTGATCACAAAAAGAACACATAATGAACTACACAAAATACCACATTAGTACTTACACAATGAAAACGAACAACGTGAAAAATGTGTTTTGACATACAATTACAAATTAACTCATAATAATCAAACATTGAAGCAACCAAATGAAATGTCCCAAAGAACAATCATTATATACACAATCCGAAATACAAAGTTGTCATACAAATTGATGAATTAGACAACTAACACCCTTATATTTGGAATAAATCCAATCCTCTGAAATATCAGGGACACAAGGGGGTATATTTGCAATATTTAACCAAGGAGTTGAGTTCCTTTGTCTGCCGACGCGTTTCGAGTGCCGGTTAAATCAATTGCCGCACTCTCATCAGGGCTGGATTAGTCTTTCTCACGAACAGACTGATTGTGACAAAAGGGGGGGGGGGGGGGGAAAACAGAGTTTAAGTTTTTATTAAAAAAGGCGCTTCCCAAAGCCCTAATTCTTTCTCTATCTGCACAAGTTGGTGGTCACATACCTGCATTATGCCGATTAAATGTAACCATCAGCAATATGTAACAAGCAATGGTTGCCAATCTGCAATAAAATACATTATGAATAATTTAGCTCATGGGGTGTAATTCTTTTGTCTGATAGCTATGTCTGGGGACAAGGAGGGAAAAAAAAGTTACCTGGTTTTCAATATTGCGTGGCCAAGACGATTTATAAACAGTAGAGAGCAATTGCAGATCTTTACTTCTGCAAGAGAAATAATACATGCAGTTTCGCGGTGTCTGTTTAAATGAGTTTAAAACGTGACAACTGAGCACAAATTATTTACTCACTCAGGGAGAGGGGCCCAAAGGCGTGGCCCCACAGAGGAAGTGTTGTAACAAATGACGGTCCTTCACTCTCTTTAAAAATAGTTCGTGGCTGCAGGGGCAAAAAAATGTAAGGGTTTGTAAAAATCGTTTTTGGCTGAAAGCACTTGGATTCAAGTGCAAGCTATGTTTTGCTCACCTAATAAAGCTTCAGGCTCGAGGTTTCAAGTGGGGATTTGTCTCCATTATTGCTAGCAGCTCGCCGAGCTGATTGACACATCATGTGATGGTGCATCAGTGTCACATGATGCGTTTCTGACCAATCACAGGAGGGGATGATCTAATTGCATTTGCAATGACTTCTGGGAGATGTAGTTTATTGAAGTCATGTGTCTCAATTCATTTGCCCAAAGTAAAACTTTTCAATATCACAGGTCGGTTGTGTTTTCCAACATCTCGATATTGATCCCATTTTTACTTTATTAGAGAGATACAGGTCCTGAAGCTGACAGCAGCGCCATATACTTGATTACAGCTCATGAGCCATCTAAGCTCTGTTTAGCTCGCTCATGCAGTTGAGGCCCTGGTTGATGCTATCGAATTTCATAATTAAATATGCCTCTTTCTGCAGAGGCATATTTAATTATGAAATTCGAAGCGCCTTTTTTAATAAAAACTTAAACTCTGTTTTTACCCCATCCCCCACCCCCCCTTTTTGTCACAATCAGTCTGTTCGTGAGAAAGACTAATCCAGCCCTGATGAGAGTGCGGCAATTGATTTAACCGGCACTCGAAACGCGTCGGCAGACAAAGGAACTCAACTCCTTGGTTAAATATTGCAAATATACCCCCTTGTGTCCCTGATATTTCAGAGGATTTGATTTATTCCAAATATAAGGGTGTTAGTTGTCTAATTCATCAATTTGTATGACAACTTTGTATTTCGGATTGTGTATATAATGATTGTTCTTTGTGACATTTCATTTGGTTGCTTCAATGTTTGATTATTATGAGTTTATTTGTAATTGTATGTCAAAACACATTTTTCACGTTGTTCATTTTCATTGTGTAAGTACTAATGTGGTATTTCGTGTAGTTCATTATATGTTCTTTTTGTGATCAAAGATATTAATTAAAAAATAAAAAAAAATAAAAAAGGCAGAAATTACTGCTTAGGTAAACGTATTATTTTTCGTTTATCTTACTTCATATGAATAAGTGTTGAAGTCACTAGAGGTATAGGTAATTTTTTTCTTATGTAGTATAACTGGCCCTACCTACCCTCTAATCCTTTGGGCCAAACCCCTCCTTTTTTGATAAAGGCCCAATATAGTCACCATGATTATAACCAGTGTTTGATCAACTCGGTCTGACAAGGAAATATAATGAACAATCATGACATGCGTGTGATACTCATGACAGCAGCAAACAATATTATGAGGGAAGATGCTTTCTAAGAAAATAAAGGCAGATTCCCAGATACCAAATGTGATACCAGCGTGG
This sequence comes from Triturus cristatus, assembly GCF_964204655.1. Classification (NCBI taxonomy): domain Eukaryota; kingdom Metazoa; phylum Chordata; class Amphibia; order Caudata; family Salamandridae; genus Triturus; species Triturus cristatus. Next base: position 368,409,888 of record NC_140585.1, read on the forward strand.
GAAGTAGCCCCTTACGGATGCTTGAGCATGAGTGTTCTTGTGGTGCTGGGTTGAGTGAAAACTGGAATCCATGTATAGCAGATGCTGAGCCAGCACAAGTACTGACCTGTTTGCAGAAAGTGCCTTTAAAAACGAAGAGGCTGGATCCTCTTATGTGCTTATTCTAAAAATGCATGAAAAATGTGCTCGGTTAGAGCAGGAACGTGATTATTTAGAAAAGCAGCTGGAGGAAGCTAAAAAATACCTCCACAATGTTATCATGTCAGAAATGAGCTGCTGCAAGATAAATTACAAAGGTACCAGACTGTGACTGAGAGAGAAGCGGTATATGTGACGCAATATAAATACCAGAAAAGAAGAGGGAAAGTTAACATATGGAAAGTTAATTTAGCTATTGCTAAGGCAGGGATAGATTGCAACTCTGAAGAATGGGATGGCAACATCTGGGATTCATCAGACCATTCAGATTCTGGGGCAGAGTGTTGTCAGCACAGTTGCACGGGTGAGTCGGAAGATCAGAATGTTTTTTCATGCCCAGCCAGCGCCTCGATGGAACTACAGATTGGTTCACAATACCCACAGAGAGTTACACTAGACTCCCTGCAGGACTTTCTCAGCAAGAGATTAATTACATTTTAGACAGATGTCAACAGAGACCAGGGGAAACGTTGCTTACATGGACTGTTTGATTTGGGAGTGTCTAGAGTGATGTTAGATAGAGGAGATGTTGCAAAGTTTTGCCCGCTTAACACTGATCCCATTGTACAGCAGCAGTTTATGAGTTTTGAGGGTGATAATCAGATATGCCTGTTACAATTGGCTGTTGAGGAGTGCAGTCACAAATATTCTACAGAGTCAGACAGGCCATTGAATGATAAACCATGGTGCACATTGAGAGATAGTAAAATCAAGAAATTTTCCCCTACAACCATATAAATAAACCTCTTCTAGGTTTCCATACTCACAATCAAAAACCCACAACTTCATGCTCAAAACACTGAACCCAAATAAATGTAAACATTTCAAATATTTATTATATCAATTCAATGTACATATACATAACATTTAGATAAAAAAAACAATTTTAAAAATCCTATTCTGGATATTCACTCCTATATCCTTTCTTTATCAATATATTCAGACAGTATCATGGAGAGATCACAGAATGATTAAAAACAATGTTGTTGGCCTCTATTGTTGTTATCAGTAAACCAGGGAACCCCGCCCACAATTACGGCTCCTACAGACCGATTTCGTTAATTAATGTTGAAGCGAAAATCCTAGCGAAAATCTTGGCCTCCCGCCTGGCCCTTGTTCCCACCTCACCGGTTCATGTAGACCAGTCTGGCTTTGCGCCGGGTCGCAACACAACGCTAAATATCCGTTGCCTCCATAGTGTCTTGGGCCACAATCAAGTCATAGAGGAAGATGCTGTTGTGTTATCCTTGGACGCAAGAATGGTGTTTGATTCAATAGAATGGCCCCATCTATTTGAGGTGCTTCGGCGCCTAGGGTTTGGCCCACAATTCCTGGGATGGGTTAAGCTGCTTTACACGGATCTCAAAGGCCAGGTTATGGTCAACAATCACTTATCCAGAACATTTTCATTAAAAAGGGGCACAAGACAGAGATGCCCCCTGTTCCCATTGATTTTCTAGCTGATGCTAGAGCCACTGGCAATGTTGCAGGGATTCTGCTGATACACAGAACTATGCGAAGAACCCCAGGACCTCAGTGAATTGTGGTGTACCAGAAACTCACCTCAGAACCCAGAACCCAGTATCCGGCTAGCATAAGTGTCCCATTCGTTATCCGAGGTTTAGCTCGGCGGTCCCAATGAATAGACAACCCAGAACAAGCGACTCAGTACATACTCAGGAATGGTGGGAATCGAAGATACCTATTCGTATATTATTCTCACATCAGTCCACAACAATAATCAACAGAGACACGTTGTAAATAAAAGGGGTTTATTTTTATAGACCACGTGTCCTAAGATGCAGTACTTTGGCTAATACAAGCAGACAAATGATTAATATCAAAACCAGCAACATAGTTACAATACCATAGAATATAAAAGGGGTGATCATATTATAATGACAGTGGATACTACCACCTTCCCTTTACTAAGAAGCTAATATTATTATTATGCTAATAGAAGGTCTCTTAGGCTTGAATAGGGGACCCCATACCTCAAAGATCAGCTTAGTGAAATCACATCACAGGAGCATCAGGAGACTTCTCGCAGGAAGGCTCGTCTTCGGTCTGAATAATAAACATGATGTCTGTGATACTAAAAGCACTAATTTTCAGGCATTTGCAGCTGCGCGTGTGTTATGGCTAAATAGTGGGCCGATCAACCTAGAGTGAAAAACATGCATTGTGTAATAACCCAGACTGTTTGTCACACCATGTACAGACCAAGGTCGCTGCGCAGAGCTTGGGATGGTAACAACAGATTGCTCTTGTGTGAAGCAAGTCTCGAGTCAGCAGTTTGTTTTAAGAAATAACATGTAAACGCAGTGCCGTGTGCAAAAGCAAAAAGATGGCTTTCTAACATCTAACGTGGTTATGCTAACTTAACAATGCCTGTACGTATTCAGAGAGAACTCACTACACGCCCCCTTGATCGAAGCACTATTTAGTAGGCAAGAAAAGAGAGAACGCAGAGTTCAGTTTCGTCAGAGCAGAACAAGGCGTAACCAATCCAAAGGTTCAGAATGAGTTAAAGTCTGAAACGAAAAAAATTGAAAAGCAAAAGGGGAAACTGTGGTGTCCGGAAAAAAAATATAATCAATTAAAAAAAACTCAAAACAACCATCAGGGAGAAAGCAAAAAAAAAAAAAAAAAAAAAGGGTAAATGCCGCGGCAGGGTGCTGTCCAGGAGCGACAGGCGCCAAGGACGATAGTTTAGTCAATCCATGAATGTATAGGCAGCATATGTGGCAACCGCTTCCAACAAAAAATCATTTGCAGGGCCAGCGAAAGTCTCAGCCATCCAATCCATCAACGAAAAGGAACACACGTGTTCTTCAATCAGCGGAGCTTCCAGCACGATCAGAGGGCACCCGGAATGTTCCTCCAAATAGCTCATAGCCAAGAAGTTGTAGGCAGCTGTAGAGATGTCCCAATTACCCAGGATCCCATGTGCTGCTCCACAAGCCATTATCCGGACACCAGAACAGGTCAACTCGTGAGACACTAAGGGCCTCATTAGTCGATCGAAATCCGGCACCGGAGCCACCAGGCTGGTCAAGCACAAATCCAAAGGCCATTCAAAAGGACAATCCAGGCAGTGAAGCACAGGCTGCACGCAGGTGAAGTAGCAATACCGGAAAGATAATCCATATGCCAGGCTTAAGGTCGCCAATGGCAGAGTTCCATAAAAGTCAAGCATCCTATCTCGAAGAAGATGCAGGCGGGACAGGTGCACGTGCGGCACAGAAGGAGCAGCCATTCCGTAGGATGAAAAGGAAAAGCAGCACACCCGCCACTAGCGCCAGAAGCAGCGGAACACCTCCAAAGATGCTCGAGAAAAGGGAATGAAAAAAGCCCGGAACCACACCAAAAATAGTTTGGAAAGAGGTCACGAGACCCGAGCCCACAAGTTTAAAAAAATGAGCCAGGCCGGTCGTGGACGAGGCATTGAAAATAGTTTGGATCAAAGAGCCGAAATGCAGGGGGAGGTCAGTATTCAGAAGCGCCTGTACCTCTGTGCGCGTATTAGCCACGTGAAGGTCGAATGTTTCACGAGATGAAGTCAAAGACACCTCTTTTTGGGACAATAGGGCTCTTATTCTGCTCAACTTGTTGAACTCTGCTTTCAAGGTTGGAATTGAAGGCCAGATGGAAGCATCCAGCCGCCCATGCGGGGGTGGAAAGAGAACATTATTGCAGCAGACCACTTTCTGCGAGACAGTTACAATATACGGGATTCCCACTAACATCCCACAGCAAGCTTCACTATTCAAAATCAAATAACTACCGTTAGCAAGCAGTGTGAAAGAAGGCGTAATCACAGGCACTGGGACACCCCGTAGGATGCATGCTAAATTCGGTGCTTGTACATTGCATGCGCCGTGTAATTGAATGTGCCTACATACCAAGGAATGGTCAGGTGACGTGGTACATTCCTCGCCCTTCAAATAAACCTCAGTCCCGTCCCTAGTACATCTATACGTAAAGGGGAGGGACCAAACCTCATGTATGAAAGCGGTGCCCAGCGGTTCATATCTACCCAAAGCATAATGTTTCATACAAGACGTAAACTTAAAAAGCGCAAAAGGGAGAGTTATCAATCCGTGGACTAACCACGTAGCCGAATTGATCTCCGCTACAGAAAAAGGCAATGGTTCTAATTTTTCAATATGTAACAATGAATATGTAGCATCCTTCATGGACATAAATCGCTGCTTGTCAGTAAGGTTAAAGGGAAGGAATAACGATGTAGTGTTAAGATAGTCCCAAGGGACTCTCCCTGCCTTTAAAGTCTGCAATGTCCAAGCAAACTGCATAACAGAACGCAACTGGTTTTGACCATGATATAACACAGACATATCATCATGCACAATATCAACTACTGATGAAACAATATTATCTAATGTATAAATCCTAGAAGAGAGAGTGCTAATGCTGTTATCTATAACGGCTAAAACCTTTTCCATGTTGGCTTGGTCAATAGCCCTCAATCTGGAAGCCGCCTCAATCTGTGACAACTTCCAGACTTCGTTGTAAATAGCATACGCCCACCTCTTGGTTCTGCCACCCACAGGACCCTTAACAAAATCATTCAAATCTATTTTGTCATGTAATTGTGATAAATGAACTTTGACAGACGCCAAAGTGGAATGTCGCAGCCAAGATTGACATAACTTACCCACAGAGTATGTAGTTACAGTATGTGACGACTCAAACCGAGGGTCTACGCGTTCCTGAGTATACCCCGGTTTCAGTCCCAGAAAACGTCGTTGACAGATATCTGAACTGCTTTGCCAAATTAACCAACCCTCACTATTAACTTTCGAAATATTGAAAGATGTATTTGAAACTAAGGAGTGCAAAGCAGCAAGGGACAGATCTGTGTGGTTATCCCAATTGGGATAAGCGCCCAGATCCGGCACAGAAGGTGATTTTAATTGTTTAGAAGTGGCCAATCCAAAACAGGTGGTTTGGAAGATGGATGAATTCAAAAATAAAATATGATTTGGTATAAGACAGGCACGATGTAAAGCCTCTGTACCCTGTACCTGCCACGGCTTGGAACCCCAAACCGACTTTAGATCAATAGTAGCCTTCCATACATCATAACCTTTGATTGACAACTTGTCCATAAAGGACTTGGAATAAAGTAACTTTGTGTGTGTCAGTCTAACCTTTGCGGCAGACTCAGGCAGCACCTTAAAATAAAACGCTGCCGGGTTGGAAACACTGAAATCGGTAAAATATGAATACTTGTTAACTAGTGTTTGTGAACTTCCGAATTCGGGAGTAGGACAGTGTTCCCATTGGGTAAAATTTACAAAATTTCTAAATGTATTTGCTTTATGCAGGAAATGATTGCCATAATGTTGAAAACAATACTGTTCCGCATAATTAGCCGCATTTTCGTATAAATCTTCAGCATCAAAAGCGGCATAATATTTCAAATCAGAAAACAGTGACTCAATGGCGTGTACATCCCAATCATCAGAACGTATGTTCTGCCTAACCACATCACCCATAGAAACACGAAATACATTAGGTACATTAATGACCTCTGTAGGCCCATGAATTTGGAATTTAACAGCATCCCATGCGATTCCATCCAAGACGGGCCAGGCAGTAATATTCACAAAAGTCTGGTCCCTCTTCATGATGTGGGACGAGGAGTGGGGGGCCAAAGTTCCATTGATAAGTCTAATTGTCGATCTCTCAGTCAGATAGTGGCCATCCACAAGACGGAAAAAAACTATCACGAACCCAATGGACATAAACAAAAAGATACTGAAAAGCAACAGCCAAATGTATGTCCAAGGGGCAATCAAAAAATGTCTCTTAAACCAGCAGAAAAAAACAGCAACGTTCGATGGGGGGCTTGAGGGCAACGAGTTAGTGTCAAAGGAGAAACGGGACTGTCCAAGCGCCGTAGATTGTAAAACAGGCGAGGGACCACGTGTAGGATAAGCATACTCAGTCTCTTCGGGCAAACCACCAGCCGATGGTATCAACAAGGGATCAGTAACCGATTGCATCTCGATGGCAACATCAGGCAAGGTGTTAGAAGCAAGAGTCAACATTGAATTTCTTTGCATCGTCTGGCATGAAACTGCTGGAGTCATGCTAAGAAGTATCGGCCACTCGCTGAAGTTTGACATTGTCAATAGAGATGTACCTGTTCTCTTTGCGACCAGGAAGTGGAGGTAAAATGACTGTTCTTGTTCCCTGCACTCCAAGCACTGGAACTGGTGCACGATAAGAGGGGCCGAACTCCTTCTTGTTCTCCACCTTCCCACGGACCAGATCTCCAACTCGGGGTAGCCAGCCGACTACCGGAACCTGAACTTCAACTTCAGATGTGGAGGGCAAGTGTTCCTTCGATAGAGTGTCTCTGGCTTCTTGTAGAGTCTGTAAAACAGCACAGTGATCATCTACGTCAAAGGGTGCGGTCGACGCCGCCATGTCTAGACCATCAAGGTCCGGTACAAACATTCTGATTCCGAAGAGCATCATGTACGGGGTCCGCCCACCCAGAGACCTTCTAGGGAGATTATTAAGTGCACGTTGAACGTTATACAAATGGGCTAGCCAGTTCCGGCCTGTGCCTAAAACACGGGCTGTCAATGATTGCTTTAAGTCACGGTTCATTCGCTCCACCACACTATTACCCTCAGGTCGGTAGGGGGACGAAAATTTGACTAGGACCCCCAAATTTCTCATAGCCTCCTTGTAAGCCTTAGAGGCGAACGCAGGGCCCTGATCAGAATGGAAGGTACCACACGCAAAAGTTCCCACAAAGACACGCAAATCTCTGATGACAGTCCGCGAGTCAGCACTCCTTTGTGGCCATACCCACAGAAAACGTGTGCACGAATCCACTGCAACCAAGATGTACTTGTACGCAGTATCAGAAGAAAAAGGACCGCAGTGATCCAAATAAACACAACCAAATGGTTTATTGGATATGTACAACTGTGTTTGTGATGGGCGCGCAACAGTAGAAGGTTTAATCTGTTGGCAAATGTCACAATCAAGAACATAAGCGCGCGCTTGTTTATATAAACCAAACCACCAGTAACGTTGTTGTAGCAGAGATATTGTGGCTGACACTCCGGCGTGGGCTGACGCCAACCCCTCATGAGCAGCCAGAATCAGTGCGGGTCTGCAGTCCGCGTTGGGAATAATTCTGTCACCAACGTCGTTAATCCTCACTAATGGGACATTATCAGGACTTAAACGGTAAATGTAACGAGAAGGAAAACCCTTCGGGTAAACGCCTCCCTTTTCTGTAGCAGCAATAGCTGCCAAGATGTCATCATCAATCTTACTCTTTGATCTGGTTACTGCTGCCACTAAGTATGTAGCCACTGCTGTTTTTGCTGCCTCGTCAGCCAAGCTGTTGCCGACAGCATGGACACCAAGTCGTTGGTGACCAAGAGTGTGAATTACATTCACGAGTGGGAGACGTTCTTTAAAGTCTGCCACTCGAACCCAAAGCGTTTTATGCTTAATTGTGCCACCTTTTGTGTCTCGATAATCATTCTGAGACCAGAAGTGTAAATTGTCATTATAGGACTGGACACAGTAGAAAGAATCACTCACAATTAGAGTAGTGACTCGGGGATCAGCAAACTCCAGTGCAAGCACTAGAGCCCGAAGCTCCGCCAATTGCGCGGTACAATCGCCCAATGACTGCGTATGCACTGCATCAGATTGGAATTCACCATTTACGAAAGTACCTACGACAATTGCGCAAGCCGCTGAGTAGGCGTGCTTTGATCCAATTGCGGGCTGCGCAGACCCGTCAGTGTATATGACACAATGGTATTCTTCGAGCGGGCGCAAAGACAGAGGAGCCGGATGAACGAATTCATACTGCAAGAACTCTTGAGTCTGTAATGAGGCATCAAAGATGTAGGTGACGTCTGGCGACGTCAGTGTCGTGGCCCATTGTATCCACCGAGGATGCAAAGCTTTAGAATTTGGTACACTTGCCTTTGTCACCGCTTCTAAGGCGGGATAGGGTGTTACAACCAGAATCTGTTTCCCATGTGACAGTGCGCGTTCTTTAAGGATCGCCATCTGTACAGCAGTCAGAACTTTTTCGACCGCGGAAAAACGTAATTCAGCAGAGGTGTACAAGTGGGATTTGTACGCAATGGGGACTGTATCGCCCTCATTAAACGTCAAATACGTGAAACCCACGGCGCCTGGCACTATTCTTATTACCAGGTTGGTGCGGTTATCACGTGTCAGCAAATATTGTGAAGCAAGAAGGTCAGCCTGTAAAGACTGTAAAATTTTAGAATGTTCCAGCTGCCAGCTAGACTTCGAAAATGTGGGTTGTACCAAGGCGTAAAGCGGCTTGATACGCTGGGCATAATCAGGAATGTACGTACGGCCGAAATTCAGGAAACCCAGCAGAGATTGTAATTTCTTTAGTGTCGTTTTAAACCGTTTACGCACGAGACTGTCGACTAGAGCCGAGCTATGTGTATTTTGTACCGCGCAGGTCCGGCAATGGGAGTTTAGGTGCCGGTAATCCAAAACTAAACGGTACGAGCCGTCAGGCTTCGTTACAGTGAATAAAGGGTTATTCATAGGGGACACACATGTTTCAATTACACCCTGATATTCCAATTGTTCAAGGATCGCCGCGACGTGAGGTCTAGCTTCACGACGCATGGGATATTGGGGCTGTGGCTGGGGCATAGACCGCAATGGAATCTCATGGCAGGGGGACAACCGGTCCCAACCCACCTGAGTACGATACACCGCTGGCGCAAGCGCCAGCGCCCACTCACCAGCGTACATTTCAGCTTGGTCCTTAGGCACCGTGTGCGCAAAGGACGGGAGGATTTTCTCCTCCCCTCTAGGAGCTTCCAAAATGAAGGCTGGGGGCCAATCTGCCTCCGCTAGGAGGATATCATAGGTGGTGGTCAGATTATCCCAAAAAATCCCTTTTATAGTACGTTGTATGTCACCCTCTATTAATAAGACTATTTCATAAAGTCTATCAGGGGGAGCCACTCTGGTATCAGCTGTTTCAACAGTAACCAATACATCAGTTGCTGTCGCCGCCAGAAATGGACGCAGAGCTTGACGGACTATGGTAATTTCTGCCGCGCTGTCCAGTAGCGTCAGCGCCCATGTCCGGTTCTGAAGCTGTGTCCGCACTATCTGAGGCATATTTTGCCGTCAGAGCCGCCACTTTCTTCTTCTGAAACGGGGGTCTTTGTCGAGCAAACTCGTCCTGCTTGCCTTTACCCTCAGTCTGTCGGGGTTGGTCACGCTGTTGTGGAGCACCCCGACCTTTGCCACCGCCTCCGCCACCAGACTGTGTAGCCGATGTTTCCTGTGAAGAACGAGGAGAGCGCGGTTCAGAAACCTGAAATCTATCAGGAGACTTAATAGTAGCACGATCTCGCAGATCATAAGTGCGTTCACTACTTGACTGAACGGGAGAGGCAGGCCGAGAGCCCTGTTTCTGCTGCTGCTTTCCCTGTTGTTTAGTCCGCCAAGGTTGTTTTGGAAAAATTGGCCGACCATCCTTACCAAAAGTTTCTGCCTTACCCTGCTGCTTAGAATCGGGATTTTTGATCACAGGCTTAACTCCTAAAGAGCTACGACCCAAATCGCGATATGCTTCTGAAATTATTTTTGCAAATTCCTGCGGCTTGTCCTCTTCAGCAACTTTCTTCAGTTCATTACGAACCTGAAAGTGCAACGCATCACCCTTAAGGTTTCCCATTATCATGGTAGCCACCAGGCCAAAATCTCCGAGGAGCCGCATCCCCAATTCTATCGCAGACTCCGCTCCATGGTCCTCTTGAACCTGTTTAATTATGGAGGGCAGCTGTAACATAGACGGAGTGCCGAAGCACTGCGCGTACGTCGCAGCAAAAATCTTACCCCAGGATACACAATCATCTATATGGGGAACTAAGTCTTTAGGCAAACTAATGGTGAGGATCCTGTGTTTTTCCACAGGAGTTGTATGCGGATAAACCGCCTCTATTTGGTCAAATTTTTCAGCAAGCCAAAAAGGATAATCATCCCTTGTGAGGGGGCGCTTGCCCACAACAGAATTGACCATAACAGGACTAATGACCACCGCGTGACGATCACTAGGTTGTCCCGCACTAACAGGCGCCCCCGCCTGTACAGTGCGCGACACATACTGCACCAACGCCCTATATACTGATATAAGGGCAGTGTGTAGTACACGCAATTCAGCCACCGTCACCGTGAGGTAACGGGGATGAGGCGTAAATCCGGCTAGTACCGGCCAAGTGGCCCCTGCAATTGATAAAGGGCCCATTCTCGGCGGTATAACCACATGGGGGAGGGCGCCATTAAACCAAATCTGATGTTGCCAAGCAGATATTGGTATCTCCTGTGTCCTATACGGCGCATAGTTAGCAGGCACGGCAGTAGCAGTGTAAGAATGAAAGGTATCGTCATCCCCACTGACTGCCGGAATCGTCACCCAGGAATAGAACAACTCAAACGGGTGAGCCGCATCGGCTCCCACCACAAAGATGACGTCCATGCCCGTGTCCGGCACCCCATACTGCGTCAAATGACGTTTCAGAGCTGCACGGCTGTGCGCCGCAATGTCTACTGCCATAAGGACAAGCTATACTTCAAGTATTTAGTAGCACAAGGGTTCAATAACCTTTTTAATGATCAAGCTTGAAAGAACCTATATCAATAGAACTAGGTAGGTTTAAATCCGTCAGACTTGTTATCCGGAAACAAGAATGAGGGTGCTGTGGACTAAATGTAAGCACTACTAAGGCGTTTCAACTCATAGACCAAACGTTAGGTGCGCCATGTTGCAGGGATTCTGCTGATACACAGAACTATGCGAAGAACCCCAGGACCTCAGTGAATTGTGGTGTACCAGAAACTCACCTCAGAACCCAGAACCCAGTATCCGGCTAGCATAAGTGTCCCATTCGTTATCCGAGGTTTAGCTCGGCGGTCCCAATGAATAGACAACCCAGAACAAGCGACTCAGTACATACTCAGGAATGGTGGGAATCGAAGATACCTATTCGTATATTATTCTCACATCAGTCCACAACAATAATCAACAGAGACACGTTGTAAATAAAAGGGGTTTATTTTTATAGACCACGTGTCCTAAGATGCAGTACTTTGGCTAATACAAGCAGACAAATGATTAATATCAAAACCAGCAACATAGTTACAATACCATAGAATATAAAAGGGGTGATCATATTATAATGACAGTGGATACTACCACCTTCCCTTTACTAAGAAGCTAATATTATTATTATGCTAATAGAAGGTCTCTTAGGCTTGAATAGGGGACCCCATACCTCAAAGATCAGCTTAGTGAAATCACATCACAGGAGCATCAGGAGACTTCTCGCAGGAAGGCTCGTCTTCGGTCTGAATAATAAACATGATGTCTGTGATACTAAAAGCACTAATTTTCAGGCATTTGCAGCTGCGCGTGTGTTATGGCTAAATAGTGGGCCGATCAACCTAGAGTGAAAAACATGCATTGTGTAATAACCCAGACTGTTTGTCACACCATGTACAGACCAAGGTCGCTGCGCAGAGCTTGGGATGGTAACAACAGATTGCTCTTGTGTGAAGCAAGTCTCGAGTCAGCAGTTTGTTTTAAGAAATAACATGTAAACGCAGTGCCGTGTGCAAAAGCAAAAAGATGGCTTTCTAACATCTAACGTGGTTATGCTAACTTAACAATGCCTGTACGTATTCAGAGAGAACTCACTACAGCAACATGGGTCAGAGGAGATCCACTGCTGAGGGGGTTGAAGTGGGCAGAATGGCAGGAAGACAGGATATCCCGCTATGCCGATGATATCCTGCCTCATCTGGTGTCGCCAACATAATCAGTGCAAAGAATTTTAAACATTTTCACCAATTTCGACAAGTATTCTGGATATTCGATTAACTGGTCTAAATCAGTGATTTTTGCTATTCATGGATCGACCCCAAAGCTCCCATCAGGATGCGAAGTGGAGATAGCTGAAGATGGATTCCAGTACCTTGGGATCTATGTAACCCCTGACCCCAATATTTTCTACGCCACAAATCTAGCGGTGCCCCTGGATAGACTGCGTAAGGATGTCAAACACTGGAGAACTTTGCCCCTCTCCTTACTGGGCCGAGCTGCCCTTTTTAAGATGTTGGCTCTTCCCCGATTCATATACATCCTTCGGAATTTGCAGAATTAAAGGAGGAGTATGATCTGGCTCAGGGGGATATCTTCCGCTATTTACAAATCCGCCACACCCTCAAAGCGGCACTCTCAGGCAACAAGGATATACCGGAGTCATCCCCCCTAGAGGACAGACTGCTCTCTGAACCACTGGTTAAAAAAGCTGTGTCATTAACATATCGGAAATTATGTAGTAACCTACCTGACCCGTTCCAGACCCTCTGAGAAAAATGGCAAACCGATATAGGACCAATTGAAGATGACAATTGGCAAACAGCATTGATGCCCCCAAGGGATGCAGCCATCCTTCTCAAGCTCTGTCTTATCCAACTAAAAGTCCTGCATAGAACCTACAGCACTGGGGTTACTCTTGCAAAGATAGGGAACAAACAAGATGCTTTGTGTCTCCACCAATGTCACGGGGAGGCAACCTTTTATCATATTATATTGGAATGTCCCAACATACAGGCCTTATGCGAAAGAACTACACAACACATGCAAAGAGCCATAGGAAATGAGATTAAACTGGCACCACAATTGGGGCTCTTAAATATATGGTAGGCGACAGACATTACGGGGGTAGAACAGCAATGGGTCACCCTAGGATATATGTTGGTGAAATGCACAATAGCGATGAAGTGTGGAGCAGCTGAGGTGCCATCATCAGGGAGCTGGGCAAAGGAACTAGATAAATGTATGATTGCTGAAAAGGAGGTATTCAAATTCAGAGGATGCCCCATGAAATGGGATAAAAAATGGGGCAAATGGAACATGTACCGGGTTGAACTGTGTGTGTCACCTACTAGTGAGATGGAAATGAAAGAAAGACAATGGAACACATTGGATATAAGTGGCTGAACAGAAATGAAACTAGTTACACATGTGCTGTGGAAAATAACTGTGTTGACATGTACTAAATGTTGATATACCTATGACTAGAGGAAAATAAAACAGCTGGCGTGCACTCTAGTTTAACAACTGTATCAAGTGAATGGTGTGTTAAATTGCAATATTTGAACTTGGTGTGCTGTCCCTGAGGTGGTTCCACCGCCACCTAAATGCAAAGTGCGAAAGTAACTGGAGCTGAATGCTCTAGACAGGGACTGCACTACCTTTAGAACTCAATAAATGAGTTTATGACAAGTTAACAAATGTTATAGGTACATGAAAACAATTGGCGTAGCTGTGACAAGTATGTACAATTGTTTAATCCAAAAAACATACGAATATGTAATAAAAATTGGATCAAGGCTTCTTCTTGTTGAAGTGTTGTTTAATCACACTCCTTTCGGAATCCAAAATGCAAAGTTCATAGTGAAGTAATCCAAAACAAATGTAGAATAATATAACAAAGCTCAATTTTCCCTTTCCCAATGCATTTCGGGTGAATTTCTCACCCTTCTTCAGGGGCTATCTACAAACGAAATGAAATACATGTATTCAGTAATGTGTTTGAACTTATAACGTAGTTGAAAATGGAAGGGCTCAACGCCACCAGAGAATATTAGATACTGTAAAGTGAAGTCAAAAAGTTGGAGATGCAAACCACGTCACCAATAATAGTGAGAGAAACTGCTAAGAATATGAGGAAAGGGAGCGGGTTGTCGAATGCAAAAGAGCAGAAAACTGAGGATCACCTTGTGGAATGAATAGACCAAACACCACGTACGGTGTATTAAACAAACAATACCTCGGGGCGAAATAGAGCTGGTCTCAAATGTGAGGCTGTAGTAATGTGGGATTACCTATAAATATCAATCAAAAAATGGACAATGAGATAATTGCTGCTATAATGTGCGCACTCAGACTGTTGTCGGAAGTGCGGGGAGATAGAGTGAAATGAAATAACTCACCGAGCGTTCACAGAACACCTGGGACCATAACGCGGTGAATGAACAGCAACGTGCTGCTAAATAAATGAGATGGCAGTGCTAGGCAGGTCGTGGTAATACCGTATCTGACGTAATAGTGTTGTCGTTGCCTGCAAGGAACGTGTTACAACTGAAGGTTAGTAGGAAGCCACATGTGTGTGAGTGATCACACAGAGTGACATCTATGTATAAAAATAAGGGAGTTACCTGAAGGAATACTACCGGTCACCGTGCTTCGTAAGTCCGAATAAGTCGAAGGTGCATGCAACGGACGGAGGTCTGTAAATGAATGCGGCAACCGGACCACGTGAACGCGGGACGGTGCCGAGACATAAAAATAGTGAGCGGACTATGTGGAATGTGATCGTGACAAATGGACGGCCATGTTGTGTTGGGAGAATATAGCAAGGAAGAATGACGATGATAAATAAAAAAACAAAACACTGGTGAGAAACGGAATAAAACGATAGTGAGAAACAGGATAAATGAGAAAAATAGAAAAAAATCCCAAACGCCAAAAGTGCTCACGAACTAAGTGCTTCATAGATGTAAAAATATGGTATCCAGCCTATTTACATTCTATGAATAAAAAATGGCACGAAACAGAAATACGATATCCTGCCTATTTACAATCTATTCAAGAATTGCATCAAAGCCATACTGTCTGGTTATTAGGTTGAGGGTGATAAACCCATTGCTGATTGCGTATTCAAAATGGATGTAGATGTTACACATGTTGTCGCTGAGGCGCGTAATATATAGAAGACACTAATACAACGGCATAACCAATCTATATTACGTAATTACCTTCCCAAAAGTGTCACAATGACAACTTGACTCAGATTGTGTGTGTAAGTTTGATAAACATAGTGGAACCATCTATCCAACAACAACATCGGAATCTTATTAAACTATAATAGTAAAACATACACAGTTGCTTCAGTTTTGTGAAGAAATAGTACCAAACAAGAAGAGTGAAAATATGTAAGCGAAAAAAAAAACCCATAAATAAGTGTGATGCTTAGAATTGTGGTAGACCAAATACACTGGCTGCTCTGATGCAGTGGCGACAAACCATCACTTTACTTTCCTCTAGAATGATGGGGGAAATGCTAAAGAAAGCATGCAAACTCGATTTTATCATTGAGTCCCTTGGGACTCAAGGTATTGAGGAACCGAATCCAGAAGGATTCCCTTTGAATGATGAACTTGGACATGTCACGATCATTGTGGGATTTAATGACTTCAATCACACTGAACCTCAATTGAGCAATCGTATGATGTGCGTCACACCAATGACTTGCTAGTGGTGAATTCATGGATCTGGTGCGAATGCGACTCTTGTGTTCCGTGATACGGGTGCGGAGAGATCTTTCAGTCTTACCAACATAATACAAGCCGCAGGGGCATCGTATTATATATATCACATTTGACGTGTTGCAGTTGGCTGTGAAAAAAAATTTAACTGGTTTTCCCGACCAGGGATGAGCCATAGATACGCCCGTAATTACATTATTGCAATGGGAGCAATTGTAACATTTAGTCATGCCCTTTGGTGCCTGATTGTTTGTGAACTCGCGTTTCTTTAGAAGTTCCTTCAAGTTGTTGGAGCGTTTGTATGCAAAGATCGGTGGATCTTTAAACAAATTCCCGAAGTCTGGTTCTGCTTGTAGCAGATCCCATCTGTTTAGTATGGTCTTTTTAATAGCAGGAGAGAGGGTGGAGAACTTGGACACAAAAACCTCTCTGGTTTGTGCAGGTTTTGTTGTTTTGTCAAGTAGTGTGGATCTAGGGACCTGCTTAAGTCGTTCAACTGATGATTCTATAAGTGTCCTAGGATATCCACGTGCCAAGAACTGTTCTTTCGTGTCTTCAAGAGAAATGTGCAATTGTGAGATATCTGAAGTGATGCGCTTAATTCTCAAGAATTGTGAGTATGGAAGATGTCTTTCAAGGACTCTGGGTGAAAGCTACTGTAAAGTAGCGTATTGTTGCGGTCGGTGGGTTTTTTGAACAGTGAAGTGACAATCTTGTTGGACTTCAATTCAATCTGAACGTCCAGGTACGAGATGGAATGTTTGTCCAGTGTGTGTGTAAACTGTATTTCATTTCGTTTGTAGATAGCCCCTGAAGAAGGGTGAGAAATTCACCCGAAATGCATTGGGAAAGGGAAAATTGAGCTTTGTTATATTATTCTACATTTGTTTTGGATTACTTCACTATGAACTTTGCATTTTGGATTCTGAAAAGAGTGTGATTAAACAACACTTCAACAAGAAGAAGCCTTGATCCAATTTTTATTACATACTCGTATGTTTTTTGGATTAAACAACTGTACATACTTGTCACAGCTACGCTAATTGTTTTCATGTACCTATAACATTTGTTAACTTGTCATATACTCATTTATTGAGTTCTAAAGGTAGTGCAGTCCCTGTCCATTCAGCTCCAGTTACTTTCGCGATATACCTTTGACTGACATGTTCTTTAAAATAATAAAAACATCAACAACAAAAAAACAATTTTGTTTGAATTTTAACTTTTCACTTTTTATACACAGTGTGCAAATACGCAAGATAAAATAAGAAATTAAAAATTCTAAACAGCATGTAGTTGTCGACACGGCGTTTCGGTGGAAGAAAATCGATAATACACCTTTTTCAGGACTTTAGTTAATGACAACAATCATCTTCATATGATTGTCCAAGGCAAGCATTTATTATCTTTCATGCTTCTTGTTTAAAATTAATTCTCCTAATTAGTGTTCATATAATTCTCTGCAGATCTCCTGAGTAGAGGACTAAGCTGAATATGATGAAACCTTTTGTATAAAATTGTTTAGCACATATTTGCTTTTAGTGGGTAATGGGGAATGGCTCCTCGAAAAGAGATATTTCTTTAATAAGTAGGCACCGATGTTATTATTTTTTTGGTTTCGGTTGTGGCACCAAGTTCTGAAACATGAGTTACCCAGGAAATGTCTTATTTATACTGACTCATGGTCCACTTCTAAAGGGCTAGCTACTTAGCTCCACATGTGGCACGCACATAATTGCCAAATTTATTCTAAGGATGTGGGGCAAGGAATTATAACAGGAAATTTGGGAAATGTTATCGCAAAGTACAGTCACTGTGTATCATGTAGAAGCTCACTGTCCCATTGATTCACTAGAACAATGGTTTATTTCCCTAGCAGACGAGAAGGACAAAATCTCCGAAGCAGAAGTGGCAAAGCAGGATTCTGACGTGGTGGGGATGGCCCAGTGGGCCCACCACAAATGTGGACACCAGGGAGAGAAAGCCACTAATAGGTGGGCAGAGAGTAGAGGGATGCACATTACCCATGATTTTATTTAAACTGTGATTATGCACCGTCGTATTTGTCAACACACTTAGCAGAGATCTGTCCTACAGATTGTCAGGGGCCAGTCCGGAAGAGGAAAATTGCCTGGACAGATATGGCAGATTGACTATATTGGGCTATTGCCCAATAGCAGAGGGCTCTTGAATAGTGGAGCTACCAATCTGGTGATACAGGCTGGAGACATAATTGGTCAGATAATAATCATTCCAGTGTATGGAGGGATAGTCAGAAAGGAGACTGTGAGAAAGTGGGTTTCTGTTGCAGTAAACCCCCCCTTTTTTTGTTGCCAGACTACTGATGCTCTTTGACTTGATGTGCTCTGGGGCCCTGCCAATCAGGACCCCAGGGCCTGTGTTCTTTCCCCAAAACAAAACCCAAATGGCATCTCTGGCCACATGTCAGCCCCTAGTAAATGGTACCATAGGTACCCAGGGCACTGTGACCAGAGAAGGCCAATAAGGATTGCAGCACTTATTGTGCCACCCTTAGAGGCCCTGTACCCTGACACACACACACTGCAGGCTGAGTGTCTGGGTGCAGAACAAAACAAAGAGTCGACATGGCACACATCCCTGTGTGCCATGCCCACAAACCACTGCCCTGGCATACATCAGTCACCTCTCTAGCTGGATGCCCTATGCCAGTGGCATGAGCCCTGTACCCATACAGTGCCCAGGTCCATTCCTGGGCTCTGTAAGTGCAGTGCTGCCATTAAGAGTATATGGTGCTGGGAGGTTGTCATTACAAACTCCACAGCACCATAATGGCTACACTGAAGACTGGGAAGTTTGGTATCAAACTTCTCAGCACATTAAACCCACACTGATGCCAATGTGGGATTTAATGTAAAATGCACCATAGAGTGCATCTTAGAGATGCCCCCTGAAAAACTACCAACTACCAGTGACCTGACTGAGTGGCTGCGCAGGCTGCCACCACCAGACATGTTTCTGGACCCCTGGGTCGAGAGACCGCTGCTCTTGAGGGCCTGAAACAATGCACATCCTGGGACGAGGTGCCAAGCCCCCTCCCCCAGGATGGGCAGGGTTCACGAAGGAGAAGCTTCAAAGGCTTGCCGCCTTTGTGAGCCTCTCCAGACCATTTGCTGCTTTCAGCAACTAGTCCCCAGTGGTTCTACCCCCCACTTTGGGCGGGAGAACCAGCGGGAAAAACAAGTGAGGAAGAGAGGTGTGCACACCTCTGCCAACTCCACCTTTAAGGTGGGGGAGGCGAGGTGAAGCACAACCTTGAGTCCCCGCCATCTTGAGGATGGGGGGACCCAACCAACCAAGGACAGGATTCTGCTCTCCTCCCACTGGAGAGTAGCAGAATAGGGGGTGTACCCACCCCAGGGAAGGGACCCATTGGTCCCTGCCCTTTACATACATGTAACGCCCCTAACTTTAGTATTTAGGGGCACCCTGAACCTTCCTTCCTCAGATCCAGCAACCACAAGAAAAGAAGAAGAGGAAGAAGGACGAGAAGCCGTGCAGAGCTAACAAGAGGACGATGCCCACTGACTTGGTCCCAGCCCTACAGGCCTGTCTACCCTCGAACCTGCTCCTGCAAAGCCCCAGCGTGTCCAGCGGCCAGCAACCTCAAAAACCCCGGAGGACCTGCCTGCATTCACTTTCCAAGCTGTTTCTCCCATGAACACCGGACGTGTTTGAACTGCAGCTTCTGGTGCCAGCCAGGAACCGCGAATCCAGCACACTCTGCACCCGCCGAGCCTGGCCCATGTTTGAGTGAACAAACACCACGAGGAGGTCCCCCCGGCGATCCTGACCCGAGATCCGGTGACCCCGACCTACCTCAAGCCTCCAGACAACGCCTGTAGCCTCAATCCAGGAGACCCCCCTACCGCGACCAGAACGGGTAAGAAAGTCTGACGTCCAAAGGCACCCCTGCACCCTTCGCCCCATGGCCTTGTGTGCCCAACCCAGTGGTGCCTAACCATCCCTTTACATCCCAACTTACCTCTCGAAGTGGTGGTCACTCCTGGAAGATCTTCGTCCCCGACCCTGCAGTGTTTCTTTGTCCCAGAGAATCTCCATTGAATTCAACAGAGCACCCGACCTCAAAACTGCACCCTGCACCCGGCTACCCTAGCGCCGCTGAGGGTGCCTCTTTGGTGCTAACTTGGTCTCCAACGTGCCCTGAGCTTAACCCTAGGAGCTTTGCTCCCACAACCCTGTGGCCTGCTTCCCAGCAGCCACAAACTAGAGTCCCCCTATCCCCCATAGGATAATATTGGGCCTCAACACTCTGCACCCGGCCGCCCGAGTGCCGCTGAAGGTGCAACAACAGTGCATCACTGACCCTGGGAGACCCCTGAGTCTAACCCCAGAACCCTAACTCCATAGACCGATTACTTACCTTGAAACCGATAACTCATTTTTCCTCATAGGATAACATTGACACTTTTTCTCTCAAAAAGTTTGTGTCGACTTTTGAAAACTGCAAATATTCCTTAAAAATCAGCGGATTAACCAAAACGCATTTTCTCAACTGATTTCAGGAAATGTCCCAGTGCCGAATCCAGGAACCAGCACTGAGTAAGAAAAAGTAACGATAACCTAACACCTGCTAAGTGAATTTTCTCCCATAGGATAACATTGGTGATTCTATATGAAAAGGTTTCTAAGTGTCAACTTTTGAAATACCATAAAATTCCTGAAAAATCCTACCTGTAACCAAAACACATTTACTCACCTGTTTTCAGGAAATGTCCCACGGCTGAATCTAGGATCCAGTCCTGTGGTTAGAAAAATAATCTGAAAAGTAATTATCTGCATTTTACTTAAAAAGCCCCTTTAATTGAATGTACTATGCCTGCAATGTGTTGCAAACTGCTTTCTTAAACCTGTAATCAAAACCAGTACCAGTTATACTGCAATTCTAAACTGTGTTCAAACAAGTCAATTACTTCTGCAAAGTATTTATATGCTTACCTGTACCAGGCTTGCTTGGTTCTAGAAATAAAACAACAGTATATTTTTGTATACAAAACCATTGGCCTAGAGTTCAGTTCTTGAGTGTGTGAGACCATTTGCTGACTGAGTGTGTACATCAAATGCTTTACATTGTCCTCTGATACTGCCTTACTGCTCGACCAAGCTACCACTTTAGAGAGTAATGTGCTATCTAACTTTAACCTCTGCCAAACCTCTGAAGACCCTTGGACTCTATACACACTGTACCTCACTTTGGTGCAGTATATAAAGGAGACTGCCCCAGCCCTTATTACTGTATGTGGAGAAAAAGGGTTTGGGTCCACTAACATGAACACAGGGGCCAAAGTGTGGGTGGAATACCCAAATGATCCCCCAGAACCAGCAGAGATCATTGCAACCAAAAAAGACAAAATGTTATTTTCCAGAACAATCATACTTGATTCTTTTCTAGATCGTACTGCGAAGTGTTGGCCTCCTGTGGAACACACTTCAAGTAGGACACTCAGCACACCAAGAGGCAGCAGGAGCCCCCAGCTTCGAAGTGACCACCGACAGCGCAGATTGACACCTCTCTTGAATCAACCTGAAAACGTATGTGCTTATCTAACGCAGACTGTCCTCAACAGGCCGTACTTTTGAATAACAAATATGAAAAAAGCTGAGACTGTTTTCCCACTTGTCAAGTATACATACATTCTGGCAAATATAACAGAAGGACCGTGTGCATTCCCATGGTTAAGGACGATGATATTTCCATTAAATCCAGCCTTGCATACCCAAAGTACAAGGGAAACAGTACAGCGTGATGGAGATTGTGATTCTGAGATTCATTTATTGCCCAAGACAGAATATATATGTTTAGGTGCTTCTATAGTAGGGGTTCCAGGATTATTCATTTATAACATTAGGAGCATCAATAAGTTAGCATGTTTGATGGTTAAGAATATTCATCACACATTTTTTGCGTTAGCAGTTATTATTAGATATGTAGGGAACTAGGAGAGCAACTTTGCAAAATAGAGTAGCGATTGATTATTTGCTTTTAAAACACGATCATGGATGTTCTGTTTTGCTTTAATTTGTACCTGACTTTGGCAAGCTTTGCTTTATTTTAGGTGGGATAATCATCATAATATGTGTTATGATTTTATTGTGTTGCTTTGCCCTGTTTATGCCTAATATTATGTCCATGTTTCGACCGAGGACAGTTGATTTTAGACTTGTAGGTTATGAGAGTCAATGGTCAAAGGGTGGAGTATATTCCACTTAGTACAATGGTGGCCACTGACTCCATTTTGTGGGCACAACTTCATTTCTTGTGCTTTCTTGCAACTACAGGGTGGCAATGTTTACATTCCTCACAGCACTTCAAAGCACAGAGCAAAACAGTTTCTGAAACATTAAGGGCCTGATTCACAAAGGTAAACTTAGATCAAAAATCGAAGTTTAAACCTGAAGTCAAAGCTTAGACCTAAAGTCTAACTTTACTATTAGTAAAAGTTAGACTTTTGGTCTAGGTTCAGACCAAAAGTCTATCTTAGACCAAAAGTCTAACTTTACTACTACTAAAGTTAGAATTTTGATTTAAGTTAGACTTTTGGTCTAAACTTAGACCAAAAGTCTAACTGTACTACTATGAAAGTTAGACTTTAGGTCTAAACTTAGACTTCAGGTCTAAACTTAGACTTTTGGTCTAAGTTTACCTTTGTGAATCGGGCTCCTAGTGTGGGATATGTATTTGGTACCATGCTCAAACGTGAAAAAGGAATGTACTGCTCTGCCTCGGAGCCAATACTGGAGCATATCCAGCTTCTGTGGGTGACCTCCATGCAGACCGGTACAGCTTGCCAGCCTTGACTGCATAACAGAAGGAAGGAGGGGGTTTTCAGAAATCTCTCCTTGAGTTGGGTAAGGGTATTAAAGATGGGTACTTTTGGCTGTCACACAGGTGCTCCCCTGGGGAATGGATGCATTTGCCCAGGGACCTTTTTGTGATCCCGATCGAGACTTCTGCCTGACTGTGAGGGCTCCCCAGTCATGCCTGTCGAATGTTGAAATATACTCCATCAGTGATGTATAATAAGTTTGTATTTCTTGCTTGTATTATATATATAAGCTTCCACAAACCCCACTATTCACCAGATACCCTGTTATTACCAAAACACACTCTCATTTACACACACTTTACAGTACTCCAAGCTCCAGGAATTGCAGAACGTATCTCAAATATTAATCTTAACACATTATTTATTACAGACACGTGGGCCCCCATCATACATGCACATTCTAAAATGTCCTAGTTCCCACAGGGTACAGTAATAAAACATCCACTGTGCGAACTACACACTTAAAGAGAGGGAAGTCCTCATTTTTCTCCATAAGTACTCCAAGCTCCAGGAATTGCAGAACGTATCTCATATATTAATCTTAACACATTATTTATTCAGACATGTGGGCCCCCATCATTCGTGCACATTCTACAATGTCTTAGTTCCCACAGGGTACAGTAATACAACATCCACTGTGCGGACTACCCACATAAAGAGAGAGAAGTCCTAATTTTTCTCCATAAGTCCTCCTAGTTCTGTGGCAAGCAAGTAGCACTACTCCATTGAACTCCTCACCATACCACCCATACCACCCACCTTGGAGACTTCAAACTCCCTGCCAACCTAATAAATGCATTGAACATGGCACAGAATGGCATCCATCCATCATACTCTAAGAGCCACAAGCTTGACCTCATCCATATGGCATCACAACCATCCAATGCAAACCACCTATACCCCTGGACAGACTGGACCGACCATCTGCAGCATTCTGTTCAGCATCCAATCTACACACCAATGTCATCCCAGAAGAGAACAACAAACCTGCAGATCCTCAAAAGACTCCTCCAACAACAACCTAAAGCTCTAACTCACCTCTTACCTTGCCACATCAATGTCTGATGCTAATACCCTTCTAAGTGCATTCAATGCATTTTTGGAAAACTATGTGACCACATATGCATCAAATAAAACACTCATATGTACGGCTAGCCCATTAGCAGCACCCTGGTAGTCAAAATACGTTGCTGTCAACAAATGCACCATCTGCAGACAAGAAAAAATGGAAGAAAAGCAGAACTCCGACAACCTCAGGCTACTGAAGTTTCTCTGCTCAACATAAAAGCAACACTTCACATCAACAAAAGCCAAGCACTCTTCCATCACAATCAGTGAAGTTGCTAACAGAAGCAGAACACTTCAAGATAATCAAGCAATGCATCAGCCCCATACCTGACACTCCTATTCCACACCGCACAGACAAGTGCAATGTCATCAATCTTTTCTTCATTGAGAAAACACAAACGATTCAACAACACATTTACAACATCACGCATCTTTCTCCTCTGAAACCCGCCCATCCCTTAACAGCCACCATTCAAACTCCTGCCTCTTGCAAATCACGCCAACATAGTCAAAGTTCTCAAAACCACTTCTTGTGAGGAGCATTTACTACCCCTGTCCTTCATCAAAGTCCTCTCCAGAGCTCACCAGTGTCAATACCTCCCTCACTAAAGGCATCCTGAAGCTCTCAAGAGAGGCCAGATCCTTGTAATTATAAGGAAAGCCACACTATGCCCAAGCTTGTCGACTACTGGCACATTACTCACCTTCCCCCCGTCAACAAGATCTTTGAAAAAACAGTTTATCCACAATTCCAACATCACATTGAAGCCGGTCATTCCCTGCACAACTACCAGTATGGATTCAGATCACAATGCAGCACAGAGACAGTAACCTTACATGTTCTAAATGAAGTCCTCCTGACCACAGATGACGGTCCATGCCTCCAGTTATTTATTGCTGTAACTCTCAACTGCTTTCTACACTGTCCATCATCCAAACCTCTTTCAAACCCTAAAGTCCTGAATGACATTAAGTGGCAGCATACTTCTCTGGTTCTCCTCCTACCTATTCACCCAACAATAGCTTGTTCACATGAGCACCACCAGGTCAGAGTATCTCCTTATCTCCTGTGGAGTCCTCCATACTTCCTTCTTTTCTCTTTTCGCCTTCAACCTGTACATGAAGGCTGTGGGATTCTACTCATCAGTAATGGCTTTAAAATGAACCAATAAGCCATCACACAACTATACTTGAATGTCTCCACAACTTCAGACATCCAACACCTCAAGCACTGCATACACCCCATCTAGATATGGATATCCAGAACTACTCGGAGTTCACCCCCACATAACAAGAGAATTCCTGCCTTTTGTCAAGAACAGTAAGCAACAACTAATCCAACCTGGCTAAACAACATGCTCTACCCCACTTTTCACCAAATTCCAACTTGCTTGCAATCACTCTTCACATCAACCTAACCATCACAGAACACACTGCCAAAAAAATGAAATTCGGCCTGGAACCAGCTCTCCCTGCTAATGAAAGTGAATCCATTGTTCATGACCTCATACTCTAGCATCTGTATGGTGGCAACGCGTTGCTACACAGCCTATTTAGACTCCATAATGGTGCACACTTCTTCACGGCCCTGAATAAATATGACCACATCACTCCCACCCAGATGGAACTTCACTGGCTCCCCTTTCTGGCACACACCATCTTTAAAACCAGCTGGATAATCTACAAGCAATCATGACTGGTACTTCAGCCTCATATGGCTGACAGGCTAACTACCTCTGTTGTCTTTCAGTACACCAACAGTCAGGAGGACATCATCAGACTGGAGACAAGGAAGTGCAACAAAGACAAAAAAACAACAGGCTTCTGCATCTATGCCCACATGATAAGGAATGACATCCAAGTATCAATCATACAGTTCCCCATGCTCCGGTTTAGAAAACAAATGAAGATACAGCTATTTAAAGAACACTACCTTATGACACAGATACAGTCTATGTCCACTATCTAACCTCACTGCTCCACCAATCAATCACTGACTATATTTTTGTTTTTGACTTTGTTTAGAGCTGCATTTAGCTATGTTCACACTATTTAAATACCACATACATACATACAGGGCTTTTCACTGTATATGGTCTCCTAATTATGCTCATCACATTGTTGACCTGGATATGCTTTCTAATTGCAGCACAGTTGTTCCATAATAGAGCACAGTAGTTTAAATAAATATTGTAAGCTTTCTTCATGTCTCTTTTTCATTTATAGTGTACATGAAGGAGCGAGAGAACGAAAGGTGATGACCTGCTACCGTGATCCCAGAGAGGGACTAGAGTGTTATGTTCTGGGGGTGCCAAATCACTTGACTCTTTGGAAAGGTTAGGAGGGCAAGTGAGGCACTATTAGCTAGAAGGATTTTGGCCCATAGGCACCAATGTGGTATGGTGACTCAGTCCCTACATACTGATGTTCTGTGGTCCCAGGCATAGTTCTGTTTCTGAGAGAATCCCTGCAACAGTACCACCCAAATATAGTAGCAGCCAACTCTTGCCCTCTACTTGATCGGGAGAAAACGGGACCTACGGACCTATTCCGCGAAGGACCCAGAGCAGTGATGCCATCCCCGGATGCAGTGAGCCCTGACATCAACATATGTACCGATTTCCAGCCTGTTGTTTCAGCCATTCTACCTACCGTACATGCCAAAAGGAGGATGAGGTGTCAGAGGTTCTTCTCGGGCCTCCTCGCCCTGCATCACTCACTCAGGACAGGATCTTGAGACTAAAAAACAGTTTGGCTTGGACAAATTCCTTGCTCCTGTTCCAGTAGAAGGGCCTGCCTTCTCGGAGGGATATGAGATCCAGAGTAAAGAGTGTGAGGTGCCTGGTTGGGGGAGAGCATCTGCCATGATGCCACATAAGATGTTTTATCACCCGTGAGGGGGAAGAAAATCAATGCCTACCTCAGGGATCCTATCAGTCTCCACAAAGACAATCATCTGGAGGTCCTGCTGGGCTATACAAGAAAATATTTTATACCCAGGCACCAAGAAGAAAAAAAGTGGCCTTCTGGTCTATGTTGGCAAACCTGAAGATAGCTCTTATGCAAGGAAAGAAGAACCTACCATGCACTCTGATCAGGCTTGATTATGACAGATGTCAACATCACCACATAGTTGTAACCCTGACTGGGACGGCAAGCATTGATCCACAACAGGCAAGCCACCAGGGGCTTGGCAAAGGCCTAGCAGGAGAACCATGGATAAGTTACATGCATACACACTAGAGTCTCAAGCTTCCTACAGCAACCGTCTAGACATCTGCCCTATGTGCAATGGCATGAATGCCAAGAAGAGCCATCGACACCTCATATAGGTAGAAGACATTCACCTATCACCAATTCACAGATCCCGTCAGGTAACAAAGTCAATCCTATTAACATTATGCAAACCTTTTTTGCTCTCAAGAGAAGACACAACATTCCATGGCAGAACCTTCATGAATCTGGGGGAAGACCACTAACAGCTAAGATGTTACAAGTTGATGTCCCAATAAAGTTTACAACAGATACATCCTACCTAGGACTTCACCGTCCAGAACATCATCCAGTGAATTGGTCCCTCTCATCAAATAGAAACAGGTCCAGACACCCATGTTGTTCATGGGTGATTGAATTGATGGCACCACTGACCTGAAAGGCCTCCCAGGAATGCATCAAAACAACTCACAATCTACAGTTCAATCAGTACTGTACCAAAGATCAAGAAGTGTCCTAAGCACTCCAGAGGGACAGCCAGGCTATTGATGCTCAATCTTCTCACCCCATCAGTATTTGAGTCCAGTCCGGAAAACTTGATAAGGATTAATGTACTAATTCTAGCTCCCTGCTTTGCCTTGTTGGTGATGCCATTGGAGCTTCATGGTTATATGTAAACAATGATAAACAGAATTTAATTTGATCCTTACAGTTATTATTTGATTTGGCGTATTTATGCTCAATATTTGTATATAATGTTGTTTTATTCATCTTTTATGTTTTATTTTAACTGATTTGGCACTGTGTGAATTCTGGTTTTAAGAGATCAATGATTTTAGCAATACTGTAACGATACATTGTAATATTTTGTGCTTTTATGGCTCAGTCAATGTTTGGTGAATAAAGCTTTTATGAATGAATGAGTCAAGCCTTCAGCATGCCCTGAAAATGATAAACCTGCCCCAAAATGTTCTGTGATGTTCTCTTTCAGCTGCCATTGTTCGTCCAGTTTCCAGACTGTACTGCTGATTGATTCTCAGTCCAAGAGACCTACATGGGTGTCCTGTTTCTTTTGTTTCTGTTTCCATATTGGAATATATTGACTCATTGGTTTTTGGGTGGATTGTAGTGTCCATGCAGATACTTCACTGGGCAGCCCCCTCTACAAAAGTGCTAACACACTTTGCGCACACCTATCCCTTGAAGCCTTGCCAGTCAGCTAAGCCTGTCAATAAGAGGGAGATGAGTGCATGGGTCCTCGCTCTAGATTTGTGCTGTAAAGAATGCAACACTGGGCAGCAAACAGAAAATATCTCCATCATACCTAACAAAATTCAAAATCTACCCATTACTATAAAACTATCATGTTTAGAAGAAGTAATGCTTTGTGCAGGTGGCTCCCTGAAGTCCTTCCGGTGATGTCAATATGCCCCATGTCATGAGGGTGACTTTCCAGCAGTCATGGCCAGTGGCATCATGAACCTGCACCCTCTGCTCCCCAGCTAATGTGGAGGGGTGGGGTTGTCACTGGGTACAATGGGCTGATATGTTGAGTCTCGGAAATACGAATTAGTCATTTATGGGCCTCTTTTGCTTGCAGATCAGCTAATAAAAGTTTGTAAATAACCACATAAGAGAGAATCATGACAGTGATGGAGCAAGGTTTCGCATAAAAAGAAACGTGCTCGTATGCAATCCTCTCGAATAACCTGTAACATTATAATCAACTTGTCTGTGAGTACTAACAGTACACCACATTTTACATTTGTATCCTGGGGAAGCTTTCCTATGTGCTTCACTAATGAATAACCCGAGTGTCCTAAAATGGCCGCCAAAACATGGGAACTCTTCTGCACATACGTCTACTACAGCTATGTAGTATGACATTTTCTGTCGCTTGGGGGGAATTCTTTGCAGCTGCGCAATAGCTTTTAATATGGCTGCTTTAAAGTAACGCATTAACATACATGCTGTGCTGAAACTAATCTATGCAAGTTTTACTAAGCCATTAATGCAAAAGATTTATTAAGTAAAGGGGGTTAGAATAGAGTGAGTGGTTTACAGGGAATTCATTTAATTTTGTATTCTAACATGTTCCTCTCTCACGCGCCGGGGATTCCCCCCAATTTGATTACATTTCCCTATGGTAGGCGGGAGTGCCTTTCTTTGTTGCTTGCAGTTGATTGGTGCTGCCTTGTGGTGCTGTAATATCCTATTCAACACTAAGTTTGTACTTAATCTGTCTATATGCAGCTTTCTTTGAGTATGTGTATGTGCCTATGTCCTTGGCTAACTCAATAAAATTTGTTTTAAAAAAAAAACCATGTTCCTCTCTCACTTTATTAATAGTTCGTATTTGGGCCTTGGAGGGTGACCACGTCTCTGTTTCCTTGTGGCTTCTAAGCATGCGCAACGTTTGTTTGTCCTGAAAACACGCAAAGTTATTGACTGGCTGCCAAACCCTAAGCCCAGCAAGGACATGGGAAATCCAACTCTTGACCATACGAGAGGAAGAAGAAGCAACATTGTATTACAGATTTATCGATCCACATATGAAATGCTTGTGGGAATAAAGCTTGTGGGTATTAAAATTAAGGGGCAGGGAGCTAGACAATAGACTATAGAAAAATATTGCACTTAGTATGGTATGATGCCCTCGCCCCACTGTTTGGCCCAATCAAATTGCGGGTGAACATGGAATTGAAACATTCGGGGGTGGATCATACATTTGAATTGGTATAACAGAGGTAAGTTCTAGATAGTTAGACACACTTGATGCTGAGATGCCGATGCTATGCTGAGATGCTACCTGATTTTGCTGCAATCTGAATGAAGAATCCAACATTAGGGAAATACGCAGAACAACCGGGGCACATCTAGGAAGGGGTCCGGACGAGCCGGAGAGAGTAGCACCAGTTAGGGGTGTAATGCTGGCGTTACACTAGGAGAGGTCACCTTCCCAGTATTGAACTGATCCTGAATCCTTGACACTCTGATGTTGAGGTCTTCGCACCATTCTAGGTAAATATAATAGTAGGGTTAATGCTCCGTATGTGCTCTTTATTCTTTCTCTCCTCAGGTGCTGTCATTGCAAGAAATTAATTAATGCAAACTGATTATAAGCTAACTGTACCATTTTTCCTGATAGAGAATTCTGGCATATCCATGTGTATTCTGATTTGACTCACAAAATTATTAATTCAGATAAACTTTTAAAACTCCTTCTGAGTCTGTGGTTCTTTTAAATAAAAGTTAAATGCATTATTGTATTTTCCTCCCTATTCTAATCTACTACTAGATCTTTTGAATGTCCATTTACTCAGGAGACAGGAATGTTAAGAATACTGGTGTAAAGGTTTCCTAGGGTAAACAAAATTGATGACCAGTGGATATTTACTAGCTCATTGAGTGTATGAATGTATATGGGCCCAAATGAGTGTTGCGTGTATGAACGTGTAGAGCTGGTAAACTCCGCTGCATCAGTTTTACTTGGTAGCAGAGGTATGGTTAGTATAATTAGTTAGGTGAGGATTGTATTTGATATTTTTCAATTATTGATTTATGTAGTAACCAAAACCCGTTATGTACTGTTTCATGTTGTCTGGAAATTCCCGGGAATATTGAATAGCAGGTGGTGAATGGAAGCCACACTGCAGTGAGGTTATTGGTCTGGATCGAGAAAGTGCTGAAAGTTACACAGGACTGGAAGCACTAGGTTAGGGATTATTTCTGGTGTGTTAGTGAGAATATTTGATAGCGAGGAGTTCGCTGGTGAAATTTTGGTATTATATCACCTAGAAAGTGTAATACTGAAGGAGTAGCAGGTTCTCTGTGTGAAGAGTAAGCAGAAGGGTTTTACTCGCTGTGAAAGAAATGTTACTATTCTTTGAATTGGTGGGTCAGACACAATAGCGAATGTTTATACGTTGTTCATTAATGAAATTGTGTGAAAATTTTGTGGGAAAATAAGTTTCGCATTACCTTGTAAAGGAGGGGTCAGTTGCAGGTGCTGCACTGACGTCAATGAGAGCCGCGCTGGGATTGGTCGAAACAGCGCGCATGTAGTTGATGCGAAATTGTAAAGGATGGGTCAGTAGTAACGAGTGAAACAGACGTCACAGAAAAACTGCGCAAGCATTGGCTAAGTGAGAAAACAGCGTAGAAATTGATTGGTCTTCAGAATAGAAATCGCGCTGGTATTGGAGAATTTTAGAATTAAAACAAGCGTCTGATTGGTTGACAAATTAGAAATCCCAAGAATAATAATAGATAGAGGAGATTGCATGTACAATCCAACATTAACAGGGACTTGACCAGATAGAAGATTTATATGGTTTGCTTACGAGCAGTACTTTAACAAGCACAAGCACGCAATGTACGGAGAAAAATGACATTTATGAAAAAGGTTAAGAATTATTTCAAAAAGGACAAACCCTTTAAGAGTAGAGAGGGGATTCTCATTCCTCCTCCAAATACGCCTGCATCATACATGATGGTGGAGAGAGGCTATCATACCTGTGTATGGTTAGAAAATTGGGTAGAATACACAAAAGATGATGGTATATTAGCATTTCCCGAAAATGGAACGATATTGTATAACTTAAGAACGCGAATGAATGAATTAGAACCCAGACCTAGATTGACTTAATATGAAGCTTTAGAAGAATGGGAAATGGAATCCTTTGAACGTGATAGGCCACGAAGTAACAGGACCATATTATTATCCGAAATTTCCCAGAGAAACTAGAGACAGTCAAATGAAACAATGCAGACAGGCCATGGTGGCAGAAGGTTTATATCCTGTGTTAACATCAGAAGAGCAGACAGGAGGTAAATGTACAGAGAAAATCAAGCACTTAACCATGTTAGGTAGCGGAGAAACAGAAGAGGGATACCTAGAAGACATATTGATGAAAAGTCCTCCACCTTACAATGATGGATTCAACAGAATGACCCCTAGTGCCCCAATGATAGGGACACCTTTGGTTCCACAGATAGAACATGACACCACAGATAGGGTACTTCAAGAAAAGGAAAGGGAAGCAATAAATACAAATAGAGATGAATTGATTCAGAGAATAGCTCAGATAAATGCACATCCTGAAGCACTTACCATACCAGTGACAAGAGGTCCAGTAGTTCCATTATATGGAGAAAAATCAAACTGTCCTAAAGTTCCTGTAATGCCTACCCCAAGTATAGAACCAAGAAAAGAAAAAATAATAATAGATGATCAAGCAAGTGAATATGAATCAGTAATATCATTGATGGATTTGCCCATTAGGGAGCCGATGATGGAAACCCCGGAAAGAAATTTGCCCAGTTGTTCAAAGGAAGTTAGACTAGAAACATCATCAGGAACTAGAAGTGCTTGGACTCACTGAGCGATCTATATGCTGATGGCGAACTGCTCACGTTCGCCAACTTGGCTGAAGGCACGACTCTCCCGGCGGGACAGTTCCTCCTGCACGCCTCCCTCTTGCACACACTCACGGCTTCCTGGGGTGACATGACAGAGGAGCCTCCGATGCATACCTTCATGCAATACCTGCACGTTATGGGCCATGGCGCGCACATCGTACACTGGCTGGCGCAGGCGCTACAGGCGCACTCGCAGCCATCCACAACAACACTGAGGGAGCGCTGGACGACGGACAGGGGAAGAGACTGGACGGACAAAGAATGGGCAATGATACTGTCCGGCCCGACGAACATCCCGCGCAATCCCCGCTTTAAAATTATACAGTACTACATCCTACAACGCGCATACCTCACCCCTGATAAAATTAACAGATACTTTGCGAGGACAGATGCAACCTGCCCGCGATGCTTATTGCCGGGAGCGGACCTCTTACATATGCTATGGCACTGCCCAGAGATACAGGCGTACTGGGAAACGGTGCTGACACTGCTCGCGCGCGGCGCGGATGGGCGGCTCCCGCATACATGGGAATCATGTATTCTAGGACTCTATCGGCGCACAAAAGAAAATAAGGTGCAGGCACGCTTTTGGGACATGGGTCTTATAACGGCCAAACGCATGCTTACCAAGCACTGGAAGGCAACCGTTCCCCCACACGTACGCCACTGGAGAGCCTCTTTTGTTAATTGGGCGCAAGCGGAGAGCGCGGTGCTCCTTCGCGAGGAAACGGCAGGGCTCCGAAAGTTCCCCATTGCACACCTTCGGGATAATCTCCTTGGGACATTCCAGAGGGCTTGCCAAGATAGGGGGATAACCTGAACCCCTGGGGCCTGTCGCACCTCTGCTGGCGGGGCGGCGACGGCCCTGGGGCTGCTGGGAGGGCGACTCTTATCCCCCCCCCCCTACATGCCCCTGATTGCCCCCGACGCCCTGGGGGTGCTGGCGGGCGGGTGCGGACACGGACACTGGGGAATTCCAGCCTACTTGAAAGCCCTCTTTTCCTTTTGTTCCCCTCCCCTAATTTGCGACTCCCCGCGCACACTACGCGGCCCTGTTGTGCCCAGTCTGGCAGATGATGACCCTCCTGCTCTGCCGCAGAATGATCTCCCCCCCCCTTCTTTCCCCCCCTCCCCCTCCACCCTACTTGAGTTCACAACCTTAACCTTAGCGCATACTATTGCCATGCATACACGGGATAGATAAGGACTACGATGCTGCATACCAGGCTCGCCAGATCTATGCGCTGCCATATGGGTAGCTGTGAGCTATACTGCGTTATCCTTGCCGCGCTTCGGCCCACACTCTGAGCGCGCTGCTGGCGCTCGGCCACTCGGAGGCCTTTACATTCTGGGGCAACAGAGACATCCGTTGGGTCTCTGGCTCGGGGCCTGGGTGGCAGCCGGCGTAGCCGTGGAGTGGGCTAGATCACAGCGCCATCCTCTACCATTGATAACATGCACCTGGGACACCACTAAAATTCAAAAGCATATACGCAGCATTACGCACCTACTCCCTTCACAACGCACGCACCTCCCTTCTGTGCGCATGTTACCCTGTACGATGCCGCCGGACCCCCGGGTTGTCGGCTTAATGGCTGTGTTCTAATATCTGGAAACGTACACTTTGCTTAACTGCTTTGCCACCTGGACGGTGACTGTGCGTTGTAAGATGACGTAAATGTGCACAATAAAGGTTTTTCAAAAAAAAAAAAAAAAAATCAGGAACTAGAAGTGCCACAATAGTATACCCAGAGGATATAGAGAGATGGTCCCAAGAAATAGAGAAGCCAAAGTCACAGCCAAAATTATTAGATATTTTCAGATTGAGAGTAAAATTGGAAGAAATGGTTGCTGGAAACGTGGGTCCAGACAGGTTAAACACATACAGTGAAGAAGAATTACTGTTTATTTGTAGAAGCATTACACGGAACACAAAGGAATTCCATGAAAATCTGACAAATCTGGCTTTGGAAATGGGAATTGACATAGGAAAATCAAAAGTGTTACTGAAACCATATAGAGCAGAATTTTCTGATAAGGATTTGGAAAACATGAATGTGTCTGGAGTAAAGTTGCAGATCAGGGAATTGTTATTTCTCTTGCAAAAGTAGGGAGATCTTGAAAGATGGAAAGTTAGATGGGCAAAGAAAAAGGAAGAAGCACAGGTAAATCAAACGACATCTGAATATGTCATGCGTGAAACAGAAATTTCTGATGGTTGTATCCGATGAGAGAAGTACCCGTAGGGGGGTACGTACATGTGCCATGGAATAGACAGGATATTTTGTCTTTTACAGATGATTTCACAAAATTGAGAGAGAAACCAGTGGAGTGGTACAGACAAGTTGAGAGGTGTGTGAAAGTTTCAAAGGTTTTATTAAAGGATCTGGATGGTCTGTTTGACATAGTGGTACCTGCAGATTTGTGGACAGAGTGTAAGATTACTGTAGATTGGCATAGTGAGGAATATCCAAGAGACTCAAAAACAGGAGCCCCGTCAGAAGATGTAATGAAAAAGTATCATCAGGTAATCACCTTTCCTAAAGAGTAAAATTCCCCCGAAAGAAACCGATTGGGTAAAGATAGACAGAACAACCGAGAAAAGAATGAGTCTGTACATGCCTGTTATGAACGTCTTTTACAGGTGTTCAAACAGTATAGTGGGTTTGAAAGCTTAGAAAACAAAGACATGACTCATTTTGTGTACCGATTTGTGTCTGGGCTGAGATTGGATATATCTCAAATGATTAAGCAGCACATGCCGTGTTGGCAATCAAAGCCCATTGACAAAATTTTAAATTATGCTAAATATTGTGGAGACAAAATTGAAAACAAGCAAAAAGCTTTAGAAGAAAAAGTAATGTGGGCCCAAGTAAAAGTAGCTGAACAGCAAGAGCTCCAATTAAATAAACAGTCAGAAAATCGTAAACAACGTCAAGGTGATAATAATGGGGTAAAGCCACGGGAAGATTAAATTGGGAAGAGGCAAAGAAAAAAATTACCCTGTCACGGGTGCGGGAAGTTGGGGCATTGGAAGAACGAGTGTACAGCTATACAAGTTAATAATGCCTGAATCAAAATTTAAATTCACAGACGCAGAATGAGGTGTTAATGAGTTACCAGCAACAGGGTATAGACCTACAGAGTCAATTGCCACCTGCCCCTAAATCAAATTTTGTGAGTCAAGCCAAGTACAGTGTGGACGCCGGATTTCCAGAAGGAAGTGGTAAGAAACATTTTGTAACATCACAGTTTCTTTTGCAGGACCTACTGATTGATTATGATCAGCAATGACGGTGCCTGAGGGGGGAGAAAGGGGAGTGCGTGCTTGGCGCATCCCTACCGGTAGATCAGTCAGGTCCTTACATAGAAGGTAAAGTGGAAGGAAATTATATCACTTTCTTGTTGGATACTGGTGCTACCAGGTCTACTGTAAAAACAGCAGACTTTCCTAACCTGCCCCTCTCAGGAGAGAATATCCAAGTTGTAGGTGTTTCAAATAAACGGATTAGAACCCCGATCACAGAACCAATGGAGGTGCAAATTGGAAATTTAAAAGAAATGCATAAGTTTGTGGTGTGTGACTCAAGCCCTGTAAACTTGCATGGAATAGACCTGTTGTGCAAAATGAATTGCACTATATTTTGCACACCGGATGGTGTTGCAATACAAACCCCAGATGAAGATAGAGTTTACAAGTTCATGTTAGCTAAACAGGGAACAGAAGTAAATTAATTATATTCGATGATGACACAAGATGAATTACCTGCCAAAGTCAAACTGACTGTTAATGTAGAGATAAGGGATTTTACTGGAAAAGAAATAGGATTAATGGCAAATGTAGAACCCGTAAAAGTGACAGTGAAAGAAGGTGCTGTTTACCCGAATACCCCACAATACAAAATGAGTCCAGAAGTAAAGGCAGGTGTTGCATCAGAAATAGAGCGATTAGTCGAACAAGATATTCTGAAAGAAATAATGAGTAGCCCTTGTAACTCGCCAATAATTGGCCTTAAGAAACCTAACGGAAAATATAGGGTGGTTCAAGATCTTAGGAAAATTAATAAGATTGTTGTACCATGCTGCCCAGTAGTGCCTAATCCTGCTGTGATTCTTTATCAGATACCATGGAAAGCAGGATGGTTCACAGTAATCGATTTATGTCATGCATTCTTTTCTATTCCAATGCATCCAGATAGCAAGTTTTTATTTTCGTTCAAATTTGAAGAGCATGTTTACGTCTGGAATCCTGTGCCTCAAGGGTACTCCGAAAGTCCTTCCATATTTAATCAGATACTCAAAAGAAGCCTTGAATCTCTTGTATTGCCCAGAGAGTCACTCCTGGTGCAGTATATTGATGACCTATTGGTGGCGTCAAACACACAAGATGACTGTGTTACTGATTCAATTGCTTTGTTAAATCATTTGGCAAAGGGTGGACATAAAGTGTCCCCTGAAAAACTTCAGTTTTGTAAAAATTCAGTTAAATATCTGGGACATCAAATAGAAAGAGGAGTTAGAAGGGTGACTTCTGAAAGAATCAGAATAATAAGACAAATGCAGTTGCCACGAACTCAAAAGGAAATAAGAATGTTCCTTGGAGTTGTAAAATATTGTAGGCAGTGGATTGTAGTGTTTGCTTTACTAGCCAAACCCTTGATACAAATGACCAGAAAGAGAGCATAAGATCCTATAGAATGGGATGAAGAAAGTATAGGATCTTTTAGAAAATTGCGGGAGTATTTGTGTGGAGCACCCGCTTTGGGCATGTCAGACTATTCAAAAGAATTTAAATTATTCTGCTATGAGCGGGGTAATTGTACACTTTCAGTTCTGACACAGGGACATGGATTAATGAGAAGGCCAGTGGCATACCTTTCTGCTACCTTGGATCCTGTGGCCTGCGCATTACCAGGTTGACTTACACTGTTGCTGCAACTTGTGTAAGCATAGAACAGAGTGAGTCAATTGTAATGGGACTCCCTGTCAAGGTGTACGTCCTCAAGCAGTGGTGATTTTACTGACCAGAACCCAAACACAGTACATAACTCCCAGTAGGCTGACAAAATATGAAAGAATAATACTGGGGGCTGAAAATGTGACAATAGTGAGGTGTACTGTTATTAATCCAGCCACCTTACTACCTGATCCTTACGAAGAAGAAGTGAAAGATGAGGTTGAGCATGAATGTCTGGACTTGACTGAACTTAGCACCAAACCACATCCTGACATACAAGAGGAACCATTGAAGAACGCAGAGCATGAGCTGTTTGTAGACGGCTCATGCATGAGACACGAAGAGGGAGGATTGAGTGCTTCTTACGCTGTATGTACATTAACTGGAATAGTCGAAGCATCCTTTTTACCAGAGGTCAGATCTGCACAAGTAGCTGAATTGGCGCTTTAATTAAAGCATGCAAAATTGGGAAAAATTGAAGAGTAACCATATTCATGGACAGTCAATATGGTTATGGTGTTGTGTATGATTTAGGCCAACTGTGGATGCAGAGGGATTTCCTGACTTCCTCAGGGCCCCCATTAAAAATTGAATTTTTGTGAAAGAATTACTTGAGGCAATTCAATTACCAAAAGAGGTGACCGTGGTTAAGTGTGCTGCTCACCAATCAGGAAATGACTATGTGACAGCCGGTAACCGATATGCTGACCAGGTTGCCCAACACTGTCCAAGGCATAAGATTGCCTTAAACAAGCAAAGCTAAACTTGTGGAATCAGCTACCAACTTATGCTACTTGCAGGAGTGGGAACCTGGGAGGAGGTGAAAGATCTACAGGACGCAGTAGACATGAGAGAAAAGGAAGAGTGGGTGAAAATAGGATGTCAAAGAAAGGCAGAAGATGGTGTCTGGGTTTGTTATGATGGCAGACCAGTCATGCCAGACAGTATGCTTGCACCAATGGCTAGAATGTACCCTGGAGACACACATGTGGGTAGAGATGCAATGATTCGACTTTTCAGACAAGATTGGTTTAACGCGAAGTTCAGGAATGTAGCAGAGAGCCTTTGCCAAAGATGTTTAATATGTCAACAAATGAACCCTGGTAGGAAAACGGTAGTCTGCAAGGGAAAGATTGGAAATGCAGCGGGTCCTTTTGTGAGACTTTAGTTAGATTTCATTCAACTGCCTGCTTGTCGAGGGCTAAAATATGTACTTGTTATAGTTTGTTTATTTTCAAAGTGGGTGGAAGCATACCCGACCCGAAGAAATGACAGCTTGACAGTGGCCAAACTTTTATTGAGAGAACTCATCCCCAGATTTGGTTTTCCAGTAACGACTGAATCGAATAGAGGGTCGCATTTTAATAATGAAATAATTTGACTAATTTTTGAAGCATTCAAAGTCGAACAAAAATTGCACTGCGCTTACCGTCCAGAGGCTTCTGGAGTGGCAGAACAATTAAATGGCACAATCAAGTCAAGACTCGGAAAGGTGTGTGCATCCACCCCACTGGAGTGGCCTGATGCTTTCCCTCTTGTTCTGATGAGACTCAGAAGTATTCCAAACTAAAATACTGGATTGAGTCCCCATGAAATACTCATGGGAAGAGCAATGAGACAAGCATGTGCACCAGGACACAGCTGTTGAATATAACTGATGCCTTGGTTTTGGAGTATTGCAAAGAGTTGGCTGACAGAGTGCGTTCTATCTCTCATCAGGTTGGGGAAGACACTTTCAACAGACAGCTGAGCCACTCGCATGATCTGAATCCCAGTGACTGGATAGTTGTGAAGAATCACACTCGAGAATCGTGCCTAGCACCAAGGTGAGATAAACCGCATAAGGTTATATTGACTACCTCAACAGCTGTAAAGTGTGCAGGATTGCCTAATTGGATCCATGCAAGCCATACCAAAAGGGTACCAGCTCCTGAAGAAGAAGAGTTACAATTGAAACAAGAAATTGATAGTGCTGAAGGTTGTGCAGCTAAAGAACTTCCTATAGAAGATCCTGAGGTAGCTGCCTAAAATCAACCGAGCACTTATCAGGACGACTGGATCCCAGTGGTGGATATACCTGAAGTACTTATAAGAACTAGGAGTCAAACACAGTTAGATATACAGGAAGAGAGTGAGGACCAGATAGGTAGAGAAGAACTCGCTCAGAAAAGTAGGGAAACGACTGTTAGAGAGCCTGAGCAGGAACAGCTAAGGAGAGAACAATATACTCAGACAGAAGAAACTCAAAGCCCTGTTCCGGAGTCTGAGGAGGGACAGTTAGGACTTAGAGAAAACGTTCAGGCAGAAGAAGGTAAAGAGGTAAAAAGACCTAAACAGGACCAGATAGGCATAGAAACGCAAGTTCAGGATACAGAAGAAAAACCAGAAATCACTAATCCTGAATAGGGTCAGATTAAGGTAGATGAACCCATCCAGGCAGAACAGGCCAAATTAATAAACCCTGGACAAGGTCAGATAGAGAGGAAATCTGAAGACGAAGCTGACCAAGTTGTGCCAAAATCTAAAGAAAATAAAAGGAGTCTTGAAGAACCTGGCAATGCAGTGAAGTTTAAGAAAAGTCGAAAAGGTGATAATTGGCCAAGAATTATTAAGAGATTAAGATATCGTCTTAAAACAATCAGTGAAGAACCTGATCAAGTAAATGAAGTAACTAGTCAATCTGGACCTTCCAAAGTAATACCAAAGCCAAGGAGTCAAAAATTGAAGACACTGACTAACAAGTTCAAGGATCTTGAGTGGACATATGTTATTCTTGAAGACTTTGAAAACCTCAACCTAAATGAAGAAAGTGATGAAGAGCTGAATATTGAACAAATTGAGGAAGAAGTAAGACAAACCTAAAAGAGAGAAGAAGCTTAAGGTGTTATCTCATATCACATTCTGAATTAAAGAAGAGACAAATCTTCTTGCCCAAAAATGTCTGATGATAAAGTTACTGGAAATCCAAAACAAAGCTGTATAAAGAAGTGTTGTAGAATCTGTACATGTAGTTTAATATTAGTCCTTGTAATATGGATAATATTGGCAATAGCTATTCCCTATGTGATGATTACTGACAAACAGAATAGAACTAACATACATACAGAAGTGGCAAACATTAAAGACGATAGAGTAGACTTAGAAACACCAGATGAGTTAGACTTACATCACACTGTAGATAAGAATGAAACTGATTTAAATGTATTTGCAAATCTCTTAGTACATTATGTAGAAACTATGGAAGTTAGTGATTGTTATGTTTGCATGAAATTGCCAAATAATTCAGGAGCTGAAGGGGTAACTTACCATCATTTACCTTTGACATATGGTATTTCATGTAGTGTATTAGCTAGTTTATTCTATAGAACTGGAAAACTGCAGTATTATTATTCAAATGTAGATGTAATATTTTCAGACGTTCCCATGCAAAATTGACTTGCCCTTGATATCTTATTGCAAAAGAGAATGGAGTCTGTAAAATGATGAAAGTGCAACATTTTTGCACGTATATACCTGACAAAAGTGTAGAGATTGGAAGATATATTAAAAATATTACTCATTTGGAAGAGGAACTGAAACCACTGGAGGTTGACAGTGTATGGAAGAAAATAACAAATAGTTTTTCCACCATCAGTAGTTGGTTTTCAAAAGAGCATGAACCCTGTCCTTGGTTCTAGAGACTCACAATTCATGGGTGAATATTTTCTAGCAATGAAGACAATAGATATAGCTGAAGCACATAAGCGTAACTTAACTTGTAAACTACATGAAGAAGAAAATATATTTTTGAATTTAGTAGAACACAGGAGGCAGGATTTCCAAAGAAGGGCCTCTGAACCGAAACCTCAGATACCTAAATGGGCTGAAAGGGAGGACCTTTTAGTAACTGGCAAGACTCATGCTGCTATGTCTCTGGATTTTGAAAAGAAGGGGAAAATCTGTCTCCATAGACTTAAAATAGAATATAACAATGTATTTATTGGTTCCAGTGAATGTGAACATCATTTCTTAGTAATTGGGGGTTGGGGACTAAAAGGAGGAACTGATCCAGTATTTCCTGGAATTTATTACATTTGTGGAAACAAAGCCTACTTTAGGTTGCCTGATCACTGGTATGGGAGTTGCTATTTCGGAATAGTATTCCCTAAAGTCTATTATGTTAAAAGAATCACTGGAAGCAATAAGGACAGTAATGGACTAACAAGATATAAAAGAGCTAGTTTTTCTGAAATAGTAGGTGATATATTTGGTGCATTGATACCTTCAGTAGGGGTTCTGCTGAATTCTCGAAAAATCTGCCAATTGTCAACAGTAGTTGATCGGTTATCTACTGACACTGCTGGAAGATTCTTACTGATCAATACAGAGTTAGTTGCTGTTAGATCTATGGTTTTGCAAAATTGACTTGCCCTTGATATCTTATTGCAAAAGAGAATGGAGTCTCTAAAATGATGAAAGTGCAACATTTTTGCACGTATATACCTGACAAAAGTGTAGAGATTGGAAGATATATTAAAAATATTACTCATTTGGAAGAGGAACTGAAACCACTGGAGGTTGACAGTGTATGGAAGAAAATAACAAATAGTTTTTCCACCATCAGTAGTTGGTTTTCAAAAAAAGGGAAAAGTATCTTAGGTCAAATATTATTGCCAATCATGGGCATAACTTTGCTAGTTTTTTTTTTTTTTTTTTTTTTAAACCTTTATTCTTTAAAATCAGTGACACAGCTATTCAGCCGACAACCCGGAGGTACGGCAGCTTTAGAAACACAACACATGCGAGCGTCCACATTTCACTGACAGGAGAGTCAAAGGTTCAGTTTTAAATAAACACAAACCCAAACCTAAACACAAGCAAGGCGATAAGTACTGAAAGCATAAAAAGGGTTCCCATCAGGGGGAGCGAGCCCCAGTTCGTCCAACAGACACAGGTCGATAGCAAGGGAAAGGAGGGGAAGTCAGAGACTCAAGAAGACAAACACATACCAGCAAGAAGTACAAAGCCGGAAAGAAAGCTAAGGGGAGAGCTGCTCCTCAGGCGGGTCCGGGTCTGGGGGCAGGCATATGCCCCCTCTGTACTGGTTCCATCGCCCCCATACAGAGTGCCATTTCCGAGGGCGCCCTCGAGCACAATACACTGTCTTCTCCCTAAACATGCTCCAATCCATGTTTTCCATCCACGCTGTCAATGTAGGAGGCCTAGTAGAGCCCCACAGACGACGATGTCGCGCTTGGCTACCATGTTCCCTAGGGTCAACCATTGAGTCTGTGCCGCGTCGTGGTCAGTAGGACCCCAAATATTCAGGAGACAACACCGCGCCTCAGGCTGCATGACGATGCCCGTCACCTCCCCCATCACATCGTGGATCCGCTTCCAAAACTCCATAATCGCACCGCATTCCCAAATAATATGTAGGAAGGTGCCCACCATACCACAGCCTCTCTTA
This sequence comes from Triturus cristatus, assembly GCF_964204655.1. NCBI lineage: Eukaryota > Metazoa > Chordata > Amphibia > Caudata > Salamandridae > Triturus > Triturus cristatus. Next base: position 368,452,486 of record NC_140585.1, read on the forward strand.
CATAAGCCCTCCTCAGAGAAACCCATATGGACCAGCCGGGGCCCCGTCACGTAGACCCTATGGAGTATTTTAAGCTGCACCAGCCGCAGGAGCGCGGGGATCGCGACCTCTTTGGGAGAAGAAACTGCATACTGCCAATCCTCATCATCGAGTTCGAGGCCATCCCTGGTCCATTGATCGCGCAACCCTAGAAGAAGATCCGCCCGAACATTAATTAGTTTCTTATAAATGAGCGAGATCGTACTCTCTGGCATATGGCCATCCAGGATCCGGTCCTCTAACGGAGAGGACTCAGGCACCTTCTCCCCTTCTACAAGGACTGATCGCAAGGCGTGGCACACTTGAGCGTATCGGAAGAACTCCGTGCTCCCTAGCTCGTATTCCTTCTGCAGCTCCTCGAATGACTTTATCCTACCCTTAACCAAAAGGTCTCCAACCCTGGATATGCCGATCAGGTCCCATTTCTCAAACCCTTTTGTATGCCAAAGCTTTCCCAGAATATCGGAGTCAAACAGAGGGGTGGCAAGGGTAAGCTTACCCTTCCAGCCCAGTGAATCCGTCGCCACCTTCCATACATGCACGGCCACCCTGGTGGGCCCCGTAAGAGTTAAGTCCAACGACTTCGAGTACAACGCTCTGTGGTAATTACCCCCACGTAGTAACCATCGGTCCATGGCAAAGCCGGGGCTCAGCGCCGGACCATATACACCATGGTTAATCGCGCTCAACTGAGTGGCCCAATAATAACGTCGAATGTCTGGAAGCGCGATACCACCGTCATACCATGGAAGCGTCAACTTAGCAATCGCTATGCGCGGACGCCCTTCCCACAATAGCGCGCGCTGGTGGCTTTCGACCTCACGGAAATAACTGGCCGGGACCAAGTCAAGGGTATTCTGCAGGGCATAGAGGAAACGGGGAAGAGACATCATTTTAAACATGGCGGCACGGCCAAGGAGGGAAAGCGGCAACCGTCGCCAGCCCGCCACGTCCCGTCGCAGACGTGCCAAGGGAGGGAGCAAGTTCTTCTCGTATCGTAAAATGGGGTCCGTGGAAATATAAATCCCCAAATACAAAAAACCCTGCTGGGCTATCTGGATCGAGCAGTTGCGCGGGACAGGCGGGACATCCCCACACAGGACATACAAGTATGACTTCCCCCAATTGATGACAAGACCAGAGTTCCTACCGAAAGAAGTCAAGACGTCACAAACCACTATAAGAGATTTCTTAGGCGAGGCGAGGTATAACAGAATATCGTCGGCGTAAAGTGAAATACGGTCTTCGTGGGCAGGCGACCAACGAATCCCACGTATATCGGGGTGCCATCGTATCCACGCCGCCAGCGGCTCAAGAGCAAGGGCGAACAACAACGGCGACAGGGGACAACCCTGCCGGGTGCCTCTCCCGAGCGCGAACGGTGTCGACGCCCGCCCGTTCACCACGACGCTAGCAAGAGGCCCCTCATAGAGCAACCTCACCCAGCCTACAAATCCAGGCCCAAAGCCGAACTTGGCTAGCACAGCCCACAGGTATGCCCACTCCACCGTATCGAAGAACATCGTGGCATCGAGGGACGCCACAATAGCCGGCTCTCGCATCGTGCCCGTCCTAGCAATCACTCCATGGAGACGTCTAAGATTCAGTGCAGTGTTACGGTGCGGGATAAAGCCCGACTGATCCGGGTGGATCAAGTCGCCAAGCACCCGGACCAGGCGGTTAGCAAGGATCTTAGCAAGGATTTTCGGCTCGGCGTTGAGAAGTGATATCGGCCGATAGGAGCCACACTTGTCCCGGGGCTTACCGTCTTTATGTATGACCACAATCGTCGCCAGCCGTTGATCAAGCGGAAGAAACCCATTCACCCGCGCCTCCACAAACATGGCGCGCAGGTGAGGAGCCAACTTATCCGGGTGAAGCTTATACAGCTCAATCGGCAAACCATTTGGGCCCGAGGCCTTACCGGAGCGCAACGCACGGATAGCACACGCCACTTCGTCTACGGTTATATCGCCATCGAGGTCATCCCTATCAATGGCAGAAAGGCAGGGCAGAGCGATATCACGCAGAAGGTCACACGAGTCCTCAGTCGGCCTATCCGAGACCGAGGTGTATACCGTACGAAAATAGTCAGAGAAACACTGGACTATACCGTCGGGGTCAGTGACAACCTCTCCCCCATCCATCGACAACTCCGGCACCACTCGATTAACACGCTCTTTTTTATCCAACCACGCCAGCAATTTCCCGGCCTTATCACCAACATCGTACAATCGACCCTGCTGCTCCCTATTGAGGGTCTTGGCAGCGTTCGTCACCAGATACCTATATTCCAATTGCTTCAAGCTCAAATTATGCAGTGTGGCCGTTGCAACATCCTCTTCCAAGGCCACTTCTAAAGCTGCTATCTCGTCCTCTACTTGTGTCACCTCGGCGTCTCTCCGCCGCTTGGCGGTCACTACCAAGGAAAGGGCCTCCCCTCTCAATACAGTCTTAAAAGCTTCCCACAAGGACACCGCAGATTCAACCGAACCCTGATTATCTTGAAAATAGTGATCAACTGTCTTCAGCAACGCACTGCGCAGCTTGGGGTCACGAAAGTACCAGGGGTTAATGGGAGCCACCCTGCCCCCCACCACCCGGCCAATATCCAGACGGGCCCACACCGGCGAATGATCAGATATGCCCCGTGCCATGTGCCTAGCCTCAGATACCAATGAGGCGTGCGCAGCCAGAGTGAGCAAGTAATCGATCCGAGAGAGACTCCCGTGGGCCCCGGAATGAAAGGTATATTGTCTCTGAGTGGGGTGCCGTAGCCTCCAACAGTCTACCAGACCAAAAGTATCTATAAAGTCGGGAAGCCACTTCTGAGCACCCCCGGTGTCCCTGGGCGGGTACCTATCGAGCATTCCAGACCCAACCGCATTGAAGTCTCCTCCCACCACTAGCATCCCTTCGGGGAGTTCCAACAAGGCCTTGCCCAGATCAGCAAACGTGGAGGCCTGCAGGGCAGGAGGGACATAAACAGAAACCAATACCAACGTTCTGCCCTCCCACCTCCCCGCCACAGCCACAGCCACAAAGCGCCCCCTGTCATCAGCGATGGTGGAGTCAACCTCAAATGGTAGGGAAGCTCTAACAAGTATGCCCGCACCCCTGGAGCCCGAGGAAAACCCCGAGTGAGCAATGAATTTATAACCCTTTCTGTTAAGTGCATAACATGTATTCCCTATAAGGTGGGTCTCCTGCAGGAGGAGCACATCTGGCGAGGTCCGTTTCAAGAATTGCAGGACTATCCCCCGTTTAATACGATCCCCTAAGCCATTGACATTCCAGCTAATTATGTTTAAGCCCCTATCCCCCATCCCCAAACACAAAGAGACCTCCACCCCCCCCGGAGAACCACGATCGGACAATACTGACAACCATTGCTACGCCTTGCAAGAAAAAAACAACCCCCAACAACAACCCCAACATCCCGAATCCCCCCCCTCCCTGCACCCCTGCGTCAGCTTACAAAGCCCCCCCAACTTGCAGTGTGCCTGTCGCCCTATCAAAAACAAATCTACAAAAAGTACCCCAAGGGAGGAAAGAGCTCCTATCTTCCCCCCGCCGCCCTCCCATTACTGCAGTAGGGTACGAGTCACTGTACGGGGCTGAGTCAAAACAGACCGACACCGGAGGTATCACTTCTGTCCATCCCGGTCGCCTTCCGCTCCATCCACGCGGTCCCGGCCGGGCTGTCGCCGAGGGAGCGCATCCAACCAGTCCCCCGCCATGTCCGGTGATTCGAAGAAGAAAGTCCGATCCTCATACACCACACGTAGCCTGGCGGGGAAAAGCATGGCATACTTCAGGTCCATCTCCCTAAGCCGCCGCTTCACCCCCAGGAAACTCTGCCTCTGTTTCTGCACCATCTGGGTGAAGTCAGGATAAAAGCTCACAGAGGCATTCTGAAAAGGCACCGGGCCTGTCACCCTCGATGCTTGCAGGATAGCGTCTCGATCCCGAAAATTAAAGATCCGGGCGACAATCGGCCGCGGGGGGGCTCCCACCTTAGGCCGTCCACCAGGCACTCGGTGAGCCCGCTCCACCGCAAAAAACTTGCCAAGGCCCTTAGGCGCAAGATGATTCACCACCAAGTCCTCGACGAGTAAATCCACGGAGAGCTCCTCCGAAGTTTCCGGGACCCCAATAAGGCGCACATTGTTGCGCCGGGCCCGACCTTCAAAGTCTTCGAGCCGGCGGGCGGAGAGGTCATTCGCGGTTCGTAGCTTACGAACCTCAGCCTGGAGTTCCGAGACATCGTCCGCGAGACCAGTAGTCTTGAGGTCCAGGGACTTGACCCGCTCATTCTTTTTGCCCAGGTCCGCGCGAATCAAGTTGACATCAACCAGAATCATGTCCACCTTGTGCGCCAGGGTCTCGAATTGTCGCCCAATCGAAGATTGCATCCCATCTATCGCCCCCTTGATATCCTGCAATGATAACTCCGAGGCTGGGGATGAATCGGCCTTCTGTGCTTCCAGCGACTGTCCCGATCCACCAGGCGACCCCTTCTGCTGGGCATAGCGATCCATATTGTTGGATTGGGTATATCCTCCCCGCCTGGTAGTCTTAGACTTCGACTTGTCTGCCTCCGATTTGGTCGACATCTCGAACAGCAGGGCGGTCAGTCGCAAAAAGACGTCCCTCACTCAGCCAGAGGAAACAGGGTCAACTAGGACGTCAGCAGCCAGCCAGGGCCGAGCGGAGGTCTTCCAGACAGCAGGGGACCAGCACGAAGCACTCCCAACCCAGAGCAAGCAAAGGGCGAGAAAGCGAAAGTGAAAGTGCAGCGGCACCCGTCCGCCAGTTCACACCTCCCGAGGCCGCTGTTGTTCAATTAGTGGCTGGGCATCCTGCCAACGCAAGCCCCTGGCATCCTTCGGAGGTAGGCCGCAATCTTCCGCCATGCACAACTTCGGTTCCCGGTGGGCGATCTTAGCCCGGACAACGTCAATCGCCCCAGCTGTGACTCATCTGCAGGATTCCGTGCATGAAAATCAGGATTTAGGACAGGATAATTTCAGGAGGGCGTGAGGGTCGCGGGAGCTCAAGGCTCACGCGGCCATCTTGGTCAAGCGCTAGGCTCCTCCAACTTTGCTAGTTTTGATGATAATATGTTGCCGCAAATTCAGTGGGAACAGAAAAAGGTACGAAGTGAATGAGAAGGGTAGAAAAAGAAATTTAGAAGAAATACGACTTGAAGAATTGAAGGGAAATATCTACAAAAGAATGAAAGGATGCCAATTTAGGAAAGATAAAGGAAGGAATAAAAGATTTGAAGATATTGAAATGGTAGAATGCTAAAATTGGCATCTGATTTAATACAATTTAGTGATGGCATAAAATGCCATCAGAGAGGGGATTGATGGAGCAAGGTTTCGCTTAAAAAGAAACTTGCTCATATGCAATCCTCTCGAATAACCTGTAACATTATAATCAACCTGTCGTGAGTACTAACAGTGCACCACATTTTACATTTGTATCCAGGGAAAGCTTTCCTATGTGCTTCACTAATGAATAACCTGAGTGTCCTAAAATGGCCGCCAAAACGCAATCTCTTCTGCGCATGCGTCTACTTCATCTACGAAGTATGACGTTTTCTGTCGCTTGGGGGAAAATCTTTGCAGCTGCGCAATAGCTTTTAATATGGCTGCTTTAAAGTAACGCATTAACGCACATGCTGTGCTGAAACTTATCTATGCAAGTTTAACTAAGCCATTAATGCAAAAAATTTACTAAGTAAAGGGGGTTAGAGTAGAAGTAAATGGTATACAGTGAATTCATTTAATTTTGTATTCTAACATGTTCTTCTCTGACTTTAATACTAGTTCGTATTTGGGCCCTGGAGGGTGTCCGCTTCTCCTTGTGGCTTCTACGCATGCGCAACGTTTGCTTGTCCTGAAAACACGCAAAGTTATTGACTGGCTGACAAACCCTAAGCCTAGCAAGGACATGGGAAAACCAACTCTTGACCCTACGAGAGGAAGAAGAAGCAACATTGTATTACAGATTTATCGATCCACATATGAAATGCTTGTGGGAATAAAGCTTGTGGGTATTATAATCAAGCGGCGGGTAGCTAGACAATAGACTAAAGAAAAATATTGCACTTAGTATAGTGTGATGCCCTCACCCCACTGCTTGGCCCAATCAAATTGCGGGTGAGCATGGAATTGAAACATTTGGGGGTGGATCGTACATTTGAATTGGTATAACAGAGGTAAGTTCTAGATAGTTAGAAACACTTGATGCTGAGATGTTGATGCTATGCTGAGATGCTGCCCGATTTTGCTGCAATCTGACTGAAGAATCCAACACTAGGGAAATTCGCGGAACAACCGAGGAGGGATATCTAGGAAGGGGTCCGGACGAGCCCGAGCTGGAGAGAGTAGCACCAGAGAGGGGTGTAATGCTGGCGTTACACTAGGAGTGGTCACCTTCCCAGTCTTGAACTGATCCTGAATCCTTGGCACTCTGATGTTGAGGTCTTCGCACCATTCTAGGTAAATATAATTGTAGGATTAATGCTCCGTATTTGCTCTCTATTCTTTCTCTCCTCAAGTGCTGTCATTGCAAGACTTAATTAATGCAAACTGATTATAAGCTAACTGTACTATTTTTCCTGATGGAGAATTCTGGCATATCCATGTGTATTCTGATTTGACTCACAAAATTATTAATTCAGATAAACTTTCAAAACTCCTTCTGAGTCTGTGCTTCTTTTAAATAAAAGTTACATGCATTATTGTATTTTCCTCCCTATTCTATTCTACTACTAGATCTTTCGAATGTGCATTTACGCAGGAGACAGGAATGGTAAGAATACTGGTGTAAAGGTTTCCTAGGGTAAACAAAATTGATGACCAGTGGATATTTACTAGCTCATTGAGTGTATGAATGTATATGGGCCCAAATGAGTGTTGCGTGTATGAATGTGTAGAGCTGGTAAACTCCGCTGCATCAACAGGACGGAGGGGTTTGGAGTCAAGGGTGAGAGGACAAATGCAGTGTTAAGGATTGATGGATGTATAGAAAGGTGAAAGGATGGGTGAATTAATGAAATTATAGAATGGTGCATGGATGAATGCATGCATGAAAGGATATTTGGATGGAACAGTAATCTATGTGAAAACAGATGTAAGGATGACTAAAAGGATGGATGGGAAAAAGCATGGATCAATGGTCTGAATGGTTAATGGGTGGATAGTTCAATGTATGAATGGGTAAAAGGATGGATAAATGAAAGGGTGGGTCACAGGTGGGAGGAATTTTGAAAGGATGGCTGGATAAATGAACGGAAGGCTAGAATAGCTACAGGATGGATGGGTGAATAGATGAATGAATGAAAGGATTGCTGGATGGATGGGCAGATAGAGGGATAGGTGAAAGAATGAATGGCTAGAAAAGTGAATTGATGGATGCACTGAATTGTGAAATGCTGGGGGGTGAATTGTAGACTATAAAGATGAACAGATAAATTGATAGATGGGAGAATTGGAAGATAAAAGTGACCTCTTCTAGGGTGGGTGAGGCTCTCTCAGTGGTTTTAACCCCTTCGATGTTCATGACGGAGCGGTTCCGTCATGAGCATCGGTTGGGCTGTGCTTATGACGGAACCGCTCCGTCATGAGCACAGCCCCTGGGGGAAGCGCTGGCGCTCCCCCCCTGGGGGCTCGATTTTTTAACCAATTGGGGGGTTGGCAGCGGAAGAGTTTCCGCTGCCACCCCAGAGACCCCCCACGCTTCCCCATGACGTCAGCGAGCACAGCGCGCGCCGACGTCATCAGGAAGCGTTGGACGCGCTGGAATTCATTTCTTCCAGCGTGTCCAACGAACGAGGTAGGTGTTTGCCTCCGGTGTGGTGGTGGGGGGGAAATTGGGATGCCATGAGGCATCGGGGGAGAGGAAAGAGTATTTCCTCTCCCCTGATGTCTCAATGCTGGGCATTCCTGCTTCACGATCGCGCACAGCGCCGCGATCGTGGAGCAGGGATGCCCCACTAGACACCAGGGATGTCTTTTGCAGTGTTAGGAAGCGACCCCTTGGGCAGAAAAGCCCACTAGACACCAGGGATGTCTTTTCTAGTGTTTTCTAGTGTTAGGAAGCGACCCCTTGGGCAAGGGTCGCTTCCTGGGGGCCAAAATTTTAATTAAGACTTTTCTGCCCCCCCTGGGGGCAGATCGGTCGATTATGTAGCCGTTTCTGCTCCCGGGGGGGGGCAGAAAAGCCCACTAGACACCGGGGATGTCTTTTGTAGTGTTAGGAAGCGATCCCTTGGGCAAGGGTCGCTTCCTGGGGGCTAAAAATATTATTAAGACTTTTCTGCCCCCCCCGGGGGTAGATCGGTCGCTTAAGTAGCCGTTTCTGCTCCCGGGGGGGCAGAAAAGCCCACTAGACACCAGGGATGTCTTTTCTAGTGTTAGGAAGCGACCCCTTGGGCAAGGGTCGCTTCCTGGGGGCCAAAAACTTTAATTAAGACTTTTCTGCCCCCCCTGGGGGCAGATCGGTTGATTATGTAGCTGTTCCTGCTCCCAGGGGGGCAGAAAATCCCACTAGACACCAGGGATGTTATATTTTGAGTAAAGGAAGCGACCCCTTGGGCAAGGGTCGCTTCCTGGGGGCCAACATTTTTATTAAGACTTTTCTGCCCCCCCCGGGAGCAGATCGGTCGTTTTTGTAGCCGTTTCTGCTCCCAGGGGGGGGGGGCAGAAAAGCCCACTAGACACCAGGGATGTTATTTTTTGAGTAAAGGAAGCGACCCCTTGGGCAAGGGTTGCTTCCTGGGGGCCCAATTATTTATCAAGACTTTTCTGCCCCCCCTGGGGGCAGATCGGTCTTGTGTGTAGCCGTTTCTGGTCCATGGGGGGGCAGAAAAGCCCTAGACACCAGGGAATTAGTTTAAATAAAAATGGAAGTGACCCCTTGGGCAAGGGTCGCTTCCAGCGGGCAATTTTTTATAATATGTATTTGGACCCCCCGCCCCTGGACAGATTAGTCTGTTTTTTTTTCCTGCTGTTTTCTGCCCCACCTGGCACACAACCCGATTGACCATTTGGGTAGTAACATAGCATATTATAATGTTTATTGTTATATTTTTTGTGAATTGCAATTGTAATGTTTTTTTTTTTACTTTTTTCTTCTAGGTGAAGGCTTTTGCTCTTTCCAGTTTGCGGTTTCGTTACTGGTGGTTCTAATGTTTGTGTAGTTTGGTAAGAGACTTTTTTTTGTACAATGTAAATGTGTTTGTGCATGAATTTTTTTTTGCAAATGGTGTAATAATAGCAGTATGTTTGGTTTTTGAGTGTCAAAAACTGTTTGCATTTGTGCTCGATGTGTATTTTGTTGTCTTGTGAGTAATTTGTTTTTTTTTCTTCTTTCTAGTTGGATATTGTTGGTTTTTGCTGTGTCACTGCAGAGTAGGTTCTGGTGAGTGTAGCTGTCTCTTGTAATTGAATTGTATAGTTTTTTAGTACATTGATCTTTGTGATAAAGGTACACATTTCTTTACTTACTTGGTTTGCACATTGTCGGTTGTTGTTGACTTGTTTGTTCAGTCTTCTATCTTAGAAGTATAATGGCTAGCCGCAGGATTACTGCTCAGCAGGTTGTTGGTTTGCTTTTTGAGTCTTCCTCTGACCATGGTTCAGAGACTGACTCTGCATCTGAGGCAGAGGAGGCAGGGGACGATTCTGGCAGTGAGTTTTCTCTCCATATGGAGTCATGGGATGATGAAGATACTCTTAGTGCGGATGAAGTGCCTGTGTTAGAGGAGGAGACTGATGTGCCGATAGTGCGGCAAGAGGCATCTGGGCTGCAGCCTGGGGCTGCAAGGCTTCCCGTTGGTGTAGTGCGGCAAGAGGCTTCTGGGCTGCAGCCTGCGGCTGCAAGGCTTCCCGTTGGTGTAGTGCGGCAAGAGGCATCTGGGCTGCAGGCTGGGGCTGCAAGGCTTCCCTTTGAAAGTGATGACCTCTGGGTTGCCCCTGGCATGGTGCAGCCGGCATTGCCAGACTTTACTGGTGTTCCAGGGTGTAGAGTGAATACTGAAAACTTTTTGCCGATACATTTTTTTCAGTTGTTTATGGACGATGTATTTTTGGCAGAGATTGTTGAGCAGACTAATTTGTATGCCGAACAGTTTTTGAAGGACAACAGTGCCAGTCTTAAGCCACACTCTAGAGCTACCCGGTGGACTCTCACAAATCTTGAAGAGATGAAGAAGTTCTTGGGTTTAACTTTTTTGATGGGCTTGCTAAGGAAGCCATCAATGTCTTCATATTGGTCTACTAGTCCCTTGATGGCAACTGCTATTTTTCCGGCAGTCATGAGTCGTGACAGGTATTTGCTTCTGCTTCGGATGATGCATTTTGTTGATAATGGTTTAGCGTTGCCACGAGATCACCCTGAGTGTGACCGTCTTTTTAAGATTAGGCCTGTCCTTGATCACTTTGTTGATCGATTTTCTGAGATCTATGCTCCTGGGAAAGAAATTGCAGTGGATGAGTCTTTGGTGTTGTTCAAGGGCCGCTTGGTTTTTAGGCAATACATTCCTAGTAAGAGGGCACGCTATGGAATAAAGCTGTATATGCTGTGTGACAGTAGGACTGGATATGTCTCTAATTTCAGGGTGTACACCGGTAAGGAATCCAGGATTAACCCCCCTGGTTGTCCGTCCACTTTTGGAGTGACTGAGAAAATTGTTTGGGAACTTGGTAGAGGATTTTTTAACAAAGGCCACCATTTATATGTAGATAACTTCTACACTGGTGTGCGGTTGTTCAGGGAATTGGCCAAAGTGGACACTGTTGCTTGTGGCACAATCCGCTCTAACCGTAAAGGTTTCCCAAAAGAACTTGTTTGTCAAAAGCTTGTGCGGGGACAGTGCAGTGCGTTGCGTTGCGAGGAGCTTCTTGCTGTGAAGTTTTCAAACAGGAGAGATGTCTACATGCTGACTACCATCCATGATGAAAGCACTGCACCTGTGACTGTTTGGGGTCAGGTCGCTGAAGCGCGCAAACCTGTGTGCATTTTAGACTATAATAGGCACATGGGTGGTGTTGACAGAGTAGATCAGAGGTTGGAACCTTACGCTGCTCTTCGTAAGGCTTACATTTGGTACGAGAAGTTGGCTATCCATCTTTTCCACTTGGCAACCTTTAATGCTTTTGTTGTGTTCCAGGATTCTTGCCCTGAGTCAAAGATGACTTTTGCTAAGTTTCAGGAGTCTGTAATAGGCAGCCTTGCTGTAGTGGAACAGGCAAGTGTTCCTAGAGTTCGAGTGGTGGAGGATGTTGCTAGATTGAGAGATCGCCACTTTCCTGATCACATTCCTCCCACACCCTCAAAAGATTTTCCCAGTAGGAGATGTAGAGTCTGTTGGCAAAGAGGTACACGGAAGGAGATTCGTATGTACTGCCCGACTGTCCTTCTAAACCTGGGCTGTGTGTCCCTGCTTGTTTTAGAGCGTACCACACGCAAAATAATTTTTGGGAGCATTCATGAGTGGTAAAGTGAACTGCCTGGTCTGTATTCTTTGGAAAATTTGATTCTGTTTCAAGGTTGGCGTTAGTGCAATGTATTTAGTTGCTGATTTTGTGTTTGTAGATTTGTATCTATTAGCGATTTGTTTGTGTTTTTATTTTTGTCTAAAAAAATCCTAAATGTGATGGCGGTGTGTGTAGGCTGGTGCTTGGCTGTTGGTGTGTGTGGACTGGCACTTGGTTGGCGGTGTGCGTGGAATGGTGCTTGGCTGGCGGTGTGCGTGGACTGGTACTTGGCTGGCGGTGTGCGTGGACTGGCGGTGTGTGTGGACTGGTGCTTGGCTGGTGGTGTGCGTGGACTGGAGCTTGGCTGGCGGTGTGCGTGGAATGGTGTTTGGCTGGCGGTGTGCGTGGACTGGTATTTGGCTGGCGGTGTGCGCGGACTGGCGGTGTGCGCGGACTGGTGCTTGGCTGGTGGTGTCTGTGGACTGGAGCTTGGCTGGCGGTGTGCGTGGATTGGCGATTGGCTGCCGGTGTGCCTGGACTGGCAATTGGCTGGCGGTGTGCCTGGACTCGCGCTTGGCTAGCGGTGTGCGTGGACTGGTGTTTGGCTAGCGGTGTGCGTGGACTGGCGCTCTGCTAGTGGTGTGTGTGGACTGGCGCTCGGCTGGCTGTGTGTGAGTAGTGACTTTCTGCTGGTCACTACACACACTGCTAGCTGAGTGCCACTCCACGCAATCCATCAGCCTGTGTAGTTGCTGTGTCAGGATTGTGGGCGTGTGAAAGTGATGGGCCCTTGAATGGCGCTGTGTGCTGGTGTGAGTTTTGTTATGTGATGGGCCCGCGGCTGGCGGTGTGAATGGTTTTGCATGTCTCACACGTATGAAAGGTGTATGAATGGCCTGTAAAGAGGTTGGTGCCTTGTCATGGCTTTACAGCTCACGAGCTGTGAGTCAATTGTTCAGTTTCTCGCCCTTTCAATTATTAACAGTGCATTTCATTTTTGTGAAATCACTTGCTAATACAATTGTATATACTGAACCATCACTCACCCTCGTGCCAAATCCAACCAGTATGTGTGTGTGCTTGAGGATTAGATGGCTGTGCAGTAATATTTGTCTTTCTGAAGCAGGGTGTACCTTGTCCCTTTTTGTGAATTTTGTAATGTGTTGCTTTTGTGCCTGGTGGTGTGAATGGTCTTGTTTGTATCACATATGAAAGGTGTGTGAATGGCCTGTAAAGTGGTTGGTGCCTTGACGTGGCTTTACAGCTCACGAGCTGCGAGTCATTGGTTTGGTTTTTTGTGCATTTAATTACTGACAGTGCATTTCATTTTTGTGAAATCTCTTGTTAATAAAATTTAATACACTGAACCATGACTTGCCCTCGTGCCAAATCCAACCAGTATCTGTGTGTGTTTGAGGAATAGATGGTTGTGCAGGAATCTTTGTCGTTAGTTTCTCTGCCAAGGTGTACTTTCCATGTAAGAATAACCCACCAACTGTAGATATTGTCGAAAACCCATGGGAGTTCATGGTGATGTCTCTCTTGTGAATTCAAAAAGTTTTTTTATCCCCAATGTCCTGCAAACCTTAAAATGTCTGCCACATTTTCATTGCAATATTGTTCCAAAATTCTCACGCTGTAGAAACAAACAAATAATTATGTCTAAACAATCTGGTTTTGCAAGGGGGGTCACTTGGGTTTTTGGCCCGGTGCTCGGCGGCCATCTAGGGAAACCTACCAAACCCATACATTTCTGAAAACTAGACACCCGGCGACTTCCAGTGAGGTATGGCTTGCGTGGATGCCCAACGTTTCCTTACCCAGAATCCCCTGCAAACCTCAATTTTAGCTGAAAAAAATCACTTTTTTCACACATTTTGGTGTGGGAAAGTTGTGGCATCACCGGGCTCACACAAATTTACCACCACCCAGCGTTCCCCCAGGTCTCCCGGTAAAAATGGTGCCTCACTTGTGTGGGAGGCCCAAGTACCCGCGGCAGGCAAGGGCTCAAAACGTTGTGAGGCGAAATCAACGTTGCCTATCAAAAAAATGTTTGGGCCCTTGCCTGTCGCGGGGGAACGCTGGGTGGTGGTAAATTTGTGTGAGCCCGGTGATGCCACAACTTTCCCACACCAAAATGTGTGAAAAAAGTGATTTTTTCAGCTAAAATTGAGGTTTGCAGGGGATTCTGGGTAAGGAAATGTTGGGGGATCCACGCAAGCCATACCTCCCTGGAAGCCCCCGGGTGTCTAGTTTTCAGAAATGTATGGGTTTGGTAGGTTTCCCTATGTGCCGGCAGAGTTAGGGTTCAAAAACTACAGCTATGCACTTTGCCAAAAAAGGGTCATTTTTCACTGGAAAATTGAGGTGTGACCACGTTGCGTTTTGCGCCGTTTTCTGTCGCGGGCACTAGGCTGACCCGCACAAGTGATGTACCATTTTTCTCGTAGGACTTTGGGGAACGCGGGGTGGGTAGAAATTTGTGGATCCACGTAGATTCCAGAACTTTCCATCACAGAAATGTGGGGAAAAGTGGTTTTTTTTGTCAATTTTTTAGGTTTGCAAGGGATTCTGGGTAACGGACCCTGGTGGGATGGCACTCAAGTCACCCCATCCTGGATTCCCCTGGGTGTCTAGTTTTCAAAAATGTATAGGTTTGCTAAGTTTCCCTAGGTGCCAGCACATCTAGGGTTCAAAAACTACAGCTAGTCACTTTGCCAAAAAAGGGTCATTTTTCACTGCAAAATTGAGGTGTGACCATGTTGCGTTTTGTGCCGTTTCCTGTCGCGGGCACTAGGCCGACCTGCACAAGTGAGGTACCATTTTTCTCGTAGGACTTTGGGGAACACGGGGTGGGTGGAAATTTGTGAGTCCACGCAGATTCCAGAACTTTCCATCACAGAAATGTGGGGAAAATGTGTTTTTTTTGTCCCTTTTTTAGGTTTGCAAGGGTTTCTGGGTAACAGACCCTGGTGGGAGGCACTCAAGTCACCCCATCCTGGATTCCCCTGGGTGTCTACTTTTCACAAATGTATAGGTTTGCTAGGTTTCCCTAGGTGCCGGCACAGCTAGGGTTCAAAAACTACAGCTAGTCACTTTGCCAACAAAGGGTCATTTTTCACTGCAAAATTGAGGCGGGGCTCGAGACTTCCACCGCTGGGTTATCAGGCGCTTTGCCAGCATTAATGCCAGATTGGCAAAACGACGCAACAGTTTCGCTTTAAGGGGGAGCGGCAGCAGACCCAATAGGCAAGCTTCTGCTGTGTCCCAGGAGGGGCGTTCAGTAATTACATTTAAAACATATGTTATCCTACCCCAGTATCCCCGCAGCGCCGGACATAGCCACAACATGTGCAACAAATCAGCATCCTGTGCCGGACACCGTGGATAGGACGCAACTGTTGTAGTATACATCTTACTTAGTGTATGGGGTGTAAGGTAAGCCCTATGGAGGACAAACAACTGAATAGTTTTCAATCTACAATTTCGGGACACTTTCTTAGGGTATTCCAGCACATAGGTCCACTCTCTATCACTAAATGCTCAGGACAAATCTGTTTCCCACCGCAACCGGAGAGGAGCCAAGGAGACCCGGGTGTGCTCCCCCAGGCCCCGGTACAGCCAACGGACCAGGTAGCGTCCATGTCCCATTATATGGAGGGAGCGCAAGAGGTGAAATGTCGAGGGTTCCCGCGGCGTTTCCAGCCATTGTACCCGAATATACCGGGAGATCGCCGCATGTAGCAGAAACTGAGTACCAGGTACCATGTTTACCCTCACAAAGTCCTCATGGGACAACAGCTCGCCTTCCTGGAAGAAGGCACTTATTGTTTCCACTCCGTGTTGCGTCCAAGGCAGCACCTGACTGGTACTCAGGATACCCCGCCTCGTGGGGAGGCCACACAGTGGTATATTGGAAGCATATGGATTTTGGCATATTTACATGACCTTCTCCAATACTGCAGCGCTATGTTCAGGAGGGCCGGGGGGTCTAATAGCCTAGGGGCCCCAGGACACAACAATGACTGCAAGGTACCATGCGCTAATTGGGCCGGGGTGTACCCGATTTCAAACAGGTTTTTCCCAGCCAGCCAATAGGCCAACCACTGCAGCTGACCAGCAATACAGTATGCCCTAAAGTCGGGTGCTCCCATACCACCGGCCCCGCTTGGCAGCCGCAACTTAGCTAACAACATCCTATGCCTACCCGGGCCCCAGACCAGCGAGGTCAGCAGCGCATCTAACTCTCGAAAAATCCAAGCTGGGTATACCACCGGAATGTTAACAAAATGGTAGAGTAAGTGAGGCAGCATCACCATTTTAGAGATCGTTAGCCTTCCCGCGACGGTAAGAGGCAAGGTGTTCCAAAATACTATTTGGGAACGTATGGAAGATATTGTACGTACTAGATTGCCTGCTATGACATCTGGCACGGAACAATAGATAATAATCCCCAAATACCTAAACGTGACTGGTGCCACCCGTAAGGCCAAGGGCCCGAAGCGGAGCTACGGGGCCGCCAGCACCCCACTAAAGGAGTAGGCTATGGATTTAGAAGCATTGATGTGCAAACCGGATATCTCCCCGAATCGAAGAAAGAGGTCCGCCACTTCCCCCAAGTCAGCCTGGAGATCCCGGAAGTACAGCAGCATGTAATCCGCGTAAAGCGAGACTGAATGGAGGCATCCTTCCATCTGAATGCCATGGGGGACCATGACCCGTCTAAGGTTTTGTGCTAACGGTTCAAGCGCCAGTACAAACAAAATAGGAGATAACGGGCAACCCTGGCGCATGCCCCGAAAGATGGGATAGGCAGAAGAGATGATCGAGCCTGTCTTTGCCCGGGCCGTAGGGGCGGTGTAGAGCAGCTGAATCCAGGCACACAGCTCTGGGGGAATGCCCATCTTTGCCAACACTTCCAGCATATACGACCAACTGAGAGAATCAAAGGCCTGCGATATGCCTAAGGATAAGCACCCCGCTCCCGCCGGTCGGAGCCCAGATACGTGCAAGATGGCGTGAAAACGCCGTAGATTCAGGGATGTACTTCGCTGCGGGACAAACCCGCACTGGTCTGTGTGGATCAACCGCGACAGGAGTGGAAGAAGGCGGTTAGCAAGAAGCTTACTGAGAATTTTGTATTCTGTGTTAAGGATCAATAACGGCCGGTAGGATGACATATCCAAGGGATCTTTAGGTTTCAAGAGGGATATGACGATCGCCTCTCGAGTGGTAGGGGGCAGCCTCCCCTCCACGAGTGCTGTCGTATAGAGCTGTAATAATTTGGGGATCAGTTGGGGCGAGAAAGTGGAATAAAATTCAATGGGCAGCCCGTCAGAACCAGGGGTCTTTCCATGGGCCAAGGACTTGATAGCTACTCTAATTTCGGCCAAAGTAATCCGGGCTTTTAAGTCGTGGATTTCCGCTGCAGCAAGCACTGAGAGGTTTGCCTGTCAGCAGGGCACAAGTCCTAAAAAAAAAAGTGGGGGGACGCTGTCACCGGAAGTGACGTCACAACAGGAATCTCATGAAAATAAGTGGGGGGACGCTGTCACCGGAAGTGACGTCACAACAGGAATCTCATGAGTATTCATATGCCTTTAGATGACGGGGCATTTCACAGCACTGCTACCCCTGGTCTGTTCCTCGATGTCCTTTGCAACCCCCCCTCCCCCCCCACTCCCCCGAGGGGGTGCCCCAGTTGCACAACGAAGTGCTCAAAAGTGCACAAGATACAGAAGGACACACATTCCAAGCGTTAACCGCTAACGCCTGCTCGCTCCCCCTCCCAATCACTCCAGCCTGCACACACCTCTTAAAGTCTCCAATTACAAATATTAGCATATCTTTGGTACACAATGCTGTCCAGCTTTTGGGCAGGGGGGACGGCGTCCACCCGGAAAAACCTGGTAAAATAAGTGGGGGGACGCCGTCCACCCGCGTGGTACCCCGACTCGAGCCCTGCCTGTCAGAAAGTCTGTCACAGCATCTGTGCTTGGCGCTGGATGTGCTCCATAGAGTGCCTCGTAATGAGCCCGGAACGCCAAATTTATTTCCATTTGGGTCTGGACTTGTCCGTGTTGGAGGGGGCAAGTTGACAGCTACACAAACCACAGAACGTAAAAAACGTATTTTACACTGCGGCAGTTAAATAATTTTCAGGGCAGGGCTGGTCATAATTCCATCAGGCATTTTCCTGGGAGGCTTGTACCACTACACATCTTTTTGAAGCTGTCTGCCTCGGCCAGTGTCATTCTCCGATGTTTCCCGGGGTTTCTGGCGGTAGGCCAAAACGAAAGAGACGGGGGTGGGGGAAGAAAGAATAAGATGGGGAAAGAAAGAAAGAATGGACAGAGAGAGAAATGGGTGGGCTTATTTGGACATTTTTCCCACAGTTGGTTTTACAGCCACCTTGGGCTTCATGGCTTTTTGAAAGCACACCTAGCTATAGTAGTTCTTGTACGGCGAACACTCCCAGGGCCCTGCGCACTGAGTTCTAACAAACAATGTCGTCGGACCCGGCAAGCGCATACGGTTCGAACCAAGGCACGTGGAATGCGTGATTTTGAATATGCGCGAGTGAATTCAAGGATATCGGCTATTGCCAGTCATTGCCACTTGTGTCCGCGAGCCCAGACTCTACCAAAGAATGAAGATACTTGGAGTTCAGTTTTTCGTGCTGGCTGCTGTCCTGATGGGTGTGGGAGCGGAGGAGCTCCCCCCACCACTGACACTATCTTGTTTAGATACAGAGCCAGTTTTTCACACGCTGGACACTGCCAATAACATTTCGTGCCTATGGGGCCAATTCGCCCGGATCATCTACGAGCCAGCTGCCTGGGTGACACCAGAGAGCGCCGCTGGACCGGGCCCTGTCTGCGGCTGGGTTGTGGGAGGCGTTAGGCTCTACAACAGCGATGATTGGACCTCCACGGCGACCATGCGCCTGCCCCCTCTCCCGTGCGAGCTGACGGTGCAATGTACGAGCAAGGGCTGCGCTGGGGGAGACTGCCGACACTTGCCCTTTGTCATTCGGTTCACCGAGCAGGACCTGTTCTTCTTTATGATCCAGCCGCCTAGCCCAGTAGTATATCAGTTACAGGAGGTTCAATTCGGCTGGTGCGCGCGCCTGTGGAGCCCAGACAAATCGTACCTCTTCACGCGACGCGAAAATGTTCCACCAATCACGATCTTGGAGAGCGAGAGGACAGAGGTCAGCCCGGAGTTGTTGCCCAACGCTGACGTGCGCCAGAATTGCGCCCTCCACTGGTTCTACCATGTGGAAACACGCTTCGTCCGGCTGGGACAGCTCATCACCGTGCTGGAACCCCCTGAGTCCTCTGAGGAAAACCCACATTTTCAAATAAAAGTACTGCCAGGCTTCCTGAACATCTTCACCGCCACTTCACGTCAGCTGCGTCCCACGGACTCTGCGCTCAGCGTGTCTTGGACACTTACCCCTCTCGGCGCCCACGGCCTGGCCTTCCAGCTCTTTGACCACAAGAATTTGGGGGGCTGGGCCCCGAGCCTTGACCCTCACGCAGCCAGGAGCGACCTTTGCTTCGCGGCCGAGACGCCAGCCGGAAGCAGCGTGGTGGACCGCCTCATCTTCGTGCTCGTGAACCAGTCC
This sequence comes from Triturus cristatus, assembly GCF_964204655.1. NCBI lineage: Eukaryota > Metazoa > Chordata > Amphibia > Caudata > Salamandridae > Triturus > Triturus cristatus. The sequence goes on from NC_140585.1 coordinate 368,471,647, forward strand.
GTCGATCTTGAGCAGCTCGGCCGCCTGGTCGTGGACAGTGGCAATGTATTTCTGAAGGTGAACGAGGGCACTTGGAGCATTACCCTAGTGCAGCCTGACAACAACCTCGGATTATTTAACTTCCCTGGCGGCTTCTACTTTTGCATGGAGCAGGGAGACAACTTAACCGAGCACTACATCTTCTTCCAGAGGCAGGGACCATTCTACCTTTTCCAGCTTGACTTCAACGGCGAGGCGTTGGTCACCTTCCGTGTGCACCTGCATATGAATGTTAACTGGACCTACATGCCACTAAGGGACATGGAGTTGGAGATCCACCTGTTTAACAGTGGCCCCTCCGAACGGTTTACTCTCGTAAATGTGATCTGGTTCATCCCACTGCAGCACCCCTTTGTGCAGTGTCAGTGGACCTTTGTTCTGGAATTCTACAGCGCTGAGAAAGGCATCCTTATCAACAACATCACATACACATATAAGAATGGGACCCAGGATGCTGCCAAGTACATCCCGAAATCTGTCCTATCTTTCAACCCAAAGCATTACATGGGATTCGTGGCCACAGTTAACTGTACAAGGAGCGGGCAGAACCCTGTTGTCTTGAAGACATTAGTTGGCACACATTCTTCCAAGGTAGTGGAGTCGGTGATCGACTGTTACAAAGTGCCTTGTGTCTTCAAAGAATTTCATATTCAAAAGCCCCGCGATCCACTCCCTGTTATCACCATGGTAAATGCAACACAGATTACTTTGTACACTGTATTAGAGATGAACTGTCCAGCTGCTCGACATGTTAACTTACTCTGGAAAATCTTTCAACTGTCTAGCAAGACAGATGCACCACGCTGGGGCACAGATCTGAAAATACCATCCATATCACCAATAAACAAGTGTTATTTAGTCATTCCCAGTTTTACGTTAAATTTTGGGTTTTATTTGTTTAATATGTCAGTTACAATCAATACAACGGATGACACTGATCCTATATTGTATCAGTCTGATTCAGTGATTGTGGAAGTTAAGCAAAGAGCGCTTCAAGCAAGGATTGAGGGAGGAGCTAGTCGTTTAGTGGGTTTTCAAGATAGCTGGACACTTAGCGGAAAGCATTCTGCTGATCCAGATTCACTTGACCCGTTAGATGGAATATCTTTTAAATGGTATTGTACACAAGTTGCATCTGACTATGCAACAATGACATTATCGCAGAATGCAGCATGTAGCCCGTTGCAGACTGACCTCGTGTGGTTAGGCTCAGTTTCTCCTATTCAAAGTATGGCCCCAAAAACCCTTGATGTAAACAAGCAATATCATTTCCGCTTAGTTATTACTAAGGGAGGAAGAAGAGCTTATGCAGATCAATCTGTAAGCATTGTGCCAGGAACCGTGCCTAAATTAAATTTGGGGTGTATTGAGAACTGTGGGGAAGTTTTATTGCCAACAGTCCGTTTTATTTTAACTGCAGACTGTTTAGATTGTGTTATTGATGCCAAAAGACCACAGTATAAATGGTTATTATATCTGAACGGCATAACCGAAGTCAAATTTGATTGGGAGAAACATTCTTCAACAGGAAGGTTTAAGCCATATATGTCTATAGATGCCCTAAGTTTTCTAAACACTGCAGGAAAAAACTACACCCTTCTTTCAAAATTTACAGTAGGTGCTGCTCCGGAAACATCTATTGGGTATTCTTTTTTCGTAAATAGTCCACCTCAGTTTGGTAACTGTTATATTAAACCAGATCAAGGAACTTCTTTAGTAACACTGTTTGTTGTGGACTGTAATGGTTTCTATGATGATGACCAACCTCTTGTTTATAGGGTAATAGCAGTGTCAAAGAAACTGAGCAGAATAAGTTCTTTGCAGGAGGATATAATAGGCACTGTAGCATACTCTGGCTATGAGCCTGTATCCTTGCCTTTTTACTTACCTATTGGTGATGAATCACAAAACTATAGATTGCCAGTCTGTGTTGTAGTGTATGATTCTCTGGGTTCTTTTTCTCAAGTTGATCTATTTGCAAGAGTGACAGCTTTAAGTTCCAACAGACTAGAAGAAGTGCCAATAGACGTTTATCTAAAGCGAGGAGACTATATAAAAGCAGGTCATTTAATGTATACAGTTGCATCAGTTTTAAACAATGACATTTCTTCTGTGGCTGCAGACAATTTACGTGGCAGGGCTACGTTGAGAGAACATATTCTCAACATGTGTAGGAGCATATCTGCAGTGGATGTTCTAGCAGTCAATCAAATTGTCACAATTATTTCTGAAGTCACCAAAAATAGCAAAGAAATAAACCAGCAATCTCAACAGCTAGCAGTGGACAAGTTAGCAGATGTTGTGGGTGTTCTAAGAAAATTTAGAGACAAAATTGTTTTATCTGAAGAAGCAGAGCAACTGAGCACTAGCGTGCTCACAGGACTATCTAATATTATTGTCGCTGCCTTGTTAAATGCTGACACTGTGAACATTGATTCAATGTCACCAGAAAAAATTAATGTGGTTAAACAAGTCTTGTCAGTACTCGAGACTGTTAATGAGATAGTAATGGTTGGAAATGTCCCTGGAGGAAAAAAAACGTTAATGGAAAGCGACAGCTGGAAAATCCACTTGAAGAAAGATGAAATGTGGGATATTGATAGTACGTTCATAACCCAAACAGGTTGTAAAAATTGTTTCCAGCCCACTTTCAAAAGTGCTATACAAGGTGTGCATGGAAAGTCTATAGTATCAACTGTGTTTTATGAATTTAAAGAGAACCCTCTACTTTGGTTGAAAAATGGTAGAGATATTCAAACAACGGTGACTGGATTCCAGATGACAGCCATTACCGAAACAGGAGATCCAATACATCTTATTCCGGATAAAGTAGATATGATGATTATGATAAAGAATACCACTCTGGTTGTTCCAGTTCCTATTTCCATAGGTCCTGATCCAAACATAACTGAAATTACAAGCGGTGAAATTGGCTTCGAATATGACACGACAAGAGCACCAGAACTGATGATACAGTTGTTCACTACACAAAAAATAGCTTTTAATGTTTCATTATACTTAGGTTATAATTATAGTGGAAGTTCTGCATTGGCTACTTATCAAACTCTCGGTCGTGCAACATTTACAGAAAATAGAAAAAATGGAAATACTTTATTTCGGATTTGGGATCCCTATGTGATCAATGTACCTTTAAAATCAATTATACAGGCTCCACAACAGGGCAACATAACTCTTCGTTTGTGGTCTGAATTTCAGGTGCCAAAATACACAGCTAAGCTGTTGAGTATTTCCATTGTTCATTATTCTTGCATAGATTTTGATGCATTGTCAGAAGCCTGGAGTGAAAGCAATTGTAAAATTGGTCCGCTTACTAACAACATTCAAACACATTGCATTTGCCATTTTTCACAACCAAAAGTGGTTCCCAAGATAAATTCATTTTTTAAAAATATCCCAAAAATTGTTGCTGGAAAAGTATGGGTCCCACCAAATATAGTGGATTTTAGACAAAGCTACTTAACTGACCTACAGAAGAATTTAATCACCTTATCAACTGTTCTTTTTATTTTTGCCCTTTACATTGTTTTGGCTGTGTGGGCAAAGAAACAGGACAATATTGACATAATTAGCAAGGATCAAGTTGTAATATTACCAGACAATGATCCATTTGATAAGGAATGCTATTTGGTTACCGTTTACACAGGAAGTCGTTGTGGGGCTGGAACAACAGCAGATGTTTTCTTAAAATTAGTTGGAGCGTTTAGTGAAAGCCAAGTTCATCTTTTGAAGCACGCAGAATACTCAGCATTTCCCCGAGGTGGATTAGATACCTTTTTGTTAACTACAAAGTATGAGTTGGGAGATCTGTATTTTCTTAGAATCTGGCATAACAACAGAGGGGGGTCACCTGGGTGGTTCCTGAGCAGAGTAAAAGTTGAACACATGTATAGCAAACACACTTGGTACTTCATTTGTAGAAAGTGGCTTGCTGTTGATAAGGCAGATGGTTTAATAGACCGGACCTTTCCAGTTACAAATCCAGATCTTCCTTTGCATAAAAAAGACTTTTTCCTGATAGATGTATCCAACAACTTTGAAGACTTCCATCTTTGGGTCTCGATTTTTGCTTTGGTAATGGCTAGGCCCTTTAATAGACTTCAGAGATTGTCTTGTTGTCTAGCAATGCTGATGAGCATTCTCCTTACTTGCACACTATTGTATAATTTTGAGATAAATCGAGTCGAGAGGGTAGAACGTTATTTAAGATCATTAATAGTAGGAGCAGAAAGTTCTCTAGTAACAGTACCTGTCTCTCTCCTGTTATTTCGTTTATTTAGATATTCACAGAGAAGGCATAAACCCACATCCTACAACCCATGTCAGGCATATGCAGAATTCAGAACTGACGAGAAAAGCATCATGCCCAATGATGTATCTTTCTGGGTATCTCACGTTCAACCGAGAGGCTGGAAGGATTATTTGCAGGCATTGTACAACAATAGAGAGTCTGCAAAATCAAGGAAAAGCAGTTCTGTAATATCGAATCCACAAACTATTTCTTCATCAGCTCCTGTTGAAAGAATGTTCAACAACTGTGTAGTTTCTGAAGCAGTTGCAAATGTAATTGTCCCACGAGATGAAGAGATCATCTCTGCAAGTACAAAACCTATGCAAGATCACCCATGTCGAACGTCTCCACAACTTTCTCTTAGAAATAAAAATAACCAAAATAGTACCAAAACTAATGATTCAGATGACAGCTCGAAAAAGAATAAGCAAAACAACCCCTGTGGCACATGTTTTATTCTTTCACGTAAACAGCCAGATATTGTATATTCATGGTGGTGCATATATGTTTCTTGGGCCATTATCCTAATAATTGCAGCTGCTTCATCATTTTTCATTATTTTATATGGTATTTCATTCAGTAATGAAACTGCAATCGATTGGCTGCTGGCAAACATAATATCACTTCTCCTAAGTATATTTCTTCTACAGACTACAACAGTAATAGTTTTTTCAGCTCTTGCTTCATTGTCATTTAAGTACTTGACTCATATTCCTTGGGAGAACAGGAACAGTTTCCTCGAAATTCAGGTGGAGTACATGGCTAAAGACTCGGATCAAATGAGGGAGTTACATTATGAACTTGTTAAAATCAGAAATAGCAAGCAATATCGACCTTTACACGAAGATGAAATTACAATAATGAAAAAAAGGACTGCTATTAAAAGCAAAGCCTTTACGTACTTTACAGGTATTGTCAGCCACTTCATTTTTTTAACACTGGTGCTAAACCTTGCTTATTCAACAGATGATATCAATGTTTTCCTCTACAACCGTGCAATTGCTAGTCAGTTGTCCACAAACTTATCTAATGTTGATAGGCTGGACAACATTTACATTTGGATGAGTGCTGTGTTTTTGCCCTTGATTCATAATCAAAATAATCCCACATTTCTGTCTGCCAGCTGGTCAAAAATCGTAGGTTTGCCACGAATGAGACAAGTGAGAGCAAAACATGTTCCAAAAAATTGTTTTCGGTCCAACAGCTTTATTTATAAAACAAGCCTTGGCAAAAGTCACTGTCTTCACAGGTATGGAGTTGATGAAGAGGACAAACTTAACTATACTGATTATTGGAAATCTACATCTAACGCTGCTTCCAGAACACAAACAGGATTTACTTATGAATATGATACCTCTCCATGGATCTATTATTCATATGGTAATTCATCAATATATGGAACCGGGGGTTACACTGTTTATTTTTTTCCTGAAAACGAATTATTTAGTTCAGTTAAGAGTCTCCTTCATCTTCGGAATAGCTCGTGGCTTGATGAAAACACTTGGGCTGTGCTGACAGAATTAACTACATTCAATCCTGATGTTAGTTTGTTTTGTGCTGTATCAGTTGTATTTGAAGCTACTCCTTTAGGAATTGTCCATGCACGTTTGTCAGTCAATTCCTTTACTCTAATGACTTTTGATCAGAAGGACATGATGCAAATGTTTACCCATATAATTTTTATTGTTTTTCTTTTCATATATATCGTTGATGAGATTTACACTATACATCAGCAAAAGCTAGGTTACTTAAAGCAGGTGTCTAATTTAATCAACTTTGGTCTAAAATCTGTATTCTTTTTAGTGGTTTACCTTCAAATTATGAAGTTTAAATTGGCATCTGATTTACTTAATTTTTATGCTCTCTATCCCAATCAGTTTACGCCATTTCATGCAGTTTCAAGTGTGGATGAAACTTTGAGAATAACAGAAGGAGTTTTGGCATTTTTTACTATTTTAAAAACTCTTCGATTCGCCAGATTTTTTTACAGTGTACGATTAGCACAAAGGTCTGTCCATGCAGCGCTACCTGGAATTTGTTCAATGGCATTGGTTGTGGCTGTGTACTTTTTTGCATACATGGCATTTGGGTACTTGGTCTTTGGACAGCATTCATGGAGCCATAGTAATTTAAGTCATTCAGCACAGACTGTTTTAGCTTACTGCGTTTCAGCTTTTAGAGATACCTTATTTTTAAATAATAGGATTCTCGGTGGTATATACTTGACATCTTTTATGCTAGTTATGATTTGTATTGTAATAAATTTATTTCAAGCTGTTATTATATCTGCTTACGATGACATGAAACAACCTGTTTATGAAGAGCCATCCGATGAGGCAGAAGTAATGGCATTTTTAGTTCATAAGTTACGAAAGATTTTAGCTTCCCTAACCAACAAGAACGGAGCAAAAAGAGAACCAGAGATTTTAAATAGTCTTCTCTATGGACAGCCCTACCGAGAGAGGCAGCAGGCATTGGGACTGAAGACAAAAAAATTAAATGGAAAGAAAATGGTATATCTTCTTATTTGATTTAAATGTGTTTGATTGCATACTGGCACCTAATGTGCAGTCTTCTGCAAACTGTCATAAATAATGCTAATGAAATTATGCTCAAAGGCAAGTCATGCTAAAAGAGGCAATGTCCCATTGAAGGAAGAGTCTTTGCCAATAAACAATATATTGTAATGAAAACTACCACAATGAGGAGGCTGTGTACAATGGTACTATACTTTCGTCAAGGGGCTCTGAGGTTATGATGATAAATCACTCAAGTCTAAAGGCGAGATGCATTGGAAATGTCACTGGAACCTACAAAAGGCATTCATGGTCAATTATAAATAAGTTGCTCATAAATAGTATATTGTTTGTAAAAAATTGTATGTATATGTTGGATAAACATCTTCAATTTATGCAAATTACACCAGAACCTTGAAATATGGCCCATAATTCAGAGATATAATATTCTTCAGGCGAATTACATGTTTTGAAATGAGTGCTGTTTGTGAAATAATAATAGCCTATTGTGTAATATACTTGGATATGCAGCAAAGAGTCTAGCACAATCTGCTAACTTCAGCCATACAATGTAGCAAATATGATGTTTGAACCATACAAATCTATTAATAAAAGTTGTTTTCTAAGCATTTAGCAGTTTTATTGTATTTTTTTACAGATCTATAGTGTTCATACAAAATGGTATCCAGGTAAATAGTACAGTCAGGAGGTATGTTGTGAGAAAGCGAACATTCATGATGTTTCTTGAGGCTGTCCATCAGCCTCTTGGGAAAAGAGTGAGAATCTTTTGATGACTATTTCATTCTCTGTTCGGGACTATGTTAGTGTTTATTGTAGCTCTAGATTGTGGGGGCATACTTTGGTCCATTGGCAGTTTTGATAGTATTTGTTGGTGGCTATGTTAGGTCTGCATTTCTTTGCATAGGACCTCTGCAGGGGCTTAGTTGTTTATTGATGGTCATATGAGGATGTTAGTGTTATGTGAAGGTTTCATGGGGTTGTTTGATGGCAAGTTGAATGATATCTGTTCATCTAATCAGAGCCTTGTAAGGATTTGTTGGTTGCTATCTGAATATCTGGTGGATGCCAGATGATGACTGGGGCTCGGAGAGTTTTTCTTAGGGCCCATATGAGGGTTTGATTAGTGGAAGTGAAGAGCTGGTGGCAATATATATTGTAATGTTGAAGGGTTAGGTGTGGGATGATCAGAACTGGGTGACAGCTGGGCTGTGCCCATTCAGTGGTTTCTAGAAGGCTTTGTGAGGTTCTGTTAGTGAAAGTCTGTGATACGTATAAGAATGTGCCTCTCATTTTATAATTCTTGGAGTCCCTGAATATTTTCTTGTACAGAAGCAGCAACTTATCACAAGTTAAGTGAAAAGTTCTTTACATGATTGAAACATGTGGCTCATCAACAGACTACTAGGTTGTACAACTAACTATCGATCCCCGGAATATCATGGTACAAGAATATTGAGGGAAGTGCATTTAGGGAATTATAGATTTACTATTCCTAACTCCACATTTAAATACCCTGAATATATATATATATATATTCACTTAAAAAACCATAGGTTTCACACATGTTATAGTTAGCTGGATATTTCCCTCGTAAAAAAACCAATGAAATTCCCCCGTTATAGTTAGTGCAGGCAACTATAACTCACGCGACCTATAAATCCTCTGCTGATGACGTCAGATATTACATCACTGATTACATATGTGTCTTTCTGAAAAATAAATATTTGTAATATATGTATAGCTAAAGATTAATGGAAGAAGACATGGGTAAATAGGTGTCTAAATACAGTGATGTAATATCTGACGTCATCAGCAGAGGATTGCGGTCGCGTGAGTTATAGTTGCCTGCACTAACTATAACGGGGGAATTTCATTGGTTTTTTTACGAGGGAAATGTCCAGCTAACTATAACATGTGTGAAACCTTGGTTTCACACATGGTTGACATCATCCAGTGACTGTGTGTTTCTGTAAAGTTTAAATATGTTTAATATATATAGGGAAAGGCGTATTGAAGAATGAGTGGGTGTATAAGTGAATGGATGAATTAGTAGGTGCGTGACTGACTATAAGTGAGTGATTAAACGTATCTTACTGAATGCATGGGTTAGTGACTAAACTGTGTGAATGTCTGTATCCATCTGTTGGTGTGTTAGCGGCTGCATGGGTTTGTGAATAGCTACATGAGTGTCTATATGGGTTATTGATTGGTTGTCTGAGTATCTGTGTGGGTGCCTGAGTTTGTGTGGGTGGGGTGTGTGTGACTGTGCATAGATGTGTGAGTGGGTGATTCACTGGGTGCAAGGTTTCAAGAGTGCATCTGTGATGGACTGTATGGGTGGGTGAGTGTGTGTATGGGTGTGTTAGTGAGTGAACGTATATCTCAGGGGTACATGTGTGAGTAACTACATATGTGAAAGGCAGTATATATGTGTGTTGGAGTAGATAAATGGCTATAAGTGAGTGTGTGATTGTGAGAGTGGCTGTATGGATGAGTGTGTACTTGTATCAGTGATTGTATAAGAGCGTAAGAATGTGCTAGTATCAGTATGAGTAAGTGAGGTGGTGTGTGTATGACTGTATAGGAGAATAAATGGCAGTGTGATTAATTATTTGCATGACTGACCAGGTGTGTGAGTACCTCTATAGATGAGTGCTGGTGTGTGAGTGTCTATATAGGTGTATGAGTGCATATGATAGTCCTGAACTGAGTGACCACAAGTATGAGTGACTGTACGGATGAGTGAGTGGATGTGTGTGTAAACTTAAGAATCAGTGAGTGGGTATGTAGTTATTGGTGTTGGAGTGTCTATGGTTTTGAGAATGGCAGTCTAATTTAGAGTGGGTGTATCAAAGGTTATATTAGAGTGTGAGAAGATGCATCAAATTATCATATGGATGATGTAATCAGTGATGTCATTTGAGATGTCATCAGTGTTGTAATCAGTGATGTCACTGACCATGTCATGAATGATGTAATATGTGACGTCATCAGCAGTGCATTGCGGGGGCGCGAGTTATAGTTAGCTGAACTAACTATAACAGGGGAATTTCTCTGGTTTTGTACGAGTGAAATGTCCATCTAACTATAACTTTCCCTAAAACCTATGGTTTTTTCAGTGAATTTCTAAGGTTTTTTTAAATGCTAATTGCTAACTATAAAGTGCCTGAAACCTATGGTTTTTTCAGTGAATTTAAAAGGTTTTTTAAATGCTAATTTCTAACTATAACCTGCCTGAAACCTATGGTTTTTTTAAGTGAATTTCAAAGGTTTTTTAAATGCTAGTTTCTAACTATGCCTACAGAGGTAGGACATGTGAAGAAAGAAGAAAAAACGCGCAGAAAGAAGCAAAAGAAATGCAGAAAGAAGCAACAGAAGCCCTCAAAGACGAAGAAGAGAGCAGTAAGCAGCAAGACATGTGCAGGAAGAACCAACAGAGGAGCAAAAAGAGGCCTTATTGCAAAATCATCCTGTGCCCACAACTTTTTCAGACGGGTACTGGTGGTAACTGACTGACTAACCAACCAGTACCGGAGCCAATGATATGCTAAAAGACACTTAGAATACAGTGAAAACATCTACATACACTAGGGAACACTATGCGTTGGGGTACCCCTGTGATTAGCATGACCTCCTCTGTAAGGCCCTAGTACATAATAGGGCAGGGGGATTAAAACTACCTCTAAGTCAGGTGCAGAAATATGCTACTTTAACTAGTAGTCACGTTTGGAGAATGGTGGAGAAAGGGTGCTGGGCGTCCAACCAACGCTCAGGAATTCCGCTGCGTAGGGCTTACAGGAGGTACCAGGAGGATTCATGGCCCCCAAACTCCCTCAGGACTAAATTGGACGTCATCCCCCACCCTGTAGTCTGCCACGAGGCACGTTTGCAGAGTGGTAGAGTAAGGGGGCCATGGCCTCCGAAGACGTCTTAGCAATCCCACTGTGTGGGACTTACTGGAGGTAACAAGAGGGTAGTTGGCCCCCTATGACATCCTTGGCGGCCAACTTCCCAAACTATTACCTCTAGTCAGTCCCACACAGCAGCATTGGTAAGTACTCGTACCAGGCCACGCCCACTTTGCCCACCACTCTACAAACGTGCTCCCTGGCACGCTCTTGGATGGGGATTGAAGTCCCCTTCACTGCTGGGGGTCCTTTAGGGGCCAACTAGCCTACCTTTTACCTCCAGTAAGCCCCACGCAGTGGGATTGGTGAGAGGTAGACAAAGGCCATGCCCCCTTTCTCCACCACTCTGCACACCTGGCATGTTGTAAGTTGGGGTATTAAGTCCCCTTGAATCATGAGGATCCCTGGAGTCCAACTAGCCCACCAGGTACCTCCAGTAAGCGCCACAGAGCTGCATTGCAGAGAGGTGTAAAAAGGGCGTGGCCTGGACAACCTCTCTGCAATGCAGTGCAGTGGTGCTTACTGGAGGTACATGATGGGCTAGTTGGCCCCCAGGGACCCTCAGGATTGAAGAGGAATTAATTCCCCACCTTAAAATGCGCCACAGGGCGTGTTTGTAAACATGTTACCTCAGGCCCTGCCACCTACCTTCACCACTGTGCAAACGCGCCCCGTGGCACGTTTTAAGTTGGGGGATTAAGTCCCCTTGAATCCTGAGGGTCCCTGAGGTCCAACTAGCCCACCAGGTACCTCCAGTAAGCGCCACAGAGCTGCGTTGCAGAGAGGTGTAAAAAGGGGCGTGGCCTGGACCACCTCTCTGTAACGCACCGCAATGGCGCTTGCTGGAGGTACCTGGTGGGCTAGTTGGCCCCCAGGGGCCCTCAGGATTGAAGGAGATTAATTACCAAACTTAAAACGCGCTACAGGGTGTGTTTGCACACATGTCATCTCAGGCCCTGCCCCCTCCCTTTACCACTGTGCAAACGCGCCCCGTGGCGCATTTTAAGTTAGGGCATTAAGTTCCTTTGAATCCTGAGGGTCCCTGGGGTCCAACTAGCCCACCAGGTACCTCCAGTAAGCGCCACAGAGCTGCATTGCACAGAGGTGTAAAAAGGGGCGTGGCCTGGGCCACCTCTCTGCAACGCAGCGCAGTGGCGCTTACTGGAGGTACCTGGTGGGCTAATTGGCCCCCAGGGACCCTCAGGATTGAAGAGGAATTAATTCCCAACTTAAAAAGCCCCACAGGGTGTGTTTGCACACATGTCACCTCAGGCCCCGCCCCCTCCCTTCACCACTGTGCAAACGCGCCCCGTGGTGCGTTTTAAGTTGGGGGATTAAGTCCCCTTGAATCCTGAGGGTCCCTGGGGTCCAACTAACTCACCAGGTACCTCCAGTAAGCACCACAGAGCTGCGTTGCAGAGAGGTGTAAAAAGGAGCGTTGCCTCAGACCACTTCTCTGCAATGCAGCCCTGCGGCGCATACTGGAGGTATCGGGTGTGCTAGTTGGCCCCCAGGGACCCCCAGTATTGAAGGGGAATTAATTCACAGCAGAGTGTTGCTGGGAGGGGGCGGGGCCTCTGGCGCGATGCCGGTCTTTTTTTTAATTTCTTTTTTTTTTAGAAGGGGGGCTGTGTGGGCCACTATTTTTTGCTTTTTTGGGACCTTGGGGACCCCTTCCCCCAGGGCCTGACACCTTTTTAAAAAAAAAATCGGAACGGGAAGGGGGCCGTCTGGGCCCCCCTCCCGTGGTCAATCCGGGCTCGAGGACTCCATCCCCCGGGGCATGGCCACATTTTTTTTTTTAATGGAGGGGGGCTGCGTGACCCCCCTCCTGAGGCCTCTATTGGCCCCAGGGACCCCATACCCCGGGGCCGGCCTTTTTTATTTTTTATTTATTTCTTCTTCCCCCCTCCCGGGCCACTTCTGGCCCCGGGGACCCCATCCCCCGAGCCCGGCCTGCCTTTTTAAAAAACAAATTTGTAGGGGAGGGGGGCCGTGTGGCTCCCCTCCCGGGCCACTTCTGGCTTCGGAAACCCCATCCCCCGGGGCTGGCCCTATCCGTTGGGGACCGTGGGGGGACCCCAATTCCCCCACTGTCCCGCCGGCTCCCCGCCTCCTGCAAGAGCCGGTATTGCTTTTCGATAAGGGGAGCTGCTGACATGCAGCTCCCCTTATGGAAAAGCAATTCTGCTTTGCTTCATTGAAGCGAGAGCAGGTGTCCCTGCTGTCACTTCAATGAAGCAAAGCAGTTTGAAATAACAGGGCGGGAGCCGCGCGGCTCCCGCCCTGTCATTGCAAACCGCAGTGTCCGAAGGGTGGGCACCCCGGGACACTGACATCATGGGCCCCCCTCCCATCACATTCACAGCCCCGGGGAGGTGGTGGTTCCCGGGGCTCGGGTGTCCGTTACAGGCTGTCCCCGGGGCGAGTGGGGGGGCTCGAGCCCCCCCACAGGTTCTTTAAAAACAAAACAAGCCCAGGGGATGGTGGTCCCCAGGGCTTCGGGGTGCCGTGTGCCCCCCAACCCACATTAAAAAAACAGGCCCGGGGGGTGGCGGTCCACGGGGCTGCGGGGGGTGAGCCCCCCGCAAATATATAAGGAAAGCACTGGGGGGTGGCAATCCCCGGAGCTGCGGGGGCCTCCCTGGGCCCCCGCAATTACAATTTTGCATGCCCCCGGGACTTGGCCCACCCGGGGTCTAAATAATAACGAAGTGCGGGAGTCCGTGCTTGGTTTTTTTTGGGCCTAAATTCACGCTGGGTGTGCAAATCTCGCTGATTTAAAAAAAAAAAAGAAGCTTTTTTTGGCCCTGGGGGTTCTTGTGGGACTTCCTGCGCAGCCTTAGGGGGTCAGGGTGTTTCTACCCTGCCCCCTTTTCTTTTTTTCACCTTTGTTTCCCTGTTTTCTTGTGACTCGGTTCTACCGAGTCACAAGATGGCTGCCAACACTTCCTGGTTTGGAGTGTTGACAGCCAATTAGAATAAAGCTCGTGGTCAGGAGGGTGCGTGGATCCACCAAGCCTCTATATATCGAAACTTTTATTTTTTTAATTTCTCAGGAACTACTGAATGGATTTACACCATTTAACAAAAAGGTCTCTTTCTGAACCAAGGGCTACCTTTTTGCCACATTTGGTGTAATTCCGTTTAGCAGTTTGAGCTGTAGCTGTGTCTAAAGTTTCCTATGGAAAATAACATGGAGAAAACACGTTTTGGGACCCCCCTTGTTTCCCGGCCCCCGCTTGCCGAATCACCCCGAAACTTTCAAGACAGTAGCTGATCGGAGCGCCCCACAAGTTTTGAAAATTTTGCGAACATTCGCCATCCGGCACCAAAGTTATTGGGAAAACAAAAAACGCTTTTCCTATGGAAACTAGGTCCTAACTATAACTACCTACTGGCGACCACCAGTAGGTAATATATATATATATTTATATTCACTGAAAAAACCATAGGTTTCGCACACGTTATAGTTAGGAATTAGCATTTAAAAAACCTTGCAAATTCAGTGAAAAAACCATAGGTTTCACACATGTTATAGTTAGCTGGAAATTTTACTGATAAAAAACCAATGAAATTCCCCCGTTATAGTTAGTGCAGGCAACTATAACTCACGCGACCGCAATCCTCTGCTGATGACATATGTGTCTTTATGAAAAAAAAATATTTGTAATATATGTATAGCTAAAATTTAATGGAAGAAGACATGGGCAAATAAGTGTCTAAATACAGTATTAGCATCAGCAGAAGATTGCGGTCGCGTGAGTTATAGTTGCCTGCACTAACTATAACGGGGGAATTTCATTGGTTTTTTTATCAGTAAAATTTCCAGCTAACTATAACATGTGTGAAACCTATGTTTTTTTCACTGAATTTGCAAGGTTTTTTAAATGCTAATTCCTAACTATAACGTGTGTGAAACCTATGGTTTTTTCAGTGAATTTGTACGTTTTTTTAAATGCTAAGTTACTTTACGCCATTCGTGGCGTGCGCGCCCACTTAACGCAGTTCGTTCCGTGCACGCACGGTGGGCACGCGGTGCGCGTGCCCACGTTACGCTAAATGGGCCATGTACGCACGATGCGCTTCGCGCACCGTGCACACATGGAGGACATATTATGCGCTTCGTTGTAAAAGGTAATATTTTAATTTTTCACATGTGTACGCGTACGGTAAGCGTAATCGGCGAAAAAATTAAAATTCCGTTTTTGGCCTTGGGGGATCTTTGAGGACTCCCTCAACATGGCTAGGTGCATAGGAGATGTCTAAACAGCCCCTTTACATGTTTTTGGCCTTTGTTTTTTAACCCCCTCTCAGACTGCGAGAGAGAAAATGGCGGCCGCCGCTTCCTGGTTTCGACCGATTCGAATGTTTACTAAGATCTAACAGCCAATCAGAATCGCGCTAGCGCACGGCGGCGTGCGCGTACGGTAAGCGCACCGTAAGCGCACCGTAAGCTGGCTTAGATATATATATTGATTTAAAGGCTATTTTCTCAGGATCTACTGAACAGATTTACACCAAACCTACAAAAGGCACTTCCTTGACCTGTAGACTACCTCTCTGCCAAATTTCAAGGAACTCTGTTCAGCCGTTCGGGCTGTAGCTGTGTCTAAAGGTCCTATGGAAAAATGCATGGGAAAAACGCGTTTTGGGACCCCCCTTTTTATCTCAGCCCCCGCTTGACGAATCCCCCCGAGACTTTCAGGGTAGGAGCGGAGCGTAGCGCCCCATTAGTTTTGAAAATTTCGCGAGGATTCGTCGACCGGCGCCAAAGTTATTCCAAATAGAATGTTGCGGTTTTCCTATGGAAACAGGGTCCTAACTATAACTACCTACTGGCGACCGCCAGTAGGTAATATATACATACATATATATGTCATGTGATCAAGGCCGTTTTCTGGCCAAAACACGTCATAGCAGACAAGTTGGTGGCAATGAAATAAAAGAATTTGCACTTATCGCTGGGTCCACGCTTGTCTTTTCTGATTGAAGACAGAAGCAAATTCGAGTTTTCTTCATATATAATCAGGTGCAATGTCTAATGAACGGGAGATGGCAGCAGAAGAACTGTTTCTTAATCTGCCTAAAGTTCCACAGGGAGGAGCTGTTGGCAATACTACTGACACAAGCAATAATAATGATGTGAAGACGCTATTGAAGGCACTAGAGAAAAACAGCCGTAGCGAGCTCACTAAATGGTGGAAGATAAGATCACTTGAGAAGTATCACGAAGTGGGAAGAATTCCTAGAGGCCTTAGGATAATGTTGGCGCCAAGCTTCGACAGTCCTAATCCATTACTTTTAAAAGAGTGGGCTGAAAGTAATTTAGAGGCATCTATGCGCTTGGTGTGTCTGCTGGTGAAATATGCCAGGATTGATCGGGACAAAAACTTGAAAGAAATAGCTAAGATCAACAGTGAGCTAAATAAACCAGAGCTTCTTGATAGTAAGGACTTTATCGATAAAAGTATGAAAGAGATGAATGACCGCCTAAGGAAACAAGAAGAAGTGATTAAAACAAGGAAGGCATTTAAATTTGCCCGCGATAAGCAGGATTATGAGGCAGGGCACATTTTCACATTTGCACGTAAATTTGACAATTTGTGTAAACAGAAAAGCAATGGCAACAATAAAGCCGTGGCCAGTTCAAGCAAACCTGATATGGTGACCAGCGACTCCAATATGTCCTCGGATGCCAGTCTAGCTCCAAGTGAGGAGGAATCAGATAATTGCAACCCTGGTGCAAAACGAGGAGATCTAGGGCAATTAACACTGGCAGAGGAACTAGACTACATCAGGATGGAGCGCAAACAGTCATTACGCCCGCGCAAACAAAACGCCTCAACAAGCAAAGTAGAATGTGAGATTCATGGGTATTTGGGGGAGAAGGGGGATAACGTTAAAAGCGGGCAGCGGATCTCCCCACCAGACGATCGTACTTGTAAGAACTGTAACGATGTACCATATGATTAAGTGGTGCCGCCCGGCCTCCGGGATGTGGGCAGTACGGCTGTGTATTCCGAACGGATAAATGGTTAAGGGGGGTGGGAAACCTGCATTACTAACATTTGTCCTGAGTGTTCTACGATATATTTGGTCCTGCAATAAAAATGGTTTGACAAAAAAAAACAAGCAAAGGCGAAATGCAAGGAGGCGCGAACGACGCAAATGTTCCAGGAGTAAGGGGAAGGCGGCAATTTTGGAAAAAGAACAAAAAATAGATGACAAAACCATTGTTAATCTCACCAACATTAACCTGGATCAAGCTGAGAGACAATTATTATCATTAGGCCTGTCCTCCTGTCCCGAGAGTAATTTTGGATACTGTAATACTCGTATTGATGTCTTCAAATTTATTAGGAAGATCAAGTTAAGGAAGTATTTTACCATCAAAAACAATTTGGAACAGAAAAAGATTTTTGAGAGTAAGACTAACACCACTCATTCAATATTACAAGCTAAAGATATGTCGTTGGTCAGAACCTTACATGAACTTAACAACGAAGACACGCAAATTAACAATACGCAAGAATTAGCGGAGGCAGAGGACATCAATATATCTAAATCAGGCCAAAGCCCTTTTAAGCCCATCTCCATGTTTTGTCCCAACATGCCTCGTGATGCCATAGACATTTACCATGATCGCGTAATTGAGGAATTGAAAAAATTACAACACAAGTCCAAAACCCAACAAAGGATACCCAATGAGCAAATGAAACAATATTCAACGTTGATGAATAAACTTAAAAGCAATAACACCATTATCATTAACAAATCCGATAAGGGTGGGAATATCGTGCTCTGGGACAAGAAAGAATATATTAAAGAGGCATATCGCCACCTCAATGACGAAGTTTGTTATAAAAGAATCAATATGGCATCAGTAAAAGCGATTCAAAAGAACTACAAGGATGAACTCAACGAATGGAGAAGGGAGGGGCTTATCTCTAGGGACGAATTTATGTTTCTCAACAAAGAATTTCCCACTTTACCTAACATCTATTTCATACCGAAGGTGCATAAAAAGGAAACACCTGTTCCGGGGAGACCCATTGTGTCATCTATTAACAGCACCTTCGAGAATACTTCCAAATATATCGATCATTACCTTCAGGAATTCGTTATGAACTTACCTGCATACATCAAAGACACCACCGATTTTTTGTACCAATTGAACATCTGTGAATGGTCTAGAGAGTATCTTTTTTTAACTATGGACATATCATCCTTATACACGAGTATTGCCCATCTGGATGGAATGAGAGCAGTGGAATTCGATTTGGGCAAGAGACCTATAGAAATGTACCATCATAATCAAATGCTACTTAGAATGATTCATTGGTGTTTACACAACAATGTTTTCAGTTTTGACAATACGGTTTTCCAACAACTATGAGGCGTAGCTATGGGGGCATGCTTCTCTCCCAGCTACGCGGGGCTCCACGTTGGCTGGTGGGAGGAGCATGTCCTCAAAGTTCAACATGCTACGATATGGTCTAAACATATCATCAAATATTGGCGATATATCGATGATGTGTTCATTATATGGCATGGCACAGAAGAACAAGCCAAACAATTTGTTGATACCATTAATGAAAATGAATTGAATTTACATTTCACAGCCAATATTGATTGTACTGTCACATACAGGTGCAAATATTAGATGGCAGGGTTGAAACATGTTTATACAGAAAGACCACATCGGGAAATATGGTATTACATGCAGGGAGTTTCCACCCATCACATACCATAGCCAGCATTCCATATGGTGAATTCATTTGTATCCATAGAGCATGCAGTACTCCAGAAATTAGAGAATACCATCAGTTGGAAGCTAAAAAAAGATTGGAAGCTAGAGGCTATTTACCAAGCAGACTAGATACAGCTACGAGGAAAGCAAATGCCCTCAACCGTGTAGCCCTTTTAGATCCCAATAGGAATCTCCAACAAGATGGTGGTTATGTAACTGATCAAAGGGACAGTGAACTTTCTGAAATCAGATTAGTCACAGGGTACAGTAGACAAGCCAAGCAAATTAAGAACATTATTAAAAAAGAATGGCTGAACATCCTTACTGATCCTACCTTGAAAGAAGTTGTCCCCAGTACGCCGACTATAACCTTCAGGCGTGCATACTCTATGCGTAATGAATTAGTGAGAAACAGCCCAGAGACCGACACCACCATCAGTTGGTTATCACCCCGCAAGGGACTTTTTAGATGTAGCTCATGTCGAGCATGCAAGTTCGGCATTAACACTGCCACTTATGTAACACCTTTTTCTGACACCCCTATAGCTTTGAAGGCCCACTACACATGCAGAATGGAATTTGCCATCTACGTACTTAAATGTAGTTGCAATCTCTGCTACGTGGGTAGCACCAAACTGCAGGTATATGTGCGAATCCTGCAACATCTTAGGGCTATAGTAAACTCTGACCAATCCTACCCAGTGGCCCGACATTTTAAAGCTGTACATAATAACAACCTTAACTGTTTACAGTACTTTGTTATCGATGCCGTGGCAATAGAGAGAAAACATTACGTCAGTTAGAGTCACGTTATATAGTGAATCTTGATAGTAAATTCCCGGCAGGTTTGAACATAGGGGAAGACCTTTATAATTTCCTATAATTATTTGTTACATACATGAGAACATCCTTTATAGACATCTAATCCCGAGTGGTAATTACTTATATTTTATATGTAAATTTATTTACTATCTTGGAATATTGTGATCCCGTGAAGTATCTGCCCGTCAGGTGATTTTCGAATAAGGTTATTCTGTCAATTTTCTCGCTCAATGTTGATGTTTCTCAGATGTTCGTTTTCTCCCCTTCTGTGCATTCTTTTCATTCTTTTCACCTTATTTTTAATACTCTATTGAGTCTATTCGACAATAAATAATATCTGGATAGAGTATCTATGCTTCATTCCTATATATAGACAGGTTTGAGTTTAAAACCTTCATATTAAACACAGAATGTAGCAAGTGTAACACGTCTATATAAAATCTTTTTTCCTATCCCTTTTCAACTTTAGGCTTTTAAGTAATGTAATGACTTTATGTAAATAACGACTATGGCTGCTATATCTCTTCATTATTTAACAAGAGTCAAACATAAGAACTCATGTTTGAGCACGTAAGCACTTTCAGCACTGTTGGAATTATAGGCACATTTTGCACTTTGAATAGTACTGTTCTGGTTTTACTGACTATTATTTTTTCTCCATTTCATTCTACTATTGCGTTATTTGAACAGCTTGGGGATAATCATGATATACATAGTTATGTATTATATATGTACATGGATTTGGGTCATCGTTACATAGAATGCCCGCTTTAGGCAATTAGTACAGCAGTATTTGTACATCTATACTATGAAGGTTCAATAATAACAGGGTATTTGTACTTGGTATATTATTCTATTGTAGTACTTTATTCCAGCGTTCAAGGCATTATTAGTACTAGAATATGGCGTTACCTACACATGTATCTTTAACTTCATGTACATCAGTTGGTATTTGAACCGGTTTTTATCCTATTTTATGCTGTTTTTGCACATTATTAGCTGTTTTGCACATATGCGTTTCTTTGCACATTAGTAATAATTGTTACCATACCAGGCTCGTGAATCATTATTGGTATTTATACTGAACATGATATGTTTACTCTTGATAAAAATTACATTGTGTCCTGTAGAATATAGATGTACTATAAAAGCAGACAAGCATTTCGCATTAGACCTATGTGCCTATCAGCAGCGAAATTAAGATCATATTTATAATAACGATGCATTGTGAAAGCATTATATATTGGCATTCTTATATTGTGAATCGATATGGTCAAATTTTGTTAAAAAACGAACTGGTGGCTATCGTATTGTGGTTCTGATGAGAAAAAAATGTAAAACAAGTACTGTTTCTATGTTTGTGAATATGACGATGCACGTCACGCATCTGTACCAACACTGTGCCTTTAAATATTGTTTAAGCCTCCCCGTTAGTTAAGTGAACAAGGACACAGCCCAGTGTCCGAAACGTGTCTGAGGCAGCACCGTTTGTACACACTAAATACATTTCTGGCAACAGCAGATTGAAGTGTTCGTGTTCCTGTTTTGGTGCGACGATGCACTAGGGAAAAGCGGAGTGGATATATATATATATATCCAACACAATCGTAGTTTTATCGTTCCGAAAAAAACGATGCCACAGCCACGTATTCCTTTTCACAGCATGTTTATTTTTATCTTATTCGGCCAGTCACTCGACGCATTTCGGAGTACAATTCCTTTGTCACGAGTAAGAGTGCATTGCAAATAATCGTGTTTATACAAAACTTAACGTGCCACACCCACTTAAGAGTAGACAGTGAGAACAGACATAACGGCATATTTCAGTGCAAGGAGCTAAAGGAAAGCAGACTTTTCAATCATATCAAATGCATTTCATTTAGACATTGGTCGGTATTTGTTTACCTACATTAATTTATGGTAACCAAAGTACAATAATTTTAATATATGAACAACTATTCATTAATCAATCTTTTGTACAAACTTTATGAAAAGTCTGTTTTCCTTTAGCTCCTTGCACTGAAATATGCTGTTATGTCTGTTCTCACTGTCTACTCTTAAGTGGGTGTGGCACGTTACGTTTTGTATAAACACGATTATTTGCAATGCACTCTTACTCGTGACAAAGGAGTTGTACTCCGAAACGCGTTGAGTGACTGGCCGAATAAGATAAAAATAAACACGCTGTGAAAAGGAATACGTGGCTGTGGCATCGTTTTTTTCGGAACGATAAAAATACGATTGTGTTGGAGATTTGGGGTTTGCGTCCCCGCCACAGCCCACTGCTGCAAGAGGCTTGGGTTTCTTCGCGAATTGTTTGCTGTGGATAAATATACATATATATATATATATATATATATATATATATATATATATATATATATATATATATATATATATATATATATATATATATATATATATATAATTTTTTTTTCACTGAAAAAAACACAGGTTTCGGGGACGTTATAGTTAGTTGGACATTTCACTCGTACAAAACCAGAGAAATTTGGCCATTATAGTTAGTTAAGCTAACTATAACTCGTGCTCCCGCAATGCACTGCTGATGACGCCACATATTACATCATTCATGACATGGTCAGTGACATCACTGATGGCATCTCAAATGACATCACTGATGACATCTCTGATTACATCATCCAGTGACTGTGTGTTTCTGTAAAGTTTAAATATGTTTTATATATATATACATGCCAAGGTGTATTGAAGAATGAGGGGGTGTATGAGTGTCTGAATGGATGATTTAGTAGGTCCATGACTGACTGTATAAGTGAGTGATTAAACATGTCTTACTGAATGCATGGGTTAGTGAATAAACTGTGTGAATGTCTGTATCAGTCTGTCAGTTGGTGTGTAAGCGGCTGCATGGGTTGGTGAGTAGCTACAGAGTGTCTACATTAGTTATTGATTGGTTGTCTGAATATCTATATGGGTGCCTGAGTGTCTGTGTGGGTGGGGTGTGTGTGACTGCGCATAGATGTTTGAGAGGGTGATTCACTGGGTGTATGGGTTCAAGAGTGTATCCGGGAAGGGCTGTTTGGGTGGGTGAGTGTGTGTGTGTGGGTGTTTTGGTGATTGAATGGATGTCTCAGTGGTACATGTGTGAGTAACTGCATATGTGAAAGGTAGTATATGTGAGTGTTGGAGTATATAAATGACTATATGTGAGAATGAGTGATTGTGAGAGTGGCTGTATGGATAAGTGTGTGCTTGTATCAGTGATTGTATAAGAGAGTAAGTATGTGTTAGTATCTGTATGAATAAGTGAGGTAGTGTGTGTATAACTGTATAGGTGAGTAAATGGTAGTGTGACTTATTCTTTGCATGACTGACTAGGTGTGTGAGTAACTCTATGGATGAGTGGCAGTGTGTGAGTGTCTGTATAGGTGTATGAGTGCAAATGATAGTGCTGTATTGGTGAGAGTGCATGTATGAGGAGTGACTGTATGGGTGAATGAGTGGATGTGTGTGTAGATCTAGGAATCAGTGAGTGGGTATGTAGTAACTGGTTGTTAGATTTGGGGGTCTCTAGTTGGCAGAGGTAGGTACCTTTGACCAAATAGGGGCCCATGCGTCTAGTCAGGGTAAGGGGGTACACTCCTAAAATAACCCCTGCTCACCCCCTTGGTAGCTTGGCACGAGCAGAAAGGTTTATCTCAGAGGCAGCGTGTAAAGCATTTGTGAACACATACAGTAACCCAGTAACAACACTACAGATGGACACCACACAAGTTGTAGTATAAAAATCAGTATTTTTTATATAGTTTTAACACAAGACCATAGACGACAAAAATCCACAATACTGTACTTAAAAAGGTAGAATTAGCTTAGTTCTCTTTAGATGTAAAAATGCAACACTTTGAGTTCAATGTACCTTTGGACGTGTAATGCTATCCAACGAAAGTGTGGCAGGGAAGGTGATGCGTCGGTTCCTTACACGCAAGAAGGGTGATGCGTCGGGTCCCTACTGATGCGTAGGGGATGTGCTGGTTCTTGCGTTTGTTTCTTACTGCGCTTCCGTGGCGATGCAGCTCGCATTGCGGATGCGATGAAGATCCGGTACAATGCGACAAAGATGGCGTCTTCTTCTTGATGCGACATGATGTGTGCAAGCCCAACGGCCGTGCGGCGACTCAACGATTCTTCTGAGCCGCAACAAGCCCTGCGACACGCTTCCCGGTGGCTGCGGTTGCAACACGCTTCTCTGAGCGGCGGTGTCTGGTGCGACGCCGATACTCTTCTCCGGCGATGCGAGGAGCTTTCGCGTTGTGAAGCGACAGTGGTAGTTCGGTGACACACTTCTTCGTGCGTCGCGCTTCCAGCTCCTTGCGACATGCAGTCCCTCAGAAAGCCCAACACGACTGCAGGCACTTCCAAAGAACTCTTGGGGAGCTGGTGGCTGAAGTCTGATGTCCCTAAGACTTCAGTAGGAGGCAAGCTCTTTCTCAAGCCCTTGGAGTTCCTTCACAAGTTGATGAAAGTACACACAAAGTTCCTCTCTCCTTTCTTTGGCAGTCAGGCAACCACTGCAGGCTAATCCCCCAAGCAGCACGTCAGCTTAGGGATACTCTCTCCTCAGCAAAGGTTTCATCTTGTTTCCAAAATGTGATCTAAAGTTCTGGGGTCTGGGTCTCCCTTTTTATACACAGTTTATCTTTGTTCTCTGAAGGCAGAGAGGCCTTTGCCTAGTCCAAACCAATTCTGGTCAGTCGTGGAGCACTTTGTTGACAAGACTCCTTCTTTCCTTTCACAGTGCAGGCCAGGGACATCAGACGCACCACAGGAGGTCGAGCCAGTATTGTGGAGGGAAGGCATAGCCCTATTCAGGTCCCAGGTGCAACTCCTCCCACCCATCTACATGCAGATCTCTCTATTCAGCCCTGTGCTGACTCACCCTGTCTTCTGGAATCCCCCAGCCCCTGTCACTGAAACTCCAGACAAGGAATACACAACCTAGCAGAGGCAAGCTTGGATGGTTAGACAAGAAAATACCTACTTTCTAACAGTGGTATTTTATCGTTCTGAGTTCAGGCATACTAAACTCAAATTTCTACCTAGTTCCCTGAGTCAGTTAGGATGCAATAATCAAACTGCCCGTTCTGGCCTATGGGGAACAGGTAGCCTTGCAATAATGAAACATGAAAAGGGCTGTAATTCACTATTAGGACATGCTACACACATCAGGGCATGTCCTACCTTAGCCTAACAATGCACCCTGCCCTTGGGCCTACCACAGGGGTGACTAATATGCAGAAAAAGGAAGGTTTAGGGACTGGCAAGTGAGTGCACTGGCCCAGTCAGCATGGCAGTACCAGACTGCACACAGGCTCTGCAATGGCAGACCTGAGACACACTTATACAGGCTGCTTCTGTGGGTGGCACAACCAGTGCTGCAAGCCCACCAGTGCTTTACAAGCCCTTGGCACACTCAGTGCACTGTACTAGGGTCTGTCCAGTAAACCAAACCAGCCAATCTAGAATCACTAATCCATACATCGATTTACCGTAGGGAGCGCTTGCACTGTGGCACTGAATAGCGGTGGCACAGTGCCCAAAGCATCTAACACCAGCAAAAACACATGAGGCAACAGCAAAAAATGGAAGGGAGACCCACGCCAAGGTGCCAGGTCTAACACGTGTCCCCTCCAGCTGAAATGTGGGGAGAACTACCCTCCCTCCTGGGAGTTCTTATCACTAACGCGGAAAAATCTGGACAGACCATCAGCATTGGCGTGCTCTGTACCAGGGCAGTGTTCCACCGTGAAATCCATCTCCTGTTGGGAAATTGACCACCTCAACAGCTTTGGATTCTCACCCCTCATCTGCATCAACCATCTGAGGGGCCTGTGGTCTGTCTGAACCCGGAAGTGAGTCCCAAACAGGGATGGTCTCAGCTTCTTCAGTGCCCAGACCACAGCAAATGCCTCACGCTCAATCACACTCCACCTCTGTTCTCGTGGAAGTAACCTCCTACTGATGAAGACTACGGGTTAATCTAGGCCCTCGTCATTCATCTGTGACAAAACAGCCCCCACAGCATGCTCTGAAGCGTCTGTCTGAGCGATAAATTCTCTGGAGAAGTTGGGTGTCAGGAGCACGGGCGCAGTGCACATGGCAGTTTTCAGGGCCTCAAAAGCTTTCTGACAGGTGTCAGTCCAAATCACTTTCTTGGGCTGCTTCTTGGAAGTCAGCTCTGTCAAGGGTGCAACAATGCTGCCATACCCCTTGGCAAACCTGCTGTAATACCCAGTGAGTCCTAAAAAGGCTGTCACCTCTGACTGGGTTTTGGGGGGTTCCCAAGCCAGGATGGTTTCAAACTTGGGCTGTAGGGGCGCCACCTGGCCGCTCCCAACCTGGTGTCCCAAGTACACCACGGAACCCTGCCCGATCTGGTACTTACTCGCCTTGATCGTGAGGCCTGCCCTCCGCAGCACCATCAACATTTCCCAGAGGTAGCGCAGATGTTCTTCCTAATTGGCACTGAACACTGCAATGTCATCCAGGTAGGCGGCACTGAATTCTTCCAGTCCAGCCAACACCTGGTTGACCAACCTCTGAAAGGTGGTAGGGGCATTCTTCATCCCAAAGGGCATCACCCGGAACTGGTAGTGCCCATCTGGTGTGGAGAATGCGGACCTCTCTCTTGCCCCATCAGTCAAGGCGATCTGCCAGTACCCAGACGTTAAGTCAAACGTGCTGAAGTACCGGGCAGCCCCTAACCGATCTATGAGCTTATCAGCTCTGGGGATGGGGTGCGCATCAGTCCTCGTGACTGAATTGAGCCCTCGGTAGTCCACACAGAACCGGAGTTCTGGTGTGGCACCCGGTGCGGCAGCCTTTGGGACCAAGACCACTGGCTGGCCCAAGGACTGTTAGAGGACTCAATTACCCCTAACGCAAGCATCTTGGAGATCTCCTTGATGCAAGCTCTCACCCTGTCAGTTACCCTGTAAGTTTTGTGCTTCACAGGCGGGCTGTCTCCAGTGTCCACATCATGGACGCACCAATCAGTGACACTGGGAATCAGGGAGAACAGATCAGAAAACTGTCCCAGCAACTGGTGACAGTCATTCTGTTGCTCAGGGGTCAGGGTGGAAGAGAGGTTTACACCATCCACTGACCCATCTTGCTCTGTTGCTGACAGTAGATCAGGAAGCGGCTCAGTCTCCTCCTCCATTCCATCATCTGTCACTAAGAGCATGCCCACTTCGGACCTCTCCAAGTGGGGCTTCAGGCGGTTGACATGCAGGACCCGCAAAGGGTTCCTGGGAGACCGCAAGTCCACCAAGTAGGTAACAGGACTTTTGCGCTCCACCACCTCAAATGGTCCGGTCCACTTATCCTGGAGCGCACAGGGCTCCACTGGGGCCATGACTCACACTTTCTGACCAGGCTGAAGCTCCACCAGAGTGGCATTCTGGTCGTACCACCGCTTCATCTCCTCCTGGCTGGCTTCCATATTCGCCTCAGCGAGTTGCGTGAAACACCTAGTTTGGTTCCTGAAGGCCAGCAAGTAGATATATACATCCTGGGGAGGTTTCCTGGGAGATTGCTTCCAGCCTTCCTTGACCAGACTCAGTGGTCCGCTCACTGGGTGACCATAGAGAAGCTCAAAAGGACTGAACCCTCGAGATTTCTGTGGCACCTCACAGTATGCAAACAGCAGGCATGGTAAGAGGACGTCCCACTTACGCCTCATAGGTTCCTCAAGACCCATAATCATGCCTTTAGTGTATGGTTGAATCTTTCAACCAACCCATTTCCTTGGGGTGGTAAGGAGTGGTAATCTTGTAGGTTACCCCACACTCCTGCCACAGGGACTTCATATACTTGGAAATGAAGTTTGTACCTTGGTCAGACACTACCTCTCTAGGGAATCCCACTCGGGAAAAAATTCCCATCAGTGCCCGTCCCACCACGGGGACCGTCATTGTCCTCAGAGGTATGGCTTCCGGGTACCGGGTGGGATGGTCCACCAAGACCAGGATAAACGTGTTGCCCATGGCTGTCTTGTAGTCCAGGGGCCCCATAATGTCAATACCCACCCGTTCAAAGGGGGTGCTGACCACAGGAAATGGCTGGAGAAGAGCCTTTTGCTTCCTCCCACTCTTTCCACTTGCCTGGCAAGTCAGACATGTCCAGCAATGAGTGTCTAAACTCTTGCGCATTTGGGGCCAATAAAAGTGGGTGCCAAGCCTCTCAAAGGTCTTGTGTTGCCCCAAATGTCCTGCCAACGGCACATCATGAGCCAGTCCCAGCAGGAAGGCTCTGAAGCACTGGGGTACCACCAGCACATGGGCTGACCCAGGCTCAGCAACCTTAGGCTCACTATGCAGGAGACCATTTTCCCAGTAGATCCAATGTGATCCAGACTGATCACATGCTGCCTGGCTTGCAGCCTGCTGCCGCAAACCCACAAGAGAAGGGCATTCCTTCTGCTCCTTGCAGAACTCTTCCCTAGAGGGTCCTCCTTCCTGCTGCCAATGGGTCAGCTCGGGCAGGTCACCCAGTTCGGCTACCTGTTCCCCTGTAGGCTCCAGGGCATCCCCTCAGGGTCTTCTTCCTCCTGGACCGTGGGAACTTCGGGGGCCGGTTTCCCGTGCCCCCAGCCTCTTCTCTTTAAGGCAGGCACCTGGGTCTCCCTCTCAAGCTCCAGGTCCTCTTGACCACCCTTACTGGCTGCCATGGACCGTGTGTTCACACACTTCCAGTCAGGCAGACCCAACATCTCCAAATGAGCACTTTGCTCCACCTTTGCCCAAGGTGAGCTCGCCAAATCGTTCCCTAACAAACAGTCAACAGGCATGGCTGGCCTCACAGCTACTTGAAGAGTACCAGAGACCCCCCCCCCACTCAAAGGGAACCTGAGCCACCTTGCAGTGTCTCTCTGTGTTGTCAGCAGCAACAACTGGGTAAAATGCATTGGGGACAACCTGCTCTTGAGATACCAGGTGATGCTTGACAGCTGTCACACTGGCTCCTGTGTCTCTAAGAGCCTACACTCTATGGCCATTGATGGTCACCCACTGCCTATACTTTTTAGTGTTATCAGGCAGTTGGGTCCTGCGGACCACCTCACAGTCTCCTAAAGAGACAAGGGACATCTCTGTGGGACCCCACCCACCTTGGACACCCCTCTCCTCCCCCAGGGCTACACTCGCCATCTGCTGGGGTGGAGCACCAGTGGGTGCTGTCTTTCCAAACTGTGGGCACCGGGGATCCTTAGACATATGGCCCATTTCTCCACACTTGTAGCACTTCAGGGGTCCCCTAGGAACAGGGTTACCTGTTGGGGCCCCGTGCTTCTTCTCAAGTGGAGGCTGGGAACCTTTCCCTTGGTTCCCTTGGGAATTACTTTGGGGCCCTATCTGGAACTCACTCTGTTTACCCTTGTCCCCCCACTCCTCTGCTGGGGACCCTGCCCACTCTTGACTGAGTCTCCCACGTGACCCTTGTGGACCCGGGTGCTCACCCAGCGGTCAGCCTCCTCAGCAATTTTTCTAGAGTTAGTCAGCCTGCTATCAATCAGGTGCTGGCGTAGCTCTGGAAAACAATTACTTGAAAGTGCTCACATGCAATTAAATCAAAGAGCCCCTCAAAATCATTTACTTTGCTACCCTTCACCTAACCATCCAATGCTCTGCAAAAGAAAGTTACATATTCTACCCAAGTGCTTGACTCCACCTTCGTGCAATTTCTAAACCTTTGCCTATACAACTCAGGAGTCAACCCATACCTGGACATCAATGCTTCCTACATGTGGCTATAAGAATGATGGCTTTCAGAGGGCAAGTCTAACAGTGTATCCCGCCCCTCACTAAGGAACCGCCCCCACAACCCCGCTCCCCAATCCTTCTCAGTGACCCGGTGGGAAGACATGGCTACCTCATAGGCCTTAAACCACTGCCCAATGTCATCATTCTTATAAAACTCTTTCACCACTTCTTTAGGAATATACACTCTAGCTTCCACAGGCATTGACGGTGTGCTGCCATTTCTAAGCTCCTTGCTTTCAATTCCATCTCCCTCAAACTTTCTCATGCTCCAATTGCATCCTCTTTTCCTCTAGGGCCAAATTCCTAGTTTGCAATTCAAATTCTAACTGCCCACTTAACTTGAGCTTGGTCAGCTCCATCTCATACATCCTATACCTCTCCCTATCCTCCATCTCCTCTGGGGACAGGCCTTTGGCAAAAGCACTGCTACCTACTGGGGAAGTTGCTCTCCTCCCCCCTGGACCCAATGGCCCCTCCAGCTGCTCCTCTGCCTCCTCAGCCTCTCCCTCATTCTCAGAGGTACTCCTTGCTGCAACCTAGGCCCTCAGCGCCTTTTGGAACTCATCCTTCTTGGAGAGACCAGTCATTGCAACTTTAAATTTCCTGCAGAAGTGCTTCAGCTGTTTCACATTGTAGCATTCCGGTTTCTCCTCTTCCCAATCATAATCAACAGATGCTATGGATGCTGCTTTCTCCATGGTGGTTAAACTTGGCAGTTCTTTGCAAAAATAGAAAGTCCCAGGAAAAACTATCTACCAAAAGTATGTGGTTGCGTTTTGGTCTGCACTCACTAGTAGTGTTCACCAATTACTGTATATGAGTGGTAAATGCAAGTCCAAATCCTCACCGCTGACCACCAATGTTAGATTTGGGGGGTCTCTAGTTGACAGAGTGTTGGACCTAAAGACCTTTGGTAGCTTGGCTCAGGTGATAAGGCTTCATTCCGGAGTATTATGTTGTGCTTGCATTCCACTCAACTCAGCACTCCAGCGTACCACCACTAAAAACGACACTACACCAAGGAATTTAGAGAAATTAGAAAAGCTTTATATTCTCTTTTATCATTATTTTCCTTTCCTTTCAAATGGCCCTAATTAGCTTTTATCCGCTTCACATTAGGGTCTAAACATTTCTTCGTGACCAGATTGGCATTGCATAGACATTTTAAATCTGTTACGAAATCAAGCACGCCACCTGATGATCAATCACAGTACTGCCAATTCAATAATGCTTTGGATAGAGACATTAAATATAGCACTACCTATAGCGATTTCATAGCGCCTTAAATAGAGTGTCTAAACATAGCACTTCACATAGCGATTTCCTACCACTTTAAATAGAGTCTTTAGACATAGCGCTTTACTTGGCAATCACATAGTACTTTGAGTAGAGTCATTAACTATAGCGCTTCACTTATGGATCACATAGCACTTCAGGTAGAGACATTAAATATAGCGTTTCTCTTAGCGATCACATAGTACTTTGAGTAGAGTCATTAAATATAGCGCTTCACTTATGGATCACATAGCACTTCAAGTAGAGACATTAAATATAGCGTTTCTCTTAGCGATCACATAGTACTTTAAGTAGAGTCATTAAATATAGCGCTTCACTTATGCTTTTCATCAAGGGGACCAAGCAGTGAGCATTGAACTGGCTACCTCCGTAGGGGACTCATGTTGACTGGGGAGGCAGTTATTTCCACTCTGGGGGCCAACGTTTAGTATTACACTGGCACGAATTCACTGGGCCATGGTTCGACCGCTTCCCCACTCCGGGGTAGTTGCAGGGCCAAGCAGGCCCGACCATCGGATTCCCCGGGGGAGGGGCATGCACTGGGATTCTCCCAGGCCTCCCGCCCTCCTCCTCCTCCTCCCGCCCTCCTCCCCAGGTTTACCTCAGTCTTCGGCCTCACCGGCCCTTGCGAAGATCCTCCGTCAGCTGTGCAGGTTTCCCGGCGATGTCCGGGTCGGTCACACCTCTCGAGGCTCCGCACTGACGACGCACCACAGCCAGGGCGCACCCGCAGCCACCAATGACAGTGCGGCCTGCGGGGGCGCGGCCCAGTCAGCGAGTCGTGAAGCGGCGGGGGCGGCGCTTGACAGTCCGCCTCCGTCAGATGACAGGAGACACCGGCTTCAGGCCTACGTGGCCTCGATTAGTCTGCTCGGCCTAACAAGGCCCTCCCTGAACTCTAGCGGCCTCCTCAGCCCTGGGGACCACGCAAACTCAGCTGTGACGTCAGCGACAGGGCCCCGGGCTTCTCCGCGGGCCCCAGCAATAGCAGGGACAATCTTTCTGGCCCCCAGGCCACAGTGGTGAGTTCTTTCAGGATCTCCTCAATGGGGGGTGTAGAAATTAAGGCCAGGCCTACAGTTTGAGGGGTGGTGAATAGTTTGATACCCAGCGCCCCCTACTCTCACAGGGTCACCTCCGCTAAGCAAAGTCAGGGAAATGGTGGATAAGGTCGGTGAAGGTCACTCTCTCACTCAGTTCTCTTCAGGGGTCCTGACTAGTCAGGAAACACAGACGGTTAACGTGATCCCAGAGTTAGAGGTTGAAGGCAAGGCTAGGTCACGAGCTAGGAGGTAGTATCAACTGTGGGGGGAGAAACAGCAGGCCCTAAGAACAGTCAGTTCTCCCCCCCTCCAGCGCACCTACCTCCCCACTCAGGTGCCTTGCTCCTGACCACCTCACTTCACACCTTCTACCCCACCTAAAATGGCCGCCGCAACTCACCTCTATATATAGCCTGGGCCCTGACTATCCAGAGTGGTCCAGAAGGTTCTGGAACTCCTCATGCCAGCCTATGGCCCAGGTTCTGAGGTGACAGTTTTAGGCCACCATTTTGTGGAAGAGCTCTCTCCCTCCCTCCATTTTAGGGAAGCACCTTGCGCCACACCATCAATTAGTGATAATGGGGCGCCCAGAGCCTCTAAGTCAACACCAAAAAAACTAGTGGACAGAAAAATTAGAGGGTAAGGAAGAAAAAAATGAGGAGGGGACAGCCAGAGGACTGGCAGGTCTAACACGCGTCCCCCCCCCAGCTGAAAGTGAGGAGAGCTACCCAATCCCTTGGGAGTTCTCTTCACTAAGGCGGAAATACCTGGAGAGACCGTCAGCATTGGCGTGGTCCACTCCTGGCCGATGTTCCACCCTAAAGTCCATTCCCTGTAGGGAGATGGACCACCTCAACAACTTAGGATTCTCACCCCTCATTTGCATCAGCCACCTGAGGGGTCGGTGGTCGGTCTGAACCAGGAAGTTCGAGCCAAACAGGTATGGCCGCAACTTCTTCAGAGCCCACACCACCGCAAAAGCCTCCCTCTCAATCGCACTCCACCTCTGTTCCCGGGGGAGTAGTCTCCTAGATGGGAAAACCACAGGTTGGTCCAGACCCTCTTCATTGAGCTGCGACAGCACTGCCCCGATGCCATGCTCCGACGCATCCATTTGGACGATGAATTCTTTGGAGAAGTTAGGGGCCCTGAGGACAGGCGCCGCACACATTGCTTGTTTCAGGGTGTCAAAGGCTCGTTGACACACCTCGGTCCAGATTACCCGTCGAGGGTGCTTCTTTGATGTAAGCTCAGTCAAGGGAGCCACGATAGTACCATACCCCTTGACGAAGCGTCGGTAGTAACCGGTGAGGCCCAGAAAGGCTCGGAGCTCCGTCTGAGTCTTGTGGGGTTCCCAGGCCATGATGGTTTAGATCTTGGCCTGGAGGGGTTGCACCTTGCCCCGACCCACCAAGTGACCGAGGTACACTACCGACCCCTGCCCGATCTGGCATTTGCTAGCCTTAATCATCAGACCCGTCTGCTGCAGGGCCTGAAGGACAGCCTGAAGGTGACACAAATGGTCCTCCCAGCTGCTGCTGAAGACGGCGATGTCATCCAGGTAAGCAGCCGAGAAAGCCTCCATCCCGGAGAGGACCTGGTTCACCAGCCGCTGAAAAGTGGCAGGGGCGTTCTTGAGCCCAAAGGGCATCACGCAGAACTGGTAGTGACCCTCAGGTGTGGAGAAGGCTGACCTTTCCTTTGCTCCGGATGTAAGGTCAAAGGTACTCAGATATTGTGCAGCTCCCAGCCAGTCAATGAGCTCATCCGCCCGCGGGATAGGATGAGCATCGGTCTTCATCACAGAGGTCAGTCCCCTGTAATCCACACAGAACCTGAGTTCCGGGGTAGTGCCCGGTGGGGCAGCTTTAGGTACCAGTACCACCGGACTGGACCAGGGACTACTTGAAGGTTCAATCACTCCCAGCTCCAGCATCTTGGTGACTTCACCATGGATGCTAGCCTTCACCTTATCCGACAAACGGTAGGACTTGGACTTCACAGGTGGGCTGTCCCCTGTGTCCACATCATGGGTACACAGATGAGTCCTTCCCGGGATAAGTGAGAACAGTGAGGCATACTGCTCCAGAACCTGGCGGCAGTCTCTCCGCTGTTCGAGAGTTAGAGATGGTGAGAGGATTACTCCCTCTACCGACCCATCCTTCTCTTGGGACGCGAAAAGATCAGGGAGAGGTTCACTTTCCTCTTCCTCTGACCCATCAGTCACCACCATCAAAGTGACCTCTGATCTCTCTTGATGGGGCTTGAGGTGGTTGACATGGAGCACCCGATGGGGCTGCCTGGGGGTCTTAAGATCCACCACATAGGTGACCTTGCCCTTCTTCTCAATCACCTCAAAGGGGCCTGACCAGCGATCCTGGAGGGTGCTAAGCTCCCCAGGCTCCATGACCCACACCTTCTGGCCAGGCTCCAGCTCCACCGGGTGAGCATTTTGGTCATACCATTCCTTCATGACTGTCTGGCTGGCTTCTAGGTTTTGGGAAGCTTGCTTCCACAACCTAGCCATTTGGCTACGAAAGGCCAGCATGTAGGTCACCACATCCGGGGGAAGTTTTCTGGGAGTCTTTTCCCATCCATCCTTCATCAGGCTGAGGGGTCCACGAACAGGGTATCCATACAACAGCTCAAAGGGGCTGAAGCCCACTCCCTTCTGTGGTACCTCCCTGTAGTAGAACAGCAAACAAGGCAGGAGGACGTCCCATTTCCTCCGCAGGCTCTCGGGCAGACTTCTGATCATGCCCTTCAAGGTTTTGTTAAACCTCTCCACCAAACCATTGGTCTGGGGGTGATAGGTGGTGGAGAACCGGTAAGTGACTCCACACTCTTTCCACATAGCCCGCATGTATGCTGACATGAAGTTGGTACCTCTGTCAGATACAACTTCCTTGGGGAACCCCATCCGGGTGAAAATCCCCATCAGGGCCCGTGCCACCGCAGGTGCGGTAATGGTCCTCAGAGGAATAGCCTCTGGGTACCGGGTGGCATGATCCACCAGAACCAGGATAAACCTGTGACCGGCAGACGTTGGTGGATCCAATGGCCCAACAATGTCGAGACCCACCCTTTTAAAGGGGGTGCCAACGACAGGCAGTGGTTCCAGGGGAGCCTTCAGCTTCACCCCTGTTTTCCCACTAGCTTGGCAGGTAACACACGTCTTACAAAAAGTGTCGGACGTAATCCTCATCTGAGGCCAGTAAAAGTGAGGGACAAGCCGAGCAAAGGTCTTGTCCTGTCCCAAGTGTCCTGCCAAGGGTATCTCGTGAGCCAATTCCAAAAGGAAGGCTCGGTAACGCTGGGGAACCACCAAGGCCCGGGATGATCCATGCACCGGAGCCTTGGGTTCGCTATAGAGGAGTCCATCTTCCCAGTATATGTGGAAGTTCCCCGAATCGTTACCCACTGCCTGGGCTTCGGCCTGCCGCCGTAAGCCCTCAAGGGTGGGGCACTCCTTCTGGGCCCGACAAAACTCCTCCCTGGTAGGTCCTCCCTCTACCTGCCATTCTGCAGGGGTAGGTAAGCCCTCCAGGGAAGTCACATCCCCCTCTGTGGACTCCGGGACCACCTCAGTTGCCCCATTCACCTTACGAGGTGCAGCTGCCGGGGCAGGCTTCCCCTGTCCCCGTTTACCCTTTTTGGCAGCTGGTTGGGCCTTTGTCCCAGGCTCCAACCTCTGTGAACTCCCCCTCCGGGCAGTCACGGACCGCTTGTTGGCACAAGTCCACTCAGGCGAACCCAACATCTCCATATGAGCCTTGAACTCGACCTCCTTCCAGGCCGTATGTTCAAGGTCATTTCCCAACAGACAGTCGACCGGCATAGCAGGGCTTACCGCAACTCGTAGAGGACCCGTAACCCCTCCCCACTCAAAGGGAATCTGGGCCACCAGATAGTGATCCTCTCAGTTGTCAGCCATCACAACCGGGTGGACTACGTTGGGAACCACCTGCTCTGGGGACACCAGCTGACTCCTTACCATAGTCATGCTGGCTCCTGTGTCCCTCAGAGCCTCCACCCTCTGGGCATTGATGGTGACCCATTGCCTGTACTTGGTGGTATTCGAGGGCACATGGGTCTTAGGAACCATCTCGCAATCTCCCAGGGACACTAATGTTAGCCCTGCCCACTCACCTCCCTTATCTAGGGGCAACTCCTCCCCGAGCACTACACTCGCCACCCCAGGGGCCTTTCCTCCAGTGGGAGGGTGTGGTCTCTTGGGACACTTGGTATCCCCCTTGTAGTGCCCAATCTCGCCACACTCATAACAACGGACAACCCTAGGCTGCTGACTATGGTCAGGATAAGGGGGTTTGTGGGGGCCAACCTTAGGAGGGAATCCTGATCCCTTTCCCTGCGAATTCTTCTGGGGGCCTTTAGGGAACTCCCTCTTTTTGTCTCCCCCCTCTTTCTTCTGGGGAGCACCCTGTCCAGTCCCTTGGGAATTCCCCCCAATTCCTTTTGAAGACACCCGGGTACTAGCCCAGATGTCCGCCTCTTCCGCAAGCTTCCTAGGATTAGTCAGCTTGCTGTCCACCAGGTGTTGACGCAGCTCCGGAAAACTTTTCTCGAGGAGGTGCTCCGTCAAAAATAGGTTATACAACCCCTCGTAGTCTTTCACCTCACTGCCCTGAACCCAGCCCTCCAAAGCCTTTTTGGCGTAGTTCAGAAAGTCCACCCAATTCTGGGTGGCCAGCTTTTGGCTACCCCGGAATCTCTGCCTGTATTTCGCAGGGGTCAGCCCAAACTTCCTAATCAAGGTGACCCTCATGGTGGGGTAATTGGTCTGCTCCCGTTGTTTTAGGGCTAAAAGGGCATCCCTCCCCACCGGAGGCATGTACCTGTACAGACCACCCCCCCAGTGAGCTTCCGGGATCCCATGGGCTCGTAAGGAGACCTCATAGGCAGCCAACCACTTGGCGATGTCGTCCCCAACACCATAGCTGGCAACTACGTCCTTTGGCAAGTGGGGTCTAGGTTCCCTGGTGACTTCTCTCTGTACGCTGCCACCAGCAGGACCACCGAGGGCCCCAAACTGAAGGGCCTTGAGATCCAATTCTTTCAAATGGAGCTCATGAAGGAACCTCCGCTCTTCCCTCTCCTTCTCCAAGTGGGCTAATTCCATCCTGAATTGCCTCTCCTCCCTCCTGTCGGCTAAATCAGCCGAAGACAGGCTTCCCCCTGAAGCGCTACTACCGGCCCTTGATGGTGCCCTGGGTCCTGCATCCATATTGCTGCTCTCAGGGGGGAAAAGTGATTCTGTCCCTTCCGTGGTGTCCTGTTCTGGTCCCTCCTCCTCCTGTCCCCCGCTAGGGTGGGCCATCACCCAGGCTCTCAAGCTAGTCTGGAGCTCCTCTTTCTTTGCTCCCCGCTTGAAAAATACCCCCCTCTCCTGGCAGAATTCCTTTAACTGGGTCACAGTGCACTCTTCTAGACTACCCAGCTCAAACTCCATCCTGCCAGAAGGGGCCCTAACCAATGCAGAAAAGGACTCAGAAGGTAAGAAGAACCTTCTTTCAAGAAAAAGCCACACCACAGGACAGGGATAATTTCAGGAAATCAAATCAGGGAGACAACCTGGAGAAAACTCCAATAAAAACAAAAATCCGGTGTAGGGTGCGTGGCGCACACTGAATTGCTGATAAGTGGACGCAAGCACAAGCTCAGAATCCCACCGCTGCCACCAACTTGTTGGACCTAAAGACCTTTGGTAGCGTGGCTCAGGTGATAAGGCTTCATTCCGGAGTATTATGTCGTGCTTGCATTCCACTCAACTCAGCACTCCAGCGTACCACCACTAAAAACGACACTACACCAAGGAATTTAGAGAAATTAGAAAAGCTTTATCTTCTCTTTTATCATTCTTTTCCTTTCCTTTCAAATGGCCCTAATTAGCTTTTATCCGCTTCACATTAGGGTCTAAATATTTCTTCGTGACCAGATTGGCATTGCATAGACATTTTAAATCTGTTACGAAATCAAGCACGCCACCTGATGATCAATCACAGTACTGCCAATTCAATAGTGCTTTGGATAGAGACATTAAATATAGCACTACCTATAGCGATTTCATAGCGCCTTAAATAGAGTGTCTAAACATAGCACTTCACATAGCGATTTCCTACCACTTTAAATAGAGTCTTTAGCTTTACTTGGCAATCACATAGTACTTTGAGTAGAGTCATTAACTATAGCGCTTCACTTATGGATCACATAGCACTTCAGGTAGAGACATTAAATATAGCGTTTCCCTTAGCGATCACATAGTACTTTGAGTAGAGTCATTAAATATAGCGCTTCACTTATGGATCACATAGCACTTCAGGTAGAGACATTAAATATAGCGTTTCTCTTAGCGATCACATAGTACTTTGAGTAGAGTCATTAAATATAGCGCTTCACTTATGGATCACATCGCACTTCAAGTAGAGACATTAAATATAGCGTTTCTCTTAGCGATCACATAGTACTTTGAGTAGAGTCATTAAATATAGCGCT
Source organism: Triturus cristatus (assembly GCF_964204655.1). NCBI lineage: Eukaryota > Metazoa > Chordata > Amphibia > Caudata > Salamandridae > Triturus > Triturus cristatus. Next base: position 368,509,664 of record NC_140585.1, read on the forward strand.
TCACTTATGCTTTTCATCAAGGGGACCAAGCGCTGAGCATTGAACTGGCTACCTTTGTAGGGGACTCATGTTGACTGGGGAGGCAGTTATATCCACTCTGGGGGCCAACGTTTAGTATTACACTGGCACGAATTCACTGGGCCATGGTTCGACCGCTTCCCCACTCCGGGGTAGTTGCAGGGCCAAGCAGGCCCGACGATCGGATTCCCCGGGGGAGGGGCGTGCACTGGGCTTCTCCCAGGCCTCCCGCCCTCCTCCCCAGGGTTTACCTCAGACTTCGGCCTCACCGGCCCTTGCGAAGATCCTCTGTCAGCCGTGCAGGTTTCCCGGCGATGTCCGGGTCGGTCACACCTCTCAAGGCTCCGCACTGACGACGCACCACAGCCAGGGCGCACCCGCAGCTGCCAATGACAGTGCGGCCTGTGGGCGCGTGGCACAGTCAGCGAGTGGTGAAGCGGCGGGGGCGGCGCTTGACAGTCCGCCCCCGTCAGATGACAGGAGACACCGGCTTCAGGCCAACGCGGCCTCGATTAGTCTGCTCGGCCTAACAAGGCCCTCCCTGAACTCTAGCGGCCTCCTCAGCCCTGGGGACCACGCAAACTCAGCTGTGACGTCAGCGACAGGGCCCCGGGCTTCTCCGCGAGCCCCAGCAATAGCAGGGACAATCTTTCTGGCCCCCAGGCCACAGTGGTGAGTTCTTTCAGGATCTCCTCAATGGGGGGTGTAGAAATTAAGGCCAGGCCTACAGTTTGAGGGGTGGTGAATAGTTTGACACCCAGCGCCCCCTACTCTCACAGGGTCGCCTTCGCTAAGCAAAGTCAGGGAAATGGTGGATAAGGTAGGTGAAGGTCACTCTCTCAGGGGTCCTGACTAGGCGGGAAACACAGACGGTTAACGTGATCCCAGAGTTAGAGGTTGAAGGCAAGGCTAGGTCACGAGGTAGGGGGTAGTATCAACTGTGGGGGGAGAAACAGCAGGCCCTAAGAACAGTCAGTTCTCCCCCCCATCCAGCGTACCTACCTTGGTGCCTTGCTCCTGACCACCTCACTTCACACCTTCTACCCCACCTAAAATGGCCGCCGCAACTCACCTCTATATATAGCCTGGGCCCTGACTATCCAGAGTGGTCCAGAAGGTTCTGGAACTCCTCATGCCAGCCTATGGCCCAGGTTCTGAGGTGACAGTTTTAGGCCACCATTTTGTGGAAGAGCTCTCTCCCTCCCTCCATTTTAGGGAAGCACCTTGCGCCACACCATCAATTAGTGATAATGGGGCGCCCAGAGCCTCTAAGTCAACACCAAAAAAACTAGTGGACAGAAAAATTAGAGGGTAAGGAAGAAAAAAAATGAGGAGGGGACAGCCAGAGGACTTGCAGGTCTAACACAGACGTAGGTACCTTTGACCAAATAAAGGCCCTTGCATCTAGTCAGGGTAAGGGGGTACACTCCTAAAATAACCCCTGCTCACCCCCTTGGTAGCTTGGCACGATCAGACAGTCTTATCCCAGAGGCAGTGTGTAAAGCATTCGTGAACACATACAGTAGCCCAGTCACAACACTACAAATGGATACCACACAAGTTGTAGTATAAAAATAAGTATTCTTTATATAGTTTTAACACAAGACCATAAATTACAAAAATCCACACTACTGGACTTAAAATGGTAGAATTAGCTTAGTTCACTTTAGATGTGAAAATGCGACACTTTGAGTTCAATGTACCTTTGGATGCGTAACGCTATCCAGCGAAAGTGTTGCAGGGAAGGTGATGCGTCAGTTCCTTACACGCAAGAACGGTGATGCGTCGGATCCCTACTGATGCGTAAGGGATGCGTCGGTTCTTCTCTGCGAGGGGAGGTGATACGTCGGTTTCTTACTGCGCTTCCATGGCGATGCGATGAAGATCCAGTACAATGCGACAAAGATGGCGTCTTCTTCTTGATGCGACACAATGCGTGCACACCCGACGGCCGTGTGGCGACTCAACGATTCTTCAAGACCCGCGACAGGCCTTGCGACACGCTACCCAGTGATGCGGCGGCATCTGATGCGACGTCGATCCTCTTCTCTGGCGATGCGAGGCGCTTCGGCAACGATGCAACAACTGCAGCGGCGACACGCTTTCCCAGCGATGCCATGACAGCGGCTGCGACCTGCTTCTCAGATGATGCGGCGGCGTCAGGTGGGACGTTGATCCTCTTCTCCGGCGTTGCGAGGCGCTTTTGCGTTGTGAAGCAACAGCAGCAGTTCGGCGACACTCTTCTTCTTTGTGCGTCTCGCTTCCAGCTCATTGCAACACGCAGTCCCTCAGAAAGCCCAACACAACTGCAGGCACTTCCAAAGAACTCTTGGGGAGTTGGTAGGTGAAGTCTGTTGTCCCTGAGACTTCAGCAGGAGGCAAGCTCTTTCTCAAGCCCTTGGAGATCCTTCACAAGTTGATGAAAGTACACACAAAGTTCCTCTCTCCTTTCTTTGGCAGTCAGTGATCTAAAGTTCTGGGTTCTGGGTCCCCCTTTTTATACACAGTTTCTCTTTGTCCGCTGAAGGCAGAGAGGCCTTTGCCTAGTCCAAACCAGTTCTGGTCAGTCCTGGAGCATTTTGTTAACAAGACTCCTTCTTTCCCTTCACAGTACAGGCCAGGGACATCAGACGCACCACAGGAGGTGGAGCCAACATTGCGGAGGGAAGGCACAGCCCTATTCAGGTCCCAGGTGCAACTCCTCCCACCCATCTACTCTCTATTCAGCCCTGTGCTGATTTACCCTGTTCGGGCATACTAAACTCCAATTTCTACCTAGTTCCCTGAGTCAGTTAGGATTATAAGATGTTATATTCAAACTACCCATTCTGGCTTATGGGGAACAGGTAGCCTTGCAATAGTGAAAAACAAAAATGGCTGTAATTCACTATTAGGACATGCCACACACATCAGGGCATGTCCTACCTTAGCCTAACAATGCACCCTGCCCTTGGGCCTACCATAGGGGTGACTAATATGCAGAAAAGGGGAGTTTTAGGGAATGGCAAGTGGGTGCACTTGCCCAGTCAGCATGGCAGTACCAGACTGCACACAGGCTCTGCAATGGCAGACTTGAGACACACTTTTACAGGCTGCTTCTGAGGGTGGCACAACCAGTGCTGCAATCCCACCAGCAGCATTTGGTTTACAAGCCCTGGGAACACTCAGTGCACTGTACTAGGGTCTGACAAGTAAACCAAACCAGCCAATCATGGAAACACTAACCCATACATCAATTTACCATAGGGAGCACTTGCACTGTGGCACTGAATACCAGTGGCACAGTGCCCAAAGCATCTAACACCAGCAAAACACATGAGGCAACAGCAAAAAATGGAAGGGAGACCCACGCCAAGGTGCCAGGTCTAACACTGGTATTGGTGTGTCCATGGTTTCGAAAATGGTAGTCTGTATTTTAGAGTGGGTGTATCAAAGGTTATATTAGGGTGTGAGGAGGTGCATCAGATTACCACGTGGATGAGGTCATCAGTGATGTCATTTGAGATGTCATGAGTGATGTCATCAGTGATGTCACTGACCATGTCATGAATGATGTAATATGTGGCGTCATCTGCAGTGCATTGCGGGGGCGCGAGTTATAGTTAGCATAACTAACTATAACAGCTGAATTTCTCTGTACGAGTGAAATGTCCAACTAACTATAACGTCCCTGAAACCTGTGCTTTTTTTCAATGAATTTCTAAGGTTTTTTAAATGCTAATTACTAACTATAACGTCTCTGAAACCTGTGGTTTTTTCAGCGAATTTCTAAGATTTTTAAAAAGCTAATTTCTAACTATAACGTCCCTGAAACCTGTGTTTTTTTCAGTGAATTTTGAAGATTTTTTAAATGATAATTTCTAACTATAACGTCCCTGACACCTATGGTTTTTTCAGTGAATTTCAAAGTTTTTTAAATGCTAATTTCTAACTATAATGTACCTGAAACCTATGGTTTGTTCAGTGAATTTCAAAGGTTTTTTAAATGCTAATTTCTAACTATGCCCACAGAGGTAGAACATGTGCAGAAAGAGGAAGGAAGGCGCAGATAGAAGCAAGAGAAATGAAGAAAGAGGCAACAGAAGTCCAGAAAGTGCCGAAAGAAGCAAGAGTGTCGGGATTCAGGTCCACGTCACAAATAAACAGATATCCTCAGGAGCGAAAAGAGAGCCCCAACTCTCCCAAAAGGTATAACCAGCTCCAGCCACGCAAGGAACAACAGAATACTGACTAATACCCCCAAGGAGAGAAGAGACACTTCCAGACCACCAGGAAGAAGTTCAGGGGGGTCGGCCAAGGGAAGAAGTGAGACCAAGGAAGGCTTGTCCCCTGCACTGCAGAATAACAATGAAAACAATAAACCAAGAAAGAAAAAGAAAGAAAAGAGTTAATTCACGATTCCCTACTTTTAACAGTGTGCTAAACTTTGACCAAATAGCAGAGGGCAGGTTGTGTACATTCCCAGACTCACCATATGTAGGAAGTGTCCCAGGATAAAGAGAGGTCTCTGTCTTCATAAACACCAGATCAGGGAACTGGCATCGCTTTAGTCAGCTCTAAGTAGTATTGAAATAATAGAGTGGCATACGTCTGCCCAGGAGGTAGAAACAAAGTAACACAAACCACTGAGGGGGATTTGTAGAAGTCCAGCTTTGTCCCAATATATATGGATAGTTCAGATTTCCTCAGTGAACAAATACAGCCAAAGAAGCCTAACACGTGAGGCCACTAAATTCTCCAACACCTTCTGAGCTGGATCCAAGTAAAAAGGAACAAAATTGATCACCAGTCTATTCGACAGAAGCAAAAAAGTACAAGTAAACATCAGTACAAATAGTGATATAATGAAGGGTATTGGTCAGTATGCCAGTAAATGTTGATTGTTAGGTATGATGGGAAGAAACAGGAGTAAAGGGTGGTTAAGGGGTAACTGACAGCATGGGCATCCATTATAGATGAGCGTTACATTATGATTTTTCAGCGGGAAAACGTTGTCTGTGGGAAACGTCAATTAGAGATTATCATTGTGCAAATAAGCAAACAAGCGATATTTGGACAAACATACAGTTTAATTAATGTGTTTTGTATTTGCAGAAAACCCCTGACGAAGGGCCGGATAATAGGCCCGAAATGCATTGGGTAAATTAGAACAATGATCGTGGATAAACTTATGTATACTGTCGTGGTGCAGGATAAGGCCTGGATGGGCATTTTTGCATCATTAAGAATGTAGTGAAGACGTAAGCACCTCTCTTGTGACATGAGGAAAATCAAGAAGAATGAAAAGTATTGGAATACATTGAGAATTGAATCAAATAAAAACGAAAGTAACAAAAGGTGAATTCTGTGATATCTGTTATAAGCAACGGAAAGGCAACAGTGCATCCAGATTGGGGTGTTATTTCGCCCCAGGTTTTTGCAGCATTCATACTCTCGTGGCTTGGGCTGACCACGCTTCTGGATAGCACGCCTGTGGATAAGAGTACAACGATTAAATTTATGAAAAAACTTAAAGAAGAGGAGTGCTCTTTGTTGCCCTTTCAAAATGATGTATCACAGAACAGGCATAAGGAAGTATTTCCGAATGCTGCAGAGGGGCTCAGCTCATGCTTTGGCACTCTCTCACATATAAACCAAGCACTCTGCATTCAGGATTGTCAAGGCCTGCCATAGGAGTGGCTTATAGGTTTATATGTGTCTGTATAAGGTAGTGTTATAGGTAGCCTATACCACAGTAAGGGGTGCAAGCCCACTCTTACCCAGTTTGCAGTAGCAGACCTGTGGTGTCATTTTGGAGTGCTTCCCAGGGGTGGCATAATACATGCTGCAGCCCCTGGTAGGCCTCTGGGGTACCTATGCCCTAGGTACATAGTATACCATATACTAGGGGCTTATAAGGCACTCCAGAATCCAAATAGACATGTACCTAATGTACATGGAAACCATTTTACAGAGGAAGCAGCAAGGCTGTGGTCCTGATTAGCAGGGCCACAGCCAGACTAAGGTAAAAAAAACTGTGAAACACCAGCAAAAAGTGGGGGTAACCATGTGAAGCAGATCCTACTCCCCTACACAACCCCCCCCCCTAACACAGGGACATTAAACTAACCTTGACCAGTTGAGTCTTCATGTTCTAAGTGGAAATACCTAGAGAGTCCATCTGCATTGGCATGGTTACTCCCAGGTCTATGTTCTACTGTAAAGTCCAGCCCCTGTAGGGAAATGGACCACCTAAGCTGTTTGGGATTTTCACCCTTCATTTGTTTTAGCCATATGAGGGGCTTATGGTCTGTCTGAACAAGGAAGTGAGTACCAAACAAGTATGGCCCCACCTTCTTCAGAGCCCAAACCACAGCAAAGGCCTCCCTCTCAATGGCTGACCAACGTTTCTCTCTAGGGGTCAGCCTTCTGCTTATGAAAGCTACTGGCTGATCCTGACCTTCTTCATTCAATTGTGACAGTAGAGCCCCAAACCCCAATTCAAATGCATCAGTTTGAACAATGAACTTTTAGGAGTAGTCAGGACTCTGCAGAATCGGAGCAGTACACATGGCCTGCTTCAGGTCATTAAATGCCTTTTGACAGCTAGCTGTCCACTGAACCTTTTTGGGCATTTTCTTAGAAGTTAAGTCATTTAAGGGTGTCACTATTGATCCATACCCTTTGACAAATCTCCTATAGTACCCAGTCAGGCCTAAGAATGCTCTCACCTGAGTCTGGGTAGTGGGAGCAGTCCATTCCATTATGGTCTGGATCTTGCTCTGCAATGGTTGAACCTGGCCTCCACCTACAAGGTGGCCCAGGTACACAACCTGACTCTGCCCTATCTGGCACTTAGTAGCCTTGATAGTTAGGCCTGCTTTTTGCAGGGCCTCCAAAACATTCCTTAGGTGGACCAGGTGATCCTCCCAGGTGAAGCTAAAGACAGCAAGATCATCTAGATATGCTGCACTAAAGGCTTCCAGGCCTGTGAGAACTGTATTCACCAACCTTTGGAAAGTGGAAGGTGCATTCTTCAAACCAAAGGGCATTACCACAAATTGATAGTGCCCACTAGGGGTAGAAAATGCTGTTTTTGGCTTTGCATCATCAGCTACTCTGATCTGCCAGTAGCCAGCTGTCAAGTCAAATGTGCTAAGGTACTTGGCTGAGGCCAAAGTATCTATAAGCTCATCTGCCCGTGGTATTGGATGGGCATCCGTCCTAGTGACTGCAGTGAGGCCTCTGTAGTCCACACAAAACCTCATCTCTCTTTTTCCACCACTGGTGTGAGGTTTTGGCACAAGGACCACTGGACTAGCCCAAGGGCTATCTGAGGGCTCAATCACACCCAGATCCAACATTTTCTGGACTTCTGTCCTGATACAGTCCCTGGCATGGTCAGATTGCCTATAAATCTTATTTTTAATATGCAGACTGTCCCCTTTGTCTACTTCATGAGTGCACCAGGTAGTCTGACTGGGAGTCAGAGAAAACATGTATCTGAACTGATTGAGAACCTATCTGCAATCAGTTTGCTGCTGGGCAGTGAGACTGCCTGCCAAGACTACACCATCTACTAACCCATCATCAGGATTCAGTGAGAGGAGATCAGGGAGTGGGTCACTCTCTTCCTCCTGTCCCTCATCAGTTGCCATGAGCAAGCCCATGTCAGCCCTGTCCACGTATGGCTTCAGCCTGTTGACATGGAGAACCCTATGGGGACTCCAAGGGGTTCCAAGGTCTACCAAGTAGGTAACCTCCACTTTCTGTTCAACAATAGTGTGGGGTCCACTCCACTTGTCCTGGAGAGCTGCTGGGGCCACAGGCTCCAACACCCACACTTTCTGTCCTGGCTGATAAACAGTCAGTACAGCCTTTTGGTCATGCCAGGCTTTTTGCAGTTCCTGGCTAGCCTCAAGGTTTTTGTTTGCCTTTTTCATATACTCAGCCATCTGGGAGCGGAGACCAAGTACATAGTCCGCTGTGTCTTGCTTTGGGGGCTTGAGAGGTAACTCCCATCCTTCCTACACCAAACACAATGGACCCCTGACAGGGTGACCAAAAAGAAGTTCAAAAGGGCTGTAGCCAACCCCCTTCTGAGGCACCTCCCTGTATGCAAGTAAAAGGCAGGGCAAGAGAAGGTCCCATTTTCGCCTAAGCTTCTCTGGGAGTCCTTTAATCATGCCCTTTAAGGTTTTGTTGAACCTTTCAACGAAACCATTGCATTGTGGGTGATAGGGTGTGGTGAATTTGTAATTCACTCCACACTCCTTCCACATTGCAGTTAAGTAACTTGACATAAAGTTTGCATCTCTGTCAGATACTACCTCCTTTGGAAAACCTACTCTTGAGAACACACTCAAGAGAGCTCTTGCCACTACAGGTGCTGTAGTGGTCCTTAGGGGAATAGCTTCTGGATACCTGGTGGCATGATCCACTACCACCAGTATAAACCTGTGCCCAGATACATTTGAGGATCCATGGGACCAACAATGTCAATCACAATCCTCTCAAAGGGAACCCCCACCACAGGTAGTGGTATCAGGGGGGCCTTTGTAGTGCCACCTGCTTTGCCACTGGCTTGGCAGGTTACACAGGAGCGACAAAACTCGTTTGTGTCATCAGACATGTGTGGCCAGTGAAAGTGAGGAACAATTCTGTCCCAAGTCTTGTTCTGGCCTAAGTGTCCTGCTAGGGGAATATCATGGGCTGGTGTCAATAGGAAACCCCTAAACTTCAGAGGTATAACCAAACTCCTGGATGCACCAGGCTTGGGGTCTCTACTCTCTGAGTAAAGGAGTCCATCATCCCAATAAACTTTATGGATGCCACTAGCATTCCCAGCAGCCTCATCAGCAGCTTGCTGTCTGAGGGTTTCAAGAGAGGGGCTGGTTTTCTGCTCCTGGCTTAGATCAGACCTGGAAGGGCCTCCTGTCCCCAAGAACTCAACCTGGTCAGGTTCAAGCTCCTCTGGGACAGTTCCTTATTCAGGCTCAAGATCATCTCCCTGAGGAGACTGATCAGTTTCCTGAGACAGGTGGGAAGGTTCTGCCTTAACCCTACTGATCCTCCTCTTGTGAAGCACCTGGTCCATTATTCCAGAATCCAGGGCCTGTCCAGCTTTTGACATGTTTGCCTGTGACCTAGTCACAGCAAAGACATGTGCAGGGATCCTTAACATTTCTGCATGGGTCCTGAGCTCCACTTCAGCCCAAGCTGAAGTTTCCAGATCATTTCCAAGCAAGCATTGTACTGGTAGGTCCGCACTTACCTTAACCTTCTTAAGGCCAGTTACCCCTCCCCAGGAGAAGTTAACTGCCAGAGAATGGTCTGGTCTGACATTGCTAGCATTGGTCACTTGGTACATTTCACCAAGTATAATCTGCCCAGGATCCACAAGATCTTTTGTCACCATTGTGACACTTGCTCCTGTGTCCCTGAATCCATGCCCCCATCACTGACAAGCACAGCCTGAGTTGGTACTCTATGCCAGAGTCCATCTCAGAAACCAGGGTCAACCCTACTACACCCTTATTCTATGTATTCTCACCACCAATAGTAACTGTACTAGGGAGAACAGGTGCCGTAGGGGCATTGGTGGTGGTTGGAGTATTTTCTTTAGCCTTGGTGCAGTCACTAGTCCAGTGAGTTTTCTGCTTACAGATTTTGCACCAGGGCTTCTTTTGGCCTTTTCCCTTTCCTGACTGGGAATCCCCCCGAAGAAGATTTTTGGGGCCCTTGTGAAGACTTCTGGTCTTTACCCTTGTCCCCACCCTTATCAGAGTTTTTAGAATCTTGCTTCTTAGGGTCACCACCTTGGTTCTGTACTTTCTGCCTCATCCTGGTTATGACCCATTTGTCTGCCTTCTTTCCCAATTCTTGGGGAGAGGTCAGATCAGAGTCTACCAGTATCTGGTGCAACAGCTGATTTTGACAGTTATTAAGAATCTGCTCCCTCATTATCAGATTGTACAATCCTTTGAAGTCACATACTTTACTGCCCAATAACCAACCTTCCAGAGCCTTAGCAGCACAGTCAACCCAGTCCTGATTTTGTGCCTTTTGGGTATCTCTGAACTTTAACCTGTACTGTTCAGTGGTTAGGCCAAACCCATCTATCAGAGCACTTTTCAAGGCTTTGTAATCCTCTTCTCTTACAGTGAGGAGCTTGTCTCTACCTTTGTCTGCAAAGGAGAGCCATAAGATTGCTGCCCACTGACCTTGAGGGACGTTCTGTACTTTACAGGCCCTCTCCAAGGCAGTTATCCATTTGTGGATGTCATCGCCACTCTGGTAGGGTGGGACAATCTTACTTAGGTTTCTATGGTCATAAGACCTCTCCCTATCTCTAGGGAAATTGCTGCCACCAAGGGACTCTAGTCCCTCCTTTTTACTAGCTCTGTAGAGCTCCAGGGCTTCCCTATCTAAGGCCATCTGCTGCTTTCTGAGGTTGAACTTGTCTTACTCATACTTCAGCAGTCTCTCTCTCCTCTCCTGGGAGGTTTCCCTCCCTCTATGAGGGAGGGAAACCTCCCAGGAAATAGAGGTTCCAATAGAGGAGTTAGACTGAATAGATCCCCTTGACAGAGATCTATCCCTTCTAGCCCTGTGTTCAGGCCTACCAGGAGGAATGAAGGCAGGGGCATTATTGTCCTCATCCTGATGGTCTGTGTTCACCAGAGTCTGGTCATTGTCACCGGTCTGGTCAGCATCAGAGTTAGGGTCAGGGGAGTTTCCACCCCTGGACCCACCCTCAGGTGCTGCCCCACCCACACTGTCTCCATCTACAGGCCCACTAGGACTTGTGATAATTTGCTGGGTGGATGCCACCAAGGGACTCTAGTCCCTCCTTTTTACTAGCTCTGTAGAGCTCCAGGGCTTCCCTATCTAAGGCCATCTGCTGCTTTCTGAGGTTGTACTTGTCTTGCTCATACTTCAGCAGTCTCTCTCCCCTCTCCTGGGAGGTTTCCCTCCCTCTAAGAGAAGAAATAGAGGTTCCAATAGAGGAGTTAGACTGAATAGATTCCCTTGACAGAGATCCATCCCTTCTAGCCCTGTGTTCAGGCCTACCAGGAGGAATGAAGGCAGGGGCATTATTGTCCTCATCCTGATGGTCTGTTGTTGGAAAGGCGTTCGCCGGAAGGGGGTTCGATACACGTCTTGCCCACCCCTTTGACCCACCTCTCCCAAGTAAGCCGAACCAGGCGCGCATACCCTGAACTGCACTGTGAACAGAGGGACACCACACGTATTCTTTGTAGGACGATAAGTTCTTTTATCGATGATTTCAAGGGATCTTTATGACCCAAAAGGCAAATAGTACAGCAGTGGCACAACGTACCACAAGTCAGTCGTGGGGAATGGGGGTAGCGGGACAGTCTTTCAAGATAGTGTCTCTGCGAAATACCCTGCGGAAGCTCACAATCCTCGAGCCGGAGGGTGTCGTGTCTCTGGGCGATCTCTTCCCGAGTCATCCTCAAGGGGAGCGCCGCGAGTCTCTCAGCAGGCACAGGTGGTCGGAGTTCAGGAGCCGCGATTCCGCCAGCAGGGCTCAGATGGGTTAATAGCCGGGGGCCGCGAGTCACTCAGCAGGCCTAGGTGGTTCAGTGTTCGGGAGCCGCGACCTCGTCCGCAGGGCTCAGATGGTTCAATAGCAAGAGGCCGCGAGTCACTCAGCAGGCCCAGGTGACTTCAGCGTTCAGGAGCCGCGACAGCGTCAGCAGGCTCAGATGGTTCCAGGTCTTCTCTGTCCTTGTTTCTCCGGCACCCCTTGTTATACTCCGCTGGTTCTTTGAAGTCCGGAGTGCTCGCAGAGGGGGGACTGGGGTGACGGAGGGGGTTCGGCGGGATTTCCTGCCGCTCACTTCTTTGGTCTTTTCAGGTGGGTCTGGGAGGGACCCCAGACGCTCGGTAGGGGAGGCGCCTGCTCCCCAGGGGCCTGGTGGCCGATTGAGTCCTCCCGGGGAAGGCGACCCGAGGTGTGACTGGGCTGGCACCTCTGGGTCTGTGTTGAGGGCTCCCGCTTCCTTGGTTGGACATGCGTGGTAGGGTGGTGAGTTGGTCAGGCCTCTGGCCGGCCCGCGGATCGGGGGTGGCTGGGGCGGCCGGAGTCGGGGATGTCGTGTCTTGAGGGTGGTTGCAGGTTGGCTGGATGATGGAGGGCCACGCCGTGAGGCCGGTCTCACACGCGTCCCCCCCAGCTGAAAGGCGTGGAGAACTACCCATCCACTGGGGGGTTCTCCTCGCCGAAGCGGAAGAACCGGGACAGGCCGTCGGCGTTGGCATGATCCGTCCCGGGGCGATGTTCGACAGTGAAATCCATCCCTTGGAGGGAGATGGACCATCGTAGTAGCTTGGGGTTCTCCCCCCTCATCCGCATTAGCCATTGCAAGGGCCGGTGGTCCGTCTGTACTCGAAAATGGGTTCCGAACAAGTAGGGCCGCAGTTTCTTGAGGGCCCAGACTACGGCAAAGGCCTCTCGCTCTATAGTACTCCAACGCTGCTCTCTCGGCAGCAGCCTTCGGCTGATGAAGGCTATGGGCTGATCAATGCCCTTGTCGTCGAACTGCGAGAGCACGGCCCCGATGCCATGTTCGGATGCGTCGGTCTGGACCACGAACTCTTGGGAGTAGTCGGGGGCCTTGAGTACGGGAGCGGTGCACATGGCGGTTTTCAAGGCGTCGAACGCCTGCTGGCACTGGGGGGTCCACTGCACCTTCTGCGGAAGCTTTTTGGAGGTCAACTCTGTGAGGGGCCCTGCGATACTACCATAATTTTTAATGAACCTCCGGTAGTACCCCGTAAGGCCCAGGAAGGCCCGAACCTCTGTCTGCGTGGTGGGGGGCTCCCAGGACTTGATGGCATCGATCTTCGGCTGGAGAGGGGCGACCTGGCCGCTGCCCACCTGATGCCCCAGGTAGACCACGGAGCCTTGTCCGAGCTGGCATTTGCTGGCTTTCACTGTCAGGCCCGCTTGGCGCAGGGCCATTAGTACTTGTCGGAGGTGCTGGAGATGCTCGTGCCATTGAGAGCTGAATACGGCGATGTCGTCAAGGTACGCTGCGCTGAACTCCTCGAGTCCGGCCAGGACCTTGTTCACCAACCGCTGGAACGTGGCTCGGGCGTTTTTCATTCCGAACGGCATGACCCTGAAGCGGTAGTGGCCATCTGGCGTGGAGAAGGCAGAGCGCTCTTTCGCCCCTTCCGTGAGAGCGATCTGCCAGTACCCGCAGGTCAGGTCGAAAGTGCTGAGGAACTGGGCGGCCCCCAGGCGGTCGATGAGCTCGTCGGCTCGGGGAATAGGGTGAGCGTCTGCGCGGGTGACCGCGTTGAGCCCCCGATAGTCTACACAGAATCTTAGTTCGGGGGCGACCCCTGGGGAGGCCGCCTTCGGGACCAGAACCACCGGGCTGGCCCAGGGGCTGTCGGAGGGCTCGATGACCCCTAGGTTGAGCATTTTCTGTACCTCGGTCTTGATGCAGGTGCAGACCCGGTCAGGCACCCGGTAGGCTCGGTGTCTCACAGGCGGGCAGTCGCCGGTGTCCACGTCGTGGACACACCAGTCGGTCACCCTTGGAATGAGGGAGAAGAGGTCTGCGAATTGTCCGAGCAGCTGGCGGCAGTCGTCGGCCTGCTGGGGAGTGAGGGTGGCCGACAGTTTCACACCCTCCACGGAACCGTCCAGTTCTTTCGTGCACAGGAGATCGGGCAGGGGTTCAGTGTCTTCTTCTGCCCCCTCATCGGTGGCCAGTAGCAAACTCAATTCTGTCCTTACGAAGTGGGGCTTGAGACGGTTTACGTGGAGGACCCGGAGGGGGTTCCGTGGGGACTGTACGTCGACCAGATACGTGACCTGGCTCTTCCGTTCGACCACCTTGAATGGACCAGTCCATTTGTCTTGTAGGGCGCAGGGTTTCACCGGAGCCATGACCCAAACCTGCTGGCCTGGCTGGAACTCGTCCAAGGTTGCGTTCTGGTCATACCAGCGCTTCATTTCTTCTTGGCTGGCCTCGAGGTTAGCCTCTGCAAGTTCTCTAAACTTCCTCGTCTGGTTGCGGAGCGCCAGGATGTAGCGGAACACATCCGGGGGTGTCCCCCGGGGGCTTGTCTCCCAGCCCTCTTTGACCAGGCTCAGGGGCCCTCGAACGGGATGTCCGTACAGCAGTTCGAAGGGGCTGAACCCCAGAGACTTTTGGGGAACCTCCCGGTACGCGAACAGGAGGCAAGGGAGGAGGACGTCCCATTTCCGGCGCAGGGGCTCTTCGAGGCCCAGGATCATTCCCTTCAGAGTTCGGTTGAAGCGTTCCACCAGGCCGTTGCCCTGGGGGTGGTAGGGGGTCGTGAACTTATACGTGACTCCGCACTGCTGCCACAGGGACTTCATGTAGCGGGACATAAAGTTCGTGCCGCGATCACTCACATCCTCGCGGGGAAATCCGACACGGGAGAAGATCCCCATGAGAGCCCGGCCCACCACGGGAGCCGTCACGGTGCGGAGGGGGATGGCCTCGGGGTAGCGGGTGGCATGGTCCACCAGGACAAGGATGAATCTGTGGCCCTGGGCGGTCTTCGGATCCAGGGGTCCCACGATGTCGATGCCGACCCGCTCGAACGGGGTACCCACAACGGGGAACGGTTGTAAGGGGGCTTTGCGTTTTCCGCCACTTTTCCCACTGCCCTGGCACGTGAGGCAGGACTTGCAGTGTGCTTCTACATTCGCCCGCATCTTGGGCCAATAGAAGTGGGTCACCAATCGCTGGTATGTCTTGTCTTGGCCTAAGTGTCCTGCCAAGGGTACATCGTGGGCCAGGCCCAGGAGGAGGCTCCGGAACCGCAGGGGTACCACCAGTACTCGTGCTGCGCCTAGCTCGGCGGACTTTTGCTCGCTGTAGAGGAGGCCATTGTCCCAATAGACCCAATGGGTTCCGGTTTGGTCACCGGCGACCTGGGCTTCGGCTTGTTGTCTAAGTCCCTCGAGGGAGGGGCAAGTGGTCTGTTCCTGGCAGAACTCTTCGCGGGAGGGCCCCCCTTCGCAGTGCCACTGGGCCAACTCGGGCAGTTCTTCGAGTTCCATCGGGGCCTCTGGGGCGGAAGGTTCCGGTCCTTCCCCTGGGTTAGTGTCTCCTTCTTCCTCGGAAGGAGGGTTGTCTGCTTCTGGTAGGGGGTCCCTGCTCTCGGGGAAAGTGTTCGGTAAGAGGGCTTCACCGCCCTTGGAGGGGGCCACTCGTGCGGTCATGGAGCGCGTGGCGGCGCAGACCCATTCTGGTAGGCCCATCATCTCCAGGTGGGCTCTTCGTTCTACCTGCCCCCACGGGGAACTCTCCAGGTCGTTGCCCAGGAGGCAGTCTACGGGCTGCGAGGTCCGGACCGCTACCTTCAGTTCTCCGGCGACCCCTCCCCACTCGAAGGGCACCAGGGCCATCTGGCAGAGGCTCTCAGAATTGTCGGAGGATACGACCGGACAGAGGGCCCCGGCTAGGATCTGGTCTTCGGAAATTAGGCTGCGGTGGACCGCGGTGACACTCGCCCCGGTGTCGCGAAGGCCCTCGACTCGGTGGCCGTTGATGGTCACCCGCTGTCGATACTTTTCTGTGTTGGCGGGCAAGGGTGTCCCGGGGACCATTTCTCGATCACCAAGGGAGACCAGGGCCGTGGCCGCCGGTTCCCATTCCTCGGAGTCTTCCATTTCTTCCCCCAGAGCCACGGAGGCCATCTGCCGGGTCGTGGGGTTGGTCGTTGTGGTTCGCTGATACTGGGGACACTGGGGGTCATTGGCGTAGTGTCCGGGCTGCTGGCAGCGGAAGCAGGTGATCCTAGCTCGTGGACCTGGTCGTCCTGGGGCTCCGGTGCTGGCTGGAGACTGGGCCGAACCCGCCGCTGGTGGGCTGCTGGGGGGGCTGGTGGAGGACCCCCCGGCAAAGTCTCTTGGTCGGCCGTGGTTCCCTCCGCCCCTCTGGCGGGGGGGACCCTGACTGTTGCGGCCGTAGTCCCCCACGGGGCCCCGGGTGGCCCGGGTGTTCACCCAACGATCAGCCTCAGCGGCCAGCTTCCGAGGGTCGGTGAGTTTACTGTCTAGGAGATGCTGGCGCAGTTCTATAAAGCAATTGGCCGCTAAATGTTCCCAGGCGATCAGATCGAACAGTTCTTCGAAGGTGGAGACCTTGCTGCCCTTGATCCACCCGTCCAAGGCTCGGCTGTAAAAGTTCACGTATTCGACCCACGTGGTGCCCGGTATCTTTTTGCAATCTCGGAACCGTTGTCGGTACATTTCGGGGTGAGTCCGTACCGGCCCACGAGGGCTTCCTTCATGTGGCTGTAGGAGTTCATGACCGCGGAGGGCAGATCGAGCAGAGTGTCCCTTCCTTCGCTTAAGAACCGGCCCCATAGGCCAGCCCCCCAATCCTTCTGCGGGACTCGGTGAGAGGTCATGGCGACTTCGTAGGCCTTAAACCACTGCTGGATATCATCGTTCTTATAATACTCCTTGACCACATCCTTGGGGATGTGAACTTTGGTTTCCCCGGCGGGAGCGGGCTGTGGATTCCCGGGCGGCTGTGACTTTTCGTGTCTAGCCCGCCACTCAATCTCCTTCAGGCCACGTTCATGTTCTAGCTGGAGTTTCTTTTCCTCGTGCTCCCTTTGGAGTCTCTTCTCTTCGAGTTCCCCTTGTAGCCGTAACTGCTCGACGGCTAACTTCTTCTCTGCCAGTTTTATCTCTCCCTCGATTTTTAGTTTTGCCAGTTCCAGTTCGTGGTTGCGGCTTCTCTCTCGGTCCGCTAGTTCCTCGGAGGACAGGTTCCCCTCTGGCCCGTTGTTTCTCGCCGGGGTGCTTGTTTGTTCATGGGTAGAGTCTCCTTCCGTTTGGGTCGGGGGCGCCCCCGTCTCGACCCAGGCTTTCAGTACTTTCTGGAAGTCTTCCTTTGTGCTTAGTCCGGTGGTAGCGATGCCAAGGTCTTTGCAAAACTGTTTTAGTTCTCTATGCGTGTAATAGTCCAATTGATCCTCTCGGAACGGTGAGCTTATTTCGGTACCTGCGGCACCCAGGGGGGTTTCTCCTTCCATCTCTGTTTGGTAGTGCGTCAGTCGTTCACTGCACGCTCTCTTTCGGTGTCGGCTCGGATCCCGTCGTCTGCCACCAAATGTTGGAAAGGCGTTCGCCGGAAGGGGGTTCGATACACGTCTTGCCCACCCCTTTGACCCACCTCTCCCAAGTAAGCCGAACCAGGCGCGCACACCCTGAACTGCACTGTGAACAGAGGGACACCACACGTATTCTTTGTAGGACGATAAGTTCTTTTATCGATGATTTCAAGGGATCTTTATGACCCAAAAGGCAAATAGTACAGCAGTGGCACAACGTACCACAAGTCAGTCGTGGGGAATGGGGGTAGCGGGACAGTCTTTCAAGATAGTGTCTCTGCGAAATACCCTGCGGAAGCTCACAATCCTCGAGCCGGAGGGTGTCGTGTCTCTGGGCGATCTCTTCCCGAGTCGTCCTCAAGGGGAGCGCCGCGAGTCTCTCAGCAGGCACAGGTGGTCGGAGTTCAGGAGCCGCGATTCCGTCAGCAGGGCTCAGATGGGTTAATAGCCGGGGGCCGCGAGTCACTCAGCAGGCCTAGGTGGTTCAGTGTTCGGGAGCCGCGACCTCGTCCGCAGGGCTCAGATGGTTCAATAGCAAGAGGCCGCGAGTCACTCAGCAGGCCCAGGTGACTTCAGCGTTCAGGAGCCGCGACAGCGTCAGCAGGCTCAGATGGTTCCAGGTCTTCTCTGTCCTTGTTTCTCCGGCACCCCTTGTTATACTCCGCTGGTTCTTTGAAGTCCGGAGTGCTCGCAGAGGGGGGACTGGGGTGACGGAGGGGGTTCGGCGGGATTTCCTGCCGCTCACTTCTTTGGTCTTTTCAGGTGGGTCTGGGAGGGACCCCAGACGCTCGGTAGGGGAGGCGCCTGCTCCCCAGGGGCATGGTTGCCGATTGAGTCCTCCCGGGGAAGGCGACCCGAGGTGTGACTGGGCTGGCGCCTCTGGGTCTGTGTTGAGGGCTCCCGCTTCCTTGGTTGGACATGCGTGGTAGGGTGGTGAGTTGGTCAGGCCTCTGGCCGGCCCGCGGATCGGGGGTGGCTGGGGCGGCCGGAGTCGGGGATGTCGTGTCTTGAGGGTGGTTGCAGGTTGGCTGGATGATGGAGAGGGCCACGCCGTGAGGCCGGTCTCACATCTGTGTTCACCAGAGTCTGGTCATTGTCACCGGTCTGGTCAGCATCAGAGTTAGGGTCAGGGGAGTTTCCACCCCTGGACCCACCCTCAGGTGCTGCCCCACCCACACTGTCTCCATCTACAGGCTCACTAGGACTTGTGATATCATCCAGTTTCAATATCTGTATAAGCTGCTGGGTGGATGCCACCAAGGGACTCTAGTCCCTCCTTTTTACTAGCTCTGTAGAGCTCCAGGGCTTCCCTATCTAAGGCTATCTGCTGCTTTCTGAGGTTGAACTTGTCTTGCTCATACTTCAGCAGTCTCTCTCTCCTCTCCTGGGAGGTTTCCCTCCCTCTAAGAGAAGAAATAGAGGTTCCAATAGAGGAGTTAGACTGAATAGATCCCCTTGACAGAGATCCATCCCTTCTAGCCCTGTGTTCAGGCCTACCAGGAGGAATGAAGGCAGGGGCATTATTGTCCTCATCCTCACCCTGATGGTCTGTGTTCACCAGAGGCTGGTCATTGTCACCAGTCTGGTCAGCATCAGAGTAAGGGTCAGGGGAGTTTCCACCCCTGGACCCACCCTCAGGTGCTGCCCCACCCACACTGTCTCCATCTACAGGCCCACTAGGACTTGTGATATCATCCAGTTTCAGTATCTGTATAAGATGCTGGGTGGATGAACTTTTGCCTGTCTTCAGCTTACTAATGGTGCATAAGGTCCTAAGTCTACTTGTAGGGAAGGAGCTCACTGGTCCCTGGTAGGGAATCAGTGGTTCCTGGCTGGTTAGACATTACTAATGTGGTGTGGTGTATTGCACTACCTACACTAGTGTGGCCTACTAAACTCTCTTGAGTTGTAGAAAGGGTGTGCTATCCCTTAACACACAACTCCAAGTTCAGTGGAACTTACTTTAGCTAAACTTGATATTATATGTACCTCAGGTACCTTTAGTGGTTTTCAGTTGATCAAGTCAATTGAGATTATCTGGTAAAACAATAGCAAGATGGAATCTCACACGCTGCACACCAATGTGAGAAGGTGGCCTGATATAAGCTGTCCACTAGTTCTAGTGGGCACCTTGTATCAGTCCAAACAACGCCTTATGCTGATAGGTTAAAGACAACCTTATATGAAAGCTATCCTAGTGGTAGCTATGGAGAGCAGCCTTCAGGCTAAATCTTGAAGGAATGTAAAGCAGCTTGTTTTACCAGTCTATAATGTCTTGAATGATCAAATGAAAAGACAAACACACCAGGTATATATTAAAAATATATGTATTTAAGATAACACACACCCCTCTAGTCTCTTTATGAGACTGGAGTTCGAAGTACTTTAGTTACAAGTGTTTAAGCATCAGTAAAAGCACAAATACACGTTTGGGTCCTAGGGGCGTACCAAACCATATACCAAAAGAGTGGTCTAAGAACCATGACTGAAATAGGCAATGTGCCTATTGCCTCTAGAATCGTTGGGACCCCAAGGAACCACCCAAGGTAGTGACACAGGGGAGCCACAGGAACTGTATGCAGTGTGGAAACACAACCGCGGGTTCCTATTATCTTCTATGGGGAATGTCGCGGTTGGAATTTTAAAGATTAGGGACACTTCTAATCGAGTCAGGACCAAACCCTTTTGGACTTAGACAGTTCTGGGCTAGCACCCATGAGAGCACCGGAGTACTCGAGTTACCTCACCCAGGGAAGCCGGGTGCATAGGTGCCTTTTGGTGTCGGGTTGCGTCGTTGATTCCAATGGAAGCCTGCAAAGAACTGCTGCTGTCGTGAAGAGGAGAAGTGTCCGGAGAGATCCAAGCCTGGATCTAGGATGTAAGGAACCTGAAAGCGGAAGGGACAGAGTCTGGGTCACTTGCCAGTGACCTAGGGCAGGATGGACCAATGCCCACAGATGTCGGATGCTTCAGGTGAGTTGATGGGTGTCTTGACTCTTCAGCCACGAGGTCGAGGAGGTGTCGACGAAGTCCATGAGCCGGATTTGAGCTGTCCCACAAAGCCTGTCGAGTGCTGCAGTGTCGGTGACCAGAAAGGACCCAACAAGCCTTGGCAACGGTAAGTCTCAGGAAATCAGAGAAAGGACTGCTGTGCAGACCAGCAAGGTCTGATGGAGTCACCCAGCAAAGGTAAGTAAGAGCAAGTCTGGAGCAACCAGAAAAGCCCAAGTAGAAGTGGAGTTGCCTTCGTGGGGACCTGCTAGCCAACGGGCTAGTGATCGCGAAGGAGCCTCGAGCGTTGCACTTGGAGCTGGCCCACAGGTCACTTGTGGAGTGGAGGCCAACAATCTTCGGTGCAGGAGGTGCTCAAGGCTGGGGCTACTCGGAGCCCAAAGCACAACTTCGAGGATGACCAGGAAGGTGTTGTTGCTGCAAAAGTTCACGGTGTCCAGGGGTCACGGTTCCACGTTACCCACGATAGTCACGGGCCTCAGCTTTGCTGTGGACTCAGGGTAGCCTCGGGGGAAGTCTGGAAATCCACCTCTGGGGATGCAGAGGCTTCGGCGTCCGGCGTCCGGCGGGAGCTTCAGTAATACAGACCGGTCAGTTGCTTCTTTGGTGCCTGCCAAGCAGGGGAGTCACTCCTTGACCCCAAGGGAGATTTCTTCCGTCTTCTAGTCGTGATAGAAAGTTGAAGGTCCAGGATATATGTTTCAGAGGTTCGTCCAAGGTAATCTAAAATCTTAGGGACTGGATTCCTATACTTATACTAAGTTTAGGGGATGGAATAACTCTAAGGCCCCACCTATGGGTGGGCCTGGGGTGGGGGGGTTACACCCCTTCCCCTATGTCCAGTTTCACGCCAGACCAGGGGCTGAGTGCCCCTGCAACCGGTTTGAATTGGGCTATGCACAGGGACACCTTGTGTGCCCCAGGCAGTGTCTCAAAAGCATTCTCTGAATGCACCCACCCTGCCCCAATACACATCTGCCTGTCTGGGGAGGTGGTCACACCTCCCTGTGACAGGAAACCTATTGTCCAGGCCTCCCCTGCCGGAGTTTCCCCGAGCAGCAGGAGGCCAGACCCATGTCTGTGGCAGTGGCATCCATTTTGTGATGCCAGGGCTTTGGAAAGATTTAACCGGGTTTAGCCAGTGTGAACATGTCTCTCCCTCTAGAAGGGTGGAATGCTACCCCTGCCGCCAGAACTGGCGGGGGTGGGGGGAGGGGGTAGTATTCCAAAGAGTTTGACACCAAACACGACATGTTTTGATGCAGCTATTCCAAAGTTAGCATTTACCGCAAGGTTATGGTGCACTTAAGAGTATATGGTATGGCTGTATCACAGAGCAAGCATAAGGAAGTATTTCCGAATGCTGCAGAGGGGCTCAGCTCATGCTTTGGCACCCTCTCACATAAAACCAAGCACTCTGCCTTCAGGATTATCAAGGCCTGCCATAGGAGTGGCTTATAGATTCATATGTGTCTGTATATGGTAGTGATATAGGTAGCCTATACCACAGTAAGGGGTGCAAGCCCACCCTTACCCAGGTTGCAGTAGCATACCTGTGGTGTCATTTTGGAGTGCTTCCCAGGGGTGGCATAATACATGCTGCAGCCCCTGGTAGGCCTCTGAGGTACCTATGCCCTAGGTACATAGTATACCATATACTAGGGGCTTATAAGGCACTCCAGAATCCAATTAGATATGTACCTAATGTACATGGAAACTATTTTAGAGAGGAAACAGCTAGGCTGTGGTCCTGATTAGCAGGGCCACAGCCAGACTAAGGTCGAAAAACAGTGAAACACCAGCAAAAA
Source organism: Triturus cristatus (assembly GCF_964204655.1). Lineage (NCBI taxonomy): Eukaryota > Metazoa > Chordata > Amphibia > Caudata > Salamandridae > Triturus > Triturus cristatus. The sequence goes on from NC_140585.1 coordinate 368,531,623, forward strand.
GTAGGGGTACCCATGTGAAGCAGATCCTACTCTCCTACACAATCCCCCCCCAACGCAGGGAAATTAAACTAACCTTGACCAGTTGAGTCTTCATGTTCTAAGTGGAAATACCTAGAGAGTCCATCTGCATTGGCATGGTTACTCCCAGGTCTATGTTCCACTGTAAAGTCCAGCCCCTGTAGGGAAATGGACCACCTAAGCTGTTTGGGATTTTCACCCTTCATTTGTTTTAGCCATAAGCCATAAGCCATGTGATGGGGGTACCCATGTGAAGCCATGTGATGGGGGTACCCATGTGAAGCAGATCCTACTCTCCTACAGTGAGGTGCTTTAAGAAGCAAGAGCAGTGAAGAAAGAACGAACAGAGGTGTAAACAGAGGCAAGAGGGGTGCACAAAGAGGTAGGAGAGGTGCACAAAGAGGCATGAGAGGTACACAAAGAGGCAGGAGGGGAGCCGAAATAAGGAAGAGAAGTGCAGAAAGAGGCAAGAGAATTGCTGAAAGAAGCAACAGAGGTGTAGAAAGAAGCAAGAGAAGTGCAGAAAGAACCAAGTAAGGTGCATAAAGAAGCAAGAGCAGTGCAGAAAGAACCAACAGTGGTGCAAAAAGAGGCAAGACGGGTGCAGAAAGAGGTAGGAGAGGTGCACAAAGAGGCATGAGAGGTACACAAAGAGGCAGGAGGGGTGCCGAAAGCAGGAAGAGAAGTGCAGAAAAAGGCAAGAGAATTGCTGACAGAAGCAACAGAGGTATAGAAAGAAGCAAGAGAAGGGCAGAAAGAGCCAAGTAAGGTGCAGAAAGAAGCAAGAGCAGTGCAGAAAGAACCAACAGTGGTGCAAAAAAGAGGCGAGAGGGGTGCAGAAAAAGGTAGGAGGGGTGCACAAAGAAGCAAAAGAGGTACAGAAAGAGGCAGGAGGAGTGCAGAAAGAAGGAAGGGAAGTGCAGAAAGAAGTAACAGAGGTGCTGAAAGGCGCAAAGGGTACAGAAAGAGGCAACATAGGTACAGAAAGAGGCAAAAGGGGCGCAGAAAGAGGCAAGAAAAGTACAGAAAGAGGCAACAGAGGTACAGAAAGAGGCAAGAGAGGTACAGAAACAGGCAGGAAAGGTGTAGAAAGAGGGAACAGAGGTACAGAAAGAGGCAAGAGAGGTGCAGAAAGAGAAAAGAGGGGTGCAGAAAGAGGCAGGAGATCTGCAGAAAAAAGCAACAGAGGTGCTGAAAGAGGCAAGTGAGGTGCAGAAAGAGGCAAGAGATCTGTAGAAAAAAGCAATAGAGGTGCTGAAAGAGGCAAGAGAGGTGCAGAAACAGGCAGTAATGGTGCAGAGATAGAAAAGAGGGGTGCAGAAAGAGGCAAGAGTAGTAAAGAAAGAGAAAAGAGGGGTGCAGAAAGAGGCAAGAGATCTGCAGAAAAATGCAACAGAGGTGCTAAAAGAAGCAAGTGAGGTGCAGAAAGTAGCAAGAGAGGTACAGAAAGAAGGAAGAGAAGTGCAGAAAGAAGTAAAAGAGGTGCTGAAAGAGTCAAGAGAGATGCAGAACGAGAAAAGAGGGGTGCAGAAACAGGCAAGCGATTTGTAGAAAAAAGCAACAGAGGTGCTGAAACAGGAAAGTGAGGTGTAGAAAGAGGCAAGAGATCTGAAGAAAAAAGCAATAGAGGTGCTGAAAGAGACAAGTCAGCTGCAGAAATAAGCAAGAGTGGCAGAAAGATGCAATAGAAGTGCAGAAAGAAGCATCAGAGGTGCACAAAGAGGCAGGGGGTGCAGAAAGAGGTCAGAGAAGTGCAGAAAGAAGCAAAAGAGATGCTCAAAGAGGCAAGAGGGATGCAGAAAGAGGCAAGAGCGTTGCATAGAGAACGAAGAGAAGTGCAGAAAGAAGTAACATAGGTGCAAAAGGAGGCACGAGGAGTGCAGAAAGAAGGAAGAGAAGTGCAGAAAAACGCAACAGAGGTGCTGAAAGAGGCACGAAGGGTGCAGAAAGAGTCAAGAGAAGTGCAGAAAGAAGAAACAGAGGTACAACAAGAGGCAAGAGTGGTGCAGAAAGAACCAACAGTGGTGCAAAAAAGAAGCAAGAGGGGTGCAGAAAAGGGTAGGAGGGGTGCACAAAGAGGCAAAAGAGGTGTAGAAAGAGGCAGGAGGAGTGCAGAAAGAAGGAAGGGAAGTGCAGAAAGAGGCAACAGAGGTACAGAAAGAGGCAAGAGAGGTACAGAAACAGGCAGGAAAGGTACAGAAAGAGGGAACAGGGTGCAGAAATAGGCAAGAGAGGTGCTGAAAGAGGCAAGTGAGGCGCAGAAAGAGGCAAGAGATCTGTAGAAAAAAGCAAGAGAGGTGCTGAAAGAGGCAATTGAGGTGCAGAAAGAAGCAAGAGAAGTGCAGAAAGAGGCAATAGAAGTGCAGAAAGAAGCAGCAGAGGTACAGAAACAGCTAAGAGAGGTGCAGAAACAGGCAGGAATGGTGCAGAGAGAGGGAACAGGGGTGCAGAAAGAGGCAAAATTGGTGCAGAAAGAGAAAAGAGGGGTGGAGAAAGAGGCAAGAGATCTGCAGAAAAAAGCAACACAGACGCTGAAGGAGGCAAGTGAGGTGCCGAAAAAGGCAAGAGATCTGTAGAAAAAAGCAACAGAGGTGCTGAAAGAGGCAAGTGAGGTGCAGAAAGTAGCAAGAGAGGTGCAGAGAGAAGGAAGAAAAGTGCAGAAAGAAGTAACAGAGGTGCTGAAAGAGTCAAGAGAGGTGCAGAAAGAGAAAAGAGGGGTGCAGAAAGAGGCAAGCGATCTTCAGAAAAAAGCAACAGAGGTGCTGAAACAGGCAAGTGAGGTGCAGAAAGAGACAAGAGATCTGCAGAAAAAGCAACAGAGGTGCTGAAAGAGGCAAGTCAGCTGCAGAAAAAAGCAAGAGAGGCAGAAAGAGGCAATAGAAGTGCGGAAAGAAGCATCAGAGGTGCACAAAGAGGCAGGGGGTGCAGAAAGAGGAGAGAGAAGTGCAGAAAGAAGCAAAAGAGGTGCTCAAAGAGGCAAGAAGGATGCAGAAACAGGCAAGAGCAGTGTAGAAAGAAGCAAGAGAAGTGCAGAAAGAAGCAACATAGGTGCAAAAGGAGGCACGAGGAGTGCAGAAAGAAGGAAGAGAAGTGCAGAAAGAAGCAACAGAGGTGCTGAAAGAGGCACGAAGGGTGCAGAAAGAGTCAAGAGAAGTGCAGAAAGAAGAAACAGAGGTACAACAAGAGGCAAGAGTGGTGCAGAAAGAACCAACAGTGGTGCAAAAAAGAAGCAAGAGGGGTGCAGAAAAGGGTAGGAGGGGTGCACAAAGAGGCAAAAGAGGTGTAGAAAGAGGCAGGAGGAGTGCAGAAAGAAGGAAGGGAAGTGCAGAAAGAGGCAACAGAGGTACAGAAAGAGGCAAGAGAGGTACAGAAACAGGCAGGAAAGGTACAGAAAGAGGGAACAGGGTGCAGAAAGAGGCAAGAGAGGTGCTGAAAGAGGCAAGTGAGGCGCAGAAAGAGGCAAGAGATCTGTAGAAAAAAGCAAGAGAGGTGCTGAAAGAGGCAATTGAGGTGCAGAAAGAAGCAAGAGAAGTGCAGAAAGAGGCAATAGAAGTGCAGAAAGAAGCAGCAGAGGTACAGAAACAGGCAAGAGAGGTGCAGAAACAGGCAGGAATGGTGCAGAGAGAGGGAACAGGGGTGCAGAAAGAGGCAAAATTGGTGCAGAAAGAGAAAAGAGGGGTGGAGAAAGAGGCAAGAGATCTGCAGAAAAAAGCAACACAGACGCTGAAGGAGGCAAGTGAGGTGCCGAAAAAGGCAAGAGATCTGTAGAAAAAAGCAACAGAGGTGCTGAAAGAGGCAAGTGAGGTGCAGAAAGTAGCAAGAGAGGTGCAGAGAGAAGGAAGAAAAGTGCAGAAAGAAGTAACAGAGGTGCTGAAAGAGTCAAGAGAGGTGCAGAAAGAGAAAAGAGGGGTGCAGAAAGAGGCAAGCGATCTTCAGAAAAAAGCAACAGAGGTGCTGAAACAGGCAAGTGAGGTGCAGAAAGAGACAAGAGATCTGCAGAAAAAGCAACAGAGGTGCTGAAAGAGGCAAGTCAGCTGCAGAAAAAAGCAAGAGAGGCAGAAAGAGGCAATAGAAGTGCGGAAAGAAGCATCAGAGGTGCACAAAGAGGCAGGGGGTGCAGAAAGAGGAGAGAGAAGTACAGAAAGAAGCAAAAGAGGTGCTCAAAGAGGCAAGAGGGATGCAGAAAGAGGCAAGAGCGGTGCATAAAGAACGAAGAGAAGTGCAGAAAGAAGCAACATAGGTGCAAAAGGATGCATGAGGAGTGCAGAAAGAAGCAACAGAGGTGCTGAAAGAGGCACGAAGGGTGCATAAAGAGTCAAGAGAAGTGCAGAAAGAAGCAACAGAGGTACAACAAGAGGCAAGAGTGGTGCAGAAAGAACCAACAGTGGTGCAAAAAAGAAGCAAGAGGGGTGCAGAAAAAGGTAGGAGGGGTGCACAAAGAGGCAAAAGAGGTACAGAAACAGGCAGGAAAGGTATAGAAAGAGGGAACAGGGGTGCAGAAAGAGGCAAGAGAGGTGCTGAAAGAGGCAAGTGAGACGCAGAAAGAGGCAAGAGATCTGTAGAAAAAAGCAACAGAGGTGCTGAAAGAGGCAATTGAGGTGCAGAAAGAAGCAAGACAGGTGCAGAAAGAGGCAATAGAAGTGCAGAAAGAAGCAGCAGAGGTACAGAAAGAGGCAAGAGAGGTGCAGAAACAGGCAGGAATGGTGCAGAGAGAGGGAACAGGGGTGCAGAAAGAGGCAAGAGTGTTGCAGAAAGTGGAAAGAGGGGTGCAGAAAGAGGCAAGAGATCTGCAGAAAAAGCAACAGAGATGCTGAAGGAGGCAAGTGAGGTGCTGAAAAAGGCAAGAGATCTGTAGAAAAAAGCAACAGGTGCTGAAAGAGACAAGTCAGCTGCAGAAAGAAGCAAGAGTGGCAGAAAGAGGCAATAGAAGTACAGAAAGAGGTAAAAGAGGTGCTGAAAGAGTCAAGAGAGGTGCAGAAAGAGAAAAGAGGGGTGCAGAAAGAGGCAGGCGATCTGCAGAAAAAATCAACAGAGGTGCCGAAACAGGCAAGTGAGGTGCAGAAAGAGGCAAGAGATCTGCAGAAAAAAGCAACAGAGGTGCTGAAAGAGACAAGTCAGCTGCAGAAAGAAGCAAGACCGGCAGAAAGAGGCAATAGAAGTGTAGAAAGAAGTATCAGAGGTGCACAAAGAGGCAGAGGGTGCAGACAGAGGAGAGAGAAGTGCAGAAAGAAGCAAAAGAGGTGCTCAAAGAGGCAAGAAGGATGCAGAAACAGGAAAGAGCAGTGTAGAAAGAAGCAAGAGAAGTGCAGAAAGAAGCAACATAGGTGCAAAAGGAGGCACGAGGAGTGCAGAAAGAAGGAAGAGAAGTGCAGAAAGAAGCAACAGAGGTGCTGAAAGAGGCATGAAGGGTGCAGAAAGAGTCAAGAGAAGTGCAGAAAGAAGCAACAGAGGTACGACAAGAGGCAAGAGTGGTGCAGAAAGAACCAACAATGGTGCAAAAAAGAAGCAAGAGGGGTGCAGAAAAAGGTAGGAGGGGTGCACAAAGAGGCAAAAGAAGTACAGAAAGAGGCAGGGGTGCAGAAAGAAGGAAGGGGAATGCAGAAAGAGGCAACAGAGGTACAGAAAGAGGCAAGAGAGGTGCAGAAACAGGCAGGAAAGGTGCAGAAAGAGGGAACAGGGGTGTAGAAAGAGGCAAGAGAGGTGCAGAAAGAGAAAAGAGGGGTGCAGAAAGAGGCAAGAGAGCTGCAGAAAAAAGCAATAGAGGTACTGAAAGAGGCAAGTGAGGCACATAAAGAGGCAAGAGATCTGTAGACAAAAGCAACAGAGGTGCTGAAAGAGGCAATTGAGGTGCAGAAAGAGACATGAGATCTGCAGAAAAAGCAACAGAGGTGCTGAAAGAGGCAAGCCAGCTGCAGAAAGAAGCAAGAGAGGCAGAAAGAGGCAATAGAAGTGCGGAAAGAAGCATCAGAGGTGCACAAAGAGGCAGGGGTGCAGAAAGAGGAGAGAGAAGTGCCGAAAGAAGCAAAAGAGGTGCTCAAAGAGGCAAGAGGGATGCAGAAAGAGGCAAGAGCGGTGCATAAAGAACGAAGAGAAGTGGAGAAAGAAGCAACATAGGTGCAAAAGGATGCACAAGGAGTGCAGAAAGAAGGAAGAGAAGTGCAGAATAAAGCAACAGAGGTGCTGAAAGAGGCACAAAGGGTGTAGAAAGAGTCAAGAGAAGTGCAGAAAGAAGCAACAGAGGTACAACAAGAGGCAAGAGTGGTGCAGAAAGAACCAACAGTGGTGCAAAAAAGAAGCAAGAGGGGTGCAGAAAAAGGTAGGAGGGGTGCACAAAGAGGCAAAAGAGGTACAGAAAGAGGCAGGATGAGTGCAGAAAGAAGGAAGGGAAGTGCAGAAAGAGGCAACATGGTACAGAAAGAGGCAAGAGAGGTACAGAAACAGGCAGGAAAGGTACAGAAAGAGGGAACAGGGGTGCAGAAAGAAGCAAGAGAGGTGCTGAAAGAGGCAAGTGAGACGCAGAAAGAGGCAAGAGATCTGTAGAAAAAAGCAACAGAGGTGCTGAAAGAGGCAATTGAGGTGCAGAAAGAAGCAAGAGAGGTGCGGAAAGAGGCAATAGAAGTGCAGAAAGAAGCAGCAGAGGTACAGAAAGAGGCAAGAGAGGTGCAGAGAGAGGGAACAGGGGTGCAGAAAGAGGCAAGAGTGGTGCAGAAAGTGAAAAGAGGGGTGCAGAAAGAGGCTAGAGATCTGCAGAAAAGGCAACCGAGATGCTGAAGGAGGCAAGTGAGGTGCTGAAAAAGGCAAGAGATCTGTAGAAAAAAGCAACGGGTGCTGAAAGAGACAAGCCAGCTGCAGAAAGAAGCAAGAGTGGCAGAAAGAGGCAATAGAAGTACAGAAAGAGGTAAAAGAGGTGCTGAAAGAGTCAAGAGAGGTGCAGAAAGAGAAAAGAGGGGTGCAGAAAGAGGCAGGCGATCTGCAGAAAAAATCAACAGAGGTGCCAAAACAGGCAAGTGAGGTGCAGAAAGAGTCAAGAGAGCTGCAGAAAGAAGCAAGAGCGGCAGAAAGAGGCAATAGAAGTGCAGAAAGAAGTATCAGAGGTGCACAAAAAGGCAGGGGGTGCAGACAGAGGAGAGAGAAGAGCAGAAAGAAGCAAAAGAGGTGCTCAAAGAGGCAAGAAGGATGCAGAAACAGGCAAGAGCAGTGCAGAAAGAAGCAAGAGAAGTGCAGAAAGAAGCAACATAGGTGCAAAAGGAGGCACGAGGAGTGCAGAAAGAAGGAAGAGAAGTGCAGAAAGAAGCAACAGAGGTGCTGAAAGAGGCATGAAGGGTGCAGAAAGAGTCAAGAGAAGTGCAGAAAGAAGCAACAGAGGTACGACAAGAGGCAAGAGTGGTGCAGAAAGAACCAACAATGGTGCAAAAAGAAGCAAGAGGGGTGCAGAAAAAGGTAGGAGGGGTGAACAAAGAGGCAAAAGAAGTACAGAAAGAGGCAGGGGGCAGAAAGAAGGAAGGGGAATGCAGAAAGAGGCAACAGAGGTACAGAAAGAGGCAAGAGGCAAGAGAGGTGTAGAAACAGGCAGGAAAGGGTCAGAAAGAGGGAACAGGGGTGCAGAAAGAGGCAAGAGAGGTGCAGAAAGAGAAAAGAGGGGTGCAGAAAGAGGCACGAGAGCTGCAGAAAAAAGCAATAGAGGTACTGAAAGAGGCAAGTGAGGCACATAAAGAGGCAAGAGATCTGTAGAAAAAAGCAACAGAGGTGCTGAAAGAGGCAATTGAGGTGCAGAAAGAAGCAAGAGAAGTGCAGAAAGAGGCAATAGAAGTACAGAAAGAGGCAGGAGTGCAGAAGGAAGGAAGGGAAATGCAGAAAGAGGCAACAGAGGTACAGAAAGAGGCAAGAGAGGTGCAGAAACAGGCAGGAAAGGTGCAGAAAGAGGGAACAGGGGTGCAGAAAGAGGCAAGAGAGGTGCAGAAAGAGAAAAGAGGGGTGCAGAAAGAGGCAAGAGAGCTGCAGAAAAAAGCAACAGAGGTACTGAAAGAGGCAAGTGAGGCACAGAAAGAGGCAAGAGACCTGTAGAAAAAAGCAACAGAGGTGCTGAAAGAGGCAATTGAGGTGCAGAAAAAAGCTAGAGAGGTGCAGAAAGAGGCAATAAAAGTGCAGAAAGAAGCAGCAGAGGTGCAGAAAGAGGCAAAAGGAGTGAGAGAGAGGCAAGAAAAGTGCAGAAAGAGGCAAGAGAGGTACAGAAAGAGGCAAGAGAGGTGCAGAAACAGGCAGTAATGGTGCAGAGAGAGGGACCAGGGGGCAGAAAGAGGCAAGAGTGGTGCAGAAAGAGAAAAGAGGGGTGCAGAAAGAGGCAAGAGATCTGCAGAAAAAAGCAACACAGACGCTGAAGGAGGCAAGTGAGGTGTCGAAAGAGGCAAGAGATCTGTAGAAAAAAGCAACAGAGGTGCTGAAAGAGGCAAGTGAGGTGCAGAAAGTAGCAAGAGAGGTGCAGAAAGAAGGAAGAGAAGTGCAGAAAGAAGTAACAGAGGTGCTGAAAGAGTCAAGAGAGGTGCAGAAAGAGAAAAGAGGGGTGCAGAAAGAGGCAAGCGATCTGCAGAAAAAAGCAACAGAGGTGCTGAAACAGGCAAGTGAGGTACAGAAAGAGACATGAGATCTGCAGAAAAAGCAACAGAGGTGCTGAAAGAGGCACGTCAGCTGTAGAAAGAAGCAAGAGAGGCAGAAAGAGGCAATAGAAGTGCGGAAAGAAGCATCAGAGGTGCACAAAGAGGCAAGGGTGCAGAAAGAGGAGAGAGAAGTGCAGAAGGAAGCAAAAGAGGTGCTCAAAGAGGCAAGAGGGATGCAGAAAGAGGCAAGAGCGGTGCATAAAGAACGAAGAGAAGTGGAGAAAGAAGCAACATAGGTGCAAAAGGATGCACAAGGAGTGCAGAAAGAAGGAAGAGAAGTGCAGAATAAAGCAACAGAGGTGCTGAAAGAGGCACAAAGGGTGTAGAAAGAGGCAAGAGAAGTGCAGAAAGAAGCAACAGAGGTACAACAAGAGGCAAGAGTGGTGCAGAAAGAACCAACAGTGATGCAAAAAAGAAGAAAGAGGGGTGCAGAAAAAGGTAGGAGGGGTGCACAAAGAGGCAAAAGAGGTACAGAAAGAGGCAGGATGAGTGCAGAAAGAAGGAAGGGAAGTGCAGAAAGAGGCAACAGAGGTACAGAAAGAGGCAAGAGAGGTACAGAAACAGGCAGGAAAGGTACAGAAAGAGGGAACAGGGGTGCAGAAAGAAGCAAGAGAGGTGCTGAAAGAGGCAAGTGAGACGCAGAAAGAGGCAAGAGATCTGTAGAAAAAAGCAACAGAGGTGCTGAAAGAGACAATTGAGGTGCAGAAAGAAGCAAGAGAGGTGCGGAAAGAGGCAATAGAAGTGCAGAAAGAAGCAGCAGAGGTACAGAAAGAGGCAAGAGAGGTGCAGAAACAGGCAGGAATGGTGCAGAGAGAGGGAACAGGGTTGCAGAAAGAGGCAAGAGTGGTGCAGAAAGTGAAAAGAGGGGTGCAGAAAGAGGCAAGAGATCTGCAGAAAAAGGCAACAGAGATGCTGAAGGAGGCAAGTGAGGTGCCGAAAAAGGCAAGAGATCTGTAGAAAAAAGCAACAGAGGTGCTGAAAGAGACAAGTTAGCTGCAGAAAGAAGCAAGAGTGGCAGAAAGAGGCAATAGAAGTACAGAAAGAGGTAAAAGAGGTGCTGAAAGAGTCAAGAGAGGTGCAGAAAGAGAAAAGAGGGGTGCAGAAAGAGGCAGGCGATCTGCAGAAAAAATCAACAGAGGTGCCGAAACAGGCAAGTGAGGTGCAGAAAGAGGCAAGAGATCTGCAGAAAAAAAGCAACAGAGGTGCTGAAAGAGACAAGTCAGCTGCAGAAAGAAGCAAGAGCGGCAGAAAGAGTCAAGAGAAGTGCAGAAAGAAGCAACAGAGGTACAACAAGAGGGAAGAGTGGTGCAGAAAGAACCAACAATGGTGCAAAAAAGAAGCAAGAGGGGTGCAGAAAAAGGTAGGAGGGGTGCACAAAGAGGCAAAAGAAGTACAGAAAGAGGCAGGAGGAGTACAGAAAGAAGGAAGGGAAATGCAGAAAGAGGCAACAGAGGTACAGAAAGAAGCAAGAGAGGTGCAGAAACAGGCAGGAAAGGTGCAGAAAGAGGGAACAGAGGTGCAGAAAGAGGCAAGAGAGGTGCAGAAAGAGAAAAGAGGGGTGCAGAAAGAGGCAATAGATCTGCAGAAAAAAGCAACAGAGGTGCTGAAAGAGACAAGTCAGCTGCAGAAAGAAGCAAGAGCGGCAGAAAGACGCAATAGAAGTGCACAAAGAAGTATCAGAGGTGCACAAAGAGGCAGGGGGTGCAGACAGAGGAGAGAGAAGTGCAGAAAAAAGCAAAAGAGGTGCTCAAAAAGGCAAGAAGGATGCAGAAAGAGGCAAGAGCAGTGCAGAAAGAAGCAAGAGAAGTGCAGAAAGAAGCAACATAGGTGCAAAAGGAGGCACGAGGAGTGCAGAAAGAAGGAAGAGAAGTGCAGAAAGAAGCAACAGAGGTGCACAAAGAGGCAGGGGGTACAGAAAGAGGAGAGAGAAGTGCAGAAAAAAGCAAAAGTGGTGCTCAAAGAGGCAAGAGGGATGCAGAAAGTGGCAAGAGCAGTGCAGAAAGAACCAAGAGAAGTGCAGAAAGAAGCAAGAGAGGTGCAAAAGGAGGCACACGGAGTGCAGAAAGAAGGAAGAGAAGTGCAGAATGAAGCAACAGGGGTACAGAAAGAGAAAAGAGGGGTGCAGAAAGAGGCAAGAGATCTGCAGAAAAAGCAACAGAGGAGCTGAAAGAGGCAAGTCAGCTGCAGAAAGAAGCACGAGCGGCAGAAAGAGGCAATAGAAGTGCAGAAAGAAGCATCAGAGGTGCACAAAGAGGCAGGGGGTACAGAAAGAGGAGAGAGAAGTGCAGAAAGAAGCAAAAGTGGTGCTCAAAGAGGCAAGAGGGATGCAGAAAGTGGCAAGAGCAGTGCAGAAAGAACCAAGAGAAGTGCAGAAAGAAGCAAGAGAGGTGCAAAAGGAGGCACACGGAGTGCAGAAAGAAGGAAGAGACGTGCAGAATGAAGCAACAGGGGTGCAGAAAGAGAAAAGAGGGGTGCAGAAAGAGGCAAGAGATCTGAAGAAAAAAGTAACAGAGGAGCTGAAAGAGGCAAGTGAGGTGCAGAAAGAGGCAAGAGATCTGCAGAAAGAAGCAAAAGAGGTACTCAAAGAGGCAAGAGGGGTACAGCAAGAGGCCAGAGCAGTGCAGAAAGAACCAAGAGAAGTGCAGAAAGAAACAACAGAGGTGCAAAAGGAGGCACAAGGAGTGCAGAAAGAAGGAATAGAAGTGCAGAAAGAAGCAACAGAGGTGCTGAAAGAGGCACAAAGGGTGCAGAAAGAGTCAAGAGAAGTGCAGAAAGAAGCAACAGAGGTACAAAAAGAGGCAAGAGTGGTGCAGAAAAAGGGAAGAGAGGTGAAGAGGCTAGAGTTGCACAAAGAAGGAAGACGGGTGCAAAAAGAGGCAAGAGGGTTGCAGAAAGAGGCAAGAGAATTGCTGAAAGAAGCAACAGAGGTGTAGAAAGAAGCAAGAAAAGTACAGAAAGAGGCAAGTGAGATGCAGAAACAGGCAAGAAAGGTACAGAAAAAGGGAAGACGAGTGCAGAAAGAGACAACAGGGGTGCAGAAAGAAGCAAGACAGATGCAAAAAGAAGTATGGAAAGTTCAGAATGAAGCAACAGGGGTGCAGAAAGAGGCTAGAGATCTGCAGAAAAGGCAACAGAGATGCTGAAGGAGGCAAGTGAGGTGCCGAAAAAGGCAAGAGATCTGTAGAAAAAAGCAACAGAGGTGCTGAAAGAGACAAGTTAGCTGCAGAAAGAAGCAAGAGTGGCAGAAAGAGGCAATAGAAGTACAGAAAGAGGTAAAAGAGGTGCTTAAAGAGTCAAGAGAGGTGCAGAAAGAGAAAAGAGGGGTGCAGAAAGAGGCAGGCGATCTGCAGAAAAAAGCAACAGAGGTGCTGAAACAGGCAAGTGAGGTGCAGAAAGAGGCAAGAGATCTGCAGAAAAAAGCAACAGAGTTGCTGAAAGAGACAAGTCAGCTGCAGAAAGAAGCAAGAGTGGCAGAAAGAGGCAATAGAAGTGCAGAAAGAAGTATCAGAGGTGCACAAAGAGGCAGGGGGTGCAGACAGAGGAGAGAGAAGTGCAGAAAGAAGCAAAAGAGGTGCTCAGAGGCAAGAAGGATGCAGAAAGAGGCAAGAGCAGTGCAGAAAGAAGCAAGAGAAGTGCAGAAAGAAGCAACATAGGTGCAAAAGGAGGCACGAGGAGTGCAGAAAGAAGGAAGAGAAGTGCAGAAAGAAGCAAGAGAGGTGCACAAAGAGGCAGCGGGTACAGAAAGAGGAGGGAGAAGTGCAGAAAGAAGCAAAAGTGGTGCTCAAAGAGGCAAGAGGGATGCAGAAAGTGGCAAGAGCAGTGCAGAAAGAACCAAGAGAAGTGCAGAAAGAAGCAAGAGAGGTGCAAAAGGAGGCACACGGAGTGCAGAAAGAAGGAAGAGAAGTGCAGAATGAAGCAACAGGGGTACAGAAAGAGAAAAGAGGGGTGCAGAAAGAGGCAAGAGATCTGCAGAAAAAGCAACAGAGGAGCTGAAAGAGGCAAGTCAGCTGCAGAAAGAAGCACGGGCGGCAGAAAGAGGCAATAGAAGTGCAGAAAGAAGCATCAGAGGTGCACAAAGAGGCAGGGGGTACAGAAAGAGGAGAGAGAAGTGCAGAAAGAAGCAAAAGTGGTGCTCAAAGAGGCAAGAGGGATGCAGAAAGTGGCAAGAGCAGTGCAGAAAGAACCAAGAGAAGTGCAGAAAGAAGCAAGAGAGGTGCAAAAGGAGGCACACGGAGTGCAGAAAGAAGGAAGAGATGTGCAGAATGAAGCAACAGGGGTGCAGAAAGAGAAAAGAGGGGTGCAGAAAGAGGCAAGAGATCTGCAGAAAAAAGTAACAGAGGAGCTGAAAGAGGCAAGTGAGGTGCAGAAAGAGGCAAGAGATCTGCAGAAAAAGCAACAGAGGTGCTAAAAGAGGCAAGTCAGCTGCAGAAAGAAGCAAGAGAAGCAGAAAGAGGCAATAGAAGTGCAGAAAGAAGCAAAAGAGGTACTCAAAGAGGCAAGAGGGGTACAGCAAGAGGCCAGAGCAGTGCAGAAAGAACCAAGAGAAGTGCAGAAAGAAACAACAGAGGTGCAAAAGGAGGCACAGGGAGTGCAGAAAGAAGGAAGAGAAGTGCAGAAAGAAGCAACAGAGGTGCTGAAAGAGGCACAAAGGGTGCAGAAAGAGTCAAGAGAAGTGCAGAAAGAAGCAACAGAGTTACAAAAAGAGGCAAGAGTGGTGCAGAAAAAGGGAAGAGAGGTGAAGAGGCTAGAGTTGCACAAAGAAGGAAGACGGGTGCAAAAAGAGGCAAGAGGGTTGCAGAAAGAGGCAAGAGAATTGCTGAAAGAAGCAACAGAGGTGTAGAAAGAAGCAAGAAAAGTGCAGAAAGAGGCAAGTGAGATGTAGAAACAGGCAAGAAAGGTACAGAAAGAGGGAAGACGAGTGCAGAAAGAGACAACAGGGGTGCAGAAAGAAGCAAGACAGATGCAAAAAGAAGTATGGAAAGTTCAGAATGAAGCAACAGGGGTGCAGAAAGAGGCTAGAGAAGTGCAGAAAGAAGCAAGAGAGGTGCAGAAAAAGGCAAGAGAACTGCAGAAAAAGGCAAGAAAAGTGCAGAAAGAGGCAAAAGAGGTACATGAAGAGGCAAGAGAAGTGTAGAAAGAAGCAAGTGAGGTGCAGAAAGAGCCAAGAGAGGTGCTGAAAGAAGCAAGAGCAGTGAAGAAAGAACCAGCAGAGGTGCAAACAGAGGCAAGAGGGGTGCAGAAAGAGATAGGAGAGGTGCACAAAGAGGCATGAGAGGTACACAAAGAGGCAGGAGGAGAGCCAAAGGAAGGAAGAGTAGTGCAGAAAGAGCCAAGAGAATTGGTGAAAGACGCAACAGAGGTGTAGGAAGAAACAAGAAAAGTGCAGAAACAGGCAAGTGAGATGCAGAAACAGGCAAGAAAGGTATAGAAAGAGGGAAGACAAGTGCAGAAAGAGACAACAGGGGTGCAGAAAGAAGCAAGACAGGTGTAGAAAGAAGAATGGAAAGTACAGAATGAAGCAACAGGGTACAGAAAGAGGCAAGAGATGTGCAGAAAGAAGCAACAGAGGTACAGAAGGAGGCAATAGAACTGTAGAAAGAGGCAAGGGAGTTGCAGAAACAGGCACAAGAGTTGCAAAACAGACAAAAGGGGTGCAGAAAGAGGGAACAGGTGGGCAGACAGAGGCAAGAGAGGTGCAGAAATTTACAAGAGAGGAGCAGAAAGAAGCCAGAGCAGTGCAAAAGAACCAACAGAGGTGCAAAAAGAGGCAAGTGAGGTGCAGAAGGAGGCAGAAGAACTGCAGAAAGAGGCAAGAGAGTTGCAACAACAGGCAAAAGAGGTGCAGAAAGAGGGAACAGGTGGGCAAACTGAGGCAAGAAAGATGCAGAAAGAGGGAAGAGGGGTGCAGAAAAAGCAAAAGGGAGGCAGAAATGTGGAACAGAGGTGCAGGAAGAAGACAGAGCAGTGCAGAAAGAACCAACAGAAGTGCAACAAGAGGCATATGAGGTGCAGAAGGAGGCAAGAGAACTTCAGAAAGAGGCAAGAGAGTTTCAGAAACAGGCAAGAGAAGTGCAGAAAGAGGCAAGACAATTGCTGGAAGAAGCAACAGAGGAGTAGAAAGAAGCAAGAAAAGTGCAGAAACAGGCAAGTGAGATGCTGAAACAGGCAAGAAAGGTTCAGAAAGAAGGAAGACAAGTGCAGAAAGAGACAACAGGGGTGCAGAAAGAAGCAAGACAGATGCAGAAAGAAATATGGAAAGTGCAGAATGAAGCAACAGGGTCCAGAAAGAGGCAAGAGAACTGCAGTAAGAGGCAAGGAGTTGCAGAAACAGGCAAAAGAGGTACAGAAAGAGGGAACAGAGGTGCAGACAGGGGTAAGAGAGGTGTAGAAACAGGTAAAAGGGGTGCAGAAAGAGGCAAGAGAAGTGTAGAAAGAAGCAGGTGAGGTGCAGAAAGAGCCAAGAGAGGTGCAGAAAGAGGCAAGAGAGGTGCAGAAACAGGCAAGAGTAGTGCAGAAAGAGCCAAGATAATTGGTGAAAGAAGCAACATAGGTGTAGGAAGAAACAAGAAAAGTGCAGAAACAGGCAAGTGAGATGCAGAAACAGGCAAGAAAGGTACAGAAAGAGGGAGGACGAGTGCAGAATTAAACAACATTGGTGCAGAAAAAAGCAAGACAGGTGCAGAAAGAAGAATGGAAAGTACAGAATGAAGCAACAGGGTCCAGAAAGAGGCAAGAGAACTGCAGTAAGAGGCAAGGAGTTGCAGAAACAGGCAAAAGAGGTACAGAAAGAGGGAACAGAGGTGCAGACAGGGGTAAGAGAGGTATAGAAACAGGTAAAAGGGGTGCAGAAAGAGGCAAGAGGGGTGCAGAAATTTGCAAGAGGAGCAGAAAGAAGCAAGAGCAGTGCAAAAGAACCAACAGAGGTGCAAAAAGAGGCAAGTGAGGTGCAGAAGGAGGAAAGAGAACTGCAGAAAGAGGCAAGAGAGTTGTAAAAACAGGCAAAATGGGTACAGAAAGAGGGAGCAGGTGGGCAGACTGAGGCAAGAGAGGTGCAGGAAGAGGGAAGAGGGTTGCAGAAAAAGCAAGATGGAGGCAGAAATTTGGAACAGAGGTGCAGAAAGAAGCCAGAGCAGTGCAGAAAGAACCAACAGAGGTGCAGAAAGAGGCACATGAGGTGCAGAAGGAGGCAAGAGAACCTCAGAAAGAGGCAAGAGAGTTGCAGAAACAGGCAAGAGAAGTGCAGAAAGAGGCAAGACAATTGCTGAAAGAAGCAACAGAGGACTAGAAAGAAGCAAGAAAAGTGCAGAAAGGCAAGTGAGATACAGAAACAGGCAAGAAAGGTACAGAAAGAGGGATGACGAGTGCAGAAAGAGACAACAGCGTTGCAGAAAGAAGGATGGAAAGTGCAGAATGAAGCAACAGGGGTGCAAAAAGAGGCAAGTGAGGTGCAGAAGGAGGCAAGAGAACTGTGGAAAGAGGCAAGAGAGTTGCAACAACAGGCAAAAGAGGTACAGAAAGAGGGAACAGATGGGCAGTCTGAATAAAGAGAGGTTCAGAAAGAGGGAAGAGGGGTGCAGAAAAAGCAAGAGAGAGGCAGAAATTTGGAACAGAGGTGCAGGAAGAAGCCTGAGCAGTGCAGAAAGAACCAACAGAGGTGCAAAAAGAGGCACATGAGGTGCAGAAGGAGGCAAGAGAACTTCAGAAAGAGAGGTGCAGAAACAGGTAAAAGGGGTACCAAAAGAGGTAAGAGGGGTGCAGTATTTTGCAAGAGAGGTGCAGAAAGAAGCATGAGCAGTGTAAAAGAACCAACAGAGTTGCAAAAAGAGGCAAGTGAGGTGCAGGAGGAGGCAAGAGAACTGCAGAAAGAGGCAAGAGATTTGCAAAAAAAGGCAAAAGAGGTACAGAAAGAGGGAACAGGTGGGCACACTGAGGCAAGAAAGGTGCGGAAAGAGGGAATAGGGGTACAGAAAAACCAAGAGGGTGGCAGAAATTTTGAACAGAGCTGCAGGAAGCAGCCAGAGCAGTGCAAGAGGGGTACAGAAAGAGGCAAGTGAAGTGCAGAACAAAGCACAAGTGGTGCAGAAAGAACCAACAGAGGTGGAAAAAGTGGCAAGAGGGGGACAGAAAGGAGTAGGAGACGTGCACAAAGAGGGAAGAGGGGTACAGAAAGAGGCAGGAGGGGTGCAGAAAGAGGAAGAGAACTGCAGAAAGAAGCAACAGAGGTACTGAAAGAGGCATGAAGGATGCAGAAAGAGACATGACAGGTGAAGAAAGAAGGGTCAGAGGTACAGAAAGAGGCAAGAGTAGTGCAGAGAGAGGGAAGAGAGGTATAGAAAGAGGCAAGCGAGTTGCACAAAGAGGGAAGAGGGGTGCAGAAACAGGTAAAAGGGGTGCAGAAAGAAGCAAGTGAGGTGCAGAAAGAGGCAGGAGAGGTGTACAAAGAGGCAAAAGAGTTACAGAAAGAAGCAAGTGAAGTGCAGGTAGAGGCAAAAGAACTTCAGAAAGAGGCAATAGAGGTGCAGATAGAGGCAAGTGAGGTCCAGAAAGAAGCAACAGAAGTGCAGAAAGAGGGAAGAGGGGTGGAGAGAGAGGCAAGGGTGGTGCAGAAAGAAGCAAGACAGGTGCAGAAAGAAGGAACAGAGGTACAGAAAGAGTTAAAAAGGGTACAGAAATAAGTAAGAGGGGTACAGAAAAAAGCAAATGAAGTGCAGAAAGAGAGAACAGACGTGCAGAAAGAGGGAAGGGGTGCAGAAAGTACAAGAGATTTGCAGAAAGAGGCAAGAGAAGTACAGAAAAAGAAAGAAACGTGCAGAAAGAAGCAACAGAAATGCAGAAAGAGGCAAGAGGCGCAGAGGGAAGCAAGAGTGGCTTGCACACCATTAGTACCAATTTAACAACTACATTTAGCAATAAGTAACAGGTGACCATTCTAGGTTTGCAAAGGGCCTTCAACCACACTGTAACACTCGTTGCTGCATTTTTGCTAACGTTTGAGCCCTTTGAGCTAGAAACAAGGCTTTTTTTGTACAAATCTGCAGATTAGGGAGCAGATGATGAATTGTGCAGCTTCCCAGAGTGTTCTAAAGAACAACTAGAGCGCTAACAGTCCTACTTATGACAAACGTATGGCATACCTGAAGCCATCTTGATTGGAATAAAGTGGTAACTCTTAAAACATTTAATTTAAAAAGGAACAAAATGAGGGGGTTCATTTTGCCATAGAAAGTATGATTAGTGCTGCAGAAACAAAAATTAGGGCACATTTTGAGTGACTTCTCAAATCCTCTTCTATTTCATTACAAAATTCTGACATGCAGACTGAAACATGCACTTTGAATACCAGCAGCAGACTTCCCTGGTGAGCAGTAGCTTTACTACAGTGATCTAATGAGTGCTAACATTCTGAATTTATGGCAAATGTGTGACACATCTGAATGCCTTCTTGATGGAATCAAAGTAAAAAACTGAGTATTCCTACTGAGGAGACTGTAGTAAATGAAGAAATTAGGAAACTTCATAACAAATAAGTCTCCCAAGATGGCCACCAGAGACAGAAGAGCCCAAATGTAGCACAAATATCACCCAGATGTAGCCCAAGTATAGCCCAATGACAGAATGTCCCAGTGTTCTAAAGAACAACTAGAGCGCTAACAGTCTTACTTATTAAAAAAGTATGGCACACCTGAAGCCATCTTGATTGGAATAAAGTGGTAACACTTAAAACATTTAATTTGCAAAGGACACACAAAATGTGGGGGTTCATTTTGCCATAGAAATTATCATTAGTGCTGCAGAAAGAAAAATTAGGGCACATTTTGACTTCTCAAATCCTCTTCTATTTCATGAAAACATTCTGACATGCAGACTGAAACATGCACTTTGAATACCAGCAGCAGACTTCCCTGGTGAGCAGTAGCTTTACTACAGTGATCTAATGAGCAACTAGAGTGCTAACATTCAGAATTTATGGCAAATGTGTGATACATCTGAATGCCTTCTTGATGGAACCAAGTAAACAAGCATTGAAAATGCAATAAGTCTCGCCCTCGTTTAAGTTCTGTTTGTAATTAGGTGGCTTTTTAGCTCTGCTTGTATTAGTGTTTTTCAAACTTTCATGTGCATAACATGCATATGTATGCATATATGTATATGTATGCATGCATTTATATTTGTATTTATATAGATATGCAGATTATTTATATGTTTATATATGTATGTATATATATATATACACATACATATATATAAATGCATATGCATATATATGTATATATATATTGTCCACCAAAGTGCCCAAAAGCATTGGGAGAGCACTCCCAGCGCTCTCGCCTTTCAGCGTTGGAATGCAGCTTGCCTTTCAACTCCAAATTAACATACGATGCCAACGCGTTTCAAGGCTCAAGGCCTCTTCTTCATGGGCTGCTGGTAAAAGACGCATCACAGGCTCACATCATTTCCGGTATTATTTATTTCAATTTCAGACCCTCAGTGGGCGTTGCCAAGTGCAGACATCTAAAGTGCATGATGGGACATATAGTCCCTGATGTGAGCAACAGTAAATGTCCTTTAGTAAGTTGATGTGCATTTAACTAATTAAGCTTTTTCAAGTCCTTAGTAGTATTTTGGAGTGTAGAAAAACGAGCTAATTATGCATGTGGAACGCCGCGCTGTCACGGTTCTGAACAGTTCAAATCCTCAGCCTCACTTGTAATGATGGTGCTCTTCCCCACGGCTGGGCTGCCGTGTTAATTTATTGTCCACCAAAGTGCCCAAAAGCATTGGGAGAGCACTCCCAGCGCTCTCGCCTTTCAGCATTGGAATGCAGCTCGCCTTTCAACTCCAAATTAACATACAATGCCAATGTGTTTCAAGGCTCAAGGCCTCTCCTTCATGGGCTGCTGGTAAAAGACGCATCACAGGCTCACATCATTTCCGGTATTATTTATTTCAATTTCAGACCCTCAGTGGGCGTTGCCAAGTGCAGACATCTAAAGTGCATGATGGGACATATAGTCCCTGATGTGAGCAACAGTAAATGTCCTTTAGTAAGTTGATGCGCATTTAACTAATTAAGCTTTTTCAAGTCCTTAGTAGGATTTTGGAGTGTAGAAAAACGAGCTAATTATGCATGTGGAACGCTGCGCTGTCACGGTTCTGAACAGTTCAAATCCTCAGCCTCACTTGTAATGATGGTGCTCTTCCCCACGGCTGGGCTGCCGTGTTAATTTATTGTCCACCAAAGTGCCCAAAACCATTGGGAGAGCACTCCCAGCGCTCTCGCCTTTCGGCATTGGAATGCAGCTCGCCTTTCAATTCCAAATTAACATACGATGCCAACGCGTTTCAAGGCTCAAGGCCTTGTTAATATGTTAAAAAATCACCATTACAATTATACACTCATTCATATAGTTACTCTCACAATCACTGACTCTTACACATAATTATTTATATACACCAACTCTCACATACAATGCCTTTTATTTTTTTACTTTGTTGAAGATATACAACTAAAACATATATTTGCTCACCAACACACAAATAAATACACTCAGGCACCCAAATAACTGTTTCCACATGCACTCTTAAACCTATACACCTAGTCAATCAACCATTCACACATCTATGCATAGTTACACACACCCCATCCAACCACACACAAACTCAGTGTCCCATACAAATACTCACCCAACTAATCAATAACTAATATACACACTCTTGTAGTTAGTGACCAACTGATGCAGCATGTTATACAACAACAGAGACAGTGATGCACACATTCACATAGTTTATAAACTAATCCATGTATTAAGTGAGACACTTTTAATTACCCACTTAAACAGTCAGACAGCTACTAAATCCTCCATCCAGACAGTTATATATCCACTCAATCTTCAATACAGATTGGTATATATATATATATAATACATATTTAAATTTCAAACTAAACTACATTCACTGGATGATGTCATCAGTGATGTCATCAGTGATGTCACTGACCATTTCATAAATGATGCAATATGGGACACCATCAGTTATAGTTAGGAGAACTAACTATAACGGAGGAATTTCTATGGTTTTGTACGAGTGAAATGGCCAGCTAACTACAACACCCCTAAAACCTATGGTTTTTTCTGTAAATATATATGTATATATATATTGTCAAGGTTCATATATGTGGTTTTAGCTAGAGAATATTGTGTGCCATCGATATTCAGGTTTTTGAAATGCAGGGTGTTCACTAACTACTAGACTGTTGAGTGACCAGTGTGTAGCCAGATTGGTTCTTCTTTTACCATGGGTGGTATCACCCACATGAATATACTGACAATTGGTGGCAGCTGATTATGGTATGGTAGTGTGATACAGGCTTTTTCACTCGAATCCCAGTGGGAAGACTACCTCCATTTTGCTGAGAGTGCATCAGTGTTTGATAATGAAGGTATAGCTAGGCCTTCCAGGGCAAGATGGTAGAGGGTTCCTCTTAGAAGCCCGATTAACATGTACCTATAACTGTTCCCACCAATGACTGAGTGGCCCAAGGACTCTTCTGAGTGGCCCCTGAACACTGGAATGTGGAGACACTCCTGACTGGAAAAATGAAGATACTGGTGGAAGAGTGCATCAGAGGTGAGTCTGAAAAGCAAAAAGATGCCTGATGTGCAGCTAACGTAAGTGTGCGTGAGCGGCAGTGAGGGAGTGCAGACAAAGTGGTGAGGGTCATTTCCCTTCCAGGCTGCTGCATTTTCACATAAGGTGACTCTTTTGAATGACTGCAGCTGGTGAGTCGATCTGACTTGGGTGAAGCGTAAGACAGCCATTATCTCTCTCTGGACCCAAGCGAGGAGGAGTTTATGGGTGACAAAGTCTTGATGACAGATCAGTTCCCATTTGTTTTGGGTGGCCTCTCTGGTGTCTTCAACTATGTTCATTAGGACTTTGATTATCAAGCAGTTACAGAGGGTGTATCAACCATAAAAAGTACCAGAAAAAGAGTCTTACTAGTTACTTTAAAGAGCAGTGCTGTGAGGAGCCTCATTAAGGACTAGGTGCCCTCAGGAAGTCTCGAACAAACTGAAAGGTCCAACAGAAGATCTACAGATGGGAGAACGTTTCTAAATAATGGTGAAGAGGGAGTGAACCAGAGGTAGGAATAAAAATAGAAGGTAAATAGAAAGTTGGTGCTGAACTGAGTTGTCCATGGGACCCAGCAACACAAAACTTAACTGGCGTGGGAAGAGAAGGATTCTAACCCTTCTTATAGCATACTGGAAGTCCACCCTGCCCTCAACAGCAACCGGGAAGTGTTGACCTATGCCTGTCCTCCGTGCAACTCCGCCTCTAGTCAGTCTTTCATCATCTTAAAAGATTCCTGTGGCCTCAGCTCCTCCTGAACACACACTGCTTTAGAGAAGAGGGAGCACCAACTATGCCTAATCCGGAGCGCCAAACTACTCCTTTGTTTACCAGTGCTGGAAGAGGATTATCCCTGAAAGCATCTAAGGAAAGCTGTTAGAAATTGGGTTCCTAGTTGGGTGGGGTGTGACCCTCAAGGATTTCTGGAGCTCTGCCTCTGTAGTGCTACTCTTAGCAGGCAACCCCCTCTCCTGACGAAACTCCTTGGGCTGGGCTACGGTGTAGCTCTCCAGGTTGTCCAGCTCAATCTCCATCTTTGCAGTTGGGGTCACAGATGCAACAGCCAGGTAGAGCAAGAATGAATTTGGGAAAACAAAAAAATGCCAGTCCGGGAGAACTGACTCAAATTGACTTAGAAATAGGATGGTAGTGTACACCAAATTACTGTATGACACAGCACAAATACACAATCTATCCCACTGCTGCCACCAATGTTAGAAAATAGGTTCCTGATTGATTGGTGTTTGAGCCCTGGTGAAGCAGTAACCACAATCCTAGTCAGGGTAAGGCACCTGCAATTCACAAATTAACCTGTGCTCACCCCAAGGAAGCTTGGCACAGAGCAGTCACTCTTAACTTGAATTTACTGTGTAAAGTATTTGTGTAACACTTCAAACAGTAAAAATGAAAACACCAAACAAAAAGATCCCACACCAGTTTACAAAAATAGAAAATATTTTAATGAATAAAACAACACCAAATTGACAAAAATCCAATAATTGGAACTTGAGTCTTCAATATTTAAAGAATAAACTGTAAAATAGCACTTAGAAACAATAAGTGCTTACTTGAACGATCTGGTCGCGCCAGACCGGACAAAGTCAAAAGTTCAGGACGACTGCAATGGAGCGATGGTTGGAAACAGGGACCCAGAAAAGTCAGTTGAACAACAGTACCTTAATCCTGGTTGCATCAAGGATGAGGGTGCAGATGAGATGATGCGCCGGTGTCAATCCATGCATCGGTGGTGATGGAATGGTCCTGATCTTAGAAGCAGCGGCGATGCGTTGGCTTTGAGGAGAGGGGTGCTGCAATGTGGAGGTTTGTTGTCAAGGCTGTTGCTGATGGAGATGCAAAGATACTACACCAGGAAGAGTGTCGCACTGTGGTGGTTCTGATGGCTAAGCTTTGGGTCCGATCCAAGCAGCAGCGGCAATACGTCCGTGTTGATCCATGCAGCAGAGGCAATGCACTGGTTCTGATTGGCACAATAGGGGCGATGCGCTGGTTCAGAGCCCTGGAACAGGAGCGATGCATTGGGCTGACAGAGGATGTATCTGTTCTGCTGAAGCAAGCACCTTAGACTCACTTCTAAGCGTCCAGGAATAGGAGGGCACCACTTGGCAGGGCTAACTCACAGATCGCAGAGTCCAGGTGCAGAGGCAAGGTGTTTGGAAGTCTTTTATGTCCCTGAGACTTCAGATCAGGAGGTCAGCCAACTGGCACTTGGAGTCACTCTAGGTTTTGAGGTCAAGTGATGCAGGTCCAGTCCTTCTCACCCAGGCAAGAGGACAGCAGACAGCAAGTCAGCACAGCAAAGCAGGAGTCTAGCAGAGTAGCAGTCCAGGAGAGTGGCAGTCCTTTTTAGCAGCTTAGCACCCCTACGTCCTGGCACAGTATACACAGGACTAGAAGTGTACTAAATTGGGGGTGTCTGAGGTACAGTTCTTATACCCTGTGGTGCTTTTGAAGTGGGGAGACTTGAAAGCAATAGCTTTGAATTGTGGAGATGCCCTTCCTTACTGCCTTGGCTCCACTCACTACAGGGGGGTGTACAGTCCTTTGTGTGGGGACAGGACACAGCATATTCAGATGTAAGTGAGGCTGGGTCACGCTCATCCCTCCCATACTGCCAGGATGGCCAATCAGGTCACACTTAACTTCCCATTGTGTGTGGCTTTCTAGGGGAAAACACAAATCTAGCTATCACGCACCCCAGCCATGTTATAAGAAACAGGCAGCAGGCACCACAGGGCTAAAGCAACAAATGTAAACGTTCTTAAAGTAGCATTTTCATAATTGCAATTTAAAATCTGACTTCACCATAAATTTGAATTTTAAATTGTGATTCTAGAGACACTGAACTTGAAAAGTTTATCTCGTCATATTTAAGAATTACACTTATAAAATGTAATAAGGTTATGTTATGCATTGCAGTGGTGAAAAACGAATTTAGGAGTGTTTCAGTATCAGGACATGTAAAACTTAAAAGTACATGTCCTACTTTTAAAATATGCGGCATCTTGTCCATGGGCTGTCCAGGGCCTACCCCAGGGGGTGACTTATATGTATTAAAAAGGAAAGTTTGGGCTCGGGCAAGAGGTTTAACTTGCCAGGTCGACATGGCAGTCTAAACCACACACAAAGGCTCTGCAATGGCCAACCTGAGACATTTTTAAAGGGCTACTTAAGTGGGTGGCACAATCAGTGGTGCAGGCCAACTAGCAGCGTTTCATTTAAAGGCCCTGGGCACTATAGTGCGCTTTACTAGAGACTTATAAGTAAATAAATATGCCAGTTGTGGATAAACCAATGTTACCATGTTTCAGGGAGAGAGCGCAAGCATTTTAGCACTGGTCAGCAGTGGGAAAGTGTGCAGAATCCTAAGGCCAGAAAACATGAAGTCATCAAAAAGGGGAGAAGGAAGGCAAAACTTTGTGGGTAACCCCACAGAAAGTGCTATTTCCTTAAAAACCCGCACTAACTTATGAACATGCACACCCAATTCAGGTTCCCAAGAATCTTCGGATACACCATAAAGGTTTCACAAGATCAAACTCTGCAATTGCCCTCTATGACTCCAGAAATCTAAGACTGTTTTTATCTCAAATTCAAGTGACTCATCAACCATTACTGGTGGAGAGGGAACCTTAGAAAGGGGTAGGGTAGGGCCTGTTTGATCTGGGATATATGTAACACAGAATTCATCCTCTACCATGCTGTTAAGGATAGACATACTGACGAGGACAGCTCAAGACTCACAATAGAAAAGGGACCAAGCAAGCAAGACTTGAATTTTGAATGGAAACCCAAACCAGGCAAATATTCTGTGTAAAGCCATTTAATGTCTCCTGGATGATACACCTGTGCGCGATGACAATTTCAGTGAGAAAATCTCACATCAGCTTCTGTTTTGTCGAGATGAGAGGCTGCGGCTCAGTGTACTACTGTTAGACATTGGAGAAGGAAAGTGACTGATGGGACTAACGATGGTGCTACTGTTGAAGTTCACATACATCCCATAAATTCAATAGAAGGGCAATTCGAGAAAACAAATTATGTAGAGAGTTGTTATCATCAAAGACAGCAAAAGGGATCCTGAGTCAGAATTCTCTTGCTATTTTGTGGTGAAGTACTGCAAGTATTGCTCCAAGACCTGATTACTACGATGTCTGTCATCTGTCAGTGGATGATGGCTAGCATGCTTGAAGATGATTGTGCCCTTTCGTTGAAACAGAATGTTCCAAAATGTGTCTATGATTATGCCCCTCTCTTTGTCATGTTGACTTTAGGTTACCTAGGTTGTTTAAGAATTTCTTTGAGGATATCATGTTCTAATTAGGATGCAGTGGGGATATGATCTACTGGTATAAAGGGTGCTACTTTGGTGTAATGGTGATCAGCTACCAAGATAAACATAATCCCCTGTAATGCAGGCATTTCCACTATGAAATCCACTGGTACATTGGACAGCCGTTGTTATGGTGCAGGGAGGGGTTGTAACAGTCCAGCCTATGCCATGATCACTCTTGGCTTGAGCACATACCGCACAGGGCTTGGCATTCTTTAGGATGTTTTTACTCCAGGTAGGCCACCAAAATAATGTTTGAGCAAGTCTGTAGTCTTCCTTATACCAGGAGTTGCTACCAGAGAGTCGGGGCACGATAAGTATATTTTTTGCCATAATAATATATAGATGATGGAAATGGAAAAGAGTATCTACTTTACTAAGTGTAGGAGTATTTGCGTCCTGTACCCATTGATCATCTATAAACCTTTGATGTTTTTCTTATACTTTCTGTAGAAGCCATGAGTTTTTGTTTTAAGAAAAAGAATAAAAGAACGCACCTCTGTTTTAGTCCCTCTCTGGTCTTGATAATGTGACTGCTTTCTTTCCTGGACGATAAGACGTTTTATATTGAAAACGTGGTAAAAACAACAGCTACACAGCATGTCTAGTGTTCATGCATCTCATAGATCATAAAAATGTGAGATTTAGGATCGATCCAAACCTTGATTAGGTGTTTGGCCTCTTCCAAAAAATGCCTTCAATGATTTATAGCTCCCAAATATCTTAAAGTTCTCTGTCTGAGAAGAGGATTTTAGAGAGGAATGTTATAGGATTATGGTCTTGGATTCAGGATATCTCTGTGACAAACATCACCCCAACAGCCTCGGCTGATGTTTTTGTTCTGTGATAAAGTTTAATTCATAGTCAGGCTAGTAAGATACTGGTGCTAAAGAAAAATATTTTTTTAAGTGTTGAAAAGTATCTTCTTTCTTATTTTTATAAAGCACTAATCTTGTAATCTGAATCTGGTGGGAGTGATGTGTCCCTTTACACTTTTCCAACCCCACTTCTGACCTTTCTCTGAAGGATATGTTGGTTAAAAGTTGAGCTAGGGAAAAATGAATTAAAGGAAAGAAGACATACAGAGAGACTGGATATCTTAACTCTGCCTTGTCACACAGCTGGGGATGGTCTTTACTGCAGGAGGATTAATATCTAAAGACAAGAAGAATAGATTACCAATCTTATCCATTTGGCTCCCACACCTAATACCCCAGATTGTATATTATACACATTTTAATAATCTTTGTATTTCCAGCTCTCCATAGTCTTGTGAAATTCTGTGTCTTTCTGAATCTGTTACTAAATTATAATCACTGTAATACCTGGAAAGAAAATTCAGAGCTATTACATGTGTACATAAAGGTAGACCCTTTAGTGTAACACTTTGTGGGGAGAATAAGGAAATTAGGGGCACAATCCACAGTACACAACTATTAATGTCTTATGATATTAGTGCGGTGCTCTACAGAGAAGGGATGTCATACTTTGCATCCCAAAATATAAATGTGAATCAATGAAACAAATCTCTGAGAACACACAATCATACATCAACATGAATAAGAGTCATCCAGTCATCCTTATAGTCGCCACAGGTCTTTTCTTTAATGAGATATTAGTTCTCCTGCCAGCTAACACCTATTTCGTCTGTGGGTAAGTCACCCTACAACTTCCTCAGGGCTGTTTCTGCAGTTTTCTCTCTTAATGGTTGATATAATCCCCACCTGATGGACTTATGCTAAATTCCAGTGTGAGATTGTGTACATCAAATTAAATCTTGCCACCCATTAGTGTTACCTTTAGTGTTATATAAATATGCATTATGATTAGAATTATGTTGTATTAAAAATGATAGCTTTGTAAACAGTTGACCACAAGAAGCTGCTCCTAGAGTGATGTGACCTAACTACAGTTGTGAATTGGTTGTGAGTGTGGACATCTCACAAAAAGTGACGGACTGGCCTCACACACCACCTGGTGTCATGCTTCATCATCGGCCAGTCCTCGCCCTCCAAAACCTTCGTTTGATGGAGGGCGGGCATACACCTGGAGACAGGGATGCACTTCTAAACTAAAGAGTGGGGGCCCATGGGGTAGAACGTGAAGTTAAAAATCATTATAGTTACCAAGATATTTTTAATGTGATCAGTAACTATATGATGCTAAAAACAAAGTAGCGGCAGGTGGGGTATTTAGGTGTCCCCTAGCCGTCTAGTGTAAGGTCGACATGTTTCTGCCTTCTTGGCCCGAGCGGGTCCAGGGCATTCATCAGGACCTAGAGTTACAAAGAGAGGGCTCCGTTCTTACCAACTGGTAGCAAGAGAATACCACTGCGCGGGTGTGGCGTAGGCCACACTCCACTACCTAGATGGCTTCCAACTGTCAAGCCTAAAGGAAAGATCAAACAAACAAATATATATATATACAACTGTAGAAGAAAGGTCAAAAGTGAAAACATAAATAACATTAATGTCAACACATACACATGCGTAAATACCTTAAGGTGAGTGACTAATCACGTGACATGTGCCACTCTACGTGAGTACACAAACATGTTGAGAGTAAAAAGTGCTCTCATGAGGCTTACCCTAGTTAGACAAACTACTTGCCACATGGGGGGAAGGGAGGAGACACTTCTGTTCAGTCTAAAGGGAGAGAAGAAGAATGTGATAGTCAACGAACTGAAGGTATCAAGAACGTGGACCCTTGCAAGCCTGCAATCAGGATGGAACCACAATCATTCCACAATAAAACCGACGAACGGGTTTTAAAACAACGCGAAACCACCATTCATACTCTTACTGTCTGAGGCAGAGTGTCCCGTATTCAGCCTAAGGTGTTGCTCCTCGTCCGCCCGAACATGGGAGTGAGACCGCAAGGGCGGGTTTAAATAGCGTGCTTAATGATAAAATTGGAATCAGCCTGGGGTGATTACGGCTGTGCGGCAGTTCCTGGTGCGGTGCATCCGGAGTCCGGAGCTATCGTGGCGGCGTTGCATGCAGTGCAGTGCCTGGTTGTGCAATGGCCGATGGAGCGGGCCTATCAGAGCGTCCAGGCTGAGTCCTGTGCCCAAATAAGGAAAGCGAGTCAGGGAACCCGCCCAAGGAAGGCGGTCCCGTGTGGGCGTGCGCGTCTGGAGTTGTCAAGGGAACGCGGGCACGCATTCGGCGTACAAGCTAAGTACTGGGCCCAGCAAGGGGGGGGGAGAAGGAGCCGCCCGGGGTGGAGGTCACGTGTGGGCATGCACGTCCTAGGTTGTTAGGGGAACGTGCCGGTGGATAATAACAACACGTGCTATGGTGCCCCGGAGGGTGTTGTGGAAGTTCAGAGTCACGTGTGCACGCCCCGAGTTGTAAGGGGTACGTAAAGGGGGATATTAAAACCGCATACTGCTGAGACCCTTGCGCAGGGTGCGAGGGCTTGCATGCAACGTCCGTGGGGTGCGTTGACTAAGAGAGTTCGTGAGGGGGTGTGACGGTTGCTGACGGCAACAGTGAAGGTCAACAACATGCCCTCTATATCACTCTGGGCTGGAATGGCTTGTATCCCAGGGCAAAAGGAGAATCAGGCCGCTCATGGAGGGGCCAAGGGGTCACAAAAATCTACGTGGGGTGCAATGTACTGCCGGGACACCCCTGTAACTGGGATCATGTACTGGAGATCCCTGAGGTGATTATTTCAAGACCCAAAGGGTAGGCAGGTTGCGCAACAGGAGGTGTTCGATGTATTAGCAGGAGAATACCACTGCGCGGGTGTGGCGTAGGCCACACTCCACTACCTAGATGGCTTCCAACTGTCAAGCCTAAAGGAAAGATCAAACAAACAAATATATATATATACAACTGTAGAAGAAAGGTCAAAAGTGAAAACATAAATAACATTAATGTCAAGACATACACATGCGTAAATACCTTAAGGTGAGTGACTAATCACGTGACATGTGCCACTCTACGTGAGTACACAAACATGTTGAGAGTAAAAAGTGCTCTGTATTAGGGCAAATGGCACAGGGCAGGAGGGCTGTCCAGGTGTTCATTGTCGGTGGAAAACTCAAAATCAAACTCCGCGATTATTTCGGAGACACAGAAGATAGCACAGAAGAGAGTGGGAAAAAGTCTACGGGGTTAAAGAAAAAATCCACCTTCCAACCCCCGAATCAGAACATTTCGTGCAACATACTTGCTTTCGAACAGGCCGTACTAAAAGATATTGAGAAGATTGACTTCCAGAACACTCGTGGGTTTGACAACCTTACGGGAAAGGAGCGCACGGCCCTTGCGAAATTGAGCAGTAATAAAGACCTAACCATAAAACCAGCTGACAAAGGGGGCGCCATTGTGATCATGGACAGTGATATGTACAGAGAGGAATGCTTGAGACTTCTCTCTGACTCAAACAGCTACACCGTACACAGGACTGACCCTACTGGTCCTTTGATGACCAAGATCAAGATCATGGTCACAGAAGCACTCGGCAATGACTGGATAACCAAACAAGAGGCAGACTTCCTCGTGAATGAAGAACCAAGAATGCCGAAATTTTACACACTCCCGAAAATCCACAAAAACCGGACGCCTCCTCCTGGGAGACCAATAGTGTCCGGGATAGGGTCTGCATTAGAACCGCTGTCACAATTCTGTGACTGGTTCCTTCGCCCTATCGTTCAAAAATCTACGTCCTACCTCAGGGATACAAAGGACGTCCTATGTCTCCTCAGAGACCTCACGGTGGACACGACCAACGATTGGCTAATAACCATGGATATAGAAGCTCTATACACGAGCATACCACAGAGGCGTACATTGGAAGTGGTGGAAAACATCATCCTGAATAGAGAGTGGGACTTTCTAACCCCACAGCAGTTCGTGATGGAATGTGCGGAACTCGCATTAATGGAGAACTTTTTTGAATTCGAGAGAGTCATCTACCACCAGATCTCTGGCACTTCAATGGGGAGCACTTTTGCCCCTAGTATGGCTTGTCTGTACGTACAACAGTTTGAGGACGACTTCATATACAACCCACACAATCCATTTCTACAGAATCTCAAACTTTGGAAGCGCTACATAGATGATGTGCTGATAATATGGAATGGATCAGAGGAAGAAGCGATGAGTTTCGTCCAGTGGGTTAACACCAAAGATGTACACCTTAGATTCACCCACACAATCAGCAAGAACCACGCTATCTTCCTCGATCTAGACATCACTATGGACAACGATGGGTTCTCAACAAAGGTGCACAACAAGCCCACCGATAGGAATAGCCTTCTATTGTACGAGAGCTACCACCCCAAGGCCCTGCGACAGAACCTCCCAGTTGGACAGTTCCTTCGAGTAAGGAGGAACTGTTCTGATACCTCAACGTTTGAGGAACAAGCATCCCACCTTGAAGAAAAACTTGTTGCTCGCCACTACCCCAAAAAAATGATACGCAAGGCTAGGAAACGAGCAAGGAACAACCCAAGGGAAGCACTTTTGGAGGACATAACAAAGGAGAACACCAAAAGAACAGTATGTGTTACAACATTTACCCCTGCCTCTAATGCCGTACAAAAAATAATCAAGAAAAGATGGAATATTCTAAACAGCGCGGGAAAGCAGTGGGATCCCCCACTTTTTGCTTTCAAACGGAACAAAAATCTGCGAGATCAACTTGTTCACGCCACTATGCCAAATACAGAGGGTACGGAACAACAGAGGCTTTGGGATCAACCACGAGTGGTGGGACACTTCACGTGCGGTGGGTGCGTTTCCTGCAAACTCACTTCTAACACCAAAGAAGTCGACATTGGCACAGATAGACCATGGCAACTCCGCAAGTTTAGCAATTGTAACACTGAGAATGTGGTTTACCTATTAACATGCCCCTGCCAACTCCAGTACGTTGGCATGACAACCAGAAAGGTCAGGGTACGCATCAACGAACATTGCAGCACCATAAAATGCAAAAAAACAAACACTAAGCTCACACGCCATTTCTTAGAGCAACACCACAAAGACACTGATCTTCGATGGACAGTCCTTGAAGTCATGAATAAAAGCAGGGCTGACCTCTCCAGAGCTCTTCATATCAGAGAACAACGTTGGGTGTTCCGCCTGCGGTCCCACGAAAAGGGACTTAACGACGATATCCCATGGCTCCATCTACATAGATGACCCTTCCACCGACAATGAACACCTGGACAGCCCTCCTGCCCTGTGCCATTTGCCCTAATACATCGAACACCTCCTGTTGCGCAACCTGCCTACCCTTTGGGTCTTGAAATAATCACCTCAGGGATCTCCAGTACATGATCCCAGTTACAGGGGTGTCCCGGCAGTACATTGCACTCCACGTAGATTTTTGTGACCCCTTGGCCCCTCCATGAGCGGCCTGATTCTCCTTTTGCCCTGGGATACAAGCCATTCCAGCCCAGAGTGATATAGAGGGCATGTTGTTGACCTTCACTGTTGCCGTCAGCAACCGTCACACCCCCTCACGAACTCTCTTAGTCAACGCACCCCACGGACGTTGCATGCAAGCCCTCGCACCCTGCGCAAGGGTCTCAGCAGTATGCGGTTTTAATATCCCCCTTTACGTACCCCTTACAACTCGGGGCATGCACACGTGACTCTGAACTTCCACAACACCCTCCGGGGCACCATAGCACGTGTTGTTATTATCCACCGGCACGTTCCCCTAACAACCTAGGACGCGCATGCCCACACGTGACCTCCACCCTGGGCGGCTCCTTCTCCCCCCCCTTGCTGGGCCCAGTACTTAGCTTGTACGCCGAATGCGTGCCCGCGTTCCCTTGACAACTCCAGACGCGCACGCCCACACGGGACCGCCTTCCTTGGGCGGGTTCCCTGACTCGCTTTCCTTATTTGGGCACAGGACTCAGCCTGGACGCTCTGATAGGCCCGCTCCATCGGCCATTGCACAACCAGGCACTGCACTGCATGCAACGCCGCCACGATAGCTCCGGACTCCGGATGCACCGCACCAGGAACTGCCGCACAGCCGTAATCACCCCAGGCTGATTCCAATTTTATCATTAAGCACGCTATTTAAACCCGCCCTTGCGGTCTCACTCCCATGTTCGGGCGGACGAGGAGCAACACCTTAGGCTGAATACGGGACACTCTGCCTCAGACAGTAAGAGTATGAATGGTGGTTTCGCGTTGTTTTAAAACCCGTTCGTCGGTTTTATTGTGGAATGATTGTGGTTCCATCCTGATTGCAGGCTTGCAAGGGTCCACGTTCTTGATACCTTCAGTTCGTTGACTATCACATTCTTCTTCTCTCCCTTTAGACTGAACAGAAGTGTCTCCTCCCTTCCCCCCATGTGGCAAGTAGTTTGTCTAACTAGGGTAAGCCTCATGAGAGCACTTTTTACTCTCAACATGTTTGTGTACTCACGTAGAGTGGCACATGTCACGTGATTAGTCACTCACCTTAAGGTATTTACGCATGTGTATGTGTTGACATTAATGTTATTTATGTTTTCACTTTTGACCTTTCTTCTACAGTTGTATATATATATATTTGTTTGTTTGATCTTTCCTTTAGGCTTGACAGTTGGAAGCCATCTAGGTAGTGGAGTGTGGCCTACGCCACACCCGCGCAGTGGTATTCTCTTGCTACCAGTTGGTAAGAACGGAGCCCTCTCTTTGTAACTCTAGGTCCTGATGAATGCCCTGGACCCGCTCGGGCCAAGAAGGCAGAAACATGTCGACCTTACACTAGACGGCTAGGGGACACCTAAATACCCCACCTGCCGCTACTTTGTTTTTAGCATCATATAGTTACTGATCACATTAAAAATATCTTGGTAACTATAATGATTTTTAACTTCACGTTCTACCCCATGGGCCCCCACTCTTTAGTTTAGAAGTGCATCCCTGTCTCCAGGTGTATGCCCGCCCTCCATCAAACGAAGGTTTTGGAGGGCGAGGACTGGCCGATGATGAAGCATGACACCAGGTGGTGTGTGAGGCCAGTCCGTCACTTTTTGTGAGATGTCCACACTCACAACCAATTCACAACTGTAGTTAGGTCACATCACTCTAGGAGCAGCTTCTTGTGGTCAATAGTATTAATGGAGGCCGCTAGCTCCTAGCACCCCGTGCCTCCCGTTCCCCCCTCCACACTCTGTGGAGTTCTTCTAGTGATTACTAGCTTTGTAAACAGTAACATAATAAATCTCTATTAGTATCACAGAGTTTGTCTAATAGTAACCAATAATTTTCTCATTTATGTCCGTGCTTAATTTGAGCCGGTGGTTTCTAGTGCTCGGCACCAGCACTTAATTGTCAGCACCAGCTTTAGTGACAGTCCACGATATGATGGCAGTGTCTGCCTAGTTTTGAGATGAGACCAATAACAGTGTTTAATACGTTTATATACATTAAAAATGAATAATACCTGCCGCTAGTACCATTGTTATAGCATCAGGGGCCTTGAATAGTCTGAATTGTCACACTTGTACAGTGCAATGGTTAGTAATGGTGTTTGTACTGTCACTGGCCGCGCTGGCAGGAGCAATGTGTGGTGCACGTTACAGTGGCTTTCTGAGAAAAGCCCTGGCACTTACTTTTTTTTTTACAAATTAAGCACTTATTTATGTCTATATCTTAAAACCATATGTGAATTTAAAAAAAAAAGGGTTATCAAAGTCTGTGCCTAGATGAGGATTTTTCTTGCTCCTCTCATAGCAAAGTGCACATGTATGCGTTTATAATCTCAATGGGATGATGCCTCAAAATAATGTTTAATCACAAAGTCTAAATCTTTAACCCTTTCACCGCGGCGGGAATTCCGCCGCGGTGCTGGGGGGTGCGGGGGGGCAGCGCGGTGGCGCTGTGCTCATGACGGAGCCGCTCCGTCATGAGCCACGGTTGGGCTGTGCTCATGACGGAACGGTTCCGTCATGACTCCGCCCATTTGCGTTGTCCCCCCGCACAGGCGGGGAAACAGCGCCGCGCAGGCGGAGCGGCCGCCAACGGGCGTGTCATGACGGAACCGTTCCGTCATGAGCACACGGCAACCGTGGCTCATGACGGAACGGTTCCGTCATGAGCAGGGAAGGGGTTAAACATGAGTTTGTCCTATAGCAATTCTCTGCAGCTCATTCAGTCTTTTGTCAACTTTCATGAAATAAAAATCTGCCGTTTCAAAACTCTGGCAAAAGGGTACCAGCTGCATTAACCATGTATTTCAATTGTCTTCTAAAGATGCTCTGGACCGGGAATACTCATTGTGCGGCCCACCTGACCTTTGCTTATGGCCTACTGGGCTGCTGTTTATGAGACTTAACACTAACTTTCAGAAAGATGTTGAACTCATGGACAAGCTTCTATTTACATATTAACTGAAGTAAAGAAAAAGAAGCACAGAAGGTGTCCTGCGCTACCTATTTTTAGGAACATCTTAATGTTTAAAAACATTGTGTAACAAACATTAAAAAATTTGATTAAGTCTCTTCAAAATTCAAAAAAGCGTATTTTTGTAACGTGTTTCACCTTAGTACATCAGATTGTATCACTGCATTAAGAGGCATTATGAGAAATGACAGTTTTTAAGCGTGAAATTAAACATTAGCAATTAGACATATTCGTGCCTTCCCCTCTTCTCTGATGACAGCACCCTTAATGAACATTGAGGCAAGTCAGTTGTAATGTACATAGTATATATGGCCTAGGATTTTATTATACATCATGAAATATTATGGTCTATTATTTTAAACAGTGCACAATCGGAACTCCTGTATTTCAAGGTGATTTCATATGTGATAATGAAGGAAAAGGAGACAAGGTGAAATAAAAACAATTGCCTATGTTGTCTGGTTTCACCTTGTGCAATTCAGCCACTAGATGGGTATCCTATTTTACATCAAAAGTTAATGCTGTATTGTGGCATAAGAGGTTAGAGTGTGGGTGGCAGACTGAAGTCATATGAAAGCTCGGCTTGTTGTGAGCTCAATG
Organism: Triturus cristatus; assembly: GCF_964204655.1. Taxonomy (NCBI): domain Eukaryota; kingdom Metazoa; phylum Chordata; class Amphibia; order Caudata; family Salamandridae; genus Triturus; species Triturus cristatus. Next base: position 368,567,247 of record NC_140585.1, read on the forward strand.
ATCCTAGAGAACCTTGAGCTGAGTCAGAGCCTAGCATCTGGCTCCAGCCTTCAGTGGCACACCCGAAAATGGCAGTTAGGAGGAAAAGAAATAGGAAGAACATAGGAAGTACATCACCTGACCATGATTAAACAATTTAGTGAAGCATGAGTATTGAACTCCTTGTGTGAAGGTCCATAACTTTTTCACTAAATTACATTTTAGTGAATGGACAATTCACTAAAATGCTCTCTCCCATGGAAAAATTCAAATGATTCTAGGGTTATAGCCCTGTTTTCTTATCACATACTTCTAACGCTGTAAAAAGAAAGAACAGGAAAATATGTTCAAAGAGTGATTGTCCAAGAACACATAATTTGTCACAAGGAAAGCCTAGGGTTATTAAAAACATGTATTCTTGTTCATCTGCTTTCATCTTGCTTATTAAAACTGGGGTGTGAGTGGTGCCGTATGTTGTGGAGCCTGCCCAGAGTTCACAACCAGTATATTTTGACAATGTTGTAAAGCCAAGCTTAAACATCAATACTCCCAGTGCCCTGGCTAAAACATTCCCACTCTATCAGTCTAGCAGTGGAGGTTGGGTAGTTATCTCTGCCCACCACAGTGTATCGCACACCTTTTGAGGAGACTTTGTCAATGTGTCTTTTTAAGGCTCTCCTATTGTTTACAGATATAAACTAATGGCATGAGGAGATTAGATACTGTTTCATTCTAACTCCATAATCAATTTAATTCCTTTGTACACTTGACGCAGCTTAGGTAGTAATAGCAAGAAGAGAAGGTTTACTCCAGGGTGCAGAAGGGTGATAGTGTCAGAAATCGGATTAATAATTGGTGTGGATGACCACCCACCTCAAGATTTAATCAAAACCCTTGTCAGGGTAAGCCTTAAAGTCACTTAATTAACCTAAACTCAAGCCCTGGTAGCTATGGGACTCAACAGATAGGCTTAACTTATATCAGTGTGTAAAGAATGTATGCAACATCAAACCAGGAAAAAAACATCTCAAACCGAATTAGAAAAATAGAGTACGTTGTATTAAACAAAATAACACACCAATGGCATAAATCAGATTTGGGAAACTAGAGAAATGAACCTTTAAACTTTTAAGTAGGAATAGCGCTAAGATCCATGAAGTGTCTATGGTCAATGGTGGCAGTAGATCAAAAACTAGGTGCAATTTGATGTCTACTGCGATGGAGTGCTGGTTGGATACATCAAACAGGTTTGTCCTGGTCAAAGATTATGTAGTCTGACTTGAGTCCGTACGGCCCAACTCACCACAGGAGTACACATCTAAAGCCCCCAGGACCTCAGCTAGAGGCACTTAAAGACTCAGAGGGTGTCAGCAGGGTGCAGTACAGGTCCCGTTGCCACTGGTCAGCTAGGCAGTTGCAGGAAAGGCCTCTTGTAGCTTGTTTTATTCCTGTAGTTTGAACACGCTTAGGGCTCTTCGATCACACTTCTTTGTCCTGGGTATCAGAGAGAGCAAGTGCAGTACTTCGGGGTTCCTCTCTCAGGTACCAACAGCAGACCCAGTCCACTTCTCTTCTTCCTCAGGGCATGAAAGTGTTCTGAAGAGGGTGCCTGGAGATGCCATGTGTATGCCTGGCACAAGCAAGTGGATAGGAATGACTCCTGGACATGCCCTAACTAATGGGGTAACAGTTCCAGGGGCCAACCCTATCCACTTAGAGCATTTTCAACTAAACTTTGGCTTTAAGGACTAGGGTTTTGTGTGTGGGGAGCATACAATGGTAATCTTTTTGTCCTCCCACCTAACACCAAAATCTACTTTCAAGCAGCCTATATACCCCAATAAACCCAGAGACAGAAGTCTGTTAGAACACAAGCAGAAGTTACTGAGCTACCAGACAGTGGTTACATAAGAATTGTTTTGGCATCCTGTTTCCTTCCTTTCAAGTGCAACCCACAAATGTGTGTGTAAAATCCAGAGACAGAAGTCTGGTCAGACAAAAGTAGGGTTTTCCAGCAACCAGATAGCGGATGCACAAGAATTATCTGGGCATCATGTTTCTTTCTTTTTATGTGTGCCCCAAGAGTTACATGTAAACCCAGCAGACCAATAGCAGGATTTGACACTCCAGCAGGATTTAACACTGTAATGTTAAAAAGGATGCTCGCAGCCCTGCCCTCCTGATTAGCCAAAGTAATCATTCACGTCAACCTGTCTATCAGAGTGACCTACTGTGTAGTCCTAGGTGTAATTTCACACCTCATTCAAACCTATTCAGATGCCTCCAGGAACATCAGGCAGGGAAAAGGTAAATTGATAAATCTTACTTTCACTTAATACTGATTCAACTCCAACTTCACCATTGAATTAGATTTTGAATAACTAATAAAAATAGTTGTGTAATTATTTTTCTAGCTAGTTCCATTCCCGAGCTGCCTACATAGGACAGCTAGGCCTGCCACAGTGAGAATACCTTTTGGGTGCTATTCACTGTAAGGTCATATTAACATAAAATGTCTACATTTCATGCTTTTAAATACCATGTACCCTGCAAGAGGTTTTGACCATATTAAAAGGGTTTGTTTTGACAGGTCGAATTGAAATATTAAAAGTGCCACAATCAGGCTACAGTGGTAGGCCCGAATCCATGTTTCACATTGTCACTGTAATGGATGGCACAATAGGTGCTGCAGTCCTCTAGTGACGTTAAATGCACAGGCCCTGGGTAAATTTTGTACTATATACTAGGCACTGATAATCAAGTTAAATATACCAAATAAAAATATACCAATTGATTCATGTTCAAAGGGGAGCACTGACACTTTACCACTAGTTAGTAGGGTTCAAGTGCTCAGACATTTAATGCTAGCAGAACAAGAATATGGGGTTCAGCAAAAGCTTAAAAATAAGGGGTGACCACGCAGAAAAGGCGGATTTCCGACAGTTCGCAACTCAAATATAGCATAACACAGTATTGTAAAATATATGGCTCTTCCAGAGACTAGGGCCTTAATTTAGAGGACAGTACAGCATGAAATCCTCAGAATAACTCCATGACTCACAGTCCACAACACATACATTCCTCTTTCCCCATACGCCCAACTTATATTCCCCCAAAACACTGGCCCCTACCTTCCTGGCATCAATACGACCGTTGGTCACTCTACAGACCATACTTTTTGGCCCCTAGGATTTTATTTTGATGTTTCTGGTTACCTATGCCCTGGACAATCAGGGACCTATACTCTAATAGTTCCAAATTACTGCAACCATTGGCAAGTGTCTTGATAATCCTGTGGCTCCCTTGGATATTTAGTTTTCCTTGGTTTCACTCAGGTGAAAAACACGTGCATAAAATATAATATATTATGGTGTAATAATGAACAAGTGAATCGACTGTTCAGTATGTTTAATACACAACCTACGATGGGACCAAAGAGCATCATGTCACATTTGCATGCAAACTTTATCCATAAAGTGTAGTTAGTATCACATACAGTTTATCCTCTCATTTTGTAGTACACTGAAAACACATTCGCATGTTAGACCGATGTGTAGTAAAACTATGATGCGCGACTCACCAATTTAGTTAATGAAGTTCACCACATCTGTCCCGGTAAAATAGCCATATGGTACGAGCGCCAAAAACCTGTTAAAGAAGGTTTGTAGCATTAAAAACAGGAAATCCCAAGGGAGGGCAGTTAAGAGAAAGCGCAATGACAGTGTTTGGAACGTAAAGCAACTAGGGGATTAGAATGTATCTGTCCTCTAGCAGTCAGATGACTCCACATGTCTGTGCAGCCTCACTGTCCCAGAGACCAGAAATAAGACCAGAGATGGGCGCACACGACAAAGACCGGCGAACGCGGCTAGGGGGAGTAGGGGTGTGTGGTGTTGGGTCATTGTGGTAGCGCGGGCCTACCTGGAGACCAGGGAAGCAGAGGGAAAAGACGCGGGTCCAGAAGTGTCTGAATCAGCAAAGCACCCATTGTGAGAGCCGGGCAACATAGGAGTTGCAGATTGGTGAAATGCGGTCTGGTCCGATGACGGACCAAGTCGGGATAAACAATCGTTGGCATCACAGTGAAGCCCTGGTTCAATATGGGACAAAGATACATTGTCCTCTCAGGTGGAGGACGGTGTGAGGGTCAGTAGTGGTGGGTCTACAACTGCTGGAGTCTCCTGGTGAAACCTTGGTTCAATGTAAGACAGGGATACAGGCAAAGAGACGCCACCAAAGCGCTGGCAGTCCTCGCGGTTAGGCATGAGAGCAGTGTGAGTGAATTGCCGCCAGAATCTGACAAAGACTGGACAACAGGCAGGCCCAAGCAGGGAACCAGCTTGATAGTCAATCTGAGCAAACGAGAATTGACGCCTGAAGAAACAGCAGTACTTAATCAGGGTCTCAGGTTCGTTCCTATAAACAGCGGTGACCCTTTCAAGATCCAACAAGAATTACACCAATTTTTCAGGAAAGTCAGATTACATTTCTTCTTTGCTGACAGTAATCCTTTGACAGATGGCCAAGAGAATACTAACACCAACTTACGACCAAAGTCTAACTTTAATCCACCGATTGGCTCAGTGTCAGCCGAGGTAGCTACCTTTGAGAAAGCAGTCTTAAAAGACCTGTCTTCTGGACTATCATTGCCATCGAGGACCTACAATAACATCCCAAAAAGCGAATAACAAGCTCTCCGTTCTGTGACGATGGACAAAACCATCACCATCAAAGCTGCCGACAAAGGTGGAGCAACGGTAATACTTGACACAGACGCCTACAGGGTAGAATGCCTCCAACAACTTAACTGCAATACCTCCTACCGGCGCCTTGACATGGATCCAACAGAGGATCACTGAGACCATCACCATCATGACCAAGGAAGCATGTGAAAATGGCTGGATTACCTCATGAGAAGCCGATTTTCTCTGTACAAAAACACCGACAACTGCCTACTTTTACGTATTACCCAAAATACACAAACCACAGAGACCCCCACCGGGTAGACCGATCATCTCTGTGATCGGCTCTGTCCTGGAGCCACTGTCACAGTTTGTCGACTTCTTCCTTCGATCCTTGGTCAGTAAGATGCCTAAATACCTTAAAGACACCACGGATGTGCTTCGCCTGCTGGATGGTATACATTTTGACCCGGATACTGATTATCTCGTCTCTTTCGATGTGGAATCGTTGTATACCTCCATACCTCAGGATCAAACCCTGGATACAGTTGAGCAACTACTGACAGAGCATCCACCCAAAACCATCACACCGATCTCCTTCATCATGAAGTGCGCGAAAATGGCGATGAAAGAGAACTTTTTTAAATTTGAAACACAACTCTACCTACAGACTTCCATGGGCAGCACCTTCGCTCCTAGTCTAGTGAACCTTTACATGCATGTGTTCGAAGAAGGTTCTGTCCTGGGGAGGGACAATCCATTCCTCACACCCATAATCCTTTGGAAGAGGTATATAGACGATATCCTTGTCATTTGGCGAGGAGATGATGCTACGATCCAACGCTTCCATAACTGGTTGAACAATAAAAATTATCATCTACGTTTCACTTGTGAATATAGCAAGGACAAATTGGCCTTCTTAGACCTTTTGATCTACCCAGCGAGAGGCAGTCTCGAGACAGAACTGTACCAGAAGCCTATGGCCCGCAACGCCTTACTCCAATACGAGAGCTATCATCCAAAATCATTGCGGGATAATCTGCCATATGGGCAGTTTCTGAGGCTCCGACGCAACTGCTCTAGTACAGAGAAATACAACGCACACGCTACAAGATTAACAAGCAACCTACTGGACAGACATTATCATGCCACCTTGGTCAGAAAATAGGCAAAACGTGCAATCAATACCAACGGAGAAGCCCTATTCGAACAGCCAAGTGCCAAACAAAGAAGTCAATACTACACAACTGGGACATCCTCAACAAGGGGCAGCTGACTCTCGAAAAACCATTATTTGCGTTCAAGCGAGGCCGTAATCTGAAAGACACCTTGATCCACACCAGACCTCTACCTCAAACTCACCAAGACCAAACACTCTGTGGAACTTACCAAACGTCCAGGGCCACTATCCATGTGGGTCATGTGCTGCTTGCGCTCAAACAAAAGTGACCAAGAGTATAGATATAGGGAATTCTAGACCCTGGGTCCAGCAACAACACACTAACTGCAACAGCGAGCGGGTTGTCTACCTCATTACCTGCCCTTGTGGCTTGAGGTACGTGGGGATGACCACCAGAAAAGTACGCACTAGAATCCTGGAACACAAAAGCACGATCAGGTGTGCCAAACAAATCACGAGACTCACTAAAAAATTTTTTGATATGAAACATGGAGCAGAATCACTCAGCTGGACGGTCCTTGACAAACCTAATTTGAATGCAGCGACTCCTGGTCTGGCAGTCAAACTGCTCAGATTGGAGCAGAGATGGGTGTACAGGTTGCGCACCGCGGATGTGGGGCTCAATGATGAGATCCCGTGGTAGACGCTTTCTTGAGAACCATAGTTCTTCTGTAGTCATCCCCCTTTGCAGCCAACTTGAGGGATTTGGGGCTCCTCTGTTTGTGCTCCTATGCTCACATGCTTGTATGTTGGTACACCTATCATACACACACCTATCATACACACACCACCCCATTTAAAGGTCTCACCTACGCAGCGCGCATGCGCTGCATAGGAGGACCTTTAGCCGTTGTTCTGCTCTTTTTCTAAGCACATACTCGTGCTTGTGGCGGCATCCACCTTGCAGTACGTGCTTCGAAAAAGAGAAAACTGCACGCGCACGCAAACACACACGCACCACTCCCGGGCCAGCAAACACATAATTGCAGTGCACCACTCGCGTGCTTCTTTAAATTTCCTTCAAATTAGTTGCATGCCAGTATTGGGTTACGACGCTTTCACTTTCGCGACCGCAGTAAAGTGTACGTGCACCACTCTCGTGCTTTTTTAAATTTCCTTCAAATTCGCTGCATTCCAGTATCGGTTTACGTCGCTTTCACTTTAATTTCCCCGTATTTCATATCTCCAACTCCAATGCATTCACAGTGGCAACCTGACCTCCGCCGTGTCACCGAACGTGTTGGAAGACAATACAGTCCACCATAGTGGTGAACTATTAAGATGACTAAAATGCCTGCCTCCTCCTCGGTTAAGTTTCTCTTACTCTCACGTGGAACAGTCTCCACCTAGAGTAAAGGCAGTCTGACCTCAAGACGATGTGTAGCACAAAAGGAAGACCCCAAGTATAGCTTGCATGTAACTGTTTTTATTGTTATTGCTGTCTGGTGTGCGATTGTGGTCATTTGTGACTGATTTCCTATCTTCCCAAATTCAGAATGGTACACAGCTTATGTGTAGGCTTATCAAGTATAATTCCACCTACATGACGTATGCAGAGACGTGCATCATCTAGTAACGTAATGTTACGTGCAGTAGCATTATATTTGTAAACTATTATTCCGTTACTTCTCGTTTTTCCAGCCCCTGGCAGTGTTGTCAGCCTACCAGGCAAGCAGAGGAGCAGCGCTGTGATTTTCCTTCCTTCGTCTGTCGGGGAGTACACGTTTTCCAATGCACACTGCATTCTTTTGTCTTTGCATTTTTGATAATGCGTGAAGCCAGAGAATAAACACAGTGACGTTTGAGAGCTTGGAAGGTCGGCCCAAGGGCTTCTGACAGAAGATAGTAATGTGGGGTTTCCTAGGGTGCCAGGGAAAAATGTTACACTGTGCTGTTGTTCTGAATACTGTTTTAATATAAAGTCGTTTGTGGGTGAAGTTTGGTTAGAAGCACGTCTGTCGCTGCATGTTTAGCTCTGCAGGCCGATGACTGCAGGAATTCTGTGGGGTAAGAGAAGAGTTGCATTTTCATACCCATTTAGACTATGGCCTCTTTGTCGACTTGTATTTATTAAAACAAATTTTACAGCTGTAGACACCATCCCGCTGGAATGTGGCTTCGTCAACCACTATTTTTCTAGAGTACCTTTGATGAAGTGGGTGGAAAGTCCTTTTTGGACTTGTCTGAACTGCTTCCAGCCAGAGTCACCCTTTACGCTTTACTAGTTCAGAGTAGTGCAAGATTGTACTGGCCTCTACAGTCTCCTTTTTTTGTCCTTTGAAGCCCCAGTTGTTTTACCTCATGTCCCGTATTACCCTTTCTGTGCACATTTGTGTGGATGTGCCGTGCATCCCCTTCAGGATTGCCCCAAGTGCTGTGTTGGAGTCTACATAGCTTAAAGACATTGGCAAAGCCAAAAGCTCTGGCTAAACACTTATAAGGCCCCATAGGCAAAACCTATTGGCTATGCCAATGCGTGTTACACATTGCCTCGACTGAGTTCCAACACGTCTATCAGGCGCCTTTTTGGGGTCACCCCCATTCCAGTTTTTCTTTTCTATCATGACAAATTTTTATGTGATACACTTACGGCCCATGAAACTGAGTCCCTGCCAGGAACGCTTTATGCAAATCGGATGAGTTCTAACACACCCACCAGGCGCTTACTTGGGACCACCACTTTTTCGGGTTTTCGTTTTTGGCATGACAATTTTATATGTGCGACATACTGGTATGGCACATGATACTACATTACTGCCTGCAACACTGTAGTCTACAGTTCCCGACACTTTCTTTTCTACGTCAGCGTCCGCTCCACCTTCCATGGTAAGTGGTAGCTGCCCAAACTACAATTCTCATCATTCCCTTACTTCCGGCCATCACGTTTCTCAGAGCTGCACCCACTCCTCCACTGCAGCATTTTGATTAGCCGACCTATTTAACGGCAACGGCTTTGAGGCACAGTTCCCCTGCCCCCGGGCGTGTGCCTCTTGATCCCAGGTTCCCATGACTAGTGGTAAGTGCCATCATGCCGCTTCTCCTATGAGCTTTTCTGAGCTCCGCTCTCTCCCACCTGCGATGTCACTTGAGGGCAGTGCCAGCCCTTCCTGTCTGTTCCCCCGCCAGTGCACCACTCCCCTTATGCCTGCCATTATGCCGCTCCCGCCCTCGATGTTACTTTGAAGGCAGCGTCAGCCCTTCATGCCCGTTCCCTCTCCAGTGGTCCACCCCCCTGCAGGCATTCCCACTCGAGTTGATACTGGTGGCAATTCACCCATACTGCTCTGATGCCTAACCGCGAGGACTGCCAGCGCTTTGGTGGCATCTCTTTACCTGTATCCCTGTCTTACATTGAACCAAGGTTTCACCAGGAGACTCCAGCAGTTGTAGACCCACCACTGCTGACCCTCACACGGTCCGCCACCTGAGAGGACAATGTATCTTTGTCCCATTTTGAACCAGAGGTTCACTGTGATGCCAACTATTGTTTATCCCGACTTGGTCCGTCATCGGACCACACCGCATTTCACCAATCTGCAACTCCCATGTTGCCCGGCCCTCCAATGGGTGCTTTGCTGGTTCAGACACTTCTAGACACGCGTCTTTTCCCTCTGCTTCCCTGGTCTCCAGGTAGGCCTGCGCACGACCCAACACCACACACCCCTACTCCCCCTAGCGGTCTTCGTCGTGTGCGTCCATCTCTGGTCTTATTTCTGGTCTCTGGAACAGTGAGGCTGCACAGACATGCGGAGTCGTCTGACTGCTAGACGAGAGATACATTCTAATCCCCTAGCTGCTTTAAGTTCCAAACACTGTCAATGTGCTTTCTCTTAACTTCCCTCCCTGGGGATTTCCTGTTTTTAATGCTACAAACCTTCTTCAACAGGTTTTTGGCACTCGTACCATATGGCTATTATGCCGGGACAGATGTGGTGAACTTCATTACCTAAATTGGTGAGTCACGCATCATAGTTTTACTACACATCGGTCTAACATGCGAATGTGTTTTCAGTGTACTACTAAATGGGAGGATCAACTGTATGTGATACTAACGATACACTTTATGGATAAAGTTTGTATGCAAATGTGACATGTTGCTCTTTGTTTCCACCATAGGTTATGCATTGAACATACTGAACTGTCGATTCTCTGGTTCAGTATTACACCATTATAGGTTATATTTGATGCACGTGTTTTCATGTTTTTTCACTTTGTACGCTTATTTATTGCAGTAGCTGAATGATTGACCCTGAAGAAGGTGGTGACACTAGTTTAGGTCCCCTTGGCCGAAACATGTTCGTCTGACATTAACACAGACGCCTCTAATGACGGTACCTGCGTTAACAGCTATTTTTTGTTTTTAATCCAGACACCGGGTAGCTGAATAAAGTTGCAGCATAGCTAACCCCGTAGCCAGTTTTAACCACCCACATTATAGCACTGCACCTTTTTCAACACACCAGCCTCACATAGGGTTTTAATACACCCGCCTTATTCCAACAAAAAACATCCCTGAGCTCCTCCCTTGCAGCGAGTGGGTTGTAGCCAGCGTGGAAACTAGGTTTCTCATGCGAGGAGGCACCCCTATGATGAAGCATGACACCTCTGGTGTGTGAGGGGAACCGTCCTTTAAAGGGATTCCCCTTTGTGTGTAAGAGTACACCTAGTCACCAGTCTGACCTTCCGTTTATTCTGGACCTGTGGCCTTTTTTGTGATATCAACAGAGTTCTAGCTCACGTGAGGTGAGATGATAGAAGTCAATACTAGTCCTAATAGTTCCACTTTGGCAGTCTCAGGTATGGTGCCCATCTCTCTTAGAGATAACAGTGGATTTTGCTGTAATAATACCATCTTTCCCCAATCTCCTTTTAGATTCTGAAGGTCAAATGCACAGCTTAATATTGGACAACATTCTAACTCTATCGGACTGAAAGGTATCAGGAAAGCCTGGTCTGAATCAGGCATTTTGTCAGAAGCTGCAAACCATTTCAGTAAATCCTGGGCTCCTGGAACTACCAAGGCATATAAATCAGAATGGACTGTTTGGTCAAGCTGGTGTTTGGGGAAATCTATCAATTCCTTTTCAGCAGATATGACCTTAATAATTAATTTTCTGGCATCACAGGCTAGCGAAGGAAAAACCTAAAGTACAGTCAATACTTACCGTTCAGCAATTTCAGTGTATCATCCGCCTATTAACAAGAAACCATTTGGAGAGAATCTCCTCATGTGCTGAATTTTAAAGAGAGTAAGATTTTCTAATCCTCCTCTTCCAAAATACAGTCAATTGTGGGATGTTAATTTGGTTTTTCAAATGTTCATTAACTGGACAGAGGACCTTTTGCTATCTCTTAAAATGCTTTCTGCAAAGTTAACAATGATATTATGTTTAGCAGCTATCTAATGTCTTTCAGGTGTAAGTGATTGGTATATTACTTCACATCATTACAACCTTACAAGTGTTTTGTTTAACATTAGAAAACATACAAAAACAAATTTGACTACTGTGGTCTATCCATATTTTTTGACAACCTAAATTGTGTGTAGCTAATTGTTTGAAGGTATATGAACAAAAGACCAACCACCTCATGGCATCTTCTGACACCTGACTCCTAGACTGTTTTAGGAAACCTCACAAAAATGTTTCATCCCCTATACTCGTTAGGTGGGTTAGATGGATAATGCCATCAGCAGGAATTGATACCTTCATTTTTGGAGCTCTTTCTTCCATGGATGTCATAGCATCCAAAGCCTTTAGGGCAGGTTCACTCTTGGAGGACATTCTAAGAATGACTGACTGGTCAAACAACAATACTTTTTGCACTTCTTATTATAAAGCTCTTAATATGGCTTCATCTGTGGTCATTGGTATGCTTTAAACAAGCATAATATGAGTCTCTGGTCTTGCCATAAAATGTAGGTTTTCCTAGTAACTATGAAGAAAAGTCTTCATTTTATTAAAGACACAGACGCAAGTATTATCCCACCACACAATTTTATTAACTGTGCTGTTTCACTCCCATTGTAGTGTCCACCTCTGTGACAACTGTCTACGTATAATATGTTTTCCGGGTTCTTTATCAGTAAAAAGTTTAATTCATCTTCTCCATTTTCTACATGCCTTCAGGATATTATAAGACCCTCCTAATTTATTTCTTCAAAGACCAGATTCCCAGACTTTACTCAGAGACTGTTTCCATTATTACTAGCTGTTTCTATTGTTTTTCTATTACCTATTTCATAATTGTCTATGACTTCTCGCTAAAGAAAAAGAGGACTGTTTGAAGTCAAGATAGATATTATAGAGGTTCTTTATCTCTGATTGGTTAACTATTATATTACTGTTGCTCTACCTTTGGCTTACTGTCTAAAAGCCTTATGGGGTTTGCAGTTTTTCTAGATCTCTTAACTGCTGCTATTTGAAAAAAAGCAACTTATGAGAAACATACTACAAGAAAATCTATATTGTGTTGCTTCTTAGTTCAGTGATGGTTCATATTTAGTACTTCTCATTGCAGTGCCATAATGTGACTTAATGATGTCAAAGCTTCCACATGTTAAGAAATAAACATTTTTGAATTTTTGAGACTTTATCATATTTTACATGAGGTTTGTTGTTTTATTTACATACCGAAATCAAGGATGAGGGAGGTAGAAGACGAGATGATCCATTTGGCTTCCTAATAGTAATACAAAATCAAGGGGGAATGGATCACTTGTACCTGCTACCAGGGTTCAGAAGTAATATCCGTCTTAGAAAACCCTCATTCACGTACAAAGGTCGATAGGCGGTATATCTTGATTCTCCGCCTTAGTCATATACGTGACAGCATCATCATTGGGTTTCTTTTATGCTTCCTCCACCTGGAGGGAACCACTGGTTGTTTCAGTAGTGATCAGAAATAAAAATAAGTGAGGGTGCTTACATGGGCGTCCGCAGAAATTTTTCCAGAGGGGGGCTTACCTGGCAAAGGAAGGGGCGTGGCTAATGTTAATCAATAGGGGCGGGGCTAAAATGGCAGACAATCAGGATCGGGTAATGCTCAGGCCAAGATGAGTAAAACAAGCATTGGCATAGCCAATAGGTCTCGCCTTTGGGACCTTATAAGTATATAGTTATGCAGCAGGTCCCAAAGGCGGGACCTATTGGCTATGCCAATGCTTGTTGTTATATCTGGGCATGTTGAGAGGCTGGGGACTGGGTCTCGATGTCGGGTTGGGAGCACAGCAATGACATACTCAATTTGAATGCATAGGTAATACAACTGGAGGCGTGAAATGAAAGGTTCACTACCAGGAATAACAGGAAGGTAGAAAATTAGGCTGGTTAGAAAGGTAAGGAGGAGTAGAGGCAGGCATGGTGGTGAGGGGAGAAACAGATGCATGCTAGAAGAGCGCTGTGAGAGAGGGAGGGGAAATGGGAAGAGGCACTGACTGAAAGGTGGGTCGGGTAAAGACCGTAGTGAGGCAAACAGAAGGGTAGCGAGGGGTGAAGGGTAGACAAAGAAGTGAGGTGTAGAAGACAAAGATTCAGGAGCAGAGACAGGTAAATCAAAGATGGAGAGGGGATAATAACGCAGTCGGAGAACGTGAGAGGGCCAGGTAGAGAGGGTGAGGTGTGTCAGAGACAGGTAGAGACAGCTGCGGAAGAGGGAATAATAAAGACTGAGGTAGACAGGTGAGGTAGAGGGGTGCGTTGATATAAAGGAAGTGCAGAGATGTGTCAGAGAGATGTTACTGAAGAGAAAAAGAAGTAGAGGTATTGAGAAAGGAGTAAGGTACTAAAAGAAGTAAGGGGGTGAACAGAGGTAGAACAAGTGAAAGGGGAGAGAACACGTAGAAGATGAATAGCAGGGTAAAGTGAGCGATCAGGCAGTGAGTGTGAGGAGTGTGATGCAGAGGGATATAAGGCAGTGAGCAAGAGGTGTGGGGTACAGAGGGATATGTTGTGGCAGTGAGTGTGAGGTGTGGGGTACAGAGGGATATAAGGCAGTGAGCGCAAGGTGTGGGGTACAGAGGGATATAAGGCAGTGAGCGAGAGGTGTGGGGTACAGAGGGAGATGCTGTTGCAGTGAGCGCGAGGTGTGGGGTACAGAGGGATATGTTGTGGCAGTGAGCGCAAGGAGTGGGTTACACAGGGATATAAGGCAGTGAGCGAGAGATATGGGTACAGAGGGATTTTAGGCAGTGAGCGCTGGGAGTGGGGTACAGAGGGATATGAGGCAGTGAAACACAGGGTCGGAACGTCCTGCCAGACATGATAGGGTGCATACTGGCAGATAGATATGTTATTGACAAGTGACTGTGTACATTTTAGTGGGACCTGAAATCCGGGCTATGCTGCAACCTCCATTTTTGACTTGGGAGGATAATGCATCGACCCCCCCGAACTTCATTTGGAAGACCCCTTGCTCTCAGGCTACACAGTGTTAAAAGGAGGTCTTGGTGTCCAGACCTAGTTTGCCACTTCCCCGTAGGATGCAGCCTGCACTTTTACCTATGGCTGATTAAGGAAAGGACTGCACGAACCAGAATGCCATTGAGCACGAGTTAGAAGGGGGTGGGTGTATTTACCTACCACCTCTAGCAGTGGTGATGTCAAGTGGCACTCGAGGCAGAGCCTGTTCCGTTTCATGGCCTTAGGGAGAAAAACCTGATCATGGCACACACAACACTGCTCTGTGTCCGCTGGTCTTGGCAGCGCATACCCAACCTGCTGAGCTGCCTCATTGGTTCAGGGTGGGATGTATGCTTTCGCAGCTCAAACTGGCCATTGTCATTCTGTATGTGATAATCAGCCACAGACAGAATGACTATGGGCAGGAGGGGCTGCGAGGAGGCGTGCAAGGCGCCCCATCAGGGAGTTGAGGCCTCTGGCAGGGAACAGCTCGGCTCCCTGCAGGGTCCAAAATTACGGACATATGGCGTCCGTAAAAGCATAGGTGTCCGCAGGGGGGGCAAGGAGGGGTGCTCCGGGGGGGGGCAAGCGCCCCTCCTGCGGACGCCCATGGGTGCTTAAGTGAAGTGAGTTGGTTAAAAAGACAATCCTCATGCCACCTTAACTAAAACTTTATTCAGTTTGGCGCATGGGAAAAGGTAAAAACAATGTTGTGCGTAATGGGAAACCACAATGCATTTTTGAAGCAGACGTTAGGACGGTTTCATCTGGCTACCATGCCTTTTCTTTGGTGACAACATTGTCATTTTTTATGGATTTGCTTTCAAGAGCATAACTGCTGAAATAAAGCTTTTTAAAAGAATAAATACCTTGAACTAAATTTAGAACCTTGAAGAAGTCCTTATGGGGACGAAATGCGTCGGCTATGATTATGAATTTTGGATTTTATCAACGTGATGTATTTCATCTTTCTCAATAAAGATCAAAAGAAAAAAGAATACAATGACTGGGAAATTTCTTCAGGACATCACCATTAAGCTGTGCTGAATTGATTTTGAATGGACTAATATTTTTGTGTGTGTGCGGAATCCATACCTTTTGTCAATTTAGTCTTGGGTTTCCCAAGTAGGGAGCAGCCGCGGTGCGTCCATTGGGGCGTAGGGGCGTAGCCCCACCAGCCCCAGACCCGCGACTGCCGTATGGAAAAATAAGTAAAATAAATGTTTTTACATTTACAGTATTTACCTACTTAGCACGGTCGATATTTATCCGGCGCCGCCGGGCAGCACCCGACTGAATCGGGAGTGCGCGGGGGGGCGGGCTGCCGGGCTGGTGACGTGATTGACACATGACACTGTGTGAGTCTTCCTCTTCCCGCATGTATGCTTCGGGCAGCAACTTGCCCGAGCATGCGCACATTAAAGCCAGCCAGGGCCCCATTAGCTAGTAGGGGGGGGGGGGGAGGGTGCAGGTTAAGGTTTATGCTGGCGGCGACAGGGCGAGCAGTTAGTGTGCCCTCCAAGCCAATCCTGGCGCTGCATGTAGCGCCAGGATTGGCCGGTCACCGCGCAGCACAGCGATTGGCCATTTGCGGCGCGCGGCGCTGCAGTGTCGTATCCGGTTCGGTAACGGTCGTTCACTCGCGTCGCGGACTCGCCTCGTGGACCTCGCTCGTCGTGGTGTGTGGAGTGGTGCACTGGTGCTGGCTGGCGTGTGGATTCAGGTACGGCAGGTATGGGGACGTGCCAGTCTGATGTTTCCGACTGCTTTTCAGCGTTTCACCCTATGTGCCAGCAAGGACACAGGGTAAGTTTTCTTTAGAACATGGGCAGCCGTCGAAGTGGAGCTGCAGCAGGGTTCGAGTGCTGCACCAACAGCCGTGTTTCTTGCATCAGCGACTGGCAGGAACCCAATGACCTCTCTGTTCAAACAAGGAACTTCATGTGTGAGTGTGCAAGTCACGCACAAGTTGTCCCCAGTGCTTCTGTAAACTGCTCTCTGTCTCCGGTGCTGCCATAAACTGCTCTCTGTCCGCGGTGTTTCTATAAACTGCTCTCTGTCCCCGGTCCTTCGATAAACTGCCCTCTGCCCCCGGACGGTGCTTCTACAAACTGCTCTCTATCCCCGGAGCTTCCATAAACTGCCCTCTGTCCCCGATGCTTATATAAACTCCTCTGATGACCCCGGTGCTGCCATAAACTGCTGTCTCCGGTGCTGCCATAAACTGCTGTCTGTCCCCAGTGTTTCTATAAACTGCTCTCTGTCCCCGGTCCTTCCATAAACTGCCCTCTGCCCCCGGTGCTTCCACAAACTGCGCTCTATCCCCGGTGCTTCTATAAATTGCTCTCTATCCCTGGTGCTTCCATAAACTGCTCTCTGTCACCAGTGGTTCTACAAAGTGCTCTCTGTCGCCGGTGCTTCTATAAACTGCTCTCTGTCCCCAGTGCTTCAACAAACTGCTCTCTATCCAGGGTGCTTCCATTAACTGCTCTCTGTCCCCAGTGCTTCTATAAACTGCCCTCTGTCCCTGGTGCTTCTATAAACTGCTCTCTGTCCTCTGTGGTGATCCAAAGTGCCTTGTTCCACCACTGCCGCCCCTGTTTCTGCAGGATACCTGGAGCAGGCTGCTGTCTAACCCAGGTTCTGCTGCAGGCTACACTATGTGGCCTCAGAATCTCTCCCTCTGCTGTTACAGATTGCTCTCTGCCTTTCTACTCTCTCCCTCTGCAGGCTGCTTTCTGCCTTCCTTTGTGCGGGATATTCATCCCCCCATGTTGCTCTCCCAGTACCAGGGGCCACCTGTTTATCACATACCCTAACTCCATTCCTAGGCGTTAATGTGACAACCCTAATGCATTCTGGGTGTTGTAGTCTTTCATTGCTTCAAGTTCCACTGTACTAATTCATGTAAAACAAATTATAGCAACGATTTGAATGTGAAAAGTCCAGGACTGAATGAGCTGGAGAGATGTGGCCACCCTAGTTGCTTCCCTCTGTCTCAATATCTCTGCTGAATGCTATTAAACCCCTGTGGGCCCTTCTCTGGCTGTTTGACCTCTCTCACATGATGCATGCCACACACGCACTGAGCTCAATGCTGCTCCTGTGTGCTGCTCTCTGCCCTTTTCTACTACAGCACACTGTTATCTGCCTCTGTGCTGCTACAAGAGTGCTATCCTGCAAGCTTCTGCTTGTAGTACCTGTCCTGCACCTGCTGCTCCCAACACTCACCCGAGGCTTCACTTGTGCTGCTGAATCCCTTATCTGCTCGTGTGCTGCCGCCTTGTGTCATCTGCCCTTGTTCTGAGACACTCACTCGGAGCTGCACCTCTGGTACAGGAGGTTGCTCGTCGCCTCTTACTGCAAGTCCCTGTCCTTGAAATGCTCCACCCATGTCATAAGGATTCTTGAGTTCACCAGTTGCTTGCATCAGTAGCGCATCAAGTCCAGTAGTTCTATATCTTTTGCAGTTTGTGGAGTGGATCCCATTATATGAGGACCACAAGTCCCAGAATGGATAAGCTCCTCACGCAGATCACTCTTAA
This sequence comes from Triturus cristatus, assembly GCF_964204655.1. Classification (NCBI taxonomy): domain Eukaryota; kingdom Metazoa; phylum Chordata; class Amphibia; order Caudata; family Salamandridae; genus Triturus; species Triturus cristatus. The sequence goes on from NC_140585.1 coordinate 368,585,032, forward strand.
TGCCCTGCTGTGGGTGCCACTGTACTGCTGCAGTGCCCGCTTCTCTCTGCCCCCTGGGCTGCAGCAGGTTGCTGTCTGACACAGCACTGATGCACCTCTGCTTAGTATTTTTGTTGAAACCCGCTGTCTGCACGGTGCTGTTGCATGCAGCCTCTCCCCTGTGCAGCCCGTTCTGTTTTGAACTGCTGAACCCTGATATCTACCCTCCACTCATGCAGGCTGTCGGATGGCTACTGCATTGTAATTGCATTTATATAGCTCTTACCCCTGAGGAGGCGTTGAAGCGCGTTACTACCCCTCTCACATATCCCCTACTGCTGTGTGATGCTCTCTGCCGTGCTGTGATCTGGCTCATCTCCCCTGTGGCACCGACCTGGGGGTGGGCTTGTGCAGATGCATGCTGCACCCAGTCCTCTACCCCAGTGCTGTTGTAGGCTCTGCCCTTGTGCGCCCCGCTGTGACACTCACCTGGGGCTGTCTCCGTGCTGTCTGCCCCTTCCCTGCATGCAGGAGGCGGCTCCCTGCCCCAGTGCTGCTGCAAGCTGATCTGTGCCTTGTGCTGCTGCTGCTGCAGGATGCTCTCTGCACTGTGCTCCTGCATGCAGGCTGCTCTCTGCCCTGCCCCTCCCCCGTGCAGACCCTTCCCCTGTGCCCTTCCTGCACATAAACAATCAGTAAAACAATGACGTTTTGCAAGTTCTATGTGTGCTAATGCAGCACACTTAGAAGTTGAAAAACACCATTTCTGATTGTTTACATGCAGGAAGGGTTACTTCCTGCACATAAACAATCTCCCCACGACACAGGCATCCTTGCACCATGGTGCAAATGTGCCTGTGCAGGCGTATGGCAGCAGTTTGTGCGCCAGCACAGGGGGAAGCACAGAGATGCAACATATTGTTGTAAATATGTCGCATCCCTGTGCTTCGAAAGTGACTCAGTGCGGCGCAGCCAAATGGCTTGCGACACACAGTCAATTTTCTTGCAAATCTGCCCCATGGAGACAATGATTCATACGTGTAAATCAGTGTATAGAAAATGTTACATAAGGCAAATGCGACTACAGGGTGTAGGATTCACATGTTATTCATACTGGTAGGCATTTTTAAAGAGTGCTTGGTCTGGAGAAGCACAAACTCAGGATTCAGAACATAACAGTGGTTAGCATTGACTTTAACAATAAAAATGTATTTCCACCCAAATAAACCTTTTTAGCAGGATTAGGATAATGAAAGACTTGAAACAAACATATGTTTCTAACTTGTATCATGCAGCTTGCAAGCAGCTCTTTGATGACAGTTTATAGGTCACTGTGCTAGATTACGGTTGTCACTTATGAACTGCACAGTAACAAAAGAATCTGTGACTAAAGCAGTAACCCACTAACCTAGGCACATAAAAAATGTTTTTCAAAATGCATGGTACACGTTCTTTGCAGTAGGCATATTAACCCTCTGTGCTACATTAGATAAGTCAAAGCTGCCACTTGACACAACTCTCATCTCTCTCCAGCAGGTACATTAATCACCGACGTAATCTTGACACTTTTATTGTTGCTGGAAAACTGCTGATTCTACAAGGAACATTTTTGTGCTTTTAAAATTACTGCCTGAGGACCCCCCTGGGAATGTGACCACAGTTTGGGAAACACTGCTTTATACCATTTATATTTGGGGTACTTGCGTGGACCTATGTGAAGTGTGTGTACAAAGTTCAGCTCAACCAGAATCACGGTAACAGCGCATTGCGCTGCCTCTTTTATATTCAGTATATTGTAAGACTGTTTTTCTTCCCCCGCCTTTCCTTGTTTTGTTTCCCTGTTTTCCCCTTGCTTGCCATTCGTTACTCTAGAGTCTTATTCAGTATGTTGTAAGACTGTTTTTCTTCCCCCGCCTTTCCTTGTTTTGTTTCCCTGTTTTCCCCTTGCGTGCCATTCGTTACTCTAGAGTCTAATAGAGTCGGAAGGCCGTAGGGGAAGACTGTGGACTTTTCTTCAAGTTCCTGACGCTCCTGCGGAACGAGCCTGGCAACCATTACACTGCTGTGCAACTTCTTCTACTCTTAGAGCTGAGATTTCCATGAGTCTTATAGTCTGAATTCAGCACCTGAGCATAATAGGACAGAATGTATGAAGCTCTGTGGTAATACTGAATAAGCAGCTACCTATGTTATGCCATCTATTAATGTAATAACTGCACTTTCACAATTGCTTTATTAACCTTCCTGCTTTCTCAAATTTGCTTGAAAATGCACGATTTTTCTTCTTTTTTTTCAAAATTTTCTTGGGGGGGGTTATCCCCCCAAACCCCCCTTTTGGGGTTCGGGCTCGCTCGCTGCGCTCGCTCGCTACGGTGCTGTATGCTAATTCGTTTGCGCCCCACCACTTTAAAATCTCACCCACCGCCCCTGGTAGGGAGTGGAGAGGGGTGCACTCCCAGGTATTTCAGCACCAATCATAATTTTCCTGACCTATTGGACAGGTGCGGTTTCTCTGCCTTTGCCTCAGCCCTCTTTCTGCTTTCTTTATAGGTATGTGATAATGAGCTAAGAGTCAGGAAGGGGTTTGGGGTACTTATCTGTCAGCCATGGCTCCTATTCATTGCATTAAACAGAGCGTCTGGCGGGAAGAGGCTTTTAGAATAGGACACACAACTGAGCAGGCTATTGAATTCATTGTTGACTCAAGAAAAGCATTTCTACATCTTATCTTCAAAACTATCGCCTTTGCCAATTCCTGACTGGATAGGCAACAAAACATGCAATAAAGTGTTCAATAAAGAGCTCTCTCTTGGCTGTTAAGTTGTTTTTATATAGGTTCATTTTGACTTTGCCATCTACTCCCCTTGCTGGCCATCAAAGGACATTCCAATCACTTAAGAACGAACAAACATCAATAGGCTGTCAACAAACAGCAAGTCATCCCAGGTCATGAGCCTCGCAAATCGCCTGCAACCAGCCGGCTGATGTTGCCCTGTTCTGCAAACTTAATATCTGTTTGTTAAGATACAGGGCAGTGTCAACACGGCGCTACTTTTGATATCTGTTGGAATTTCGTTTGTTTTAATAACGTGTCTACAAAAGCTTACCTGCTTTGGCAAATGCTAGGAAATGCTACATCTTAATGACAAATGTGAAATGTCACTTGGTCACATCAACATAATTTGCTTGTTCACTTGCCATTTTACTTTTCGGGTGAATGTTTGCAAGTGTTGTTGTTGGCCGCCCTCCCTTCTAAATGCCAGCCAAACTGCTTGATAGTATAAACATTTTTTTTTAACTTACAGTGAAATGAAAAGTATTCTTGCAAGAAATTCGAATCTCTTTGTTCACATTCCTAACTTCTTATTTCCCAATCTTAGATTGCACAAATGTGGGCAAGTGGGCTTTCTGCATAAGCAGTAAAGGCTCAGTCCGTTAGGTAAGACTTATCTGGGACAGGCAGAGCACATGCCGCAATTCCACGTGTACCACTGCCTCGTTACTGCTCACTGCATATGTGCCAATATTTTACAAGAGTGGGAGATATAAAAAAATTGAAAAAAAGATCAGCTGGATGCAGTTTCCCCGTTGACTTCTAATTAGGAAGAGGCAATTTAAGGCGATAGACAGCCAAAATAAAGCCATCTTTGGCTTAAAAAGCGAGACGGGTATTTTGGCATGTATGTCACTGAGTTCTAATAAAATACGAGGTAGTCGAGCCCTGTGAGCGCGTAACGTCTGTTTTTGAATACGTGCTGACGAACAGCAGCGCAGAACGAGGCCGCAGCGCTGCCTTTCTCGCCTGTCAGCTCGTCGAGGCCTTCCCGGGCCAAGGGACGATGATGCTTGAAGTTCCGTTGTTCCTCCTCGCTGGCGCCCTGGTGACAGTCTGTGCCGAGGAGCGGCCCTCGCCACTTTCAATATCATGTGTAAGCGGAGTTCCACGAATCAACAATGCGGACACTGCTAACAACATTTCTTGTCTGTGGACTTTGCTGGCCGAAGTAACGTACCGGCCAGCGGCCGGGGTGCCTCCGGATATGGTCGCCGGGCCGGGCCCTAACTGCGCCTGGACCGGTTGTGGCGCTGGCCTTTACTCTAGCACTGATTGGTCATCGGGTACGAGTTTTGACCTAGTGCCTCCTTCCCCGTGCGTCTTAGAGGTGAAGTGCACGACCACTGCTTGCGCCTTACCCACTTGCAGCCACCTGCCCTTTGTCGTACGGTTCGTCGAGCAGGAGCTGTTGTTTTTTCAGATCCACCCACCTGGCCCAGAAGTATATCAGTTACAGGAGGTCCAGTTCGGCTGGTGCGCGCGCTTCGGGAACACGGGCAAAAGTTACTTTCTAACGCGCCACGTAAATGATCCCCCAATCAAGGTTCTGGAGAGCGAGGCTACAGAAATCACCCCGGAGCTGCTGCCAAGCGCCCGCTGGCGTGGGGAGTGCGCCCTCTACTGGTTCTACCGTGCGAAAACACGCTACACACAGCTGGGGACGCACGTCGCTACGCTTCAGCTCCAGGAATTCCCGAAACCGCCACCGACTCTCAAGGTGATAGTAGAGCGCGTCTTCCAGACCATCTTCAGCGCAACTTCACGTCCCCTGCTGCCTGCGGACTCTGCGCTCAGCGTGTCTTGGGCACTGACCCCTTTCGATGCCCACAGCCTGGCGTACGAGCTCTATGACCACAAGAATATGGGGGGTTGGGTCTCCAGTCTTGACCCCAACGCAGCTAGGAGCGACCTTTGCTTAGCGGCTGATACGCCGGCTGGAAGCAGCGTGGTGGACCGCCTCATCTTCCTGCTCACGGACCAGCCCGTCAATTTGGAGCAGCTTGGCAGCCTGGAGCTGGCCCGTGGCAAGGTACGTCTGGAGGTGAGCCACATCACTCAGAGCATTACCCTAGTTGAGCCTGAAAACAAACCCTACTCGCTTGAATTCACTGGCGGCTACTACTTCTCCAGCAAGAAGCAAGGCGACTTAATCGAACACTACATCTTCTTCCAGAGTAAGGGACCATCTTACCTTTTCCAGTTCGACTTCAAGGGCGGGGCGTTGGCCACTTTTCGTGTGTATCTGCATATGAATGTTAACTGGACCTACATATCACTAAGGGACATGGAGCTGGAAATCCACATGTTTAACAGTGGCCCCTCCGAACGGTTTCCTCTCGTAAATGTCATCTGGTTCATCCCACTGCAGTATAACTTTGTGCAGTGTCAGTGGACCTTTGTTCTGGAATTCTACAGCGCCAAGAAAGCCAACCTTATCAGCAACAGCACTTACACATATAAGAATGGGATCCAGGATGCTGCAAAGTACATCCCCGAATCTGCCCTTTCTTTTAACCCTCAGTATTATGAGGGGTTTGTAGCCACAGTTAACTGTTCAAGGAGTGGGCAAAACCCTGTTGTCTTAAAGACATTTTTTGGCACTTACGCTTCCAAGGTAGTGGAGTCTGTGGTCCAGTGTTACAGACTGCCCTGTGTGTTCAAAGAATTTGCTATTCAAAAGCCTCCTGACCCACTTCCTCTTATAACCATGGCAAAGGGGAAGGAGGTGACTTTGTATGCCACACTAGAAATTAACTGTCCAGATGTTGAGCACGTTATCTTTCTCTGGAAAATCTATCAGCTGTCTAGCATGACAGATGTTCCACGTTGGGACAGAGATCTGAAACTGCCAGCCATATCACCGATTAACAGGAGCTACCTAGTCATTCCCAGTTTCACGTTAAATGTTGGATTCTATTTGTTTAATGTTTCAGTCACAATAAGCAGACTGGATGAAAACGGTCCAACATTTTACGAGTCTGATTCGGTGATTGTAGAAGTTAAGCAAAGAAACCTTCAAGCAAGGATTGAGGGTGGATCTAGTCGTTCAATAGGTTTTCAAGATAGTTGGACACTTAGCGGGAAACATTCTGCTGATCCAGATTCACATGACCCATTAGATGGAATATCTTTTAAATGGTATTGTACACAAGTTGCATCTGATTATGCAACAATGACATTATCTCAGCATGCAGCCTGCAGCCCGGTACAGACCGATCTCACATGGATAGACCCCAATTCTCCTATTCAAACTGTGGCCCCAGAAACCCTTGAAGCAAACAAGCAATATCATTTCCGCTTAGTTATTACTAAGGGAGAAAGAAGAGCTTATGCAGACCTATCTGTAAGCATTGTGCCAGGAACCGTGCCTAAATTAACTTTGGAATGTATTGAGAACTGTGGGGAAATTGTAATGCCAACAGTCCGTTTTAGTTTAACTACAAAATGTTTAGACTGTGTTACTGATTCCAGAAGAGAGAATTATGAATGGTTATTGTACCTGAACGGCACAACAGAAGTAACATTTGATTGGCAGAAGCACTGTTCAACAGGAAGGTTTAAGCCATATATGTCTATAAATGCTTTAAGTTTTCTGAACATTGCACGAAAAAACTACACACTTCTGTTAAAATTTAAAACGGCAACTGGTGTGACAACATCTACTGGGTACTCGTTTTTTGTGCATGGCCCACCTCGTATTGGTAATTGTTACATTACACCAAATCAAGGAACGTCTTTAGTGACACTTTTTGTTGTGCATTGTAGTGGTTTCTCAGGTGAACACCCACCTCTTGTTTATACAGTGATAGCATCATCACTAAAACAGAGTACAGTGAGTTCTTTGCGTGAAGATCAAGTAGGCATAATAGTATATTCTGGGTATAATCCTGTATCGCTGCCGTTTTACTTGCCCGTTGGTGATGCATCAGAAAACTATAGATTGCCAATCTATGTTGTTGTGTCTGATTCCCTAGGTTCCTTTAGCCAAGCTGATTTGTTTGCAACAGTGAAAGAAATAAGTTCAAGCATACCAGGAAAAAATGTGTTTAATGAGTTAGTCATGTTTACCAATGGATCCCATGCACCACTGAATGTTTATTTAGCAACAGGAGATTATTTAAAAGCTAGTAGTTTATTGTATACAATAGCTTCAGTTTTAAACAATGACATTTCAACTGCAGCTACTGACTTCTTGCTAGGCAGGACTAGGTTGAGAGAAAGTATTCTTAATGTATCTAGTAGCATAGCGCCTGTGGACTTCCCAGCAGTTAACCAAATAGTAAGAATCATTGCTGAAGTCACCAAACAAAGCAATGAATTAAACCTAAAATCTCAACAACTAGCAGTGGGAAAATTAACCGAAGTTGTCCAGGTTCTAAGTAAACTTAGAGAAGAAATAATTTTATCTGAACAAGCAGAACAAACGAGCACTGCTTTGCTCACAGGACTATCTAATGTTATGGATGCTGCTTTGCTAGCTGTTGACAAGGTGAATGTCAATGTTATTTCACCTGAAAAAATTGATGTGTTTAAACAAGTTTTTTCGGTACTTGAGATGGTTACTGAATTAGTTATGGTTGGAAACGTTCCTGAGGGGGAAGCAACTTTAATGCAAAGCGACAGCTGGAATATTCACTTGAAGAAAGAAGAAATGTGGGCTATTGATAGTACTTTAATAACACAAACTGGTTGTAAAAATTGTTTCTACCCCATTTTTAAAAGTGCTATACAAGGCGTGCATGAGAAGTCTATAGTATCAACTGTTTTTTATGAATTTAAAGAAAATCCTCTACCTTGGTTGGAAAATGGTAGAGACATTGAAACTATGGTGACTGGATTCCAAATGACAGCCTTTACAGAAAAAGGAGACCCAATATATCTGATTCCGGATGTAGCAGACATGGTTATTGCCATAAAGAATGAAACTCTTGTTGTTTCAGTTCCTGTTTCCATAGGACCTGATACAATCCTAACTGGAGTAACAAGCGGAGAAATTGGCTTCGAATATGATATGATAAGAGCACCACTATTGTTGGTGCAGGTGTTTACTAGAGAAAATATAGCTTTTAATGTTTCATTTCACTTAGGTTATAATTCTAGTGGAAGTCCTCCAGTGGCCACTTATCAAGCTGTTGGACGTTCAACAGTTAACAAAAATAGCGAGAGTACATTGTTTCGGATATGGGATCCTAACATAATTCATTTAAATTTAAAATCTATAGTACAGGCTCCAAAACAAGGAAATATAACCATTCGTTTGCTGTCTAAAACCCAGGTGCCAAAGCACACAGATAAATTATTAAACATTTCCATTGCTCATTATTCTTGTTTAGATTGTGATGCATTGTCAGAAAACTGGAAAGAAGGGGACTGTGAAATTGGCCCACTTACTAACAATACTCAAACACACTGTATTTGTCATTTTCCTCACCATAAAGTGGTTGCCAAGTCAAAATCGTTTTTAAAAAAATTCCACAAGTTTTTTGCTGGGAAAATATGGGTCCCCCCAAATGTTGTGGATTTCAGGGCCATCCGTATAACTGATTTAGAAAGTAATTTAGTTGCTTTATCAAGTGTTCTTTTTATTTTTGCAGTTTACATTGTCTTGGCTGTATGGGCAAAGAAACAGGACAATGTTGACAGAATTAGCAAGGATCAAGTTGTAATATTACCAGACAATGATCCATTTGATAAAGAATGCTATTTAGTTACTGTTTACACAGGTAGCCGTTATGGAGCTGGTACAACAGCAGATGTTTTCTTAAAATTAATTGGAAGTTATAGCGAAAGTCATGTTCATCTTTTGAAGCATCCAGACTATTCTGGATTTCTTCGAGGCGGATTAGATACTTTTTTGTTAACTACAAAATATGACTTGGGAGAGCTCTATTTTCTCAGAATTTGGCATAACAATAGAGGGAGTTCACCTGGATGGTTCCTTAGCAGAGTGAAGGTTGAACATATGTATGCCAGACACACTTGGTACTTTATGTGTAGAACATGGCTTGCTGTTGATAAAGCAGATGGCTTAATTGACCGTACCTTTTCAGTTACAAATCCTGTCATTCCTTTACGAAAAAAAGACTTTTTCCTGATAAATGTGTCCACCAACTTAAACAACATCCATCTTTGGGTCTCGATTTTTGCTTTGGTAATGGCTAGGCCATTTAGTAGACTTCAAAGATTGTCTTGTTGTCTAGCGATGTTAATGAGCTCACTCCTCACTAGCATTGCCTTGTATAATCTTGAAAAAAATCATCAGAAGGTTGAGGGTGTAGAACGTTACATGAGAGCAATAATAGTCGGAGTGGAAAGTTCTCTAGTTACAGTGCCAGTGGCATTTCTGTTGAGTTATTTATTTAGAAACTCCAGGAGGAGGCTTACGCATAATTACTACTTTCCCTATCAAGCATATACAGAATTCAGAAGTGATGAGAAAAATATTCAGCCCAATGATGCATCATTCTGGGTATCTCACGTTCAGCCAAAAGGATGGAAAGATTATTTGCAGTCATTATACTTTGTTGAGGAGTCTGTAAAATCTACAGACACCAGTCCCGGTATATCTAGTTCACAAACTGGTTTCTCACCACCTCCTGTTAGAAGACTAAAGTTCAACAACTGTGCAGTTTCTGAATCATTTGCAAATGTAATTGTCGTACAAGACGAAGAGGCTATCCATGCAAATACAGAGCCTTTGCAAGATCACTCCAGTACGACATCTCCAAAAGTATCTCTTAGAAATAAAAACAACCAAAATAATAATACAATGCATGATCCGGATGGCAGCTCAGAAAAGAAGAAACAAAACAACCCTTGTAGCAGATGCTTTATTCTTTTATGGAAAAAAGCCGATGTTGTTCATTCATGGTGGTGTATATATGTGTCTTGGGCCATAGTCCTTATGGTTTCAGTTGTTTCATCATTTTTTATCATTTTATATGGTCTTTCCTATGGTCATGAAACTTCAATGGATTGGCTGCTTGCAAACGTAGTATCATTTTTGCAGAGTGTACTTATTCTGCAAACTGCAAAAATTATAGTTCTTTCTGCTTTTTCTTCTTTGTCACGCAAGTACTTGAACCACATTCCTTGGGAGAATAGGAAAACGTTCCTTGAAATTAAGGTGGATGAGACTGCTAAAGACTCAGATGAAATGAGGGAGTTACATTATGAACTTGTTAAAATTCGAAATACCAAGCAATATCAACCATTACAAGAAGATGAAATCACAATAATAAAGAAAAGGACTGCTATTAAAAGCAAAGCCTTTACTTTTTTTAAAGGAATGGTCAGCCACTTCATTTTTTTAACCTTAGTCCTTAACCTTGCATATTCTACTCATACAAATGTTTTCCTCTATAATCGTGAAATTGCTAATCAGTTTTCATTAAACTTGTCTAATGTTGATAGGCTGAACAGCATTTACATTTGGATGAGTACTGTGTTTTTGCCCCTAATTCATAATCAAAATCAGCCAACTTTTCTGTCTGCCAGCTGGTCGAAAATCGTTGGGTTGCCGAGAATGAGACAAGTAAGAGCAAAACATATTCCAAAAAATTGCTTTAATTTCAATAACTACAAAACACACCTAGACAAAAGTCACTGTTTTCATAAGTATAGCATTCATGAAGAGGACAGATTTAACTATACCGACAACTGGAAATCTACTGCGAAACCTGATTCTGCAGCACAAGCTGGATTTACTTATGAATATGATACTTCTCCATGGGTTTATTATTCATATGGCAATTTATCAGTATATGGCTCAGGGGGTTATACTGTTTACTTTTTTCCTGAAAAAGATTTATTTAGTTCAAAAAACAAGGTCCTTCTTCTTCAGAACAACTCTTGGCTTGATGAAGATACCTGGGCGGTATTAACTGAATTAACTACATTCAACCCTGATGTTAGTTTGTTTTGTGCTATATCGGTTGTATTTGAAGCTACTCCATTAGGAATTGTCTATACACGTTTGTCAGTGCATTCTTTTACACTAATAACTTTTGACCAGTTGGACATAATGCAAATGTTTACGAATATTATTTTTGTTGTTTTTCTCTTCATGTATATTGCTGATGAGATTTACACTGTACATCAGGAAAAGCTAAGTTACCTAAAACAGGTATCTAATTTAATCAATTTTGGTCTAAAATCAGTATTAATTTTAGTGGTTTCTCTTCAAATTATTAAGTTTAAATTGGCTTCTGATTTACTTAGTTTTTACGCTGTGTATCCCAATCAGTTTACGCCATTTCATGCAGTTTCAAGAGTGGATGAGACTTTAATGATAGCACAAGGATTTCTAGCATTTTTTACCATTTTAAAAACTCTCCGATATGCTAGATTCTTTTACAGTGTACGATTAGCACAAAGATCAGTCTATGCAGCTCTACCTGGCATTTGTTCAATGGCAGTTGTAGTGGTTGTTTACTTTTTTGCATACATGGCATTTGGGTACTTGGTTTTTGGACAACATTCATGGAGCCACAGTAATTTAAGTCGTTCAGCACAAACTGTTTTAGCGTACTGCATTTCTACTTTTAGAGATATAGTACACTTAAATAATAGGATTCTCACTGGTCTATACTTAACCAGTTTTTTGTTAGTCATGATATGTATTATAATAAATTTATTTCAAGCTGTTATAATATCTGCTTATGACGACATGAAACAAACAGTTTATGAAGAGCCATCTGAGGAGGTTGAAGTGATGGCTTTTCTAGTTCATAAAGTAAAAAAGATTTTTGTTTCCCTAACAAATATAAAATCAGCAAAAACAGAACCAGATATTTTAAATGGTCTCCTGTATGGACAGCCCGACAAACATAGGCAGCATGCTTTGGGTTTGAAGACAAAAAATGTAAACGGAAAGAAAATGGTTTATCTTCTTATTTGAATTAAGTATTTTTGATCACTCATTGTCACTGCTGTGCATACATCTATAAATAATCACACACAGAAATTATCATCAAGGCAAGTCATACGAACAAAACATTTTTTTTTTTAACAGGGAAGCCCACTACCCACATTGAGTTCTAATGAATGGATTGCCCATAAGGTATCTGTCAGATATATTATAACCATGTATTACTGTCCTATAGTGCAATTTAGGTGGTAAACCGGGGTGTGTTATGATGATAAACCGAGGGGGTACGTGGATTGTAAATGCCACTGAGTACCCCAAATGACATTCTTGGAACATTACACAAACATTTCCACAATATGCTTTTCTAAACCTATTTTATTTTAGGATTTCCATCGGGTAAAAATCTAGGATTTATGTGAATTATGTTATATCTGTGAAACAGAGCCTGTAATTTAAGGATATGATATTCTGCCAGTGATTTATGGGTTCTGTAATCACTAATTTTGTAAAATAAGAACTGCCAGACATGGAATATACATAGGCATACAGCAAATGGTTGAATAGAATCTGCCGGCATTAACATCAAAATAAAAAAATACTTACAGTTTGAAATGTAAAAATGTATAAATAAAATGTTCATGTAGTATTTAAACCTAGTTAAATTAGTAATTATTTTCTTTTACATTTACTTCACTCAAATATAAGGATTTCTGTGTGCATCCTTAGGAGAGTGTGAAAGATGCCTGGCATGCACTTAGTTTCTGTCCAGGGCTCTTAGCTGAAATCAGTGAGAAGGCTTTGCAGCCGTTTTGCTTTTCTGCACTTTAAACACCTTATGATTGACTGGTTCGCTGTCCGTTGGAAGTGAATGTTAATTGGATGCACCAGTACCAAATATTCAAGCAATTGACTTTCTCCTGCCAAAGATATATGGTGTACACACCCTGTGATTGTATATATATCTTAACTAAAATGTTCAGGCTGAACAGTTAACAGACCCCTTCGGTACTCTACAAGAGGCTAGTGCAAGCGTGATTACCACTCCCTGCAAATTACCACTCCGCCATACCTTCCCTTCAACATTCAGTGTAGTGGTAAAACTTTCTTCTTGAAGCAGTAATAATTTGGTACTCTTTTGCCTGAATGCATTGAATGATTGAGATCGAGAGGAACCATGGTGGGAGCAGCCATTAGACAGTCCTGAAGGTACAGACCCCAGGAGACAGCAAACAAAGGAGGCTTTGCTGGAATTTCAGGAGTGACCAGCATGAACATCACACCTCTCAGGGTCTTTTTGTGGGTTTGTGCTGGCTCCCCTGCCCCAGAATCCCAAGACAGAAAATGAGCTGACACCTGGTGGGTCCATCATATTGAAAACTAGGTGCAGGAGCCTTTAGAGTGAGAAATGAGTATTCTGGTCCCACTCAAGAATGTGTCAAGTCTTCTGGGCTCACAGCTGGAGTCGCCGGGCAGAGGAGTAGGACCCTGCTGGACACAGAGTCATCGCACACTCAGTTCAATATTGCTGGGCGCAGGGTCTCAGCACTGCTCAAGGCATCCCTATTGGATACCTATCAGATCATGACACAATTAGAAGTCTTAGTGGCAGCCGAGTCTTGATTTATGGTGTTTAGAAAAGGCAACACTATTGATTTGCTTGTCATTTTAAGCAGAGCATGTCCTTAGGATTCCTCTGCCATTCAGCTTGCAGTACAGAATATTAATTCTTGGAGTCTTTTGTGCATTGTGATTTGGAAAATACTGGAAGAGACTAGTTTGGCCTTGAATCACCAGTCTTGGGACCTCTTCAATTCCAGTTCTGATGTACACATCTCTTACCGTTCAAAGATGGATCAGTCAATGGAATTCACTTCCAGCACCAAATGGCACACATATATCCTATCTAAATTTTTTCTTCACGTTCAGCTGTACACTTTAAAAGAAGACCTAGTGTACTACTCACTGTATCGCAAAGCATTCTGTTTTCCTCCCTTTTTCCAGCACTTCAGCCTTGTGGAATTTCTATAGTTTCTATGTCTTTCTTGAACTGTGGAATCCTGTTTTCCTTGAGCTTGTCATCCTGTCAATTTCTTGCCTTGCAATCCGCACCAGGCATGTTTCTTCGCACAGTGCAGTTCCTATATCTGATAAGAGACTTCTAACTGCAGATTCCTTACCTAAGAATTATCCCTAGGCGTCAGACTGGATTTGTAGATTTTTTTGTGAGCAGTACTCTCTTTGCGCCAGTAGGTGGTGTCGTTTGTCTCCACGTGGCATCGTCTGCTTTGAAAGTGTCGTGCACAGTGCCCATATATGAGCCACCCAAGCATGCTGACTTCAGTTCTTTTCTTTCCACGCCAGTAAGCGAAGATCCAGAGAAGAGCTACCTCCAGCCGCTCTTTGATTGACCCTTTTTCGACCTTTTGTCAAAGTTTTCTCTGAGACATTGTCTCCTGGTGTGGATGGGATGTTCATGAGGAAGGCTGGCTTTAAGCCCTTAGGCGCCTGTCACTGGCAAATGTCGACAGACCCAGCAGAACTACAGCCAAGTCCATGGGCCTTTCCATGGCCCATCACCAACTCCACTCCACCTTTTACTCCTTTCGGGTAACAGAAGGGGCTTCCAGCCGCGTTCCTACCCGCCCAGCTATCACAGAGCACAAGATTCCCAGCCCCTGCATGGCCGATGATTCGGTACCAACAGACCTTGTGGGTCAAGTAGCCAAAGATCAGGCAGGTTCACTCCCTTCACAGCAGCCACAGCCACCAAAGCTCTCTAGTTTGCCCTCCGACCATCATGAGCACCCAGTGGGCAGCAGTATATGCCATCATCTGTACCACTGGAGGTCGATAACTTCTCACTGCTAGGTTCTCCAGATTATTCGAAAGGGTTGTTCCCTCCCTTTCGTGACTATCCCTCCACCCACGCCACCTACTTGCGGAAGGCTGACAAAGGATCATTTCTCTTTGCTCGACCAGGAAGTGGCTGCTTTCTTGGCCAAGGGAGTCAGAAGGGGTGCCAACATCAGAAGTAGGTTATAGTTGTTATTCCTGCTACTTTCTGGTACCCAAAGAGGACAGAGGTCTTCGTCCCATGCTAGACCTGTGCCCTCTCAATTTCTTCCTGAAAAAGTAGAAATTCAAAATGTTTATGCTTGCTCAAGTCCTGTCTGTCCTGGACCCGGGAGACTGGATGGTAGCACAGGTCGCATGCTTCCACATTCCCGTCCTGCCTGCCCACTGACGTTACCTGTGGTCCACGGTAGGCCACAAGCACTTTGTTTGACGTGCTCCACTTTGGCCTTACCAGCGCCCCTCGGGTGTTCACCAAGATGAAGCGGTGGTTGCAGCTCATCTGCGGAGATCAGGGGCTCCAGTCTTTTCCTATCTCGATGACTTGCTAATGAAGGTGGGTTCGCTTCAGGCGTTCATCTCCAGACTAAAGCGGACCACCTGCACTCCCTGGGGCTCACAATCAACGTACAAAAGTCACACCTGATCCCTTCTCAGATGCTCCCTTTAATC